>NC_053396.1:132232062-133487753 GCF_905171765.1 Bufo bufo | reverse complement strand
AGAAATCCATATCATTCCAAAGGGTTCACATACTTTTTCTTGCAACTGTATATAGTTATAAGCAATAATTTGACTGTAGAATTGTAGTGTGTTAATAAATAACTTTTATTTAAGCACAGCATGTAGTATTTTTGTTGTAGTAGGCGCCGCAGCAATAGCCGCAGGTAGTTCAGTATAGAATATAGTAATCAGTGTATTTGTATTTTAGGTCTAAATAGGCTGAGTCAGCACTAGACGACTGACGCCTATTTATGAATATTAATTATTGAGATTATCCTAAATTTTAATAATTTATATTTCCCTTAACACTTAGGCTACGTCCACATCTGTGTTAGGGCATTCCGGTAGTCTGTTCCGGCAGTGAAGCAGAGTACCGACATAGCTGGCCCCCACCTGGGCCCACTGGATCCCTGTTCACTATGATGGGATATGTTGGTGTTTTCCAGCATGAATGCTGGCTTTCTTAAAAAATACTGCAGCATGCAGCTGGGTGCGGCAATTCTGATACTCTGCTCCTCTGCTGCAACAGAGTGCTGAAATGGCCTAACACAGATGTGAACATAGCCTTACACAATTCAGGCTGACTGTGGCCCTTTAACGACCAGATGCTGGAGTTTTCCTTTGTTATTAGATATAAAGTGCTGTCTAGCACTTCCATGCATCTAAGTATTGACTGGGTGAACTGGACTGAACTCTTCCTTGTAATACATATCTTTATCATTTAATTTCCCTTTTTTTTCAAAACAAAAGTGTCCTAGAAAAAAAGAAAACGAATTTCCGTACAATACAGCAGGGCAATAAGAAAAGTTAAGAATTTGTTGCTTTCCTCTTCACTAATTTAGGTATAAGGTAACAAACTGGAGAATTATGAATTTCGATAAGCCATGTAGACAGTTTGGAGAAGTTGGGGGGGTAGATTGTATTTTTAGTAGCACCCTGGAGACTACAGTTCAATACCTGTCAGGTTGAGACTTAGATACATGGTAATTAGCTGCTCGTCTACACTGGAGGCAAGGCTGGGGAGTCCTTGGGTGGCATTCTCGTGGGGAATGTAACAAACAGGAGTCTGTAAATAAAAGTGACCTTGTTCTGTGCAGAATGAGGAAGCTTCAGAGCATCTGCATTATTCAGTAACATCTGATCTTTCACCAGGCAGCTCCAGGATATTACTACAATGATCTTATATGTTGGAAACAAATATTATTCTAGTAGACTGAACGCAGGCACTCCATTAAAGTACTGCTCTCTCTCTATTCTCTACTAATTAGATAGATAGATAGATAGATAGATAGATAGATAGATAGATAGATAGAAGAGAAAAGAAAAGAAGCAGCACTCCAGATGAAATATAAACGGGTGCAAAAAGTCCTCCTTATAAGACCTGTGACCAAGGTCCAAATTGTAGACACAAAGCAAAAAACGAAGGCAGCACTCCAAATAGTGAAGAAAGTGGAAGGTTTATTAACCCAACCAGCAGCAACGTTTCAGCTCTCTCTATGGAGCCTTTGTCTTTACAGGACGGCCACTCCTAGGGAGAGTAGCAGCAGTGCTAAACTTTCTCCATTTATAGACAATTTGTCTTACCGCGGACTGATGAACAGGTGCAAATCCTTTTAAGGACCTGTGACCAAGGTCCCATATACATACAGTACAGACCAAAAGTTTGGACACACCTTCTCATTCAAAGAGTTTTCTTTATTTTCATGACTATGAAGGCATCAAAACTATGAATTAACACATGTGGAATTATATACATAACAAACAAGTGTGAAACAACTGAAAATATGTCATATTCTAGGTTCTTCAAAGTAGCCACCTTTTGCTTTGATTACTGCTTTGCACACTCTTGGCATTTTCTTGATGAGCTTCAAGAGGTAGTCCCCTGAAATGGTCTTCCAACAGTCTTGAAGGAGTTCCCAGAGATGCTTAGCACTTGTTGGCCCTTTTGCCTTCACTCTGTGGTCCAGCTCACCCCAAACCATCTCGATTGGGTTCAGGTCCAGTGACTGTGGAGGCCAGGTCATCTGGCGCAGCACCCCATCACTCTCCTTCATGGTCAAATAGCCCTTACGTTCAAAGTTTTCCCAATTTTTCGGCTGACTGACTGACCTTCATTTCTTAAAGTAATGATGGCCACTCGTTTTTCTTTACTTAGCTGCTTTTTTCTTGCCATAATACAAATTCTAACAGTCTATTCAGTAGGACTATCAGCTGTGTATCCACCTGACTTCTCCTCAATGCAACTGATGGTCCCAACCCCATTTATTAGGCAATAAATCCCACTTATTAAACCTGACAGGGCACACCTGTGAAGTGAAAACCATTTCAGGGGACTACCTCTTGAAGCTCATCAAGAGAATGCCAAGAGTGTGCAAAGCAGTAATCAAAGCAAAAGGTGGCTACTTTGAAGAACCTAGAATATGACATATTTTCAGTTGTTTCACACTTGTTTGTTATGTATATAATTCCACATAGTTTTGATGCCTTCATAGTCAAGATGTGTGCATCTTTCTATTTTGCAAAACTGATACCAGGCAGCACATTGTTTGACACTTCTCAATTAGAGTTATAAGAAACAGATGTTAAACAGATTGTTATTCAATCAACATGCAAACAAAATTATCAACTTTTATTTTGCAAAATGGCCATCGGAATAGAAAAATGGAAAAGCGAGGCAGATGTGAACCTTGCCTTAGCAGTTTCACACTAGATTTTTATGCTGCAGTACAAGAATATGGTTAACCTGATTAAATTATAATCTTGTAAGAGGGGTGAAGCAGATACCGTTCTCTGCAAATATGGACTGCAGTGTATCATTTGCATAAGTTTACTGCTGTTTTAAATTCATATAGAAGGGTCGTGGCCTGGACGCTGATGGCACTGGCTGCTTAGTTGAGGAGCTCCACTTCCAGCACTACAACCCCGCTTAATTCCAGCCTACCCTGCTACCAAATTTATGAGGATCTCTCCTCCTGCATCCTGTCCACCCATGGGGCGAGTTAAGAAGCGCCAGGCTCCGGCGAAACTTACCGAGTTCTTTCACAAAACTCCACCACTGAGTGGGAGCCCGAAGCTGTCCTCCTCGCCGTCTTGTGACGGCTCACCTGCTTCCTCACCGAGCGAAGTTGGCGCCACCTCCCTGACAGCTATCAGGCAGCTCCTCACCGCTCACAGAGGAGCTGCTTTGTAGCATGCTAGACTCCCTGCGTTCTTCTTTAAAAGAGGACTTCCACACCATCCTCAGAGAATTGCTAGCTGAAGCAACACAGCTGGGAGAGCGCACCTCGCATCTAGAAGGCAAGATGGTGGAACTTACCGCCTCACATAATCTGCTGATAGACGCTAACGCTGCCCTTGAGGAGGAGGTAGGCAAGTTAACATCTAAAGTTGCTGATATGGAAGACCGGAGCCGACGGAACAATGTCAGACTCTGGGGTGTGCCTGAGACAGTGGGCCCTGAACAGTTACTCTCATTACTGCAATCCTTACTCAAAGAGGCCCTACCAAGTCTCTCAGAGATGGATCTTTCCATTGACCGCATACACAGGATTCCCAAGCCGGCAAATCTTGCTCCTACAGTCCCTCGTGATGTCCTGGCGATGATTCACTTCTATCAGGTCAAGGAAGACTTTTTGAAAGCACTCGGGAAAAATCTCGGTATTGCCGGATTTATCTGCGCGACCCTGACCAAAAGGAAGGAATTTGCTCCCTCACTAAATTCCTGCGGGAGAAACAAGTTCGATACCGGTGGGGCTTTCCAGTGAAGCTTATCATTGCACATAACGGCACACTCCATGTGTGCACAACGCCATGGGCGGCGGAGCAGAAGCTGTTGGCCTTGGGCCTCCTGCCTGCTGACACTCCGCCAGCGGGTGATCCTCATCGCGGACAAGCAAAGATTCCTGTGGACTGGAACCCGGCCTGAGCAGGACTCCCCAATAATATTTGGTGCTGTGATGTGAGGTACAAAAATGACTTGCTTCCCTGCACCCCCTACTCTATTGGGCGTAAGCCCTTTCTTCCACTGTACCACTCTGAAGCATCGTAGTATTGCTTCTAATCTTTATCCGCTAATATCAGCGTTTTATGTTCTTTTTGTTCTTGTTCTCTGTTCTAATGTTTTTAAAGGTTCTACCTCAAGTTAAGGTGTGTGATGATGCCTCCCTCCCATATGCATTCCTATACCTTTGTCCGAACGGAGCGGAGTTAAGCTGGTATGTTTATTATCCTAATGGGGTTTAAGATTTATTCGCTGAATGTCAGGGGATTGAATTCCCCATTTAAGAGGAATATGTTATGGGCTGATGCTATGACCTCACATTGCAATGTATTAATGGCTCAAGAAACCCACCTATTGCTGAAGGATTCCCATAGATGTACACATCCCGATTTCCCACATATCTTTCACTCTCCTGCGTTCAAGAAAAAGAAGGCGGGAGTTTTAGTCGCAATAAAAAGAAATGTAGCGTTTACTTTGTCCTCTTTAACGACAGACAGCAAGGGTTGAGATATTATAATAACGGGCCTATTAGACAATCTAACAGTGACGATAGCCACCGTCTATGCGCCTAACAGTAAGCAGATATCTTTCTTCCGACGTTTTTTCGGCAAACTTAAAGCAGTCGCTTCAGGCTCCATTGTGATTGGAGGTGACTTTAATATACCCGAAAATGTGGAAATAGATTGTAATAACCGCACCCTGCAGGGGAGGGCTGAAAGCCTTAGTCCTGGGGGGCAAATCCAGTCAAGTGGCCCATTTAGCCCCGTCCATTATTAAAAGCCCCTCCTACATATAATAGGCCACTCCCAACAAACACTGTACAGCTGACATTCTATAGTTGCGGCCTGTCTCTACACATCATACGGAGAAGGGAGGTCTGTCCTGGCTGCACTGCCTGCTTATACAACAAGCTACAGCCAGGAAGCTCCTCGGCTCTCCTCCCTCCCCAGATCCTGCTCATTGCCTGTGGTTCCCCCCACCATCTGCCACCCGCCCGTAGCCTGCTGCCCCCTTTGGCCGTCCTCACCCGGCTCTGAATCCTCCTTCTGCAAATGGCAGGAGGAGGAGCCGGAGCATCTCCTCTCCTACATAGCGCCCCATACCTCTTATATCAAGTAATATCACCTTTGTTGTAGACGTTCTCTTTCCTCATCTTCTCCATTCAGACCAGACCGCCATGATGATTTTTCTGCCATCTGCCGTCTCTGCAGAGATTGAGAAACAGACATTAGTTTCCCACATTTCCATCATCTTCACATCTTCTGAACACCCTTTCCTGCCACCCCCAATACTATACTGCAGAAACAGTCCCCCTGGAAATACTACTACCACACAGATAGTGCCCCGTTCAACAATTATTGGCACACAGTGCTCTAAAAAAATAACTGCGCCCAAACAATAATAGTATAAAGATAATGTCCCCCAAAAATAATTGTGCTAAGCGGATACTGTGCCAGGGTGCCCAAAGTAACAGTCCTCCCCAAAATCCCACCAATAGAAATAATTCTCTGCCAGAGCACACTTAGTAGTAATAATGCCTCTGTAGTGCCCATACTAGTAATCATGTTCCTCATAGCCCCCCAGTAGTAGTAAAGCTCCCCATAATACCCCCTAGTAGTACTAATTCTCCCTATAATATGACAGTACATGAAATACCCCCGCTTAGTGCCCGCAGTTAAGCTAATGTCCCCATAATGTATGCCAGTATAAAATACCCCTATACAGTGCCCCAGTAAATGCCCTCATAGTGCTCCTCTCCCCCTTCCCCATAGTGTCCCCCATAATATGCCAGTAAAAAAATGCCCCTTCTTAGTGCCCCCAGCAGATGCCCCTATAGTGCTCCTCTCCCCCACAATGTGCCAGTAAAAAATGCCCCCTCTTTGTGCCACCATATGTCCCAATAGTGCTCCACTCCCCCATAGTGCCCCCAAATAATGCCCCATAGTGCCGCTCTCCTCTATAGTGCCTCCCATAATGTGCCAGTAAAAAATGCCCCCTTAGTGCCACCAAATGCCATAGTGCCCCCCATAATGTGCCAATAAAAAAGGCTCCTTTAGAGCCCCCACTTCCCCATAGTGCCCCCAAATAATGCCCTATAGTGACACCAGATGCCCCATAGTGCCACTCTCCCCTATAGTGCCCCCCAGAATGTGCCAATAATTACAAAAAGCCCCTTTAGAGCCCCTAGATACCCCCATAGTGCTCCTCTCCCCCATGGTGCCCCCCATAATGTGCCAGTAAGAAATGTCCCCATAGTGCCAGCCCCTCCCATAGTGCCAGCTCCCCCCCATAGTGCCAGCCCCCCCATAGTGCCAGCTCCCCCCATAGTGCCAGCTCCCCCCCATAGTGCCAGCTCCCCCATAGTGCCAGCTCCCCCATAGTGCCAGCCACCCCCTCCCCCCCAATAGTGCCAGCTCCCCCATCCCGGCAGGGATGTCCCCTGTCCCCTTTAATCTTTGCACTGGTGAGGGAACCCCTTGCCGAGGCTATCAGGTCGAATTGTGCCATAAGGGGCATCCCTGTCGGCGCGCAATATCACAAGCTGACCTTATACGCTGATAATGTGATTTTAACCATGATTGATCCTGAAAAGTCACTAGAGGCTGTGTGGAATGTCTTGCAGGAGTTCTCTGAAATGTCTTATTACAAAATCAATGTCTCGAAATCTAATATATTACCCTTGTTCATCTCGGACGGTGTCAAAGACAACATTCAGAGAAAGTTCCAGTTTAATTGGGAATTCGATCATATCACCTACCTAGGCATTATGTTGACCCCATCGACACATCAGCTGGTAATGGTAAATTTTAGAGCCCTAAAGAATGAACTACAAAAGGATTATATGAACATGTCCACTCACAGTTTGTCCTGGATAGCTAGGATAAACCTTGTTAAAATGCTAATTTTACCAAAGATTTTGTATAAACTGTATAAATATTCCCTTGCGGATACCCATAAATACACTCAACCAAATCCAGACGGAGATGCTGAGATTTATATGGGGCCACACAAAGCCTAGGATTTACAAATCGGCTCTGTATCCAGCCATACGCAGGGGTGGTCTGGGGGTGCCGGATGTGAAGACGTACTATTGGGCCTCGCTACTTTCTCAGGCCAAGGAGTGGTGGTGCTCGTCCGGTCCACAGAGGTGGCTACAACTTGAGGAAGCGCTGATTAAAGGATCTTTCCTCAGCAGTTACCTAGCTGCACAAACTCTTAGACAGTTCCATACTGATTTGCCCATAGGACCTATCGTGGCTGCCTCTGCTGCCTGGAGACATCTGTTATCTAACCTCAGCTTTTCACAATTTATGGATTGGAAACAATTTCCTTTAAAATCACTAGAATTTCTTATTCCTGGTTTGTCTCTTTCCCCTTGGCAAACTAGGGGTATTGATACTATAAGGAAGCTCTTTGATGGCCAATATGTAGTACAATTTGAGTCTCTACATAACCAATACGCCCTGCCTAATGTCTATTTCTATCAATATCCCCAGGTCCGGCACCTCCAAGGCTCTCTCCCCCCTCTCTCAACTTGTGGACCCCCATCTATGGTCGCATCAGCCGTTAAATTCCTCATCTTAGTTTCTTCTGCGAAGAAAGGGCTGTCCACAATGTATCAACTTCTGTCCTCACACTATATTGAACACAAACTGCCATTTATGGTTAGATAGGAGGAGGAACTTAGAGCCACGTTTTCATTGATGGAATGGCGAGATGCGCTGTTTTGGGCAGTCAAACCATCTAAATGCATTAACCATGCAGAACAGAACAGGAAAATTCAGTTAAGGTGGTACCTCACGCCTGATAGGCTAGCCCATGTATCAGTGGGTTTCTCTCCCATTTGTTTGCGTGGTTGCGGTCAAAAAGGTACTCCCGCTCACATGTGGTGGTTCTGTCCTCTTATCATCCCGCTGTGGCGACAAGCGCGAGCCCTCATTGCCGAAGTTACTGATCTATCTATTGATCTGACCCCACAACTAGCTGTACTTTGTATTGGGCTCTCTGGCATTCCCTGTGACCGGAGATGGGTGGTTGCACATATACTTAGGGCTACGCGCAAAGTGATAGCTCGTCACTGGAAACAAAGCATTACCCCCCCTCTTCTCAAAGTTAGTCAGTTGGTAAATCAACATATGCAACACGAAATTATTTACTCACCTGATCTTCAATCTAGAACCCGGATCCTTAATTAATGGATGACATGGCTCACAAGTACATATGCTGTGCCTCTACCAGATGCTATATTATGATTGCAGCGTTAGGGTAACCTCTAGCTCCCTGGACTCCCCCCTCCCCTCCCCTCCCCCTGCTACCCTCTTCCCCCCCCCCCCCACTCTGCGGAATATGGTCTTGGTATAATGTCACACACTGTCTGTTTTTTAGGCCAACATTATGGCTTATTGAAACTTTGTATTGTTACTTGTTTTCTATCTATACTTAAAGTACTTACTATGTATGCAGTGTAACTTTTACTCGAAGGTGGCTGCGTCCACCATATTTGTGCTATTCTTGTGCATAAAAATCCTTTAATAAAAATCTATTGCAACATAAATTTATATAGAAATATTGCCAAGTTAATTCAGGTAAATATGTTGTGTTGAACTGCATATGTTTTTTTATTTGCAGGTTGGAGACAGTGGAACACGTGCCTTGCGGTTCTGCTGTGTGACCATGAGTGTGATACTATGGCTGCTCAGGTGACCATCTTCTGAAGACAGTAACAGTGATGGTTATATGCTATGCCTTGAAATAGTCTCGTGCTAGCTAGGGAACAGAGCATGATGATGGCAATGTGCTGTACCACCACACTGGTAGGAGGGCGCTAGGGGAAGTTTACAAATAGAGAGTATTTGGTACCAATCAAGGAGGGTGCAGGCTAAACATGTGTGGTACTGGAGCCTTCTACTGTAGGCCCCCCAACCTTCCTGAAGGATAGGAGGTATAACAGTATACTTATCTTGCACTCCATGAGATGTTGTCCTGAGAGTGGGAAATCCTGACAAGAAGGTGGTGCGACTGCCTTACTCAGTGGAGGTCTTCAGGATTTGTCACAAGAGAATGGTGAGTTGACAAGTGACCATTAGTAATCAGTTGCTCAAACCACTGGAAGGCTGTAGATAGTGTCTAGGTGGGATTAGAGAAGATCCCTGCTAACAGACTGGTGAGTCAACTTCAGTAAAACTGCCCAGCAGGCCTGGGATGTGGCCTGGTGATTGATGATTTTAATAGGTTGCACTGTATTGACTGGACACCAACCCTGAAACTATATTTTGGTGTGCATGATGCCTTATTGTATGTGTTAGCGCAGGGAGAGACATGGCACTAAGAGGTAACGCTGTCAACTGTGAATAGCATGGAACATGGTTTCATTGCTCTTTGATCATGTGTCCAAGAAAGGGCACAGTGGAGACCTAAAGAGAGTGCCCTGTGGGGGTGAATACCTATTGAACGTGAAAGTGTAGAGTGTGTAAAATACAGAACCATTGAGAAGTTGGGACATGTCACTGGAAATGAGACCCCCATGAGTGGGACAAAACTTCATGAAAGAGTTGTGGTGGGCATGTAACAGTTGTGTTCTGTTTCAGTTAGACTGTGTCAAATGAGCCAAGGCCTGTCAAATAGTCTACAGATTGTTAGACATTCTATAAATCTGTTTGCAACATTCAAATAATTGAGCCACCTTGTATTCTGTAACCATTAAGACTGTTGTGTCTCTTAAAGAGATAGCAACCAATATGCTTGAGTGCCTTTGTAATTACAAATAAGTTTGTGAACTTTCTTGCAATATTACTTGGTCTGTGATCGTCTTTTATTTCAAAGGGAGCTGGCATCAACACCACCAATGTTACAGTTTCAATATACAGGGAATAGCAGAAGAGATTTGTCAAACACAAATACACTTGGCCTTGGAGTTTTTCAGTTTAATGAAATCAGCTAATATGTGATCAGTAGACCAATACAGATGGTAGCGCACAAAATAATGTGAATGATAATGTGATATTAGGTTTCACACCTAAATCATCAGTTTCCATTTATTTATTTCTCCACAAGGTTGGAATTATCTGTGAGACTTAAAAATTTCAGGGCTACGGAAGGGTTCCCAACGAATGATGTAGAGCCAGAATGTGGGTAGTAGCAGCACCAGGTATCTGACCAGAAGTAGTAGTAGTATGCCGAAGTTGTCCCTGCCTTCGGAAAGGCTCAACATTATCGTTGAGGAGAAAGAGGATGAGATTGTGGATTGGATGGCTCAGTCCTCCTGTCAGTCGGAGCATGATAACGTGTATGTGAATTCAGAGTCTGACACCATGCCATGGAGCTAGGGATCACAGCGTTGCTCCTGCTCCTCCTCCTGGAGCAACAGAGAAGGTTTCAGTGCAGTCCTTTCTGTCTTCATCACTGCTCCTTCCTAGTGGGATGCCTTCCTTTTTCTTAAGAAGTGGCAAGAAAACCCCACTATGCCCTACGGCAGACAGTCTCCCTGTCGACGACTTGCATGAGAGCCATCACCATTTGGCCCGCCCAGAAGCCCACCATGATATTTCACAGTCTGATAAAAGTGCCAGGGAGGGTTAGGACTCTGATGACAATTGTGTGCTGGACAGGACCTGGGAGCCAAATCGGGGGACAGCGGGAGGGCAGGGGTTGCTGAGAAGCAGGCAACATCAATGGAGAAGGGTGGTGACAGGAGCAATAAAGAGCATTGTATCAGTGCCTTGTACTCTCACGTAGCGGAGAACGCAGGAGACTCTTTGCAATTATAGCTGTGTAACAAGCTGCACTTCATGGTGGACACCTGGAGCAGCTGTTATGTGCAGGGGCCATACATGTCTTTCACGGACCACTGGGTCAATGTTTTTTGTGGCAATTGAGAGGCAGCACCTCAGCAACATGGCCAGGTCCTTTCCCACTATATCATAGGTCTAGCTCCCACAGCAGGCCCTTGTCTGCACCTCCACCTCCTCTATCATGGACACGGTCCCCTACCCAACAGCACCAGTGTTACTACCAATGTTTTCCTTCCTATCACGTGTGTCAAGACACACATTACCATGCAGTGTTGGAGCTGATTGGCCTGGGCAGGATTAGCCACACAGGTGAGGCGTTGCCCTCGCTCATGCCATAGGTGGCGACGAAGGAGAAGGAAAAAGAACAGCAAACGCATCTTGCTGTCTGCCCTGTAGCTGTTGGGTACCTACAATGAGAAACTCCAATGGGGGAGGAGCAAGAGGTGCTGCCACTGGAGGAGGAAGAGGAGTCAGAGTTGGAAGAGCAAGAGGATGATGATGGTGAGACCGGCCATGACACCAGTTTATTTCAATGAGAGTCAGAGTCGGAAAGAACTGTCTTTTCGGGCATGCTGGCCAGAATGGCGACCTGTAGACTTACTTGCTTACACAGTAACAGGCAGATCAGGGATATCAAGAAAAATAAGGGAATGTTTTCCTGACAAAGAAAGGGAGGACACATTATGTTATTACCAGGAAACACTGTGTATGTAGCTTGGCGCAAATTACGGCGAGCAAAGGCCTGATGCCAGAGTGTCTGAAAGCCCCCTCCACCATCACAAGCAGCAGAAGCCGTAGTAGCAGCAGCAGCAGCCAGTTCAGTCTCCTCAACATAATGGAGCAGTTTTTCCATGTGCCATGCCAGGCTGAGGCCAGTCAGCAAGCCAACAGCTCCTGCCTCTATGTTCAGGTTCTGGCCTACCTACACACTTTCTGTACCCTGCGGGGCACATGGCGGCACCCAAACAGATCAAGTTGTTCTCTGCCAGTGTCCAAAACATCACTTTCGGCAAAATGAACCAAGCCTGAATTCGGGAGGATTCTCATCCTCCTCTGGCTGAAGCCGATAAGTAGATCTGGCCTTGCTGACAGAGCCCCATTTTGCCACTGCTGCTGCCTGACTCCATCATACCACTTCTACCATCATGCTACTGCGGTCTTCCGACCATCATGTTCTGTATGGCTGTTGCTGGTGCCTCCATTATGCCACCGCTGCCATCATGCCATTGCTGCTGCCTGCCAACATGTACCATATGGCTGCTGCCACCACCACCTCAGCTGCTGCTGCTCCTCACTGCTAATCCCATACTGCCATTAATGGAAAGCATCTTCCACTACTACCACTACCACCACTACTACTACTATTACCATTACTACTACCCATAGACAGCCTACCTACTGCCTTGTGTGTTCCATGCTATGCTGCTTCTGCTACCACTACTATTGTGGCCATGTGTCTCTTATTGACCTACCTTTTCCACATTCACACTGCACTACTGCAATTTTTTTAGGCTTGTTCACAATGAGCCACTTTTTTTTCTGACAATCAACACTTGTGCATGTTGTATAGGCAGGCATACTGACCCTGTCAAGACATAATTTTTGGACAGTTGGTCCCCAAAGCCACTTTTTAATTTTTTTATCCCATAACACCATGTGTGTTTAAAAATCATCTGCCCCCATAAGGAACAATTTTTAGAATGTTTGGAATATAAAAAAAACATAATACGTCCATCGCGGTGTGTTTTTTAAACCCGGTAATAATGGCAATTGCTGTAATTAAAGCCTTTAGATGGCGTGTTTAAGTGAGATCACAACATCTAAAGGGTGAAAAACCTGGAAGCTCGTGCTTCCGGGCTTCTTACCGGCATCCTCTGCGGCCAGTGAGGATGCCGGTAATTGATTTCAATACTTTTTCCAATATGGCAAAAGGCGAAACAGAAAAAAAGGGTAGAAATGGCCAATTTGCCATTTTTTCATTGCTTCTCTTACCCCAAAATTTTTTATAAAATGTGATCAAAAAGTCAAACACACTCTAAAATGGTAACATAGTAACATAGTAACATGGTACATGGTATCAATAAAAACTACAGATTGTCACGCAAAAATGAGTCCCCACACAGCTAAGTAGATATAACTATAAAAAAGCTATGGGAGTCAGAAAATGGTGATTTTTCAAAGTTTAAATTTATTTTTACACTATTTAGACATTTAAAAAAAACTATACATATGCAGTATTATTGTAATCGTACTGACCCAGAGAATAAAGGGCATGGGTCAGTTTTGCCGCAAATGGAGCGCCATGGGAACATAACCTGTAAAACAGTGAGTACTGATATGGGGGTCTGATCTGAGGTCTGAAATAGGGGTCTGATCTGAAGTCTGTTATGGGGGACTGATGTGAGGATCTGATATGGGGGTCTGATCTGAGGATCTGATAAGGGGGTCTGATCTAAGGATAAGATATGGGGGTCTGATATGGGAGTCTGATATGATGACTGATATCGGGGCCTGATCTGAGTTTTGATATGGGGGTCTGAGCTCAGGGTAGCAGTATATATTTTTTCTTATTTTCCTCCTCTAAAACCTAGGTATCTTTTATCATCAGGTGCGTCTTATAGAACAAAAAATACGCTTTATCCAGAAAAAAAATTATTTTTGAAGTGAAATTAGATAGAACAGTTGGCTGTTAATATGTGAGAATTTGTATGATAATGTCCTGTGTGTAGCAAAAATTGTGTAGTACTGTGTTAGCCAGAAGAAAAACTGTCTGATGTTGAATACTTTTGTGTAAATGAATACAAAAGTATTGTGGGAGTTATACCTTTATTGGCTAATCAGAAAATGCAACCAGTAATATGATTTTTGCTGGTTAGCCAGTAACGGTATCACTCACATAATACTTTTGAATTTATTAAAGGGCGTCTGTCTGCAGATTTGTCCCTATGATACTGGCTGACCTGTTGCATGTGCTCTTGGCAGCCGAAGGCATCTGTGTTGGTCCCATGTTCATATGTGCCTGCATTGCTGGGAAAAATTATGTTTTAATATATGTAAATAAGCCTCTAGGAGCAATGGGGGCGTTGCCATTACTCCTAGAGGCTCTGCTCTCTCTGAAACTGCTGCCGCCCTCTTCATTTTGTTTGACTTTAGGAGGTCAGGCCCAGGCTCGATCATGTTCACACTGCCTGAGAGGGGAGAGGACGCGGCAGTTGCAGAGAGAGCAGAGCTTCTACGTGTATCCGGAATGTTCCTATTGCTCCTAGAGGCTCATTGGCATATATTAAAACTTCATTTTTCTCAGCAAAGCGGGCACATATGAACATGGGACCAACACAGATGCCAAACACACAGGCAACAGGTCAGACAGTTTTCTAGGTACAAATCTGCTGACAGATGTCCTTTAACGCAAAAGTATTCAACATCATATTCTAATATCACAGTATACACTAGATCTGTATTAACTTTACGAATGACAATGTAGCTATTACTAACTCCAGTGTAATCATTTTACGCGCTCAATAGCTTTGGATTTCCCAGCAAAGTGACAGCAGCGTGACAAATATTAACTTGCTATACTACAAATGGGGTTAATGAGTTGCTCAAGGGATCAATAGAATAGTATTGTAATGGCAGCAGAAGAATGATTGCACTGCCCTCTAGCTTTCCGCGCCTGTCTCCGCAATAGACATGACTACCTTACGTCGCCCTGCGATACAGTAATTACCAGGAGAGTTATTAAAGATACTTGTTCAAATACTTAACTCAATTTAAAGATTTTTAGTTGGAAGTAAAACAGCGTGACATTAACACCTGGGTCTCATTAATATTCATGACAACCTGTTCCAAAGACAAACAACAGCATTTGTGGAAAGCATTTAATATAAAAGCCATCACACGTACACATAAGCCATCCAATTCCTGCTGAGCTTTTAATTTAAATTTAGCCCATAATTTGGTGGTGTAAACCGAGTATACAGAATGAATCCTGCTGTTTACGCCGAATTGTTTCCTCTGTATAGAAATGCAAACAATGTCTAAATGTGCTGTAAAAATCAAAGTCCAATTTATATTAACACAATTTGCGGGTAATTTGTGACTTCATCTGAGACAATTTGATTTGACTCAAAGGCCTAATGGGAAGGAATCTGCTTAGCAGCCTAAATCAAATCACGGATACGCGGCTGTATTTGCCAATGGCAGATCCTCTTTATGCTAGAGTCTCAGCGATTGCCATGCTCCTTCTCATTTTTTTGGACTGGTGGGGCTAGTTGTTTTGGTTACAATAGAAATATCACCCACCGGGCTCATTTCATTCTTTAGTCAGCGTGCGCCAGTGTTAAAATACATTTAAATCACTCCGCCATGTGGAGGAAAAACAGCTGCGTAAATAAAAGAACTATTGTCAAAGCAGCAGATGAAATCTACAAAAGTCTAGATGGAAAAATGATAGAAATCTAAGGGTACTTTCACACTTGCGGCAGAGGATTCCGGCAGGCTGTTCCGTCGCCGGAACTGCCTGCTGGATCTGTCAAAACGCATGCAAACCGATGGCATTTGTCAGACAGATCAGGATCCTGATCCGTATGATAAATGCATTTAAATGCCGGATCCGTCATCCGGAAAAACGGATCCGGCATTAATTTTTTTCCACATTTTTTGCAGTCTGAGCATGCGCAGACTGCAATGCCGGATCCGTTTTGCCGGAGCACTCCTGGGCCAGATCCGGCATTAATGCATGTCATTGGGGAAAAAATTCAGAATCCGGCATTCCAGCAAGTGTTCCGGAATTGTGGACGGAGATAAAACTGTAGCATGCTGCGGTATTATCTCCGTCCTGAAAAGTCATAAGACTGAACTGAAGACATCCTGATGTATCCTGAACGGATTGCTCTCCATTCACAATGCATTAGGATAAAACTGATCAGTTCTTTTCCAGTATAGAGCCCCTAGGACGGAACTCAATGCCGGAAAATAATAACGCTAGTGTGAAAGTACCCTAATAGCAAAATGTTTTTGGATGAGGCCCTTTTTTTGTTAGAAGGATATAGTGCACAGATTTGCTGGCTCCTCCAGATAGGATGATACTATTTAACAGGGTTGTCCAAGATTTTGATAGCCGCAGTATAGGTCATCAATATCACATTGGTGGGGGTACGCTCCCCAGAACCCCCATTGATCAGATGTTTGAAGAGACTGCAAGCACTGCAGCCTCTTTCTAGGCCTGTGAAACCACATTCACGAGTTACATGGATTAGGCCATGGGTAGAATGGTCGTAGACTCTACAGGGTCTAACCTTGATGCTCAGTGGGCTGCCCAAGTCCTCCTCGTAGTCACCAGCTGTCCTGAATTCAACTGTATTGCCTTCCTCAGGATGATGATACAGTTTCATACTGTGGACGGCAGTATTTTGTGCTGCACTGTGGTATTTGGTTCTCCTGGGTCGGTATATTGTTCTGCACTATGGTATTGCTGGACCCACCTACCTCTGTTGTCCCTGCCTACTTGTCTTGAGCTGCCTTCTGTCAATTTGGTCCCACCTACAAAAAAGACTACTTTTAGGTTTTTCCAGAGCCACTTTAAGTTCCCAGTTGACCCCTCGCCTAGAAGCAGCTCAGTCCCTTTCAAGTGAATGGAGTGAGCTGCAATACCAAGCACAACCTCTATACCGTCTATACAAAAGTATGTAGATAAAATGTCCCAGGGCGCAAAAATCCAATCCAGATGATGATAGTAAAGAGATACTGTTTATTGCAGGAGTACAACGCGTTTCGGGGAATAATTCCCCTTCATCAGGTACATAACCATTACCTGTCTACAAACGGTATTACCCTATGGTGCGCCCTGTTTTATCTTTAACAGCATAAAGTAAATCCTGTGGATCTAAATCTCTATGCCATCTATGGCACTGTGCTTGGTACAGTAAGATGCAAAGAGTTGAGCGATGCGGCCTTCTTAAACAGCTGATTGAGGGGGTGCCAGGAGTCGGACCTTCGCCAGTCTGATATTAATGACCTATTCTGATGATAGCTTGCTCTCTCTGACTACCACATATAAGTCCTGGGAGTGGTGCGGAATATGTAGATAATTCAGATTTCACAATGTTAGCAAGAATGAATAAACTCTGTTAAATGAGCTCACTATGCTCAGGTGTGCACAGTGTCTCAGGCCTACCCGTATTAACATTTGTAAAAAATGAATGACATTCCATAGTGGAATTCCAATCGGTTTTGTGCTGACTCATCTCTGATAACCTGGGCGCACGTTTTAGGCTACTTTCACATTAGCGTTTTTTGCAGATCCATCATGGATCTGCAAAAATGCTTCCGTTACCATAATACAACCGCATGCATCTGTCATGGACTGATCCGGTTGTATTATGTCTTCAATAGCAATGATGGATCCGTCATGAACACCATTGAAAAATGTGGCGGAACCCGCCTCGCCACTGGGCATTGGAGAGGCCTGGCTACCCGCCTCCTACCTACTGACTATGGCCCCTGGTGAATTTGTACGTGGAATGCAATTTGGGCATGTGGTATTTTGTATTGCTGTGTGTTGTGGACTGTATATATCTTGCCCTGGCTGTAAAGTTTGCTATGTTACAAGCATTGTTGTTCTGTGCCCTTTCTCCTCCCCCTTTTTCCGGTCCCATTGTTTCTCCAGCAATGTGTTGTCGCAGGGACACCAGTTTAAACCAGCTGTTCTGTCCCTCCTCAATCTCCCATCAGCCCTTGCTATTGTCTGGCCCCCACCCTTCCTTGTACCAGAGTCCTCTAGGTACCCTATTGTATGTAAATGAGGCTGTTGGGTTTAAAGTAGTGTGCTGTGTCTAAATAAAGGGAGTTCCTGTTTTAACCCTCAAGGTGAAGTGTCGTCTCATTCTTGGGGGAGGATTTATTGCATGCTGTCCCAGTTTGACTGCTAGGAGTGTAAACCTATTCGTATGGTTTCCTATTCAACTGCCTACAGCATTCATATGCTTGAAGAGGATTCATAGGCTTCTTCGGTTCGGTGATTGTGGCGTCTGCCAGAGTGCCTGGAAACCTCAGGAAAACGCTAGGCGCATCTGTAAATGGAGGTACTGAGTCGGGGTGCCAGGTGATCCGTTACATTGGTGGCAAGCAGTGGGATGGCGTCCTAGTCCGAGGAGAAGCAGCTCAGAGGCACCGGTAACGTGTGGAGTTATAAATTGAGTGCAAACGCTAGCACTCGTGCAGCGCCCCTGGGAGCAGAGGTATCCAGCGACTTGGAGCAGACAAGTATGGAAGGCTCTGAAGATGACTGGCTGGCCGAGGTGAGGCAGCGAGTGGCCCAGTATGGAAATAATGTGTCCATGGATATATGCCGGGCCATCTGGAACCAGGTCACAGCCAAGCGACACGCAAGGATGGAACGAGAATTCCGACTGGCGATAGAGAGAGAAATTGCTCAGCGGAAGGAGTGTTACAGCAGCCGAGCAGAGGCTGCATCCGAGGAGGTAAGCCGTCTCCCCTTGAGGCAGAGAGAGGAACCTGAAGTAGGGGTCCTCATAGACTTGTCCTGTGAGGAACCACAACAGGCAGGTGGAGACGGGACCGAGGGCTCTCCACCGGGATGCTGGGCAGCTGGCCCAGACCCTCAGCAGCAGCCGGAGTTGCCAGGTGTGGACGCAGGTGGTCCTTACTCGCAAATGTTGAGGGACCTCACAGACTGGTCCTGGGAAGACCCACAGATGGCAGGTGGAGATGGGACCGAGATCTCTCTACCGGCCCTACAGGGATACGGGGCAGCCGACCCAGATCTCCAACTCCAGGTGGGGGTAATACAGGGAGAGAAGTGTGTCGTCCTTCCTTCCCAGCGGCAGAGTGCTTTACAGGGAGTGGAAACAGCCGGTCTCACTCCACAGCGGCAGTGTGAACTACAGGGAGTGGAGACAGCCGGTCTCACTCCACAACAGCAGCAGTACCAGGAGGAGGAGGTAAGCAACCCCTCCCCTCCACAGCCAACTCCAAACCAGGTACTGGGGTCAGTAGAGGAGTCGTTAGCCCCCTCTGGCCCCCTCCCAGCAGAAGAGCTGGCCTCTGCCCTACTTGTCCCCTTACTACCCAGCAGGACTGTACTCCAGTCCCTCCAGCAGAAGAGCTGGCATCAGGGCAGAGAGCCGCTAGCCTCTGCTCCACCGACCCCCTTGTTACAGGACTGGCTTGTACCCCCTCTCCCCAGCGGCTGAAAGTGTGTAAGGGAGAGGAGTTTGTTACCCCCTCTCCCCAGCGGCAGCCTAGCACACCAAGGGGAGACAGTAAGCCCCACAACAGTGCAGATGGGACCGTAGTGGTACCTGCACCACTGGAGATATGGACAGTCTGTCCTGGTCCACAACAACAGGACAATGTATTGGAAGGAGAGGCAGTCTGTTTCCCCCTACAACAAGGGAGGGTGTCGCAGAGAGAGGAGCCTGTTACCCCTTCCCCCCAGCAACAGCTTTGTTCAACCAGGGGAGAGGGCACCCTGGTTACCTTCCCCCCAAGCCATGGATCTACAACTGGGCACAAGCGGCAGGGGGCCATAGGGACAACTACACCCTTTGAGAAAAGCCGGCTGACTATCAGAGCCCCAGACCGCCTGGATGTCTGGAGTCTGGATAGTCTCAATGGGAAAGGGGAGAAATGTGGCGGAACCCGCCTCGCCACTGGGCATTGGAGAGGCCTGGCTACCCGCCTCCTACCTACTGACTATGGCCCCTGGTGAATTTGTACATGGACTGCAATTTGGGCATGTGGTATTTTGTATTGCTGTGTGTTGTGGACTGTATATATCTTGCCCTGGCTGTAAAGTTTGCTATGTTACAAGCATTGTTGTTCTGTTCCTCTTCTCCTCCCCCTTTTTCCTGTCCCATTGTTTCTCCAGCAATGTGTTGTCGCAGGGACACCAGTTTAAACCAGCTGTTCTGTCCCTCCTCAATCTCCCATCAGCCCTTGCTATTGTCTGGCCCCCACCCTTCCTTGTACCAGAGTCCTCTAGGTACCCTATTGTATGTAAATGAGGCTGTTGGGTTTAAAGTAGTGTGCTGTGTCTAAATAAAGGGAGTTCCTGTTTTAACCCTCAAGGTGAAGTGTCATCTCATTCTTGGGGGAGGATTTATTGCATGCTGTCCCTGTGTGACTGCTAGGAGTGTAAACCTATTCGTATGGTTTCCTATTCAACTGCCTACAGCATTCGTATGCTTGAAGAGGATTCATAGGCTTCTTTGGTTCGGTGATTGTGGTGTCTGCCAGGGTGCTTGGAAACCTCAGGAAAACGCTAGGCGCATCCGTAAACGGAGGTACTCAGTCGGGGTGCCAGGTGATCCGTTACAAAAGTCAATGGGGGACCGATCCGTTTTCTATTGTGTCAGAGAAAACTGATCCGTCCCCGTTGATTTACATTGTGTGTCAGGACGGATCCGTTTTCTATTGTGTCAGAGAAAACTGATCCGTCCCCGTTGATTTACATTGTGTGTCAGGACGGATCCGTTTTGCTCCGCACCACATCAAGGACACAAAAACGCTGCTTGCAGCGTTATTCTGTCCACGATGGGAGCGCAACCAAATGGAACGGAATGCATTTTGGTGCATTCCGCTTCGTTCAGTTTTGACAATGAATGGGGACAAAACTGAAGCATTTTCTTCCGCTATTGAGAACCTCTGACTGATCTCAATAGCGGAATTGAAAACGCTAATGTGAAAGTAGCCTTAGGCCTCTTTCACACGGGCGTCACGTTTTGGCTCTGGAGGCGTCCCGGGTGCAATGCAGCAAACCCATGCGAGTAGGTACCCAATTGCAGTCAGTTTTGACTGCGATTGCGTTCTGTTGTTCAGTTTTTATCGCGCTGGTGCAATGTGTTTTGCACGCGCGTGATAACAAACTGAATGTGGTACCCAGACCCGAACTTCCTCACTGAAGTTCAGGTTTGGGTTCAAGGTTGTGTAGATGTAATTATTTTCCCTTATAACATGGTTATAAGGGAAAATAATAGCATTCTTTAATACAGAATGCTTAGTACAAGGTCAATTGAGGGTTAAAAAAAAAACCAATAATAATTTAACTCACCTTAATCCACTTGTTCGCACAGCCGGCTTCTCTTCTGTCTTCTTCTTTGAGGAATAGGACCTTTGATGACGTCTCTGCGCTCATCACATGGTCCATCACATGATCTTTTACCATGGTGATGGATCATGTGACGGACCATGTGATGAGCGTAGTGATGTCACCACAGGTCCTTTTCCTGTGCACAGCAAAGATGAAGACAGAAGAGAAGCCGGGCAGCGCGAACAAGTGGATTAAGGTGAGTAAAAAAAAAATTAATTTTTTTTTTAACCCCTCCAGTCCTATTGTACTATGCATTCTGTATTAAGAATGCTATTATTTTCCCTTATAACCATGTTACAAGGGAAAATAATAATGATCGGGTCTCCATCCCGATCGTCTCCTAGCAATCATGGTTGAAAATCGCACCGCATCCGCACTTGCTTGCGAATGCTTGCGATTTTCACGTAGCCCCATTCACTTCTATGGGGCCTGCGTTGCGTGGAAAACGCACAAAGAGGAGCATGCTGTGATTTTCATGCAACGCAAAAAGTGATGCGTGAAAATCACCGCTCATCTGCACAGCCCCATAGAAATGAATGGGTCCGGATTCAGTGTGGGTGCAATGAGTTCACCTCACGCATTGCCCCGCGCGGAAATCTCGCCCGTGTGAAAGGGGCCTTAGTGGTTAGCTGAATTAAAGCTCATTAGACAAACATTATTTGAAAGCAAATGCTTTTTCCCATCCACATTCCCGCAGGACCAAAGAAAAACTCAAAGGAGAAAACTATGTCAGATAAAAAGATTAAACGGAGAAAGGACAGCAGATGGCTATTTCTGCAAATATTCTCAAGATACGATGAAAACATAGCAAACTTGTTCAACACTTCCTAGGTTAAAATAGCTTCTTAAAGGTGTTTTCCCACAAATGACATGTATCACCTAAACCAGGGATGGGCAAACTGCGGCTCTCCAGCTGTTGTAAAACTACAACTCCCATTATGCTCAGTTTGCCTTCAGCTATATGCCTACAGCAGGGCATGATGGGATTTGTAGTTTTACAACAGCTGGAGAGCCGCAGTTTACCCATCACTGACCTAAACAAAGGACAGGTGCAGTGGCCGGGTTTGGGGTGGCCCCAATGCTACGCTGGGTCCTCTGGACACCGTCAAGGTGTGGTGCACCCCAATAGGAAATAAGTCCAGAGAGTCAGGGTCTGCAGTAAACCAGGGTGCTTCTTTATTGGAGGTACAAAACAATACAGGAAAGGCAATGGGCTGGCTTCACCAGTCTCCTCCCTGGCAGAAAAAGGGTTTGATGCTGAGGAAAGGCCTGAGCTAGTTGTCCCTCTCTATCTCAAAGGCTGGCATCTTGGTCAAGGGCCCACGGTCTGTAGCTCAGTAGTCCGGGTGGCTCCTTAGTCACAGGGCTAGTGACCCATGGTCTGTGGCTCAGGGTCCCCATCTCAGCGACTTCTTCTGGTCACTCATGCAGTCTGGCATGAGTCTCCCCTCCATGTACTGTTCCCTAACTGCAGCTCACTAGGGGCTCTGACTGCTCTCCTTATATACAGTTTTTGCTAGACTAGAACCTTCTAGTGGGAGGGGTGGAGTGGAGAAACTCAGCACAAACAGATACATTGTTTCAGCTCCCGTCTAGTATAGACTTACTTTAAAGGGACACTGACAGGCCCAATTAGCATATTTAGGCATATATATGTCAGTACAGGTCTTATAAAGTCTATTAAAATCATCTAAGTATCCCCCCTGTCCACCTTATAAATACCGAAATATTAAGTTTTACAACCTGCTTGTCCGGTCACAAATCTGCCCAAGGGGCAGCGTTACATCTGAAAATGCGCCCAGCCAGCCGCTCCCAACTGCCGTCTGAAGCCCCGCCCAGCTCATCAATATTCACTTCGCTGGGCGGCGGCTACAACTCTCCCGACTCAAGTGCCCGGCGCATGCGCATAAAGCAGGGGCTGCAGCGCTCTGTACGCAGGCGCGATGTGACCCCGGCCGGGCGCATGCGCTGAAGATTGGACGGAGGACGTGCCCAGAGGATCGAATGGGCTGTGCGCAGAATCTTGAGTCGGGAGAGTTGTAGCCGCCGCCCAGCGAAGTGAATATTGATGAGCTGGGCGGGGCTGCAGACGGCAGTTGGGAGCGGCTGGCTGGGCGCATTTTCAGATGAAACGCCGCCCCTTGGGCAGATTGGTGACCGGACAAGCAGGTTATAAAACTTAATATTTCGGTATTTATAAGGTGGACAGGGGGGTTACTTAGATGATTTTAATAGACTTTATAAGACCTGTACTGACATATATATGCCTAAATATGCTAATTGGGCCTGTCAGTGTCCCTTTAAAGCTTCAATGATACTCAATGGCAATGACACAGCAGGTTTTCCAGACAAAAACACCTTTCCAGACATAACAACATAGCTAAAACCAGATATTTAAAATATCAGGCTGTCTGCTTTTGGTGGTAAACAAGTCTGGGTTTTCCCCTCCAAAACATGGTGGTAAGCAAGTCTGAGTTTTTTACATCCAAAACATGCTCTTCTTTAAACACTATGGCAGCTGTGGAAAATTACCAGCTTCTCAATCAAAGCCCTAACAGTCTCTCAGTATTCATTAACGCTTTCCACAGAGCCATGTAAATACAGTGATAACGAACAGGATTTATATCACTACGTATAAAATGCAGGTACACAGTATTAAACAGTATAAGTTAACCCTTTCAATAGAAATAAAGTAAGAAGTTTTAACTTTGCATTAGGGATATAGGCAAATGTCCACAAATGCCCAAATGTCACAGTACTCCCTGCTCTAGGGCACTACACAGGTAAAAAATGTCAATCTGAGGATTCATCACTACCACCACTACCAGTCTGTAGAACATGGGTCCTGAGCCAGACGCTTCTCCTCACTGTGGTTGAATGGAGTGGTGGTCATTCAGTTTCTTTGACCTTGAATAAAGTGACGGCGTGCATGATCAACCAACGCATCATTCAAAATTCTCCTCATGCAGTGAGGTGGAACATGAGGTTTGAGACCTCATGTGATGGATGGGGATCCCATCTGTGAGGCCCCCCAGTAATTATTTATCACTAGTGTTGAGCGAACTTGTGGTTTCAAGTTCGGTGTACAAGGTTCGGGTTATCTAAGAATTCCGTTATGGATTATGGAATTCTTAGATAACCCGAAGCTTGTACACCAAACTTGAAACCACAAGCTCGCTCAACACTATTTATCACCTATCTTGTGATTTTAGTTTTTGACAATTTAAGGTCTATTCCCCACCCTGTGTAAGCCTGGGATTGTGTAATGAGCAGACCTTGCCAGGTACCTCTCAGTCTGCATACTCATGACACATTCAGTATATTCCACAGAACTGAGCCATTTATTTTCATTAGAAGGTATGCATGACTCTAATTTGATCATCTATTGGTGGTCAGTCAACATCAACTGGACTTCTTTAGGAAACGTCAAGACATTTCATCATTTATCCCAGTGTAGCTTTCTCAATTCAGTCCAATGGAATAAAGATTTCCACAGCATTTATAGTCTTGTGGATAATTAAATCATCTTATTCCAATTACCGGACATATGGATGATTGTATTAAAATAATTGGATTATTCACAAGTATAAGTGCCGGGGGAAAACTTTCAACCACTCGGTTCATCATCACTGACCTAATAGCCATAAAAGGTGAATGAAAGAAAACCTTCATGCACTCATTTTATTAACTGTTATAATTGAATACTGGGGTGACACTTCCAAAATATAATTTACCAAACATAAGATATGTAGAGTAGACTAAAATATGACATTTACACATTAAGAGAAAATAAGGTTGAAGCAGTCAGCCTCCTGGCAGGTTGGCCATAAGGATGTGTGACCTTTTCGCAGGACGCATTACTTGGTACTAATGAAGGGGGCACCACAGGCCCTGATGGACCGGGCACACAGAGCTTGCTTCTTTCTCCTGCTGCTTGTTTTCCTGGCTTCAGCAATGAAGTTCTGTGTACACAGGTCACCACTGCAGGCAATTACTGGCCTCAGCAGAGACTTCCCATGCACTGCTGAGGCCAGTGATTAGCTGCCGCAGTGACCTGTGTGCACAGAATTTCATCGCTGCAGCCAGGAAGATGGTGTCAGCAGTGGAAGGACTGGAGATCTGCGCTGGAAGAAGCAGTGGGGGAAAACGGGGGAGTATCCATTCATTTGTTATTTTAGCCCATTTACAGAGTTGCCTGAGTTTATTTTTAATTTTTATAACAACTCATTTTAGTAATTACTAGCAATCACCATAAAACTAGAACTGTGATTTGCATCTAGAAGCTTATGAATAAATGGACAGCTAGGTGTAATTAATCCCCTTGTTCAAGGGATTGTCCCATGAAAAGTATTCTACACCTGTGTCACGGATGGTGTACAGGAAACAAGACAATGCAATACAATTAATGACTCACTGGATCCACAACTAAGGAACAAAAGGGAGACCCCTACATGAGACCTGCCACTCTCCCTAATTGCTCAGCCTATGCGAACACCCCAAAGGTGGATGGGCGCATATCCACGTACCTCGGCTATCTAATACCTGAAGACCCTACAATAGTGAGGGGACACGACCACCGGCTCCCTACACAAGACACGGAGGGAGTCAGGGTCACCTGAAAATCCAGCAGACAGAAAATCACAAATAAAGGAACAGCACTTATCTTGCAGAGGACTGAGGAATAGAAACAGCATGCACACACACACCAGGAAGTTTTATAAGCCGCAACCTAATGCATCATGGGGAGGAACTTAAAGGGAAGCAATCAGTCCAACTGCATGACAGCTGAGATAGACTAACGAGATGAGGAACTTAACCAAAACAAAGAAACTCAAGGAGGAGGATCTGGAAAGCTCCTGTCAGAGCGTCTCAGCTGTCTAGTTGTGACAGTACCCCTCCCTCTACGAGTGGACTCTGGACACTCAGGGCCCACCTTCTCAGGATGGGACCTATGGAAAGCCCTGATGAGACGAGTGGCCTTAATGTCCGTCACTGGGACCCACATCCTTTCCTCAGGACCATAACCCTCCCAATGAACGAGGTATTGGAGGGAACCGCGGACAAGACGAGAATCCACAATCCTAGAGACCTGAAATTAAAGATTTCCATCAACCATAATCGGAGGAGGAGGCAAAGTCGAGGGTACAATAGGTTGAACATAAGGTTTCAATAAGGACTTATGAAAAACATTATGGATCTTCCAAGTCTGAGGAAGATCAAGACGGTAGGCAACAGGATTGATGACAGACAGGATCTTGTAAGGCCCAATAAACCTAGGACCCAACTTCCAGGAGGGAACCTTCAATTTGATATTCTTGGTAGACAACCACACCAGATCACCAACATTCAGGTCCGGACCAGGCACACGTCTCTTATCTGCCACACGCTTATATCTCTCACTCATGCTCTTTAGATTATCCTGAATCTTTTGCCAAATAGATGACAAAGACGAGGAGAATCTGTCCTCATCAGGTAAACCAGAAGACCCCTCTCCCGAGAAAGTCCCAAACTGCGGATGAAACCCATATGCACCAAAAAATGGTGACTTATCAGAGGACTCCTGACGACGGTTATTTAAAGCAAACTCAGCAAGGGGCAAAAAAGAACACCAATCCTCCTGATTCTCCGCCACAAAACAGCGCAGATATGTCTCCAGATTCTGATTGACGCGCTCTGTCTGGCCATTCGACTGCGGGTGGAAAGCAGAAGAGAATGGCAACCGAACCCCCAAGCGAGAACAGAAAGATTTCCAGAATCTGGAAACAAACTGCGTGCCCCTATCAGAGACTATGTCTGAAGGAATACCATGCAATTTGACAATGTGGTCAATAAATGCCTGCGCCAGCGTCTTAGCATTGGGCAAACCAGGAAACAAGACAATGCAATACAATTAATGACTCACTGGATCCACAACTAAGGAACAAAAGGGAGACCCCTACATGAGACCTGCCACTCTCCCTAATTGCTCAGCCTATGCGAACACCCCAAAGGTGGATGGGCGCATATCCACGTACCTCGGCTATCTAATACCTGAAGACCCTACAATAGTGAGGGGACACGACCACCGGCTCCCTACACAAGACACGGAGGGAGTCAGGGTCACCTGAAAATCCAGCAGACAGAAAATCACAAATAAAGGAACAGCACTTATCTTGCAGAGGACTGAGGAATAGAAACAGCATGCACACACACTCCAGGAAGTTGTATAAGCCGCAACCTAATGCATCATGGGGAGGAACTTAAAGGGAAGCAATCAGTCCAACTGCATGACAGCTGAGATAGACTAACGAGATGAGGAACTTAACCAAAACAAAGAAACTCAAGGAGGAGGATCTGGAAAGCTCCTGTCAGAGCTTCTCAGCTGTCTAGTTGTGACAACCTGGATCTGAATACTTTTGTAATTCTGCATAATTAAAAATTTACTATATCCACTGAGTTATTAAAAAAAAGTATCTGTATAGCACCACCTGCGGAAAGTTATTTGTTGTTTTCCTTACCTCACTGTCCACCTCACTGAGGTGGTTGCACAAGCCATATCTACTGTTAGAAGCTATGACAATCACAAGGCATGACCCCCTTGAGAAAAGACACACACCCTCAGCTGCAGCAGAAAGGACATACCCCCTGAGATACCAAATAAAATAGGGAAAAAGTCCAGCTTCCAATATTCTTAGTAACTTTATTAATTCAGTGCACTAAAAATCAGAGACAGTCCATGTCTACATGTTTCGGATCTTGTAGTATTGATCCTTATTCATGACAAAGAAAAGACCGTATGAACCAGGATTAAATAATGGCCAGCTGAAAAAAAATTAACCATAGCCACACCTCCATACAGATTGCTAGCTAGAGTGCCTAGAAACATATAAAAAGCCATAAAAAACAGCATGTATTCAAAAAACACAAAGACAATGAAAGGATCAATATAACTTAGGGGTATCAGGGTACATTATACAGGGGTAATATAACTAAGGACCCCTGTATAATGTCCCCTGATAGCACTGAGTCCTCCTCAGTTATATTACCCTTGTATAATGTACCCTGATACCCCTTAGTTATAATATTACCCATAATGTCCCTTGACTGATACCCTTCAGTTATCAGTTATATAACTGAGGGTAATCAGGGAACATTATACAGGGGGTAATATAACCAAGGGGTATCAGGGTACATTATACGGTGGTAATATAACTTATATTACCACCGTATAATGCCTGGTAGGCCTCCTGAGTTATATTACCCTTGTATAATTATGTACCCGGATACCCCTTAGTTATATGATCCCGGCGGGGTCATATAACTAAGGGGTATCAGGGTACATTATTATACAGGGGTAATATAACTCAGGAGGCCTATCAGGCATTATACGGTGGTAATTATAGCTTACATTACCCCTGTATAATGTCCCATGATAGCCCTCCTCAGTTACATTACCCTTGTATAATGTACCCTGATACCCCTCAATTATATTACCCCTGTGTAATGTACCCTGATATCCCTTAGTTATATAATATAACTAAGGGGTATCAGGGTGCATTATACAGGGGTAACATAACTGAGGAGTGCTATCAGGGATGTAATACAGGGGTAATGTAAGCTATATTACCCCTTTATAATGTCTGATAGCCCTCCTCAGTTATATTACACCCAATGTACCCTGATACCCCTTAATTATATTACCCCGGCGCCAGGGGCGTAGCTGCAGGGGAAGCGGCTGCTTTAGTATTTTTCAGTAGTATGATTAGCTGGTGAAAATTATTAGTGCCCCCCCATTTTTGACTGTGTATCTTCTGTGCCCCCCCTATATATTGATCCTAGAGTCACCACTGGAGCCATCACAACACTCATTCAAATAGGCACATATGGCGTCATTTATCAAACTGGTGTAAAGTAGAACTGGCTTAGTTGCCCAAAGCAACCAATCAGATTCCACCTTTCATTTTCCAAAGGAGCTGTCAAAAATGAAAAGTGGAATCTGATTGGTTGCTATGGGCAACTAAGCCAGTTCTACTTTACACCAGTTTGATAAATGACCCCAATAATGTTAACCTGAAATAAATGTCAGTCTTTGAACAAACAGTATGCAAAGTCAGTGTTTGCATGATAACACATGGTTATATGTAATAGAACTCACAGGTAGATTCACTAAGATGGGTCCTTGCAGTGCCAATCATACAATGGATATCCACTTCCTCGCGTTGACCAGCTTTTTCAATGGACAAGAGACTCGGAGATCCTTTAGAACATAACTATGTCCCCTGCAACTTTTGTTTTCTTTGGTAGACTTAAAGATTGTTTCATCCCTTGTTCTCCTTGAGATACATGCTATAATGAAAGAAGCTTTTCTGTTATCATTTGCAGGACTTCCCTTGGGTTGATGTAAGTTTTCTGTTGCTTTGGTTGGATTAGTATCCGTGGCCAGTGTCAGACTCGGGTTCCTTGGGCCAACTAGAGGAAATTATTCTCGAGGACTAACCCTTATATCATCAATAAAATCTAATAAGTTTTTAAAAGTGTTGATCGAGCAACAATTAGTGCTCGGGTGCTCTGTTGCTCGAGTAGAACACTTTGGGATGCTTGGGTGCTCTACAGAGCACCCGAGCACAATGGCAGTCAATGGGAGAACCCAAACATTAAACCAGGCACCCCCTGCTCTGAAGAGGGGAGGGTGTCTGGTTCACAGGAAAAGGTCAGAAATTGATGGAAACACCACTGAAATGGTTCGGGAACAGCATGGGGAGGATGTCTGGATGCATCTTGGACTCCCAGATCGCTGCTGGGAACGATGTTGTCCAAGTAGTACGCCACTTTTACAGACTGACAATAATACACACAAAACCGAATATAAAATAGATTTTAGAGGAAAAATTGTTAGGAAACATTCCTGTATATTTACTTGTATATAAAGTGCAAGTGCTGCCAAAAATTACAAGGAAGAGGCACTCCGATACAACCTGTATATAACATAAAGGAGGGCCTCATTCACATTGTGGTACAATTGTTCAGGTAGTGGGACTCCTACACTCATAAAGCCTATGCACTAAGTGAAAGAGATGCCAAAAATTGCAAGGAACCGGCACTCCAATACACCCTTTATTACACATAAAGGATGGCATCATACACATCCTTAAAACATTATGGTTGATGGCCTGCTGGTGACCCTCAAAAACACTTGGAGCAAGGGCCTGCTGGTGACCCTCTAAAACATTAGGGGGGAGGGTGTGCTGGTGAGCTGACCCTCTAAAACATTAGGGGCGAGAGCCTGCTGCTGATCTGACCATCTAAAACATTAGGAAGGAGGGTCTGCTGCTGAGTTGACCCTCTAAAACATTAGGAGCAAGGGCCTGCTGGTGACCCTCTAAAACATTAGGGGTGAGGACCTGCTGCTGATCTGACCATCTAAAACATTAGGGGTGAGGGTCTGCTGCTGAGCTGACCCTCTAAAACATTAGGAGCAAGGGCCTGCTGGTGACCCTCTGAAACATTAGGGGTGAGGGCCTGCTGCTGATCTGACCATCTAAAACATTAGGGGTGAGGGACTGCTGCTGAGCTGACCCTCTAAAACATTAGGGGCGAGTGCCTGCTGCTGATCTGACCATCTAAAACAGGGGTGAGGGTCTGCTGCTGATCTGACCATCTAAAACATTAAAGGCGAGGGCCTGCGCTGATTTCACCATCTAAAACATTATGGGTGAGGGCCTGCTGGTGACCCTCTAAAACATTAGGGGTGAGGGTCTGCTGCTGATCTGACCATCTAAAACATTAGGGGTGAGAGTCTGCTGCTGAGCTGACCCTCTAAAACATTAGGAGCAAGGGCCTGCTGGTGACCCTCTAAAACATTAGGGGTGAGGGTCTGCTGCTGATCTGACCCTCTAAAACATTAGGGGTGAGGGTCTGCTGCTGAGCTGACCCTCTAAAACAGGAGCAAGGGCCTGGTATAGGTGGTAGTCTAGGCTCGAGGACAGAGAGTCCCCACCATTAGGGGACGTCCTTGGGCTGAGGTGTAGCTCAGGGTGTCAGCGTAGGGAGAGATTCCCCACCCAATATCAGCTTACCTAGCTGTTGGAGGCTCTATCTTAAACAGTTTAGTGGAGTATGTCATTTATGTTTGATTATTAATAAAATTATATATTATTTTTCATAAGAGTTAATTCTATTGCTGGACCAGGTTGTTATTTAATTTTTGACCCATTATAATCCTTCATCTCTTAATTGCTGGACTATAAAGTCTGCTGCTGAGCTGACCCTCTAAAACATTAGGGGCGAGTGCCTTCTGCTGATCTGACCATCTAAAACATTAGGGGTGAGGGTCTGCTGCTGATCTGACCATCTAAAATATTAAAGGCGAGGGCCTGCTGCTGATCTGACCTTTTAAAACATTATGGGCGAGGGCCTGCTGGTGACCCTCTAAAACATTAGGGGTGAGGGTCTGCTGCTGAGCTGACCCTCTAAAACAGGAGCAAGGGCCTGCTGGTGACCCTCTAAAACATTAGGGGTGAGAGCCTGCTGTTGATCTGACCATCTAAAACATTAGGGGAGAGGGCCTGCTGCTGATCTGACCATCTAAAACATTAGGGGCGAGGGCCTGCTGGTGACCGTCTAAAACATTAGGGGTGAGGGTCTGCTGCTGAGCTGACCCTCTAAAACATTAGAAGCAAGGGCAGCCTAATAAGCATGTTGATATGATGAAGAAGGAGGACGAGAAAAGGAAGATTGAACCATATACCCCTTTTTGTGGTGGAAGGGGTGCATGGGAATACAGTGCATTCAATACACCATAAAAGCCACAAAAGTGCCTTTATGTTCAGCCGCTTTTCTCTGGTGGAGTAGAGAGTTTAGGGGCAATCCAGGCCTTGTTCATTTTGATAAGAGTCAACTTGTCAGCATTTTCATTTGACAGGTGGATGCGCTTATCAGTTATTATGCCCCCAGCAGCACTAAATACCCGCTCGGACAAAACGCTGGCAGCAGGGCAGGCCAGCACATCCAAGGCGTAGAGCGCCAGTTCGTGCTATGTGTCCAGCTTGGACACTCAGTTGCAAGGCACAGAGGGATCACTGAGGACGCTGACACGGTCTGCTACGTACTCCTTCACCATCTTCCAAAACTTTTCCCTCCTTGTGGCACTAGGCCGCGCATCAGGGTAAGGGTGTCATGAAACTGTCCTAGGCCTTGGAGAGTGTTGCCCTGCCTCTGTTGGAACTGCTGTATGTTCCCCTCGTCTCCCCTTCTTGGTTGCCCAGGGAACTACGTATTCTCCCGCCAACACTGTCAGCTGGAAATTTTTGGAGCAATTTTTCCACAAGGACCTTCTGGTATTGCACCATTTTGCTAGTCCTCTTCACTACAGGAATTAGAGATGAGAAGTTCTCTTTGTATCAAGGGTCAAGAAGGTTGAACCAGTAATCGGTGTTGGCCAAAATGCGTATAATGCGAGGGTCACGGGAAAGGCAGCATAACATAAAGTCAGCCATGTGTGCCAGGGTCCCAACAGACAAGACTTCACAGTCCTCATCAGGAGGATGACTCTCAATCTCCTCATCCTCTTCGGCCCATCCACGCTGAACAGATGGAATAAACCTGCTATGGGTACTACCCTCTGTAGCGGAGGAAACCGTCTCCTGCTCCTCCTTCTCATCATCATCCAATTCGCGCTGAGAAGACGAACTGAGGGTGGTCTGGCTATCACCCTGTGTACTGTCTTCCCCCCTTTCCACCTCTTACACATCTAAAGCGTTTGCCTTCATTGTGAGCAGCAAGCGTTTCAGTAGACACAGAAATGGGATGGTTACACTGATAATAGCGGCATCGCCGCTCACCAACTGTGTTGATTCCTCAAAGTTGCGTAAAACCTCGCAGAGGTCAGACATCCATGCCCACTCGTAGCTTGTGAAGAGCGGAAGTTGACTCGAAAGGCGATGACCATGTTGCAGCTGGTATTCCACTACTGCCCTCTGCTGTTCACAAAGCCTGGCCAAAATGTGGAACGTGGAGAACAGTCGGTGAACTGGCTGAAAGGGCTGAAAGGGCTGCTGCAGTGTTGCCAGACCGGTGGCAGCTGTAGATGACTTTCGGAAATGGGCACACACATAACGAACCTTCACCAGTAGCTTAGGCAAATTGGGGTGGGTTTTGACAAACCGCTGAACCACTAAGTTGAACACATGGGCTAGGCATGGCATGTGTGTGAGCTTGCCGAGCTCCAAAGCCGCCACCAAGTTACGGCCATTATCAGACACAACCATGCCTGGTTGTAGGTTGAGTGGCGAGAGCCACAGCTCCGTCTGGTCCCTTATTCCCTACCACAGCTATGCAGCGGTGTGCTGTTTGTCACCTAAGCAAAGTAGTTTCAGCTGGGCCTGTTGCCACTTCCCCACTTCGTTAAGTGGACCTACCAAATAACTGTGTTGGTCAGGGCATGGGTGACGTTACGGAACACATGCTGGCATAAGGCGGGGACGGCACACCGGGAAAAATAGTGGCGGCTTGGGACTGAGTAACAAGGGACGGCCACCGACATGAGGCTGCGGAAAGCCTCTATGTCCACAAGCCTAAATGGCAACATTTCCAGGGCCATCAATTTGGAAAGGTGAACATTTAGTACTATGGCCTGTGGGTGGGTGGCTAGTTATTTGTGCTTTCGTTCAAAGGCCTGGGGTATGGACATCTGTACGCTGCACTGGGACACAGAAGTGGATGTGCTAGATGATGGTGCTTGTGAAGGTCCAGGGATTGGCCAGCACGTGACACAGGGGAAGAAGAGGCAGTGGTGTGACCCGCAGACACTGATTGATTGTTTACCCAGGCGTTCGGCCCACCTATTAGGGTGCTTTGATGCCATGTGGCGGATCATGCTGATGGTGGTGAGGTTGCTAGTGTTCACGCCCCTGCTCATTTTGGTACGGCACAGGTTGCAAATGACAATTCTTTTATCGTCTGCACTTTTCTCAAAAAAACACCAGACTGCGGAACATCTACCACTTGGCAAGGGAGATTTCTGCAAGGGGATGCTCTAGGGAACAGTTGCGGGCCTGTTTGTTGTGGCCCGCCTTTTCCCTTTTGCCACCCCACTTCCTCTTCCAACCTGTTGCGGTGCTGTTGATCCATCCCCCTCTGTACTGCTGTCCTCACTCGGCTTGCCACCTTCCCAGATTGGGTCAGTGATTTCATCGTCCACCACCTCCACTTCCTCACTCTGGTCATCCTCCTGACTTGACCTAACAAGAACCTCACTTATTGACAACTGTGTCTCATCCTCATCATGAACCTCATTGACAACTGTGTCTCATCCTCATCACGAATCTCTTTAGACTAATTGCGGTTGACTTATTGGCAACTATGTCTCATCATCATTATTCACTTCGTGAAACACTAATTGCCATTCCCCACCGTCATCTTTTTCTGACTGTGGATGCTCAAGAGTTTGGGAATGTGGATGCTCCTCATGTCCCTCTTCAAGCGTGCTTGGCAAGAGGGCCAAATCAAGGAATGGCGATGAAAAGAGCTCCTCGGAATATCTGAGTGTGGGATCACTTGTTTGCCATGACTCTCCATGGTGGGAGGAAGAAGGATCAGGGTGAGGATTCTGTTGACCAGACTCTTGGCTACTGAGACTGGACTTTGTGGAAGACAGGGTGGTGCTTAACCGACTGGAAGCATTATCTGCTGCAATCCAACCAACGACCTGGTCGCACTGGTCTGACTTCGAGAGTGGTGTCCTGCGCCGCCCTGCAAACTGGGACATGAAGCTAGGTATCGTGGATGAGTGCGTTTCTTGTGCTCTGACAGTGGGCACAGATTCACCGCGCCCAGGGCCACAGCCTCTGCGTGCACCATCAGTAGCACGGCCACTTCCCTATCCCTTACTGCTCGCCTTGAGCATATTAAATGGTATATATGCTTGCAAGTAAGTCACACGTACAGTAGTGCAGGTTTTGTAAGTGTATGCACAAATAAATTAAACTGAATGTCACAGATATTTAGGATGCGCAAACGTTATACAGGAGATGTAGCGCAGGTAATGTCGCTGTCACCGTTCCGGCAAGCCAATCACTGTAATGCCAGTAACCAACATGGCTATGGCATTACAATGAGTGCCAGTATTTCCCCGCACATTTATTGGCTGCGTAGCAGCCAAAAAACGTGCGGGGAGAAGACTCGAGCATTGCGTATGAGCACACACGGTGTTCGGCCGAATACCGTGATGTGCCGAGCATCGCAATGCTCGAGTCAAAATGGTGTGCGGACGAGCATGCTTGCCCAACACTAGTTTTTAATCAAAGTAAAATATTCTATTTGCAAATGACTGGCTCCAAAGGTAGCAGATGTTTTTTTTATGTCTACTGAACCTTTGGGGGCCACCAAAGGATCTTCTGGTGTTCTGATGGGCCAGCCCAACCCTGTCTGTGGCTCTTTTTTTACCCTCTGCATTAATCAATTTTTCTGGAAGTATATGTTGTTTTGGCTTTTCAGTCCAAACTACAGGGAGTGCAGAATTATTAGGCAAGTTGTATTTTTGAGGATTAATTTTATTATTGAACAACAACCATGTTCTCAATGAACCCAAAAAACTCATTAATATCAAAGCTGAATATTTTTGGAAGTAGTTTTTAGTTTGTTTTTAGTTTTAGCTATTTTAGGGGGATATCTGTGTGTGCAGGTGACTATTACTGTGCATAATTATTAGGCAACTTAACAAAAAACAAATATATACCCATTTTAATTATTTATTTTTACCAGTGAAACCAATATAACATCTCAACATTCACAAATATACATTTCTGACATTCAAAAACAAAACAAAAACAAATCAGTGACCAATATAGCCACCTTTCTTTGTAAGGACACTCAAAAGCCTGCCATCCATGTATTCTGTCAGTGTTTTGATCTGTTCACCATCAACATTGCGTGCAGCAGCAACCACAGCCTCCCAGACACTGTTCAGAGAGGTGTACTGTTTTCCCTCCTTGTAAATCTCACATTTGATGATGGACCACAGGTTCTCAATGGGGCTCAGATCAGGTGAACAAGGATGCCATGTCATTAGATTTTCTTATTTTATACCCTTTCTTGCCAGCCACGCTGTGGAGTACTTGGACGCGTGTGATGGAGCATTGTACTGCATGAAAATCATGTTTTTCTTGAAGGATGCAGACTTCTTCCTGTACCACTGCTTAAAGAAGGTGTCTTCCAGAAACTGGCAGTAGGACTGGGAGTTGAGCTTGACTCCATCCTCAACCCAAAAAGGCCCCACAAGCTCATCTTTGATGATACCAGCCCAAACCAGTACTCCACCTCCACCTTGCTGGCGTCTGAGTCGGACTGGAGCTCTCTGCCCTTTACCAATCCAGCCACGGGCCCATCCATCTGGCCCATCAAGACTCACTCTCATTTCATCAGTCCATAAAACCTTAGAAAAATCAGTCTTGAGATATTTCTTGGCCCAGTCTTGACGTTTCAGCTTGTGTGTCTTGTTCAGTGGTGGTCGTCTTTCAGCCTTTCTTACCTTGGCCATGTCTCTGAGTATTGCACACCTTGTGCTTTTGGGCACTCCAGTGATGTTGCAGCTCTGAAATATGGCCAAACTGGTGGCAAGTGGCATCTTGGCAGCTGCACGCTTGACTTTTCTCAGTTCATGGGCAGTTATTTTGCGCCTTGGTTTTTCCACACGCTTCTTGCGACCCTGTTGACTATTTTGAATGAAATGCTTGATTGTTCGATGATCACGCTTCAGAAGCTTTGCAATTTTAAGAGTGCAGCATCCCTCTGTAAGATATCTCACTATTTTTGACTTTTCTGAGCCTGTCAAGTCCTTCTTTTGACCCATTTTGCCAAAGGAAAGGAAGTTGCCTAATAATTATGCACACCTAATATAGGGTATTGATGTCATTAGACCACACCCCTTCTCATTACAGAGATGCACATCACCTAATATGCTTAATTGGTAGTAGGCTTTCGAGCCTATACAGCTTGGAGTAAGACAACATGCATAAAGAGGATGATGTGGTCAAAATACTCATTTGCCTAATAATTCTGCACGCAGTGTATAGTTGCTACTCACTAACCACATGACCTATTCATGCAAACGTATTCAGTTTCTTCACCATATTGGAGATTATGATGTTTCTCAGGTAACCTTGAAGCCTTACGTGGATCTGTCATGAACAAACAGCAATCTTCAGCTCATTCGCCATATTAGGGATTATAAAGTTCCTCAGGTATCTCTGGAGTCTTTTACTGACTTGCAATGAACAAACAGGGTTTTTCTCAAATAATCTTCCAACATATATCCAAAACCTTCTCAGGGATCAAAATTACTTTGCTGATACCTTCACCCACCAGTCCGTTGTGAAGTCCTGGTACTCTATGTTCCCAATCAATTTTGTGTATCTCTAATTCGGCTTTTGGGTCATGAAGCCATGGATACTCACCGTACACAGTCTAAGCCCTTTTCGTGTATCTTTATATCAAATGCCGCCATCTTGTTCAATAGTTCTATATTGTCTCCCCAGCCAGCAATTGTTTGTGTTCCTTTCACTCCCATATAACTCACCCTACCCACAGCACCATGTGGGGGGAGAGAATAATTAATTGTGTATGTAACACAGGTGAAAGTTGGGGAGTTAACAGTTACAATGAGAGCCCTCTTTTATGTGTATCATAACTTTTTATCAACTAGTTTCTTCTCTGGGGAGAAGCATTAATAATTTAGCAGTTTTGGGTCACATAAAACAGGGTAATGCTGAATATTGTGAAGTCTTCCATCTCCTCGATATATAGCATAGTATCTCTTCATATAATTCGGCTCAACAAAAAGCCTCTCCTAGTCTCTCAACAGCACTCAGATATGCTTTCTTTAGAAATGTTTGAGCAAGCCAGATCTCAATGGAGAGAAGTCAGTTATCATTACTCTGATTATTCTAAATTTTGCCAGCAGTTTCTATTTTTACATTTGTAAATGAACATCATTGAATTAATTTTGTCTACCGTAGAAGGAGAGCAAAACTGGGAATATGTTTGTTTCCTCCATACAAAATATTCTCCGAGTTAAAAAAAAAAGTATATTTCTAAAAAAGTATCACAGACGAGAAACTGTAAGACTCAATTGCCTGCTCGTTAGTGGAGGTGAAGTGTTGCGCACCTCCAAAGTATAAGGATGAGCGATGGCTATTGCTGCATTGTTTATGGGCAGTAGAGTGCTGATTACACAGCACAATCTGCTGCCCAGAAATGATGCATGAAGGAATATTTCACCCGATGAATGAGTGTTTCGCTCGTTCATCGGATAATGTGTGGCACCTTTAGACAGGCAAATTATCAGGAACTAGCGTTTGTAGGAACGTTCGTTCCCGATGATTTTTTTACTCCATAACATTATAATAAAACCTTCACCTTTATTTCTGAATGTTAAGGTGCATTTACATATACCGGGCTAAAGTCTATTGTCGGAAGGAAGCGTTCCTTCCTGACAGTCGGCTGCTCGTTCAGTGGGGGTGAAGTGCTGCATTTACATGAAGTGATCACCTCAACAGTATGAAGGGCTATTGCGATCGCTAATCCTCATAAAGGCCCTTGAAAAAGCGTGGCGAAACATGGGTCGGGCTTGCCAGGACATCTGGTTTTATCACATGCGTGTTTTATATAATATCCTGTAAGTATAATAAATATCCTTGGCTGAACCTGGTGTTGCAGTACTTCACTATCTTGGACCTTCTCTGGTTTATGTCTGAGAGGGATTACAGGAGGAGGAAACCAGGAGAGAGAGAGGCAATGCAGCCAGCTTGTAGTGATAGTCTGTGTGCTCCTGTGGAGAGGAGGAACTTGGTCTTCCCAGCTGCTTTGGATTTCTGGTTCGGGATATCGGCAGCGCAGATCTAAATATCTGAACTTCTATCCTCATAAAGCTGCATTGTTTCTGGGCAGCAGATCTCTGTTTAGACAGCACAATCTGCTTTCAAGAAATTATAATTTATATGCCTACACTAACAATCATGTCACCCTAGGAACGAACGTTTAGCTTGTTCATCGGGTGATCGGCTGCACCTTTACACGGGCAGATTGTCAGGAAAGCGTGTTCACAAGAACGTTTGTTCTTGATAATCTGCCCAATTATATGGACATGTAAATCCACCTTTACACTATGTTGCTTCATATGTCCTTTTAGCACCAAATACAATCTTCAATCTGGACATCTTGCAACTTGAGATGACCTCCTCCAATTTGTCTATGTAGGAGATGAGTAGGAGAGCCAATAAATATTGTAGTGATCAATATGAAGCTAAGCAAAGTGTAAAAGGCCCTTTACACGGGCCTAGAATTGAACAGATCATCACTAACGAGCATTCATAGTAAACGCTCATTCATCGGGTAATTGGATCATTTGTGCAGCACAAAAAATCCCGGTGGCAGATCATGCTGCTGTGTAAACACAATCTGATGCCTGGAAACAATGAGACAGTATAGGGAAGAGCCATGGCATTAGGGTTCGCTCCTCCCCATACTCTGGAGGAGTGTAATGACCGGTGTCACGCAAAGGGAGGGAAATGGGAAGGCCCTGTCCAAGGGAGAGGGAAAGATGGTGACCCCTGACTCACCTTGCGGCTGGCACCTGACTTCCCTGACGGGTTCCTCACCCGTACGCCGATCACGTGCCTAAACCCTGGCTTTCCCTAAGATGAGCCCTATGTAGTGAACGGGGCGGTGGGATCACTAGTCCGCACCACTGACACTAAGAGGAAAACACCAAGGAGAGGACAGACAATACAGACAAACATATAATCCCAGGTGGGCGACAACAGCAGACCACCAAGGCCCAACAGGGATCCGGAGGGTAACGTTCTGGAACAACAACCAGGGAACACAGCTACACAGCTCCAGTGGGTCAGTATAGAAGTCCAGGCAGGAAGCTCTATATCTGGCAACCAGAGAAGTGGGAGATGGGAATATAAGGAGGTTGGGATTGCTGGACAAGAAACAGCTGAGGAGGAGAAGCTACGGATCCCTGAGTGAGCCAAAAAGGATTGCAAGGCAAACCCAGAAAGCTACCATTAATAAACAGCACTGTCTTTAGACATAGAGCGCGCAGCCACCCGCTGCGACTTCCTGACCCCGGGTATAACGGAGTCAGGGGTGGCTCTTGACACCCTCGTGACAAGGAGATCACTTTATGTAAATGCATTGGTCTCCTCCGCTAGCAATCAGCAGATTGTCGGGAAGGAACGCTTCCTTCCCGACAATCTGCTTGTATATCATCCCATGTAAAGGGACCTTAAGAAAACAGCATGTCTCGTTCCTCCTTGAATCTAAATTACTAGTGGCTGCAACTATTGGATTTGGCTACATTATCTACAAGTGAGGTAGTCAGCAGGATTATTTACTTCTACGGATCTTACATAAGAGATTGTGGACTTTTTCCTGTTATCTTTGTGTTGCACCCCTGATTTCTGTCTTTAGGTAGCATGACTGCATTGCAGTTTAGTTTGCATTTTATTACAGAAGTAGTGCTGCTCCTGATGAGTCCTGAATGCTAAGCTATACAGTATTTGCATGCGCACCGTTGTTCCTCCTCTGCACTGGCGCAAATTGCTACTGAAATACATTAACAGGACTTATGAGCCCAGCGCACATAATGGAGAGAACTTTTAATGTGCGTGCTTTAAATCTCTACCAGGTCAGTGTTATATAGTGCTTATAGTAGAACAGAGGAACTGCAGTCTCTATTCTCTGACAAAACATATATGGTCCTGAACAAGAAGCCTCCCTCAATTAACTTTGAATTCTCAGTTTGCTTTCTTCCCATAGTGCATTGTGGTGCCATATTTTTCCCAGGTAAGCAACACTCATCTAGCCATTTCTATCATATAAAAGAAAATGTGATTTATCAGACCAGGACACCTTTTTCCATTTGTTTCAAATCTCTATGGCTGCACATACAGCACCAAGGTTTCTAAGACAAGAAAGAGTGGACAAATCTCTATGGCTGCACATACAGCACCAAGGTTTCTAAGACAAGAAAGAGTGGACTCTTCTTTCTCTTTGTAGCATTACTGGATTACAGAGGTCTGCTGTTCTTTACTATTTCTACATTGCTAACATTATCATTGGATGGGCTTTCTGCAGTGGACAGAGGTCAGCAGGGATACCTATACAGCCCCATCTACAGCAAGTCATGATGCCTTGTGTGTTTTTAGGCCATAGCCAGCATTGACATTTTCAGCAATTTATGCTGCAGTAGCTTGTGCCAGAAAAGTTGGTCTTCACTCACCATGCACATCAATTAGCCTTGGGCATGTAAAGCTGTTGTCAGTTAGAAAATCTGTATGCAATGCTGTGTGGCATCTGCTGGTGAAACGTAAAAACTTTTGGGAGATCTTTACCTTTTACTTGCAGATGGGAAACATTATTACATACAGACAAAAGAGGAGTCAGAGAGAAAAGGAGAAGGGGGGGAGCAAGCGCAACAGTTACAAACAATGGAGCTTAAAGAGTTGTGCGTGTGCACCCTGATCTTCACCAACCAATGGCTGACAATCCTAGGTTACTTAAGGCACCTTTCCCTATGGGCGGTGCCTGAGTAATAGGTGTCCTAGTGTACCAGTCCCTGCAAAGGTGTTATGTTCCCTTTGTGTGCTCATTTAGCGAACTCTGCCCGATTTCTGACTCTGACCCTCCACTGCCTGACCTTTGACTTATTACTGTATTAACCTTTTGTTGCCTGCCCTGACCTCGGACCCGTTTCATGGCTTCTCACAAACTCTGTCTGCGATGACCCCAGTGTGTTACTGACTACAAGTTTTGCCTGATCCCTCGGTGCCCCGCACCAGTATCTTTGACTACTGTGGGTCAGCTGTCAACCACACCAGGACTACTCCAGGAGTTAGAGTTAAGTCCAGATCCCTGTAGAGAGGGTTAAAGGGTGAATACTAGTGGACTACCAGTATAACGCCCTTAGGTTGACCCCAAAGTCAAACTGGTTATTGACACAGTAGTTCCACTGATGGTTACACTGGGAAAAACACATTATAATAAAGTATGTTAACAACACATGGCATAACTATGAAACACAAATATCCCATTTACTCGATGATTGGTAACGCGTGTTCATGCGAACGTTAGCAATTATCATTCAAAAATTCGGCCACTGTAATACAGCCTATGACCTATTGCATAAATCACTTTTTATGTTCAACATTTTTTAATAATTTTTGATGATGTTATTTTTAATTTTCCATGTCACGTTTTATATTTAAACTAAAACCAAAAATCCTACAGTTTTGCACTGGCCACTATGTCTAATAATAGGCACCACTTCTTGGTTTGTACAGATTCCTTTACTGCCATGAACTCATTCTAATCCTGCCTGTAATGATATCCTCGCAGTGTACAGATAAGACAGTATCCACCAATCACAATAGGTGATTGTCAGAGCTTATCTAGTCTTTCCTTGTACAAGGACCTCTGCACAGGTCACAGAGCAGGCCTAGAAAACTCTCCCATAGAAACCAATGATGTCCCCTCCTGACCATTGTGTCTATGGACCATGGGGCTGCTGTAACACAATTTGTTTTAATGCTGTGTAAATGCTGTTAAGAACAGCTCAGAGAAGATGGCCGCCCCCAAAATCATGTTCAGAAAATAGAATAAAAAAAGTCTAAAATCTGAAAATAAAAACAGATTAGAAAAAAAAGGATGTGTTACTATCTGATTTTAACTGGCAGATAACATTTTTGGTGACACGTTTCCTTTAAGTTTATAGACTTGTTTAACAGTTATGCCGATATATACAATTGTTTCTCTTTCTCCTATCGCATTGCACCACAGATAATACCAGACAGATATAATTTCCCTAGATATGTACAGTGTTATTTGCTTTTAGCTAAGAATGTCAGACATTCAAGGACAAACTAGTGTCTAAAATACATATGTATTAAACCTGAGCTGCTACGGGGAGGCAAGCCATCTAATTAACAAAAGCATGCAAATCACAAGTAATAAGGCTGCCGCTTGCAATACCAATTGTGCCAGTGCTACGAGTCGCTAAGATGACAATTTCACACAATTTAAGCAGATAATTGCATCATCTTTGATACTTAAAGTACTTTTGAGAAACAATAGATATAGTTTTTTTTATTTTAAGAATAAGCCTACAGTACAGCTCAGTAATGTGGCATCGGATTTTATCTGTTGAATATATTACATAGCACATTCTGCACAAACGATGAGATTTAAGTATGCAAGAGGGCAACGTCCTCACAGCTCGGATGAAGCCAATCATGATTTTATTGTACATTCCGGTGATTTGTGACAGTAGTTGCTAATTTGTTTGATTTTTAGCATTACCATCTGACCAGTGCTCAACCTTTGTTAGGCAAGCTCTATTTTGTTTTCTTTTTAATGAGGGAACCGTGACCTCTATATTGACCAGATGTCTTCACTGATGAAAGCAGAGTAGAGAATGAAATATTTATTTTGGCTTCTTTTAAGTCTCAGGCCAGGATTACGGTGCGTCAATCTATTCTCTGTAAAGCTACAGGACTGGTTGGCATCACAAACTCTTTAAAGGGGTTGTCTCACTTCAGCAAATTGCATTTATCCTGTAGAGAAAGTTAAAGGGGTTTTTCGGGATTTTAATATTGCTGACCTATCCTCAGGATAGGTCATCAATAAGTGTTGAGCGAAGCGAGCTTCGGATGCTTCACCTGAAGGCGTTAAGTTCAAACCTTCGGAATAATACTGGCTTTGGTTCCAAGGTACTAGTCAGAACCAAAGCCGAGTTCGGTTTCAAGTTTCAAAGTGGTTTTCCACTTTATAAATCAACTACTGAAGTTATTCAATGAAGTCATTCGCGACTTCGCGAATAACTGACTTCGGCTCATCGGAGCCCATACATTCTAATACTGTACAGAGACAAATCTCTGTACAGTATTATTCCAAAGTTTTGAACGAAGCGACTTCAGATGAAGCATTCGAAGCTCACTTCGCTCAACTCTAGTCATCAATATCAGATCGGCGGGGGTCCGACACCCGGCACCCCCGCTGATCAGATGGTTGAAGAGAAGGCTGTGCTCCGTGCTAATGCAGCCTTCCCTTAATTGTTTATCTGCTTGCCGTCGACATCGCAGCGGTGATCAGGTGTAATTACAAGCCATCCCATTCCCTTCAGAAGGAGCCATCCCATAGAATGGGACGGCTTTAATGACACCTGCTCACCGCTGTGATGTCAAGGGCGAGCAGGTAAACATGAAGGGAAGATAGCGCTCACATGGATCGTACCTTCTCTTCAACCAGCTGATCATGCAGATAGGTAATCATTATTAATATTCCGGAAAACCCCTTTAATACAAGGCACTTGCTAATGTATTGTGATCGTCCATATTGCATGCTTTGCTGGCTGGATTCATTTTTCTATCACATTATACACTGCTCGTTTCCAAGGGTTACAGCCACCTGACTACCATTGCACCCTGTCGAACATCAATTTGGATATTCAGTTGCTGTAGGTTACATCCTGCATGGGGGCCTCGTCATGTAGGACGCACAGGCTTCATTGGCAAGAAAAAGGGGTGTGGTTAGTGTCACATGATCTGCTGATGTCAGGACAGCTCTTCTAATAGCCTTTTTGATAAGGTAATATAAATGGCATTAAAGGGGTTATCTCACTTCAGCAAATGGCATTTACCATGTAGATAAAGTTACTATAAGGCACTTACTAATGTATTGTGATTGTCCATATTGCTTCCTTTGCTGGCTTGATTTATTTTTCCATCGCATTATACACTGCCGTTTCCATGGTTACAACCACCCTGCAATCCATCAGTGGTGGTCGTGTTTGCACACTATAGGAAAAACCTCTGGCCTCTCTGGTGGCAGGGACCATGGGACCGCACATAGGCTAGTGCTTTTTCCTATAGTGTGCACTGCTGCTGGATTGCAGGGTGGTCATAGACATGGAAATGAGCAGTGTACATTGTGATGGAAAAATGTATCCAATCAACAAAGGAAGCAATATGGACAATCACAATACATTAGTAAGTGCCTTGTAACATCTTCAAATGTTTTAAGGGTGACGTCTCACATTCTTGTCTGCATTTACCAACATAAATAATAGCAAACCTGCTGCGTCTGTTACTTTCATTTGCACGTTTGCTATTATGTATGTTGGAAAATGCAGACAAGAATGTGAGATATCATTCTCAAATCATTTGAAGATGTTAATGCCGTTTAAATTACCTCTTCAAAAAGGCTATTAGAAGAGCTCTCCTGACTATAGGACATCATCAAAAAATGCAATGCAATCTGACAGCACCATTTTTGTAGAGCAGGAGAAGCAGAAGAAGAAGAGTAGATTGATATATATATATATATTGGGGAAAAGATTCAGTAAAACTTGTAATTTATACATTTATATCTTTGCAGGGAGGAGGGGCCATCAGTGAGTGATAGCACCGTGTACATAAGATTTAGCTGTCAGTCACTGATAACCCCTCCTCCTGTACCAATAGCTCTTCACAGGAAGTGGAAGAAGCAAAGATATAAATGTATAAATTACAAGTTTTACTGAATTTTGTCACACAAAACTATATATCAATTTGCTCAGCTCCTCTTGCTCTATAACATGGTGCCCGCAGATTGCACTGCATTTTTTGGTGACAGGTAGTCTTTAATTACCAGTATCAGAGGAGCCTGATGGTTCATGTTAGCAGAGATAGCAGATTTAGTCCCAAAATGACATGAATACTCCGTTCTGACAAACAGTAAGCAGTTTTATCTGGAGTTCATTCATGAAATATCTTAAGATACAAGGCTTGGAAGTCTGTTATTAAACTAAAACGTCCAGCCCAAAAGAAACCCCTTTTGTTCGGAAGGTCGCTCACAAGTTTTCTGGTCTCTAAAGGAAGGCATGGGTTTAAATCATTTCTGACAACCTACCCAGGGGCAGACCTGAGTGTGACAGGGATAATCCCATTAAAATTATTCAAAAATGTATCCATTCCTTCCCATCATTATGTAGACTTATGGGATAAAATCTTCACGGACCGTTGGGTCATAATATTTTAAAATGGCTTTACATTATTATTATTCAAAACAACGAAAAGTGAGGAGAGATTATTGATACCTCCCCTACGTAATCCCAAGTATATCAAAAACTAAAGAGACCCCAGGAACGGGGTATAGGGAATTAAAACTTAGTTTTATGCGATTAATAGTAAAACTTATCTCCACACCAAAAAGACATACAATACACAAATAATTCAATGTATGCCTGGCTGAGACAGCATGTAGCAAACTACCCAAAGTGAATGGGACCAAAGAAAACAATGTAAGGGGAAAAAAAGAAAAGGAACAATCTCACCAATCGAGACGTGCCCAGCCACGCCCGCCTGTGAAGGAGCCCAGCACCGCCTATGCCCTCTGAATCTCCTCCTTTCATCAACGATAGATAGCCGCAATCTCGCGATGCGTGAGATCGCGCATGCGCAGTGCCGGTATAGTGTTCCTTCCCTGTGCTGACATAGGCGGTGCTGGGCTCCTTTACAGGTGGGCACGGCTGGGCTCCAGGATGGTTCGTACAGCCTCTTGGACACATTCAAGACTCATTTACATATCTATAAAATCCTTTTTTAAAGAACCACACAGCCCTATAGGTCAGATATATTGCGGACATGCTAGCGGCGATCTAGCCGCGCATGTCCGTATCTCTATAGGCCAAAACCTGGTGACAGAATCCCTTTAAAGAAGTTTTTGGCACATTCTATACGTACAATTCAAATACACAGAAGAAATTTATCATTGGAATGTCATGACGTTTGCCTTCTCCAATGCCCTTGCACTTTCACGCATGTAATAAAAGATATAATTTCTCTGTTGAGAATATTAGGAATAACATGCATTGTGTATTCAGACAATCTCCTTGTCTTTCATGTGGATTTGCTAGTCCCACAAATCCAAAATGGAAAATTATAATCTATTGGCGTAAGTAGATATATGGTTAACAGAGAAAAATCTATACTAGTCCTAACAAAATACCTAACCTTTCTAGGGTTTACTTATTTACGAGACCCTAAATGGTTGAAAGCACGACATACATAGAACCCACACTTTCCAAAGAAAGTCTAGTAGGGAAGTTAGTGTCAGAGCAACAAGCTTTGAATCTAGCCAGACACAACTATGGTTAGAAAATCTATGGAGACTCAAAAAAATTTGGACCTTAGAGGAACACTTCCAGAAGTTAAAAAGGAGATGATAAATATATTACATTTTCCCTTTCCAATTCCTTGTCCTATAAGACAAAACACAGCAGATATCACCATAATTTCACATGCGTCAATGAAAGGACAGAGAACATTAAAACAGACAGCAAGAGGGCAAATGGAAGGTTTTGTAGCTGAGTCTACAGAAACTAATCTCCCCATCACCCCTACAACGGTCAGTCATGCTACAGATGGACAATAGAATGGTTGTAACATTTGTGAACAAGATTGGGGTACAAAATTTATAAATCTTAGGCCTCTTTCACACTTGCGTTGTTGGGATCCGGCATGCACTTCCGTTGCCGGAGGTGCCCGCCGGATCCGGAAAAACGCAAGTGTACTGAAAGCATTTGAAGACGGAACCGTCTTCCAAATACTTTCAGTGTTACTATGGCACCCAGGACTCTATTAAAGTCCTGGTTGCCATAGTAGGAGCGGGGAGCAGGGGAGCGGTATACTTACAGTCCGTGCGGCTCCCGGGGCGCTCCAGAATGACGTCAGAGTGATCACGTGATCCAAAAGCGTCCATGTGATCACGTGATCCATGCGCTTGGGGCGCCCTGACGTCACTCTGGAGCGCCCGGGGAGCCGCACGGACGGTAAGTATGCTGCTCCCCCGCTCCCCGCTACACTTTACCATGGCTGTCAGGACTTTAGCGTCCCGGCAGCCATGGTAACCACTCTGAAAAAGCTAAATGTCGGCTCCGGCAATGCGCCGAAACGACGTTTAGCTTAAGGCCGGATCTGGATCAATGCCTTCCAATGGGCATTAATTCCGGATCCGGCCTTGCGGCAAGTGTTCCGGATTTTTGGCCGGAGCAAAAAGCGCAGCATGCTGCGGTATTTTCTCCGGCCAACAAACTTTCCGTTCCGGAACTGAAGACATCCTGATGCATCCTGAACGGATTTCTCTCCATTTAGAATGCATTAGGATAATCCTGATCAGGATTCTTCCGGCATAGAGCCCCGACGACGGAACTCTATGCCGGAAGACAATAACGCAAGTGTGAAAGAGCCCTAAGCAAGGAAGCTATAGAGATATGAGGAAGGAATAGCACAACAAAGAGTCATGAGAATAGATGCTCCAGAATTGATATTACATGGGGAATGCAAGTAGTTACTACAACAGACATGTCAGAGGTGACAAGTCCTCTTTACATCTTTTGGTTCAACTTCAAACCTACTTATACCAAACCTTACTGATAATAAAGTTTAGTTCAGATTGTCTAAATAAACAGTGGCTTCTAGACCAATTAAGCAAAAAAATTTCCTCTATAGGGGAGGTAAAACCGTTATTAGAGTTTCTTAGAGTATCACAACAGAGGAAATCGATATTAAACTATCATGTCTCTTATCTTTAGCTATGGTAGCTAGAACAGCTAAGCTTCCAATGTTCCAAATTAATGAGCCTTCATCGGCTACAACTCCTGGAGCAGGGATGCCCAACCTGCGGCCCTCCAGCTGTTGCAAAACTACAACTCCCAGCATGCCCGAACAGCCTACAGCTATCAGCCTACAGCAGGGCATGGTGGGAGTTGTAGTTTTACAACAGCTGGAGGGCCGCAGGTTGAGCATCCCTGCCCTAGAGGATATCATCTAATCTTAAAAGCTAAAATAAAGGAGTTCACCTTGAGTATTCAATTCAAGCTGGATTTAAACAACCAAGGACCCCTCTCTGTGTTTGCTAGGTGGAATGAAGGAATCCTGGGTAAAATCCACATGACCATATCCATTTTTGCTGTCTGGCAGTGTGAGTTCCGCATTTTGTGGATCAGTATGTCCTGCGCAACACAGACAAAAATAGAACATGCTCTATTTATTTTTATTTTTTGCAGGGCCTCTAAACGGAAATACGGATGCGGACAGCACACAGTGTTCTGTCCACATCTTTTGCTTCCCCATTCTAATCCGCAAAGAAAAATACAGATCGGATGTGGACCAAAACTACGTGTGCATGAGGCTTTAGGGCTCATGCATACGACCATAGCCTGTTTTGCGGTCCACAAATTACAGATCCGCAAAACACATTTTGCAGAACAGAACGTCCTGGTCTTTCTAGAACAGTCCTATCCTTGTCCATAAAATGGACAAGAATAGTAGATGTTCTATTTTTTTATGAGTGGCTTGGAACGGACAGTCAATGGGACCGCATCCTGCAGTATTCAAACTCAGAAAGAAGTCATTTATATCGCAACGCTGTGAACACTGCTAAATAACAAAAGGAAGATACTGCTATTTCTTGTCCAGCCAAGGGACTATATCTAATCACCATTTATTATTTTTATCATTATTATTTGGAAGTAGCTGGCAAATGCGAGAGCAAACCAGCACTGTGAAGGGACCGTGACTGCATACATTAGGGACAATATTGTGATTGTACAATTTATTCTATTGTGTTTATTTTATGTTTTTAATGATTTTGATGTAGGTAATGATGAAATATTTTTACTGAGAGACAGTCCTTTTTTATCTTATGACATTCAATATCTAATTGGTATGTAGCAGGCTGTGCGCCCGTAATTATAGTCAGCTTTGGTGAGCGTTCCTAGTTCTTACATCTTGTTTCCTACAGATAAAACCATGTTTGGAGCCCTTTCTATGGGAGCGGCTGCTTCTCCACAAGCTGCTACAAAGCATGTTCCTCTAGAAACAACTAGATGCTAGATGGTCTATAAACTGGGCATTCATCCTTCAGAAATTGAACAGATATAATTTTGAGAGCTACCAACGGATATGTGCTACTTTAGGTGGCTTCATCCCAAAGAACAAAGCTCAGTTTGCCGGAATCTATGATCTGCAATCGGTTTTTGTTCTAGGGAAGGGACAGCCACCTAGGAACAGCAGCCCTCCCAATACCCTAATGTGCCTCCTGCACATGACCGTATCCATTTTAGCGGTCCACAAATCGTGGATTCGCAAAACATGGATACCAGCCATGTGCGTTCTGCATTTTGCAAATCAGTACATCGTTCCCTCTGTTAGAAATGTCTATTCTTGTCCTCAACAGACATACGGATGCAGACAGCTCACGGTGTGCAGTCCACATCTTTTGCGGACACATTGAAATGAATAGGTCCGCATTAAATCTGCTAAAAATGCTGATCGGATGTAGACCAAAACTACGGTCATGTGCATGAGGCCTTATACTTTGCCTTTCTGTAAATGAATTAGGGTTTATTCGTTGAACCTCACAGCATTCTGTGACACTGTAGGGCAGGGGGCAGCAACCTCCGGCATTCCAGGTGTTGTGAAACTACATCTCCCATCATGCACACTTGCTTGGCTGCTCTGGTGGAACATGATATGGGCAGATCATCTGATAAGGGGGGGGGGCGGCAATTTTTATCTTGCCTAGGGCGGCAAAAATCCTTGCACCGGCCCTGTGTGGAATGAACCTCCAGGTGGTAGTGGAGCTCTGTGTTTTAGGAGCTGAGGAGTTCTACCATACTACAAGGCTGAGAGCTGCATAAGAGCTGCCAGCTGGAAGCCAGGCGCCCTAAAGCCTGCTGTGGACCGCCAGGTGACGTGTTTCTTTGAGTTCTGTGCACTTTTGCTGTGTGAATTAACACGAGGATTCCTGAAGTGTGAATTAACACCAGGGCCCTGCCTAGTATTGTGTTTTTTCCTGCCTTTTTTTGTGTGAATAAACACTGACTTTTGTTTATCATCCGTGGTTTTACCTCTGTATGCAGTTCGCTTACCCTGCCTACCAGAGCAAATCCCTACAATTGGTGGCTTGGATCGGGCAAGCGCAGTGAGGCTGGCGTGAACGCCGAAATATTTTTGGTTTGCACACGGTTGTATGTCATTTATCAAACCGGCTAGATTCAAACCGGTGTTACGTGACGAAATGGAGGCTGTTATGAAGACCCTCGTGGAGGCTAACCTGCAGCAATGCGAGGCTAATAAGCAGAAGCAGGAGACCAACCAGTTGCTCCTACAACATGTAATGGCTTTGCAGACAGCAGGAGCAACCCCAAGCGTACACGATGCCCGGAAAGCAGTACGTGCAGCAATCCCTAAAATGACCCTCGCAGATGACGTCGAGACCTACCTGGCGATGTATGAAAAAGTGGCCACCAGGGAAAAGCTGCTCCAAGACCAGTGGGCTGAGGTCGTCGCTCCTTTTCTGACATCCAGGCCCAGCGGGTGCATCAGTGGGGGTTCAACCCGGCGGAGCCCGTGAGACCCCAGTATTATGACCTGCTTAACATGTTGCAAAAGTGGCTACAACCTGACGTGTTGAACCCCACTGCTATGTTGGACCGGTTGTTAGCAGACAAGATCTGGAGGGCCCTGCCACCCCCTCTCCAGCAATGGATTGGCCAGGTCTCCCCAGGTAATGCGCTGGAGATGGTCAACCTGGTGGAGCGCTATGAGGCTACCCGGAACTTATAGGAGGGTTCTGTTGGGAGGGGGGCAGTCAGATCCCGTAACTCTCCACCCCAGACCCAGCAACCGGTGCCCACCAAACCCGCCCGGGATGTAACCCCTGTGGACCCCGCTCCAATAATCTGCTGGCGGTGTCGGGAGCCAGGCCATGTTCGAGCGGACTGTCCACGTCAGGGGGAACCCATGGACACGAACTATGGCTTCCGTCAATGCCAGGAAACTGTGTGCAGTGGGTGCTTCAGAGTCTCTGAACCACCTGTGCCAGGTTGAGGTGGGAGACACTCCAGTGGAGGCTCTGTTGGACTCAGGAAGTCTGGTGACCCTGGTAAGGGTTTCCCTGGTAGGCTCCACTGAGTATACCGGCCGTAAGGTCGGAGTCATGTGTATCCATGGGGATTTAAAAGACTACCCTACTGCTATGGTTTCTCTGTCTACGGTTTCCGGCAGGTGGATCCATGAGGTGGCCATTGCAACCCACCTCCACTATGAACTTATAGTAGGGAGAGATTTCCCGGGTTTCACGGCACTGTGGCCTGTTCCGACAGTGACTGATATGCGTGAGACAGATGTAACCCTAGCAGAGTGGCCCGGCTCAGGGGGGAGACCAGAACCCTGGGAACCTGAGTCCGAAGGTCCAGCGGTAGGGGTGACCGCAACTTCAGTGGAAGAGGAGGATACAATCCTGCTGAGAGTAATGGGGGGAGACATGGAGGACTTGCCGCCGGGGCCTGAGCTGGCAGACCTTTAATGTCTTCGGGGATAATTTTGGTACCGCGCAACACCGGGATCCAACCTTGTCCCGAGCCTGGGAAAATGTACTAATAATATATGGTGAACCACAACAACCAGGGGCAGAGTCGGTGTTCCCCCGTTTTGTGGTCCATCAGGATATGTTGTATCGGGTAAATCAGCTGCGAGGTGAATCCGTTGAGGAGGTGGTGATGGTGAGTACAATAAAGGAATTCAAGAGGGGCCTGGATGTATTTCTGGAGCGTAATAATATTACAGGCTATAGCTACTAGAGAGGGGTCGTTGATCCAGGGAGTTAGTCTGATTGCCTGATTAGAGTCGGGAAGGAATTTTTTATTCCCCTAAAGTGGGGAAAATTGGCTTATACCTCACAGGTTTTTTTTTTTGCCTTCCTCTGGATCAACTTGCAGGATAACAGGCTGAACTGGATAGACAAATGTCTTTTTTCAGCCTTATGTACTATGTTACTATGTAACAGTTGGTGGTGCCCCAGGCTTATCGCAAACTCATGTTAGAGTTAGCCCACCAGCATTTTCTCGGGGGTAATCTGGGAATGCAGAAAACACAGGATCGGATACTACAACAATTTTACTGGCCCAGTGTGTTTAAAGAGGTGGACGAGTTTTGTAAGTCTTGCCCGACCTGCCAGGCAACTAGCCCCAGCACCTTTTTCGCAGTCCTTTGGAACCCCTCCCGATCATCGAGATACCGTTTGAGCGAATCGCTATGGACCTGGTAGGTCCTGTACCGAAGTCCGCTAGTGGACACCAACACATTTTGGTTGTCCTTGATTACGCTACTCGGTACCCGGAGGCAGTGCCACTGCGACATACATCGGCGAAACATATAGCTAAAGAGCTAATTTCAATGCATATCCAATGCCTTGGGTGGATGAACTAATTGAGAAATTAGGTCAAGCCAGGTATTTTTCTGTTCTGGACCTCACCAAAGGGTACTGGCAGGTACCCTTGACAGAGGCTGCCAAAGAGAAAACTGCCTTCATTACACCAGAGGGGCTGTACCAGTATAAGGTGTTACCCTTTGGCCTGCATGGCGCCCCCGCCACTTTCCAACGTCTAATTCATATTGTACTTCGTCCACATCGGCGGTACGCTTCAGCTTACCTGGACGATATTATCATTCACAGTACCGACTGGGAAAGTCACCTGCCCAAAGTACAGGCCATAGTAAACTCCCTTCAAAAGGCGGGACTAACGGCTAACCCAAAGAAATGTGCGATAGGGTTAAAGGAGACTAAATACCTTGGGTATGTCATTGGGCGCGGAGTCTTTAAACCCCAAGTGAGCAAAATAGAGGCGATACGGAATTGGCCCCGACCTGCCACCTCTAGACAAGTAAAGTCGTTCCTGGGAATGGTAGGCTATTACATGAGGTTTGTCCCCCATTTTGCCACTTTAGCAGCTTCGTTGACAGGGCTCTTAAAGGGACGGAATTCTGAGATAGTCCACTGGAATGACCAGGCGGAAGAGGCTTTCTCCGCTTTGAAGTCGGCCCTGTGTGGGTCCCTGGTTTTGGTGACGCTTGACTTCAAGAGGGAATTTGTGGTACAGACTGATGCCTCCGAAGTAGGCCTCGGTGCGGTGCTGTCTCAGGAAGTCAACAGGGAGGAGCACCCCGTTGTCTTCCTCAGCCATAAGCTCACTCCAGCGGAGACCCGGTACAGTATAGTGGAGAGGAAGTGCCTGGCCATCAAGTGGGCACTCGAGTCTCTCCGCTATTATCTGTTGGGGAGGAAGTTCCGTCTGGTGACCGATCACTCCCCTCTCAAGTGGATGAGCCAAGCCAAAGAGAGGAATGCTTGGGTCACCAGGTGGTTCTTATCGCTGCAAAACTTTAAGTTCACAGTAGAACACAGGGCAGGCCGGTTACAGGGAAACGCGGATGCCCTGTCCCGAGTACACTGTCTAGCATGTGTTCACTAGAGATGGCCTTGCAGTTCGCCCCCGGCAGTCGTTTCGCGGCAAACTTTGCGTGTTCGCAATTCGCCGAGCATGCAAACATATGGAGAAATTCGCGCCCGCCATATTCTTTTACATTGTGAAGAACTTTGACCCATGATACATCCATCAGGTGGTACAGAACAGCCAATTGAGACATTTCAGCACATGGACATACCCCTACCTTATAAATAAAACTGATCTGGCGCCATTTTACATTCAGTGTTTTGCCAGTGTGGGGAGAGGTTGCTGTGTGGAGCAGGGACAGGCTGTTAGGGACACCAAACGCTAGCTAATAGGGCCACAAAAGTCATTTTAAGGACTAGTATAAGTGTGCTATCGATATGTGTGATACACAGAGGGGTGCGATATACTTATAATATACTTTTATAATGAGTCAAAAACACATAGATCTATATAGTGATCACCTGGAAGTCAGGGGCCTAGGGCTAGGAGCTTACTAGGGCCATTTTTATATAGGGTAAGGTTCCGGACGGGGTCGCTCTTATCAGGGCGGGTGGTCTGTGGTTAGGCTATCAGGGCCAGAATAGCACCCTCCTGTAGGGCAATATCAGAGACAGTTCTTTACCCACCCTGTCCTTCAATACCACATCATCATCTAGCCCAGGGATGGATGTTTTTTTGCTTTCCCTCCTGGATTCATGGATGTGCACTGGAACCCCCCGGATTGTGGTAGGACATATGGTTTCTGATTTGGTGCCGCCGAGCACTTTTTATTGCCTACCACATCTATGCTTTTTGCTTAACTTTAATAATTTAATTTATTTTCATTTTGAGGGATATCTTTTCCATTCACACGTCCGCAAAATGGGTCCGCATCCGTTCCGCAATTTTGCGGAACGGGTGCAGACCCATTCATTTTCAATGGGGCCAGAATGTGCTGTCCGCATCCGCATTTGCGGATCCACATCCGCATTTGCGGATCCGCACTTCCGCATCTGTGCTTCCGTTTCCGCAAAAAAATAGAACATGTCCTATTCTTGTCCGCAATTGCAGACAAGATTAGGCATTTTCTATTATAGTGCCGGTGATGTGCGGTCCACAAATTGCGGAATGCACATTGGCAGTGTTCGTGTTTTGCGGATCCTCAAAACACTTACGGACGTGTGAATGGACCCTCATAGTAACATTATTAAATGGATTGCCTTCCTTGTAGAATGTTATAATATACTTTCTATGTTAGAGAGTATATTATAGTGCATTTGTATTGTGCGGTAGTTGTGTGCGGTTCTGCTGCGATACCGCAGGTATATAGACGGACAAGCGTTATTGGAACAAATAATTTCTACTGGTGTGATATACCAGTTGTCCCTCAAAAAAACTGATTAAAGCGGGGTGTTATATACCAATATACTTTCTTTATAGTGCATTTAGGGACTGTATAGTGCATTTGCGCATGCACGTACGCGAAAATTACATTGCCAATATTTTGCATTGAAAAAAATAATGAATGCAGATCGCAAATTCAAATAATACATCTGGTATGTCACTGTCCATGTTGTGGGACTATTTGTGCACTTCTAGTGATTATTTCTTGGCTGCAAATATGAGCTGAAGGTTTTTCAGGTTCGCCTGCCACTAAAATGAATGGGACCCGCCGCAAACTTGCGGTTCGCGATCCGTCCCGGCAGATATTCGTCCATGACTAGTGTTCACCCCCTCAGGGTTGAACAAAGGGGGGAGGTATGTAGGAAGGCGCAAGGGTCCGTGATTGACGGAAGGTACGTGTCACCGAGCTTCCTGGCCTCGGTGAGATAGGAACCAGTTATTTTGTGTGTCAGCCGCAGCTAGTCCTCGCTGACACAGTTTTTTTTTAGTGTGGCTGAAAAGCCGATCCGGGCTGGTTCTTATTGGGAGCAGCCAAAGAGCAGGGTGGGTGGCTGTTCCCCACGTCCAGGCCAGGTTTTGGGCTGGGGTTTAAAAACCCAGCCAGCAGCTCAGCTGGGTGTGAATGTGGAATGAACCTCCAGTTGATAGTGGAGCTCTGTGTTGTGGGAGCTGAGGAGTTCTACCATACTACAAGGCTGAGAGCTGCCAGCTAGAAGCCAGGCGCCCTAAAGCATGCTGTGGACTGCCAGGTGACGTGTTTTTTTTAGTTCTGTGCACTTTTGCTGTGTGAATTAACACGAGGATTCCTGCAGTGTGAATTAACACCAGGGCCCTACCTAGTATTGTGTTTTTTCCTGCCTACCAGAGCAAATCCCTACACAACCTATTCTGAAGTATTCTACAAACCTTGTTATCACTTACATCTCTCAACATTATTTGTGAATTGTATAAAAAGTACTTGACAGGTTGGCAGTATTTGGGTGTAAATGTTTAGGCAAAAAGTACAGTGGATATAAAAAGTCTACACACCCCTGTTAAAATGTCAGATTTCTGTGATGTAAAAAATGAGACAAAGATAAATCATTTCAGAACTTTTTCCACCTTTAACCCCTTAAGGACTCAGGGTGTACCGGTACGTCCTAACTTTAAATGAAGATTCCGGCGCCGCGGGGGTTAATGTGAATGGGATGCCGGCTGAAATCATTCAGCCGGCATCCTGTCACAACGCCAGGGGGGGTCATGTGCCCCCCCCCTATCGGCGATCACCGCAAACCGCAGGTCAATTCAGACCTGCGGTTTGCCGCACTTTCTGCAGTTTCTGATCCCCGCGGTCCCTGACTGCGGGGATCAGAAACTTTAGTGTCCCTAAAATACATATGTTTCACCCCCCCCCTGCACCCCTGCATGATTTTTTGCCGGCGGGTGGTGCAGGGGGGAGAGTTGTGGGCGGTGCGGGAGGCGGGCGGTGCGGCAGGCTGGATCGCGATCCCCCGCCCGCCTCCCTTTGAATAATCGTTGGTGTCTAGTGGGTATACCAGGGTGCCAACACATTGCTGACACCCTGGTATAAACGGCTGACATCTGTGCAGATGTCAGCCGTTTAACCCTTTTGATACCGCGGTCCGTACGGACCGCTGTATGGAAAAAGTTAACAGTAAGAGGGAGCTCCCTCCCTCTCCCATCGGGGGCTGCAGTGCCTTTGCAGCCCCCCGATGGAGAGGGAGAGAGCTTCCAGACAGCCCCCCGACAGCCCCGTCCTTACCCTTCCCCGTCTGCGAAGTTCTGACCACTACTGAGCAGACGGGGAAGGTTCCCATGGCAACAGGACGCCGTATCAGGCATCCTGCTGTCCATGGTGCTGAACAGATCTGTGCTAAAGGCAGAGATCTGTTCAGACAAAGTGTAAGTAAAATACAGTACAAAACACTATATAGTGTACTGTACTGTATTATAAAGACATCAGACCCACTAGATCTTCAAGAACCAAGTGGGTCTGGGTAAAAAAAAAAAGTAAAAAAAAGTGAAAAAAAAGTAAAAATAAAAAAACACATTTATCACTGATTAAAAATGAAAAAAATAAAATTCCCTACACATGTTTGGTATCGCCGCGTCCGTAACGACCTGATCTATAAAACGGTCATGTTACTTTCCCCGCACGTTGAATGCCATAAAAATAAAAAATTAAAACTATTAGGAAATTGAAATTTTGCCAACCTTACTTCCCAAAAAAGGTAATAAAAGTGATAAAAAAAGTCGCATGTACGCCAAAATAGTACCAATCAAACCTTCATCTCATCCCGCAAAAAATGAGACCCTACTTAAGATAATCGCCCAAAAACTGAAAAAACTATGGCTCTTAGACTATGGAGACACTAAAACATTTCTTTTGTTTTAAAAATGAAATCATTGTGTAAAACTTACATAAATAAAAAAAATTGTATACATATTAGGTATCGCCGCGTCCGTGACAACCTGCTCTATAACATTACCACATGATCTAACCTGTCAGATGAATGTTGTAAATAACAAACAAAAAAAGTGCCAAAAAATCTATTTCTTGTTACCTTGCCGCACAAAAAAGTGTAATATAGAGCAACCAAAAATCATATGTACCCTAAACTAGTACCAACAAAACTGCCACCCTATCCCGTAGTTTCTAAAATGGGGTCACTTTTTGAGAGTTTTTAGTCTGGGGGTGCATCAGGGTGGCTTCAAATGGGACATGGTGTCAAAAAACCAGTCCAGCAAAATCTGGCTTCCAAAAACCATACGGCGCACCTTTCACTCTACGCCCTACTGTGTGCCCGTACAGTAGTTTACGGCCACATATGGGGTGTTTCTGTAAACTACAGAATCAGGGCCATAAATAATGAGTTTTGTTTGGCTGTTAACCCTTGCTTTGTAACTGGAAAAAAAAAATTAAATGGAAAATCTGCCAAAAAAGTGACATTTTGAAATTGTATCTCTATTTTCCATTAAATCTTGTGCAACACCTAAAGGGTTAACAAAGTTTGTAAAATCAGTTTTGAATACCTTGAGGGGTGTAGTTTCTTAGATGGGGTCACTTTTATGGAGTTTCTACTCTAGGGGTGCATCAGGGGGGCTTTAAATAGGACATGGTGTCAAAAAACCAGTCCAGCAAAATCTGGCTTCCAAAAACCATACGGCGCACCTTTCACTCTACACCCTGCTGTGTGGCCGTACAGCAGTTTACGGCCACATATGGGGTGTTTCTGTAAACTACAGAATCAGGGCCATAAATAATGAGTTTTGTTTGGCTGTTAACCCTTGCTTTGTAACTGGAAAAAAAAAATTTTAATGGAAAATCTGCCAAAAAAGTGAAATTTTGAAATTGTATCTCTATTTTCCATTAAATCTTGTGCAACACCTAAAGCGTTAACAAAGTTTGTGATATCAGTTTTGAATACCTTGAGGGGTGTAGTTTCTTATATGGGGTCACTTTTATGGAGTTTCTACTCTAGGGGTGCATCAGGGGGGCTTCAAATGGGACATGGTGTCAAAAAAACAGTCCAGCAAAATCTGGCTTCCAAAAACCATACGGCGCACCTTTCACTCTACACCGTGCTGTGTGGCCGTACAGCAGTTTACGGCCACATATGGGGTGTTTCTGTAAACTACAGAATCAGGGCCATAAATAATGAGTTTTGTTTGGCTGTTAACCCTTGCTTTGTAACTGGAAAAAAAAAATTTTAATGGAAAATCGGCCAAAAAAGTGAAATTTTGAAATTGTATCTCTATTTTCCATTAAATCTTGTGCAACACCTAAAGCGTTAACAAAGTTTGTAAAATCAGTTTTGAATACCATGAGGGGTGTAGTTTCTTAGATGGGGTCACTTTTATGGAGTTTCTACTCTAGGGGTGCATCAGGGGGGCTTCAAATGGGACATGGTGTCAAAAAACCAGTCCAGCAAAATCTGGCTTCAAAAAACCATACGGCGCACCTTTCCCTCTACGCCCTACTGTGTGCCCGTACAGTAGTTTACGGCCACATGTGGGGTGTTTCTGTAAACGGCAGAGTCAGGGCAATAAAGATACAGTCTTGTTTGGCTGTTAACCCTTGCTTTGTTAGTGGAAAAAATGGGTTAAAATTGAAAATTAGGCAAAAAAATGAAATTCTCAAATTTCATCCCCATTTGCCAATAACTCTTGTGCAACACCTAAAGGGTTAACAAAGTTTGTAAAATCAGTTTTGAATACCTTGAGGGGTGTAGTTTATAGAATGGGGTCATTTTTGGGCGGTTTCTATTGTGTAAGCCTCACAAAGTGACTTCAGACCTGTAGTGGTCCCTAAAAATTGTTTTTTTTGTAAATTTCTGAAAAATTTCAAGATTTGCTTCTAAATTCTAAGCCTTGTAACATCCCCAAAAAATAAAATATCATTCCCAAAATGCTACAAACATGAAGTAGACATATGAGGAATGTAAAGTCATCACAATTTTGGGGGGTATTACTATGTATTACAGAAGTAGAGAAACTGAAACTTTGAAATTTGCAAATTTTTCTAAATTTTTGGTAAATCTGGTATTTTTTTTATGCAAAAAAATTAACTTTTTGGACCCGATTTTAGCAGTGTCATGAAGTACAATATGTGACGAAAAAACAATCTCAGAACGGCCTGGGTAAGTCAAAGCGTTTTAAAGTTATCAGCACTTAAAGTGACACTGGTCAGATTTGCAAAAAATGCAACAAAAAAAAAGTCCTTAAGGTGAAATAAGGCTGTGTCCTTAAGGGGTTAATGTGACCTATAAACTGTACCACTCAATTGAAAAACAAACTGAAATCTTTTAGGTGGAGGGAAGAAAAAAATAATAATAATAATGCGGTTGCATAAGTGTGCACACCCTCTTATAACTGGGGATGTAGCTGTGTTCAGAATTAAGCAATCACATTCACAATCCTGTTAAATAGGAGTCAGCATACACCTGCCATCAATTAAAGTGCCTCGGTTTAACCCCAAATAAAGTTCTGCTGCTCTAGTTGGTCTTTCCTGAAATTTTCTTAGTCGCATCCCACAGCAAAAGCCATGGTCCACAGAGAGCTTCCAAAGCATCAGAGGGATCTCATTGTTAAAAGGTATCAATCAGGAGAAGGATACAAAAGAATTTCCAAGGCATTAGATATACCATGGAACACAGTGAAGACATCATCAAGTGGAGAAAATATGGCACAACAGTGACATTACCAAGATTGATGAAAAGACGAGAAGAAAACTGGTCTGGGAGGCTACCAAGAGGCCTACAGCAACATTAAAGGAGCTGCAGGAATATCTGGCAAGTACTGGCTGTGTGGTACATGTGACAACAATCTCCCGTATTCTTCATATGTCTGGGCTATAGGGTAGAGTGGCAAGACAAAAGCCTTTTCTTACGAAGAAAAACATCCAAGCCAATCTACATTTTGCAAAAACACATCTGAAGTCTCCCAAAAGCATGTGGGAAAAGGTGTTATGGTATTATGAAACCAAGGTTGAACTTTTTGGCCATAATTCCAAAAGATATGTTTGGCGCAAAAACAACACTGCACATCACCAAAAGAACACCATACCCACAGTGAAGCATGGTGGTGGCAGCATCATGCTTTGGGGCTGTTTTTCTTTAGCTGGAACTGGGGCCTTAGTTAAAGGGACTCTGTCACCACTTTCTAACCCCCCCTTTTAAAAGTATTGTTCTCTCCATGGCGCCCTTGTGATTACAAAAGTGTTGTTATAACATAAATTCGCCGTCTCGTTTTGATAAAAATACCTTTTATCTAACCTGTCAATCTTGTGGATAAGGTGCCCAGGGCGTTTCTGAAGGTCTGAAGCTGCCGCCCGCCGCCGCCGCCGTTGGTGCCCAGCTCCTCCCCTGATCCTTTCAGCGCCGCCTGAATGTAAAGAAATCCGCCTCCGACTCTCGCTCAGTGCCCCCTCCTCCTTTTCAAAGATCCCGCGCGTGCGCACAGGCCTGTGCCTGATGCGCCCGTGCGGACATTTAGAATCAGCCTCATTGAGCGAAGTGCGCATGCGCGCACTTCGCTCAACCTCCTCATAAGACGAGCACTGCAGCCAGCCACTCAGAGCCTGCCAAGCGCTGTATGGAGCCGCAGGCTCTGAGTGGCTGGCTGCAGTGCTTGTCTTATGAGGAGGTTGAGCGAAGTGCGCGCATGTGCACTTCGCTCAATGAGGCTGATTCTAAATGTCCGCACGGGCGCATCAGGCACAGGCCTGTGCGCACGCGCGGGATCTTTGAAAAGGAGGAGGGGGCACTGAGCGAGAGCCGGAGGCGGATTTCTTTACATTCAGGCGGCGCTGAAAGGATCAGGGGAGGAGCTGGGCACCAACGGCAGCGGCGGCGGGCGGCAGCTTCAGACCTTCAGAAACGCCCTGGGCACCTTATCCACAAGATTGACAGGTTAGATAAAAGGTATTTTTATCAAAACGAGACGGCGAATTTATGTTATAACAACACCTTTGTAATCACAAGGGCGCCATGGAGAGAACAATACTTTTAAAAGGGGGGGTTAGAAAGTGGTGACAGAGTCCCTTTAAGCTAGAGGGAATTATGAACAGCTCCAAATACCAGTCAATATGGGCACAAAACCTTCAGGCTTCTGCTAGAAAGCTGAACATGAAGAGGAACCTTATCTTTCAGCATGACAACAACCCAAAGCATACATCCAAATCAACAAAGGAATGGCCGAGCCAGAGCCCAGACCTGAATCCGATTGAAAATCTGTAGGTGATCTGAAGAGGGCTGTGCACAGGAGATGCCCTCGCAATCTGACAGATTTGGAGTGTTTTTGCAAAGAGTGGGCAAATCTTGCCAAGTCAAAATGTGCCATGCTGATAGACTCATACCCAAAAAGACTGAGTGCTATAATACAATTAAAAGGTGCTTCAACAAAGTATTAGTTTAAGGGTGTGCACACTTATGCAACCATATTATTTTATTTTTATGTTTTTTTCTTCCCTCTACCTAAAAGATTTCAGTTTGTTTTTGAATTGAGTTGTACAGTTTATAGGTCACATTAAAGGTGGAAAAAGTTCTGAAATGATTATCTTTGTCTCTCTTTTTTTTTTTTTTTACATCACAGAAAACTGACATTTTAACAGGGGTGTGTAGACTTTTTATATCCACTGTATGTGAGGAGATAAGTGTGGGGCTGTCGGGCTGAAGCCCCCAGGGTACATATTAGGAAGAGCATGGGACAAGGAGGGGGAAAATGTGAAAATGCCCCTCAGTAAAGCAGCAATGGGAGCCTACTATTGGTTTGGCAGTGATGTGGCTTGTGTCTATGGCATGTATGCCATTTAATGTGATGTTCTGTCTAGTGCAAAAGCTAGCAATGCTAAAACCCTCACAACGAATACTTTTGCTTCCTTCCCTGTATAAAAATGTACATTTAATATCTTGAAATACAGTTTCCAAGACTGAAGTATATTTCAGAGCTGTCTATCAATCTGGAGCTTATGATTCACAAGCAGCTACATACAGATTTATTGCATAATAGCCAAGCAACATCCAATTTGACAGTATATGCACTAAATGGAAATGCCCAAGCTGTTTACCGCAGCAGTAAAATGTCATATTTATTAAAGTGACAGTGACATCTAGTGGACAATGCAGATTATTGCACGTCATGTTCACTGGTTTGAAAAGGGTAATATTTATTGATTTCTCCAAACCAGACAGTATTGGGCTGGTTGTTTTACACTAGCGTTAAAACTATCCTGGCAGAGGAACAGCCTGCCGGAGTTCATTGTATCAGCCAAAGCCAGAAACTCTGTAGAATCGCCAGCACTCATTGACTATAATAGGACCCGGAGGGGATCTGGCCTGTTTCCAGCATTAGTGCCAGAATTTGGCCCAGAAAAAAAAAACAGTGGTTGCATGGCCAAATCCCGGCACTCATACCAGAAACAGGCCAGAACCCGGCAGGGTGCCATTAAAGTCAATAGGCTCCGGCAGGGAAAGTCAGTATCTGATATGCCGGATACGATAAGCTCAGGCAGGCTGGTTCTTTGCTGGATGAACACTAGTGTGAAACAAGCCATAGCAGCAGACCCCAGAGCCGCCATGCAGACAGATCTTATTTGAGGGAATTTTACCACTAACAATACTTATCCCACTCGCCCTATCTCTGACAGCTCCATTGAAGCTGTGGTCATGCATGTGCACCACTACTCCATTCTCAGAGGGCACTTTGGGACCTCTCATCCTGGGTCTCAGTGGTTGGATCCCCAGTGATCCTTTACTTTTTAAAGGGGTTATCCAATCCCTATAATAACCCCCATAATGCCCGGGCCCCTCCTCTAGAGCCTACTTATCTGCTCCCTGGCACCCGCGTCTGTCCAGATCCCTGCACGGCCTCTGCTGCATCTCCTGCATGGATGAAAACATCCGGTGACGGGGGGAGCAGGCAATAACAGGCCGCGACGATGACCAGGCTCCCTAGCACAGCACAGTTGTCTAAGTCTTTGATTCTTAGGCCAGCCGATGTCTCTTGGCACAGAGGAGGACCATTAACCAATCTGAATCCCACAGAAAAGCGAAGTGTAGTCCCTGGTTTGGGACTTTTCCTAAATTGCAGCCACAGCAATTTGTATATAGTTATGGGGTCAGTTATCAATTAAATGGTGTAAATTAGAACCGGCTTAGTTGCCCAAAACAACCAATCAGATTCCACCTTTCATTTGGAAAATGAAAGGTGGAATCTGATTGGTTGCTATGGGTAACTAAGCCAGTTCTACTTTACACCAGTTTGATAAATGAGCCCATTAGTGCATTGACTGTTTGGTCTTCATCAGTAGACTTTACAAATTTTGCATATGTGTAATGTGGTGAAATATGTGATGATCCTTTTGAACACAGGCCTGTACTGATGGAAGGCGGGGCCAGCAATACCATACTGTGGCACATTATACCACCCCAACAGAGCCATATACCACATCCATCACAAAATACCGCCAGCAGCACAAAATACATCCCTCCTCGGGAATCGGCCCACCAGGAAATTTCCATGTAAGGTATATGGCCAATCCGCCCCTAGTAGCTGAACAGACTTTCGCAAATTATAGAAAGTTGTAATCTAACAGCAACACATTCTGTGTCATTTTTAATCCAGAATGAAAATATAGTTTCTGCAAACTGTAACTCAAATGGCAACATTGTCTCTGTAAAGTTCTGATACCATTTCTCTGGGTACCGGCGTCACCTGTCTCAGTCTTTCAGTAGTGGCCCCCATAAACGAACACACCTGGGAACTGATCCGTGCAAAACTGCTACATTTCTGAATGTCACTATAAACTCTATCTGCTTTACTCAACCCCTTGGATACCAGAGGTTTTTTCATTTTAGTGTTTTCATTTTTCTTCCCTGTCTGCCCGAAGCCATAACTTTTATATTTTTCCGTTCACATAGTCGTATGAGGGCTTGTTTTTTGCAGGACAAGTTGTACTTTCTAATGGGAATGGTAATAACTTCTGTTAAAGAGTTTATTTCAAACTGAAAAAAAATATATGGTACCATTGAATTACTCATTTGCATAATGGTAAGGCCATGAAGGATGTGGTTTTACTACAACTCAGTGTATCATACTGGTTTATGTTTTCATGTTTGTTTTTTTCGGGTAAATCTGCTGTTTTATACAAAGAAACATCCCAAAATGGTGTCCCTTCCTGGTAAGATTGCAATGTCAGTATGGTTTTTGGCTTCATGATCAATGTGGGTCCCAGTTGTCAGACCCCATCGATCTAATAGTTATCCCCTATGCTGTGGATAGGGGGTAATTTCATCGAGCCAGAATATCCCTTTAAGTAATTACCTTCATTTTTGGAATTTGGAAGCTGTGGGGAAAAGACTTACACCTGATTATATTCACTTTATTTTGATGTCTTTTTTATTCTAAACCTTCAGTGGTCTTTGAATGATGTCTTTATCTAGTCTTTTATACTGGACGAGGGACCGACTTATAGTTATCATGGGTGCTATACTATAGGGCGCCATAAATAATTGCTGGAAAAGGACATCAAAGGACATGTCGTAGTTTTATTCCGGCCGCCTCTCTGCTTGCCGTGCTGCCGCTGGAACTCCGGCCCGCCCTTGTTGAAGTTGCCCTTAATCAGGGCTGATTATGTTTGCTCTACTGCTCCAAATTGATAGTAACCCAAGGGTTTTACGTGCACGGAAGAAAATAACTGTGACACACACACTGGGGTCAAAGCAAATTCTCATTTATTACAGGAAGTACAGCAGTTTAAAAAGTCATCGGAGAGGCAGTCCTCCTGAGGCATGTGGCATTGTTACATTGGCTAGAATATGAAAATATGAAAAGGGATAACACTTGACATCTGCGCATTGTGCATTGTTTTACTAACTCTGGTATGTGAACTATGTAAATAACTAACTATTATGCGCCATGTTGTAATGGAGTCTTCCCTAACAGCAGAAAAGCATATATGATGTAGCAAGGAGGTGTGTTCTCCTCAGTAGGATGGAACCTTCGTGCTCTGGAGAAGATAAGGTGTTGCCTGAGAGCTGGAGTATATGGGAGCTTTCTTAGCTGGTTCAAAGAATGAAGTCCACATCTCTATCAGTCCCCACTTGGACCTCATTCTTTCCCTAATAAAGCCTAGCATATCTGTCCCATTGCTTCGAATCCTCTTCACCAGCTTCCATGACAACCTATCCTAGTGGATAGCCTCCCATGACACTGGACTTAGCAAGGGGAAGTCAGATGTCTGTCCCTACGGTCAATGATCTCCAGGTTTGCGTCATAAGCAGAGGGTGGACCAACAGAACTAAGTGGACTTTGTCTCCCATCCTCATAAAATTCTCTCATGATCATCTCCGGGGTTGCCTCAGCTACGGCTTTGAGCAGAAGCCTCCTAATGCAGGGAATGACACAACAGACAATTACTGCAAGGATCAATAATGCAATGACTATAACCATTCCAATTTGAAACAAGGTTTGTTTTCAATTTTTAATCCAGTTTTCGAACCAATTTTCCCATGAACTATCCACCCCAGAATTTCTCTTTAATTCTTCTGAAAGAGAAGTAAGTCCCTTCAGGGCATTCATGACCTGACCATTTGGTCCTAAGTTATCAGGAATTACAGTACAGCAGGTTTCACCAATCATTTTGCACACACCACCTTTTTCTGCTAGTAGCATGTCCAAGGCCATTCTATTTTGGAATGCCACTAGCGGGCCCCAGCTGCTCCACTATACCTTTAATGCATCTCTGGTGTAATTCACAAATCTCTGCTGATTATAATAGATGTAGTTGATCCAATCCACATTTTTGTTTATAGTAACTATAGGGATTAAAGATTTAAACCCTGCTGCCACTTGACTTCTGGCTTTGAAAATTCATCTGGGACCCCCCTGGGCACTCCTATAGCATCTATATACACATGGGAATCGAGACTGCCTCCTGGGCTGGTGTCCCGCCTTCTCCTTACCATTGCTTCTCCTTGGGCATAACCAAATCCTAACCCGGGATTCCTTATTTTCTCAATGGGTTTCTCCCAGTCAAGGGGATTAAATGCATGGAGGGGCATCAACACTAGGGTTAAGGCACATTGCCAATGCCAGCAAATTGTCAACTTTGTCCTCCGTTTCATATCTGCACACAACCAGATCACATCCTCTAATGCTCGAGTCTGGTTCCTCAAATGACTTTGATAGGGTTCACAGGTGGTATTCACCACAGTTCTGGAAACCTGCCCATGTTTTTCCCTTTTTGCCCTCTATCTCAAAACAGGTGAAATTCCCCTTGCATATGGTTATCCCTCCCCCAGGTTCTTGGGTTTCTCTTAAGATTGGTAAATTCTCCTCCCAAACCTTGCATTCAGTCATATCAGCAGTCTGATTCACATACATGCTTGTAAAACATGAATATTGACTGTGAATTAGGTGAAGGGGCACAGTTCCTAAGTGTGGTCTGGCTGTGGCACAGGTGATACACCCAGATCTGTTTACCTGTGATGCCGTGTACTCCATCCATTCCAACCAAGAATTACGGTCAGAAAATCCTGTTTCCACTGCCAATGTCTCCTCTACAGTAAAGAGGGGTCTAGCTACTTTCCCCGGTAACAATGGGTTGGGCTCTTGTATTGGCAGTGAACTGAGGGTAGGATTTGGGACAAGCCTGTCTGCGATGTCCTTAAGGTGGAACTGTCCCCATTATAGTCAATGGGGCCGGAGCGGTAGTCCAGGGGCACGCGTGCACTAGCAGCAGCCGGAGTTTCTTGATGCTAGTGTGAAAGTACCCTAAACTAATGAAGATGATGCCTTTCGATAAGATCTGCAAGAAATTATGTTTAAGCGCCAGCATTAAGATGACCTGGAGCGGTGAACCTGTCCCATAAGAACCGCTAATCTGAAATATTTGTTCTTGTAATGTTTCATTATCTCAAGCTGTGTGACTATGGATGATAGGGGAAACAGCAACAGTTTAGTAATATTATGGCAATCTGCGCTGCTGCAGATGGGTAGAAGATATCTGCATTATTTAATAATATACTGGAGAAATATTATTTGGAAGCTCTGATGTACATGATAGTTAAGTGGTCCCCTCATTGGCGAGAAGCCCAGTTTTACAAAGCATACATTATTTATGCAACATGGAACAACTGGTATTCCTGGATACAGAGACAAGAGATTGGGTTAATCGTATTTCAGAAATGTGGTCGTCAAGTAAGTTTTCCTGATGCTGGGTAAAAATATTAAATACATTAATCCACCCCCTTTTTTTTTAAATTATAGCTTTGTTTCTAAAAGTTGTATTTATTTTTAGGACAATGAGTTTAGACAAGTCACGAAAATGTAATATTACACTTTACAGGTGAGACCCATGAGTCTAGGCTGATGAATGTGGTTCATGGAGGGTCAGACTAAAGGGATGGTTATGGGGTTATAACCTTTCTGTTATGTACTCCTTCCCCTTGAGTGTCATGTACTTACCAGTCTATGCTCCCATGGCGAGTCTGGTTCTACAGGGACCGTCGCCAAGATTTGGGCCGTCATTTAGGGTGGATCATGCAACTAGTTAGGGATAGTGGTATAGGTGGAGTTCAGGTCCGCACTGTTCCCTAACTGTCATTACACTGAGGATATTGTAGTGACCCACTAGACAACTGCTAGGGATTAGCCTGGCATATCTTATGGGAAGTTATGTAATTTGATATATTCCTAATATTTTCCACTCTTTTCTATAGTTGCACATACTGTAAGCTGAATCAAGGGTTAAATTATGTCCCTTATAAATTGTGTCCAGGGGTTGATGGTGCCTAACTCTTTAGGCTTGCTCTGACCTCTGTGAGCTGGCTTAGTGTGCAGTCTGAGCAGAGTCTTAGAAAAAGGTAAAGAAGAAATCCCCACAGTCCAGTAAGCCAGCACCTAAAGTTTGAGGCCCAGGGAGAACTCCAGGGAATCCTTGAGGTGGTATGCAGATAAGAACCCTTAAGACTGTTTAGCAGCTAAAAAGAGGTAGTGTCGGATTTACCCTGTGAAAGTAAGGCTCCTTTCACACTAGCGGCAGCCTTCTCCGGTAGGCTTTTCCGGCAGGTGAACAGCCTGCCGGGTCCGTGCTGCAGCTAGTGTACGCGTGCCACCGGCCCCATTGACTATAATGGGGGCGGGCCGGAGTTCCGACGGCAGCTCGGCAAACCTGCCAAGAGGGGGCCACAATAAAACTACGACATGTCACCCGCCGGAACAGCCTGCTGACTTAATTAAAGGGGTTGTACGAGTTATGAAAAAATAATAATATAGCACTGAAAATCTGATGGGCAGCAATATATAACTAAGCTAAGCAAGTTTTATGCAAAAAACAAATATATATTTCCTAATTTCCCTGGTTCTTTTCTGGCCCTTTGTTTACATGCAATAAAAACAACCTCTGCCCCCCCCCCCCCCTTCCCCCTGCTCTGCTAAGGGAGTGGATACAAGAGCTGCCCTTAGTGACATGTCTGCCTGCTGGGAGACTCTGCAGCATGTTGTATGTGTAGGACTACAAGTCCCAGCTGTATAATGACACTGCTAATAGAGTGGATACAAGAGCTGCCCTGAGTGCTGGGAGAATCAACAGCAACTTGTAAGTGTAGAACTACAAGTCCCAGCTGTATAATGACACTGCTAATACACACAGGATCTTCCCCCTACCTTCTTGTGCAATGCTCTCTCTAGTCTGTCAGCTCCTGAGCCCAGAATTGTCACTGCTGCAGCTAGCCAGTCTGTGCAGCTGAAGGGGTTAAGAATCTTAGGAGAGAGCAGACAGTGAAATCTGATTAACCAGGCACTGCAGATAAAGTGAGTTAATTGGAAAGCTGTTACATTTGCTTAGTTAGGAACATAGAACAAAAAAATAACTCGGACAACTCCTTTAATGGATGACATGGCCAAATAATTAATTGTAGAATTCATCTAAACAAAACAATAAATGTAGGTTTAGAACAATGAGATCTGTATTAGGCTATATCCACATGACTATATTTCTTGTCTGCATCAGATGCGGACCTATTCATTTCTATGGAGTGAAGCCATTCGGATGCGGACCCATTCATTTAAATGGGGCAGCAAAAGATGGGACAACACACCGCGTGCTGTCCGCATCCATATGTCCATTCCACAGCTCCAAATAAAAGATAGAATGTGTTCTTTCCTTGTGCATATTGTGGACAAAAATAGGCATTTTTACAATAGTGCTGGATGTGCGGAATGGGAGAGTGGCTATTGGTATCAATGGCAACTGTATAAATTTCTATAAATTGAGCAAACCCTAGTGGTGGCTGCAGGCAGACAGTTTTATAACACACTGTCTGTAGGGAAGTATGAATTTATCAAGGTGTTTACGCCAGAATATTGTGTTCAGAATGGGAACCATATTTATCAAGCACCTGTTCCACTTTTTCCATCACGGAAGTTGGATAAAGTGGTGGCGGGAAGGCGAGGGTGGATTTTTTAATAAAAAAAATGATAAATTTATCATAAATTTGGGGATTTGCGCTTTGTGTCCTGTGTTGCCTAGGAGTGTTTGACGCATGAGTACTGGAAAGCTGGGTGGAGCAGGGGGAACCATGCTAAGTTTTGCTATAGAGCCTTATGAGATCTGTATACACCCTTGATGACAAGGGATTATTTACTCCCATGTATAGCAATTAAAGGAGACCTCTGGGCAAAACTGATACTTTTAGTTGTAACATAGTTTATAAGGCTGAAAAAAGGCATCTGTCCATCCAGTTCAGCCTGTTATCCTGCAAGTTCATCCAGAGGAAGGCAAAAAACCCTGTGAGGTAGAAGCCAATTTTCCGGATGCGTTCAGGGTACGTTCAGTGAAACTCGCACCATTTTGTCTGCAATTGCGTTCAGTTGTTCAGTTTTTTCCGAGCGAGAGCAATGCGTTTTGATGGGTTAATATAGCTGGGATATTGTGGGTAATCAGCGCCTGCATTACTTACAAGCGCTCAGTAGCAGAGGGGAGGGAGGAGGCAGGCCGGGAGTACGGGCGCTGGCAGCGTGAGTCACTACGTCACGCGCCTGCGCCGCCCACTTTATGAATGAAGCAGTCGGCGTGGGCGCATGACGTAGTGACTCACGCTGCCAGCGCCCGTTCTCCCAGCCTGCCTCCTCCCTCCTCTCTGCTACCGAGCGCTTGTAAGTAATACAGGCGCCAATTAGCCACAATTTTTATACATTCACAATGCCTACAATTACAGATACGATTATATACAGTGAGCGGGGCCCGTGTAGTAGAATAGTCACTGCACGGGCCCCGCTGTCATTATAAAAGCAGATGCCGGACCCCCAGCCCCTCCTCCCTCTCAGCTGATACAGCCGCCGCGCCGCATCGCGTATCATTGAAAATTCGGCAAAATGCAGCTTTTGCCCCATAAGACGCACTGCTATTTTTCCCCTTCTTTTGGGGGGGAAAGGGGTGCGTCTTATAGGGCGAAAAATACGGTATTTGACAAGATGTGCACTGGACTGCGTTGTCAATAATGGAACAGTTACTAATGGGAATAAAAGCGAAAAAAAATAATACAATAATACAGTGCAATGAAAAACAACTGATTTAGTGTAGTCGCCTCCTAAAGACTCTAAATCTGAAGTCACTTAATCTTAAATCAGACACTTTAAATCAAGCACACAAACGCTCACAAACTCGCATTGTTTGTCTGCTTGTATAGGTGCTGCTCCCAAACAACTTCAAACCAGACTGCTGTTTTTTCTCCCTCTGGATGCAAAGAGTTGTGTCAAATTTAGGTCCCGAGGGGGTGGTGCTTAATACAGCGATTCTCTCTTTGGTGTTCATTGAATCCCTATGCTATGACCTACCCTGATATAAATACCTTCTATCCAGAGTGATACTGTTTCATGAACTAAAAGGACTAGTTCCAGAAGAGTATTGGTCCTGTCCTGGGGTCTACAATGTGCTCTTAAACCCTATCAACATAGTATGCAGGGCTTTTTTTCTGGCGGAACGCACCGGAACGGCGTTCCGCCACCTTTTGACATCGCAGCCTGCCATGCTCCAGCATCGCAGGCTGCGATGTATCAGCGGGGAGGGACTGGGAGGAGGAGCTGGGGGCCGGTACGTTCACTGTGCTCCGGCCCCTTCGCTCCAGTAGAGACTTATAAAATGTGCAATTAAATGAATAATGATTCATGCTGCCCCCTCAATAGTATAACTTTCAATATATTGTACTCACAGGGCTACTGTTATCGTAATACAGGCCGGCCAGACGAGCGGCAGAGTGACTGACTGACGTCACGTGCCTGCGCCACCTACTTCATTCATAAAGTAGGCGGCACAGGCACGTGACGTCAGTCAATGACGCTGCCGCTCGTCTGCCCGGCCGGCCTGCATTACGATAACAGTAGCCCTGTGAGTACAATATATTGAAAGTTATACTACTGAGGGGGCAGCATGAATTATTATTCATTTAATTACACATTTTATAACTGTACTGGAGCGGCAATGGGGGGTCTGTGGATGACACTGTTATGGGGTGGGGGGGTCTGTGGATGGCACTGTTATGGGGTGGGGGGGTCTGTGGATGGCACTGTTATGGGGTGGGGGGGTCTGTGGATGACATTGTTATGGGGTGGGGGGGGTCTGTGGATGGCACTGTTATGGGGTGGAGGGGGGTCTGTGGATGGCACTGTTATGGGGTGGGGGGGTCTGTGGATGGCACTATTATGGGGTGGGGGGGTCTGTGGATGGGACTATTATGGGGTGGGGGGGGTCTGTGGATGGCACTGTTATAGGATGGGGGGGTCTGTGGATGGCACTGTTATGGGGTGGAGGGGGGTCTGTGGATGGCACTGTTATGGGGTGGGGGGGTTGTGGATAGCACTGTTATGGGGTGGGAGGCGGGTCTGTGGATGGCACTGTTATGGGGTGGGGGGGTCTGTGGATGGCACTGTTATGGGGTGGGGGGGTCTGTGGATGGCGCTGTTATGGGGTGGGGGGGTCTGTGGATGGCGCTGTTATGGGGTGGGGGGTCTGTGGATGGCACTGTTATGGGGTGGGGGGGGTCTGTGGATGCCACTGTTATGGGGTGGGGGGATCTGTGGATGGCACTGTTATGGGGTGGGGGGGGTCAGTGGATGGCACTGTTATGGGATAGGGGGGGGGGGTCTGTGGATGGCACTGTTATAGAATGGGGGATCTGTGGATGCCATCCCCAGATCCTCCACCCCATAACAGTGCCATCCCCAGATCCCCCATTAACAGTGCCATCCCCCCATCTGGGGGGTTTCTTTGCTGGGCTGGACTTTTATAGCCCCCCCCCCCCCACCCCCCCAAAATTTTACTTGCATCCCTGTTCTCTAAAGGGGCGGTTTTAGGGGGCGGTCCTAGGGGTGGGTAGGGGGGGCGGTCCTAGGGGTGGGTAGGGGCATGGCCAGGGAGGGGGGGTAAGTTCCACCACCTTTTCTCTGAGAAAAAAAGCCCTGATAGTATGTAATAAATAATTATTCCTCAAACTATTTAGGCTAGGGTGAACATGTGATAAATGCTGAAACGGAGAGGTAGTATTACACAGTCCTGAGAACGGGGCCCCTCCTTGATGTCCATATACCCTAATAGAGCATATAGACCACTTTAAGTTCTATCATGATTAATGCTAAACTATAAGACCATATTTGCCTCACTGTTCCTTAAGGCATCTATGATCATCACAGTATTTAGTGTTCGCCGCTGCATTCCTGTATATGGTCCTTGGGCTGCTAGCTGGGCTTCAGCACCATATACAGTAACACTCCCCAAATTTTTTGTAGCCACAGTAAAGTGAGGCTAATTGTCTGATTTGCTCAGCATGTAATGGATAGTGTAAGTTACATTTTCCATTCTAATGCAGCATTAGCAAGTATACATTTTATATATACTGTGAAATTACTTTGGGGAAAATATGATGTTCTGTTGCTGAGTTTTAACATGGCAAATTGCAGTGTTAAAAATAAGTTCATTTAGTTTGAAGCTATAATTATTGGCCAAGCAATTGGCAGTTTGACAAAGCTTAATGTTACTGACACGCTATATAATTTGGATTGGCGCTCATTTGCATGTGAAATTCTACGTGTTCTTTGCCATCTGGATCCAAATGTCTGTACTTCCCAAACCAAAAACTTTACACAACACTTTAACCCCTTTGTTGACAGACAGAGGAAAGATTTACAGTATTAGGGCTTAATCAGACAACGGTATCAGTTTTTGGGGTTCGCAAATTGCAGATACCGGCTGTGTACGTCCTGTAATTTTCTGAACGAAGTGGCCAGCCCTGCGCTAGAAATGCCTATTCTTGTCCGCAATTGCGGACAAGAATAGGACATGTTCTATCTTTTTTGTGGGGCCAAGGAATGGAAGTATGGATGTGGAAAGCACACAGTGTGCTGTTCGCATCTTTTGCGACCCCCATTGAAATGAATGGGACCGCATCTGACACGGACTCAAATATACGGTCCTGTGAATAGGCCCTTACTGTGATAAAATATAACAGAGTGCATACATACGGTGTATATTAGCAGGTCTGTGGACTGGAAATAGTCTTTTAAAGGGGTTTTCCAGGAGTTTAATATTGATGGCCCATCCTCTGGACAGGTCATCAATATCTGATTAAGGTGGATGCGCAGTCATGGGCTTTTTCTCTGCCGACCGGATCGCAGTCTCTCCAGTCGGTAGATGAATTTTTCAAAGCTTTGGGTCTTATCTATGATGATCCGGATCGGACCTCTCTAGCCGAAACAAAGATGTGCGGCCTTTGTCAGGGTGATCATTCCGCTGAGATTTATTGCTCTGATTTTAGGAGGTGGGCTACGGATATGGAGTGGAACGATACTGCCCTCCGTAGCCAGTTTTGTCAAGGGCTATCAGAGCGGCTGAAGGACGCCTTGGCCATTCATGAAACCCCAGTGTCTCTGGAGGCTGCTATGTCTCTGGCGATGCACATTGATAGACACCTGAGAGAGATCTAGGGGCCCCACTCACATCCAGGGCTGCGCCGCCTGTTGTGATCGGCGGAGCGGCCCTGAAGAATAAAAAATAAAAATAATTTTTTTTAAAAACGTGCGGCCCAGCGGCCGTTTATTTAGGGTGGCCTGGGGGGCAATTGTCTCCCTGCCCCCCGGCCCAGCCCGCCCCTGCGTACTATCACATGATGTATCATCCTCCTCTGATACTTTGGGTGAAGCTACTCCTGGGTTTATGTCTGGGGACGAACCCATGCAATTAGGGGGAGCTACTCCTGGATCCGCTTTTAAGCATATTGGTAATAGGAAGGGAGTGTGTTTTTTCTGCGGACAAAAGGGACATTTTATCAGAGTGTGTCCATAATTTTGAGTGTGTCCATACGACAAAAAGAAAAAAAAGAGGGACATCTAATTCCCATCTGACTCCTGGAGGGGTGAGAGGAGAGTCAGAAAATGTGCATTTGTCTTTTACTGGTAGTACCCGATTTCTCCTGGCTGCTGAGGTGGCGCTAGAGTCAAAAACTGTGAGGATTAAGGTGTTTATCGACAGCGGGCCCGGGGTGAACCTGATTGATGCTCAGTTTGTCCGTATGCATTAGAAAAAACATTCCTGTTTTTGCTATTGATTCTGCACCTCTAGCTCAGAAGTGTTTATCTCAAGTGGTGCATGATATCAGATTAAGAGTAGGTGACTTTCATCAAGAATTCATCTTGTGTTTTGTGTTGGAGGGTCTTCCTCTTTTATATCTGATTTTGCCGACGTGTTTTCTGAGAGTGGATGTCAGGATTTACCTTTGCATCGGGAATATGATTTTTGTGAGGCAAGATAACAAGAAATAGCTGTTTTGGCACAGTTTTTATTTTTTGTTATTTACAACATTCATCTGACAGGTTAAATCATGTGATATTTTTATAGACCAGGTTGTCACAGATGCGGCGATACCCAATATGTATACTTTTTTTTTATTTATGTAAGTTTTACACAATGATTTCATTTTTGAAGCAAAAAAATCATGTTTTAGTGTTTCCATAGTCTGAGAGCCATAATTTTTTCAGTTTTTGGGCGATTACCTTGGGTAGTGTATGATTTTTGTGGGATGAGATGACGGTTTAATTGGCACTATTTCAGGGTGCGTGTGCCTTTTTGATCGCTTGCTATTACATTTTTTGTGACGTAAGGTGACAAAAAATTGTTTATTTAGCACAGTTTTTATTTTTTATTTTTAACGGTGTTAATCTGAGGGGTTAGGTCATGTGATATTTTTATAGAGCCGGTCGATACGAATGCGGCGATACCAAATATGTATACTTTTTTTCCCCCCTATTTTATACCAATTTTTTTTTTTATTATTTGAGGAAAATGAAGTTTTTGTTTATTTTTACTTGAAACTTTTAATTTTTTGGGGGGAAAACTTTATTTTTTCAACTTTTTTTTTCACTTTATTTTTTGTCCCACTTTGGGACTTGAACTTTTGGGGGTCTAATCCTTTACAATGCATTCCAATACTTCTGTATTGGAATGCATTGGCTGTATGAGTAATACTGTGTGTATTACTCATACAGCTTCCGGCCTGTGAGATCCAGGGGGCTGGATCACACAGGCTCGTCACCGGAAGGCAGTGCAGATTCTTCAGGAAGGCATCGCGCTGCCTTCCATGCCATCGGGTCCCCCCCCCACAGCCCCATGGGGATCCGATGGCACCACCGCCGCCGCACCAGGTAAAAGCCGCAAACCGCAGGTCTGAATTGACCTGCGGTTTGCAGCGATCGCCGACACGGGGGGGTCACGGGACCCCCCCGCACATTTAGCCGAGGTGCCTGCTCAATGATTTGAGCAGGCAAATTGTTCCGATCACCGCCCGCCGGGCGGCGGTGATCGGAACAACACATGACTTACCGGTACGTCATGGGTCCTTAAGGACTCGGGAACCAAGCCGTACTTATACGTCATGGGTCCCTAAGGGGTTAAAGGAAATCTGTCACAAGTTTTAAGATCCCTAAATCAACGCCATGCCATTATATTGGACAACTCCTTCATTAATACCAGACTGGTGGGGTTCGACATCCCACCGATCAGCTGTTTTGAGCTGCTGCAGTGTACGAAGGAAGGGAAGCAGAAGGTTCTGCAATACCTGGACACTACACTGTGTATAGAGGGGTCTGCCTACAGCTTCATACATGGTATAGTCTCTAGTGCCACAACAGCCTGTAACAGCTGATTGCTGGGGTTTCGTGGTGATGGACCACCATCAATCATATATTGATGACCAATCCTGAGGATAGCAAACAAGCACTTTATGTATGTAGCAGCACACTGCTCCATGTGCAAAGATACATGCAAAAACTGGAATATGATTGTAAAGCCTTGAATATGATTGTCCTATCAATTTTATTCCCTGAGCTAAATTGCCAAAATCTAGGTTGTATAACCTTTCTGAACCTGAAAGACTGGCCATGAGAGAGTATATTGCCAAGTGTTTGGCTAAAGGACACATAAGACCTTCCAAGTCTCCAGTGGCAGCAGGGTTCTTGTTTGTTATAAGAAAGGAAGGAGGTTTTTGGCCATGTCTGGATTTCCGTGAACTCATTCGGATTACTGTCCCTGATCCTTACCCTCTTCCTTTGATTCCTGATTTGTTTAACCAGATTATTAGTGCCAAGTAGTGATGAGAGGCAGGGGTAATATTCGAATTAGTGATATTTCGTGAATATTTGGGCGAATATTCGCGAATTCAAGAATTTGTTTTCTTCAGTCATTATTTTCTTGATTGCGTAAATCGGCAATAAAAATTTGCATTACGAAAATTCGCAATCAACACTACTCCTGAAGTCAAAGATATTGCAGCCTTCTCATTGGGCCCACAAGCTAGAAGCAGGGAGGGATCATGTGTACTGATTTAAAAAAATCTCGAATATTCGAAATTATGAATATATATCACTATATTCTAAATATTCACAAATTCTCGAAGTGCCGATATTCGCCATAAAAATTTGCAATTCGAATATTCGTGATCAACACTAGTGCCAAGGTGTTCTCCAAGTTGGACCAAGTTGGACCTAATCTGGTTAGGATCAAGGAAGGGGATGATTGAAAGATGGCTTTTAGAGAACCTGGCACTTTGAGAACCTGGTCATGCCTTTCGGGTTGAACAATGCTCCTGCGGTATTCCAGCATTTTGTGAATGACCTTTTTCATCACCTTGTAGGGAGGTTTGCAGTCGTGTATTTGGATGACATTCTAATTTATTCTCCAGACATGGAAACACATCAGGATCATGTTAGACAGGTGTTTTTGCTGTACACGAGTTGCAGTTTTTGGGCTACCTGCTGTCATCTTCTCGTTTTCGAATACCGGTAGATCCAGAGAAAGTCCGTGCTGTATTGGACTGGGATCGACACGAAAATCTTAAGGCTCTTATGGTTTTTGGGGTTCACCAACTATCACCGAAAATGTATTCAGAATTATTCAACAATAGTAAAACCCTTAACTGACATGACTAAGAAAGGGACAGATGTCTCAGTGTGGTCTGATTCGGCGTTGCAAGCCTTTTCTGCGATTAAGGAATGCTTCTCTTCTGCCCCTATATTGGTGCAGCCGGATGTATCACAACCTTTCATTGTGGAAGTGGACGCGTCCGAGGTGGGGGTAGGAGCAGTTTTATCACGGGGCCCGTCACCTGGAAATGGCGTCCATGTGACTTTTTCTTTGAAAAACTCTCTTCCGCAGAGAGAAATTATGATGTGGGTAAGGCCTCATGCACACGACCGTATTTTTTTGCGGTCTGCAAAAACGGGTACCGTTTTGCCGTGATCCGTGACCGTTTTTTCATCCGTGGGTCTTCCTTGATTTTTGGAGGATCCACGGACATGAAAAAAATGTCGTTTTGGTGTCCGCCTGGCCGTGCGGAGCCAAACGGATCCGTCCTGAATTACAATGCAAGTCAATGGGGACGGATCCGTTTGACGTTGACACAATATGGTGCAATTTCAAACGGATCCGTCCCCCATTGACTTTCAATGTAAAGTCAGGAGTTAATATACCATCGGATCTGAGTTTTCTCCAATCCGATGGTATATTTTAACTTGAAGCGTCCCCATCACCATGGGAACGCCTCTATGTTAGAATATACCGTCGGATTTGAGTTACATCGTGAAACTCAAATCCGACAGTATATTCTAACACAGAGGCGTTCCCATGGTGATGGGGACGCTTCAGGTTAGAATATACTAAAAGAACTGTGTACATGACTGCCCCCTGCTGCCTGGCAGGTGCTGCCAGGCAGCAGGGGGCAGCCCCCCCCCCTGTAGTTAACACATTGGTGCTCAGTGGGCCCCCCTCCCCTGTAGTTAACTCATTGGTGGCCAGTGGGCCCCCCCCTCCCCTGTAGTTAACTCATTGGTGGCCAGTGGGCCCCCCTCCCCTGTAGTTAACTCATTGGCGGCCAGTGTGGCCGGCCCCCCTCCCTCCCCTGTAGTTAACTCGTTGGTGGCCAGTGGGCCCCCCCTCCCTCCCCCTCCTAATTAAAATCTCCCCCCTATCATTGGTGGCAGCGGAGTGTACCGATCGGAGTCCCAGTTTAATCGCACATGACCTGTCACTTACCAGTAGGAGGAGCTCCCGGCCGGACCTGTCACTTACCAGTAGGAGGAGCTCCCGACCGGACGCAGTCCATCGCAGCTCGCAGGTAAGTATAATGGTTCTACAAATTGCTAAGTAACCATGGCAACCGGGACAGCAGTAGCGTCCTGGTTGCCATGGTTACCGATCGGAGCCCCAGCGATTAAACTGGGACTCCGATCGGTACACTCCGCTGCCACCAATGATAGGGGGGAGATTTTAATTAGGAGGGGGAGGGAGGGGAGAAGGCCCACTGGCCACCAACGAGTTAACTACAGGGGAGGGAGGGGGGGGCCCACTGGCCACCAACGAGTTAACTACAGGGGAGGGAGGGGGGCCCACTGGCCACCAACGAGTTAACTACAGGGGAGGGAGGGGGGCCGGCCGCACTGGCCACCAATGAGTTAACTACAGGGGAGGGAGGGGGGCGGTCACACTGGCCACCAATGTGTTAACTACAGGGGGGGCTGCCCCCTGCTGCCTGGCAGCACGTTCCAGGCAGCAGGGGGCAGTCATGTATACAGTTCTGTTAGTATATTCTAACCTGAAGCGTCCCCATCACCATGGGAACACCTCTGTGTTAGAATATACTGTCGGTTCTGAGTTTTCACAAAGTGAAAACTCAGCTTTGAAAAAGCTTTTATGCAGACGGATCTTCGGATCCGTCTGTATAAAAACTAACCTACGGCCACGGATCACGGACACGGATGCCAATCTTGTGTGCATCCGTGTTCTTTCACGGACCCATTGACTTGAATGGAAACACGGATCACAGATGCGGCTGCAAAACGGTGCATTTTCCGATTTTTCCACGGAACCATTGAAAGTCAATGGGTCCGCGAAAAAAAATGGAAAACGGCACAACGGCCACGGGTGCACACAACGGTCGTGTGCATGAGGCCTAACAGAGTTACTGGCCATTAAGTTGGCTTTTGAGGAATGGCGTCATTGGTTGGAGGGGGTGATTCATCCGATCACGGTGTTCACAGATCACAAAAACCTGGCTTACCTGGAGTCGGCTAAACGACTGAACCCGAGACAAGCCAGATGATCTAGGTTTTTCACCAGATTCAATTTCATTGTCACCTATCGTCCTGGGGTTAAGAACATCAAGGCAGATGCCACGTAGTTTTCGTGGAGGTGGTGATTTTGAAAATCCGAGTCCTATACTGTCGGAAGGGGTAGTGATATCCGCTCTTTACCCTGACCAAGAGGTGAAGGTGTTAGAGGCTCAGGGAGACACACAGGATTCTTGTCCCTCTGGAAAACTGTTTGGGCCATTGGAATTGCATCACAAGGTGTTTGAGGAACATCACTGTACGGTTCTTACAGGACACCCTGGGAGTAGATCCACTGCCGACCTCATCTCTCGTAGATTCTGGTGGCCGGGGTTGTGTAAGTGTGTTGAGGACTATGTGTCAGCCTGTAGTACCTGTGCACGTGCTAAAGTGACACATACTCGGCCTTCCGGATCTCTACTTCCGTTGCCCATCCCGTCCAGACCATGGACTCGCTTATCCATGGATTTTTATCACTGATCTACCTAATTCTTCAGGAAAGACAGTAATTCTGGTGGTAGTTGATCTCTATAGTAAAATGGTGCACTTTATAGCGTTGCCGGGCCTACCTAATGCTAAAACAAGTGTTTGTTGACAACATTGTGAATCTCCATGGCATTACCTCTGAATCTGTTTCCAGATTCTGGAAAGCGTTCTGTACTTGACTGGGGGTACAACTGTCTTTTTCTTCTGCTTTTGAAACGCACTAATCAGAGTCTGGAGACTTACTTGAGATGTTTTGTCTCTGAGAACCAGGAGGAGTGGTCGTTTTTGTCTTTGACAAGAATCCACTCGTAATTCGCAGTTTTTTGGGGCATATGGGTTTCACCCGCAGTTTGGCACAAATTTATGGTTCTGATACTTCTGGTATCCCTGAGGACGAACTTTTTTCGTCATCATTGTTATCTATATGGTGGAAAATTCTAAATAAATCCCACTCTGCTGCGCGGTTTATAGCTTCAGTTTCAGTTGTGGATTGCTGGTGTGTGGATCTCAGCAGAGCTCCTGGTGCTTCCATAGCCCCTTTGAAGTTAGGTCTTTCCTTTACCTTTTTGTATTTTGTTTGGGTTCTGTGTGTTGCTTTTCTCTATTGTTTGTATTAGGCCTGAAGGAGACTCCTGTTCGTCCTTCCTTTTGGAGGGAAAGGTAGTCTTGTCCCTGCCATTAGTACAAGGGTCCTATAGGGCTAGATAGGACTCTAGGTATTCCTACATATGAACATACCTACCTCTGGGGTATGTTCATACAGGTAGTCAGTCAGGATTTTTGTTAGGGTTTTACTAGGAGGTGTCCATATTCCTTCCCTTGTTCTCAGGCCTGATTCCCTGTTCCCCTCTTCCCTCTTATGCTCGGTGTCGTGTTTCCCTCCCACACCAAAGCGTGACACATGGGTAGCAAGGGGGCACCATAAGCAGGTTCCTACCCTCACTTACCTTTTGTCTCAGCCCTGGTTGTCGCTACTTAAGTCATGCCATCCCTTTTCAAACTGGAAAACCAAAACCAGTGGCCTAGGCGCAGTGGATTAATTTTTCAGGTGCTTCTGCTTCATAAATAGGTTTAAAACTTGATGATGTACAGACAAGCATTTCAACACACAAATTTACTCCAGCATCCAATGTGTTAAAACATCCAGACTTTATTGTCTTTCTCCATAAAATCATCATAAAATCATCATAATATCATATCATAATATAAAACCAACCACTAAAGCGTTTCAAACCTATTCTGGTTCTCACTCATAGCATAGTGGTGCTCTGAGAAGATGCTGTACTGTATACCAATGTATATTTTCCTGTTCTATTTTGTAGCACAAATAGTGCTTTAGAAGTAGGAAGCTTTAAGGGTGTTTTCCGGGGTTAAAGGGACTGTGTCACTCCAGCAAATGGTATTTATTATGTAGAGAACGTTAATACAAGCCCCTTACTAATTTTGTGATTGTCCATATTGTCTCCTTTGCTGGCTAGACTCATTTTCTCACCAAATTATACACTTCTCGTTTCCATGGTTACAACCACCCTGCAATCCAGCAGCAGTGGCCGTGCTTGCACACTATAGGAAAAAGCACCAGCCTATGAGGCATTTTCTTCCTATAGTGTGCAAGCACGAGCACCACTGATGGATTGCAGGGTGGTGTAGGAAGGCGCAAGGGTCCATCATTGACGGAAGGTATGTGTCACCGACATTCCTGGCCTCGGTGAGGTAAGAGCTAGTAATTTCATGTGTCAGTGGCAGCTAGTGCTGGCTGACATGGTTTTGCTATTTAGTATGACTGTAAAGCCGATCCGGGCCAGCTCTTACTGGGAGCAGCCAAAGTGCAGGGTGGGTGTCTTCTCCCCACGTTCCAGGCCGGGTCTTGGTTTTGGCTATAAAACACAGGCAGCACTGTCAGGTGGTAGGAATTTACTTCTGTCTGACAGTGAAGCTCTGTCAGTCTCTGTGTTGGGACCTGGGAGTTTGGGCCTGGGTAAAGGCCTGCTACCTTGTTGGCATGAGAGCAGGTGGTTTCCTGCTATGTCCAAGGACTTCTGCATTGCTGCATGGTGTGAACAAACACCAGACTCAAGGTGACTGTTTTCCTTGAAACTGACTTCTTGTTTTGCTTATCCTTATGTGTGAATAAACACTGAACTGTTTAAGTTAAAGACTAGTGACCAGCGAGCATGCTTGGCCAAACTGCTGTTCGGCTCGAGCATCACTATGCTCGGCAGATCTGAGTGCTCGGCCGAATAATTCAGATGCTTGAATACAATGGAAGTCAATTGGAGAACCCCAGGCACTCCCTGCTCAGAAGAGAAGAGGGTGTCTGGTTAATAAAAAAAAAAAGGTTAGATATTGATGGAAACCTCATCAAAATAGTTTGGCAACAGCATTAAGAGGATAGCTGGATGTGTCTTAGACTCCTATTATGTTTGACATAAAGCCAGGTATGTCCTTCCTTCCTTCCTTCCTTCCTTCCTTCCTTCCTTCCTTCCTTCCTTCCTTCCTTCCTTCCTTCCTTCCTTCCTTCCTTCCTTCCTTCCTTCCTTCCTTCCTTCCTTCCTTCCTTCCTTCCTTCCTTCCTTCCTTCCTTCCTTCCTTCCTTCCTTCCTTCCTTCCTTCCTTCCTTCCTTCCTTCCTTCCTTCCTTCCTTCCTTCCTTCCTTCCTTCCTTCCTTCCTTCCTTCCTTCCTTCCTTCTCCAAACCAGCACTCATCTAACTGAGAACCAATAAACCTCAAAGTTATTTTGCATCTGTTGGATGGATTGGGTGGACCTGCACACTTAGATCAATATCATTAGGGCGACAAAGTTTTCCGATTGTCCTAACATAATATTCAATAACCTTTCTATACAGTTTTGTCATGTAAAAACTCATTTGCATAAACATGGGCATATGGGAAAGACATGCAAATGAGCAGAATCTATCATAAACAGCACCCTCTATTAGTTGCATAGTGTTATGACAAGACTATTTACTCACAACAGCGAATAGTCTTGTCATAACACTATGCAACTAATAGAGGGCGCTGTTCATGAGTCATGAATCATGACTCATGAACAGCGCCCTCTATTAGTTGCATAGTGTTATGACAAGACTATTTGCTGAGATCATATTCGCTATATTGTTCTATATTAGTTTTTTAGAATATTCCTAATATTCAAAAAAAATTATATATAGCAATATAGCGAATATTATGTAGTAAGTCAGTGATAATATCTGACACTGGAAAAGCTGGGTAATAACTCAGTGTAGATCGCAAGTTATTACCCAGCTTTCCCAATATCAGATATCATCCTAGTGTAGATCGCGAATCTTCTAATCGCAAATTTTTATCGCAAATTTTCCATGTAAAAGGCTACACTAATAAGCTTGTCATAAGACTCAGTCTAATATTCTTGTCAGAAGACTATGAATCCAATAGATGGGTTATGAGTTATGAACAGTGCCCTCTATTGGTTTCATAGTTTTCTGACAAGAATATTAGACTTGTCATAAGACTGTGAAACCAATAGAGGGCGCTGTTCATAACTCAATAGCACCATCTATTGGTTTTCATAGTCTTATGACAGCTGAAAAACAAGGCAGATTCTGCTCATTTGCATGTCTTTCCCATATGCCCATGTTTATGCAAATTAGTTTTTGTATGACAAAACTGTATAGAAAGGTTATTGATCCCTAAGATGACCCCATCGGATGACGTCGAGACCTATCTGGCGGTGTTCGAAAAGGTGGCCGTGAGGGAAAAGTTACCCCGAAACCAGTGGGCTGAGGTCGTCGCTCCGTTCCTGGCATCTGGACCCCAGCAAGTTTTTTTTCAATCTCTCCGATGATCAAGCGGCCGACTACCTGACCATAAAAGGTGAGATCCTGGCAAAACTGGGGGTGAATGTGTTGGTCCGAGCCCAGCGAGTGCATCAGTGGGAATTTAACCCAGTTGAACCCGCCAGACCGCAGTAATATGACCTGTTACACCGTTTGCAAAAATGGCTGCAGCTTGACGTACTGACACCCACTGCTATGCTGGGCCGTCTCTTGGCGGATGTGTTCTGGAGAGCTTTGCTGTACCTCCTCCAGCACTGGATCGGCCAGGTGTCCCCAGGTAATGCCTTTGAGATGGTCAACCTGGTGGAGCGCTACGAGGCCACCAGAAATTTACAGGGGGGTTCTTTTGGGAGGGGGCCAGTCGAACCCCGGAAATCTCCACCCCAGACCCGGCGGCCGGTGCCAGTCAAGCCCGCCCGGGACGTACCCCCTGTAGACCCAGTACCTGTGGTCTGCTGGCGATGTCAGGAGCCTGGACACATAAGGGCCGACTGTCCCCATTGGGGTGAACCCATGGACACCAACTATGGCTACCGCCACTCATTATTTGCCAGGAAGTTGTGTGCCACAGGAACCTCCGACTATAGACAATAGCCAGCTGTGCCAGGTGGAGGGGGGGACACTCTGGCGGTGGCTCTGCTGGATTTAGGGAGCCTGGTGTCCCTGGTAAGAGCTGCCCTGGTACGGCCCGCCGAGTATACTGGCCGAAAGGTCGGCGTAGTGTGTATTTATGGAGACTTAAAGGACTATCCCACCACCCTCTCTATCAACGGTGGCCGGCAGGTGGACTCATGAGGTGGCTGTCATCACAAAATTACAGTATGAACTCATAATTGGGAGAGACTTCCCCGGTTTCCCAGCACTATGGCCGGATACGAAAGGTACAGATACCCGGGAGACAGACGTAACCCTAGCAGAGTGGCCCGGCTCAGGGGGGAGACCATAACCCTGGGAACCTGAGTCCGAAGAATCAGCGGTAGGGGTGACCGCCCCTTTGGTGGAAGAGTGGGAAACAACCCCGCTAAGTGTGATGGTGGGAGACGTGGAGGACTTGCCACCGGGTCCGGAGTTGGCAGACCTCAATGTCTTTGGAGATAATTTTGGTACAGCACAGCACCCGGACCCGACTCTATCCCGAGCCTGGGAGAATGTGGTAGTAGTTGAGAGTGAGCCGCAACAACCGGATGGTGAGTCTATGTTCCCCCGTTTTGTGGTTCAACAGGAGATGCTGTACCGGGTAAATCAACTACGGGGTGAGCATATTGAACAGCTGGTGGTGCCCAAGGCATATCACAAGCTCGTGTTGGAGTTAGCCCACCAACATGTTCTTGGGGGACACCTGGGCCAGCAGAAAACACAGGAACGGATTCTACAGTGGTTCTACTGGCCCAGTGTGTTCAGAGAGGTGGAAGATTATTGCAAGTCTTGCCTAACCTGCCAGATAACCAGCCCCCAGCCACATTTCCATAGTCCTCTGGTCCCTCTCCCGATTATTGCGGTTCCATTCGAGCGGATCGCTATGGATGTCATAGGCCCAGTACCAAAGTCCACTAGAAGGCACCAACACATCTTGGTCAACCTCTACTACGCCACTCGGTACCCGGAGGTGGTGCCACTGCTTCATACATCAGCCAAACTCATAGCTAAGGAGTTAATGGAGATGTTTTCTCGAGTGAGTCTGCCTAAGGAGGTTCTAACTGACCAAAGTACCCCATTTATGTCCAAGGTCATGAAGGAACTCTGTAAGTTGCTCCACATAAAACAGTAACGGACGTCCGTGTATCATCCGCAAACGGATGGCCTGGTAGAGAGGTTTAAGCAAACATTAAAAAATATGTTAAAAAGAGGGGTGTCTAAGGATGGTAGGTACTGCAACCTTCTTTTGCCCTATCTCATGTTCGCAGTGCGAGAAGTGCCCCAGGCCTCTACTGGGTTCTTGCCCTTCGAACTGCTATACGGCAGACACCCTTGTGGTCTGTTGGACGTGGCCAAAGAGGTGTTGGAACAACAACCCACACCGCACAAAAGTGTTGTTGAATACGTCACCCAGATGCAAGGATGGATTGAAACAGTGTTACCTCTGGTTAGGGAGCATATGGAGGCAGCAATGCAAGCCCAGAGTAGGGTCTATAATCGGCAGGGTCGGGTCCGAAACTTTAACCCGGGTGATCGGGTGTTGGTTCTGGTACCGACTGTAGACAGTAAGTTCCTAGCCAAGTGGCAGGGGCCCTACAAGGTACTTGAAAAAATTGGAGAGGTAGATTACAAGGTACACCAGCCAGGGAGGCGAAAGCCGGAGCAGGTGTACCATGTGAATCTGCTCAAACCATGGAGAGATAGGGAAACCTGTACAGAAGACAGCCCATGACCAGGGTTCTTAGGGGAAGCGGTTTCGGCCCCTGTCTGTAGCAAGAAAACCGGCTGCCACAGTGAAAATTGCTGACAGCCTCTCCTCTAAACAGGCTCAGGAAGCCAGGGAGTTCATTAGTCAGAACATGGATGTATTCTCGGACCTCCCTGGATGCATGTCCATAATCCGGCATGACATTATCACTGAGCCTCAGGCAAAAGTCAGGTTAAAACCGTACTGGGTACCCGAGGCTCGGCGACAAGCCATCACGGCGGAAGTGCAGCTAATGCTCCAGCTAGGTGTCTTCGAGGAGTCAAAAAGTGAATGGGCCAGTCCGATAGTCTTAATACCCAATCCGGATGGGACATTGCGGTTCTGTAACGACTTCTGCCAACTGAATGAGGTGTCCAAGTTTGACGCATATCCCATGCCCCGAGTAGATGAGCTTATTGAGAAGTTGGGCCAAGCCCGGTATTTTTCTGTGTTGGACCTCACCAAAGGGTACTGGCAGGTACCCTTGACGGAGGCTGCCAAGGAAAAAACGGCTTTCATCACACCAAAGGGGCTGTATCAGTACAAGGTATTACCCTTTGGTCTACATGGCGCTCCCACCACGTTTCAAAGGCTAATGGACGTTGTACTACGCCCACATCATCGCTATGCTTCGGCGTACCTGGACGATATCGTTATCCATAGCACTGACTGGGAAAGTCACCTATCTAAAGTAGAGGCTGTAGTGGACTCCCTTAGGAAGGCTGGCTTAACCGCTAACCCAAAAAAAGTGCACAATAGGGTTAGAAGAGACTAAGTACCTGGGGTATGTAATTGGGCACGGAATGATCAAACCTCAGGTGAACAAAATTGAGGCAATTAGGAATTGGCCCCGACCTGTCACTACTCGGCAAGTAAAGTCGTTCCTGGGTATGGTGGGGTACTATATGAGGTTTGTCCCCAATTTTGCTACAGTCGCCGCACCATTGACAGGCCTTTTGAAGGGACGCAAGTCAGTGACGGTTCAGTGGAAAGAACAGGTGGAAAAGGCTTTTTCCGCTTTGAAGTCTGCCCTGTGTGGGTCCCCGGCATTGGTGACACCTGACTTCAAGAGGAAATTTGTGGTACAGACCGATGCCTCTGAAGTAGGCCTCGGAGCTGTACTCTCAGGACATCAATGGGGAGGAACATCCTGTTGTTTTCCTGAGCCGAAAGCTTACCCCAGCCGAGACTAGGTACAGTATAGTGGAGAGAGAGTGCCTGGCCATTAAATGGGCACTCGAGTCTCTCCGCTATTATTTGTTGGGGAGAAAGTTCCGTCTGGTGACGACCACTCCCCTCTCAAGTGGATGAGCCAAGCCAAAGAGAGGAATGCTCGGGTCACCAGATGGTTCTTGTCGTTACAGAACTTCAAGTTCTCAGTGGAACACAGGGCAGGCCGCTTACAGAGAAACGCGGATGCCCTGTCCCGGATACACTGTCTGGCAAGTGTTCAAACCCTCAGGGTTGAACAAAGGGGGAGGTATGTAGGAAGGCGCAAGGGTCCGTCATTGACGGAAGGTATGTGTCACCGACATTCCTGGCCTCTGAGGTAAGAGCTGGTAATTTCATGTGTGAGCGGCAGCTAGTGCTGGCTGACATGGTTTTGCTATTTAGTATGGCTGTAAAGCCGATCCGGGCCAGCTCTTACTGGGAGCAGCCAAAGTGCAGGGTGGGTGGCTGCTCCCCACGTTCCAGGCCGGGTCTTGGTTTTGGCTATAAAACACAGGCAGCACTGTCAGGTGGTAGGAATTTACTTCTGTCTGACAATGAAGCTCTGTCAGGCTCTGTGTTAGGACCTTGGAGTTTGGGCCTGGGTAAAGGTCTGCTACCTTGTTGGCATGAGAGCAGGTGGTTTTCTGCTATGTCCAAGGACTTCTGCATTGCTGCATGGTGTGAACAAACACCAGACTCAAGGTGACTGTTTTCCTTGAAACTAACTTTTTATTTTGCTTATCCTTATGTGTGAATAAACACTGAACTGTTTAAGTTAAAGACGTTGTCGTTGCCTCTATACTGCGACCGCAAGCCTGTCTACCAGAGCAAATCCCCACAGTGGTCATAACCATGGATACGAGCAGCATATAATGTGATGGAAAAATGAATCATGCCAGCAATGGAGGCAATATGGACAATCACAATACATTAGTAAGTGCCTTGTATTAACTTTCTCTACATGATAAATGCCACTTGCTGAAGTGACACAACCCTTTTAAAGGGAGTCTATCACCAGGCACAATGTGCCTTATCTCGCTCATCTGAATGCCACTGTGGTTTCATAAAACTTTTGATATGTTATAAGGATGATCTCGAGATTAAGGGGAAAGAAGTGCTTGCTCAGCGCGTTTTCTCTCCTCGCTGCAGGACAGGAGGAGAGATGGGCTTAATAGAAAGTCTATTTCATCCATGCAGCTTTTTGCACTGTCAGCTAAAATGCAACGCACCATAACAGACATCCAATGGACTCTTTAAAAGACAGATGGATCTGTTGGGTGGTATCCATGTCGGGATTCAGCCCTTCTGTTGTATTGCTCTGCTCCTATAACTGACCAGAACAATGGAAATAACCAAAGCTGATGTGAACAGAGCCTTAAATCAATATCACCAGGTAGAGAAAAGCAAAGAAGAGCATGTAATTACTTGATCTGGCAGGTTTCTAATGGTGCTCAACACATAGTCCTGTAATAAATGGTGATAACCTTTTGACGTGTTATCTGAGAGGCAGTGGATGACATTAACTACGTGGCTGACGAGGTGCAGCAAGTACCGAGCCTTGAGCATCTATCGTAGTTATAATGAACCAACCTTTTCTCTGAAACGGCTAAATATAGATCTATGTTTGCTATATGTTACATACAGCCTATTGCATCAAAGCTCCGAACAGAAGCATATCACTTAACTCCTAGGAGACCAAGCCATTTTTTACTTCAAGGACCAAGAGAATTATCTTCAGTGTTGCTTCCTTCTGTCAACAATGGGTAGATTTACAAACCTAGTTTAAAAGTTAGGCAGTCTAAACTTAAAAAGATTCTCCGGGAATTAAGACAATGAAAATACATAAATATTACTTTATTATAAATATATTCCCAAATACCTTTCATTAGTTATAATGGCTTGTTTTGTCTGGGGAGCAATCATTAGGAGAAATAAAATGGCCTCTGTCCTATTAGTGCACACAAAACCTGTCCTAACCACACAGGAGGATAAGTTACATCAGAATACTATGCTGTGCCTCTGCCCAGTGGCATGCTAATGGGGGGGAGCGGTCCGCATCGGGTGCCCACTGTCAGAGGGGTGCCAGAACCCAGAAGCAATGAGCGTTTCCATCAATACAGATGGAAGCACTCATTGCTGGAGCACCAGGAGCTGCGGTCCTGTCACTCACTGACAGCTTAGCTCCCTGTGCTCCTTCTCTCCCGCACTGAATAATGAAGCAGGGAGACGTCTCCCTGCTCCACCATTCAGCCTGCAGACACAGATCGCACTGCCGGCCTATGTGAGGAGCATGCAGCCAGGGAATCTGCCTATGCTCCTCCCACACAGGATTGCAGAGTGATCTTTGTCTGCAGGGGAAAGAGGACTGTGAGCTTCAGGAATGGGACAAGGTGAGTAGGTAACGTGTTTTTTGTTTTTAACAGAGGACTTTACTGCCCAATAGGCATTTCTACCATGGAGGGGGAATAGAGGGCATTAATACTTCAAAGGGGGCACAGAGGGTATTGCTACTACAAAGGGGCACAGAGGGTATTGCTACTACAAAGGGGCACAGAGGGTATTGCTACTACAAAGGGGCACAGAGGGTATTGCTACTACAAAGGGGCACAGAGGGTATTGCTACTACAAAGGGGCACAGAGGGTATTGCTACTACAAAGGGGCACAGAGGGTATTGCTACTACAAAGGGCACAGAGGGTATTGCTACTACAAAAGGGCACAGAGGGTATTGCTACTACAAAGGGGCACAGAGGGTATTGCTACTACAAAGGGGCACAGAGGGTATTGCTACTACAAAGGGGCACAGAGGGTATTGCTACTACAAAGGGGCACAGAGGGCATTACTACAAAGGGGCACAGAGGGCATTACTACTATTAAGGGGGGCACAATGGGCATTACTACTGTGGAGGGCGCACTAATGGCATTACTACTGTGGAGGGGACACAATGGGCATTACTACTATGAATGGGACACAATGGGCATTACTACTATGAATGGGACACAATGGACATTATTACTATGAAGGGGGCACAATGGGCATTACTACTGTGAAGGAGGCACAATGGGCATTGCTATTATGAAGGGGCACAATAGGCATTACTATTATGAAGGGGGCACAATGGGCATTGCTATTATGAAGGGGGCACAATGGGCATTATTACTATGAAGGGGGTACAATGGGCATTACAACTTTGAAGGGGGCACAGATGGCATTACTACTATGAAGGAGGCACAGAGGGCATTACTACTGTGAAGGTGGCAAAGAGGGCATTACTCCTGTAAAGGGACTGGGCATAACTGTTATGGGGCACAGAGTGGGCATTATTACTGTTAAGGGGGCACAATGGGCATTACTACTGTGAAGGGGCACAGAGGGCATTACTACTGTTATGGGGCACAGTGAGGACATAACTACTCTGAAAGGGCACAAAGAGGGCATTGCAACTGTGAAGGGGGCACAGATAGGGCATTACTACTATGAAAGGGGCACAGGGGGCATAACTACTGTGAGAGGGCAGAATGAGGGTATAAATACTGTTACGGGGGCACAATGAAGTGATAAGTACTTTAAGGGGGCACAATGTGGGTATATCTGCTGTGAAAGTTGTACAGTGAGGGCATAAATACTGTGAGGGGGCACATATCTGGATAAAATTACTGTGAAGGTTGTACAGTGAGGGCAATACTACTGTAATTTTTATATTTTTTTGTATTGGGGGGAGCTGCCAGCGAAAGTACCTGTCCCAGGTGCCAAACACCATAGGCACGCCACTGCCTCAGCCTCCTCTGTGCTCTGCTTGTCAGGTATTATGATCCTGAATACAGCTGATAAGATCTTCAGCTGAATCTCTGTAGGAATGGAGTTCATGAGGAGATATGAAGTACAGATATGAGATGTGGATGTGGCTAATGAGCAGCAGTACTTGTATGCAGTCTTTATTACCACAGTCTGTCCATCCTCTCTGTACTTCATGTCTCCCTATGAACTCCATTGCTACAGAGATTCAGCTGTATTCATATTTCCCTGACAAGCAGAGCAGAGAGGAGGATGAGGCAGCTCTTTAGCTTCATGTTGTGAAGTAACTTGTCCTGCTGTGTGATTAGGACAGGTTTTGTGTGTACTAATAGGACGGCGGCCATTTTATTTCTCCTAATGATTACTCCCCAGACAAAATTAACCATTATAAATAATAAATGGTATTTGGGAATATATTTTTAATAAAGTGATATTTATAGTATTTTTATTTTCTTAATTCCCGGAGAACCTCTTTAAGGCCCCTATACACATTTGATTATCGTTGGCCGAACCAGACTACTTTCTAACGTGGAGCACCTCTCGACTCTTCAAATGATGTTAGCGGAAAGAAGGATGGGGCAAGTTAAATTCCAATGTCCAATCCTTTTGTTCTGGCAGGACATAAGCTGTCGCCAGAGGTGTCTAACAGCGGCTTTCTCTTCACTTTCCCCTGAAAGCCCATGTATGCTAGGCCAAACTGAGCATGCATGTGTATGGGGGAGTTGGGAATATGGGAGCTGTTGGTCTAAAGCTATTAAAGATGTATAGGCACCCTCACACAGCCAGTACATAAATGATCAAAATCTGTGACAATGGCTCACACCAAATGACAGGTTTGGATGGCTAGACATTTTTGTCTAACTTTACACCAACTATAGGCTGGCTTACTTTGCACCAAAAGTTTGGTGCAAGTTTGGTACACATGTTGTTGCATCTTAAGTCATGCTCCCTTTTACACTAAACCAGTCTCCCTGTCAAGCTGGAAAACGATGACCAAAAAGAGACCAAACCAATAACCCCACAAAACGAAGTAAGACACTCATATAAAATATATGTAGCTTTATTAATACATGAGATAATTATACAGTAACATAAGGCACCTGGTCATGGGAGGAAGAATTAAAGACGGTTTGGGCGATCCCAGTTGGACAAATTTTACGTTTTCGTCGTGTCTGCTCATGCGACCAGCGATTTGAGGCCTAGTTGAGAGATCTCTCCAGGAGATTCCAAAACAAAGCTACATATATTTTATGAGTGTCTTCCTCCTTTTTGTGGGGTTATTAGTTTGGTCTCTTTTTGGTCGTAGTTATTTACGTTAGACCCCAGTGTATTGCATGCACTTTGTTGGAGTTCTTATTGGTTGGTCTAAAAAAAAAAAAGCTGGAAAACCATCCCACATAGGCTAGACATAAATAAGGTAGAAATACGCTTATATTAAATGTATTTCTGGCACAAAGATTATTTGCGCCACAATCTGTGACTTTTCCCCACTCACGCCAGATCTAAAAAAAAAAGTGGGCATGGCATGGGCAGGGAAGGGGACGGACAAGCAGACCCATCTCATTCATCATTTCTACGCCTGTTTTAGGCGTAGAAAATTGTCTAAATGTAAGCCAGCTAGAAACCTGTCTTACATTTAGACACTGTGCTGGATATGCCAAAGTTGTGTAGAGGTCGGCAGATCCAGCGCCAGCTATAGAGGTTATTAAGACCGGCGTCTAAACCACCAGTTTTAATCAATGACCACCACTGTATTCTCTTAGGTGCATTTGATTCATAAATAAGTCTAAAACTTGATGCCACATTGTGCACCAGAAATGTGCCATATTGTTGCATATTATACAATAAGGTCTAGGCACAATTTGCCTTGATAACTTTTTTTTTTATCGTTAAAGGGAACCTTTCACTACTTCAACAGTAAGAAACACGATAGGGAAAGTGCGTCCTAAACTACCCACTTGCCCTGCCAACTTGCATGATGACCCTAGACAGTAAGCTACAACTGGACGACAGTCCCTACGCTAAGTGCGTGCAAGAGGGCAAACAGACAAATACACACAGCAAGACAAGAATGGAGACAAGCAAGAGAGTTCTGACAGCTGGGTGAAAACCAGGAGATGGCAACAATACCTATACACCAGAGGCAGGGAGGGATTCTGAGGTCAAAACCAGGAGATAGCAACAACAACAAACCAGAACCAGAGGCAGCGGGATAGTCAGACAAACAGTACAGTACCAAAAAGTTCAGTACCAGAATGCAGAGTCAGAGAACACAAATTCACAGGCATCTGCTAAGCACGCCAGGCAGTCCCATGTGACCAGCCTGATGACACCATGGAGCCCCAGCACGTGGCGCCATTGGTCCGAGGCTGCTGCATACTAATAGGCCTAATCACCGGCCTGGTTTCCCTAGCAACTGGACACCACTGCTAGTAGGAGGCAGAAGCGGCAGGGGAAACCATGACAGTACCTTTAAAGCTTTCAGATAAGTTCGCAGAATAAGCCACTACATTTGTGCACAGGACTAATAGCTCTATATCTGCCCATTATATGAGTTAAATCTGACATACTTTAGCATTCATTTTTCTCTTAATTACTTCTGTAATTATTATTTTTTTGACCTAGTGAGTGGAAACTAGCTATAATAATGTGCGCCCATAGACTATAGATAGAGACATCATAGCTATATTACAAAGTTTCTTATATTCACATGTCTATTGATTTATACAAAGTTGTGTGAAAGTACAGCACCATTTAAGGATACAGTCATGTGAAAAAAATTAGGACACCCTTTGAAAGCATGTGGTTTTTTGTAACATTTTTAATAAATGGTTATTTCATCTCCGTTTCAACAATACAGAGAGATTAAAGTAATCCAACTAAACAAAGAAAACTGAAGAAAAGTCTTTTCAAGATCTTCTGTAAATGTCATTCTACAAAAATGCCTATTCTAACTGAGGAAAAAGATAGGACACCCTCACATGTATTCCCTCTTAAATTGGCTCAGATCTCACACAGGTATATCACACCAGGTGCACATAATTAGTAGATCGTTACTCTGCATGTTGAATGAGGCTTGCCCTATTTAAACCTCAGACATTTAGTTTGGTGTGCTCCTGACTGTTGAAGTGAGAGTGAGCACCATGGTGAGAGCAAAAGAGCTGTCAGAGGACTTCAGAAAAAAGATTGTAGCAGCCTATGAGTCTGGGAAGGGATTTAAAAAGATCTCAAAAGATTTTGAAATCAGCCATTCCACTGTCCGGAAGATAGTCTACAAGTGGAGGGCTTTCAAAACAACTGCCAACATGCCCAGGACTGGTCGCCCCAGCAAGTTCACCCCAAGAGCAGACCGCAAGATGCTAAAAGAGGTATCCAAAAACCCTAAAGTGTCATCTCGAGAACTACAGCAGGCTCTGGCTACTGTTGATGTAGAAGTACATGCCTCTACAATCAGAAAGAGACTGTACAAGTTTAACTTGCATGGGAGGTGTGCAAGGAGGAAACCTTTGCTTTCCAAGAGAAACATCGAGGCCAGACTGACATTTGCCAGCGATAAAGTTGACAAAGACCAGGACTTCTGGAATAATGTTCTTTGGACAGATGAGTCCAAAATTGAATTATTTGGACACAACAGCAGAGGACATGTTTGGCGTAAACCAAACACAGCATTCCAAGAAAAGAACCTCATACCAACTGTGAAGCATGGAGGTGGAAGTGTCATGGTTTGGGGCTGCTTTGCTGCAGCAGGACCTGGTCAGCTCACCATCATAGAATCCACGATGAATTCTACTGTGTATCAGAAGGTGCTTGAAGAACATGTGAGACCATCAGTTAGAAAATTAAAGCTGAAGCGGAACTGGACCATGCAACATGACAATGACCCAAAACATACTAGTAAATCAACCAAAGATTGGCTGAAAAAGAAGAAATGGAGAGTCCTGGAATGGCCAAGTCAAAGTCCAGATTTGAATCCCATTGAGATGCTGTGGGGTGACTTGAAAAGGGCTGTACGTGCAAGAAACCCCTCAAACATCTCACAGCTGAAAAAGTTCTGCATTGAGGAGTGGGGTAAAATTTCCTCAGACCGATGTCGAAGACTGGTAGATGGCTACAAGAACCGTCTCACTGCAGTTATTTCAGCCAAAGGAGGTAACACTCGCTATTAGGGGCAAGGGTGTCCTATCTTTTTCCTCAGTTAGAATAGGCATTTTTGTAGAATGACATTTACAGAAGATCTTGAAAAGACTTTTCTTCAGTTTTCTTTGTTTAGTCGGATTACTTTAATCTCTCTGTATTGTTGAAACGGAGATGAAATAACCATTTATTAAAAATGTTACAAAAAACCACATGCTTTCAAAGGGTGTCCTAATTTTTTCACAAGACTGTATGTAGCTAGTTAAAGGAAACATGGCATATTTAATATAGTGTCTGATCTGCCAGCAGCATATTAAACAGCAGGAGGAGTTGGGCATAATGATATACAGTCATGTGAAAAAATTAGGACACCCTTTGAAAGCATGTGGTTTTTTGTAACATTTTTAATAAATGGTTATTTCATCTCCGTTTCAACAATACAGAGAGATTAAAGTAATCCAACTAAACAAAGAAAACTGAAGAAAAGTCTTTTCAAGATCTTCTGTAAATGTCATTCTACAAAAATGCCTATTCTAACTGAGGAAAAAGATAGGACACCCTTGCCCCTAATAGCGAGTGTTACCTCCTTTGGCTGAAATAACTGCAGTGAGACGGTTCTTGTAGCCATCTACCAGTCTTCGACATCGGTCTGAGGAAATTTTACCCCACTCCTCAATGCAGAACTTTTTCAGCTGTGAGATGTTTGAGGGGTTTCTTGCACGTACAGCCCTTTTCAAGTCACCCCACAGCATCTCAATGGGATTCAAATCTGGACTTTGACTTGGCCATTCCAGGACTCTCCATTTCTTCTTTTTCAGCCAATCTTTGTTTGATTTACTAGTATGTTTTGGGTCATTGTCATGTTGCATGGTCCAGTTCCGCTTCAGCTTTAATTTTCTAACTGATGGTCTCACATGTTCTTCAAGCACCTTCTGATACACAGAAGAATTCATCGTGGATTCTATGATGGTGAGCTGACCAGGTCCTGCTGCAGCAAAGCAGCCCCAAACCATGACACTTCCACCTCCATGCTTCACAGTTGGTATGAGGTTCTTTTCTTGGAATGCTGTGTTTGGTTTACGCCAAACATGTCCTCTGCTGTTGTGTCCAAATAGTTCAATTTTGGACTCATCTGTCCAAAGAACATTATTCCAGAAGTCCTGGTCTTTGTCAACTTTATCGCTGGCAAATGTCAGTCTGGCCTCGATGTTTCTCTTGGAAAGCAAAGGTTTCCTCCTTGCACACCTCCCATGCAAGTTAAACTTGTACAGTCTCTTTCTGATTGTAGAGGCATGTACTTCTACATCAACAGTAGCCAGAGCCTGCTGTAGCTCTCGAGATGACACTTTAGGGTTTTTGGATACCTCTTTTAGCATCTTGCGGTCTGCTCTTGGGGTGAACTTGCTGGGGCGACCAGTCCTGGGCATGTTGGCAGTTGTTTTGAAAGCCCTCCACTTGTAGACTATCTTCCGGACAGTGGAATGGCTGATTTCAAAATCTTTTGAGATCTTTTTAAATCCCTTCCCAGACTCATAGGCTGCTACAATCTTTTTTCTGAAGTCCTCTGACAGCTCTTTTGCTCTCACCATGGTGCTCACTCTCACTTCAACAGTCAGGAGCACACCAAACTAAATGTCTGAGGTTTAAATAGGGCAAGCCTCATTCAACATGCAGAGTAACGATCTACTAATTATGTGCACCTGGTGTGATATACCTGTGTGAGATCTGAGCCAATTTAAGAGGGAATACATGTGAGGGTGTCCTATCTTTTTCCTCAGTTAGAATAGGCATTTTTGTAGAATGACATTTACAGAAGATCTTGAAAAGACTTTTCTTCAGTTTTCTTTGTTTAGTTGGATTACTTTAATCTCTCTGTATTGTTGAAACGGAGATGAAATAACCATTTATTAAAAATGTTACAAAAAACCACATGCTTTCAAAGGGTGTCCTAATTTTTTCACATGACTGTATAGTTTTGTTGGAAAAGATTCAGAATAAATTGTATTTTATTCTTCTGTCTGCACGTGTCTCTCTGCAATTCCTGCCTCCTCCTCCCCTCTCCACAGACATTTATAGGATGATGTAATATGATCCTTCAGTGAGCAGGTAGCCCATCTTGGATGGATTTCTCAAAAATTTTAGAAAGTGATATTACAAAAAGGGGAAGAAGAAAATAGCTGATAAATCTAGAACAAAACATATTTCTCTAGTAAGATATATTACAAAGTTTCTTATTAATTTAAATTCCCCTTATTCTAGGATCAGGAGTCCAGTAGGCAGTAGTGTTGGGCTCGAATATTCGAATAGTAAATATTATTCGCAAATATTGGCACTTTGAGAATTTGCGAATATTTAGAATATAGTGATATATATTCGTAATTTCGATTATTCTAGTAACCTCCCTTCTTCCTTGTTGGCCAATGAGAAGGCTGCAATGTCTTAGTCTGAGTTTAGCAAGATCCCTAGCGACCAATAGGAAAGTTGCCTACCCCTTACTATATAAGAACCTCCCCAGCAGCCCTTGTATGCAGTATTTTTCAGATCTGAGAGAGACAGAAGTGTCATTGCTGTGCTCTCTGCTCTCCCGTGTCATTACATTATATAGTTAGTTAGCTTATATATATAACAAAGTTAATTAGTAGATAGTCAGTGTAGGTTAGATAGTGATATAGTGTAGCTGATAGGTTCTGCTGTCCATAGATACATACACAGTGCTTCGATGTCACAAGTTCACGACAATACTTAGTGCACCAGTCACTAATAAGTAGTCAGACCTGTTAAAATGCGAAGTTGCACGTATTGTGCCAAAATATTCGCATCATTGGTGCCGATTTCGCAATAGCGAATATATTGGAGCACTCTATCTGCATATAAAGCTATTGTAATGTTCTGCTGTGCCAACCATTTTCTCTAGTCTCAGGAAACTTCTAGCAGCTTGAAAAATGTAGCCAAAGTGACCCACGCCTGTATTTCGAGCGCATTACACGAATATTACACTGCTGATTTTTCGCGATCAAGAAAATAATCTCGAATTTGCAAATTCTCTAATATATGACGAATATTCTTCCAAATATTCACAAAATATTGCAAATTCGAATATTGCCCCTGCCGCTCATCACTAGTAGGCAGTCCTGTTTAGCTTTTGGCAGCTATCTCAGTATACATTGCTATTGGGAAGTGCTTATACTCCATTTAAGGGTTCATTCACACGTCCATATGTGTTTTGCAGATCCGCAAAGCACGGACACCCGCAATGTGCGTTCCGCATTTTGCGGACCGCACATCGCCGGCACTCTCATAGAATATCCCTTTTCTTGTCCGCAATTGCGGACAATAGGACATGTTCTATTTTTTTTGCGGATTCGAAAGTGCGGATCCGCAAATGCGGATGCGGACAGCAGATTCCGGCCCCATTAAAAATTAATGGGTCCGCACCTGTTCCGCAAAATTGTGTATTTGCAAGAACCTTTTTGATATAATGTAATAGAGTTAGCTGTCCACTAGAGGGAGACACACACATAGTAAAATGGAAAATGATTGAAAACTGTGTGTTAAGAACACACTTAAGAAAGTGCAAAAAAAATTATATCCCAAAGTAAACTAATCATTTATTGCGCACCTTCCATAATTCCACAATACACTTTGTATTGTGTTCTCAAACCCATAAAATACAGTGAAACCACTTTGAGACAACCACCAGCAATTACAATGAAAAGTAGTATTTTCAGGGCAGGTTTTTTGTTTTTTGTTTTTTTAAGAAAATGGCCAGCATGGATCAGCATGGATAGTATCAGAACTGAAAACCTTTCACAAGATACCTGATCTATATATGTCAGTGGTGCATCCTTCTTTTTTTTTTTTTCTTTGCAGACCCATTGTAAAAATGCCTATTCTTGTAAGGGCTCTTTCACACCTGCGTTCTTTTCTTCCGGCATAGAGTTCCGTCGTCGGGGCTCTATGCCGGAAGAATCCTGATCAGGATTATCCCCATGCATTCTGAATGGAGTGAAATCCGTTCAGGATGCATCAGGATGTCTTCAGTTCCGGAACGGAACGTTTTTTGGCCGGAGAAAATACCGCAGCATGCTGCGCTTTTTGCTCCGGCCAAAAATCCGGAACACTTGCCGCAAGGCCGGATCCGGAATTAATGCCCATTGAAAGGCATTGATCCGGATCCGGCCTTAAGCTAAACGTCGTTTCGGCGCATTGCTGGAGCCGACAGTTAGCTTTTTCTGAATGGTTACCATGGCTGCCGGGACGCTAAAGTCCTGGCAGCCATGGTAAAGTGTAGTGGGGAGCGGGGGAGCAGTATACTTACCGTCCGTGCGGCTCCCGGGGCGCTCCAGAGTGACGTCAGGGCGCCCCAAGCGCATGGATCACGTGATCGCATTGGACACGTCATCCATGCGCATGGGGCGCTCTGACGTCATTCTGGAGCGCCCCGGGAGTCGCACGGACTGTAAGTATACCGCTCCCCCGCTCCCCGCTCCTACTATGGCAACCAGGACTTTAATAGCGTCCTGGCTGCCATAGTAACACTGAAAGCATTTTGAAGACGGTTCCGTCTTGAAATGCTTTCAGTACACTTGCGTTTTTCCGGATCCGGAGTGTAATTCCGGCAAGTGGAGTACACGCCGGATCCGGACAACGCAAGTGTGAAAGAGGCCTTAGCAAAACAAGAATAGGACATGTTCTATCTTTTTTGTGTGGCTGCAGAACGGACATGCAGGGGTGCACTGCCAGTGAGGCAAGGTGAGGCAAATGTCTCATGCAGCACCAGGTAGGGACAAGTGGGGGGGCAGCGGAAAGGCCTTGGGTAATGAGGGGTTTCATTGTGGAAGCGTTCAAGTATGCCTTTAATAGTAAGGTTGTAAGGAAGGGGTTGGGTGGTCAATTTGGCATGGGGGGAGGGGTCATTTCAGTTTTCGCCTCAGGCAGCAGAAGGGCTAGATGCACCCCTGTTTTGTGGCTCACTGAAATGAATGGGTCCGCATCTGATCCCCATGCAGATCGGATGTGGAGCGAAAATACTGTTGTGTGAATTGAGTCTTACCCTGATTAAATTTTTTTTACAGTTGAAACACGTATTGTAAAGGCAGTGGATTTTCCACAGTTGACTTGCAAGCAGAAAGTCTGCATCATTTTGTCTAGATCTAAACGGCAATGTGTCACTTGACAAGAAGTCTCAGAAAATCTGCGCAACCAACAACACTTGTACAAATTGTCTATGAGACTGAGAGCTGTGATTTGGCTGTAAAACACAGCCAAATTTTGGAAAAGTTGCAGGAAGATTACAGGTCACACATCACTTCCAATGTGGTCTATGACGCATGTGACTTGCGCCCAGTAACCAAAAAATCAAAATTTTTGTAACTGCGTGTCAGTCACATCACAACCTCATTGACGATCATTAGATGCGATGCCGCAATGCAACATCGCAATTTTCATGTCTCGCAACACATGTTCCCGTGTAGTACCAGCCTAATAAGTAACTTGACATGCGGTACAGATTTTAAATCTGCTGCATGTCTATTTATGTTGCATATTTCTATAGACTTCACGTTTTGCAATGCAAATGATGATATGTGTGGCAAATCCACAGCATTTCTACACCAAAGTCCATGCAATTTGGTGAGGATTTTGCTACTGCCAGTTTTGTCCAGATAAGTTGCGGATTTTCCTCATGCAAGCGACTGTTTTGGAACCGTGTACAATACGTATTTTCTGAAGATTGCACATGGACTCATTCATCTCTATGGGTCCCAAAAAAAAAAAGGGGCAACATGGCATGGCTTCATGAGGGATCGGTCATGCCAAACTAATTTAATCAGTTTCCATGAGAAAGTAAGTTCTAGACTTGAATCAATGGATGTCGTATATCTGGACTTCTCCAAAGCATTTGACACTGTACCACATAAAAGGTTAGTATATAAAATGAGAATGCTCGGACTGGGAGAAAATGTCTGTATGTGGGTAAGTAACTGGCTCAATGATAGAAAACAGAGGGTGGTTATTAACGGTACACACTCAGATTGGGTCACTGTCACTAGAGGTGTACCTCAGGGGTCAGTATTGGGCCCTATTCTCCAATATATTTATTAATGGTCTTGTAGAAGGCTTGGGCAGCAAAATATCAATTTTTGCAGATGACACTAAACTGTGTAAAGTAATTAACACTGAAGAGGACAGTATACTACTACAGAGGGATCTGGATATATTGGAGGCTTGGGAATAGAAGTGACAGATGAGGTTTAACACTGACAAATGTAAAGTTATGCACATGGGAAGGAATAATGCAAGTCACCCGTACATACTAAATGGTAAAACACTGGGTAACACTGACATGAAAAAGGATCTAGGAATTTTAATAAACAGCAAACTAAGCTGCAAAAAACTGTCAGGCAGCTGCTGCCAAGGCCAATAAGATAATGGGTTGTATCAAAAGGGGCATAGATGCCCGTGATGAGAACATAGTCCTACCACTTTACAAATCATTAGTTAGACCACACATTGAGTACTGTGTACAGTTCTGGGCTCCTGTGAACAAGGCAGACATAGCAGAGCTGGAGAGGGTTCAGAGGAGGGCAACTAAAGTAATAACTGGAATCGGGCAACTGCAGTACCCTGAAAGATTATCAAAATTAGGATTATTCACTTTAGAAAAAAGACGACTGAGGGGAGATCTAATTACTATGTATAAATATATCAGGGGTCAGTACAGAGATCTCTCCCATCATCTATTTATCCCCAGAACTGTGACTGACGAGGGGCATCCTCTGCATCTGGAGGAAAGAAGGTTTGTACACAAACATAGAAGAGGATTCTTTACGGTAAGAGCAGTGAGACTATGGAGCTCTCTGCCTGAGGAGGTGGTGATGGTGAGTACAATAAAGGAATTCAAGAGGGGCCTGGATGTATTTCTGGAGTGTAATAATATTACAGGCTATAGCTACTAGAGAGGGGTCGTTGATCCAGGGAGTTATTCTGATTGCCTGATTGGAGTCGGGAAGGAATTTTTTATTCCCCTAAAGTGAGGAAAATTGGCTTCTACCTCACAGGGTTTGTTTTTTTTGCCTTCCTCTGGATCAACTTGCAGGATAACAGGCCGAACTGGATGGACAAATGTCTTTTTTCGGCCTTATGTACTATGTTACTATGTTACATGGATGACATCCAATGTCAACATAGCTGATGGCGTCTGCTCTATGGGATTCCTCCGGGTGACCGATATTTTTTCAGGATCATGTTATAATTTATTATTAAGGGTACATTTACATGACCGTATCCATTTTGTGTTCCGCAAATCATGGATCTGCAAAATCTGGATGCGGTCCATGTCCATCCCACACTGTTCGCAGCACTCATTGTAAAAAATGCCTATTCTTGCCCGAAAAATGGACATGTTCTATAATTTGCGGCACGGCTGCACGAATGAAGACAGCACGCCGATGACATCCGTGTGTTGTCTGGATTTTTTACACCCCCATAGAAATCAATGGGTCCAAAGAAATTGGAGATCGAATGCCGGCCAAAAATACAGTCGTGTGAGTGTAGCCTAAGGGTCCATTTACACGGCCAATATAAGTAAACACCATGTTGATTTAAGTATAACTTGAAATTCTAAATTCTTATGAAAACATCGGAGGCTTGTAAGAGGGTTGAAAATAGCCTTTTGCCCCTCTTACACGAAGAAACAGTATCCTTGGCTAATTTCCATTGCTATGGGTTACCAGTGATCCTGTTGTGGTGGCAATATCACCTAACTTTAACTGATTGACTGTTGCTGAGGACATGCCAGCACTGCTGATGTACGTTATTATACTGTATCACCACTACACTTGTGTGTAACGTAACTGAACCCATGTGTGATACACCGTGTGTAAAGTGCTTTGTATTATTAATGTGCCTTTTAGGCTACTTTCACACTAGCGTTGTTTTAATCCGCCGTTCAATTCCGACACCGGAACTGCCCGCCGGATCCGGAAAAACGTGTAAAAAATGATTACATTTGAATCCTGATCAGGATTTTGATCACAATGAAAAAATGCATTGGAAAAAACGGATCCGCCATTTATGGACTTTAACTTTTTTTTCCACATTTTTCGGGTTTAACATGCAAAAGCCGGATCCGGTTTGACTGAACACACAGCGCCAGATCCGGCGTTAATGCAAGTCAAGGGGAAAAAGACCGGATCCGGCGTTCAGTCAAAGTGTTCAGGATTTTTGGCCGGAGGTAAAAATACAGCATGCTACGTTTTTCTCAAAAGCCTGATCAGTCAAAAAGACTGAACTGAAGACATCCTGATGCATCCTGAAGGACGGACTCTCCATTCAGAATACATGGGGATAAAACTGATCAGTTCTTTTCCGGATTTGAGCCCCTAGGACGGAACTCAGCGCCGGAAAAGAAAAACGCTAGTGTGAAAGTACCCTAAGGTGATCTGAGATCTGAGATGTGCGTGAAACTGTATGTAGTAATGCATGGCAGGAGACTGAAAATAGCTGCCTAGCCCCCCATCCTGATAGCAGCCATTGCGTGGGGCCAAGACCATCCAGTCAGCCTGCCGCTGTAGAGTAATACTGTGGAAGAGACTTGTGGAAGCAGATACCGCAGCTTAATAGTCTGGGCATTCTCTGCAGAACAGATTAAAGAAGAACCACAGTGCAAGAGTTGACATTTATTTATTTGTTTTACGCACTTATATAGCGCTACTATATTCCGCAGCGCTTTACAGACATTAGCATCCAACTGTCCCCAATGGGGCTCACAATCTAAGGTCTTCATCTTCATCGCTGCCAGAAAGAGTGTTGATGCCCATCTGAGTTGGGTGCAATGCAGTCAAGGGAAAGAGTAAGCTGCTGCCACTAAGGGCTCATGCACATGAACATATTGGGTGCCAAGCTGCGGACTGCAAATAGTGGTCCGCAAAACACAGGTACTGGCTGCTGTGTGGTACCATTGACTTGAATGGGCTTCCGAGTGTTTCCATGGGCTTCTTATCCATGCCTCCGCACCGCAAAATATAGGGCACGTCCTATCTTTTTGCCGTATCTTGCGGGTCACGGACTTATTCAAGTCAATGGTACCGCACCACAGCACGGAATGCCCAGGGCCAGTGCCCGTATATTGTGGACTCGCTGTTTACAGTCCGCAACATGGGTACAGCGACCATGCGGTCGTGTGAATGAGCCCTTAATGGGACTGCATAAAGTTGCCCGTTTCCACATAAAGAGACAGTTTCCACATTTGATCAGTTACCTCTTACTAAGAGTGCATTCACACAGCCGTATGTATTTCGTGGCCCGCAAAATGCGGATCTGCAAAAAATATGGATGACATCTATGTGACGTATGTGTTGCATCCGTTGTAACAATGCCTAAGCTTGTCCGCAAAACAGACAAGAATAGGACATGTTCATTTTTTGCGGCACTACGGAATAAACGTACGGATGCAGACGGCGCACGGTGTGCTGTCCGCATTTTTTGTGGACCCATTGAAATGAATTAGTCCGCATTCTATCCAGAAAAGAATGGGGATAGGATGCGCACCAAAAATACAGTTGTGTGAATAAGGCCTAAGACTGTACACCTCTTGTCCCGTGCATGACTATAACAATTAACCCTTTTGCTACTGTGGGTCACTGTAGCGATAGGTAAACATGGCGCCTACTCGTGCGTGCAGTGAGCACCATGGACGGTGGGTCTCTGCTATTTCAAACACCAGAGACCTGCTGCTAATGACTGCGACTGACAATAATGCTGATCGCTGCAGTTTCAAAATGGCTGATTCAACATTTTTTCATTGCTTCTCTTACCCATAAAAATGTAATAAAATGTGATCAAAAAGTCACACACACTCCAAAATGGTATCAATAAAAACTACATAATACCGCAAAAATGAGCCTCCACAAAGCTGAGTAAATATAACTATAAAAAAGTTATGGGGGTCAGAATATGGTGATTTTTTTTACACTATTTAGACATAAAAAGCCTATACATATGTGGTATTGTTGTTATCATTCAGACCCAGAGAATGAAGGGCACAGCTCAGTTTTGCGGGAAGATAGGGAAGAAAAATGAAAATGCTAAATTGAAAAAACATCAGGTTTCCAAGGGGTTAAAGAGAATGTGTTATCAGAAAATAACCTATTGTTTAAATCTTGTTTTTATGTTAAGCACATTTTTAAAAGAATTTTTGATGTTCTTTTTAATTTTCGATGTCAATATTTATATTTCAACTAAAAAACATAAAATCCTGCAGTTTCCGCACAGGCCACTAAGCCTAATAATATTCACCACTTCTTGGTCTGTACAGATCACTTTACTGCAGTTACCTGCTTGTCTGTGATTCTAATCCTGCCTGTAATAATATCACCTCTGTGTATAGATAAGACAGGATCCACCATTCATAATATTTGATTATCAGAGTTTATCTATTCTTTCCTTGTAATCAGAAAATAAAAAGATTAGAAAAAAAGGATATTTATTGCTATCTGGTTTTAATTGGTAGAAGTCTCCAGGTGAGATCAGTGAAACCATTGTTCAGGTTGCTAATGTGTCCGCCTGTTTACTTCTGCCATCCAAGAGTGTGAAGCCATATCCCACCCAAAGACAATTTCTGAAAGGATTGACCTACGGGTTACATCAGTTATATGCGTTTGAGTTCTGAAAAAAATGGTGTCCAGACAGGAATGTGAACACACCATTATGGAGCAAAAGCACCCATCAAACTCTTCAGTCCATTACCCAAAACTTGCTACTCATATGGAAACTGGGGTCATTAGTATGAAAAGGTAGCAGAAGAGTAGGATAGGATGAATATAATTAAATGAAACAATTACCATATAAATGATATTTATCAAGAATGCCAAATCTTCAATACAACAGCATCTTAGCCCACTTACCAAACACAACTATGGGTGTGCATTGGGAGCCTGGTTAATATTTCAGGTGCAGATAGTACAGAGTAAATACAATTGTTTAGAGATACATCACGCATAATCTCCACCTTTAATTATGATGTTACTTTATTTTCATAGCAATAGGAGTTCAGTTTTTCAGTGGTTTGACCTTAAAGGGATTCTGCCAAGATATCTACAAAGTATCTGATCGGTGGTGATCCAACCTCGGTCAATCGCAATAAAAGGAGTCCCGTGTCTCATAAAGACAACTCCAGTGGATATTCTTTGTGGACTTCATGCAAAGAGGAGAAAAAGGCCAGAGAAAGAGAGAGGGGCGCAAACTATGTGTAGCATTATAAGCAAAAAAATAAGGTGATTCAATGCATAAAGCGTTCTCTCACCTGGTTGGGTTGTGCTACATAAGGGCTCAATACCGATGATCGCTTGGTAGAGGGTAGAAATTCCTGTACAGGTACACATAGTTACATAGGTAATACAGTTGAAATAAGACATAAGTACGCCAAGACTGTTGTGCATAGGCCGGAGGGGATCTCCAACTTAACCGATCTAGTCCAAGGGATATGGAGATATTGGTGATCCGAAGATTAGATCAGAATGGCTTGCTTACAGTGATACTAGTGTAACCCAAAGATAAATGTCCATAAAATGGTGGTGACACAATATTAATATGGTTATTTTAACTATATCAATATAAGTGTCAACACCATTTTATGGACATTTATCCTTGGGTTTCACCAGCATCATTGTAAGCAAGCCATTGTCACTTCATCTTTAGATCACCAGTTCTTCCTTCTCTGTGGACTTCATAGAAGGGGGTCCTTCATATTGTGTGCCTTCTGTTAGAGCAGAAAACCAAAAAGCAAGAGCATTTTCTATATTGGCAGATCTGTTCATAGACATATTTTCTGCAAGGACCATTATTGGCAGCTGGTATTGAAAACAAAAAGAAAAAAAGTTTGTCCAGCCTGGTGTCCCCTTCTGTTTTCTTCTCACAATAATTATGTTACCTTCACTTTTCCTCTGCTCTATTACAGGTAAAGGCTCAATCGCAAAAATGGGGTCCAAAACCCCCCATTCCTCCTACACAGTACATCTTTAGTGAGAAGGCATTTGAATGGAGCATGTGCGGTTCTGCTCCATTCAGAATCTCTAGGACAGAGCTCTGGCAGCCCATAAACATGCTCGACTACTGCTCCATTCATGATCCTCCTCAACATGAGGTGAGGAACATTGTGCTCTGGAGCCCTTTTCCAATAATGATGTGGTCTCAGCAGTGGTTCTGAGTGATCAGGTGAGAAATGTCTATTGTGGGTATACCATACTTTCAGGGCATTTAAGCCTTACCCTGGGACATGCCCCAAACCCACCCAGAAGTACCACTTCTAGGCAGAAACCCCTACCCATTTTGGACTTGAATAAGCCAAACTTGATGGTACTGTCTCTGAAAGTACAGTGAAACCCCAGCAATAATGGTCCCATTGGCAGCTATGGGTAAACCCTTTAATTGACTGAATTTGAGCACATGAAGTTTCAGTGCCTAGAGATACACAAGCTATAAATACAGCCCTGTACACATGTTTTTTTTATTATATGACAAACTAAAGTGGATACAAGATCGCCATTGACATACTAAGATTTGCAGCTGCGACCACTTGTCATGACATGAGCCTTGAAAGGACAGGATGTGAAAACTTAACAAAAAAAAACAAAGGTGGATAGAATTGTTAGAGGTATTTCCGAATTTTGTGAAGTGATATCCTATCCTCAGGATAAGCAATGATTTCCCCACCAATCAGTTGTCCTGCAGTAGCTGTGTAGTGGACAGAGCTGGCTACTGCATCATAAACGTTGGCGCCAGAGCTTACCAGCTGATCGGTGAAGGTGTCTGACCCCCACCGTTCTTTTACTTGTAAAATCCTGGACAACCCTTTAAGGTATCGTTTAGTTTTTTTTTATATTGTCGGAAGCATTATACATTTTCCAAGACCCTTCTAACTATGTCTAACATCTAATATTTGTATCCCTTAATGAACTGACATGGTTAATTTTTGGTAGGTGCTGTTTAGCTAATGATTTTTTTTAATTGATAGACTGATCAGTTAGGACAGGTTAAATGGAGTTTGGTAGTAGTTCACTAAATATAGAGCATTTTCTATTTGTACTTTTTTTGATCAAAATGTTTAGGTAGGTAGGTGGGTGAAACAGATACACTTACTACTGGAATGATTCAGATTTAGACCAAGTCCTAAAAGTAAATAATATTTCCATAGAAATATTTGGTTCCTCTCTTGTCCCCGTGTTTAGCTCAGAACTACATGAAAGCCTTACGCAGAGCATTCCTATTTAAATCGACCTTACAGCTGCATGAGTCAGTGAGAAATCTTTATGCAGAAGGGGACAATAGTTCCTGTATTATAATCTCTGCCTTCCTGTGTTGTGTAAGTGCATGCACCAATTCAAGCTTGGAACTGCCTACCCAATAACTGATGACATGGACTATGTGACACAGAGGTGGTGAGGGACATCAACAGGACCAATGAGAGGGGCAGGAAAGCATGTCCTCCTATGTCCAGTACCTGCTGCATCTTCCCTACATCACAGAGAAGAGTCACTCACCAACCATGCAGACTCCAGCACCCTCATCCCTGGACAGCTCCAAAGATCCCCAGCCTCCTGCCCAGCTCCTCACCTCCTACTTCATAGACAACATTCTGGGGAGAGCACTGAGTCCAGGGGGCAAGAACAGTCCCAGAGAGGAACTCGGGCTGAAAAGTGCTGGTGAGTAGAAAAAACTGGAATACATCACTGTATGCTCTGTACTAAGGAACCTACCTCTGCCATGAAAATGCAGATACAGTAAAATATTCTACATACAAGTCCTCCACACCTCAGATGCTTAATATATAGCTACAGCAGGACATGTATGATTGAGTTTGATGTTTGAGATTTGAGAATTGTTAGAGAAGCAGACAAAAATGTGAAAAAGTAGGTAAAAAATGTTTACTTTATGTCTCAAGGATATAACCTTTTATTATATACATACGGTATAGTATAGGATAAAGGTTAGTAAAGTCAGTAAAACACAGATTTCCTGTACTTTGCTGCACGGATCATATGTGGCACTTTGAATAATTATGAGTTATGTTCATGCTAGATATTCTAATTTTATTTTTATATATATATATATATATATATATATATATATATATATATATATATATATATATATTAATGGGATGTTTAAAGTTCAAATTCTCTGTATACTTCCTGTAATGGGTTTACAAAAAGAGAAAAGTCAAATATAAAGAATAAAGAAAAGAATATACTTTGGTTAAAGTGTGTGTCCATAGTAATATTATATGATATATATTATATATATATATATATATATATATATATATATATATCATATATCTTAATATGGTTAAGAGTTTTTGACTTTCAAGACTGAACAAGAATGATCATGCTCCAAAGGGCTTACAATCTAGTGATCTGTTGATAATAAAAAAAAATCCAGTTCTATCCGAAATATGTATAATGCTAAAATAACTAGAGAACCAGAAAAGCTTACAATCTGTCTCTTTTCTTTAGCTCAGAAAGATGATTCCTCCCTTCCGATGGTTATATATGACCCAGCATCCCGTGTCCAAGAAAACACTTTAGACAGTTCATCATCCAAAGGGGCCAATGGAACTATTCGTACAGAAAACGAATCAAAGAACATCCGTGAGACTCGAAATGGTGAAAATAAAGTGCAAAGTGACGAAGAGCTGAATGCTGGTTCTGAACTGACCATGGCCGCAGGAAATGGAAAAAGGAAGCAGCGCCGATACCGCACCACTTTCAGTAACCTCCAGCTAGAAGAGCTGGAGAGGGCTTTCATGAAGTCACATTATCCAGATGTGTTTACCAGGTTATTCTTTGATTCTATTTTCTTCATTTGGATTTGTGTAGACCTTCTTCAAGATTCCAAATTCCTATGCCCATTTGGAAACCTATTCAGTTAAGATCCAATCATCATCTACCCTTAATTATTATGAGCTTTTATAAAAGCTGGATGTGTCAGTGGCTACACCCGGTTTGGAGCGGTGCACTCCCAGCGACTTACCCCAATGTCGCAGAATAAAATTAATGCTAATAAATTGTAGGTGTGGGGGGCACTCGTATATCCCTTGCTGCATATATTGATAGCAATATATTTAGTCTGGACATATATTTCTTTAGCTGCACTTGGATGAGGGAGACACTCCACTCCAATAAAAGCGGCTTAATGTTGCATGAATTCCAAGCAACATGACTTAAGAATCCTCATCACTTCTGGTTGCTAGAACAGATCCCTTCTATAATATATTGTCCAGATTGAAGAAGTGGATCACACATACATTTTTAAGATAAATATATATCTACTAAGCATCCTCACATTACAACTGCTTCAGCACAGTGAGACACATACTCTATTAAATGTATGTGCGGCCCATGTCTTTTTTATTCTACAACTGTGGCATATTTGTATAGTTCATCGCCCTCATTTTTTGCCTTGGTACCAGAACTTCACCCATTTTTCCCAGCAGACTGCCTAAGGGGATGTTTACACACATTAGATTAAAAACTTAGTTCTATATATCTCAGTGGGGTTGTTTTGGTGGTAAGCGTATGGATTACTGCAAGCCCAGTTCAGATTCAGAATAGTTGCAGAAATTTCCCCAACCAATTTGCCACATGGGAATTTGTCTTTAGGCGTTCTACCTATTTGCTATTTGGATTGATACCACATGAAAAGGTGAGATTTTTTTCAATCTGTTCACTTGGTGGTAGTGCGGTGAGGTGTCCTCTGCTGCTGTACCTGAGGAAGGATATGATCCATAGCCAAGAGTTTGATGATGGGCTGCTGGGTTTCTGCCACTGCAGGTGCCTTGTTAATGCTGTCACCATGTATGAAATAGGGTAGGAACCTACTTAAATCAGGCTATTGTGAAGTAGCAATCAGGCTTATACAGTTTGATCAAAATGTGTACGCAGAACCTCATGTTCATTCTTTAAAATGTTACTTATCAGCCACAGCTCACTGTAAAAGATGGCTGTCCTTCAAGTCCTTCTTCTGCAATTTGTCTCTAATATAGTATATATATATAATATAATATATATATAATTCATAACTTTGTGCCATGGTTCGTGTAGAAGAATCACTTAGGTCACACAGTCATGGACTGGCGACTGTACATCAGGTAGATTCTCTAAGGAAAGGACTCAATGTGAAAGGTTGTAGCATCTAAGGGGTCCAGCCTGGCATAGTAATGTATAGTAAGTTAGGAAGATACAGTGCATGTTACCAGCGCTGTGGGTTTGAACCATTTGAGCTAACAGCTTCTTTGGTGATCAGATTAATGTTTCTGAGAACGTTGGTGGTGGGGCTTGAGGAGCTTCTCCTAACCTGTTGTTATGTTGCAGATAGCTTATAGCAATGATTTGATGCATTCACACAAACAAAAGTTTCCTTTCCAAATAAAAAGCTGAATGTAAACCTGCATATCCATTCAGTATATTAAGTTCAAGAGGCTTGCCAAAAAAAATTGTGCAGAAATTCTCAAAGGCAGTCCATTCACAGACTACAGACTGCTGTCCACCACAGAGAATGCAAAGTGCAAACCTTCCTGCATCGAGCTAGATTATTATAAACATTTGGGGATTGCAGTAATCTTAGAGATGTTCTATTTATGCTTTTTCTGTATACATTTTAGACATGGAGCTTCCCTTAAAAAGATTAATAGTCCTATAAAAATATAGTTTGGTAAAAAAAAAAAAAAAAGGAAAACATCCAATCAACAATACATTTTCCTAAAATTGTGACATTTGAAGAATGTTATTTTAAAAAGTGATGTTGTTATAGGAGGTGCAGAAGTCATAGTTGAACCAGGGCCTTGGTATCTGCAGAGGTCCAAAAGCTTTTTGCCACAGAAGATGACAGTTATAAATTTCGTCTAGTGGTTGAGGATAACCTTGTTGTATCAGGATGCTGAAGCCTCTAGCTAAACTAAACTAATCAAATTCGTTACAAATTTCCCCAAATATTCCAATTCTAGCGAGCCTGAAACTTCAAACAAATCACTCAAAATGGCGACCACTGTTTTACAGATCAGAAGACAGAGAAGGCATCTGCCACCAAAAAGGGATAATCTTAGGACCACTTTTTAATTAAAAAAATATATATAATTAAATTAAATAATTGAAAAAAGTAATTAAAAAAATAATTAAAAATGTATTCAAAAAGAGGTTGGATACAATCCTAGGAGACCTCAGAGTATCATACAGAACACTTCTGGATCTTTCATTTTGGGTAGAATTTATTTGGACCCAAATTGAATTTGATGAGTGATATGTGTGAATCGGACAAAATAATTAGTTTCAAACCGAAACTAATTTCAAATCGACATGAATTTCAAGAGATTTTCCCATCTTTACCGGTGGCCCTATGTATGTGGTCTATGAAAAATTTACAGTAGGTGGTTTTGCAATAGAACATACCAATACCAGAGAGTAGCAGCTTATGATTCCGCATACACTGCTGATATTTATCACAAAAACCATAAATATAATCATATTCCAATAAAAGTTTTATGGCTGCCAGCTAAATTTATGAAGGAAGCAATAGTGTATCAAGCTCTTCTGTTTCCTGGCTGAATGCGAAGCTTTAATGCCCATTATCTTTCATTTACATTTTCAGTACTTAACCCAGTATTTATACTGAACTTGGGCCTCAGGCAAACAATAATGTTTCCAAAATGCAAATTGAGAAGTTGATAATACAAAAAAGAAAAACTGCTGTAATTCTGCATTCTGTAAAATTATCATTCTCAAATACCTCAAGGAGTTTACAGAACAGCTTCCTATCACAAATAGGTTTCATTATCAGATGCTGTGCTTGGAAATAAACAGCGGTGAAGCTGCTAGGCTAGGGATTGTCTGAAGATAATAGCGCTTTTATTAAAGGGTTTATGTTATAATAATGACTCAACAGGTTTGTTGAAAACAAATAGCATTAGCGCCCAATTGTGGGCTAGCATTGTAACAAGCAGCAAGGGTGCTCAAATACCGAAGTTCAGCAAAATTCACAGATTCCCGCTATTCTACAGAGAGGAAGAACTTAAGTCCTTCAGCGCATACGTCCAGCAAACAGCAGCACAGTTCTGAGCTTCCAGGACCCTAATGAGTTTTATTTAGAGTCGTGTTCCTCAACACCAGTCCTCAAGGCCCACCAGCTTATAATAATTTGAGAATATCCCACAGAACTTACCTGTGCTAAGTCCTGTTGCACTGACACTAATTATATCACCTGCACAATACTGAGGAAATCCTGAAAAACATGACCGGTAGGTGGTCCTTGAGGACTGGAGTTGAGGAACACTAATTTAGAGGGAGTAGTAAATGATTGTGCATAACTCCATAGAAACCAGAATTTTTACACTTTATATGGAATAATTATCACAACGAAATGGAACACACCAAGGGGGTCATTTACCAAACTGGTGTAAAGTAGAACTGGCTTAGTTGCCCATAGCAACCAGATTCCACCTTTTATTTTGGACAGCTCCTTTGGAAAATGAAAGAAGGAATCTGATTGGTTGCTATGGGCGACTAAGCCAGTTCTACTTTGATCCAGGTTGATAAATGACCCTCAAATGTCCAGAATCCTTATTTGCTTGACCTTATGGCCGCCAATCACATCTAAACTCAGGGAAATGTATAGACCAGGGTTGCACAATCTATTCTGGTACAAGGGACACACTATCAGATTGAACCACTCCTAAGAGCCACAAAAAATTTTGAGGTATTCCCATCTGAGACGTTATAGTATATCGAAAGCGTATGACCTAAATTAGACATTTTGGGAAATCCCAGAAGTACAATTCCCACTTAGAAAGAGATTGGTGGTCAACTGTCCCTTCTTCTGCATAAGGGTACGGCCACATGGTCAGGTTTCCTGATGCAGTTTTGGAAGCCAAAATCAGGAGTGAAGAAGAGGAGAAGTACCTTTCCTTTAAATTTTCCTTTTATGATCCACTACTGATTTGAGCTTCAAAAACTGCATCAGGAAACCAGGTTGTACCCTTACGGAGAAGATGGGACAAGGCAGCTGCTAATATCTCCATGATAGTTTATGGTGTCTGTTTCCCAATTCCCATAAAAAGCATGCATAGCCACCTTTCCACCTTGTCTCCTCTCTGAAATGCAGAACCACCTGTCAGACATTTATGATATACCTTGTGGATATGTAATACATGTTTTCAGTAGGAATTACCCCTTTAAACCGTGTGTTTTTACATTAAAGAGTGCCTGAACCTTCATGCAATGTGTGGAAGGCGCAGCAGGACTTCTCATAGAGATCTGCACCTTCTGCTTGCATTGGTTCTGCTCTGCTTCTCCAGAATATAGTTCCTACACAATTTCTGTGGATCCATACACCTCATGCTGCAAATGCAGAGCAGAGCAGGTGCAGATCACTGAGAAGAGACGTTGCACCTTCCGTGCTTTGTGTGCAGGTTTAGGTACCCTTTAATAAAATAAAAAAAAGTCTGCAACCTGTGATTTTCCAGATGAACATATGGCCGTAGCCATTACATAAGCAGACTACATACAGGACAACACAGAAATGTAAGCATGTTGAGCACAGCAAAAGACAGATCTACTAATCATTAAATATTTGCTTTCACAGAGAGGACCTTGCTATGCGGCTGAACTTAACTGAAGCAAGAGTGCAGGTATGTACTAACAATATTATCTGACACTAATTTACATGGGCGGCAAATATGTACAGATGACCTAGAACCAGAAAAACCTATACGGTAATCGTTATTCTCACCATTGCATACCCAACTCAGCAAGCATATTTATCCTGCACATTTCATCTAAAATTATAAGTATTTTCATTTATTTATTCAAATGAAAACCTAACCTTAAGGGCTCATGCACACGACCCTGGTTTGGGTCTACATCCGATTCGCATTTTTTGTGGGTCGCCTGCGGACCCATTCACTTTAATAAGGCCGCAAAAGATGCGAACAGTGCTGTGTGCTGTCCGTATCCGTACGTCCGTTCTGTGCCATCCGCAAAATTTATAGAACATGACAAAGATAGGACTGTTCTATCAGGGGGCGACCGTTCCGCTAAATGCGTAATGCACACAGCCATTATCCATGTTTTGCGGATCCACAATTTGCAGACTACAAAAAACGGCAACGGCCGCGTGCATGAGCCCTAAAGGGCTTGTCCTAAGGAAAAATATTCTGCAGTTTTAAAACCTGCACCTGGATCTGTATATTTTTTTAACTGCATGTAATTTTGTATATTTTCAATAATAACGAGACAGCGCTCATGGTTCTGATGCAATTATAGTGATTAAAGATTCGCCACTTTCTGGTGTCCACATCAAGAGGTAAATGGAGCAACGTTGCAGGCTAAGCTGCTCATTTCAGCATGGTGGAGGCAAAGGCGGATCTTTAATAAAAAATACCCTATAATTGCATCAGATACGCGAGTGCTGTCCTGTTGTTATTGAAAATATTTGAAGATATCAATACGGTTGCAGGAAGGATTAATTTGGGATGTGCACCACATATAAAAAGAGGACAGACAGTGCCGTTCCTTAAAGGGGTAAAAGCTGGCAAAGTGGTGGCCGGCAGTGCCGGGTACGGCCACCACCAATCGTTCCTATTGGCACACTCCTGTAGAAATGAATGGGAGCACACTGTGCTTGTGTGGCCACCGCTTCCATTCACTTCTATGAGGCCGAAGGAAATAGCTGAGCCAGTGCTCTATTTTCAGCTGCTCCATGAAAATGAATGGAGGGTAGCAGCCAGGGGCGGACTGGGAACTTAGTGACCCTGGAAAAATTACTAAAAGTGGCCCTGTTTTCTAGTCAGGTTTAAATTGATGGAAGGCAGGGCCAGCTCTACCATATTGTGGCACATTATAGCACCCCTACAGAGTCAAATACCACAGTCAATCACAAAATACTGCCAGCAGCACAAAATATATCCCCAAAAACCTCCACTGGCCAGCCATGAGGCGGGCTCAGGCGGGCCCCTGGGCATCAGCCCACTGGGAAATTTCCCTGTAAGGTTTAAGGCCAATCCGCCCCTGGCAGCTGCACGCGCATAGTGCTCACTCCTTCACTTTGCTGGCTGGCTTTACGAGGTAGGTGTGGGACCTGCACTTATCAGACAATGGGGCATATCCTAGGTATATGCCCCATTGTCTGAGATGGGAAAACCCCTTTAAATCTTTTGTTCTATTTCAGGTTTGGTTCCAGAATCGAAGAGCAAAATGGAGAAAACGTGAAAAGTCAGACCTGCTGGGGGGTGTCCCTGCTTTCCCCATCAGACATCCTTTTGGTCTATATCTTGATCTTCCTATAAATTCCAGCCATCTTATTGACCCGGTCTGGAGAACAGTCCCCCTTTCAACAGTGACTACCCCAACTGTCAATCCAGCCTTCACCACATCATACCAAGGCTCCCTCAATCTCAATCACATGTCTTGGACATCACTTCTCCAAAACCCTGTCTTTACACCTTACTTTGGAAGGTAAACATATTTTCAATCACAATTTCTTATTTAGCATACGAACGTATCCCAGTTAGTTTACCTTAGTTTAATTGTTCCATGGATTCCTGAGTAATTATATATGGATAGAGCTAATATGTATGGGGAGCTCCTGACTCTTCCTAAACAGACGGTGTCGGGGAGAAAAGGACCTTGTGTTTAATCCATTTGTTCTCCTTGGAGATAAGCTGCTGCCAAAAACAACGGCTTATCTCCAGGGAGATACTCTCCCCCGAACCTAGCATGTATGTGTATTGGGGAGTCAGGAGAGATGGCTGTTTGGCCAACAGCTAATGAAGGTGTATGGACACTAGAGATGATTGACTCGGTTCTACACAAATCAAATTCATTACAAATTTCCTAGAAGATTCAAATTTTGAAAAGTTTGAAACTTTTGCGATTTGTCCCTTACAAATCGCTCAAAATGATGGCCACTATTTTACAGATCAGAAGACAGGGAATAAGGCATCGGCCACCAAAAAGGGATAGGTTTTGGACCATTAAAAAAAAATAATAATCAGTCAGTGCAGTGTCTTATTAAACTGGCTGTTTGTTACCACCATCTATCAAGAGTTTACCCATAGCCATATACTGTATGTACTGTCACTCTGACATTACTAAGGCTACTTTCACATCTGCCTTTTTGCTGGATCCGGCAGGGATCAGCAAAAACTCTTTCGTTATGATAATACAAATGGCTGCATCCATCGGTTGTATTATCTCTAAAATGAACAAGTCAATTTGTGCCGGACCCTTTTTTTTGTTTTTTGTGTCCAAAAAAACTGATCTGGCACCATGGACTTACATTCTGTTTCATGCCAGATCCGTCTTGATCAGTATCCTATGACGCACTCAAAAAACGCTGCTTGCAGCGGTTTTGTCTCCAGCATAGGAGCACAACCAAGCGGAACGGAATACATTCTGGTGCATTGACAATGAATGGGGACAAAACTGAAGCGATTTCCTCTGTTTTTGAGACCCTATGACGGATCTCAGCACTGGAAAGGAAAACGCAGATGTGACAGTTGCCTGATGCTGTTTTGGCAGGAGAGACTTCAGTGTCATACATGACATTTCAGGGCCCTTTCAATTCGGGCAGAATTTATTGAGACCAATCTGATCTAATATAGATTCACCAACAGCTCTGAAAGCAAATACTCCACAGGTTTTTAGCAATTGTTGAGGTTAATACATGGTTACCCACCTCAGTTGAAACTGAAGGACTAAAATTATTCTAAAGAGCACATAGAAATGTCATGTAGATATTGACTTGTTAAATCATTACATTCTTTCCAGAAATTTTATTTGAAGACATTTACTATGTAAAATGGAGCAAAATTCAGAAGTGGGTTTTAAGTGCATTGGTGCCCACGAAAGAGATGGCAAATTATAGTATTATTGCAGTGTTTAGGATAGTGAAGAGGTTACTGCTAGTGATCGAGAGGGGAAAATTGTACCTATAGTTTAACTTTATTTTAGGTCTCATGCATACAACCGTATTTTGTATTCATGTCTGAACCACATTTTATGTGGATTGTACACGGACCCATTCATTTCTATGGGTCCACAAAATACACACAGCACATGGATGTCACCTGTAAAGATATGTTTTTACTGCTCTCCCCAGCCCCTACCTAGTGCTTTTAGTATGGTCAAAACTGCTGACAGACTCCCTTTAAGTTATCACATTCTGTCCACCCGCAGCCACCACTAGAGGAAGTTAAAGGGGTTATCCAATTTCTCAACCCCCCCCCCCCCTTCCCCCACACATGTGCTGGGCCCCTCACAGGTAATATACTTACCCCGCTCCTGGCACCACTCCTGGTCCCCGCACCCCCGCTGCTTCTCCCTGCACACGGGAACGAGCCTCCCTAGCGTCACCCGCGATGCTAGGGAGGCTCGTCCCCGTCTGCCATTGGCTGCTCCCCCCCCCCCTCCCCCGACACCGGATGTTTTCATCAGTGTGCAGGGAGAAGCAGCAGCGGCGGTGGTGCGGGGACCAGGAGCGAGAGCGGGAGTGGGGCCCCGCACATGGGGGGGGGGGGATTTTGAGAAATTGGATAACCCCTTTAATTACATCGGGATTAATATAGGGTAGTGTCTAAATCCCATGCACTGTAAGAATTTTTTGATGTCACAGATTCATGTGACATGGTAAAAGTCATGTGGCTTTGAAGCAGCAGCGGGATGTACCAGCAGGGTAATATCTACATCCCATGCGCTCTTGTAATAAAGATTAGTAATATATTATAACAAGTAGTAATAACAAACCCTAATCATGGTGTTTATGGTGAGTTTGGAATCGAGGCTTCGAATATCACGTGACCCTGTGACAATGTCCTTATGTCACATGGGATTTAGACACTACCATTTATATAGGTTCCTCTGAAGTCAATAATAACTTCCCATGCAGTGAGCTCATCCTAGTGGTGAAATAGAGAATTTTAACATTTCCATTCATGTTTTCTGTGGGTTTTTTAGGTATTGGTGAACCCTTGGTAGACATGCCTATTTCTTGTGTTAATTTCAGGTTTCTCAGTGTTCTTAACCCATTGGTCACCACACCTCCTCTACTTCTGAAAAGTCCAACTTCTACTTCAGACTCTGAACTTCTGAGTGATACATCTGGTGGAGATTGGAAACCTGTGCCCACTGTGGGAGCACTGAGACTTGTCCCCAAGGATCATGCTGAGCAAGTGTCTCCTGTTAATTTGCTTTCGAGTTTCTCCAGTGTCAATAAAGACCTATGCTGACAGATGCAAAGACACATGAGGATGGGTCATCACAGAGCAGATTAAAGAGAACGTTACAGGCAGAAGCCAATTCTTCTAAGTGTACTTTCATTAGATGTTACAATGCGTTTACGTGTGTATATACTTTCTTTTACATAGAAATCACCACGCTTCATATGTTGTACGTAAGTATAATTCTCTCCTGTAGATCAGTGGTCACTGGCACTCCAGCTTTTGCGAAACTACAACTCCCAGCATGCTACCATGCACTTCCATGGGAGTCAACTGGAGTTCCAGAGATTGCTGACCACTGCTGAATATTGTGTATATAATACTTATAAGACTACTTTTGCATTACATCATGGATCCGTCATGAATCTGCAAAAAACCTTCCGTTACAATAATACAACCGCATGCATCTGTCATGAACGGACCAGGTTGTATTATGTCTTCTATAGCTCCGTCTTGAACACCAAGGGGGTGGATCCGTTTTCTATTGTGTCAGAGAAAACAGATCCGTCTCCATTGACTTACATTGTGGGTCAGGACGGATCCGTCTTGCTCCGCACCACATGGCGGACACAAAAACACTGCAAGCAGCGTTTTGGTGTTCGCCTCCAAAGCGGAATGCGGACTGAACGGAGGCAAACTGATGTATTCTGAGTGGATCCTTTTCCGTTCAGAATGCATTAGGATAAAACTGATCCGTTTTGGACCACTTGTGAGAGCCCATGACGGATCTCAGAAACGGAAAGCCAAAACGCCAGTGTGAAAGTAGCCTAAAACATAAAATGACAGCAATAAAATGACAGCTGTTCTGCATTACAGTAAATCAATATCCATGTGCCTTACATAATGCGGACAGCAGATTTTTTATATTTCAGTGGTGCAAAAACAGTGTGTACTTTTGTTTCTTTAATTTGCACAGAGCATCATATAATGTGTCAGTGTTCGTCTTACCCGAAGAATCGTCTCTCTTACTTGCTGGAGTTTCTCAGCACAGAAAAATCTAGTTTTAATTGAACCATTGTTAAACTGGTTTTCTGGGATTTTTATATCGATGGCCTATCCTCAGCTATCCTCATGGAACAACTCATGGCACCCCCACCAATCAGCTGTTCGAGGAAGCAGTGGTGAGTGCCGTGGCCTCCTTGCAGCCTACCAAGAACAGCGCCATCCATTTGATAGCAGCTGTACCCAGTATCTCAGCTCAGCCCCATTCACTTGAATGGGACTGAGCTGCTCCTAGGCCATGTGACATCACATGGCCTAGGAAGAAGCCTAAGCGTTCACTGAGCACCGTGGCCTCTTCGAACAGCTGACCCCAGATGTTGGACCCCGGTTGATCTCAAATTGATGACCTGGATAGGCCATCAATATCAAAATCCTACAAAACCCCTAAATGATCATCTAGCCGATCTCATGAAGAGTCTGTAGAAAGTGTAGTCCTGAAGATTTTTGGCTATCACATTTTTTCTGATCACCTATACGGCTCAAAGGACTTGCCATAGACTAACGAGACTAGAGCACTGGTGGCCTGGCCCCATGGAAACTGTTAGGGAACCAAAGAGAACATTAAACTTTCCTCCCCCAGGTACCAACCATTTGATCTAAATTGGTCAAATGGAATTTATTAAATGCTATTTCAAGTAGTAACACATTTTGGTTGAGCTTATTTGTTAATTTCAGCTTAGTTCCACAATAACTTTATTAAATACCATAGACACATTTGAATGTTTTTTTATTTTTTATTATTGCATTGTTTTGTTTTTTTGGACTAACACAATTTCCTCTAGATTTTTATTACAATTCTCAACTGTTCTTCCACTGTTCTGCAGCCTGCATGTTTCCACATACATTGCAGGCTGCTCTGTCCTCTCTTTTGAAGGACAGGGAGCATCCTGCCAGATATGTCTGGATCCAGCATTGCCAGAAGTTGGGGAGCGTAGATCCAGCCACAACTCGGCAAATATGCAGGGGCGTAACTACCATAGCGGCAGACCATGCAACTGCTAGAGAGGGGGCCCAGTCTTAGTTGGGATTTTCTCCTCTTCTACTGGAGGTGAAAACTTGGTCAGGACTTTACCCTCTAAATGAACAACTTTTAGCAAATGAAGCAGTGGAAAAATGTCCCATGGGTCATTGAAAGGGGTTTAGGTGGAAACCCTTCTGTCCTGTGTTGGGGGCCTGGTTTGATCCTTGCTATGGGGCTCTTACTTCTCTATGCATGCCACTGAACTGCCCAGGTTTTAGTCTGGCCGATTATTGGCATGTTTGCCGGGTTGCAGCTGGATCTCAGGTAGCACCTAGCAATTCCGGATCCAGACATCTCCAGCAAGCTGGTCCCTACAGGAAGATGTCAAGTGGTGGTGTGAAACTAGCCTAACAGCTTGGCCTGTAAACCTTACAGCTGCTATCCAGATAAGAATTTAGCTGTCTGCAGTTTTGCCCATGTTAAACTACTGACAGCACTGACAGCTTTTATTACCCGGAGTAGTGTGAATATACAGTTGATAAAAAGTGAATCAGCTCACCTCCATCCACTATGTTTGTGCACGAACACAGGGCGGGCTCACAGTTGGGATATGAAAAATAGAAATCTGTTCAGCACTCAGATAAGATTTATCATACTTTTAGTCTTGAAACATTTAGAAAAGTGTTAAATCAATTTCGCTTACACATTTCTGGTGGACAACCAACCTTAGTCACAGCATACAAAATACCCTGGCAAGCCAAAGACATGAAAAACAGGATACATAGAAAATGTGGTATGGCTCATACCCAATATAGTAATATTATAGACCATAGTATAATGGCTTAGTGCCACAAAAGGGTAAACCACGATAATAACAGAAATAATAAATAAGAAGATAAACAGAATTAATAGAAATAACTCAGGTCTGTTTTGAGATTCATTCCTTGGTTGCAAAGGTTAAGATCCAAAAAGCCTCCCTTGCGAAGCAGGAGCTTTTTCCAATCCCCTCTTCTGTGTGGTTGTTTAACCCTTTTTTCTGAAGATAGTTCAGAAAGTGCGATGACGCACCAGACAAACTTTTAAAAATTTGTGACTATAAATTGTTATTTTGCCAGACAGTGCTCCTGTGCAGTGGTGGTAAAGCTTCACTGTGAAGGTTTTTGGAATCTTTAGTTATCAGAAGTTCATGGTGAGTGCCCCATGCCTATAAATTTCTCCCAAGATACATTTTGAAGGAGTGGTGGATAGTGAGGTAGAAAGGGAGGGAGTGAAGGTGGAGGACGTGCGGATCCCAATCTCATGTTTGATCATAGGATATCATTTTGCAGTGGCGTAACTAGAAATGACTGAGCCCCACAGCCAATTTTTAAATGAGCCCCCCCCCTTCCCCAGAAACTTCTTCGCAACCCCCTCTTCCCATGCAACCCCCACTCCTGTGGCTAGTCAAGATCACTCTCTCAGACCAGGCTAGGCAGCCGCTCCATCAGCTTCCTACATGTATATACTGTATGTCATTCCACGGTATATAAGGTCATTGTATAATACTGTTGAGGGGGCCCTGACTATAAAATCTTTTAGTCCTCCATCCAGACGGCCCCTTCTGAGTTTGGGCCCCAGAGCAGCCGCTTCCCCTATAGCTATGCCCCTGTCATTCTGTATTATAGAGTTGGGTATGGATCAGTGGCGTAACTACCGGTGAAGCAGGGAAAGCGGCCGCTTCAGGGCTTGGGCTGACAAGGGGCCCGGCAGCGTGTCAGTCAAGTTTCATTTTTATTTATATGCAAATTACCTTCCTAACGTGCTCAATGGGCTGTCCCTCCAGACGTTTGTGCCCAGCCGCGGCCATTATCGCCAAGCCCAGCACCACCCCGCTGTTAATTATTCACTGCTGTCCTCGTCTTTTTTTTTTTCTAAGTGAGCCGTAGTCTCACGCATGCGCTTATGTTACTCATGTCCGGACCCGCGCGGTGTTCTCCGCTTTCTGGTGCATGCGCGATTGCATTACTTGAGGCTGCTGCCAGGACACAGAGCGGACCCGGACGTAAGTAACATCGGCGCATGCGCGAGACTACGGCGCACTTAGAAGAAAAAAAAACACTAGGACAGCAGAATAATTAACAGCGGGATGGCTCTAAATTGGCCGGAGGGACAGCCCCTTGGGCACGTTAGAAAGGTAATTTGCATATAAATAAAAATTATTTTTATAAAAAATGAAAGGACAGGTGGGGGTAAAAATCGTTAATTTCTAACGATAATTTGTTTTCCCTTAGTCCTAACAGCAGCACAGATGGCGTTAACTACCCCCCGTGGACTGGTAGGACCGGCGGAAGTTTAATGAGCCCAAGTACCAATAATAAACTTTACTCCCCTACAAAAGGAGGTAACCGCCCCCCCAGCCCACTGTGTTTATAGCAAGAATAACTTTACTAGGGTGGGATATTTGTGTGCTGCTGTTAGGACTAAGGGAAAACAAATTATCGTTAGAAATTAACGATTCCCTTACGTCCTACCAGCAGCACAGATTGGGAGATAGCAAGAAGAACCCCTAGGGAGGGCCCTCATGCCTGGCAGAACTAAGAATAGTCTGCCCAAAGGCCGAAAACTCAGCTACCCTGGCGTCCAGTCTGTAGTGGGAGATGAAGGTAGATTCAGAGCTCCAGGCAGCAGATTTACAGATTACATCCAGAGGAAGGAGACTTCTTTCAGCAAAAGAAGTAGAGACAGCCCTAGTGGAATGGGCCTTCACAAACTCTGGAGGATCCAATGCCTGGGAAACGAAGGACTCTCTTATCATCTATCCTGAACTCCTCCGATATATCCACATAGATCTGGAGGCATCTCGAGATATCCAACGGATGTTTGACTGGATCTCTGGAGGAGGTAGAAAGAGAATGCAAAACTGGCAATGAAATAACTTGGTTGATGTTTTGAAACAATGGAACCTTGGGCCTGAAGTATGGAAGAAATCTTAGGAGTACCCGGTCTTGTAGAAAAATGGTAAAGGGTTCGTGGGCCGAGAAAGCTTGAAGCTCCGAGACCCTCTTGGCCGAGGTTACCGCCAGTAGGAAGACCAACTATAACATCACAAATTTCAAATCTACCTCCTCCAAAGGCTCAAAAGCGGGGGATGCTAACCCATTGAGTACAACTGATAAATCCCACTGAGGGATGGGCTTCAGTACTGTAGGCTTCAATCTTTCAGCTTCTTTGAGGAAGCGTTTGATGAGTGGGTCCCGAGAATAGGATGTGTTGAGGCAGGCCGAAATGGCAGAAATCTGGACCTTCAGAGTAGATGGAGCAAGGCCTTTGTCAAGGCCGTCCTGCAGGAATTGAAGTATCGCAGAGAGGGGCAGATCTGCAAATGCCACCTGTTTAGAGGCACACCAAGACGAGAAGATCCTCATGATTCTGGAGTAGGCTTTTTTGGTAGAGTCTGCTCTTAAATGTGACAATGTTCTCAGGACCGACTCTAAAAGCCCTTCTATTCTGGGAAGGGACTGATCAACCTCCACGCTGTCAGGTTGAATCTGGGCAGATCTGGGCAGAGATGAGTGTCCCACGACACCAGGGTCTGCTGAGGGGGGAGCCTCCAATAATGCCCTCGACTCATCTGAATGAGTTGGGTAAACCAGGATCTCTTGGGCCAAAACGGTATGATGGCTATCACCGAAGCCTGATCCTGACGGATTTTCATCAATACCCTCGGTATCATGGAAAACGGAGGAAAGATGTAAGCCAGCCTGAACCTCCACGGTATTGACAGAGCATCTATCGCCAGGGGGTTGTCCTCCCTGTAGAGGGAGCAGAACCTCTCCACCTTGGCGTGGAACCTCATTGCCATGAGATCTACCTCTGGCAAACCCCACTTGAGGACTATCTGCCTGAACATCTCCGGATGCAAGGACCACTCCATAGTCGGTAGACCGCGACTCAGACGATCCACGATCATATTGAGGGAACCTCGAATGTGGATGGCAGACAGGTGGGAAAGGTTCGACTCTGCCCACTGAAGAATCATCCCGATCTCCGAAAGGAGGGGTAGAGATCTTGTGCCACCCTACTTGTTGATGTACAGAACCGCAGTCATATTGTCTGACTGTACTTTCACCGCCCTGCCCCAGATTCAGGGGGCGAAGTGAAGGAGGGCTAGCCGGATGGCTCGAATCTCGCGGAGATTAGAAGAGAGTAGCCGCTCCTGAGGAGACCAAGTCCCCTGGACTGGGGAATCGTCTAGGTGAGCGCCCCAGTCTACTTGGGATGCGTCCGTTGTCAATATGACCCAGGGTGGCTGGGTTATAGACTTCCCACCCGGGAGATGGAACCACCATCTCAGGGAGCTTCGAGTTTGACAAGACAGGGAGCACCGGGAATCTAGCCTGGCAGGGCTGCCATCCCACTTGGAAAGGACCTCCGACTGTAGAGGGCGGAGGTGCCACAGAGCCCAAGGGACTGCATCCGCAGCCGCTGACATGAGCCCCATCTTTATGAGAGTCCGGATTGGAACTCGTTGAGGAACAGATAAGAACCTTGCCAGGTCCTGAATCCGAGTTATTCTTTCTGGAGTCAACTGGAGGGACATCCCAACAGAGTCGACTATAAACCCTAGGTAGGTTACCGAAGTCGACGGGCTCAGTTGATGATCCACCCCAGGCAGACCAGAAAGGAGATAGCAGTATGAAGATGGAAAGGACTGGAACCGAAGAGGCCTTTAGGAGCCAATCGTCCAGATAAGAAATTATGGTCAGTCCCTGAAGTCTCAAAGCTGCCACCACCGAAACCACTACCTTGTTGAAGGTGAGAGGAACTGAAGAGGCAAGGCGACGAACTGGAGGTGCCTGCGGACCCCCGAGACCTGGACCACGATCCTGAGATACTTCCTGGAAGCAGGATGGATCGGGATGTGAAGATGCGCATCCTTGAGGTCCATAGTTGCCATCTTGTCTCCAGGATTGAGAACGTGAACCACTGACCTGATAGTTTCCATACGAAACTTTGCCTTCTTTATATATCGATTGAAAAATCTCAAATCGATAATCATCCAGAGGTCTCCAAGTTTTTTGGGGACTAGAGAAACCGAGGAATAAATCCCTAAGCCCCGTTCTCCTGCCGGAACCTCCTCCAGTGCGCCCTTGAGAATGTAGTCCTGAATGTAGGACTCCAGAATTGCATGCTTGGCAGGTTGTAAGCCCTGGTTGGTGATGAATCTGTCTGGGGGAGGAGATTTGAGACTGACTAGGTAGCCCTCGGATATGACCTTTAGGACCCAAGGGTCCAGAACTTCCTGGGACCAAATTTCCTTTAAGTGGGCCAGATGCCCACCGACAGGTACAAGGGGGCAAGGGATCTGAAATACTTCTGGAAGGATGGCAGGAGTAGCGGGGGTTAACCAAGAGCCTCTGGGAGGCCCATAGTCAGGAGGGCTTTGCCTCCTTGGCTCCTCTGCGAGGGCACTTCGAATTTCTTCGCTGCGCCCCCCAGTCTCTACGCGATCTTGCGTGTTGGCCAGACCTACCACCACGATCTTGCCTGCCCCGCCCCCGAAAGGGGAAGACTTTTGCCCTTCTTATCGGAGAGGCCCTGCATGATTTTATCTAATTTCTGAGACAAACAAGTGGTCCGGCTCAAAGGGGAGACCGCACAGGTTATATTTGGAAGCATTGTCAGTGACCCATGGTTTGAGCCATAATGGCCTGCGGGCTGCTGACACCAGGGCCATGGATTTGGCCGCCAATTTTAATTTTAATTGTAATTGTGCGGTGTCGCACAGAAAATCCATAGAATAGCGGTCTTGAAAGCAGCCAAGATGTCATCGCGTGAGATTCTCTGAGCGACATCCGTCTGGATCTGGTTTAGACGGGCCCGGAGAAAGGAAGAAATTTTCAGTGGCCACAATAGCGGTAGATGCGGAAGCTGCAGCTGCAGAATAGCTTCTTCTTAAAGTGCACTCTGCCCTCCTATCAAGGGGGTCTTGCAGACTAGACCCATCGTCTGCTGGCACCAGAGTGCGCCTGGACAATTTGGCAATAGCCATGTCCACCTTGAATTTTTTGGTCAAGACCGGACCCTTCTCAGGCCTTTTCCATTCCATCCGCATGACGGAAAGAAGGGTCTCATCCGCCTTAAAGACACGCTGTGCCCGACCGGCGGCATCGGAGGACTCCCCAGCGTCAACATCATGGTCCCCCAACCTGATGGACTTTAACAACTTCTGTGTTTTTTTCAGGGGGGAAAAAACACGAGGTTAACTCCTCTTCGTCCGAAGAGGAAGAGACCAATAAAATGGCTGCGGGTCTTTCAACGGGCATGGAGGTATCCATAGGTGCCTGGGTGGGCGCAGGAAGCCTTTTCATCCAATAGGTTTACGACGCCCTTAATGGATTCATCCACATATACTTTAACCCACGCATACATCTCTTGCATGGTGGGTTCAGTAGATGGTTGGGGCCTACGACAACCTTCGCATCTGGAATAGGGACAATTCTCGTCCAGGAGAGCGCTGCAGTCTAAACAGGCCAGATGTTTCGTGCTCTAGGTGAAGCCATAGCTGTAAAGAATTAAGAATTAGTAAATTCGGCCACTAGTAAAAGAATACCAGGAAAAACGTAAGCAGAGACCCACCGAGGGAAACGCCAGAAAGCAACCGTTAGTAGCAATGGAATCTGAGTACAATGTACTAGATAGGCTCTGGGAGCTAGCTTGGAGAGAAGCATGTGCTGCCAGGAAGAGCATGAGAACAGAGGCTCCATAAATAGACGAGGCTCCGCCCCCTTGGGCAGAGATCCCGCCCCTGGAAGGATCTACCCTGATCCTTATAAAATAATATTTTAACTACTTAATACAGTAATCCCCCTCCCTCCCCAATCCCCCGGAGTCAGAGGGCCAAGTATGCGGGCGAAAAGGAAGCAAAAGCTTCCCAGAGCGGAGAAACGCCGCTGGCCGAGGACCGGAAGTGACGCTAGAGAGGCCGACGTCACTTCCGGTAGATGGCGGCGCCCACGGAGACATGGCGGAGCGCCGCACAGACAGAGGAGGGAGGTAAAGGAAAAAAACAGCCCCGCAAAAAGTTAGCCGGGCTTGAGCAAATATAAGAGAAATACTGCCGAAGCCAGCAGTATAAAAGAATACATGCTTCCCCCAAAAAAACAACTGAGAAAAGGGGGGAACCGCCAGTCCACCTGTCCGGAGGACAGCAAAAAACACAGTGGGCTGGGGGGCGGTTCCCTCCTTTTGTAGGGGAGTAAAGTTTATTATTGGTACTTGGGCTCATTAAACTTCCGCCGGTCCTACCAGTCCACGGGGGGTAGTTAACCCCATCTGTGCTGCTGGTAGGACGTAAGGGAATAGCATATTTTTAATTAGATCACGGAGACTAATATGATGATATCAACAGCTCAATATCGAAAATTGGGCGGGGGGCCCATACAAAAATTTGCTGTGGGGCCCAGTCACTTCTAGCTACGCCCCTGGTATAGATGGCTCCCGTTCTTTTGAGTAAAATTAACGCCTTGATGACCTGCAATGTATAAGTAGTCATAGGATTTGAAGCATACTATTCTATTGCTGTGATCACATGGGTACTGTCAGTGTGCCCATGCAAACAGCAGCAGGACCTGGCTGTAATATACTGGCAGACTACAATGCTTTGTTATACTATGCATTCTAAAGCTTTTTTCAAGTGATTAAGTGATTGCAGCTTCAAGTATATTTTACTATAAAAATGCATATTTGTATCATAACATAGAATATCATACAATTAAAAATCACTTATTAGTTATACAGCAAGTACTAGCACCTAAAAACAACTACAGTATATGTATGTATTTGGTGTTGCCCATATGTACTAACCTGTAGAAAAGGTCAGGATGGAACTTTCAATGCATGGCAAATAGTGATGGACAAACATCTGCCGGGACAGTTCGCGAACGCGAAGACGCGATCAAATGTTCGCCAACCGCAAGTTCGCGGCGGGTCCCATTCATTTTAATTGCAGGCGAACCTGAAAAACCTTCAGCTCATATTTGCAGCCAAGAAATAATTACTAGAAGTGCACAAATAGTCCCACAACATGGACAGTGACATACCAGATGTATTATTCGAATTTGCGATCTCCATTCATTATTTTTTTCTATGCAAAATATTGGCAATATAATTTTCGCGTACGCGCATGCGCAAATGCAGTATACAGTACCAAAATGCACTATAAAGAAAGTATATTGGTATATAACACCCCGCTTCAATCAGTTTTTTTGGGGGGCGACTGGTATATCACACCAGTAGAAATGATTTGTTCCAATAACGCTTGTCCCTCTATTTACCTGCAGTATCGCAGCAGAACCGCACACAACTGCCGCACAATATAAATGCACTATAATATATTCTAACATAGAAAGTATATAATAACATTGGACAAGGAAGGCAATCGATTAGAATATACATAAAGATAAAACGTAACCTTTAATAATGTTACTATGAGGGTCTATTCACATGTCCATAAGTGTTCTGCGGATCCGCAAAACACGGACACCGGCAATGTGCATTCCGCAATTTGCGGGCACTATAATAGAAAATGCCTAATCTTGTCTGCAATTGCGGACAAGAATAGGACATGTTCTATTTTTTGGGCGGAAATGGAAGCACGGATGCGGAAGTGCGGATCCGCAAATGCGGATGCGGACAGCACATTCCGGCCCCATTGAAAATTAATTGGTCTGCACCCGTTCCGCAAAATTGCGGAACGGATGCGGACCCGTTTTGCAGACGTGTGAATGGAAAAGATATCCCTCAAAATAAAAATAAATTTTATTATTAAAGTTAAGCAAAAAGCATAGATGTGGTAGGCAATAACAAGTGCTCGGCGGCACTAAATCAGGTGCTCGGCGGCACCAAATCAGAAACCATATGTCCTACCACAATCCGGGGGGTTCCAGTGCACATCGATGAATCCCGGAGGGAAAGCAAAAAACATCTATCCCTGGGCTAGATGATGATGTGGTATTGAAGGACATGGTGGGCAAAGAACTGTCCCTGATATTGCCCTACAGGGGGATGCTATTCTGGCCCTGATAGCCTAACCACAGACCACCCCCCCTGATAAGAGCAACCTCGTCCGGAACCTTGCCCTATATAAAAATGGCCCTAGTAAGTCCCTAGCCCCTAGGCCCCTGACTTCCAGGTGTTCACTATATAGATCTATGTGTTTTTGACTCATTATAAAAGTATATTATAAGTATATCGCACCCCTCTGTGTATCACACATATCGATAGCACACCTATACCAGTCCTTAAAATGACTTTTGTGGCCCTATTAGCTAGCGTTTGGTGTCCCTAACAGCCTGTCCCTGCTCCACACAGCAACCTCTCCCTACACTGGTTAAACACTGAATGTAAAATGGCGGCCAGATCAGGTTTATTTATAAGGTAGGGGGTATGTCCATGTACTGAAATGTCTCAATTGGCTGTCCTGTACCACCTGATAGATGTGTCATGGGTCAAAGTTCGAGAATATCTCCATATGTTCGCATGTTCGGCGAACACGCAAAGTTCGCAGTGAAACGACCGCCGGGCGAACCGCAAGGCCATCTCTAATGGCAAATGCCCAAAAAAAGTTACAGTACAGTTACATTGACAAAAAGAAAAAAAGAAAGTTATGGCTCTTGCAGTGCAGCAATGAAAAAAACGCTGTGTCCTTAAAGAGATCATCAGTATAGGATCAGTGGGAGTCCAACGCCAAGCACACTGATGATTAGTTGTATAAAGAGGCTACAGCACTCTAGTGCATGCGGTGGCCTCCTTGCAGCTTATTAAGAACACAACCATTCATTGGATGACGTCTGTGCTTGGTCTAACAGCTCAGCCCCATTGACGTGAATGGGACTGTGCTGTGTCCAGGTCATGCAGCGTACTCAAGTTAGGTTTAAAAATGTTCCTGGGTGTTGTAGTGCAATAGACACTAACCTGAGACGGCTGACTCTCTGCAAGGGCAGGTGATGATGAGAAATGTTCGTGACGCCAGTGCCAATAAAACGGTGGCACGCCGTTTGCTGATAGCAGGAATAACTGAGGAACCACGTGATGTTAAAACAGAATTCAAACTTTAGTAGTCATCATTTAGGGACATTGACGGAAGCGCAGTTCCTTTGAAGACAGTTGATTTTCAATACAGTTGATGCAGGCAATATATATATATATAGCAAGGTGACTTTAGAGTGTTAAACACAGGACTTGCAGTACAGGCAGCTTGCACTCTATTCCTGACTGATCCTGGAACATAGAAACTCTTCTCCAAGGTCCAATGCCCTAGCTCTGGCGTATATCCTTGGTTTTATCTCTATCAAGTACCTCCTCTGTAGTCTTGAGTACCTCTTGCTTTTCTTGACTTGCCTCTGTCTCCCTCTCAGCTTCCTCAGGCTCTAGAAACTTCTGAACTCTCTTCCTGGCTAGGCCCTAGCCTATTTATACTGAACTGGGGGGCTCCCTCTGCTGGCTGGAATAAAGATTGCCTGCACCAGGCCTAACTGGCTTAAAGGGAAACACACATTACATTCTAGCAGTGTCGGGTAACCTACCCGTATGCTGCACACCCCCAGACTTTAACGTGAGTAAGGCCTCGTACTCACACACCTTCCTGAACCGGCATAACAGGGTACATAACTTAAACATTACATCATAAATATAATAAATAATTATTTCACACAGAAAACATAACATTGGTAACTTCATGAACAAATGACGTAAGGAAAAGGGGCGTCTTCTTGCTTCTTAGGCACGGCCGCTGACCTGGCACAGCGGACTTAGGGTGAACCAGGTTAGTCCATTGTCTTTGGTGACAGTATAATAACAGAACTACCCAGGAGTTTCTTGTGGGTGTATCACAGGCAAGGGCTCACGTGGGGGAGTCCATTCTTGCGCACAAATGTCCAGCAAGGCATTACCAGTAGCAACTGCTCGAGAGGAGACACCACCAGCATAGTCAAAGTCTCCTAAACGGACTGGCGGACGTCCCCTGGTCATCCGGGTGGACCTTCTCAATACAGGGGTCTCCTCTTCCCTTAGCAACGAGGTAGAAGAGAGAGGAACAACAGGAGGGTCTCCATCAGTGAGACCTTGGTCAGAAACAACAGGAACAACAATATCCACTACAGGGGAAACTGGATCCGGGGCATCTTGAACCGGCTCTTCTGGAGGTGAAGATACAGTAGGTGCTGGAGCGGGCACCAACAAGTTCAGCCACGGTGTCAGAAGCCAATGCATGGGATCAGCGTCATATCTTAGATTACTGACAGCCTGCATAGGATCCTCGGGCTGTATTGCTGACTCTGACACAGGATATTCAGATCCAGAACTCTCGGCACTGGGTTCTGGTGTCAGGCAGAGCTTTAACCGGTTTCGGTGTACAATTTGGGATCCCTTGCCTTCCCGGGTGATCTCATAAGTGTGAGTTCCAACATTTGGGATTGCAGTGACAACATAGGGACTTCGCTCCCATTTACTGTCCAGTTTACTGGTACGGCGGTTATTCTTTAACCATACCACGGCCCCTATTGTCAAGGGTTCTGCATGGGCTGCTTGATCATAGTCTCTCTGCTGTCGGTCCCTAGCATAGTCCATACGTTCCTGAACAATGGCTTTGGCTGTATTCAATCGCCTTTGATGTTCAGCAACCCAGTCAGTGTTAGGTAATGGGTTAATGCAATCAGGTACGTGTATGTCCAATGAATGATCAGCAGGCAATGTCCCTTGGCGCCCAAACATCAAATAAAAGGGGGTATACCCGGTGGAACAATGTATGGTATGATTGTATGTGAACATGAGCTGTGGCAACAGATTAGGCCAATCTCCTCTGGTTTCAGGAGGCACGGCCCTCAGCATCTCTATCAAGGTCTGATTCATTTTTTCACATAATCCATTACCTTGAGGATGGTAGGCCGTTGTCCGGATCTTCTTACAGTTGTGTAAGCGGCACAGTTCATGGAACAGATGGGACTCAAAAGCAGGTCCTTGATCGGTGAGGATCTTTTCTGGACATCCGTAGGGCAGGAGGAAGTGCTTCCAGAACAGTTCAGCTGTAGTCTTGGCTGTCTGGTCTCTCACAGGCACCGCTACAACAAACTTAGTGAAATGGTCAATAATAGTCATGGCATAAGCATACCCTGAGCGACTAGGCTCCAGTTTCACATGGTCGATGGCGACCAGTTCAAGAGGACGGGTACTTACAATGGGTCTCAGTGGTGCCCTCTGATCAGGGTGCTCACTTCGTTTTAAGGCACAGGCTACACACTCCCGACACCACTTTTCCATGTCTTCTCTCATGCCCACCCAGTAAAACCGCTGGCGGATAGTAGCCTCAGTCTTTTGGACCCCAAAGTGCCCGGATTGATTGTGGTACATCTCCAACACCATACCTGCATCTCGTCGTGGTATGAGAATCTGGTGTACTCTTTCGTTGGACACTGGGTCTAGGCTTCTCCGTAGCAATAGGCCCTTTTGTATGAAGAGTTGATGGCGCTGTCTCCACAGTTTGATGAGCTCAGGATCTGCACTCTTACGCCGAATCCTCTCAGGGGCTCTGCCACTAGTAATGAAGTCCAACAACTCACCCAGCACTCTACTTTCAGACTGTAGTTTCACCCACCTTTCTTCTTTAGGTTCAGGCCTACTGGAGGGTGAAGGAACTGCAGCTCTGTCATTGGTAGTTCGAGCCTGATCCTGTTGAGCAAATTTGTTATAGAAAGCCGGCATCTCTACATCTTCCCAAGCATCTCGCACATCATCAGGAGCTGTCTCTGTGGGAAGCCTGGATAAAGCATCAGCATTATCATTAGTACGTCCAGCACGATATTTTACAGAGAAATCATAGTTGGCGAGGCGAGAGGCCCATCTCTGCTCCAAGGCCCCTAATTTAGCTGTATTTAGATGTGCCAGAGGGTTATTGTCAGTGAATGCAATGAACGGGGTGGCGGCTAGATAATCCTTGAATTTTTCTGTCACTGCCCACACTAATGCCAGGAACTCTAGTTTGAAGGAACTATAATTCTGGTCATTTTTCTCAGCTCCTTTCAGGGAGCGGCTTGCATAAGCTATCACTCTTTCTTTTCCCTCTTGGATCTGGGCTAACACAGCTCCCAGGCCTCGCTTGCTAGCATCAGTATACAGATGGAAGGGCTTGCTGTAGTCTGGATAACCTAACACAGGAGGCTCGGTCAGTTTCTTTTTAGCAATTGGAACGCTATCTCTCTTTCCTCATTCCACTCAATGGGCACAGGAGTTCTAGGACTTTTCTTGGGTTGCCCCCTCAAGAGCTCCTGGATAGGATCAGCTATTTGAGCAAAATGGGGGATAAAACGTCTATAGTAGCCGGCAAAACCAAGGAAACCCCTCACTTCCTTGACGGTAGTAGGAACCGGCCAATTACGGACAGCCGCTAGCTTATCAGGGTCAGGTTGCACGCCCTCTCCGCTTACCACATGCCCCAGGTATTTTACTGCAGGTTTGAGCAGGTGACACTTGGATGGCTTTACCTTCAAGCCATATTTGATAAGGATTTCAAATACTTCTGCTAAATGTTTCAGATGGTCTTCATATGTTTTTGAGTACACAATGACGTCATCTAGATACAGCAGCACTGTTTCGAAGTTTTTGTGACCCAAACACCGTTCCATTAGTCTCTGGAAAGTTCCTGGGGCATTACATAGCCCGAATGGCATACAATTGAATTCGAACAGGCCCATGGGAGTAGTGAAAGCAGTCTTTTCCCTATCTGCAGGGGCCATGGGTACTTGCCAGTAGCCACTGGTCAAGTCCAATGTGGAGAAATAGGCAGAGGAGCCCAGAGCAGTTAGTGACTCCTCAATGCGGGGCAGTGGGTATGCATCTTTGTGGGTTATTTGATTAATTTTCCTATAATCCACACAGAAACGGATACCACCATCCTTTTTCTTTACAAGGACCAGGGGTGCAGCCCACAGACTACGGCTGTCCCGGATTACATTAGAGTCTTTCATCTCTTGGATCATTTCTTTTACAGTCTGATATGAAGTAGGCGGTAAGGGTCTGTATCTCTCCTTGATAGGAGGATGAGAGCCAGTAGGTATGGTGTGTTGTATGGCACTCACCTCTCCATAATCAGTAGCATGCTTACTGAAGGCCTGGTGGTACTCTTTGACCAGCTGTAGGATCCCTTCTTGTTGATGTTGGGGGGTAGTCTCGTCCCCTACATGGAGCTCTTCCCACCAGGGCACTTGTGGCTGGGTCACTGACGGGCGTCCACTGCCTGCAGCTGGCGGCTTTTCTGTCACTGGAAGACGAATGATGTCTTGGAAGGACACCTGAGAAAGCTGGGCAACACGGCAATGTTTAGTAAGCGCCACAGGATGATCACTCAGGTTAATCAGACGGACAGGTACTTTACCTTGGGAGACGTTCACCAGGCACTTGGCAGCTCTCACATAAGGGTAATCCTCCATCTGGATTGGTTCTACCAGGGCTGGATAATCTCGGCCTTGGACTCCCAGGACAGCACGACACCATAAAAGAGTTTGAGAATTAGGAGGCAAAGTCACAGGCTTAATATCACTAATCCTGGCAGTACAAATTTCTCCTTTCCCATTAGCAAACCTCTGCTGGGCACTTAACACCGTAATAGTCTTTTGAATCACCCTCTTGGATGCAGAGGAAGCAGTGGGCAAGTCTGGTGTAATACGGCAAGTATTTTCTGAATAACAGTTTTTGAAGACATTGGTGCCTAGAATGACAGGATGTCCTCCTCTGTCGCCGGCCTGTACTACTATCACCCCCTGTTGTGGTAAGGTTACTTCTCCCACCTGCAGGGTGGGTTCCCAGTATCCATGAATCTTTACTGGTTTGCCATTGCTGGCGATAATTTCCACCCAGGATTCAGGCGGCTGGGTCAACTGGTTGGTGTCCCAGAATCTTTCAAAGGCGGGCAGCTGAATAGTAGTGACCTGAGACCCAGTATCTAATAGGGCTTCAAAGGGGACCCCGTTGATCTCTATATTGATTTTAGGATGGGATCCTACATAACGTGGCATCCAATTTGGATCCTCTGGACCTAGTGTTCTACCTCCCGAGGGGTGGTCCTCAGCCTCAGGGGTTGCCCGTTTAACTGCCAGCACGTGGATTCTGTGTGTCCCAGCTTTTTGCAGTATGTACACACGGGCCGCTTGCGATCTCTATTACGCCTCCCAGGATCCCTGGGGTGAGTCTCTTGGTAAAGAGGTGGGAACGGCCTAGGAGGTGACAGGAATTCTTCTTCTGACATTATGGGTTTTTCCCATTCCTCTATTTTTCTGCACACTTTCTCTAGACTTTTAGTGAGGTGATTTACTTGCTCTGTCAGCATGGCAATAGTATCGGTAGCTGACACTTGAACAGCTTGACCGGCCTGAGCTTGGTTAGGGATAAGCGGTTTTGGCCTGCAGGCTGATGACTCAGGTGGGGTGCTCAACTCCGTAGATACTGCTGACCCCAGAATTTTTATAGCCAGTTCTTTAAAGTCCAGAAAGGCACTGTTAGGGTGCTGGGCGGACAGCATCTTTAATTGGGTCCTTATTTGCTCACTAGACACCCCGTTGATAAATTGTTCCCTCAGGGTCTGGTCCTGGTTATCAGCCTCTTTGGGATCTATCTGAATTACAGCCCTTAAAGCCTCCTGAAGTGATAGGGCATAGTCACGGAGGGACTCACCGGACTTCTGTTTCTTGCCAAAGAAGTGCATCTTTATCTCTGAGGCAGTCCTAGTTTCAAAAGTGGCCCTGAGGCGGGTGAATATCTGCTCTAGAGTACTCCGCTCAGTACCAGGCCAGGATAATACCTCCCTGCGGGCAGCTCCCTCCAGTTGCGCTAGCAGGATTTCCATTTGCTGATCGGCATTTATGGGGTACAGTTTGAATAATGCCAGCAACTTTTCTTTAAAGTCTCTTAGGGTATGGGTCTCTCCTTTATAGCAGGGAAACCATGGGGCCCCGAAATAGTAAGGCATGGTAAAGGGCATCATGTTGGGGGCTATAGAATGATTAGGAGCCGCAAGCTCTCCCGGGGCCGGCTGCTCGGGAACTCCCGGTTCTGACATGTTAGCTTATTGCGATGTGGCCGCTGGTGACTAAAGGGGCCGGAACAATCCCCTTCCCTCCGGTTACAAGTTCTTACCGGTATCGCCGGGCTTGCGCAGGCCAAGTCGCGAGAGATTCCGGACGTCCTGAGTACGCGATGACGTAGAAGAAACCGGGCCGCGGCGGTGCGATGATGACGAGGGGCGGGATTTTCTGTGTCTTTGAAGGGATCCGCCCACGAAGGTCCTCAGCAGCGCGGGAAACTTTACTCCAGGCGGCCGGTGGCCATCTTTTAGCAAGAAACGCTGTCTATTCACTGACAGCAAGCAGGATGGTAAAAAGTCCATAAAACCACACTCCGATGTGGCGATTTCCTTCCTCTTGATAGCGCAACACTGCACAGCGCTTTTTTGAGGTTTTAGGGACACTTTTGGTATGGTTTTTCAGTCCACAAAGTCCACATTAATAAAACAGGCAATTTGTCACTTTGGTCACAGGGCAACTGTATAAGGCACAAAGTTCACGCTTCTTGCACTAGAAAGCGTGCGTATCCTGTTCGTGACGCCAAAAAGAGAGGTGCAGCGTACTCAAGTTAGGTTTAAAAAATGTTCCTGGGTGTTGTAGTGCAATAGACCACTAACCTGAGACGGCTGACTCTCTGCAAGGGCAGGTGATGATTGAGAAATGTTCGTGACGCCAGTGCCAATTAAACGGTGGCACGCCGTTTGCTGATAGCAGGAATAACTGAGGAACCACGTGATGTTAAAACAGAATTCAAACTTTAGTAGTCATCATTAGGGACATTGACGGAAGCGCAGTTCCTTTGAAGACAGTTGATTTTCAATACAGTTGATGCAGGCAATATATATATATATAGCAAGGTGACTTTAGAGTGTTAAACACAGGACTTGCAGTACAGGCAGCTTGCACTCTATTCCTGACTGATCCTGGAACATAGAAACTCTTCTCCAAGGTCCAATGCCCTAGCTCTGGCGTATATCCTTGGTTTTATCTCTATCAAATACCTCCTCTGTTGTCTTGAATACCTCTTGCTTTTCTTGACTTGCCTCTGTCTCCCTCTCAGCTTCCTCAGGCTCTAGAAACTTCTGAACTCTCTTCCTGGCTAGGCCCTAGCCTATTTATACTGAACTGGGGGGCTCCCTCTGCTGGCTGGAATAAAGATTGCCTGCACCAGGCCTAACTGGCTTAAAGGGAAACACACATTACATTCTAGCAGTGTCGGGTAACCTACCCGTATGCTGCACACATGTGACCAATGAATGTGATGTCACTGGCCTAGGAAGAGAGAGGCCATTGCGCTCATAAAGGGCCGCAGTCTCTTCAAACAACTGACAGGTGGGGGTACCGGAAGTCAGACCCCAACCGATCTCTTAGGTTATCAGTAGTCAACCGCTTTAAGGCCCAAAATAGGCAAGTCTTCAACTTACAGGAAATCTATAACCATAATCTTGAACTATTATCTGCAGTAAAACATAAGTAGTACTGCACATAAGGAGTCCAGATTGCTGTTTTTATTTTCCTTCTGCCAGCACTCAAAGCTGCTATGAAATACACAGTCAGGACTGCTGTGCTATTCTGACATGGTAGAGAGGACTCCGGTTCATGGGCACAGCAGTCCTAACAATGTATTTCATTGTGGCCTTTGAGCTCTGACAGCAGGGAAAATGAGAGGGGGGGGGGTAGGAAAATGAGAGGGGGGGTAGGAAAATGAAAAATGGCAATCTGTTCTCCTTATCTGCAGAACTATTCATGGAGTACTGCAGGTTATAATCCAAGATTGTGATACCAGATTCCCTTTAATAGGGTGGTGCTGATGAGGCTCTAGATACCGAGTGGTACTATATATTAGAGGCACATGTGTATTCTGGTCCTGATTCTGAGTAGTAGGGTATTGATAAAAGGTCCCCAATATACAAAAAAAGCTTGCTTTGTGTTCCTTCTTTATGGTTTTGTCTCTCCAATCCATTTGAAAAATAGAAGACAGCTCGGTGGAAAAGAGACGTTCAGTAGGAGCCCTTGGTGATGTCCAGTTCTTCGGAATTGCTTTACATGCAGCAGTCAGGACATAATAGAGACGTTTGCTTGGCATTCTCAGTATTCATGTGTATCTTAATATATTACCACAAACGTCTTATTCAGGAGTTACTTGTAAAAAGGGTGTTAGATGGTCTCTCTTCATTTCTTACAATCCTCTGTATAGACATAGGGCATTATGTACTATAGCTGTACACCAATCTCCTGGCATGCAAAAGTCACAAAATCTGCAGCTTTTTGAAATTTTTCTCCACTCACAGCACTTTTTTTTTTCTTAAGAAAGGGGGACAGGACTCAGAGGGGACGGGCCTCCTCCAAAATCTTATTAGCATAGTCATACTATTACAAGCCATATGTGTGCTCTAGGCTTCAGCTGTGTATTTTCCCTTTCATCCTCCATGACGGCATACCATGAGAGATGACCCGCCTCCGACCAGGTAGGGACAGGAAGTATAAATTTGACTCTCCTCCGGCTCCTCCTCAGTGTCTCCCTGTCCCTCCAGGTAGGAGATAGGGTTTTCTCTTATGGTCGCCGACCATGAAGAAAGAAGAGGATACCATGTGAGGAGGCAGCAGAGTCCGAACCCTAGTTGGGAACGGGCTCTGAAGACCTGTCTCTTACCTGCTGCTAGCGCGGGCAGACAGGTCCACGTGGGGCCAGACACTCAGGGAGTCCCTCCGGTCTGTTGCAAAAACTCCACACTGCGATCCGGCATGGCCGGCGCTCACAGTGTCGTCACCGGAAGTGGACGCGCTCCATGCGTTCCACGAAGCGTTCCACAGGTACTTCCGGTATGGGGCCTGAGAGCACTTCCGGGGCGGATCGCATGCTGGCGGCGGCGGGAGATTCAAAAATCGCGCAGGATTATGACGGAGGTCGTCTCTGATCTGAGGTCTTAAGGTAAAACTATTTAAGGGGGAACAGTAAGCTTGCCTGTTACCCTGAAATATGCTGGATCCAGGTGAAATGATGGAGACCACTCAGGGATCCGTATCTGTGAGTAATACCACCAGGACAAGGGTTAAGACAGTATATTCTGTTATTTAACCCCTTATATGTTCTCTTTCCTTCTTGTGTGTTTGCAGAGTAATGCTACTTTCACACTAGCATTCGGAGCGGATCCGTCTGATGTTTCATCAGACGGATACGCTCCGATAATGCAGACGTTCGCATCCGTTCAGAACGGATCCGTCTGCATTAAAACTTAGAAAATTTTCTAAGTATGAAAGTAGCCTGAACGGATCCGTTCAGACTTTACATTGTAAGTCAATGGGGAACGGATCCGCTTGAAGATTGAGCCATATGGTGTCCATCTTCAAGCGGATCCGTCCCCATTGACTTACATTGTAAGTCTGGACGGATCCGCTCGCCTCGCACGGCCAGGCGGACACCCCGAACGCTGCAAGCAGCGTTCAGGTGTCCGCTCACTGAGCGGAGCGGAGGCTGAGCGCGGCAGGACTGATGCATTCTCAGTGGATCCGCCTCCACTGAGAATGCATTGGGGCCAGACGGATGCGTTCGGGGCCGCTCGTGAGCCCCTTCAAACGGAGCGCACGAGCGGACACCCGAACGCTAGTGTGAAAGTAGCCTAAGAAAGGGACTGCTCTGAAAGCAAAATCTAGTCAGAGGGCAAAAAAGTGCAGTATCTGTTCTGTTAAACTTTCAGATTCCTCTACTAGGAAAGTTTGTAAAAAGTGCACTGATAATATTTCTAAGGATTTAGTTCCGTCCTTAAAGGAAGAACTTAAAACACGATTAGGGAAGAAATCAGGGGCTGCTATGTCAGATACCTCATTAATCCCTTCCTGCTCCAAACAGGCGCAGGAACCAGCGACAAAAACGTCGGATTCTGAATTAGAAGAAGATTCAGAATCAGGTGAACTCGGGTCCGAAGATTCTGATTCTGATTCTGAATTTAAAAACTATCTCTTTTCATCAGAGGATACCAGGGAGTTAATTAAAGCAGTGAGGGCCACTATGGATCTTTCTGAGGAAAAGGTCTGCAGATCAGTCCATGACGAGATGTTCAGCGGATTTGAGCAGAGGTCTAACCGAGGTTTTCCTGTACATAAAAATATGCACGATCTCATTAAAAGGGAATGGAAATCCCCGGATAGGAAATTGTTCATTCCTAAAACAATAAGGCGACGGCTCCCTTTTTCTAGTGAGGATGAGGCCCTTTTAACAACTTGTCCTAAGATAGACGTTTCCCTATCTAAATTAGTGAAAGGTCCTAACGCCTTACCATTTGAGGATATGGGATCATTAAGAGACCCTATGGATAAAAAAACGGATCAAACCCTCAAAAAAACATGGGAAGCTTGCGTGGCCCTGTTTAAGCCAAACTTAGCTGCAACATCAGTATCCAGATCACTAAGGAAATGGCTCACGCAGTTAGAATCCTTGCTGAAAAGCGGAAATTCATATGACAGTCTAAAAGATTCCTTTCCGCTCTTAATTAAAGCTGTGGATTTCCTATCGGACTCCACTGCGGAATCAGTCAGGATAACTGCAAAAGCATCTGGGTTAGCGGTCGTGGCAAGAAGGTCCCTCTGGTTAAAGTCTTGGTCAGGAGAGGTCAGTTCAAAACTAAAGTTGTGTACCTTACCTTTTCATGGTAATTTGTTGTTTGGGGAAGATTTAGAATCCATCCTAGAAAAGGCTTCCGACTCTAAGAAACCTTCTAGGGACTCCGGGAAAAGGAAATTTCCCTTTCGGAGGGTTAAAAAAGGGACCCCTTCCAAGCAAAGAAAACGAATAGGATTCGAGCGGTCAAGGGGAAGAAACCAGAAGAATAGAGGATACTTGTTCTCCACAAAGAATACGGAACCGTCAAAGCAATGACGCCAGTGCTCAGGTAGGAGGAAGATTAAGTTTGTTTCGAGACTATTGGGGAAAAAAAACAACAAACCCTTGGGTCTTAAATATAATATCAGAAGGCTACAAAATAGTTTTCCGTCTTCCTCCTCCCTCAAATATTTTCAGGGTAACTCCAATCCAAAAAACAGCCGTTCTTCAAACAAATCTGGAAGAAGGGATTCGGAAGCTACTGGCTCAGAAAGCCATAATTCCGGTTCCACCTTCTCAAAAAGGTCAGGGATATTATTCAACCGTTTTTCTAGTAAAAAAAACGGATGGGAAATATCGGTTAATAATAAACCTAAAAAACTTGAACAAGTTTATACAATACAACAAATTCAAAATGGAAACAATAAGATCAACCGTGAATCTGCTAAAAAAGGGAGACTACTTGGCCTCCATAGACTTAAGAGACGCATACTACCATATTCCGGTATGCAAACAGTCTCAAAAATTCCTGCGGATGGCGGTCTATTTGGGAAAAGATCTGCTCCACTTTCAGTTCCAGGTATTACCCTTTGGGATAACCTCGGCCCCAAGGGTCTTCACAAAGGTGATGCTGGAGCTGGTGGCCCACTTGAGAAGGAGAAACATCCTGATTGTTCCCTATCTAGACGATCTACTGATAGTAGGCGAAACAAGGCAGTCACTGGAGAAAAATCTCTTAGTAACCTGCCAGACACTGTATCTAGCGGGATGGCTAATAAACTGGGAAAAATCAAAGCCGGTCCCGTCCCAGGAAATAATTTTCTTCGGCCTCTCCCCTGGACACCACTCCGTCAGAGGACGTCACCTTACAGAGCAGAAAGTTTCGGGACTGGTAGAAAAAGTCTCAAGGTTCCAAAGTCGTCCATCTTGTTCGATAAGAGAGGCTATGAGACTGCTAGGGACTCTAACCTCTTGCATTCCCTGCGGTAAAGTGGGCGCAGTTCCATCTCGAACCCTGCAACACTGGGTATTAACCTGCTGGGACAGAACCAGAGTTCATTGGAACAAACAGTTCTGATTCCCTTTTCAGTAAACCAATCTCTTCTGTGGTGGAGGCAAGTAGATCACCTATGCCAGGGAATTCCTTGGAATTCGGAAGAACAGGTGTTTGTCACAACAGATGCAAGTCCTTGGGGTGGGAGCGCATTACTCTCATCACTATTTCCAAGGGCCTGGGCAGACCACCAAAAGACTTTGTCCTCAAACCAAAAGGAATTGATGCAGTTTGGGAGACTATAAAGGTGGCGAGTCAATATATAGAGGGAAAAAACGTCCAAATAGGATCAGAACAACACAACAGTGGTGGCATATTTAAACCATCACTGGTGGAACAAGGAGCCAATGTCTGAGCCAAAATAGCAGAAAGATTTTTTCCTGGGCAGAAGGAAATATAAGATCCCTGTCAGCAGTCCATTTAAAAGGAAGCTTAAACATAAAAGCAGACTTCCTAAGCAGGGTCTAAATATATCAAACAGAATGGAGTTTGAAGAAACAAGTTTTTCACCAAATAACCAAAAAAATGGGGGGTTCCCCAGATAGACCTCTTTGCGTCAGCCACAAACGCAAAGGTAGGTCGTTTCCTTTCCCTCAATCCAAGAGACGGAAGCGAAGGGATAGATGCCTTTTCAATAAAATGGAATTTCCATCTAGCTTACGCCTTCCCCCCTCTGCAACAAATTTCTCGGGTGATAAAAAAGATAAGGCAAGACAGGGCTCACGTTATTCTGATAGCCCCCTTATGGCCCAAGAAAGCATGGTTCCCACTATTAAAAGATCCATGTCCATCAAAGTCCATGGATCCTGCCTTGGGATCAGGATTTGTTGTCGCAGGGACCGGTTCACCACCCCGAGGTGGAAAGGCTGCATTTAGCAGCCTGGAACCTGAAAGGTCGATTTTAAAAGCTAGAGGCCTGTCAGATCCCGTCATTAATACTATGTCGGCTAGCAGAAAGGAGACAACCTCAAGAATCTATAATAAAGTATGGAGAACCTTTAATACCTGGTGTATGAAAGAGAAGGTATCCCTGAAAAATTTTCAGTCCTTTCAGTTTTAGGTTTTTTACAATCTGGGCTGGAGAAAGGTCTTCGTCCCAATACACTAAGGGTTCACGTATCAGCTCTTAGCGCAGTTTTTGATGAAAAAATCGCCAATCATGCTTGGGTCATCAGATTCCTTAAAGGGGAAGACAGACTAAGACCATCATTGAAAGCCATGACTCCCCCCTGGTGATCTCAATGTAGTTTTATCAGGCCTTAATAGAAAAGTCCCTTTGAACCCTTATCATCGTCTCTATAAAATATATAACACTAAAACCCAGTTCTTAGTAGCAATTACGTCAGCCCGCAGGGTTAGTGCAATCCAAGAGCCCTGAAGATTAATGAGCCTTTCTGTGTCATCTCTTCAGATAGAATTACGTTTAAATTAGATAACTCCTTCCTTCCAAAGTTGTGTCTAATTTCCACAGGCAAGAAGAAATATTGGTTCCCTCGTTTTGTGACAACCCGGAAAACAAAAGGAGAGGAAAGGTTTCATAAATTGGACGTACGCCAGAGCAGTTCTAATATATTTAGAAGCCACGAAGGCCTTCAGAAAGACGGACTCCTTATTTGTTCAGTTTCTTGGCATAAATAAAGGGCAGAGAGCGACAAAAAATACTGTTTCCAGATGGATTAAAAACCTGCGATTTCAGATCATATAAAGCACTAAAAAAATCGCCTCCTGAAGCCTTTACAGCACATTCTACAAGATCAGTTTCTGCCTCCTGGGCAGAAAGGGCTAACGCTTCTCTAGAGCAGATCTGTAGGGCGGCCACTTGGTCTAGCCCAAATACATTTATCAAACATTACAGAGTCCATGTTAAGGCAGGTCAAGATCTAGCCTTTGGGAGGAAAGTTCTTCAAGCTATAATCCCCCCCCTAGTTGTTTAATATGTTATATCTCATGGTATGCCGTCATGGAGGATGAAAGGGAAAAACCAAATTACATACCGGTAATTCCCTTTTCATGAATCCTCCATGACGGCATAGGGGTTTCCCACCCAAAAAAAAAATAATATATATATATATATGTATATAAATACACATTATAAGAATACGATAGTTCTACACATAGGTGAGGATGGTGTGTGTGATGGTGTGCAAAAAAAAAAAAAAAAAGCTATAAATGGAAAAGATTCGAAAGAACACTCTTAGGCTGTCGATCCAGAAAGACACTGAGGAGGAGCCGGAGGAGAGTCAAATTTATACTTCCTGTCCCTACCTGGTCGCAGGCGGGTCATCTCTCATGGTATGCCGTCATGGAGGATTCATGAAAAGGGAATTACCGGTACGTAATTTGGTTTTCAATTTCTTGGTATTGTCTATAAAAAATCCTATTTCCCAATAAAATAATGCGGCAAAGGCTAAAGTATTAGGGCTCATGCACACGACCGTATGTATTTTGCAGTTCGCAAAACACAGACCTGCAAAAGATACAGATAACGTCTGTGTGCATCCTGTATTTTGTCAAACGGAACAGTTGGCCCCTTATACAACAGTCCTATCCTTGTCCATAATACGGACAATAATAGGACATATTCTATCTTTTTACGGAACGGACATATGGAAACGGAATGCACATGGAGCAACTTCCATTTTTTTTATTGCAGACCCATTGCAATTAATGGATCCGCATACAGTTCGCATAAAAAAAATGGAATGGACAGGGAAAGAAAGTACGTTCGTGTGCATGAGCCCTTAGGCTGTTTTCACATAGAATGCCGGGAATCGGCTGGACAGAAACGCTTTTTTTTCGGGCCAATGTCGGCGTATTTGTCAGGTAGCAGCCATATCTCCACCGGACCCCATTATAGTTAAAATCCACCAATGCCAGACCCGGAGGACAGTCTGTGAGAATGCTGTGCTGCAAATGTGAAACTAGCCTTATTCATGCTCGTTTCTGCTACATTCCCTACAAGTCAACAGGAAGACTAACCCTGGAGTTGGGAAATACTTTTGGAAAAGTTTGTTGAACCCATGTCAGATGAAGCATTATTAGTTTGCTTTTGTCTCCTAATTTAATTTTCACTACAGTGTTCACTGGAGAGATTTTCTCGACATGAGTTGTGTTCCAGCTGTGGAAGCTAATAATATAATAAAAGTCCACAGGTAATGCCATAACATTTAAAATCTGCTTATGTTTAAAGCCGATCAACTGAACTTTTGCTAAGGAGCCCAGGAAGCTTTTGTGGATATTTCTGTATTTGCTACCAGAATGCACTCAAAGTCAAAATCCCTAATAATGTAGCTATTTCCATTGTCTGACATTGAGTGATATTGTGTTAGCCCTTCGTATGCATTGTAACTTGCTATTGTAACATCACTTTATACACTGAACAAAAATATAAACGCAACACTTTCGGTTCTGCTCCCATCTTACATGAGCTGAACTCAAAGATCTGAAACATTTTCTACATACACAAAAGACCCATTACTCTCAAATATTGTTCACAAATCTGTCTAAATCTGTGTTAGTGAGCACTTCTCCTTTGCCGAGATAATCCATCCCACCTCACAGGTGTGGCATATCAAGGTGCTGATTAGACAGCATGAATATTGCACAGGTGTGCCTTTTAGACTGCCCACAATAAAAGGTCACTCTCAAATGTGCAGTTTTGCCTTACTGGGGGGGTAAGAAATCCAGTCAGTATCTGGTGTGGCCACCATTTGCCTCAACGCAGTGCAACACATCTCTGTCGCATAGAGTTGATCAGGTTGTGGATTGTGGCCTGTGGAATGTTGGTCCACTCCTCTTCAATAGCTGTGCGAATGTAAGATCCTCACCTGTCTCGCACTCCGGTGTGACCAAAAAGGGTCCTCGTGAAACTGCGGGACAGGTTACGCGTGTCTCCATTGATACACCAGCTTTGACGCCTTTGCGAACCGACGCGGAGATGCGTTCGCATGTGCGCCGGAGTGGAAGACCGCATGGCTTTCGGGGACAGCTTGGCCGGGCTAGTGGCAGTACGCTGCGGCTGATCTTTTCTCCGGTGCCTGTTGCGGATTCCATTCAGGTGTCTATGTCGACACGCTCGCACACTCTCGCAGAGCCTGACGTGCATACGCATTTACATTCGAAAACGGGTTCGCAAGGGGATACGCAGTCGCGTGTACACGCTTCTTATGCGCTTCGCCGACCAGCGAAGGGAATAGCACCTGGCCGCAAGTTCAAAGCAGATTAGGGGGCCGGCATTGGTCTAATTGACTAATGACCGACCAAAGCCTTGTACACAGGTGTAGGGCAGGATCATGACCTATGGGTAGTGGACACTTGGTGCCCTGGGATTTGCTAGCAGGCACATAAAAGGTGGCCTTCCAGGTCGGTCAGTGCCCACTGTTATCCTTCCTTATCCAGGTGCAGGCCCGTACTGCTAGCTACTGACTGCAGTTTGCTGGGACTCCGTCCGTTCCAGTGGGACCCAGGACCCGGGACTTTCAGTGACGCATCCATTTACCTGGCAAGTTGCACAGAGACTTATGCACGGATTGGGACTACTCCTGGCTTTCCTTTGTTTTTTGTTTGCCTGATGTTTGCCCAGTGAAGTTTACCTGGACTTTGTTTATTTTGTTAATAAACCCCTTTGACTTCACCCTCACTGGTCTGTTTCGTTGGTGCCTTGCATTACAGCGAAATTGTAGAATATTGGCAGGAACTGGAACACGCTGTCATATACATCCCAAACATGCTCAATGGGTGACATGTCCGGTGAGTATGCTGGCCATGCAAGAACTGGGATGTTTTCAGCTTCCAGGAATTGTGTACAGATCCTTGCAATATGGGGCTGTGCATTATCATGCTGCAACATGAGATGATGGTCGTGGATGAATGGCACAACAATGGGCCTCAGGATCTCGTCACGGTATCTCTGTGCATTAAAAATGCAGTCAATAAAATGCACCTGTGTTCGTTGTCCATAACATACACCTGCCCATACCATAAGCCCACCACCACCATGGGCCACTCGATCCACAATGTTGACGTCAGCACACCGCTCACCCACACGACGCCACACCCGCTGTCTGTTATCTGCCCTGAACAGTGAAAACCGGGACTTATCAGTGAACAGAACGCCTCTCCAACGTGCCAGACGCCATTGAATGTGAGCATTTGCCCACTCAAGTCGGTTACGACGACGAACTACAGTCAGGTCCAGACCCCGATGAGGATGACAAGCATGCAGATGAGCTTCCCTGAGATGGTTTCTGACAGTTTGTGCAGAAATTCTTTGGTTATGCAAACTGGTTGTTGCTGCAGCTGTCTGGGTGGCTGGTCTCAGGTGATCATGGAGGTGAACATGCTGGATGTGGAGGTCCTGGGCTGGTGTGTTTAGACATGGTCTGCGGTTGTGAGGCCGGTTGGATGTACTGCCAAATTCTCTAAGACGCCTTTGGAGACAGCTTATGGTAGAGAAATGAACATTAATTGCACAGGCAACAGCTTTGGTAGACATTCCTGCAGTCAGCATGCAATTGCATGCTCCCTCAAACGTTGCAACATCTGTGGCATTGTCAGGGGCGGACTGAGAACCCTCAGGGCCCCCGGGCAAAATAAATCAAGGGCCCCCTTACAGGCCCCACCCATGTTCTGCTGCAAGCCCCACCCTTGTCCCGCCTCCATGCCCCGCCTCCAGCCACACCCTACACAATCTTTAATAAGATTTCAAAGTTAAAGCGACACAAAAGGCACCCAGACCACTTCAGCTCATTGACGTGGTCTGGGTACAGTGTCCCTTTTGCAAATCGAGCTGCAATGTTCTAGAGAAGCTGCATTGTTTACGTCCCAGCAATAAGTCAGCCTCTAGTGGCTGGCAGCCACCTGAGGGCTTCCTGGAGTAAAACAGACCTTTGGTCCGGTATCTGACGCTGGACGTCCTCACACTCTGCATGATGACCTCCAGGGTCAGATTTTTCCCCATAGGAAAGCATTGATTCAATGTCAGTCACTTCGGTGCGCAATCCCATCCTGCGGCGCGTGATCCCACGAGACCCGTGACCTACAGCGGCAGGTCTTGTGGGATCACGCGCTGCAGGACGGGATTGCGCACCGAAGTGACTGAACTCATTCCCGCGCAGCCCACAAGTAGCGGAACAATTACAAGAGGGGTGGGGAATAGCCAAATTAAAAAATATTTTGAACCAAAAGGTGTTATGGGGGCTCTGTGGATGGCACTGTTATGGGGGCTCTGTGGGTGGCACTGTTGTGGGGGCTCTGTGGGTGGCACTGTTGTGGGTGGAACTGTTGTGGGGGCTCTGTGGGTGGCACTGTTGTGGGGGCTCTGTGGATGGCACTGTTGTGGGGGCTCTGTGGGTGGCACTGTTGTGGGGGCTCTGTGGGTGGCACTGTTGTGGGGGGGGATCTGTGGGTGACACATATATAGCACCTTATGCTATATATGTGTCATCCACAGATCCCCCCATAACAGTGTCCCTGTGAGTGAATGACCCCCAATACAGGGTCTGGGGGGCCGGCATCTGGTGCTGTAATGGCAGCGGGGCCCGGTGCAGTCACTGTATTCTATTACACCGGGCCCCGCTCACTGTAATACTAATATTCATATGTGAACAACTTGAAATCCTCTGCGATCCTCTCCCTCTCTGTACTCACAAACTCAGTAGCAGGCCGGGCGGCAGCGCAACTCACTGACGTCACGCGCCTGCTCCTCCTGCTTCATTCATACAGTGGGAGGAGCAGGCGCGTGACGTCAGTGAGTTGCGCTGCCGCCCGGCCTGCTACTGAGTTTGTGAGTACAGAGAGGGTGAGGATCGCAGAGGATTTCAAGTTGTTCACATATGAATATTAGTATTACAGTGAGTGGGGCCCGGTGTAATAGAATACAGTGACTGCACCGGGCCCCGCTGCCATTACCAGGCCAGCTTAACATTCGGAATCGGGGTGCTGGGCACAGTGCTCCAGACTAAAAAAAATACCTAGTAGCCATTGGCTCCTGAACTGAAAAATGTAGGAGCCAAATTACATTTTTAGTCGCCAAATCAAAACTGAATCAAAATTTTGGTATCGTGACAACGCTACGCCGATCAGATTGGCGTAGGGTTGTTTCGATACCAAAGTTTTGATTCGCTTTCGTCACCATAAAAAAGTATTGCGATACTCAATACCGTGCAAAAAAAAAACACCAAAAAAAGCTGCGTGCATTTCGCATTTTATGAAACGTTCGGCCCATAATAGAACAGTCCTATCCTATTTTTTGGGGTGACAAGGTGACTAAAAATGGCGAATGCTCACCGCATAGGAGATATTTTTTAATAATTTAATAGTTTGGACTTTTCGGACGCAGCGCTATGTAATATGTTTATTTATTGTTTATATATTTTATATGTAAAATTGGGAAAGGGGGGGATTTAAACTTAATATTTTAGGGTACTTTCACACTAGCGTTTTTCATTTCCGGCATAGAGTTCCGTCACAGGGGCTCTATACCGGAAAAGATGTCTTCAGGTCAGTCTTTTTGACTGATCAGGCAAAAGATAAAACCGCAGCATGCTACGGTTTTATCTCTGGCAAAAAAAACTGAAGATTTGCCTGAATGCCGGATCCATCCTTCCGGTTGAACCGTGCGATTTTCACGCATGGTTGCTAGGATGAAAGTCTATTCACTGTATTACTTTCCCTTATAACAACATAGTTATAAGGGAAAATAATAGCATTCTTTAATGCAGAATGTGTAGTAGAAGGTCAATATAATAAACATTGGTGGCGCAGTGCGCCCCCCCCCTCCCTAGTATAATAAACATATAAACATTGGTGGCGCAGTGCGTGTCCCCCCAACATAATAAACATTGGTGGCGCAGTGCGCCCCCCCTCCCTAGTATAATAAACATATAAACATTGGTGGCGCAGTGCGCCCCCCCAACATAATACACATTGGTGGCGCAGTGCGCCCCCCCTCCCTAGTATAATAAACATATAAACATTGGTGGCGCAGTTTGCCCCCCCAACACCCCAGTATAATAAACATTGGTGGCGCATGGGGGGCCCCCCCCAACATAATAGACAATGGTGGCGCAGTGCGCCCCCCCTCCCTAGTATAATAAACATATAAACATTGGTGGCGCAGTGCGCCCCCCCAACACCCCAGTATAATAAACATATAAACATTGGTGGGCAGTGCGCCCCCCTCCCTAGTATAATAAATATATAAACATTGGTGGGCAGTGCGCCCCCCCCCTTCCTAGTATAATAAATATATAAACATTTGGTGGGCCAGTGCCAATGAGGGTTAAAAAAATAAATAAAAATTAACTCACCTCCTCCAATTGATCGCGTAGCAGCCGGTCTTCTGTACTTTCTTCAGGACGCAGGACCTGTGGTGACATCACTGTGCTCATCACATGATACATCACATGATCCATCACCATGGTAATGGACCATGTGATGGAGCTCAGTGACGTCACCACAGGTCCTGAAGAAAACAGGAGACCGGCAGCTACGCGACCAATTGGAGGAGGCGAGTTAATTTTAATTTATTTATTTTAACCCTCATTGGCACTTCCCACTGCGCCACCAATGTTAATTATACTGGGGGGGCGCAATCAATGTTTATTATACTGGGGGGGGGGCACTCAATGTTTATTATACTGGGGGGGGGGCGCCGCACTCAATGTTTATTATACTGGGGGGGGCGCACTCAATGTTTATTATACTGGGGGGGGGGCCGCACTCAATGTTTATTATACTGGGGGGGGGGGGGCGCCACCAATGAAGATAACTGAGCTGTTAATACAAATGCAGGAGGCGGGTGCCGGAATCAAATAGCCAGCACCCGACCTTTATGACAGGGAGCTGCGATCAGCGGCAGTTAACCCTTTCGGTGCAGCTCCCTGTCATAGAGGTCGGGTGCCGCTATTTGATTCCGGCACCCGCCTCCTGCATTTGTATTAACAGCTCAGTTATCTTCATTGGCCACAGCCCCTCCCCCTGTCCCTCTTCTTATTGGCCGCGGCAGCAGCAGCACAGGGAGGAGGGAGAGACTCTTCCACTGCGCTGCTGATAATAAATAATATTATTCTGCGGCGGGCCCCCATCCCGCCCGGGCCCTCGGACCATGCCCGAAGTGCCCGACCGGTCAGTCCGCCCCTGGGCATTGTGCTGTGTGATCAAACTGCACATTTCAGAGTGGTCTTTTATTGTGGGCAGTCTAAGGCACACCTGTGCAATATTCATGCTGTCTAATCAGCACCTTGATATGCCACACCTGTAAGATGGGATGGATTATCTCGGCAAAGGAGAAGTGCTCACTAACACAGATTTAGACAGATTTGTGAACAATATTTGAGCGTAATGGGTCTTTTGTGTATGTAGAAAATATTTCAGATCTTTGAGTTCAGCTCATGCAAAATGGGAGCAAAACCAAAAGTGTTGCGTTTATATTTTTGTTCAGTGTAATTATACTGTAAATTTAGGTAGGTCACCAGTGCATTGAGATATACTGGAAGACCTTTGACTGAAAAGATTGCCAATGGCATACTTCAGCAATGAGGTGGTGTCAGTCTACAGTCTTGAAATTAAACCAGTCCAATGGAGACCATAGCACCGTAGCATAGAACTGATTGGTATATTTATCCCTTATTCACTTTATTCAATTATATGATACATTTCTGGCTGCTTGTAGCCACCACTAGAGGGACTCACTGCATACATGTTCATATAAAACTTCCATGTGCAGCAATCTCCCTCTAGTGGCAGCTCGTAGCAGCATTTGTCATTTTAGAAGACTCTCAAATAATGTGGAAAAGTTGGCAAGTATTAGTTAGCCCTGCTGCCCGCCATCACTTGTAGACTGGCTGAGCGTGGAGGAATCTAACAGCCTCCTTGATTTCTCTTTATTCAGTGTCGATAAGGTTAATGACCACTTCCCTTTTCTCAGCTGTTGCTCAGTGGTCATCACTTCTACCCTTTATAGTCTGACCCCACCCTTCTGACTATGCGGTAGATAGCTTCATTTGGGGTTTGGCTGAGCTGGTGTGAGGTCGTCTCTGGTGTTCCTGTTTGTCCATCTCTACAGAAATTAAGTGTCACGTTTGTTTGTGTTTGTCATATTCCCTGTTGTTGTATCTGGGCCTGAGACAGAGATTTCCATTCGTCCATCTGGGGAGGAATGGGTTGTCTCTGGTTCTAACCTTATTCCAGGGTCTTAAAGGAAAATCAGGGCCTAGGTTTCCTGCATATGAATATTCCTACCCTCAAGGTCGATTCATATTGATAGGTAGTCAGGACCCGGATTAGGGTTATCTAGGAGGTGACCTGTTTCTTCCCTAGTTTCCAGGCCCAGTTACTGTTCCCCTTCCCTCTTGTGTTCAGTGTGGAGTTCCCCCCCCCCCCCCCACACACTGATCGTGACATTATCTACTGCCCTAAAAAAAAAAACGCCATTTCCTTCAGGTCAGTGCAGCTATGGATCCTATGTCTGCACTGGTTGAACAGCTGCAGGGACTGTCACTGGATTCAGAGACCACAGGCGTCTGGTCCGATGGTGGGTATCAGGCCTGCCCTGAACCTAAGGTTGCCCTCCCGGAGAGATTTTCTGGGGATAGTGACAATTTCATTCAGTTCAGGGAATCGTGTAAGTAGTACTTTAAGGTGCGTTCATACTCTTCTGAGGATGAGTGTCAACATGTGGGTATGATCATTTCTTTGCTTAAGGATGATGCACAGTCTTGTTATGATCATTTCTTTGCTTAAAGAGGACCTTTCACCAGAGGAAAGCCTCTAAACTAACTATACAGAAGTGTAGAGCGGCGCCCAGGGATCCCGCTGCACTTACTGTTATCCCTGGGCGCCGCTCCGTTTGCCCGGTATAGCCTCCGGTATGTAAGTAGTTAGGCTCCACCCACTTGATCCTGCCGGCGTCTTCTTCTCCTATGCTGTAGCCAAGCTATGAGCTGAGCGCTGCGATTGGCCAGCGCTGCAGCATAGGAGAAGGAGACGCCGGCAGGCTCAACTGGGTGGAGCCTAACTACTTACATACCGGAGGCTATACCGGGCGAACGGAGCTGCGCCCGGGGATAACAGTAAGTGCAGCGGGATCCCTGGGCGCCGCTCTACACTTCTGTATAGTTAGTTTAGAGGCTTTCCTCTGGTGAAAGGTCCTCTTTAAGGATGATGGACAGTCTTGGGCTTTTTCTCTGCCGACCGGATCACCATCCTTCCAGTCGGTAGATAAATAGAGTCTTGGGTCTTATTTATAATGACTCAGATTGGATCTCTCAGGCTGAGACCAAGTTACGTGGTTTACGGCAGGGAGAGCGCTCCGCGGAAATCTATTGCTCTGAATTTAGGAGATGGGCTATGGATACAGAGTGGAATGATTCTGCTCTCCGTAGCCAGTTCTGTCAGGGTCTATCTGAGAGGCTGCAGGACGTGTTGGCCCTTCATGAAAAACCTGAGTCATTGGAAGCAGCTATGTCCCTTGCTGTACGTCTGGATAGATGGGGGAGATCTAAGGGTTCTCACCCTCAGGACGCACTGTCAAATAAGGTGGTGGCTTCCTTTGACACTTATGCTAAAGAGACACCTGTGGTTACGCCTTGTCAGGAGCCTATGCAGTTGGAGGGAGCTACTCCTGGAACTGCTGGTAAGAGCTCTGGTCATATGAAGGGAGTTTGTTTTTGTTGTGGAAAAAAGGGTCATTTCGTGAATATTTGTCCGTATATTCAGCGTCAAGATGTAAACAAAAAAAAAAACGCTTAATCCCCAAATTACTATTGGTGGTGTGGGTGGGAGCAAGAAAACTTACTTTTGTCATTTACTGGTAGTACCCGATTTCTCCTGTCTGCCGAGGTGGCGCTAGAGTCCAAAACTGTGGAAATTGAGGTATTTATCGACAGTGGGGCTGGGGATAACCTGATTGATGGACAGTTTGTTCGTATTCATGGGTTGACTACTAGTGCACTAGAGAAAAGCATTTCTGTCTTTGCTATTGATTCTGCACCTCTTACCCAAAAATGCCTGTCGTAGGTAAATGACATCTATTTAAGAGTGGGTGATTTCCATCAGGAATCTGTTGTGTTGGAGGGTCTGCCTGCTCTGATGGTTTTGGGCTTGCCATGGTTAAGCAAACATAGCCCTACCATCGACTGGCAAGCGAGACAGATTCTTAATTGGAGTGATTTTTGCATGGACAACTGTCTTAATGCGTCTTTCTCTGTGGTCACCACTAAAACTGTACCCTCGTTCATTTCCAAATTTTCTGATGTGTGTTCTGAGAGTGGTAACCAGGAGTTACCCCCGCATCGGGAGTATGATTATCCCGTCAATCTTATTCCTGGAGATAAACTGCCCAAATCTCAGTTGTATAGTCTTTCGGAGCCCTAAAGAAAGGCTATGCGAGAGTATGTCACCGAGAGCTTGGCAGACCATCAAAATCCCCAGTGGCTGCTGGGTTTTTCTTTGTAAAAAAAAAGATGGTACCCTTAGACCCTGTCTGGACTTCTGTGAGCTCAACCGTATTTCCGTCCGTGATCCTTACCCCCATCCTTTGATTCCAGATTTGTTTAATCAAATTGTCGGTGCCAAGGTGTTCTCTAAATTGGATCTGAGGGGGCCATATCATTTGGTAAGGATCAAAAAGGAGGACGAATGGAAGACGGCTTTTAATACCCCTGAGGGTCATTTTAAGAATCTGGTCATGCCTTTTGGGTTAGCCAATGCTCCAGCGGTTTTTCAACACTTTATCAATGACATCTTTCATCATCTGGTGGGGAGATTTGTTGTTGTATATCTGGATGACATACTAATTTATTCTCCAGACATGGAGACTCATCAGGATCATGTGAGACAGGTGTTACAGATCCTAAGAGAGAATAAATTGTATGCGAAGATGGAAAAATGTGTTTTTGCTGTTCAGGAAGTGCAATTCCTCGGTTACCTGCTCTCATCATCAGGTTTTCGTATGGATCCCGAGAAAGTCTGTGTGGTGTTGGACTGGGATCGACCCGAAAAATCTGAAAGCACTTATGCAGTTTTTAGGATTCACCAACTACTACCGGAAATTCATCTTGAACTATCCAACTGTGGTTAAACCTTTAACAGACATGACTAGGAAGGGGGTTGATTTCTCTGTTTGGTCTGAGGTGGCATTACAAGCCTTTCATGCTGTGAAGGAATATTTTGCTTCAGCCCCTATTCTGATGCAACCGGACGTGTCGCAGCCATTCATTGTAGAGGTTGACGCATCAGAGGTAAGGGTGGGAGCAGTTTTGTCGCAAGGTCCTTCACCTAGTAAATGGCGCCCATTTGCTTTTTTCTCTAAAAAACACTCGACTGCTGAAAAAAATTGTGACATGGGTAATAGGGAATTGCTGGCCATTAAGGGTACTTTCACACTAGCGTTTTTCTTTTCCGGCACTGAGTTCCGTCAAAAGGGCTCAATGCCGGAAAAGAACTGATCAGGTATATCCCCATGCATTCTGAATGGAGAGTAATCCGTTCAGGATGCATCAGGATGTCTTCAGTTCAGTCATTTTGACTGATCAGGCAAAAGATAAAACCGCAGCATTCTACGGTTTTATCTCCGGCCAAAAAAACTGAAGACTTGCCTGAAGACTTTTTCCATAGGAATGTATTAGTGCCGGATCCGGCATTTAAAATACCGGAATGCCGGATCCGTCCTTCCGGTCTGCGCATGCGCAGACAGAAAAAGAGGTGAAAAAAATAAATGCCGGATCCGGCATTTCAATGCATCTTTCTGACTGATCAGGCTTTTTCAAGACTGATCAGGATCCTGATCAGTCTTACAAATGCCGTCAGTTTGCATACATTTTGCGACGGAACTGCTTGCCGGATCACTCTGCCGCAAGTGTGAAAGTACCCTAAAAAGCTTTTATGCAGACGGGTCAGCGGATCCGTCTGTGTGAAAGTAGCCTACGGACACGGATGACGGACGCGGATGACAATCTTGTGTGCATCCGTGTTTTTTCACGGACCCATTGACTTGAATGGGTCGTGAACCGTTGTCCGTCAAAAATATAGGACAGGTCATATTTTTTTGACGGACAGGAAACACGGATCATGGATGCACAACGGTGCATTTTCCGAGTTTTCAACAGACCCATTGAAAGTCAATGGGTCCGCAGAAAATCACGGAAAACGGAACAACGGACACGGATGCACACAACGGTCGTGTGCATGAGGCCTAAAGATCCTAGTCCTATTTTGTCTGATCAGATAGGCATATCTGCCCTATATCCTGATCTTGAGGCTAAGGTGTTGGAGGCCCAAGAGGATGCATCGGACTCTTGTCCTCCAGGGAAATAGTTTGTTCCTTCAGACTTACGTCACAAGGTATTTGAGGAACATCACTGTACTGTCTTGGCTGGGAGAAGATCCACGGTTAATCTCATCTCGCGCAGATTTTGGTGGCCGGGGCTGCTTAAGTGTGTTGAGGACTATGTGTCAGCCTGTTGTACCTGTGCTCCTGCTAAGGTGACACATACTCGGCCTTCTGGATCTCTTCTTCTGTTACCCATCCCATCCAGACCTTGGACTTTATCACGGATTTACCAAATTCTTCGGGAAAAAACGTGATCCTGGTGTCACGGATGGTGTACAGGAAACAAGACAATAATATAAACAATGACACACTGGATCCACAACTAAGGAACAAAAGGGGAGACCCCTGCAAGAGACCTACCGCTCTCCCTTATTGCTCAGCCTATGCGACCACCCCAAAGGTGGATGGGCGCATATCCACGTACCTCGACTATCTTACACCTGAAGACCCTACAATAGTGAGGGGACACGACCACCGGCTCCCTACACAGACACGGAGGGAGTCAGGGTCACCTGGATACAGAAAACATAAATACATAAACAGAACTTATCTTGCAGACGACTGGGGACTGTGGACTGGGAACAAGGAACAGCATGCACACACACTCCAGGAAGTTGTATAAGCCGCACACTACTGCATTCTGGGGGGGAACTTAAAGGGCAGCAATCAGTCCAACAGCATGACAGCTGAGATAGACTAACGAGATGAGAAACTAAACCAAAACAAAGAAATTCAAGGAGGAGGATCTGAAAGGCTCCTGTCAGAGCTTCTCAACTGTCTGGCTGTGACAGTACCCCTCCCTCTACGAGTGGACTCCGGACACTCAGAGCCCACCTTCTCAGGATGGGACCTATGGAAAGCCCTGATGAGACGAGAGGCCTTAATGTCCGTCACTGGGACCCACATCCTCTCCTCAGGACCATAACCCTCCCAATGAACGAGGTACTGGAGGGAACCGCGGACAAGACGAGAATCCACAATCCTAGAGACCTGAAATTCAAGATTTCCATCAACCACAATCGGAGGAGGAGGCAAAGGCGAGGGCACAATAGGTTGAACATAAGGTTTCAATAAGGACTTATGAAAAACATTATGGATCTTCCAAGTCTGAGGAAGATCAAGACGGTAGGCAACAGGATTGATGACAGACAGGATCTTGTAAGGCCCAATAAACCTAGGACCCAACTTCCAGGAGGGAACCTTCAGTCTGATATTTTTGGTAGACAACCACACCAGATCACCAACATTCAGGTCCGGACCAGGCACACGTCTCTTATCTGCCACGCGCTTATATCTCTCACTCATGCTCTTTAGATTATCCTGAATCTTTTGCCAAATAGATGACAAAGACGAGGAGAATCTGTCCTCATCAGGTAAACCAGAAGACCCCTCTCCCGAGAAAGTCCCAAACTGCGGATGAAACCCATATGCACCAAAAAATGGTGACTTATCAGAGGTCTCCTGACGACGGTTATTTAAAGCAAACTCAGCAAGGGACAAAAAAGAACACCAATCCTCCTGATTCTTCGCCACAAAACAGCGCAGATATGTCTCCAGATTCTGATTGACGCGCTCTGTCTGGCCATTCGACTGCGGGTGGAAAGCAGAAGAGAATGACAACCGAACCCCCAAGCGAGAACAGAAAGCCTTCCAGAATCTGGAAACAAACTGCGTGCCCCTATCAGAGACTATGTCTGAAGGAATACCATGCAATTTGACAATGTGGTCAATAAATGCCTGCGCCAGCGTCTTAGCATTGGGCAAACCAGGAAAAGGGATGAAATGCACCATTTTGCTAAAACGGTCCACCACCACCAGAATCACAGTCTTCCCGAGGAACGAGGCAAGTCCGTTATGAAGTCCATGGACAGATGTGTCCAAGGACGGGAAGGAATGGGTAAGGGAAGGAGAGGACCTGATGGCCGTGAATGAGGGACTTTGGCACGAGCGCAAGTCTCGCAAGCTGCCACAAAACCCTCAACCGACTTACGAAGCGCAGGCCACCAGAATCTCCGAGCGATGAGATCCAGTGTGGCTCTTGCCCCCGGGTGCCCAGCAAGGACCGTATCGTGGTGGTTCTTAAAAATCTTGTGTCTCAAAGCGAGAGGCACAAACAACCTCCCAGGAGGACAAAGATCAGGAGCCTCTGACTGGGCTGCCTGCACCTCTGCCTCCAATTCAGGAAAAAGAGCAGAGACCACCACACCTTCAGCCAAAATGGGACCCGGGTCTTCAAAATTCCCACCTCCCAGAAAACAACGTGACAGGGCATCTGCCTTCACATTCTTAACCCCAGGGCGGAACGTGACAACAAAATTAAACCTTGAAAAGAACAAAGACCATCTGGCCTGTCTCGGGTTCAGACGCTTGGCTGACTCCAAGTAGGCCAGATTTTTATGGTCAGTAAACACAGTAATAGGGTGTCTGGCTCCCTCTAGCCAATGGCGCCATTCTTCATAAGCCAACTTGATGGCCAACAATTCCCTATCTCCCACATCATAATTTCTCTCTGCGGAGGAGAGTTTCTTTGAGAAAAAGGCACATGGTTGCCATTTGGCAGGAGAGGAACCCTGAGACAAGACCGCACCCACCCCTACCTCAGAAGCATCAACCTCAACTATGAAGGGTAACGAAATATCAGGTTGTACCAGGATGGGAGCGGAAGCAAAACTCTCCTTGATATTAGAAAAGGCCTTACGCGCCTCTACCGACCAGGAAGAAAAATCTACCCCCTTTCTGGTCATATCAGTGAGTGATTTAACAACAGAGGAATAATTCAAAATAAATTTCCTGTAATAATTGGCAAAGCCCAAAAAACGCATCAGCGCCTTCTGATTCTCAGGAAGTTCCCACTCAAGCACAGCGCGGACCTTCTCGGGGTCCATGCGAAAACCAGAAGCGGAGAGAAGAAACCCCAGAAATTGAATTTCTGGAACCGCAAACACACATTTTTCCAGTTTCGCGTATAATTTATTCTCCCGCAGGATGAGCAAGACCTGACGTAAATGTTCCTTATGAGTCTTGAAATCAGGAGAAAAAATCAAAATGTCATCCAAATACACTAATACAAATTTTCCCATTAAATGATAAAAAATGCTGTTCACGAAATGCTGAAAAACGGCTGGGGCATTCATCAAACCAAAAGGCATAACCAAATTCTCAAAATGGCCCTCAGGGGTATTGAAAGCCGTCCTACATTCGTCTCCTTCTCTGACCCTGACCAGGTTGTATGCCCCTCTTAGGTCTAATTTGGAAAAGACTTTAGCCCCAACAACCTGGTTAAACAGGTCCGGGATCAGAGGAAGCGGATAAGGGTCACGAATAGTGATACTGTTCAGCTCCCTGAAATCGAGACAAGGTCTTAAAGAACCATCTTTTTTCTTAACAAAGAAAAAACCAGCGGCAACAGGTGACTTCGAGGGTCGTATGTGTCCTTTTCTCAGACTCCCAGAGATATAAGCACGCATAGCGACCCTCTCAGGTTGGGAAAGATTGTATAAACGAGATTTAGGCAGCTTGGCGCCTGGGATGAGATTAATAGGGCAATCGTACTCCCTGTGCGGGGGCAAATCCTGAACTCCACTCTCAGAGAAGACATCCGAAAATTCAGAGAGGAAAGGTGGTACAGTCTTAGTAGAAACCTCAGAAACCGATGTCATGAGGCAATTCTCTCTGCAAAAGTCACTCCAACCATTTATTTGCCTCGCTTGCCAATCAATGGTGGGGTTATGTTTAGTGAGCCAGGGTAGCCCCAACACTAGAGGAGTAGGCAAACCGCTAAGGACGAAACATGACACATCCTCAACATGAGCATCACTGACAATTAAACGGATATTGTGAACTATGCCCTTTAATAATTTCTGAGAAAGTGGAGCGGAATCAATAGCAAAAACAGGAATATCCTTTCCCAAAGTGCATACCTGGAAACCATGAGTTATTGCAAATTGATTATCAATGAGATTGACAGCTGCTCCACTATCCACAAAAAATGCTTTTGCTCTCTAGCGCCACCCTAGCAGGCAGGACAAAACGGGAACTACAAGCAAACGGAAAACCTTCAATTTCCGCCTCGACCCTGCCAATAGTAACAGACGGAACATTTTTAAAAGATTTTTTTCCTTTTAGTTTCTTTATTACTCCCAGAAAACTGCCTGAATCTCCTAGAGGGACAAACATTTGCCAAATGATTTATACCTCCACAACAAAAACAAACCCTCCCATGCGGGCTGAATCTTCTATCGTCAGAGGCAATCAACCCCAGCTGCATGGGCTCCTGCTCAGAAGGGGCTGACAGCGACTGAGACCCCTGCGCACAGAAAGAGACCGCTGCACTGTCCCGGGACTGAGTATGACAGGAAGGAGAGATCTCTCCTCTCTCTCTAAGACGCCTGTCAATACGAACGGCCTGAGACATAGCAGAATCCAAGGAGGTAGGTCTCTCATGAAAGGCAAATGCATCTTTCAATCTCTCTGAAAGACCATGGCAAAATTGACTTCGGAGTGCAGCATCATTCCAACCAGTATCAGCTGCCCATCTCCAAAATTCTGAGCAGTATATCTCTGCGGATTGTTTACCCTGGCATAACAGACGTAGTCTAGACTCAGCCAGAGCAATACGATCCGGATCATCATATATCTGACCCAGGGCTAAAAAGAATTCATCCACTGAACGGAGGGGCCGTGCCCCCTCCGGCAGCGAAAAGGCCCAGGATTGAGCGTTACCCCTGAGCAGCGATATAATGATCCCCACCCTCCGTTTTTCATCACCAGAGGAATGGGGAAGAAGGCGAAAATGGAGTTTGCAAGCCTCTCTAAAACACACAAAATACTCACTACCCCCGAAGAACGTATCCGGGAGCGAGATCTTAGGCTCAGAACAAACTCCATGAACGCAAGCTGAACCGGTCACTTGAAACTGAGAAAAAGTCTTACGGAGATCAGCTACCTCCAATGAAAGACCCTGGAAGCGCTCAGCCAAAAGTGAAACCGGATCCATGCTTGAGACGGTTTTGGCGGCTTATAATGTCACGGATGGTGTACAGGAAACAAGACAATAATATAAACAATGACACACTGGATCCACAACTAAGGAACAAAAGGGGAGACCCCTGCAAGAGACCTGCCGCTCTCCCTTATTGCTCAGCCTATGCGACCACCCCAAAGGTGGATGGGCGCATATCCACGTACCTCGACTATCTTACACCTGAAGACCCTACAATAGTGAGGGGACACAACCACCGGCTCCCTACACAGACACGGAGGGAGTCAGGGTCACCTGGATCCAGAAAACAGAAAATCATAAATACATAAACAGAACTTATCTTGCAGACGACTGGGGACTGTGGACTGGGAACAAGGAACAGCATGCACACACACTCCAGGAAGTTGTATAAGCCGCACACTACTGCATTCTGGGGAGGAACTTAAAGGGCAGCAATCAGTCCAACAGCATGACAGCTGAGATAGACTAACGAGATGAGAAACTAAACCAAAACAAAGAAATTCAAGGAGGAGGATCTGAAAGGCTCCTGTCAGAGCTTCTCAACTGTCTGGCTGTGACACCTGGTGGTAATTGATCGGTTAATCAAAATGGCACATTTTATAGCATTGCCTGCTCTACCTAATCCCAAAACTCTTGCACAGGTGTTTGTCAATAACATTGTGAAACTACATGGCATTCCCTCTGATGTAGTGTCTGATCGGGGGACTCAGTTTGTTTCCAGATTCTGGAAAGCATTCTGTACTCGACTGGGGGTATAATTGTCCTTTTCTTCTGCTTTTCATCCTCAGTCGAATGGACAGACGGAGCGCATCAATCAGAATCTGGAGACTTACTTGAGATGTTTTGTTTCGGAGAACCAGGAGGAGTGGTCTTCATTCTTTTTGTTAGCTGAGTTTGCCATTAAAAACCGTAGACAGGAGTCCACTGATAAGTCGCCGTTTTTTGGGGCATATGGATTCCATCCGCAGTTTGGCACATTTTCTGGTTCTCAAACTTTCGGTATTCCTGAGGAGGAGCGATTTTCCTCTTCTTTGTCTTCGATTTGGCAGAAAATTCAAAATAACCTGAAAAAGATGGGCAACAGGTATAAGCGTGTGGCTGATAGGAGACGTATGAATGGTCCGGACCTGAGAGTGGGTGATTCTGTGTGGCTGTCCACAAGAAACAATAAGTTTCAGGTACCTTCTTGGAAATTGGTCCATATAAGATCACTGCCATTGTTAACCCTGTAGCCTTCCGTCTTTAATTTCCTCAGGCTTTGAAAATTCATAACGTATTTCATAAGTCGTTGTTGAAGAAATGTGTCGAACCTGTTGAGCCGTCCTCCTTGCCTCCCACTCCTGTCATGATGGACGGTAATTTAGAATTTCAAATCAGCGGGATTGTGGACTCCCGAGTTCTCTGTAGATCCCTTCAGTATCTCGTCCACTGGAAAGGTTACGGACCAGAGGAGAGGATGTGGGTTCCAGCGGCCGATGTTAATGCAAATCATTTTGTAAAGGCCTTTCATAGAGCCCATCCTGATAAGGTCGGTCCTGGGTGCCCAGAGGTCACCCGTAGAAGAGGGGGTACTGTCACGCTCCCTCAGGTGACTGGTGTCAGGAGATCAGGGAGACTGGCTGAGCGTGGAGGAATTTAACAGCCTCCTTGATTTCTCTTGATTTAGGGCTCTTTCACACTTGCGTTGTTCTTTTCCGGCATAGAGTTCCGTCGTCGGGGCTCTATGCCGGAAGAATCCTGATCAGGATTATCCCCATGCATTCTGAATGGAGAGAAATCCGTTCAGAATGCATCAGGATGTCTTCAGTTCCGGAACGTTTTTTGGCCGGAGAAAATACCGCAGCATGCTGCGCTTTTTACTCCGGTCAAAAATCCTGAACACTTGCCGCAAGGCCGGATCCGGAATTAATGCCCATTGAAAGGCATTCGGCCTTAAGCTAAATGTCGTTTCGGCGCATTACCGGATCCGACGTTTAGCTTTTTCTGAATGGTTACCATGGCTCCCAGGACACTAAAGTCCTGTTTGCCATGGTAAAGTGTAGTGGGGAGTGGGGGAGCAGTATACTTACCGTCCGTGCGGCTCCCAGGGCGCTTCAGAGTGACGTCAGGGCGCCCCACGCGCATGGGTGACCTGATCACATGGATCACGTCATCCATGCGCATGGGGCGCTCTGACGTCATTCTAGAGCGCCTTGGGAGCCGCACGGACTGTAAGTATACTGCTCCCCCGCTCCCCACTACTACTACGGCAACCAGGACTTTAATAGCGTCCTGGGTGCCATAGTAACACTGAACGCATTTTGAAGACTGATCCGTCTTCAAATGCTTTCAGTTCACTTGCGTTGTTACGGATCCGGTGGGCACCTCCGGCAAATGGAGTGCGCGACGGATCTGGACAACGCAAGTGTGAAAGAGCCTTAAGTGTCGATAGGGTTAATGACCACTTCCCTTTTCTCAGCTGTTGCTCAGTGGTCATCACTTCTACCCTTTATAGTCTGACCCCACCCTTCTGACTATGCGGTAGATAGCTTTATTTGGGTTTGGCTGAGCTGGTGTGAGGTCATCTCTACAGAAGTTCGTCCATCTCTACAGAAGTTACGTGTCGCGTTTGTTTGTGTTCCCTGTTGTATCTGGGCCTGAGACAGAGACTTCCATTCGTCAATCTGGGGAGGAATGGGTTGTCTCTGGTCCTAACCTTATTCCAGAGCCTTATAGGGAAATCAGGGACTAGGTTTCCTGCATATGACTATTCCTACCCTCAAGGTCGATTAATATTGATAGGTAGTCAGGGCCCGGATTAGGGTTGTCTAGGAGGTGACCTGTTTCTTCCCTAGTTTCCAGGTCCAGTTACTGTTCCCTTCCCTCCTGTGTTCAGTGTGGAGTCGTCGTCCCCCCCGTCCCCCCCCCCCCCCACACACACACACACACACACACACACACACTGATCGTGACAATACCAGACTGCATCAATAATATGGGGCTGAACACTGAACTGACTCTGCTGCTTCCCTTCATACCTTCAAGAGAAATTATTAAAATCTGTTAATCTATGGTTACCACTAGAGGGAGTGCACTGCCCGCAGATGTATACAGTTACTATTGCATTCAGTTACTATTTTATTCAGTTGGAGCAGTATAAATTTATGCTAGTAGCAATGGATGAAAAACAGAAAGAAATAACAAATGAAGAGATACTCATACCTTTTTTAATATTCTGCTTCCAGCAATAAGCTCTGGTCCTCCCTGCTGCTGTTTGTTTTCCAGCCAATTACTGCCCTCTGCAGTGTAATCCCTTGCACTGAGGCCACTAAATTGGCTGTACAGTGACATGTGTGCACAGAATGTCACCGCTGCAGCGAGGAAGATGATGTCAGCAACAGAAAGGACTAGAGCAAAGTGCTGAAAGAAGAAGAGAAGCAAATGGGTAGGTGTCACTTCTTTGGTTATTGCAGCACATTTACAAGCACTTTAACCCCTATAAAATATAAAAAAAATACTAAATGTCTTATATTTTCACATACATCACCTTCTAAGGTCCAAGAGATGTGGCCTCTGATACCCTCATGTCCATGACCTACTACAGGGAGTGCAGAATTATTAGGCAAGTTGTATTTTTGAGGATTAATTTTATTATTGAACAACAACCATGTTCTCAATGAACCCACAAAACTCATTAATATCAAAGCTTAATATATTTGGAAGTAGTTTTTAGTTTGTTTTTAGTTTTAGCTATTTTAGGGGGATATCTGTGTGTGCAGGTGACTATTACTGTGCATAATTATTAGGCAACTTAACAAAAAACAAATATATACCCATTTCAATTATTTATTTTTACCAGTGAAACCAATATAACATCTCAACATTCACAAATATACATTTCTGACATTCAAAAACAAAACAAAAACAAATCAGTGACCAATATAGCCACCTTTCTTTGCAAGGACACTCAAAAGCCTGCCATCCATGGATTCTGTCAGTGTTTTGATCTGTTCACCATCAACATTGCGTGCAGCAGCAACCACAGCCTCCCAGACACTGTTCAGAGAGGTGTACTGTTTTCCCTCCTTGTAAATCTCACATTTGATGATGGACCACAGGTTCTCAATGGGGTTCAGATCAGGTGAACAAGGAGGCCATGTCATTAGATTTTCTTCTTTTATACCCTTTCTTGCCAGCCACGCTGTGGAGTACTTGGATGCGTGTGATGGAGCATTGTCCTGCATGAAAATCATGTTTTTCTTGAAGGATGCAGACTTCTTCCTGTACCACTGCTTGAAGAAGGTGTCTTCCAGAAACTGGCAGTAGGACTGGGAGTTGAGCTTGACTCCATCCTCAACCCAAAAAGGCCCCACAAGCTCATCTTTGATGATACCAGCCCAAACCAGTACTCCACCTCCACCTTGCTGGCGTCTGAGTCGGACTGGAGCTCTCTGCCCTTTACCAATCCAGCCACTGGCCCATCAAGACTCACTCTCATTTCATCAGTCCATAAAACCTTAGAAAAATCAGTCTTGAGATATTTCTTGGCCCAGTCTTGACGTTTCAGCTTGTGTGTCTTGTTCAGTGGTGGTCGTCTTTCAGCCTTTCTTACCTTGGCCATGTCTCTGAGTATTGCACACCTTGTGCTTTTGGGCACTCCAGTGATGTTGCAGCTCTGAAATATGGCCAAACTGGTGGCAAGTGGCATCTTGACAGCTGCACGCTTGACTTTTCTCAGTTCATGGGCAGTTATTTTGCGCCTTGGTTTTTCCACACGCTTCTTGCGACCCTGTTGACTATTTTGAATGAAACGCTTGATTGTTCGATGATCACGCTTCAGAAGCTTTGCAATTTTAAGAGTGCTGCATCCCTCTGCAAGATATCTCACTATTTTTGACTTTTCTGAGCCTGTCAAGTCCTTCTTTTGACCCATTTTGCCAAAGGAAAGGAAGTTGCCTAATAATTATGCACACCTGATAAAGGGTGTTGATGTCATTAGACCACACCCCTTCTCATTACAGAGATGCACATCACCTAATATGCTTAATTGGTAGTAGGGTTTCGAGCCTATACAGCTTGGAGTAAGACAACATGCATAAAGAGGATGATGTGGTCAAAATACTCATTTGCCTAATAATTCTGCACGCAGTGTATAGTGCTATGACAACACATTCATTCCCCTTGAACTTTTCCAAAAATTTTCACATTACACCCACAAACTTAAATGTATTTTAGTAGGATTTAATGTGGTAGACCAAGTAGCAGGTATGTGTGAAATGAAAAGAAAGTGATGCATGGTTTTCAAAATTTTTAATAAATAAAAATCTGAAAAGTGTGGCATACATTTGTATTCAGCCCCCTGCACTCTCATACCTCTTTATAAAATCCAGCGTGACCAATTGCTTTCAGAAGTCACTTAATTAGTACTTAGAGCCCACCTGTGTGTACTGTAATTTATTATCTGTATTACTACAGCTGTTCTGCGAAGGTCTCAGAGGTTTGTTAGAGAACATTAGCGATCAAACAGCATCATCAAAACCAAGGAACACACCAGACAGGTCAAGGATAAACTTGTGGAGAAGTATAAAGAAGGGTTAGGTTATAAAAAAAATATCCCAAGCTCTGAATATCTCATGGAGCACTGTTCAATCCATCATTCGAAAATGGAAGGAGTATGCCACAACTGAAAACCTACCCAGACATGGCCGTCCACCTAAACTAAGAGCACTATTTAGAGAAGCAGCCAAGAGGCCCATGATCACTTTGGTGGAGCTGCAGAGATCCACAGCTCATGTGGGAGAATCTGCCCACAGGACAACTATTAGTCGTGTACCCCACAAATCTACCCTTTATAGTAGAGTGGCAAGAAGAAAGCCATTTTTGAAAGAAAGCCATAAGTTTACTACAAGCCATGTAGGGGACTCAGCAAACATGTAGAAGAAGGTGCTCTGGTCAGATGAGACCAAAGTTGAACTTTTTGACCTTAATGAAAAAACGCTATGTGTGGCCTGTCAAAAACAGGCAACCTCAGGGCATTTAGAAATGTTATTTCCCCTATAAAGGTTTTCCAATCTTATAAAATGATGGTGTATGGCAGCATGGTGGCTCAAAGCTTAGTGCTGAGGTCCTAGGTTTGAATCCGACCAAGGACAACATTTGCATGGAGTTTGCATGTTCTCCCTGTGTTTGTGTGGGTTTCCTCCGGGTACTCTGGATTCTTCCCACACTCCAAAGACATACTGATAGGGAACTTAGATTGTTAGCTCCACTGGGGACAGCAAGCCATGATAAATTATAATGTCTGTAAGGCGCTACAGAATATGTCAGCACTATAAAAGTGGTCCTAATCTTTGTGCTATGAGATAGGCAAACCCCTTTACATATCATCATTAAGTAAACCTGCCTGCTACAAAAAGGATATAATAACAGAACTGGAATGGAAATATCAGAACTGAGCACATTGATATCAGTGTAATGGAGGGATATCTGGATATGTCAGCCATGTATCGCTTTCTGCAGTACGAGGATTGTGTTCACGAACAAAAAATGAGCATGTAGATAGAGGGAGTGAAAAAAAAAGAGGGAGAGAAAGTTACAAGAACAGCAAGACAGGTGTTTCTAGAAATTACTAAGAAGTTCCCAGCAGGACGCCAGGACTCATGAGGCTAAATTGTATTCATGAATAAAATTAATTTACAAAGTATGTAAGCTTCGGGTTTGAATCTGTAAGCCTTTGCAGGAGCAGATTAGTGATTACAACGTTTTCCTTTTTTTTTCACTTTTTCAACAGCCTGTTAAACAATTATTGCCGTAATTGGAACGGGAGCGTACCAAAATGCAGCATTAGAAGAGTTTCCTATTGAGAGTCTATGCACCTGCCATATAGTCACAGGGATCGTGAAGGATCAGTGGAATTTAAAGAGAGGAAAAGCAGCAGTAGATCAAAGGCTAAAACCTTCTAAAAGTGTATAGATTTAAAACTCTACAACTTGGAAGGCTATCCATATGAAACAATACTCATATCAACAGAAAGAGCATTGCATTGAGCCTAAGGCCTCGCTCACATTTCCATGTTTGATATTAGTGGAAAATCCATCCATGTTTCATCCATGAAGATATCCATAAAGAATCCATGTTTGGTCTATGTCCGTTTTTTCATTTTCGTGTGTCATCCCTATTCCATGGACTCTGCTCAGTTGGAAATAAATTTCCAAAGCATCTCCTACCAGTGGTCAGTGAAAGATGGACCAAACATGGATGCCATCCATGTTGTGTCAGTGGTTTTTCATGGACCCATAGAATTTAATGTGCGTGTTTGGTCAGCATCATGGACCAAGGTAGTACCTGTCTCTGTGATTTTTAGACTGACTGTGGCAGCATCTAATCCGCTGCGTGAGCGCTGAGCCAACTCAGCCCTGGGGCAAGAACAGAGGGCTAGCTGAAATGTCTAGGCCTGTCACTAAAAGTGGAGGGGGGCGCACAGAGGAGACAGATGCATTGCGCTAGCTGTGCCTTTGGTGCTCCAAATAGGTAAACTGCATAAATATAAAAAGGATGATAAATCTGGAAATATTAACCCTACAGATAAAAGAAAGGAATCCTTTTAGTCAGCATGATCAACCCTACCAGGCAATATGCCTGGTTTATTAGAGCTGATCATGCTCTTTACGCATGGAGAAAGAAATTGATAAGGTGAATATTATTTCACTGGGCAGTAAGACTGAAGTTTTAATAATAGATAAGGGTCAGTTCACATGAGCACAGTTTTTTTTTTTGTATGGTTCTCCTCTTTTAGAAAAGCAGAACAATGAAAATAATGAAAGTGCAGAATTCGGCACATAACTGGACAGATCCCATTATAGTATGATGCTGTTCGGGTCAGTTTCCGATCGTGATCCTGCTTTTTTTAGAGGAGGAAAAAAAGTCCTACATGCAGGACTTTTCTCTCACTGTTTTTGATGGATTCTGTGATGAAGGCCCCGAATGGAGCTTTCAAAATAGATTTGAGCAAGCCCTGATAGACTTAATTTTGAGAGAGAGAACTGGCTACCGTACTTGGTTGGATTTTGTGAATATTTTTGGATTGTGGGTACGGTGTGAATATAACCTTCAGTACACAAAGAGTATTTTATGAAGGAGATATATTTATTTATTTATGTCATGAATTTAATTATGTTTCCTGTACTGTTTTATTTGAAATTATACTTATGTTTTTTGTTTTGTGTTTTCTTGCCGATTGCTCGATTGTCTTTGTCTTGGAACATGTTATACAATAATAACAAGAGATGAAGAAAAAAACTAAAATAAAAAACAAATAATTACATGCAATGATTCTGTACATTGGGTTTTACTCTTAAATGTTTTTAGATGATTTCTAATTCCATAAACTGTTGAATTAATGGAAAAATAATGCTCCATGATGGTCTTGGCAGATTATTGTCAGAAAAGCCATTCTGTCCAATAGAGAAGGAGCCAGCAGTCTTCCCTAACCAGCCCTGGAATATTATTTCATACAATTTTACAAATGGCATCCCGGGAAGAATTAAAGCAAATTAAGAGTTTGTGCTTTAAAAGCCATTTAGTGCTGCTACTTAAATCAGCCTTTTAAAAAAAAACAAGCAATGAATGCTTTAGTAACACTCGATCTGATATCAGTCGACACTTACACCTGGAGCACCGCACGTTGTTTACAGCACATGTAATGTATCTATCGGGTGTCCCTGGCCTCTGCTGAGAGAGTTTCCTTCTACTTACGGGATACAGCAAAGAAATAAATGACAATGCTAATAGCTCAGAAGGAATACAATGAGGCGGTTTAGTGTTCAGTACGTGTACGAAGAATTTACAGAGATAATATTTTCTGGACATAAAGTCACCTGCCTCACACTGAGTGATAAAGACAATCTCACAGGAAATGGGCTATGATAATACTGCGTTTTAAACAGAACAAACGTGGAAATCCAATGGCCAGATGCTAAAGCATTTAGATATCATTATTTTTTATAGAACAATTATTTTTCTTCACTCGCCATCACTGCTTAATTCCATTCCTGGGAGATTAAATATAGTTCTCAGTTATGGTAAGAAAAGTCAGTTCCAGTTCCATAAGCATCATACTTATAAATGATAAAGCCATAGATTGCAATGGTTCGGTCTGGAAATGCAATGGTATCCAGAACATAATTTTTAAAAAAATAACCATGGAGTCGCAGGCAAAGTACAAAGTTTGGTAGCAACTGGCATTTCACAATCTATGATTGTCAAAGAATCTAAGATTGCCAAAAATGGAAATCTTACTTTGTATGGCAGACATCCTTTACAGGGTATAAATTAAATGTGACACCATTCCCGGGCAAACATTATTGCATACTAAAAAATCTTATAGTTTATTTTTTTAATTTATTTTTTATTCAACCAATGGGGTAGTCCTCTTTACCATTAGCCCTTATGAACTGCGCAGGCAAAAGTTACAATCCATGTATGGCACTGTTATTGAGAGTTAAGCACACTGAGCATATTAATAGGCTAACACGTCCTGCTCTGTACGGATCACTTCCCAGCAGTCATCCCATTATCATCACAGACAGGATAACAATGAAAATCAACACCTCTGTATAGGTAACTGAGAAACACACCACTGGCAAAATGATGGTCATCATAGCTTGCCTCCTCTCCCTCCCTGCACAATAACCTCTACACAGATCACAGAAATGCCTAAAACACTCTCTCCCATGGAAGTCAATGAGTCATCTCCAGTCCACAGGTTCCTACACGTAGATGCTGATAAGCATAGCTCTGAATGCTGTTAACAGCAACTCAGGCAAGATGGCTGCTCCCATGATTATGTACAGAAAATAGAATTTTAAAAATCTACAATCAAAAAAAATATGTGATACACTTTCTTTAAAGAGAATCTGTCTGCTCTCCTGATGTGTCTATTAGTATATACACTCACCTAAAGAATTATTAGGAACACCTGTTCTATTTCTCATTAATGCAATTATCTAGTCAACCAATCACATGGCAGTTGCTTCAATGCATTTAGGGTTGTGGTCCTGGTCAAGACAATCTCCTGAACTCCAAACTGAATGTCAGAATGGGAAAGAAAGGTGATTTAAGCAATTCTGAGCGTGGCATAGTTGTTGGTGCCAGACGGGCCGGTCTGAGTATTTCACAATCTGCTCAGTTACTGGGATTTTCACGCACAAACATTTCTAGGGTTTACAAAGAATGGTGTGAAAAGGGAAAAACATCCAGTATGCAGCAGTCCTGTGGGCAAAAATGCCTTGTGGATGCTAGAGGTCAGAGGAGAATGGGCCGACTGATTCAAGCTGATAGAAGAGCAACGTTGACTGAAATAACCACCCGTTACAACCGAGGTATGCAGCAAAGCATTTGTGAAGCCATAACATGCACAACCTTGAGGCGGATGGGCTACAACAGCAGAAGACCCCACCGGGTACCACTCATCTCCACTACAAATAGGAAAAAGAGGCTACAATTTGCACGAGCTCACCAAAATTGGACTGTTGAAGACTGGAAAAATGTTGCCTGGTCTGATGAGTCTCGATTTCTGTTGAGACATTCAAATGGTAGAGTCCGAATTTGGCGTAAACAGAATGAGAACATGTATCCATCATGCCTTGTTACCACTGTGCAGGCTGGTGGTGGTGCAATGGTGTGGGGGATGTTTTCTGGGCACACTTTAGGCCCCTTAGTGCCAATTGGGCATTGTTTAAATGCCACGGGCTACCTGAGCATTGTTTCTGACCATGTCCATCCCTTCATGACCACTATGTACCCATCCTCTGATGGCTACATCCAGCAGGATAATGCACCATGTCACAAAGCTCGAATCATTTCAAATTGGTTTCTTGAACATGACAATGAGTTCACTGTACTAAAATGGCCCCCACAGTCACCAGATCTCAACCCAATAGAGCATCTTTGGGATGTGGTGGAACGGGAGCTTCGTGCCCTGGATGTGCATCCCTCAAATCTCCATCAATTGCAAGATGCTATCCTATCAATATGGGCCAACATTTCTAAAGAATGCTATCAGCACCTTGTTGAATCAATGCCACGTAGAATTAAGGCAGTTCTGAAGGCAAAAGGGGGTCCAACACCGTATTAGTATGGTGTTCCTAATAATTCTTTAGGTCAGTGTAGTTCCCTATAAAGGGGCATCTTTTCTTAGAACTCCATATTATGCCATTCTTCTGTTATTCCTAGAAATGTAGGGCTTAATTGACAGCTGATTTTTGGCATTCTACTTGTCAAAGGGGGGTTGTCCATGCACAGCCTGGCACTGCAGCAACTGAATAGTTTTAGATTGTTTATGCCCTTATTCTGGTAATATCCAATTTTCAATATATTCATACATTTCTAGGATTAATAACAGAGGAACAGCACAACACAGAGTTCTAAGAAAAGATGCTCCAGCACTGTTATTTCATGAACAGAAGTATTTAAGAACAACAGACATGTTAGGGCAAAGGACAGGTCCTCTTTACCAAGTGAAGACAAGACTTAGCAGAGGTTATATTTCAGTAGACTGTAGCTGTAAAAATTGGTTGTTCTTCATAAAAGTCTACATGAAGCCCCAGCGAAAAAAAATAAAAAATCAAGGTATCTACAATATGGCCTCATGCACACGACCATTCAGTTTTTTGAGGCCCGCAAACCGCAGATCCGAAAAAAACGGAAGCCGCCCGTGTTCCTTCCGCAATTTGCGGAACGGAACGGGTGGCCCATTGTAGAAATGCCTATTCTTGTCCGCAAAACGAGTCCCCGCAAAAAAAATATGGCATGTTCTATTCTTGTCCGTTTTGCAGACAAGAATAGGCATGTCTACAATGGGCGGACCGCAAAAAACGGCACGGTCGTGTACATGAGGCCTTAGACCGATTTTCCATGGCTAGCTTCTGTCTGATAGTATTATCTTTAGAATTTAACATTTGTAAGAAAAAATAATATTTTGGCAAACATTTCTGTTTCTACCATAATTATTTTATTTGTGTGCATTAGCGTCCTTAACTATTAGGTACAAAATAATCTAAAATTGTGATGAGGATGTAGAGAATTTTATTGTTTCCGCAACTATGAAGCAAGTGTGGTGAAGAAGGAAACATGAAAAACCAAGGAAAACATGGCAAGTCCATTCTTATATTAAAGGGGTTGGCCACCCTAAGTATCAAGAATCCAAAGTGCCCCAGACAATAGTCAAAACCATGAAGTATTAATATCTAAAGCTAAATGTACTGGCGATATATAATTTTTCTAACCTGTTCACTATGACACTTCCCTGGAGGAGCTTCTCAGACCGGATGTTTGGGAGGAGCAGCTGTAAAGTGAAAGTGAAAAATCTCAGCATGCATTGCAACAAGTATCTTCAGAGGAGCAGTCACATGACATCCCCGCCCACCTGTGTTCCCATAGAGACAAAAGCCCCTCAGACATTATCAAAAACTCAGTCATCAGTAAATAACTGCTGAACAGACATAGTAATAGAAGGAAAGCCCCAGTCTCAGCAGTAAGCTGTACAGACATAGTAATAGAAGGAACGCCCCAGTCCCAGCAGTAAGCTGTACAGACAAAGCAATAGAAGGAAAGCCCCAGTCCCAGCAGTAAGCTGTACAGACATAGTAATAGAAGGAACGCCCCAGTCCCAGCAGTAAGCTGTACAGACATAGTAATAGAATGAAAGCCCCAGTCCCAGCAGTAAGCTGTACAGACAAAGCAATAGAAGGAAAGCCCCAGTCCCAGCAGTAAGCTGTACAGACAAAGCAATAGAAGGAAAGCCCCAGTCCCAGCAGTAAGCTGTACAGACATAGTAATAGAAGGAACGCCCCAGTCCCAGCAGTAAGCTGCACAGACATAGCAATAGAATGAAAGCCCCAGTCCCAGCAGTAAGCTGTACAGACATAGCAATAGAAGGAACACCCCAGTCCCAGCAGTAAGCTGTACAGACATAGTAATAGAAGAAACGCTCCAGTCCCAGCAGTAAGCTGTACAGACATAGTAATAGAAGGAAAGCCCCAGTCCCAGCAGTAAGCTATACAGACATAGCAATTGAAGGAAAGCCCCAGTCCCAGCAGTAAGCTGTACAGACATAGTAATAGAAGGAAAGCCCCAGTCCCAGCAGTAAGCTGTACAGACATAGTAATAGAAGGAAAGCCCCAGTCTCAGCAGTAAAGAGAGGTCACTACCCGTCCCACACATATGGGGGGGGGGGGGGTACCCTGTTCATAAATTTGCTGTGGGGCCCAGTCATTTCTAGTTGTGCCACTGGATGTAAGCCATGAACAGAAAGAATAGAGGAAGATTTATAATTTCCCTTGTTTCTGGAAAAATGGCGTTAAAAACTTGCAAACTATGTGTTTGCGACTTTTTAACTGTGCCATTTAAAGAAAAGAAAAGAAAAAGGAGGCGTGACAATGGCACGGAGGGGGCGTGACCGGTTACTCCAACAAATTTATGTTCATTTTTGCCAGTTTTCTGACTCAAATGAAGCCAGAAATCCACAGCAGCTCTGAGCTGTCAGAGATCTCTGTTTAGGTGCACGGACTGCTGGAGGAGGAGGATCTTTTGAGTGGGGGGACAGCCCTTTGTTGCACAAGAACTCTGATGAATGAATTTTTACAAATCGATCTGCTGACAGAGGAGCCTCCTGTCTATCATCACATAACTAAGCTGCAAAAACCAGTGTTAGGCAGCTGCTGCCAAGGCCAATAAGATAATGGGTTGCATCAGAAGGGGCATAGATGCCCGTGATGAGAACATAGTCCTACCACTTTACAAATCATTAGTCAGACCACACATGGAGTACAGTGTACAGTTCTGGGCTCCTGTAAACAAGGCAGACATAGCAGAGCTGGAGAGGGTTCAGAGGAGGGCAACTAAAGTAATAACTGGAATGGGGCAACTACAGTATCCTTAAAGATTATCAAAATTAGGGTTATTCACTTTAGAAAAAAGACGACTGAGGGGAGATCTAATTACTATGTATAAATATATCAGGGGTCAGTACAGAGATCTATCCCATCATCTATTTATCCCCAGGACTGTGGCGAGGGGACATCCTCTGCGTTTGGAGGAAAGAAGGTTTGTACACAAACATAGAAAAGGATTCTTTACGGTAAGAGCAGTGAGACTATGGAATTCTCTGCCTGAGGAGGTGGTGATGGTGAGTACAATAAAGGAATTCAAGAGGGGCCTGGATGTATTTCTGGAGCGTAATAATATTACAGGCTATAGCTACTAGAGAGCGGTCGTTGATCCAGGGAGTTATTCTGATTGTCTGATTGGAGTCGGGAAGGAATGTTTTTCGACTAAAATGGATAAAATTGGCTTCTACCTCACAGGGTTTTTTGCCTTCTTCTGGATCAACTTGCAGGATAACAGGTTGAACTGGATGGACAGATGTCTTTTTTCAGCCTTATAAGCTATGTTACTATGTTAATGTCAGGTAGGTGTAGGGCCCACCTGTGGGACCCGCTCCTATCTGTAGAACACGGCCCTTGAAGCGAACAGAGAGCAGCCGCACATGCGTGTGGCCACCCTCGGTTCACTGCCGGTTTGGTTATTTTCAGCAGTCGCATAGCGGTAAATGGAGCTGTGCCTGCGTTTGCACAGTGCGCTCTCTATGGAACTTCCAAAAACAGCGAAGCCGGCTGGCTTGGCTATTTTCAGAACTCTCATAGCGATTAACAGAAAGGATGCCGCTCTGGGGCCCATTCTGGAGATAGGAGTGAGTCCCCTAGCAATATGCCATCAATGTCCCATATGGGCTAATCCCTTTAACCCTTCCCCCTTACATTGCTCTGTTCATACTACTATTTTCCCCTTTTCATCAAGGGTACTGACCAAGGATATTATAGCCTGAAGTGCTATCCTTGCCGCCAAAAATATAGGAATCTGGAAAGAAACCTGACAGACCCATTCTAAGTCAACGGGTTCCACCTGGATTCGTTGAGATCAAAAAACGGATCTGTCATGGTTAACATGGCTCCACTCTAAGTGGATGATGAAGCTAATGGGAAGAGTGCCTTTTGGATATGATAAAAAAATAAAAAAACTTGAGGACAAAATGTATGTTAGGTCCAGCTGCTGGGATTATCGGAGATCTTTAGTGAACTGATGAAGCACACACACCTCCATTAGTAGGATGGAGACTGAATGGTCATTTCACAGATAACTCATATGAGTAGGCTCTGTTGATTAAAGTCATTAATAGTAGCATCAGATGCCTTGTGATGTATGAACACAAATCTATCCCGAAGATAATCAGTCTTTTCATGCCGGGATTGTTTAGACATGTCCCAGCCTTCACATTGACAACAAGGCAATTTTGAGAAGGCACTGGAGATAAATGGTGTTAATGCCGCTAAGCAAACATGGCATTTTTGTTGCACCCTGGTCATAGATGAGTCACTAAGTACCGTGATTAATCACGAATCAATGTTACCAGGCTCATTTAGAAACTATCTCCCTCTTCAAAAACAGTTTGAGGCTTGAAATTTCGAAGCTAATGCGTTTATTCAACGAGCATCATCTCTATTATTAGTTCTAACCATTTGAGAATACAGGAAATGTGCGAGCAATTAAAAGAGAATGATGTCCTCCTTGTAAACACTTTGGCACTTTTTTATCTTGCGGGATCGCTGTGCAAATATATAAATGAAATAATGCATCCCAGATAAATTATGGCTAATGCAGTGTAGTTGGAAAAAAATAGATTGATTTCAATAGGATGATGGCTCACAGACTGGGCTCTTTATCTGCCTGTAAATGGAGAAATATTTGCCTTGATTTTCTTTGATTAGGAACATTATTAAGCGCAATATACTTTTATCGACACTTTCGGGACTTTATGGAACATCACTGCTACTTTTACGTCGGGATGCGCTGTTATTGGATTAGACACTAAGGGTACTTTCACACTAGCGGCAGGACGCATCCGACAGGGTGCTCACCCTGTCGGATCCGTCCTGCCGCTATTTCACCGTGCCGCCGGACTGCCGCTCCGTCCCCATTGACTAAAAGTACTGCACGTCCGACTTTTTAGTCAGCGGCCTCTGACCGTGCACTGCCGTGCTGCGCCGGAGCTCCGCCCCAGTCCCCATTATAGTTATTGGGGACGGAGCGGCAGTCCGGCGGCACAGCGAAATAGCGGCAGGACGGATCCGACAGGGTGGACAGCCTGTCGGATCCGTCCTGCCGCTAGTTTGAAAGTACCCTAAATCAGCGTTTAGATATTTCATTTAGCAAAAAAGTTTAATGACCTAGATGCTGCGTAGGGTTTAGATCCATTTTTTACATTACCTATTCTTTACGGTTTATTCTACGTGTTAAAGGGGTTGCACCACCATTAAATGTTACTTTAAAGGGGTTAGGTCATCATTATCACTTGTGTTGAGCGAATCGACCTCTGGGTCCAAGATCCGAAGATGATTCACTCAAAACTTTGTTTGAATGCTGTATGGAGATTCGTCTTCATACATCATTCAAGTGTATGGGCTTCATCAAGGGAAATTGGAATTACTTGGAACCAAACCCGGTATCAAGGTTTTTTTAGAGCAATAATTAACAAAGTTATTACACGAAGTATCGCGAGACTTCGCGAAGTAATAACTTCGGCTCATCAGAGCCAATACATTCTAATACCGTATGGAGCTCCCGCACCGTACAGTATTACAACGATTCCATGCATCCACTACTCTCTCAAAAGTAAAGTAATACTTCCTGATATTACTTTTAAACCTTTGCCCCTCTAATTTAAAACTATCTTCTCTTGTAGCAGTTTTTCTTCTTTTAAATATTCTCTCCTCTTTTACCTTGTTGATTCCCTTTATGTATTTAGCAGTTTCTCTCATATCCCCTCTGTCTCGTCTTTCTTCCAAGCTATACATGTTAAGGTCCTTTAATCTTTCCTGGTAAGTTTTGTCCTGCAATCCATGTACCAGTTTAGTAGCTCTTCTCTGAACTCTCTCCAAAGTATCAATATCCTTCTGGAGATATGGTCTCCAGTACTGAGCACAATACTCCAAATGAGGTCTCACTAGTGCTCTGTAGAGCGGCATGAGCACCTCCCTCTTTCTACTGGTAATGCCTCCCCCTATACACCCAAGCATTCTGCTAGCATTTCCTGCTGCTCTATGACATTGTCTGCCTACCTTTAAGTCTTCTGAAATAATGACCCCTAAATCCCTTTCCTCAGATACTGAGGTTAGGACTGTATCACTGATTTTATATTCTGCTCTTGGGTTTTTACGCCCCAGGTGCATTAGCAATCAATTAGCAATCAATCAGCCGGTCCTCTTCTCGTTCCGGCCTCTTTCTCCGTGATCTGGTAATTGCCCTACCACTGGTCGGTTCCTGGGCAGGTGGGGCAGTAGGTGTGGGGGTTGATGATGGTGTGGTGGGATTTGGTGGCGGTGTACTTGCGGGCCCAGTAGAGACACAGGCGTCACTTTCCCTGGTGGCCTCCTCATCTTCCTCATCCTGCCTCTCTGTAGCCTTCCAGCTACTGTCAGTGCTGTAAAAAGTAAAGTATATATAAGTACGTGCAATATATGATTATGAATGAATGTACTGTCACACATAACCCTCACAAACATTGGTATTGAATTGACCTACCTACGCATTTCTGTGCAGGACACTAGAAAAGCCAATTGCTCAGAATGAACGTAGCTTGATGGGGCCATTGCAGCAGCTCCGCTTCTGTACTCCCGCTCCTTGCGTCAGTGCCGCATGAAGGCATCCTTGAGGCTCGTCCATTTTGATTTCAGGATATTGACTGTTGAAAAAAGATATAAACATCAACTAATGTAATTTATCTTTCCTTTTCCATATCTTAGGTATTTAGCAACTCGACAGTCATTGGTCAGTCTGCACTATGCCTTCATAATTGGTAAATCGACAGCAAGCGACATCATCCGGGAAACATGCAGTGCCATATGGGATGTCCTTCATGCTGTTGTGATGTCCAAACCAAACAAGGATGAGTGGCAGAAAATTGCCCTCACATTTTACCAAACATGCAATTTTCCTAATTGTGTGGGAGCGCTAGACGGAAAGCATATCCGCGTGATAAAACCCAAGAGGAGTGGCAGTAGATTTTTTAATTATAAGAAATACTTTTCCGTTGTCCTTTTTGCCGTATCTGATGCCAACTACTGCTTCAGATACATAGATGTTGGATCGTATGGAAGCAGCTCAGACTCTGCAGTATCCGCTCATTCAGATTTTGGACGAATGTTGAATACCAATGCTCTGGACCTTCCGGGGAACACCAAGCTGCCTGGCACCGCTGATCCGGCTATGCTCTAGGTGAGCATCTTATGAGGCCCTACTCAAGCCAAAGGACTGTGCCTTGAGAGAAGGGTCTTTAATTATAGACTAACCAGAGCTCGCAGGGTGGTGGAGTGTGCATTTGGCATACTGTCAAACAAATGGCGCTTTCTGCACTCTCCAATCAACCTGAAATTGGAGAACGCCATCTCTGCGGTTAAGGGTCCATTCGCACGTCCGTTGTTTCTTTCCTGATCTGTTCTGTTTTTTGCGGAATAGATCTGGACCAGATCTGGACCCATTCATTTTCAATGGGTCCTGAAAAAAAATCAGACATTGAGCTGTCCGATTTTTTTCAGGACCCATTGAAAATGAATGGGTCCAGATCTGGTCCAGATCTGTTCCGCAAAAAACGGAACAGATCAAGAAAGAAACAACGGACGTGTGAATGGACCCTTAGGCAGTTTGTTGCCTTCACAATTTTGTACGCCAAAGGGATGGATTAAATTTTGCGGATTCATTGGTGCATTCCATGGAGAGTACTAATTGCACCGGCGTCCGTGGTACCACACATGGAGCCACCATTAGGGACAAGTTTGCGGCCTATTTCATATCACCGGAGGGGGAGGTGCCATGGCAATTGCAAGCTATACAAGCTTAATTATTATAATGAAGACTTTGCCTTCTCTTTGTTCTGTGGTGCATTGTGTACTTGTAGTTTGTATTAATAAAGTTGATTTGGATTAGACTATGTTGTGAACACCTTTTTTTTTTTATTGACAATTTGCATGTTGCAATTATGGGCACACCCGCTCTCAACATGCGTTGTTTCTGAGGGTATTTTATGTGATTTCTGAGTAGAACTCAGACTGCTGATGTCACCACCAGCCACCACACACAATGGAGGCTGGTGGTGACATCGGCAGTCCGAGTTCTACTCAGAAATCACATAATACCCTCAGAAACAACGCATGCAGTAACTGTGCATATACTATATATACTACTGTGCACACGTGGAGGAATATAATAATGATCCATTTATTATAATACACATGCCAATGTCTGTACCTTTTGCCTCTTTCACTTGCTTTGACATACTATTCCATTCTGGCCATAGAATCTTCCCAATGTCTTCCCAGGCCTGCTGCCTGATTCTCCTGTTCTTGTACTGCGGATCTTGCATGTCGTACAGGAATCGCTTCTCCTGTAGCAGCCGAATCAGGGTCTCACTGTCTATGGCACAATCCTCCATGATGTCGGCCGAGAAATGTGGCTGGTCACCTGGGAGTGGTCTGTTGTCATGTGAGAAACGCGCGTACGTACGCCCGTTTTTAAATGAGGAAACAAGCAAACGCCCATTTAGGCGCGTTCCCGCTGAAGTCTATGAGCGGGAACGCGCGACAATACGCCCCAAAGAAGCTCTTGTACTTCTTGGGGCGTAGGGCGTTTTACAGCGAGTTCGTACGCGCTGTAAAACGCTCAGGTGAGAACCATGCCCATAGGGAATCATTGGTTTTTGCCTGTTGAGCGTTTTACAGCGCGTAGGAACGCGCTGTAAAACGCTCAGGTGTGAACCCAGCCTAAATCTTCAAGATTTGATTCAACTTGAAAATCATCTTAAAACTTGGATCCGAAGTCGGCTTCGGTACAGAGGTACCAGTCGATACCGAAGCCGACTTTGTATTCCTGTCTTAAAATGGTTTTAAAGTTAAAAAAATCGAATGACAAAGTTATTCACCAAAGTCTCACGAGACTTCAGTGATAACTAATTTCAACTCGGCGGAGCCCATACATTTTAATGCTGTAAGGAGACGGGTCTCTGTACAGCATTAAAGCGAAGTATTGAACGAATCGACTTTGGATCTTGTAATTCGCTCATCCCTATTTATCACATCGGGAGGTCTGAGTCCCAGCCCCCCTGCCAATTGGCTGTTACAGGTAGTCGCCGCGCTCACCGACTCTTTGTTGAGCGCAGCCAGCTCCCAGCAGCTTTACGTGCACAACTCCAAACATCGTATGGCAGCTATGCTTGTTATTGCAGCTCAGCCTCATTGACTTCAATGGGGCTATGCTTTAACTAGGCCATGCGACCGCTGTACATTGATGTGACATGGCCTAGAAAGAGGCCGCGGACCTCACAGAGCGCTGGCCTCTTCTATCAGCTGATCGGCGAGGTCCTGGGTGTTGGACCCCTGCCGATCTGATATTGATGACTTATCCAGAGGATAACTCCTTTAATTCAGCATTAAAAAATAGTTACTTTTGTCATTTACTTTCTGTTACAAAAATTCTCCAGTTGTGAGATATTCTCTTCACTTCATGTTTAGGGTCCATTCAGACAGCAGTATGAACGGGTCCGCACCCGTTCCGCAGTTTCATTTCAATGGGGCTGCAAAAGATGCAGACAGCACACCGTGTGCTGTACGCATCCGTAGTTCTGTTCCGCAGCCGTGCAAAAAAAGATAGAACATGTCCTATTCTTGTCCGCAATTGCAGATAAGAATAGGCATTTTCTATGATAGGGCCGGCTATGTGCGGTCCGCAAATTGCGAAACGCACATGAGCTGCCATCCGTTTGAATGAGCCCTTAATCTATATCCAAGTGTGACCTACTGAGGTGGCTGCGCATGCTCAGTTTCCCCTTCAAAAGAATCCAGCCAAATCTTCTGCTAAAAGCTATGACCGTTAGGCCTCATGCACACGACAGTATTTTTTTGTGGTCCGCAAAACGGGGTTCCGTTGTTCCGTGATCCGTTTCCGTTTTTTTTCCGTGTGTCTTCCTTGATTTTTCGAGGATCACCAGACAATGAAAAGTGAAAAAAAAATCTAAGTCAAGTTTGCCTTGAAAATGATACGAAAAAAACGGATCACGGACGCGGATGACAATCTTGTGTGCCTCCGTGTTTTTTCACAGACCCATTGACTTGAATGGGTCCGCGAACCGTTGTCCGTGAAAAAAATAGGACAGGTCATATTTTTTTCACGGACTGGAAACACGGATCACGGACGCGGATGAAGTCAATGGGTCCGCAGAAAATTACGGAAAACGGAACAACGGACACGGAATAAAACGGTCGTGTGCATGAGGCCTTACAGGGAGAGAGCGTCAGCTTACAATAATCTAGCAGCGCAATTAGAGCAATGAATGAGGAGATCTCTGGATCCATGGGAGGTACAGGGCTGGGTCTGGCTTTGTTAGAAAGAGATTGTCATGTACTGTATGGTGTTTGATTAATGAAATCATGGCATAACCCCTTTAAGGGAATAGATACGAGTATAAATATTATCAAAATAAAATCTAAAAATATTGTAAATATATTGCTTCAGGCTCTGTTCACATCTGCATTATAGGAGCAGAACAACAGATTCCTTGCATCGGTGTCTCTGCAGAGTCAGGGTGGTGAATGCATTCTGTGAGATATAGACTTGCTGCGTTACCTATTACGCCTATGCACCCTGCGTATTACAGTGCCAGTAAAATTGCAAGCGATCGGACAATTACAGGTTCAAGTCCCCTAAAAGACTTAAAAATACATTTTATTTAATTTATCATATTAAAAAAAAAAATAATAATAAAGTGCATGGTAAAAAGCCATTAAAAAATTCCAATGCCAGAATTGCAGTTTTTTTTTTTGGTCAACTCACCTCCTCCAAAATGTAATAAAAAAAAAACTGTGTGTTCCCTAAAATGATACCAATAAAACCTATAGCTCACCTGACAAAAATGAGCCCTCACACATCCCAGTTGGCAGAAATATATATTATTATATATATATATATATATTCCCTTAGAAATCTCTTTGTGTACATCTTATGAAATGTCTAACACTGCATACTACTTATATTGCTATAGTATAATTGTCCCTAATTATGTTATTGAACGATCACTTTAATTGGAAGCGTATTCCCATTACTAAGGCTCAATTCACACCTGAGCGTTTTACAGCGCGTTCCTACGCGCTGTAAAACGCTCAACAAGGAGAAACCAATGCTTCCCTATGGGAATGGTTCTCACCTGGGCGTTTTACAGCGCGTACGATCGCGCTGTAAAACGCCCGACGCTCACACAAGTACAGGAGCGTTTTTTTGGGCGCTTGTCGCGCGTTCCCGTACATAGACTTTCGGGAACGCGCGACACTGTGTGCACACTTGTCTCTGTATGCGCGCTTGTAAACGTCCGTACAATCGCGCATACAGAGCGCTCCTTTCAGAACGCTCAGGTGTGAATTGAGCCTAAGAGAACAGCAGAAGCATCAGGAGACCATGAACCATGGACTGATGTCTGAAGTCTGTCAAGAGTCCCAAATACAGTAGCATGATCACTGGCCATGTGGAGGGTTTGGGACACTCCGGCAGGTGAAGTAACTGAATGGTGACTGGTATGATACAGTCACAGGCTTAGGCCTCATGCACACGACCGTTCCGTTTTTTTTCGGTCCGCAAACCGCAGATCCGCAAAAAACGAAAGCCGTCCGTGTGCCTTCCGCAATTTGCGGAACGGAAGGCACATTGTAGAAATGCCTATTCTTGTCCGCAAAACGGACAAGAATAGGACATGCTATATTTTTTTTCAGGGGGCCACGGAACGGAGCAAAGGATGCGGACAGCACACAGAGTGCTGTCCGCATCTTTTTCGGCCCCATTGAAGTGAATGGGTCCGCAACCGAGCCGCAAAAACTGCGGCTCGGAGGCGGACCCAAAAAACGGTCGTGTGCATGAGGCCTTAGGCCGAGTTCACACTTCAGTTATTTGGTCAGTTATTTCCATCAGTGATTGAGCCAAAACCAGATGCGGGGCAAAAACACAGAATAGGTGCATATCTTTAAGGCCTCTTTGACAAGGGTGTCGCAGATTTGCTTCGGATGCGTCACGTGTGCATTGTTGGAAAACCGCGCGAGTAGGCACGCAATTGCAGTCAGTTTTTCCGATGTTCAGTTTTTTCCGCGCGAGTGCAATGCGTTTTGCACATGCGTGAAAAAAATACGGAATGTGGTACCCAGACCTGAACCCGGACTTCTTCACTGAAGTTCTTGTTTGGGTTAGGTGACAGTCTATTCATTTTATTATTTTCCCTTATAACATGGTTCTAAAGGAAAATAATAGCATTCTGAATACAGAATGCTTACTAAAATGTGGCTTGAGGGGTTAAAAAATAAATAAATATTAACTCACCTCATCCTCTTTCTTCTTCTTTCAGGAGCTTTGATGACGTAATCGCGATCACCACGTGGTGAGCGCAGTGACGTCAGCGCAGGTCCTGCTGAGATTACGTCATCAAAGGTCCTTTTGCAGGTCCCGAAAGAAGAAGAAAGAAGACCATGCTGACTGCGCGAACAAGAGGATGAAGTGAGTTAATTTATTTATTTATTTTAACCCCTAAAGCCACATTTTAGTAAGCATTAAGAATGCTATTATTTTCCCCTATAACCATGTTATAAGGGAAAATAATACAGTAAATTGACTTTTATCAATTTACTTACATCATCTCCTAGCAACCATGCGTGAAAATCGCATTGCATCCGCACTTGCTTGCGGATGCTTGCCATTTTCACGCAGCCGCATTCATTTTTATGGGGTCTGCATTGCGTGAAAAACGCAGAATATAGAACATGCTGCAATTTTCACGCAACGCACAAGTGATGCCTCAAAATCACCGCTCATCTGAACAGCCCAATTGAAGTGAATGGGTCAGGATTCAGTGCGGGTGCAATGCGTTCACCTCATGCATTGCACCCGCGTGGAATTCTCGCCCGTGTGAAAGGGGCCTAAATTATACCTTTTTGCTGAGAAGGCTTCATTTCTGAAGAGCTGTACTAGATCGCCATCTTGTGGACACCCAGTTTTACTCTAAAAGGATTATCCCACTAATTTACTAAAAAGTTTAAAATATCTGGCACAATGCACACTGTTATTTTAACTATATCAGTCCAGGGTAATTTCCACCTTTTTTCTCTTATTACTCACTTTATCTGGACTGAAGGACTTGTCTTCCCTTTCTGAAGGCAGCAACTGCAGCTCCTCACATTAGATAATCAAGCACCTACATCTCCCAAGATGCATTGCAATCAGCTTTTGTTAACCCTTTCCACACGTGGCGTCTAAAGTTCGGGTTGGGGTTATCGAAGAATCGCGTTATGGATTCTAAATTCCGTTATGGTCCGTGGTAGCGGAATCCATAACGCGATTCTTCAATAACCCCAACCCGAACTTTAGACGCCGAACTTAAAACACAAGTTCGCTCAACACTACTTACAAGGGCTTATTTTTTGTGGGACAAGTTGTACTTTCTAATGCCACTATTTAATATTACATAGGATGTAGTGGGAAGTGGAAAAAAATTCCAAATGGGTTGAATTGGATCAAAAAAAAAAGTGCAATTCTGCAACAGTTTTACGGGGGGTTTACGGCCTTCATTATGCGGTAAAACCGACTTGTGCTCTTCATTTTCCAGGTCAGTACGAATCCAGCAATACCACATGTATAGTTTTTCTTGCGTTTTAATACTGAAAAAAATGAAATCTTTGGGCAAAAATTTTTTTTTTCATTGCCATATTCTGACCCCTATAACTTTATTATAGTTATGTCTACTGAGATGTTTGGGGGCTCATTTTATGTGGGACGATCTGTAGTTTTTGAAAATACCATTTTAGGGTGTGTGTCTTTTTGATCATTTTTATTCAATTTTTTGGGGAGATAAAGTGATGAAAAAGTGATGAAAAAATTATGAATCGGACATTTATTTTATTTTTTTCTGTTACACCATTATGAGTTATGGGCTAACTTTTTAAATATTTTAATAGTTACATAGTTAATACGGTTGAAAAAAGACATAAGTCCATCAAGTTCAACCAAGGGATAGGTGGGGATGCGAATCCCAGAAGGAAGTGAGACTCAGATTTCTACACGTTTTCATAAGCATTAATGTTGTTTACTTTTAATAATTCATCTAAACCCTTTTTAAAACTGTCCACTGTTCCTGCTGTGACCACGTCCTGAGGAAGTCTATTCCACAGAGTCACAGTTCTTACAGTAAAGAAGCTTTGACGCTTCTGGAGACTGAACTTTTTCTTCTTCAGTCGGAGGCAGTGCCCCGTTGTCTTTTGAGGGCATTTTACATGGAACAGTTTTTCACTGTATTTTTTGTATGGCCCATTTATATACTTGTATAGGTTAATCATGTCCCCCCTTAGACGTCTCTTCTCAAGACTAAATAAATTCAATTATTTTAATCTTTCTTCATAACTAAGACCCTCCATGCCCCTTATCAGTTTAGTCGCTCTCCTCTGTACTTTTTCCAGCTGTAGCCCTGTACTGAACTGCATATTCCAGATGAGGCCACACCAGCGCTTTGTAAAGTGGTAGTATTACATCCCTGCCCCGCGAGTCCATGCCTCGTTTAATGCATGACAATATCCTGGTGGCCTTAGAAGCAGCTGATTGACATTGTATGCTGTTATTTAATCTACCATCTACAAGGACACCCAAATCCTTCTCTATAAGTGACTCTCCCAGTGCTACATCACCTAGGACATATGAAGCACAGAGATTATTATTACTACCAAGATGCAGAACTTTACATTTATCCATATTGAACCTCATTTTCCAAGTTGATGCCCAATCACTCAGAGTGTTCAGGTCAGCTTGTAGTTTATGGACATCTTCCATAGACTGTACAGTTCTACACGGATTAGTGTCATCTGCAAAAATAGAAATGGTGCTATTAATCCCGTCCTCGATATCATTAATAAATAAATTAAATAATAGGGGACCCAGCACTGAACCTTGGGGTACACCACTTATAACCCGGGACCATTCTGACTAGGAATCATTGACCACAACTGTCTGGACACGGTCCTTCAGCCAGTTTTCAATCCAATTACAAACTATACTTTCCAAGCCTACAGTCGTGGCCAAAAGTTTTGAGAATTACATAAATATTGGAAATTGGAAAAGTTGATGCTTAAGTTTTTATAATAGCAATTTGCATATACTCCAGAATGTTATGAAGAGTGATCAGATGAATTGCATAGTCCTTCTTTGCCATGAAAATTAACTTAATCCCCAAAAAACCTTTCTACTACATTTCATTGCTCTCATTAAAGGACCTGCTGAGATCATTTCAGTAATCGTCTTGTTAACTCAGGTGAGAATGTTGACGAGCACAAGGCTGGAGATCATTATGTCAGGCTGATTGGGTTAAAAAGGCAGACTTGACATGTTAAAAGTAGGGTGATGCTTGAAATCATTGTTCTTCCATTGTTAACCATGGTGACCTGCAAAGAAACGCGTGCAGCCATCATTGCGTTGCATAAAAATGGCTTCACAGGCAAGGATATTGTGGCTACTAAGATTGCACCTCAATCAACAATTTATAGGATCATCAAGAACTTCAAGGAAAGAGGTTCAGTTCTTGTTAAGAAGGCTTCAGGGCGTCCAAGAAAGTCCAGCAAGCGCCAGGATCGTCTCCTAAAGAGGATTCAGCTGCGGGATAGGAGTACCATCAGTGCAGAGCTTGCTCAGGAATGGCAGCAGGCAGGTGTGAGCGTATCTGCACGCACAGTGAGGCGAAGACTTTTGGAAGATGGCCTGGTGTCAAGAAGGGCAGCAAAGAAGCCACTTCTCTCCAAAAAAAAACATCAGGGACAGATTGATCTTCTGCAGAAAGTATGGTGAATGGACTGCTGAGGACTGGGGCAAAGTCATATTCTCCGATGAAGCCTCTTTCCGATTGTTTGGGGCATCTGGAAAAAGGCTTGTCCGGAGAAGAAAAGGTGAGCGCTACCATCAGTCTTGTGTCATACCAACAGTAAAGCATCCTGAGACCATTCATGTGTGGGGTTGCCTCTCATCCAAGGGAGTGGGCTCACTCACAATTTTGCCCAAAAACACAGCCATGAATAAAGAATGGTACCAAAACACCCTCCAACAGCAACTTCTTCCAACAATCCAACAACAGTTTGGTGAAGAACAATGCATTTTCCAGCACGATGGAGCACTGTGCCATAAGGCAAAAGTGATAACTAAGTGGCTCGGGGACCAAAACGTTGACATTTTGGGTCCATGGCCTGGAAACTCCCCAGATCTTAATCCCATTGAGAACTTGTGGTCAATCCTCAAGAGGCGGGTGGACAAACAAAAACCCACTAATTCTGACAAACTCCAAGAAGTGATTATGAAAGAATGGGTTGCTATCAGTCAGGAATTGGCCCAGAAGTTGATTGAGAGCATGCCCAGTCGAATTGCAGAGGTCCTGAAAAAAAAAGGGCCAACACTGCAAATACTGACTCTTTGCATAAATGTCATGTAATTGTCGATAAAAGCCTTTGAAACGTATGAAGTGTGTGTAATTATATTTCACTACATCACAGAAACAACAGAAACAAAGATCTAAAAGCAGTTTAGCAGCAAACTTTGTGAAAACTAATATTTTTGTTATTCTCAAAACTTTTGGCCACGACTGTATAGGTCTAAAATTACCTGTGGAGGTGCTAGATCCTTTTTTGAATATGGGCACCACATTTGCCTTGTGCCAATCACTTGGCACTGTGCCAGTACCTAGAGAATTTTTAAAAATTATAAACGGGCACAGAAATGACTGAACGGAGCTCTTTAAGCACTCTTGGGTGTAATCCATCTGGACCCAGAGCCTTGTTCACATTTATCTTATTTAACTTATCTTGGACCATATCTACAGTTAGCCAATTGAGTATATCACTGGCTGTACTAACAGCCCCAGCACCACAGATATCAGGTCGTTTCTCTTCTTTTATTACCTAGTGTTTCTCGGACAGTAACATTTCCAACAAGCTCTGCATCCTTACAGATTACCAGATCCAACAGAGCATCGCCCCTAGTGGGAGCTTCTACAAACTGGCCCATAAGGTGGTCCTGCAGCAAGTTGAGGAATTTTCTCCCTTTTGCGGTTGAGGCAGAATCATGACCCTAGTCAATATCTGGGAAGTCAAAATCTCCCATTATGACCACTGTACCAGCCTGTGCAGCCAGCTCTATTTGGTTATACAGTTGCGTTTCTATCTTCTCTGTGATGTTAGGGGGTCTATACATTACACCAGGTATTATTTTTTCAGTGTTTATATCTAGTGTGGATCGACATGCTCGGCCGAACACCAGTTCGTACCCTGGGATGGCACAGGTGCTACCGACGCCAAGGATTGCGGGCCCTACTTCCATCAGGATTTCCGCCACCATTAGTAGCTGCAACCCCCCTTCTCCTCCTTCACCTCTGAATTCTTATCTTGGAGCACCAGTCAGCCATCAGTCAGTAGCTGGAAGCAGTGTAACACTGCAGTGGGGAAGCGGCAACAGGCCGTGCTGAAACTAATATGTTTAGGTGACAAACAGCACACCGCCGCAGAGCTGTGGCAGGGTATAAGGGACCAGACTGAGCTGTGGCTCTCGCCACTCAACCTACAACCAGGCATGGTAGTGTCTGATAATGGCCATAACTTGGTGACGGCTTTGGAGCTCGGCAAGCTCACACACATACCATGCCTAGCCCACGTGTTCAACTTAGTGGTTAAGTGATTTCTCAAAACCTACCCCAATTTGCCTGAGCTACTGGTGAACGTGCGCTGCGTGTTTGCCCATTTCCGAAAGTCATCTACAGCTTCCTCCGGTCTGGCAACGCTGCAGCAGCGCTTGCAATTGCCAACTCACCGACTGATTTGCGACGTGAGCATGCGCTGGAACTCCACATTCCACATGTTGGCCAAGCTTTATGAGCAGCAGAAGGCAGTAGTGGAATACCAGCTGCAACATGGTCCTCGCCTTTCCAGTCAGCTTCCGCTCTTCACAAGTGAGGAGTGGGCATGGATGTCTGACCTCTGTGAGGTTTTACACAACTTTGAGGAATCAACACAGATGGTGAGCGGCGATGCCGCTATTATCAGCGTAACCATCCCACTTCTGTGTCTACTGAAACGCTCGCTGCTCACAATGAAGGCGGACGCTTTGCATGTGGAAGAGGTGGAAATGGGGGAAGACAGTACACAGGGTGATAGCCAGACCACCCTCCGTTCATCTTCCCAGCGCAAATTGGAGGATGAGGAGCAGGAGAAGGTTGCTGAAGAGGAGGATGAGGAGATTGAGAGTCATCCTCCTGATGAGGACAGCTAAATGTCTTGTCTGTTGGGACTCCGGCACACATGGCTGACTATATGTTGGGCTGCCTTTCCCGTGACCCTTGCATTATACGCATTTTGGCCAACACCAATTACTGGTTGTTCACCCTTCTCAACCCACGCTACAAAGAGAACTTCTAATATCTCATTCCTGTGGTGGAGAGAACTAGCAAAATGGTGCAATACCAGAAGGTCCTTGTGGAAAAATTGCTCCAAAAATTTCCAGCTGACAACGCTGGCATCAGAGTACGTAGTTCCTTGGGCAACCGAGGAGGGAAGACGAGGGAAACACACAGCAGTTCCAACAGAGGCAAGGCAACACTTTCCAAGGCCTGGGACAGTTTCATGACACCCCGCCAGCAACCTCACCCTAAAGTGCGGCCTAGTGTCACAAGGAGGGAAACATTTTGGAGAGTATGTAGCAGACCGTGTCAGCGTCCTCAATGATGTCCATGTTGCATCCATTGTAACAATGCCTGTCCTGGAAAAGAATGGGACATTTTTTTGCAGAACGGTCATTCAGACAAATGGACACGGAATGCACACTAAATCATTTCAGGTTTTTTCAAGCCCTATTGAAATGAATGGTTCCGCATATGGACTTGCAAAAAAAAAAAAAAACGGAACGGAAGAAAAATACGTTTGTGTGCATCAGCTCTAATAATGGGTCTCTCTGCTGCATCTCCGCAGACAGGGGCAAACTGGAGATCTGAAAATCCACAGCACGCCTCAAACCTGCAGTTTTTTCTTTAGGGCTTATGCATAAAAACATTTTGTGGTCCACAAAACACAGATCCAAAAAAAAAAAGGATGATATACGTGCAACATCTGTTTTTGTTTTTTAGTGTAGATCCATTGTAACAATGCCTGTCCTTGTCCGCAAAATGGACAAGATTAGGACATGATCAATTTTTTGGCGGACATATGGAAACAGAATGCACATGGAGTCATTTCTGGTTTTTTGCCACTCCATTGAAATGAATGGTTCCGCATACCGGCCGTAAAAAAAATTATATGAACACGGACAAAAAAACATTTGTGTGCACGAGCCTTAGGTCTTGTTCATACGAACGTATGGGTTCAGTTGCAGTATTGCGGACCGCATATGCGGATCCCCAATAAACGGACACCGTTCTGTGTGCATTCCGCATCACAGATGCGGACCCGTTGACTTGAATGGGTCCGCAAATCCGGAGATGCGGTGCGGAACGGAAGCACGGAACGGATACCCACAGAAGCACAATAGAGAGTTCTGTTCCATACTTTCGTTCCGCACAAAGACAGAACATGTCCTATCTTTTTGCAGAACGGAGGGATGCGGACCCATTCAAGTTGCGTCCCGGAGGCCTCACGAACCATGTATTGCAGCCCCAATGCATGGAACGGAACCCATACGTTCGTGTGAACAAGCTCTTACACTGTAAGTAACTGGGGTTTGCTGATCTCTGTACTGTACAGTGTGGATTCCATTACTAAAATTTCAGAACAAAAAAAAAAAAGTACACACACAATCCACAAGATAGATGGCTTTGGGGTGGTTTTAAAAGCCCCATTCACTTGTATTCTTTGCAGATTTTTTATGCGAGATCAGATTTTATTTTTTTTCTATTAGAGTACAGTCATATGGTGTTCAGGATGTGGCCGTGCTCCAATCAAGGTCCTTAGACCTGCGGGACGGCGCCACTGGGACCATGGCCACTGATGGAGGATTGCATCCATCGGCAGCCTCCATTCATTTTTACCGGAGACGGACAGGGGAACTAATGCATGCGCAGTCCATCCCCAGCTTATGTAAATAGAGGCCACTGATGGATGGGATCCTCCATCAGCAGCCATGTCCCCAGCACAGCACCAGCATGCAAGTGTAAGGCTACATGCACACGACCGTTTTTTGTTGCGGGGCTACGGAACAGACATACTGATGCGGACAGCACACGGTGTGCTGTCTGCATTTTTTGCGGACCCATTGAAATGAATGGATCCACATCCTATCCGCAAAAAAAAAAAACAGAACGGACAGGGAAACAAAAAACCTTTGTGTCCATGTAGCCTAAACATGAATTATTCATATAAAACTATTGGCCATCAGCACATGTGCAGCTAGTGATATAAACTGTCCAGCCCCTTTAATTAATCATATTTTCAGCTTTCTAAGGGCTCATGACCGTATGTATTTTGCAGTCCACAAAAAAACAAGAATAGGACATATGCTATGTTTTTTGTGTGGAACGGACATGGAATGCACACAGTCATTTCAGTTTTTTTTAAAGTCCCATTGAAATTAATGGTTCTGTATACGGACCTGTAAAAAAAACGGAGAGGAAACGGCAGAAAAATACGTTCGTGTGCAAGAGCCCCAATATTGATGTCCTATCCTCAGGACAGGCCATCACTATTGGATCAGTGGGGTCTGATTCTCGGCAACCCTGCCAATCAGATGTATAGGCGTCACCACACACATCAGTTTCGCTCTGATGTTCTTTTTACCAGATTTAAAAAAAAAAAATTTAAAAAACGGAATAAGCGCTTTTTTTGCACACAGTGTGTCTTACTTCTAATGTTTTCTGTGTGGCGTTTTTTGCCCTATAGAGACAGTGTTCTGAAAACGCCTGAAAGACCTCACGAGCTGTAGCATGCTGCCAGAAAGACCAAACACACCACTAATGAACAAAACGGCATTTCATATTTTCCACAGACCTTCAGCGAACATCTGGAGGTGGCATTTTTACCAGCAAAAAAAAAAAAAAAGTGCAGAAAACTGCCACTAAAAGCCAATGTGTAAAAGCACATGTTGTGGTTTTTCCGCACAGATTTCCGTGCGAAAAACTGCAGCGTATTACAGTACCAGCAAAGTCTACGAGATTACACTAATGTCATGTACACTTTGCAGATTTTTTTTTTTTCGTGCAGAAACTGACCTGCAATGCGCATTTCAAAATCTGCATCAAGTCAATTATGTTTGCGGTTTTAGCTGTGGATTTCAATGGAAGGCAAGATCTGCAGCAAAACCGCATCAAATTTGCACCAAAAACCGCTGTAAGACATTGCAGATTTTGGTGCAGATATGCTGGAGAAACACAAATAAATCTGCATGTAATTTCATGAGCATCTCATGTGCAGGTGGCTTAAAGGTACCTGCATACCGTGCAGGTGTGTGCACAGAAAATCTGCCCCAAATCCGCACTATTTATGTTTTTGGTGTGGATTTTCCACAGATCTCCCCCTTCCATTCAAAACGGTAAAATCTGCACAAGAAAACCCCAATGAACAGGCTGCATTTCTAAATCTGCACAGCAGGTCAATTTCTGCACCTCAGGCCTCAGGCACACGGCCGGAGTTCTGGTCCGCATCCGTTGCTCCATTCCGTAGCCCCACAAAAACAGTATAACATGTCCTATTCTTGTCCGTTTTGCGGACAAGAATAGGCATTTCTACAATGGTCTGCCTGGACCACAAAAAACGGAATGGTCGTGTGCATGAGGCCTAAGAAAAAAAGCAAAGTATCCACGAGATTTGTCTGATCTCATCTCATCCACTTTGCTGGTGGTGTATTAGGCCTCATGCACACGTATTGCTGGCCATGTGCATCACGCAGCTGTTTTTTAGGTCTTGCACCCTTGCTCCATTCCAGTGAGTGAACAAGGGTGCAACACCCAGACCGTAGACCTTTTCTTACATTCCTTCTCGGCAATTCTAGCCATTGCTTGGAAATGAGCAAATCGTGACAATAATTGTCTAAAATTGATGAACCTTCTCATCAGCACACAAATGGATCGATCCCACGTTCATTTGTAGCAAACCTGAAGAGGGTTAACCTACAACCAGCATTTATAACACATCCACAAGATATGTGAATAATGTCCAGACTGTTGGAACATGCAGCGATTCAGAAAATTGCCCCCCCCCCCCCCTCCGTTTGAATGGAGCGGTCGTGAATGTCGGTTCAGTGCTCCATTCACTTCTATGGGACTGATGCAGACAACACTCCACCTGTACCATAGAACTGAATGGAGCACTGGACCAGCATGGACACTACAGCTCTATTCAAGGAGGTCACAACATGTATTGCTTATCCTGCGGATAGATGATAAATGCCATTTGAGGGATAACTTGTCTCATGCAGATAGGGAAAGAACACGGATTCAAAGAATGATTTTTAGCAAAACAGTATTTATTAAGCTGCGATTTTATTCTTCTACTGAAAGACCGCCGTAAACTAAATGATCAGAAACCATATCAATGGAAGTGCATTCAGATTGTGGACACAGAAAAAGAAATTGCAGAAAGGTACAGATTTGCGGCTACAACATATATTGTATTTTCATGACCACACACAAAATGGATGCACAATTGTTTCCAAGCAAAAAAATTTAATAAAAACTATATCTGTCTGAGCGATACCCACAGTCCGAACAGGATATCCAGCGTCTGTACATATAAACATCCTTAATCTATCGTTTTAAATTAATTTATTATGAGAATTGCAAAGTGAATGATTAGCAATTACAGCAGCCATTTACAGCACAAGCCCCAGAAATATTTACAGGCAGCCATTTTTCTTCCCCATATCAACTGGAGTCATAATTAGCTGACAAGTCATTAGCACTGCCAGAACGTAAAGCCGTATAAATACACAGACATGTATCCTGTCCACCAGGAACGGGGGCCATAGATCTACAGACAGAGCCGGAGAAGTGTGGCTTAGGCCTTATTCACACAGTGTTTGATCGGTGATTGCGAGCCAGAACCAGGTGTGGGTCTAAACACAGAACCTTATGTCTGTGGAGGCGCCAATCCCGCTTTTTGGCTCACAATCACTGACCGAACACGGATGTGTGAAAACTAGGCCTCAGGGTATGTTCACACAGAGGATTTTTGGTGTGGATTTCGCACAAAAGACCCACACAGAAGTTCCCCAGTGATTTCAATAACAGGGAATCCGCATGTTAAAAAAAATAAAAAGTTTTTTTTTTTCTACTTGCGGTTTTTAAGTGTCCTGTCCATTATTGACACACATTCCGCCTCCAGAATTTCCATTGAAAATGGGCAGGAATGATAAAAAAAAAAAAAAAAAAAGAATAATCTGATGCAGATTCCGTACCCTTAGGGTACGTGCACACGGTGCAGATTTGTATGCAGAAAATCCACACCAAAACCACATATAAATACACAATATTTATTGCCATTTTGGAGCATTTTTTAAATCTTTATGTATTTTTTGTTGCTGATCTTGGTGGAGATTTTCTGTTTATGTTGATAACCCAATTGAAGTTTATGGGGAAAACCACTATACCTAAAGGTGCGGAATCGCACAAACAATTGGTATGCTGAGGATTTCAAAATCCACATGGCAGGTCAATTTCCAATTAAAAAGCAAAGTGTACATGAGATTTATCAAATCTCATTCACTTTGCTGGTCCTGTATTACGGTGCGGTTTTTCCGCCACATGTACAGGTAGCCTAAGTTAGGCTAGTTTCACATTTGCGGCACAGTTCTGCAGCCGAGAACAGCCTACTAGAGTCCTCTGGATCCGGCGTTGCCGGAATGCCCGCCAGCCCCATTGACTCTAATGGGGTCCGGAGAAGATCCGGTTGCTACCCGGAAACTATGCCGGGATCCAGCCAGACAACTAATGATGCATGCAACGCTTTTTGTCCGGCTGATTCCAAGCATTCTAGGCCGATACAGTCTGACGGAGAGTTGCGCCGCAAATGTGACAGTAGCCTTATCCTTGTCAGAACTGTCTTTGTGAAAAAAAAAGGTCATCGATGCCGTTAAAGTACATTGTCGACATTTCATTTTTCCAATGAAATTAAATTAAATGGTTGCCCCGGGCAAGATGGACAATCTCAGACTATTTGGATATGATACTGTAGTTGCCCATAGCAAGCTATGAAATAAAGGTTTTCATTTTCTAGCCAGGACTCTCTCATCATAAAATTTTCCCCATAAAGGCACAGTCACTTTCTAATGCTGTAAAACCTGTCACTTAATAAAAATAGAAAAAAACAAAAACAAAAAAACAGCTGGTGCCATTTGTCATACATGTATGTTTTATATATGTGCACAGTAGCTCATGCCAAGGTACGGTTTACGATGACAGTCTCATTATTAAGCAAGAGAGAAAAAAAAAAAACTTATTTTTGATGGACACAATTTAGTAGAAAACCCACCAAAACTACTTCTGACAATCTATGCAATTTTAAGCAAAGCCAAGTTCTGACAACCTAGCACTGTAGCAAGAAAAAAAGTGCTTAAATGGGGTTTTCAGGATTTTAATATTGATGATGATAGGTTATGAATATGACATTATCAGCCGTTTGAAGAGAAGGCTGCACTCGTGCCAGTGCTGCTTTACCTGCTCGCCGTCGACATCACAGCAGGGAGCAGTGTAATTACAAGACATCCCATTCACTTCTGTGGGACAGCTCGTTCCTATACACTTGAGTGGGACGGCTAGATGGGCCAAATGGTTCTTATCCGTCGACCTGCGACGGCGAACAGGTAAACAATGAAAAGAAGGCAGCGCCAGCACAAAGTGCAGCCATCTCATCAGACCGCCGCTGATCTGATATTACCTATGCCGAGGATAGGTTATCAATATTAAAATCCTGGAAAACCCCTTAATGCTTATGATAACAAATTCCACATATTTCTTAAGTAGCAGAATATACACAGTAATGATACAGTAACAGTGCCACAGGCCCTTTTAATCACCAGCAGGTTGTACAAAGATGGAGTGCACAAATATTGGTATATACACATGTACAAGTACAAGCAGGTTGGTAGAAGCTTTCATCTCTATCACCGGGTGCGGTTAGCCGCAGAGAGAATTACAGTGTTCTTCTCAAGTCTGAAGTAGACACGTAGCCATCAGCGTGGTTGAAGGGGAAAAATTTTTTAGAAAATCACAAAGAATTGAGAAGTTATGAAAAAAATGGTTAGGATGGCAATTCTAGTGGAGACTACAAAGTTGTAGTCTGAATAACAGAGAACATGGGAGTAGATTTCAATGTTGGTTGTCCTCTGTCTAGGTGAACCCCATAGTGTTCTTTACCATGATGTACTGAAAAACATAATATGGTCACTAACTTTTCAGACGACTTTGCATATATCAATAGTACAAGCGACCATAAGAAACTTTGTAATATATCTTAACAGAGAGAAAGGTCTAGTTCTCCTGTTATCAGCTGTTTACCTCATTTCCCCCCTGCTGAATGCTTTTCTCATTGAAATTGACATCAGTCCATACAAGTCTATGGTGAAGTGAGGGGAAAGGAGTGAGCAGGAGCTCAGAGACACTGAACCAAATAAACATTTCTGTCTTAGCCCAAGTGCTTCATTCACATACATACAGCTCAGCACTTCTCTGTAATGTCCTTCATGGTCTTGGGGTTGCTTTTGAACCAGAGAAAGTTAGGAAGCGGATTCCACTGCATTTTCTGTGTGCAGTGGGTGGGAGCTAGTCTCTGCTAACCATATCTGGGAGAACCGCAAACTAATAATCTAACATACAGGGGAGAAATCTGCTAAAAATGCCAGATACAAGCCATATAAATGACCAGAAATAGTGTTACTCCTTATTTACAGATGCTGTACTATTGATTAATGCAAAATGCGTTGAAAGGTTAGGTACGTGTCAGTATTATGGTCCGCAAACAACAAATCCGCAAAATACGGATAATTCTGTGTGCATTTCATATTTTTCTCACTCCCATCAACTGACGGACAAAAATAGGACATTTTCTATCATTTGTGGAATGGAAAAATGGATCTGCAAAAACAAAAACCACAGCAATTCCCCAAAGCCATCATGGGCTCCCAGCAGTGGGATCTATAGATATATAAGATCGCCATTTTCACTTGCCCGTTTCTGCATAAATACTATGTAGTATAAGGTTATAGTATTGTGTCATATTCCAGATTTTACTATACAATTGCTAGGGTATCATGCAGGTTCACCATAATAAATTAACAGGCAAAATTGTAATGGCACTTTCAGCTATAATATAATTTTCATAATATATATATATATATGTATATAAAAATTGTTCAGTTTTTTTTTAACCATGGCCTACTTCCTAGCAATAGATTCAAGTAAGGCCTTTGGCACACGACCATATGTATTTTGCGGTCCGTTTTTCACAGATCCGTTTCTGTTCCGTATTTCTGCAAAAACATGCGTATGGCTTCCGTACGCGATACTTTTTTGCGGATCGCAAACTGAAACATAAAATTTGTAATTATTACTGCAATGTTTGTAAACAGTAAAAACATGGACAAAGTAGGCATGGATCTGCAAAATACGGATGACATACGGATGTCTTCCGTATGCACTCCGGATTTTTTTGCGGACCCATTAACTTGAATGGAGAGACGGAACGTTATTTGCGGACAATAATAGGACAAGTTCTATCTTTTAGAGGAACGGATATACGGAATGAATGGTTCCGCATACGGACCACAAATGGAAACCGCAAAAACAGAACGGAAAAAAAAAAAAATACGGTCGTGTGCAAGAGACCTAAGAAACAGGAGACAATGCTGCACGGTCACCTGCAAAAATACATACTGAAGACCTACAACTAGCACTTTGTAATCAAGTATTCAGGACTGCAGTCAGGAATAGGATGCACGTTTGGAAATGTGAATGAAATATGCATAACTAGTGTTCTAACAAATACACAGAACCGCAGGCTCTGCTACCGACAGGTTAGAGAAACCTTGTTGGCATCTCCGTGTAGAACTGGTTTCAAACCAAAATTAGTCTTTATGTACTTGAAGAATTTACTTTGCCTTCGATGTGGCTGTATCACCAAATAAGGGACCAGTGATTGCTGAAATATGATATTATTGTCCACCAAAGACACAAAAATGTCTAATTTTCATAAGGATAACCTCCTAGTGGTTAGTGGTGCTACAAGAGCGCGGGAGATCTACGTTCCGAGATGGTCTCCGATAACGTAGCCTTATTAAGGCTTATGAAGAACACTGCAAGTTTCACCCTCGTCATATCAATACATCCACCTCGGCTTCGTGCTCTTCTTCGTTCACTTTTAAAGATAGGACTTCTTCGTTTAGAAATAAGCCACTGAGTCTTTCCTTCCGCGCTTGCCTCTGTTCCTTCAGCTGTCTCTTCCGCAAGGCTTTCTGCTGCAGTTTCCTTTGCTTTGACCTTTTCTAAATTGAATAAACCACATTACATTTAGGTAAGGAAAACCACACGTTCTACAAGCTCAACGCTTTTTATTCTATCGTCTTAAAACATGTACTAAAGGGCAATTCAACCCAAATTTTTTTTAGAAGCACATGTATTGCCTAGTGGTTACACTAAAAGGGGTTGACCACTTTCCCAACAAATTTCAGAAAGCCACATACACTATTGCCGGGATGGCTAACCTGTGGCCCTCCAGCTGTTGCAAAACTACAACTCCCAGCATGCCTAGACTGCCATCAGCCTACAGCAGGGCTTGATGGGAATTGTAGTTTTACAACAGCTGGAGAGCCACAGGTTGGCCATCTCTGCACCATTATATAATGGCATGGCAAATGATTCATGACTTAGTATTGCCTGTGACGTTCCCCAGTGTCCATAGGCATCACCTCTAAACAAGACATGGGTGGGATTTATCATAAGGAGAATATTTGAAGTCAGTATGCTTGGGTCTGTGTTGGCATACTTTATGCAACATCAATCAAATATCTCATGCTTGATAAATGTGTCCTTTCCTTAAAGGGGTTTCCTGAGATTTTTATACCGATGACCTATGCTCTGGATAGGTCATCAGTATCTGATCGGTGAGGGTCCAACACCCGCCAATCAGCTGTTCGAGAAGGCAGCGGTTGCGCCACTGCTTTTCCTAGGCCGAGTGACAACACGTTCATTGTTCACGCGGCCTAGGAGCAGCTCAGCCCCATTGAAGTGAATGGGGCTGCGCTGCGATACCATGCACAGCCGCTATAAAATGTACGGCACTGTACTTGGTGAGCAAGAAGGCCTTCTTAAAAACAGCTGATCTGAGGGCGTCCCGCACAGCGGACCCTCACAGGTCATCATTAGTAAACTCCTGGAAAACCCTTTTAAACTCAACACTATTGTCTAGAACAGCTCCTCCAGTTTTCCTACTCCACCCTCCTACTGGAGTGAGATTGAGACTTTTAAAAAAAAAAAGTTGGAAAACTGTAGTCTGTGGTGTAAAAATGCAAAAAGACACAACATTCTTCTACATGCGAGTGCAAAAAGTCGTAAAAACAGCCCTATTTTCCAACTTTTTAAAGCCAGAATTCTGGAGTGAAGGCATAATAAATCTGCCCCGTGGTGACCAAAGGTTCCCAAGGTGGCAGCTGCATCCTCTACTGCATAGGAGTATATACAGATAACAGAATCTCCGGGATCTCCGCCTGCACTGAATACTTTCAGCGCCTGCAATAGTAGAGGTGGAGACACTACCATGTTGAGAACCGATGGACACCACAGAGGACTTGCCTGGGAAAAGTGGAAAAATACTGAACTCAAGTAAGAGCATACTTCTAGCAGTGGAGGTAGCTAGGCTGACTGTAAGCTAAAGGGGACCACCTGCCTCATTTGCTTCCTATAGGAATGGAGATAGATCGATAGATAGATATATATACACTGCTCAAAAAAAATAAAGGGAACACGTGAACAACAAGTCAATCACACTTCTGTGAAATCAAACTGTCCACTTAGGAAGCAACACTGAGTGACAATTTCACATGCTGTTGTGCAAATGGGATAGACAACAGGTGGAAATTATAGGCAATTAGCAAGACACCCCCAATAAAGGAGTGGTTCTGCAGGTGGTGACCACAGACCACTTCTCAGTTCCTATGCTTCCTGGCTGATGTTTTAGTCACCTATGAATGCTGGCGGTGCTTTCACTCTAGTGGTAGCATGAGACGGAGTCTACAACCCACACAAGTGGCTCAGGTAGTGCAGCTTATCCAGGATGGCACCTCAATGCGAGCTGTGGCAAGAAGGTTTGCTGTGTCTGTCAGCGTAGTGTCCAGAGCATGGAGGCGCTACCAGGAGACAGGCCAGTACATCAGGAGACGTGGAGGAGGCCGTAGGAGGGCAACAACCCAGCAGCAGGACCGCTACCTCCACCTTTGTGCAAGGAGGAACAGGAGGAGCACTGCCAGAGCCCTGCAAAATGACCTCCAGCAGGCCACAAATGTGCATGTGTCTGCTCAAACGGTCAGAAACAGACTCCATGAGGGTGATATGAGGGCCCGACATCCACAGATGGGGGTTGGGCTTACAGCCCAACACCGTGCAGGACGTTTGTCATTTGCCAGAGAACACAAAGATTGGCAAATTCGCCACTGGCGCCCTCTGCTCTTTACAGATGAAAGCAGGTTCACACTGAGCAGATGTGACAGACGTGACAGAGTCTGGAGACGCCGTGGAGAACATTCTGCTGCCTGCAACATCCTCCAGCATGACTGGTTTGGCATTGGGTCAGTAATGGTGTGAGGTGGCATTTCTTTGGAGGGCCGCACAGCCCTCCATGTGCTCGCCAGAGGTAGCCTGACTGCCATTCGGTACCGAGATGAGATCCTTAGACCCCTTGTGAGACCATATGCTGGTGCAGTTGGCCTGGGTTCCTCCTAATGCAAGACAATGCTAGACCTCATGTGGCTGGAGTGTGTCAGCAGTTCCTGCAAGACGAAGGCATTGATGCTATGGACTGGCCCGCCCGTTCCCCAGACCTGAATCCAATTGAGCACATCTGGGACATCATGTCTCGCTCTATCCACCAACGTCACGTTGCACCAGACTGTCCAGGAGTTGGCAGATGCTTTAGTCCAGGTCTGGGAGGAGATTCCTCAGGAGACCGTCCGCCACCTCATCAGGAGCATGCACAGGCGTTGTAGGGAGGTCATACAGGCACGTGGAGGCCACACACACTACTGAGCCTCATTTTGACTTGTTTTAAGGACATTACATCAAAGCTGGATCAGCCTGTAGTGTGTTTTTACACTTTAATTTTGAGTGTGACTCCAAATCCAGACCTCCATGGGTTGAAAAATTTGATTTCCATTTTTTTTTTTGTGTGATTTTGTTGTCAGCACATTCAACTATGTAAAGAACAAAGTATTTCAGAAGAATATTTAATTAATTCAGATCTAGGATGTGTTATTTTTGTGTTCCCTTTATTTTTTTGAGGTATGTATGTATGTATGTATGTATGTATGTATGTATGTATGTATGTATGTATATATATATATATATATATATATATATATATATATATATATATATATATATATATATATATATATTTCATTTTTTGCATCCCACTCACTGCTTGGATATAACATATTACTAAGGCCTCATGCACACAGCAAATCACGGATCTCAGCTGTGAGAAAGCTGCCAAAAACACCCCATCTACAGAAAAGTCCTATTCTTGCAAAACGGATCATAGGAAATGGTCTAATTTTTGCGGGGCCGCGGAATGAACTTACAGATGTGGACAGCACACAGGTGTGCTGTCCGCATCTTTTGTAGCTCTTTTGAGATGAATGGCCTTGTGCATGCGGCTACACATTTATTACTTGATAGGTCTGTTATCTCTCAACGTATAGGCAGGCTTGAGGAGCAAGAAGACACGTCAACACGTCTTACAGAGGTCCCATCACTTCTCTGTCTCTCCATCCATCTGCTTCCGAGGCAGACACCAGCAGGGAGGAAGCCAAGGGCTGCAGCAGAATTTGGTTCCCCTGCTTTCCCCAAACTCAAAGAATGGAGGGTGTAGCCTAGTGTATGAAGCTATCAAACTGCATACAGCACTTATGTTTAATGAGATTAGATACTAGATTACCAGAGGTGTTTAAAAAGATTACCATAAGAGTAATGTTTATAACTTACTGTATACCTTTCAAGAGAACATACACTTTACACATGTACATTTAATGTACAGCCACACATTTACCTTTGAATCCCTAATCCTTTCTGCTGCGCTTGCAGACAGATTGCTGTCACTGTGAGTTCGACTCATGTTTGCACTCGAGTTGGAGGCAGAGTTGCCCCCACTAGAGCCGCTGCTGCTGGCTGTGCTGACCATACTGGCGCTGCTGCTGCTCACGCTGGCTCCGCTCACTCCACTTGTACTAGCCGTGCTGTAACTGGTCCTTTTCCAGTTCTCTCGTGTGGATCGCTGACGTGGACTATGCTCCTTGATATAGCTTCTGACCTGAGAGTTAGAGAAAGGAAAAACGAGGCAGGCGTTATTGAAAAGAGAAAATAGACTCCTTACACACAGAGGAGCATTGTAAGTTGTATGGAAAACGTACAGTCTGGTAACTGGAATGTAATACTGGCATGTAGTGTCTATTCCGCATAACACTGCATGTCCCTGCATTGTAGGCATGACCATTTCAGTGATTCTGGGCCTGCTTCTGTCAGTACTAGGACCAGGCAAAGTTTAGCAACTCCTCCTCCGCCTCTTCAATCCCGCCTAGGTGATCAGCACCCAGACAAACCTGTTTGAGCTTTTCATCAGTTAGGCAGTTCAGTTCAATGATAAACTCGCTGTCCGTAGGGGAAATCTGCGCCGTTGGATCAATGATTTTTATGATGTCAAGCTGTTCCCGAAGTCCCATTTCTGTGCTGACCTTTCGACTTAGGTACTCTATGTATTCCACCTAAAAGGTAAAAGAAAATCACGTAAAATGATTTGTCCAAGTATAAAGCACAACATACAATACCTTGCGGCAGAGTGATCCGGCAAGCAGTTCAGTCGCTGATGGCATTAGTAAGGCCGAATGCACACTCGTATAGTGTATTACTGTAGTGCAGCGGCGACATGAAGCGCACGGCGTCATAGCAACCAATGACGCCATACGCTCCTGCTCTGAACAGGAATCCAGCCCGGCATACCACGGACCGCTCTCGGCCGCGGAACACGGCAGTGTGCATTCGGCCTAAGGCCTCATGCACATGACCATTGTTGTGTTCCGTTCCGCAAAATGGGGCTCCGTTGTTCCGTTTTAGTTTTTGTTTCCGTGTGTCTTCCTTTATTTTTGGAGGATCACCAGACATGGAGTAAAAAAAAAAAGTCTAAGTCAAGTTTGCCATGCAAATTATAGGAAAAAAACAGACACGGATGACAATCTTGTGTGCCTCCGCGTTTTTTCACGGTCCCATTGACTTGAATGGGTCCGCGAACCGTTTTCCATGAAAAAAAATTAGGACAGGTTATATTTTTTTGACATACTGGAACCACGGACGCAGATGACAAATGGTGCATTAGCCGAGTTTTCAACGAACCCATTGAAAGTCAATGGGTCCGCAGAAAATCACGAAAAACGGAACAACGGACACGGAATAAAACAACGGTCGTGTGCATGAGGCCTAAGACTGATCAGGATCCTGATCAGTCTTAAAAATGCCCGGTCAAAAAAAAAAAAATGCATTGAAATGCCGGATCTGTCTTTCCGGTGTCATCCGGCAAAACGGATCAGGCATTTATCTTTTTTCACCGGATCAGGCATTCTGGTATTTTGCACGAATACATTTCTATGGGAAAAAATGCCGGATCCAGCATTCAGGCAAGCCTTCAGTTTTTTTCCGCCGGAGATAAAACCGTAGCATGCTACGGTTTTCTTTTTTGCCTGATCAGTTAAAATGACTGAACTGAACACATCCTGAACGGATTACTCTCAATTCAGAATGCATGGGGATAAAACTGATCAGTTATTTTCCGGTATAGAGCCCTTTTGACAGAACTCTATACCGGAAAAGAAAAACGCTAGTGTTTAACCGCTTAAGGACCCTGCCATTTTTCACCTTAAGGACCTGGCCATTTTTTGCAAATCTGACATGTGTCACTTTAAATGGTAATAACTTTGGAACGCTTTTACTTATCCAAGCAATTCTGAGACCGTTTTCTCGTCACACATTGTACTTCATGACAGTGGTAAATTTGAGTCTAAATATTTTATTTATAAAAAAAAAAATATATATTTACCAAAAATTTAGAAAAATTCATAATTTTCTAAATTTCTATTTCTCTGCTTTTAAAACAGATAGTAATACCTCCTAAAATAGTTTACTTTACACTTCCCATATGTGTACTTCATGTTTGGATCATTTTGGAAATGACATTCACTGGTCACACAGCTCCCCAAACATAGCACTAAGGAAGCGCTATGGATGTAAGAGGAGTACTGAAGGGGTTAACTCTGCAGCTGAGGAAGAAGGGCAGGCTAATCCACAGCTTTGATCTCCTCAGCACTAGAGAAGGAGAATTACAAGTAGATCAGTTCTTATCAACTGTGTTTACTCAGTGACAGTTTTACTGCAGGACGAAATTGTTCCTCCTAGTGCGTTAAATGCCTGCAAGTTAGGACGAGCATTCTCGTCCAAGGTCCTGAACGTGTTAAATGGCAATTCCACCTTTTGACACATCTCCTAGACATGTCAGATAAGTTGCGCAATTTATTTCAGTGACATTTTGACATAGATGCTTTGACAGATTCCTAGTTCTAAAAACTCACTTTTCAGTGCTTCTCATTTAAGATTCCAATGTATGACATGTCAGCACCTAATCTTAATAGTTAAAAAAAAAAAAAGTGACGTGCACATCACTTTAGGATAAATGGTGGTGCCATTTATGGACTTGGTAGTCATAGAAATACAGTAGTAAGGCCACACCAGGATCCTACTGGTGATGATCGCATCCAGCATAGCGGGAAAATGCTGGAGCACCACCAGGCCCTAATAACTATAATGGGACCTGGCGGGTATCTCATGTGCTGAGATTTGGCTGGACAAATACCGCTGCAAGTGGAAGTTTTTGTCCGGCTGAGTCCCATTATAGTCAATGGGCTTCAGCTGGGAAAGTGTGAAGCTAAAAAGTGCAAGTAAGGCCCCTTTCACACGAGCGAGTATTCCGCGCGGATGCGATGCGGGAGGTGAACGCATTGCACCCGCACTGAATACTGACCCATTCATTTCTATGGGGCTGTGCACACGAGCGGTGATTTTCACGCATCACTTTTGCGTTGCGTGAAAATCGCAGCATGCTCCTCTTTGTGCGTTTTTCACGTAACGCAGGCCCTATAGAAATGAATGGGGTTGCGTGAAAATCGCAAGCATCCGCAAGCAAGTGCGGATGCGGTGCGATTTTCACGCACGGTTGCTAGGAGACGATCGGGATGGAGACCCGAACCTTATTATTTTCCCTTATAACATGGTTATAAGGGAAAATAATAGCATTCTGAATACAGAATGCTAAGTAAAACAGGGCTGGAGGGGTTAAAAAAAAAAAAAAAAAGTCATTTAACTCACCTTTATCCACTTGCTCGCGTAGCCGGCATCTCCGTCTGACTCTTTTACTGTCTAGGACCTGTGGAGAGCATTAACTATAGTTTAAGGACCTGGGATGACGTCACTCCGGTCATCACATGGTACGTCACATGATCTTTTACCATGGTGATTCACCATGGTAAAAGATCATGTGACGTACCATGTGATGACCAGAGTGACGTCATCCCAGGTCCTTAAACTATAGTTAATGCTCTCCACAGGTCCTAGACAGTAAAAGAGTCAGACGGAGATGCCCGGCATCGCGAGCAAGTGGATTAAGGGGAGTTAAATGATTTTTTATTTTTTTTAACCCCCTCCAGCCCTGTTTTACTTAGCATTTTGTATTCAGAATGCTATTATTTTCCCTTATAACCATGTTATAAGGGAAAATAATACTATTTACAGAACACCGATCCCAAGCCCGAACTTCTGTGAAGAAGTTCGGGTTTGGGTACCAAACACGCGTGATTTTTCTCACGCGAGTGCAAAACGCATTACAAGGTTTTGCACTCGCGCGGAAAAATCGCGGGTGTTCCCGCAACGCACCTGGACATTTTTCCGCAACGCCCGTGTGAAAGAGGCCTTAGGCCTCCTGCACACGACCGTTGTGTGCACCCGTGGCCGTTGTGCCGTTTTCCGTTTTTTTTTTCGCGGACCCATTGACTTTCAATGGGTCCGTGAAAAAAAAAAAAAAAAAAAAAAAAAAAAAAAAACGGAAAATGCACCGTTTTGCAGCCGCATCCGTGTTTCCTGGCCGGGAAAAAAATATGACCTGTCCTATTTTTTTCACGGCCAACGGTTCACGGACCCATTCAAGTCAATGGGTCCGTGAAAGAACACGGATGCACACAAGATTGGCATCCGTGTCCGTGATCCGTAGGTTACTTTTTATACAGACGGATCCGAAGATCCGTCTGCATAAAAGCTTTTTCATAGCTGAGTTTTCACTTCGTGAAAACTCAGAACCGACAGTATATTCTAACACAGAGGCGTCCCCATGGTGATGGGGACGCTTCAGGTTAGAATATACTAAAAGAACTGTGTACATGACTGCCCCCTGCTGCCTGGCAGGTGCTGCCAGGCAGCAGCCCCCCCCCTGTAGTTAACACATTGGTGGCCAGTGGGCCCCCCTCCCTCCCCTGTAGTTAACTCGTTGGTGGCCAGTGGGCCCTCTCCCCTCCCTCCCCCTCCTAATTAAAACCCCCCCCCCCTATCATTGGTGGCAGCGGAGAGTACCGATCGGAGTCCCAGTTTAATCGCTGGGGCTCCATGGCAACCAGGACGCTACTGCTGTCCCGGTTGCCATGGTTACTTAGTAATTTGTAGAACCATTATACTTAACTGCGATCTCTGCGTCCGGCCGGGAGCTCCTCCTACTGGTAAGTGACAGGTCATGTCACTTACCAGTTCTACAAATTGCTTAGCACAAATTGCTAAGTAACCATGGCAACCGGGACAGCAGTAGCGTCCTGGTTGCCATGGTTACCGATCGGAGCCCCAGCGATTAAACTGGGACTCTGATCGGTACTCTCCGCTGCCACCAATGATAGGGGGGGGGGGGGGGGAAGATTTTAATTAGGAGGGGGAGGGAGGGGAGAGGGCCCACTGGCCACCAACGAGTTAACTACAGGGGAGGGAGGGGGGGGGCCACTGGCCACCAACGAGTTAACTACAGGGGAGGGAGGGGGGGCCACTGGCCACCAACGAGTTAACTACAGGGGAGGGAGGGGGGGCCACTGGCCACCAACGAGTTAACTACAGGGGAGGGAGGGGGGGCCACTGGCCACCAACGAGTTAACTACAGGGGAGGGAGGGGGGGCCACTGGCCACCAACGAGTTAACTACAGGGGGGGGAGGGGGGGCCACTGGCCACCAACGAGTTAACTACAGGGGAGGGAGGGGGGGCCACTGGCCACCAACGAGTTAACTACAGGGGAGGGAGGGGGGGCCACTGGCCACCAACGAGTTAACTACAGGGGAGGGAGGGGGGGCCACTGGCCACCAACGAGTTAACTACAGGGGAGGGAGGGGGGGCCAGCCGCACTGGCCACCAACGAGTTAACTACAGGGGAGGGAGGGGGGGCCAGCCGCACTGGCCACCAATGTGTTAACTACAGGGGGCAGTCATGTACACAGTTATTTTAGTATATTCTAACCTGAAGCGTCCCCCATCACCATGGGAACGCCTCTGTGTTAGAATATACTGAATATACTAAAAGAACTGTGTACATGACTGCCCCCTGCTGCCTGGCAGGTGCTGCCAGGCAGCAGCCCCCCCCTGTAGTTAACACATTGGTGGCCAGTGGGCCCCCCCCTGTAGTTAACTCATTGGTGGCCAGTGGGCCCCCCCCTGTAGTTAACTCATTGGTGGCCAGTGGGCCCCCCCCTGTAGTTAACTCATTGGTGGCCAGTGGGCCCCCCCCTGTAGTTAACTCATTGGTGGCCAGTGGGCCCCCCCCTGTAGTTAACTCATTGGTGGCCAGTGGGCCCCCCCCTGTAGTTAACTCATTGGTGGCCAGTGGGCCCCCCCCTGTAGTTAACTCATTGGTGGCCAGTGGGCCCCCCCCTGTAGTTAACTCATTGGTGGCCAGTGGGCCCCCCTCCCTCCCCTGTAGTTAACTCGTTGGTGGCCAGTGGGCCCTCTCCCCTCCCAATTAAAATCTCCCCCCCTATCATTGGTGGCAGCGGAGAGTACCGATCGGAGTCCCAGTTTAATCGCTGGGGCTCCATGGCAACCAGGACGCTACTGCTGTCCCGGTTGCCATGGTTACTTAGTAATTTGTAGAACCATTATACTTAACTGCGATCTCCGCGTCCGGCCGGGAGCTCCTCCTACTGGTAAGTGACAGGTCATGGTTGCCATGGCCCCCCCTCCCTCCCCTGTAGTTAACTCGTTGGTGGCCAGTGGCCCCCCCTCGGATTTGAGTTTCACGATGTAACTCAAATCCGACGGTAGATTCTAACATAGAGGCGTTCCCATGGTGATGGGGACGCTTCAAGTTAAAATATACCATCGGATTGGAGAAAACTCCGATCCTATGGTATATTAACTCCTGACTTTACATTGAAAGTCAATGGGGGACGGATCCGTTTGAAATTGCACCATATTGTGTCAACGTCAAACGGATCCGTCCCCATTGACTTGCATTGTAATTCAGGACGGATCCGTTTGGCTCCACACGGCCAGGCGGACACCAAAACTACTTTTTTTTCATGTCCGTGGATCCTTCAAAAATCAAGGAAGACCCACGGACGAAAAAACGGTCACGGAAAAACGGGACCCGTTTTTGCGGACCGCAAAAAAATACGGTCGTGTGCAGGAGGCCTAAATTGGAGGGCACTCCGTTATCTGGTGTTGCATAGAACTACACAGATGGTTGTATTAATATATAGTTGTTTATTAACAAAATAAAATATAGAATATTCATAATTCACACTCATCTGCTGAGGGGTTAACTGACGCTTATCTGCTGCCAGTACCTGCCTCCTGGATTAAGGGGTAATCATTGGTGGCGCAGTGCCACCCTCAAATTCATTGGTGGCACAGTGTGCCCTCCCCCCCAGTATTAAAATCATTGGTGGCAGTGGCCACAGGGTCCCCTCCTCTTCATTGGTGGCAGCTTCTGATCGGAGCCCCAGCAGTGTAAGCCTGGGGCTCCGATCGGTTACCATGGCAGCCAGGACACTACCATAGTCGGATCCCTGATGCTGTGTGCACAGAGCACCAGGGGGAGTGTGAGATCCTATTCACCCTAATAGCGCTCTATTAGGGTGAAGAGGACAAGGGATTAAAAGATCCCAGGTTCTACCCCTAAGGGGGGGAAATAATTATTAAACAAAAAGTGAAAAAATAAAAAATAATAAAAATATATATATTTAGTATGAATCACCCCCTTTCCCAATTTCACATATAAAATATATAAACAATAAATAAACATATCGCCACGACCCAAAAGTCCAAACTATTAAAATATTTTAAAAAATTAAAAAAGTTAAGCGGTGAACGCCGGAACAGAAAAAAATAAAATAAAAACTGCGCGATTCGTCATTTTTTAAAATGCGGAATGCACGTGGCTTTTTTGTGTTTATTTTTTCACGTGGTATCGAATATCGCAATATTTTTTTATGGTATTGAAATCTAATAAAAAATTTGGTATCGCAACAACCCTAGTTATATCATATACTTACACCGATTTTTCACTTAAGCGCCTCCAGATTTTGCGTACAAGAAGCAAATTATAAAAGGGATATCCACCTACCAGTTTATTTTTATATACAATGATACATGCTATATTGGAGTCTCTCAATTAAAGAAAGTATATGAGCCAAACTGCAAATACAGGGTCGACTTATGAGAGACAATATTTTGGCGATGAATTATTGTATATGAACTATATTGGACATTAAGTTGTGACTGAGAATATGAGGGTCCCTTGATGACAATTTAGCAACATTGTGTATTTAAGGCTCTTTTTTAATTGAATGGCGGTATGGACATGATCACAAATGTAATATAGGGGTACTGACATATTGTCATTTCTGCCAGATTGAATCTGCTAATTGATCAGTGGCTGAACTACCATCCAGCACTGAGTAGCAATTATATATTCAATTTACTTGAATCTGTACCCCATATATTGCATTTTATTACCTTTTTTATTCTTGTTTTTATTACATGCGAGTTAAGAATATTCTACATTTTATCTCTATATATCTATATCGAAAAGTAGACATATTAGGTATCGCCGCGTACGTATCGACCGGGTCTATAAAAATATCACATTACCCCTCAGATGAACACCGTCAAAAAAAAAAAAAAAAAAAAAAAAAACTGTGCTAAAAAAAAAATAAAAAAAAAATAAAAAATTTAAAACTGTCGCCTTACATCACTAAAAGTGCAACACCACTTTTCATGGTTATGAGGGAAAATAATAGCATTCTGAATACAGAATGCATAGTAAAATAGCGCTGGAGGGGTTAAAAAAAAAAAATTACAAATAATTAAACTCACCTTAGTCCACTTGATCGCGCAGCCGGCATCTCTTCTGTCTCCTTTGCGGATTGCAGGAAAAGGACCTGTAGTGACGTCACTCCGTTCATCACATGGTCCATCACATGATCCATCACCATGGTAAAAGATCATGTGATGGACCATGTGATGACCGGAGTGACGTCACCACAGGTCCTTTTCCTGCAATCAGCAAAGGAGACAGAAGAGAAGCCGGGCTGCGCGATCAAGTGGACTAAGGTGAGTTTAATTATTTGTAATTTTTTTTTTTAACCCCTCCAGTGCTATTTTACTATGCGTTCTGTATTCAGAATGCTATTATTTTCCCTTATAACCATGTTATAAGGGAAAATACTAATGATCGGGTCTCCATCCCAATAGTCTCCTAGCAACCGTGCGTGAAAATCGCACCGCATCCGCACTTGCTTGCGATTTTCACGCAACTCCATTCATTTCTATGGGGCCTGCGTTACATGAAATATGCACAAAGAGGAGCATGATGCGATTTTCACACAACGCACAAGTGATGCGTGAAAATCACCGCTCGTGTGCACAGCCCCATAGAAATGATTGGGTCAGGATTCAGTGCGGGTGCAATGCGTTCAACTCACGTGTGAAAGGGGCCTAAAACTAAAATAAATAATAAGTAGACATATTAGGGTACTTTCACACTAGCGGCAGGACGGATCCGACTGGCTGTTCACCCTGTCGGATCCGTCCTCCCGCCAAATATTGACACAATCGACATCAGGTGTGCCGAGGAGAGTGCACATATACCATAGATCTAGGCTAGTTGAGCCACCACTATCCTAAAAGTGTGAAACTAGCCCAAATCAACTGTGATGAAGTCTATTAACATATGCTCGGCATTCAAGAATGGCACAGATTTACCATTAAAAAGGTCTGGATGGACTGAAATGTTTGTCATCTGTGAAACGAGTTACGTAACATTTATTGGACTATAAGATGAGGTTTAGACAAGAGAAAATGAACATTTCTCCTCATTAAACCTTCCCTGGTGGTTTACTGAAATGGAGGGGTCAAGATCACTAACTTTGGGGTTAATAGCTTTGGTTAGTTCCCAGTAACCTTAGTGTATCATCTGCTGACCATTGGAATAAACTGTAGAGGTGCATGTGGTCACCTCGTTACATGCACCTATCCAGGTAAATGTGTCTCCTGTCACTGTTCCACCATTATTAGAAATAGATGAATAGTCCAGTGTATGGCCACCTTCACAAACCACTCATCCAGTCCATAAGCACAGCAACATTACCTGCTCATCGTTGGTCATGGCACTCCAAGGGAGCTCATCAAGATTCCTGTTTTTGTTCTTTTTCTTGGAGGGAAGGCAAGGAGAGCTAGGGATGCTGGGAATGACGTCTGATAGCACATCACTGCCGCTTGCAATATCACTTCCGGGCAACTAGAGAGGCAGTAAACACATGAGGCAAGTCCACTACAAATGTCATTTATCATTTATAACAGATTATGTACAGATATACACCCAAAGGGTTTAAAGGGGTACAAGCAGGCAATAAATATCAGATCTCAGTGAGAGGGTCCCCTGACTGACTGGAGCATTGGTGCGCACGTCGTTCCATTGATCCATTCCATAGACCGCTTTCCATCAGTCCCACTGCAGTGAACCGGATTGTGCACTGCTGCTGCACTCAGCGAGGGGATCTTCAGGATGGCTGAGACAGACACCAAGCAATCTGATATTTATCACCTATCCTCAGAATAGGCTGTCAATATCGGATCATAGGGGGTTCTGGCACCCCACATCCCTACCCATCAGCCGTCTCAGAACTACATAGCTCTGTTCATTGTGTAGTGGACGGCGCTGGATTAACTGCATCGCTGCTCCCATTGAAGTGGATAGGAGGCGAACTGCAATTAGCAGCTCCATCACCTAAACAATGAACGGAGCAGGGTGTCAGTACCCCACCGACCAGATATTGATGACCTATCCTAAGGAAAGGCCATCAATATTAAAGAGGTTTTTCCGAGATTTTTTATCAGTATCTGATTGGTGGGGGTCCAACACCGAAGATCCCGGCGGCCTTCTCTCAGCTCACCAAGCACCGTACATTGTACGATGGCTGTGCTTGGCAGCTCGGCCCCATTCACTTCCATGCGACCGATGAACTTGACATCACATGGCCTAGGCAAAGCTGCGAGAAGGCGGCAGTGCCAAGAGCGCCGGTGCCTTCTCAAAAAACAGATCGGCGGGGATCCCAGGTGTCAGACCCCACCAAAGAGATACTAATAATTTATGCAGAGGATAGATCATCAGTATCATCAAATCTTATAAAACACCTTTAAATCTGTAAATATTGAATCTGTAAATTCTGTACTATATTTATTTTCATAGTATAATTACAAGTCACACATGAGAAGCACATGAAACCTATATAAAATGTTCTATAGTGAATACTAGACACTAATATATATATATTTATTTATTTTTTTTCTTTTAAAGTGATGGTTTAACAAAATGTCACTCTAGCCAGAAAGAGCTATTGTTATTATCAAGCTTATTAATTGTATAATGAAAAGTGATTAGTATTGTACAAGGATCCCTGTAAATCTGCTTGTACAAGATGCATTTGACATCACTATACAACCGGCATTAGAAGATTAAAATCTGTCCAAATTCTAACCCTTACCTGCCACTCAAACTCGCTGTCAGACCAGTCCCAGTAAGTGCTGATAGATGAGGAAACATCACTGCAGACGCTTCCCTCCGGAAACAGGTCAAAGGAGGTGAAGTCCTGGTCGTCCAGGAGGGAATAGCAGTCGTCCTGGTCTCCGACCGAGACAGAAGAGAACAATTCCTCACTGCATTCAGAGCTTGCAACGCTGGTGCCACAGGACGTTAGATTCCACCTAGAATGACATTAGCACAAAGGGAATTACCCATTTTTATAGATGTTATTTGGCGTATATTTCCCAGATTCTGATTAATCCCACTGAAGTCTTAGGAGGCTGACTATGGATCAGTCCCCCGGGCGGTGGGCTTGGAAAACTGATTTCTCCAGCTATGTGTGTGCACAAGAGCCGAGTACAACATGGCAAAGTGTGAATGAGTTCAAGAATCTGTACAACTAAAGGAAGGATAAGTAGAGGTCCAGACATGGGGTTAAAGGGCTTTTCACACTAACCAAACCTATCATTATCTACTAGATGAATGTATAAACACTGGGGTCTAACTGCTGGGACACTGGAGCTCCCCTGTGTGACCACCACTCCATTCATTTCTATGGGACAGACCGAGACAGTCAAGCCCTGCACACAGCAGTCCCACAGAGATGACCAGAGCAGTGGTCATAATCACAAGGGTACTTAGGTACCCCGGTCTGATGGTTGGTGGGGGTCCCAGTGGTGGCAAACATTTCTCACTTATCTTATGAATAGGTAATATATGTTAAAGGGGTTATCCAAGACTATAAAAAGGTCTCCCATATGCCGGGCCCCTCACAGTGAATATACTTACCTGGCTCCCCGCTCCGCTCCTGGTTCACCACCACTGCTTCTCCCCGTGCACGGAAGAAAACATCCGGTGACAGGGGAGATATCTGGGTCGTGGAGCAGCCAATGACGAGCCTCCCTAGTGTCACCTGCAATGCTAGGGAGGCTCGTCCCCATCCCGACACCGGATGTTTTCACCCGCTCACAGGGAGAAGCTGCAGCAGCGGTGCGGGGAGCCAGGTAAGTATATCGTGAGGGGCCTGGCATATGGGGGACATTTTTATAGTCTTGGATAACCCCTTTAATTGGGAAAACTTTTAAAGTGGACCTGTTACCTCTCCTCACATATGTCTATTAGTAACTACTTCCATTCACCATGAAATAATTGTGGGTCATCACTTCTTATATATCCATTAGGGATGAGCGAATCGACTTCGGATGAAACATCCAAAGTCGATTCGCATAAACAAACGCTCTGCATTGCACAAATCACTCCCTGATGAGCCATCTAATAATGGTGAAACACATCGGATGGTGCTTGTAGGGAGGAGAGAGAATACTAGACCAGGACCGAGGTTCCAGCGGCTGGGGGTCGCTCTTTTAAGGGCGAGTGCTCCGACTACAGCCAGTCAGTTTATCCCCACTCTAGACCGGATGGTGAGGGACAGAAAAACCGAGATCAGAGAGCACTCCAAGCAAGTTACACCCTACCAAGCTACCCCCACCGCAACCTAACTACCAGATAAATAGGGTCACTTGTCAAGGAGCCCCCTCCCCTGACAAAAGAAATGCGTACAGAAGTTTTTTATAATTTGTCTCACTTATTTATAAAAATAAAAAAAAGTTAAGTATTTTTCATTAAAGCTCACTCAGTTTAGTATAGTTACAAGTCGATTCGTATAAAACTTTGTTTGAATACTGTACGGAGCGGGCGGGGGGTCATCTCATCTACACTAAATTTTTTGTGGTTTCTGTGTGGAGCTTTAACCCTCTAGAATTAGGCTACTTTCCCATCTACGTTGGCTCTCAAAACCCAGCGCACAACGCCTCGTTTTGCCCCCATTTATTGTCAATGGGGACAAAACTGAACAAACCGGGACGGAGTGCGCCAGAATGCGTTCCATTCTGGTTTGTTGCCTTCCCATGCCGGACACAAAACCGCTGTAAGCAGCGTTTTCGTGTATAACATGGGAAACTGAAGAATCTGGATCCAGCACCAAGTCATTGGTGCCGGGTCCGATCTCTTCATTTTAGATATAATACAACAGGATCCGTTCTGAACGGATGCAGCCGATTGTATTATTATAAGCGTTTTGCTGCGGCGCTGAGATCCCATGCCGGATCTAAAAACCAGCGAGCAAAAGCGCAGATGTGAAAGCAGCCTAATGGGCACAAGACGTCCCCTCCTGATTTCTGTCCGGTGAGAATTGTCATTAAGAAATTTGGATACAAATCAGCAAATACAGCATCTACGTCCTGCCCGGTGTGAACACTGGCAGTTGTGTATATGGTGATTAAAGGGGGCTTTCCGAGATTTTGATACTGATTACTTATCCTCCAGACAGATCATCAGTATCTGATCGGTGCAGGTCTGAGTGCGATACCAAGCACAGCCGCTATACAATGTACGGCAGCCGCTATACAATGTACGGCTCTGTGCTTGGTGAGCTGCGTGAAGGCCGCGGCGCTCACAGAAGCATCGGTGCATTGTCAAACAGCTGACCATCGGGGGTCCTGGGTGTCGGACTCCCACCGATCAGATACTGATGACCTATCCTGAGGAAACCGGCTTTAATCACCATATACAGAAGTGTCACCATGTATGCCAGTATTCACAACCGCAAATACACTTTTAGCCCATAATACGGCCAAGCCAATGAAAAATAGATTGCCCCAAACCTTTCCAGTTACCGGTGAGGCCATGACAACACATGGATGATATATCTGGAGTGTGGGACCCCCATACAGATTGCGGCCTGTCCTTGCTGGATCTGAACCCGTGACCACAGATTAGATGGACATTAACAACTGCCCACTATGAAGACACTTTCTAATGGCATCTGAGTATCAGATCGGTAACTCGGCAATCGCTTATGTGTCCTGGGGAAACAGCCCACTGCAGCCATGGACAGGTAAGTCCATCCACGTGAACTGCTGTACTATGAGGGCGCGGCCACCTACCTGTTGGAGTGGAATCGGTGGAGGGGATCGGTGCGGTGGCAGGAGGACAGCTGACAGCCGAAGTCACTGACGTCCAGGCAGCCCTCCTCACTGATGCTGCCCCGCTGGGAGAGGAGCGGGAAGGGCTCGTCCGGGGCCAGGAACTTCTCGTACAGGCCTTCGGACATGATGCAGGTCGCTAGGTTCAGGCGGCGGAGCCCTATGTGTCACCGCTCCCCCATACCACAAGCGCCACTGCGAACGACCGAGCAGAACCGAAGCCGCCAGCTGTCGCAGCCTGTTCCCGGAATTAGGCCCTTCTTCTACTACTACAGGATGTGCTCTCCAAAAGTCCAGCGCCACCTACAGGGAAGGAGAGCGATAACAGCGAAACTTCCCATTCGTAGAGCGCCGCAGCGCCTCACAGTGCAGCCTGTTATCTCAGCGGAGCGCCCTCTACAGCAGTGGAGGGTAATGGCAGGGAGACTGCCAGCTGTATACAGATATCCGGAGAAATAATGGCGGTGATTGTGCCTTGCTGATCGCTGCAAATCATATTATGTTTGTATTCTATGAGAACCTATTAAAGGGGATGTTTGGTTTAACTAAGGCATATTTAAGTACCTTTAAGTACTATAGTGAGGGGGATGGGGTTGGCATGGGCGCCAACAAGCCCCTAGCCTTTGCCAGGGTATTTAGATCTAGGGCTAGAGCAGCCAACTGAATCTGTCCGGGGTGAAGGAAAACTTGACTACACCTCTGGGACATTCTGCCCTTCCCAGCCGCCCTGCACATTTTTCTGCATCTTAGACAACCCCTTTAATAACTCATTTACCATATGCCCCGGCATATCCATTACACAGACCCATAAAATGGATGCCACTGAGTGGCCTCCATCCCCCCAAAAAACATATTGTGCAGTATGCATTTTTTACAGCATACTATTACTATTAGCTTACTATTTACTAGCATCTATTTTAGTCACCTTATCAATTTTTGCGATATTATTGTCACTTGTATATTTATTATGTGTCACTTTTTTCTTTAAATATTTTTATTTATTTATATTTTTTTAATATTTTTTTCACATTTCTATGCACTTATTATGAATTATTGATTATATGAATTGCTCTGTTTACACAGGGCCTTAGTAAGTAATGATGTGGGACCGTTATTTACATTGATATGTCTCTGACGGCGCATCATCCTCACAGTTTTTGACTATTTGGTCACATTATTTTACCATTATATTATTATTTTCCTGTATATCACTATACCACTATCATGCACAGTACAGACCAAAAGTTTGGACACACCTTCTCATTCAAAGAGTTTTCTTTATTTTCATGACTATGAAGGCATCAAAACTATGAATTAACACATGTGGAATTATATACATAACAAACAAGTGTGAAACAACTGAAAATATGTCATATTCTAGGTTCTTCAAAGTAGCCACCTTTTGCTTTGATTACTGCTTTGCACACTCTTGGCATTCTCTTGATGAGCTTCAAGAGGTAGTCCCCTGAAATGGTTTTCACTTCACAGGTGTGCCCTGTCAGGTTTAATAAGTGGGATTTCTTGCCTTATAAATGGGGTTGGGACCATCAGTTGCGTTGAGGAGAAGTCAGGTGGATACACAGCTGATAGTCCTACTGAATAGACTGTTAGAATTTGTATTATGGCAAGAAAAAAGCAGCTAAGTAAAGAAAAACGAGTGGCCATCATTACTTTAAGAAATGAAGGTCAGTCAGTCAGCCGAAAAATTGGGAAAACTTTGAAAGTAAGGGCTATTTGACCATGAAGGAGAGTGATGGGGTGCTGCGCCAGATGACCTGGCCTCCATAGTCACCAGACCTGAACCCAATCGAGATGGTTTGGGGTGAGCTGGACCGCAGAGTGAAGGCAAAAGGGCCAACAAGTGCTAAGCATCTCTGGGAACTCCTTCAAGACTGTTGGAAGACCATTTCAGGGGACTACCTCTTGAAGCTCATCAAGAGAATGCCAAGAGTGTGCAAAGCAGTAATCAAAGCAAAAGGTGGCTACTTTGAAGAACCTAGAATATGACATATTTTCAGTTGTTTCACACTTGTTTGTTATGTATATAATTCCACATGTGTTAATTCATAGTTTTGATGCCTTCATAGTCATGAAAATAAAGAAAACTCTTTGAATGAGAAGGTGTGTCCAAACTTTTGGTCTGTACTGTATATAAAAGAGGAAGAAGAGATTCATAGTGTTAGCTCTTTATTCATGAGATAGCCCACTATGCCATATCATAATGGGGGCATATAGGTGACCTAACGTTCTGGGCCATTATTTCTACTTTAGTTCTTTTTCATACGTTATATATGTATATGATTGTTCCAGCTTTAGAGATTTGTAAACATGGGGGTTACATAGGGATTCCGTTCTTATATGCATCGTATTGGAATATAAATTGTATCTGAGATGTATCCTGTCATTATGTTGTCCATTTATTGCTGCATGGGTATGCCGGATCCCGTTTTCAATATTACAATCTAAATTAAAATATAAAAATACATCCTGATAAACATTGCGATCTGTTGTACTGGTCAGTCGCTATCTCCACCTGGCAATAGCGCATCGCACCGGTGCGCTGCGGGGGGGGCATCGCGGTGGCGCTCCTACACCTGTCCCCTGTGAGCCGGCTGACGCACGCCCCTATGTCATGTGATCGGACGGGAAGGGGGAGTGACTGCACGCAGTAGGTGCGGCTCCCTCCTCCCTGCCCGGTCATGTGACGTGCTGGACGGGCCTCACCTGGGAGTGGGTGGCGCGCCTCTGTGATGTCACGCTCTGCATCACTGGGCGTATGCGCTAATCAAGTGCCAGCTGTGGACCACACTATTTAAAGATGGACACTGTTTGTTATCTTTACCTCCTGACAAAGCCTTTCTCGGCGAAACGCGCGTCGAGGTGCAGCTCTGGTCATAGACCTTGGGTTCCAGCATATAATGGGTAATTTGTGTTTTTGTTTCATGCATGGTTACTTTGTTAATTCAGTATGATTTATTGCTTACACACAGCATTCCTGCTCTGCCCTTGATTGTGTTACTATTTGGTAATCCGCATTTATCGGATTGCCATCTATGTTACCATTGGGGGGTAGGTGTGCTGTGTGTGACCACATTGACTTTTTTTGTATTATTGTATGTAGCATACACATGGTTATAGGTTACTTTGGGTGAACTTACAGCTCTCCCATTAGTATGCAGCTTTATACCCTATGTCTGTGACCCCCTTTTCCCTGTTAGTCCGGTATATGTGAGGGAGGTTGATTTTGGTCCCACCACATGGGGCGCACTACCACCCCCTTTACTTTGTGCCTTTATGTTATATTTATTGTCATTTAATGTGTCTTTAATAAACTACATATATTTTATATGTGTGCTCTCTTATTCTATATGGGGTTATTGTTTTTGTTTGTTTTTTGTTGGTTGGCTCAGTAGATCATACTAGACCCCAGTGTATTTATATACCCAATTTGAGGTTTTTTCTTATAGGTTGGTCTAACTGCATTTTTTACACACTGCGGGTCAATTACTATGACTCCCCACACCAATTTGTGGTGTAAAAAAGTCACCTGGCCCAATTTTGCAACTTTTTGAATGCTTGTGTGCCTAAACTTAAACGCATATGGCGTATTTACACTGTCCCCGACACTCGGCAATGGTGGGGGCATTAGCCCCAGCAAATCAACTAACATCTATTCCAGATTCCTGACATAAATGACTAGTAGATGTGAGCAGAGGATGCGCCTAATTTATGACGAGAGCTGCATCTTCCGGTAGCACAGGGAATATCAGAGACTGGTGTAAAATGCCGCCCTTTGATATATGACCCCCATTGCCTCTACATGAAATAGAGAAGTCTGCAGCGCTACACCATGCAGCTAACAGAACAGAAACCCTGCTGGATGACTGCGAACAGAGTCCTAAAGGGTGCTCTTTGGGTGTCCATTGGTGAATGGTTTCTATAGGTCCAGTTAACAGATGTACCAAGACCTTTTCTGGTGTGTACAATAAATGGACTATTAAAGGCTATGTACACCTTTGGTGCCAATTTTTTTTATTACTGCATTGTACTCATTTTGAGCTAAAATCATGTTTTTCATTGGTCTTTATTAAAAATGATGAGCCATTTTCCCTGTATTGCTTTGAGTTTATCTACTAGCAGGATCTGTATTTTCTCTCTGTTCAGTCAGGCAGGGAGCTGACGGGCTCCTGATTTCTGACCTTGTAAACACTCATTAAAGCTCAATCCTTATCTTACTGATGAAAATGTGGCTTAAATAAGTGTTTATGATCTCTTAGTAGTTTAGAGATAAGGTTTATTAGATCAGCGGTCCCCAACTGCCGGGCCGCGGCCCAGGAACGGGCCGTGAAAGATTGTTAGCCGGGCCGCGGCGATCAGGGCCATCTTTATCGCGGTACTAATGAAGCGCTTCCATTATGGAAGCGCTTCATTAGTACAGGAGGACAAGGAAGCGGTGAAGGATCTGTACTCACCGCTTCCTTGTCCTCGGCTATCAGCTGTGCAGGGCTGCGCACAGCGTGAGGTCACACTGTGCGCCGCGATACACAGCAGACAGCAGGAAGAAGAGGATCGCGATGGTGACCAGGAGCAGGAGAGGTAAGTGTTTTTTTGTTTTTTTTTATTTGCGCTGACATAACGGCTGATGGCTGACATATGGCGGACATGGGGGGCTCATGGCTGACATAAGGGGGGGGGTTGACATGGGGGGCATAAGGGCTGGGGGCTGACATAAGGGGCTGATCGTTGACACAAGGGCTGATGGCTGACATGGGGGGCTGATGGTTGACACAAGGGCTGATGGCTGACATGGGGGGCTGATGGATGGCTGACATGGGGGGCTGATTAACATTGGGGGTCTGATTGCTGGTCTGACCTGAGGTGTAATAAAAAATATTTTTTTCTTATTGTTCTACTCTAAAACCTAAGTGCATCTTATAGGGCAAAAAATACGGTACAGTGCAGCAGAGACCATAGTCAGTTTATATAGTCGTTATATAGTATAGTGTTATCTATTTTAATATGCACCTTGTGCTTTGTTATGTGTGTGAGTCAGTCAGCGCCAACTAGCACCCCTAAGCCCCACCCAACCCCTTAATCCCCGCCCCCAGAACACACCCCCCCACACACACACCCCCAGTCCCTGCGAAAATGGTCTTGCATGAAACTGGTCCTTGGTGCAAAAAAGGTTGGGGACCACTGTATTAGATGCCCGACACAAAGTAAAAAGTACCAGCCACACAGTTAGAAAAATAGTTAAAGGGTTTCTGTCATCACAAAATTCTTTATGTTGCTGGCTGACATTAGCGATGTGCACAGTACATAACTGTGACTTTTATCTGCCTACATGCCGCCGTTCGCCCAGAAAACAAACTTTTAAAATATGCAAATGAGCCTCTAGGTGCTATTGGGGCGTTGCTGCAGCACCTGGAGGCTCCGTCTCCTCACCGTTCGGCACGCCCATTTTGCTTTGGTGGACATCTCTGCTCTGCGCCTTGAAAGTAAAATCCCGCGCCTGCGCCGTCCCGTTTAGTATTCGGCACAGGCGCAGTGAGTGAAGGACGCTCGCCTGCTGCCGGCTTCCTCACTGCGCCTGCTTCGAATACGTCACAGAGCTCCCCGGAAGTGAAGACAGCTGGCAGCAGGCGAAAGACAGCTGTGACACCCATGAGTATGTTACGGGCACATTTTTGCGTCTTTATTACGGCCTAAAGTTTTGCAAGAACCACTAGTCTTCTGACTTAACTGCCACACTTTTTTAGGATGGAAGTTAAAGGGGTTGTGTCACTTCAGCGAATGGCATTTGTTGTGGCAGACCAAGGGTCAGTCACGTGAGGATCGAGCCACGTGTTCAGGTAAATGACCAGGATCCCAAAAAGGGAGTGTCCTAGGCCCTTTATTTATACCCCTTCCAAGGGTGTAACCTCTTAAAGTATTGACATGATTGGTACACAAATAATACTTCTAATTGGTCAGACCTGAATCCATCTATTGATTGTATCTGTAAAGTATAAATGCCTTGATTTATTCTTTACAGATATACCATGACCTGGATAAATGAGAACCTTCACACACATCTATTGATTGGTTACTATTTTATGAGCTTTCTATATTCTGCTAACGGGTTAATTGCTAAGACTATGGCTTTTTTTTCCTTACAAAATGCATACTTGGTTATTAGCACGTACACACGGCTGATCTTATCTTAACACACAGATGCTGACATTGTTTTTCAGCTACTAGCCATCGCCATTTTCTCGTTGCGCACACAGAAATTAAAACACAAAAAGTCTCTTTATAATATTCAAGTCGCAGGAAACGGAATACTTCTTTAACACATTTATTATGTAGAGAAAGGTAATACAAGGCACTTACTAATGTATTGTAATTGACCATATTGTCTCCTTTGCTTCATTTTTCCATCACATTATACACTGCTTACAGGGGTTATTATGGCCATCCATAATCCTGGTACTATAGCATTGAAAAAATGAATCCAGCCTGGAAATAGGGTGGACACTGGCTTCACCCAAGAAAGCCGGACCTCACCGGCCACGCCCCCAAATCGATAAACCACGCCTGCCTCCGTGAAGCCACACCCTCATCGCCGCTGGGGAAAAAACGGGGGGAGGAGAGGGAAGAAGTTTCCGAGGGGAAAGTGAGCGGGGGGTAGTCGGGGTGTTTTTCTCCCCCTCAGTCAGCCACAGGGAGCCATGTCTGCGGCTCTAGTGACTGACTGGGGGTGAGATTGGGGGTCAGTTGCTGCAGCTAACTCTCAGACAGCGCAGTGCTGCTGTCTGAGCGTGAGCTTCTGAAAGGGTGGACATCCCTGTGTCGGACGGAGGACAGGGAGCCTGAAAACCGGACTGGAAAGGAGGCAATATGGACAATCACAATACATTAGTGAGCGCCTTGTAGTAACTTTCTCTACATGATAAATGCCATTTGCTGATGTGACACAACCCCTTCAAGCCTGTATATCCTTCTAGTATTTACCAGTTGCTACAATTAAAATAATTTTCCTGTGAGCTGTGTGCTCCATGGAAGCCTCATTATGATTTAATGAGGACCCTGCCCAGTGTAATGAATTATATTCACGAAGCTCAGTGTAACAATCCCACTGCTATGTCCCAGATAGGAATTCTACCTGCCATAATCCCGTTGGCCTCCAGATGGCGCTGACCGACAAACGTCTCTGTCAGCAGCTCCGTCAGCGGTCACATGACGTCCTTAACACGTGACAGGGAACAGGGAGGCTGCCAGGTGGAGGATGACTTCTGTCAGGACTGTCCACCCGTATCCGTCCTCCTCCGTCCTCAGTAATGACCGGACCGGCTACCTGGGGGCCCGGACTCCCCCGGAGGTGGAGGGCATGGCGAAACATCTCAAGGACTTGGACAAGGATGTCTTTAGGAAGATTCTGAAGGGTGAGTGATGCTTGCTGCCAGTCCCAGTACACTGATGCTTGCTGCCAGTCCCAGTACACTGATGCTTGCTGCCAGTCCCAGTACACTGATGCCCGCTGCCAGTCCCAGCACGCTGATGCCCGCTGCCAGTCCCAGCACGCTGATGCCCCCTGCCAGTCCCAGCACGCTGATGCCCCCTGCCAGTCCCAGCACGCTGATGCCCCCTGCCAGTCCCAGCACGCTGATGCCCCCTGCCAGTCCCAGCACGCTGATGCCCCCTGCCAGTCCCAGCACGCTGATGCCCCCTGCCAGTCCCAGCACGCTGATGCCCCCCGCCAGTCCCAGCACGCTGATGCCCCCCGCCAGTCCCAGCACGCTGATGCCCCCCGCCAGTCCCAGCACGCTGATGCCCCCCGCCAGTCCCAGCACGCTGATGCCCCCCGCCAGTCCCAGCACGCTGGTGCCCCCCGCCAGTCCCAGCACGCTGGTGCCCCCCGCCAGTCCCAGCACGCTGGTGCCCCCCGCCAGTCCCAGCACGCTGGTGCCCCCCGCCAGTCCCAGCACGCTGGTGCCCCCCGCCAGTCCCAGCACGCTGGTGCCCCCCGCCAGTCCCAGCACGCTGGTGCCCCCCGCCAGTCCCAGCACGCTGGTGCCCCCCGCCAGTCCCAGCACGCTGGTGCCCCCCGCCAGTCCCAGCACGCTGGTGCCCCCCGCCAGTCCCAGTACGCTGATGCCTCCTGCCAGTCCCAGTACACTGATGGTGAAGTCCTCTGCCTGGAAGGAACCTAATAACTACTCTTCTCGCAGTTGTTAATGGTGAACTCCACCGACTACTGCATGATGATAACTACCAGGAGGCAGTGCCAGCTCTGGGGTGAAGGAATCTCATCTGGTGTCCGCTGCAAGAAAGTGCAAGCAGTTTTTCTATCAGTGCATTCCCCTGGTAACATGACCGGCTTCACGGCACCTTTAGCCCAGGTGCATCGCCTCCCTCGTCCAATCACAGCACAGGCCGCATGCTGGGCACGCAACAGTGCCGACTAGCCAAGGCCTTGGGCACACAAACACGTTTTTTATTGGTGTGCTGAATTTTTTGTGGCTAGCACACTGACCCATTCATTTTTATGGAGCCATGTTCATATCCACAACTTGTGCGCATCCGCAAATTATAGATGATGTCCTATTCTGGTCCATGTTGCGGATGAGAATAGCCCGGTGAGAATAACACGGAATGCACACAGAAGGTATCCGTATTTTGCAGACTGATATACAGACACGACCGCGCGTACACGCCCTTACTGCTATTACAGCATCTGAAAGACTGTGTAAGGCTGCTTTCACACTAACATTTTAGTTTTCCGTTATTGAGATCCGTCATAGGGGCTCAATACCGGAAAAAAACGCTTCAGTTTTGTCCCCATTCATTGTGAATGGGGACAAAACAGAACTGAACAGAACGAAATGCTCCAAAATGTATTCCGATCTCATACCGGAGAGCAAACCGCAACATGTTGTCATTTGCTTTCCGTCCTGGGATGCGGAGCCAAACGGATCAGGCATGACCCACAATGCGAGTCAATGGGGACGGATCCGTTTTCTCTGACACAATAGAAAACTGATCCGTCCTCCATTGACTTTCTTTTTTAAATCAGATCATTTTTATTAAACATTTTACAGTGTAAATACACGTTTTTTCACAATACATGCAAGGATGACATAGAGACATATTGTCCGTAGGACTAATAACAAAAAGGGCACCAAACTATGTGTATTAATCCAGTTTCAATCCAACCTCCCCAACCCCCCCCATCCCACCCCACCCTAACCTACAAAATACAAAGGCACATTGTTAAACATTTCTATTCAAACGTCGAAACGACAGCCATGGATCCCACAATTTTTCAAATTTCGCTGGGCATCCACGCTTCTGGTACACCATCCGTTCATAGCTCAGCATTGTGTCAACTGCACTTAGGAATTCACCTAGGATTGGCGGAGCTGTCTGTATCCAATGTAGGGCTATTAACTTCCTAGCGACATATAACATTCTACCTATAGCTATTTTATGCACCTGCCCAGTGGCCAATTCAGAGACATATCCTAACACACACACTTTCGGATCAGAGGGTATTCGTACTTTGTAAACTTCCTGTGTTGTCTGACGTACCAACTCCCAGTATCTCCCTAACCTCTCGCACGTCCACATCATATGCAACAGATCTGCAGACACCACAGAACATCTTGGACACTCATCCGTAGGTCTGAACCCTATACGGAACAAAAAAACGGTGTTTTGTAGACCCTATGGACAATAAACAGCTGCGAGAGTTTACGTCCTTCACTCAAGGAAGAGAGAGGTATCGCCTCCAGTATGTCAGACCATTGGTCATTAGTTAATTCGCCAACATCTTTCTCCCATTTACTTTTAGCCGTAAGCGGATGTGACATTAGAAACTTATCAAGCAGCAGCTTGTATATACAGGAAATCATACCTCTCCTCGCCCCCCTGGACAGAATCTGGTGCAATGCAGCATCTCTCCCTGCCACCTCAGTCGTACCTTTAAATGTGGAGTTGTATGCATGTCTCACCTGAAGGTACTTATAAAAGTGAGTTCTAGGCAGCTCATACTTCTCTTGAAATCTGGCAAATGACATGAACTTCTTTTCCTCCAAAAGATGCCCCAACCTCAGAATACCCTTCCTTTTCCATGCCCCAAACTCAGACAGGGAGAGGAATTCCGGCAGCACAGGATTGCCCCACAGTGGAGTGTATTCCGTATTGCCGAAAACCCCCCTCAGGAGCTTGACCTTATTCCATACGGACTGCATCAAGTGTCCCAGATCGCCCATCGGACCACTCTTTCCAGCCCCCCTAGTCTCAAGGATCAGCAGTAGGTCATTAGAGGACAGGCAATGTTTAAACAACTGACACGACATCTCACTCGACTCCAGTTCCATCCACCCCTTAAAATGTTGGCATTGTGCAGCCAGGAAGTACACCCATGGGTTTGGCACTGCAAGGCCCCCTTCTGTTTTAGGATATTGCAACATTTCAAGCTTAATTCTCGGTTGCCCCTTCCGCCATATGAGCTCCCTGAAAGTAGCATTGATAGGAACAAATTTGGATTTTGACAGCCAGACCGGGGAGTTATGTAGAACATAGAGTAGCTGGGGCATCAACACCATTTTAATGAGATTAGCTCTTCCCGCCAACGACAGATATAGTTTACACCATGCCTTAGTCTTATTACGAAATTTGATAACCAACGGGTCAAAGTTAAGGCGCCCAAAGTCTCGGACTCTCGGAGATATATGGATACCCAAATACTTAAAGGTCGCTACACATGGAATATTTCTGTCTCTCACTGTCTGTGATTGCACTTGCCCGTCAAGCAGCATAATCGCCGACTTACTCCAGTTAATAGTCAGACCCGACAGATCCCCGAAGCAATCAATGATTTTCATAGCCGCTTCCAACGATGGACCAGTATCTCCCAGAAAAAGCAAGGTGTCATCTGCATACATCGCCACTTTATTATTAACTGTCCCATATTGAAACCCCCGGATGTCCATTGATTTACGAATTGCCGCGGCTAATGGCTCAATCGCAACTGCAAATAGCAGAGGTGACAACGGGCACCCCTGTCTAGTACCCCGGCCCAGACAGAACTTGGGGGACACCCCTCCATTCGCCCTGATACATGCCTCAGGTTTAGAGTATAGCACCTCGACCCAGGATATATACTCATCTCCAAATCCCATATACGCCATAACTCTCCACAAGAATCGCCACTCAATGCTGTCAAAGGCCTTGGCCGCATCCAAAGAAAGGATAGCTCTATCTCCAACATTATCAGCTGGAAGTTGAATACTGGCAAACACTCTTCTAATATTAATTGACGTTGATTTCTGAGGCATGAAGCCAGTCTGGTCAGAGTGTATGATAGACAAAATCACCTTAGACAGACGCATGGCCAAGACCCTTGCAAGCAACTTAATATCAGTGGAGAGTAACGATATCGGTCTATATGAGTCAGGGAGAGAGTGATCCTTGTCCGGCTTAGGAATGACTACTATTACCGCCTCCTGCATAGACGGAGGTAGCACCCCCCTCTCCTTGGAACAATTGAATACCTTCAGAAGTTCCGGGAGCAACACTTCCGCAAAGGACTTATATACTTCCGCCGGAAGCCCATCCAACCCCGGAGCCTTGTCATTAGCCATAGCAGCCAATGCCGCCCTCAATTCTTCTAGCTCAATCGGCTCCTCTAACCGCATACTGTCCTCCCTGGAAAGCTTAGGAAGATCTAATGTGGCCAAAAAGGTGTCAATCTCTTCATCCGAGCATGTCACCCTGGAAGCATACAGAGAGGAATAAAAATGATTTAGTATATTTAAAATGTTATCCGTATCACGCCTGAGGACGCCGCCAGCATCTAACAGGCCAGATATACATTGTGATCCTTGCTGCGCTTTTGCGATAACAGAGAGCATATGGCCTACACTCTCGCCTTCAGTAAAAAATTGCTGCTTGTAAAACAGTCGTTTCCTCTCTGCTACCTCTAAGAGGTGACACCTCAACTCCTCCTGCCTAGTCTTCAAGGTATTGCTTGTCATGATAGAAGGATTTAACACAAAAGCTTCCTCCGCTATCTTCATATTATCATGTTTCTGCCGATCAAGCTCTCTAGATTTAGATTTAATCCGATTGACTGTTTTAATAAAGGATCCTCTGAGGAAGGCCTTCATCGCTTCCCAGACGACTAACGGAGACGCAGTCCCTTCGTTTATACAAAAATATTCCCTAAGGGATTGAAGCATGTCGGACGGGTCCCCCATCAGTTTTAACCAAAAGGCATTTAGTCGCCAGTATCTAACCCCCGGCCTGGCTGTCACAGAGATATCAAGGGTGATGCTAAATAAGGAATGGTCAGATAGGGTCCTAGAAAGATACTCTGAGGTCTGTACAAACGGGAACATATGAGCATTTACCAGACCCAGATCTATACGCGACAGGGAGCCATATGTCGAGGAGCAACACGAGTACTTCCTGTCCAGGGGGTGGGTCTCTCTCCATACATCCATCAGACCTACTTCCCTCAGTATTCTTGCAAACGAGGTTTCACCCGTACTACTACCACTAGGTGTGATCTGGCATCTATCAAGCGAACTGTCAAGTACATTATTAAAATCTCCCACTATTAACATTGGAAGTTCAGAAAACTCTGCCATGAATTCTATCAGCTTCCTTAAAGGTACCGAGGAAAATGGTGGGGGTATATAGATTGTTGCTAACACCATTCTCATCCCTTGGACCACACAATGCATTCCTATAAACCTTCCCTCTTCATCCACACATACCCTCAGGCATTCAAATATGATATTCTTATGAACCAGGATACTAACCCCCCTGGAATGCGAGGAGAAGACGGAGTGCACCGAATAACCCAACCACGGCTTTTGCATGACATGTATAGATTGTTTGGTCATATGCGTTTCTTGCAAGCATATTATTGCTGGCTGATATCTAGATAGGTAACGGAACAGACCGTGTCTCTTTGTAGCATCCGCCATTCCCCTCACATTCCAGCTAAGTATTCTCGTAGCAGGTCCCATAAGAATGCTTACATATATAAAAGTACATTTGAGATCTACAACTTTCCATCTCCCAGCAGCCGCAGGGAAAAACAATTTTAAATACCGGATTACAGATTCCCATCTCTTCCCTTTTCCCCCCCCCCGGACAAAATATACCAGGACTGTACGTTTCAGCATTTTAGAATTGCCATCATTAGCACCTTTGACGATAATAACCCCCACTAACCCCACCCCCCCCCCCCCCCCCCCCCCCCCCCACCCAACTATCCCTCCCCAGACAATAAACATATGCAGCATAATTAGCATCAGTACTGAACTTGGGGCCAACATTGTGAACCAGGCCCAACAGCGCCTGAAGCAGCACAGCATCCAGCACGATACCGTACGCAGGCACCTTAGGAAGGTGGGGAGCAACCTTGGGCGTATGCTCTACCCACAAAATTTCTTTAGCAACCGGCTAAAGAAAAAAGAAAATGTCCACAACGGTGGGTGGACGGTCCAGTGGACATCAGAACTTCAATCAGGAGCAGGAATGTCCAACAGTCTCAGGTGTCTGTTGATGGAATCCTAAGGCGACGCTCATTTTGATCCAGCCACTTGACCGCAGCGTCCGAGTCCTCAAAGAACACCGCGGATCCAAACGCCACCACTCTGAGCCTGGCCGGGAACATCATGGAGTACTGTACTTGCAAATCACTCAGCCTCCTTTTAATCTCCACAAAGCGAGCTCTTTTTTTCTGTACATCCGACGAATAGTCAGGGAACAGAGACACCTGAACCCCATTGATTTTTAAATCAGGATGAGATCTTGCAGCCGTCAGTATAGTGTCTCTGTCTCGATAATGCAGGATTTTAGCCAGTATTGGACGTGGCGGACGTCCTGGCGGAAAAGGCCTGGTGGGGACCCTATGTGCTCGTTCCACAGCATACAGTGCAGAGAGTCCACTATCACAGAATTTTTCCGCAAGCCATTTTTCGATAAAATCAGTAGCCTCTGGGCCCTCAGATTTCTCAGGGATGCCCACCAGCCTAATATTATTGCGGCGAGAGCGGTTTTCAAGGTCGTCGGTTTTAGCATAAAGCGCCGCTATATCCTTTGACGCAGCCCGGCTCTCTCTCTGTAGGGTAACAGCTCCATCTTCCAGATCCGAGACCCTCCTCTCGACTTCTGAGGTGCGTTCAGCCACCTTATGCAGGTCATGACGGATAATGGACATGTCCGCTTTTAGACTTCCAATATTAATATTCATATTCTGGAGGGTGGCGTTACAGCTAGCAATAGCTGCCATCACATCTTTCAAGGTGGGCTCAGGGGCATTGACCACTGGCAGACATTTTTCAGTGCTGCACAGGTTAGCACTCGCCCCCCCCTCCTGCTGAACTGGGGATTGCTGATCATCATTACAGGGGCCATCTTGCTCCCCTAAGCCTTCCTCCACTTGTGCCAGGGTGCCCTCTCCTTCTCCCCATACATGACTGGGGGACTGGTGTGACTTGTGAGCGAAGCGCTCTAGCCGCGCTGCCGCTCCCTGACTCACCGCCGCCCTCAGGTCAGGCCACTCTTCCTCCTCAGCGCCATCTTGGGATCGTGCTTCTCTGTCCTGCCGACTCGGCGTTTTGCCTCTCTTTGCAGGCATGATGTTTTTTCCTTCCACCGGACCGCTTCCTGGCTATGTCCCCCGCTCCTACGGATGTTTTAACCACCTCCCGACCGCCTAACGCACGGATGCGTCCGGAAGGTGGTTGATTCATTCCTCCTGGACGCATCCGTGCGTCATCTCGCGAGACGCGAGATTTCCTGTGAACGCGCGCACACAGGCGCGCGCGCTCACAGGAACGGAAGGTAAGAGAGTTGATCTCCAGCCTGCCAGCGGCGATCGTTCGCTGGCAGGCTGGAGATGTGATTTTTTTAACCCCTAACAGGTATATTAGACGCTGTTTTGATAACAGCGTCTAATATACCTGCTACCTGGTCCTCTGGTGGTCCCCTTTGTTTGGATCGACCACCAGAGGACACAGGTAGCTCAGTAAAGTAGCACCAAGCACCACTACACTACACTACACCCCCCCCCGTCACTTATTAACCCCTTATTAGCACCTGATCACCCCATATAGACTCCCTGATCACCCCCCTGTCATTGATTACCCCCCTGTCATTGATCAACCCCCTGTAAAGCTCCATTCAGACGTCCGCATGATTTTTACGGATCCACTGATAGATGGATCGGATCCGCAAAACGCATCCGGACGTCTGAATGAAGCCTTACAGGGGCGTGATCAATGACTGTGGTTATCACCCCATATAGACTCCCTGATCACCCCCCTGTCATTGATTACACCCCTGTCATTGATTTCCCCCCTGTAAAGCTCCATTCAGACGTCCGCATGATTTTTACGGATCCACTGATAGATGGATCGGATCCGCAAAACGCATCCGGACGTCTGAATGAAGCCTTACAGGGGCGTGATCAATGACTGTGGTTATCACCCCATATAGACTCCCTGATCACCCCCCTGTCATTGATCACACCCCTGTCATTGATCACCCCCCTGTAAAGCTCCATTCAGACGTCCGCATGATTTTTACGGATGCACTGATAGATGGATCGGATCCGCAAAACGCATCCGGACGTCTGAATGAAGCCTTACAGGGGCATGATCAATGACTGTGGTGATCACCCCATATAGACTCCCTGATCACCCCCCTGTAAAGCTCCATTCAGATGTCCGCATGATTTTTACGGATGCACTGATAGATGGATCCGATCCGCAAAACGCATCCGGACGTCTGAATGAAGCCTTACAGGGGCATGATCAATGACTGTGGTGATCACCCCATATAGACTCCCTGATCACCCCCCTGTAAAGCTCCATTCAGATGTCCGCATGATTTTTACGGATGCACTAATAGATGGATCCGATCCGCAAAACGCATCCGGACGTCTGAATGAAGCCTTACAGGGGCGTGATCAATGACTGTGGTGATCACCCCATATAGACTCCCTGATCACCCCCCTGTCATTGATTACACCCCTGTAAAGCTCCATTCAGACGTCCGCATGATTTTTACGGATCCACTGATAGATGGATCGGATCCGCAAAACGCATCCGGACGTCTGAATGAAGCCTTACAGGGGCATGATCAATGACTGTGGTGATCACCCCCCTGTCATTGATCACCCCCCCTGTCATTGATCACCCCCCCTGTCATTGATCACCCCCCCTGTCATTGATCACCCCCCCTGTCATTGATCACCCCCCCTGTCATTGATCACCCCCCTGTCATTGATCACCCCCCCTGTCATTGATCACCCCCCCTGTCATTGATCACCCCCCCTGTCATTGATCACCCCCCCTGTCATTGATCACCCCCCCTGTCATTGATCACCCCCCCTGTCATTGATCACCCCCCTGTCATTGATCACCCCTCTGTAAGGCTCCATTCAGACATTTTTTTGGCCCAAGTTAGCGGAATTATTTTTTTTTTTTCTTACAAAGTCTCATATTCCACTAACTTGTGTCAAAAAATAAAATCTCACATGAACTCATCATACCCCTCACGGAATCCAAATGCGTAAAATTTTTTAGACATTTATATTCCAGACTTCTTCTCACGCTTTAGGGCCCCTAGAATGCCAGGGCAGTATAAATACCCCACATGTGACCCCATTTCGGAAAGAAGACACCCCCAGGTATTCCGTGAGGGGCATATTGAGTCCATGAAAGATTGAAATTTTTGTCCCAAGTTAGCGGAACGGGAGACTTTGTGAGAAAAAAATTAAAAATATCAATTTCCGCTAACTTGTGCCAAAAATTTTTTTTTTCTATGAACTCGCCATGCCCCTCATTGAATACCTTGGGGTGTCTTCTTTCCAAAATGGGGTCACATGTGGGGTATTTATACTGCCCTGGCATTCTAGGGGCCCCAAAGCGTGAGAAGAAGTCTGGTATCCAAATGTCTAAAAATGCCCTCCTAAAAGGAATTTGGGCACCTTTGCGCATCTAGGCTGCAAAAAAGTGTCACACATCTGGTATCGCCGTACTCAGGAGAAGTTGGGGAATGTGTTTTGGGGTGTCATTTTACATATACCCATGCTGGGTGAGAGAAATATCTTGGTCAAATGCCAACTTTGTATAAAAAAATGGGAAAAGTTGTCTTTTGCCAAGATATTTCTCTCACCCAGCAAGGGTATATGTAAAATGACACCCCAAAACACATTCCCCAACTTCTCCTGAATACGGCGATACCACATGTGTGACACTTTTTTGCAGCCTAGGTGGGCAAAGGGGCCCATATTCCAAAGAGCACCTTTAGGATTTCACAGGTCATTTACCTACTTACCACACATTAGGGCCCCTGGAAAATGCCAGGGCAGTATAACTACCCCACAAGTGACCCCATTTTGGAAAGAAGACACCCCAAGGTATTCCGTGAGGGGCATGGCGAGTTCCTAGAATTTTTTATTTTTTGTCACAAGTTAGTGGAAAATGCTGATTTTTTTTTTTTTTTTTTTTTTTTTATACAAAGTCTCATATTCCACTAACTTGTGACAAAAAATAAAAACTTCCATGAACTCACTATGTCCATCAGCGAATACCTTGGGGTGTCTTCTTTCCAAAATGGGGTCACTTGTGGGGTAGTTATACTGCCCTGGCATTCTAGTGGCCCAAATGTGTGGTAAGGAGTTTGAAATCAAATTCTGTAATAAATGACCTGTGAAATCCGAAAGGTGCTCTTTGGAATATGGGCCCCTTTGCCCACCTAGGCTGCAAAAAAGTGTCACACATCTGGTATCTCCGTACTCAGGAGAAGGTGGGGAATGTGTTTTGGGGTGTCATTTTACATATACCCCTGCTGGGTGAGAGAAATATCTTGGCAAAAGACAACTTTTCCCATTTTTTTATACAAAGTTGGCATTTGACCAAGATATTTCTCTCACCCAGCATGGGTATATGTAAAAAGACACCCCAAAACACATTCCCCAACTTCTACTGAATACGGAGATACCAGATGTGTGACACTTTTTTGCAGCCTAGGTGGGCAAAGGGGCCCATATTCCAAAGAGCACCTTTCGGATTTCACAGGTCAATTTTTACAGAATTTGATTTCAAACTCCTTACCACACATTTGGGCCCCTAGAATGCCAGGGCAGTATAACTACCCCACAAGTGACCCCATTTTGGAAAGAAGAGACCCCAAGGTATTCGCTGATGGGCATAGTGAGTTCATGGAAGTTTTTATTTTTTGTCACAAGTTAGTGGAATATGAGACTTTGTATGAAAAAAAAAAAAAAAAAAAAAAAAATCATCATTTTCCACTAACTTGTGACAAAAAATAAAAAATTCTAGGAACTCGCCATGCCCCTTACGGAATACCTTGGGGTGTCTTCTTTCCAAAATGGGGTCACTTGTGGGGTAGTTATACTGCCCTGGCATTCTAGGGGCCCAAATGTGTGGTAAGGAGTTTGAAATCAAATTCAGTAAAAAATGACGAGTGAAATCCGAAAGGTGCTCTTTGGAATATGGGCCCCTTTGCCCACCTAGGCTGCAAAAAAGTGTCACACATCTGGTATCTCCGTACTCAGGAGAAGGTGGGGAATGTGTTTTGGGGTGTCATTTTATATATACCCATGCTGGGTGAGAGAAATATCTTGGCAAAAGACAACTTTTCCCATTTTTTTATACAAAGTTGTCATTTGACCAAGATATTTATCTCACCCAGCATGGGTATATGTAAAAAGACACCCCAAAACACATTCCTCAACTTCTCCTGAGTACGGCAATACCAGATGTGTGACACTTTTTTGCAGCCTAGGTGGGCAAAGGGGCCCATATTCCAAAGAGCACCTTTCGGATTTCACAGGTCATTTTTTACTGAATTTGATTTCAAACTCCTTACCACACATTTGGGCCCCTAGAATGCCAGGGCAGTATAACTACCCCACAAGTGACCCCATTTTGGAAAGAAGAGACCCCAAGGTATTTCGTGATGGGCATAGTGAGTTCATAGAACTTTTTATTTTTTGTCACAAGTTAGTGGAATATGAGACTTTGTAAGAAAAAAAAAAAAAAAAAAAAAAATCATCATTTTCCGCTAACTTGTGACAAAAAATAAAAAGTTCTATGAACTCACTATGCCCATCAGCGAATACCTTAGGGTGTGTACTTTCAGAAATGGGGTCATTTGTGGGGTGTTTGTACTGTCTGGGCATTGTAGAACCTCAGGAAACATGACAGGTGCTCAGAAAGTCAGAGCTGCTTCAAAAAGCGGAAATTCACATTTTTGTACCATAGTTTGTAAACGCTATAACTTTTACCCAAACCATTTTTTTTCTACCCAAACATTTTTTTTTTATCAAAGACATGTAGAACTATAAATTTAGAGCAAAATTTCTATATGGATGTCGTTTTTTTTGCAAAATTTTACAACTGAAAGTGAAAAATGTCATTTTTTTGCAAAAAAATCGTTAAATTTCGATTAATAACAAAAAAAGTAAAAATGTCAGCAGCAATGAAATACCACCAAATGAAAGCTCTATTAGTGAGAAGAAAAGGAGGTAAAATTCATTTGGGTGGTAAGTTGCATGACCGAGCAATAAACGGTGAAAGTAGTGTAGGTCAGAAGTGTAAAAAGTGGCCTGGTCTTTCAGGGTGTTTAAGCACTGGGGGCTGAGGTGGTTAAAGGTATATCGCCACCGTTGTAGATGTATTTAGACAGGATTCTTGCCGGAGCTAGTGCGGCGTGCGTCCTACTCCATGCGCCGCTAGGCTCCGCCCCCCTCCATTGACTTTCAATGGAGTTCATGACGGATCTGTCTTGTCTATGTTAAAGATAATACAAACGGATCCGTTCATAACGGCTGCAGACGGTTCTATTATCAGTAACGGAAGCGTTTTTACTGAACCCTGCCGGATCCAGCAAAAACGCTGGTGTGAAAGTAGCCTAAGTTAACCCTTTATGAGCAGCTGTGTTTCCGCTCCATGATGTGCATTTCCGTCAGAGTGATCTCACCTCCAAGATCAGCGGCAGGAGCGGAGCTGTATTCTCACAAATGTAGGTTTTTGATGGTGTTTTTTCTATAGGAAATGTGTAATGCAAGACGAGCATGTGTTTTTTCTTTTTTTCATTTTTTTTTTTTTCATTTGTTTGTTTTTTGCTACTGACCTTTTTTGGTAATTAGATCAGCATTCTGAATTTTTTTTTTTTTTTTTTTTTTTTTACATCTCTACAGGGGGAAAACAGCAGGAAAAAATGTTGTGCACATATTATTTAGAAAAAATCCTGTTAAAAATGGCAGAAAAAACGCATGGCGGTGTGGGGGAAAAAAAATGCAAGCTGTTTCTATGGCATTTGAGCCATGGAAAACCACTTACCCAGCACTTCTCTTGCTGGGATCAGCGAAAACTCTGATCCTGGCGATTTAACCCTTTAGATGCTGCAGTCAATAATAACCGCAGTATCTAAGGTCCTTACCTCATAGAACCAACACTATCTAAAGTGTTTGATAGTGAGAGGGAGCTCAAACGGTCATCCCATTGGTGTGGTCATGGGATTCTGATGGAGACGGGGGTCCCTAGGTGCGTCTTAGGTGTCTGCCTATTAGGGCTCATGCACACGACCGTGTGCATTCCATATTTTGCGGAACGGAACAGCCGGCCCCTAATAGAACAGTCCTATCCTTGTCCGTAATGTGGACAAAAATAGGACATGTTCTATTGTTTTGTGGAACAGACATATGGAAATGGAATGCACATGGAGTAACTTCCATTTTTTTTTTGCGGACCCATTGAAATAACTGGTTCTGCATACGGTCCACAAAAAAACCGGAACAGATACGGAAAGAAAGTATGTTTGTGTGCATGAGCCCTTAACCCCTTAATTAACCAGGCCATTTTGCACCTTCGTGACCAGACTGACTTTTGCAAATCTCACGTGTCACTTTATGTGGGAATAACTTTGGAACACTTTTACTTATCCAAGCCATTCTGAGATTGTTTTCTTCTGACACATCGTACTTCATGTTCGTGGTAAATTTGAGTCAATATGTTTCACCTTTAGTTATAAAAAAAATCCCAAATTTACAGAAAATTTGGAAAAATTTGTAATTTTCTAAATTTGAATTTCTCTGCTTTTAAGGCAGATAGTGATACTTCACAAAATACACTGCTCAAAAAAATAAAGGGAACACTTAAACAACACAATGTAACTCCAAGTCAATCACACTTCTGTGAAATCAAACTGTCCACTTAGGAAGCAACACTGAGTGACAATCAATTTCACATGCTGTTGTGCAAATGGGATAGACAACAGGTGGAAATTATAGGCAATTAGCAAGACACCCCCAATAAAGGAGTGGTTCTGCAGGTGGTGACCACAGACCACTTCTCAGTTCCTATGCTTCCTGGCTGATGTTTTGGTCACTTTTGAATGCTGCCGGTGCTTTCACTCTAGTGGTAGCATGAGACGGAGTCTACAACCCACACAAGTGGCTCAGGTAGTGCAGCTTATCCAGGATGGCACATCAATGCGAGCTGTGGCAAGAAGGTTTGCTGTGTCTGTCAGCGTAGTGTCCAGAGCATGGAGGCGCTACCAGGAGACAGGCCAGTACATCAGGAGACGTGGAGGAGGCTGTAGGAGGGCAACAACCCAGCAGCAGGACCGCTACCTCCGCCTTTGTGCAAGGAGGAACAGGAGGAGCACTGCCAGAGCCCTGCAAAATGACCTCCAGCAGGCCACAAATGTGCATGTGTCTGCTCAAACGGTCAGAAACAGACTCCATGAGGGTGATATGAGGGCCCGACGTCCACAGGTGGGGGTTGTGCTTACAGCCCAACACCGTGCAGGATGTTTGGCATTTGCCAGAGAACACCAAGATTGGCAAATTCGCCACTGGCGCCCTGTACTCTTCACAGATGAAAGCAGGTTCACACTGAGCACATGTGACAGACGTGACAGAGTCTGGAGACGCCGTGGAGAACGTTCTGCTGCCTGCAGCATGACCGGTTTGGCATTGGGTCAGTAATGGTGTGGGGTGGCATTTCTTTGGAGGGCCGCACAGCCCTCCATGTGCTCGCCAGAGGTAGCCTGACTGCCATTAGGTACCGAGATGAGATCCTCAGACCCCTTGTGAGACCATATGCTGGTGCGGTTGGCCCTGGGTTCCTCCTAATGCAAAACAATGCTAGACCTCATGTGGCTGGAGTGTGTCAGCAGTTCCTGCAAGACGAAGGCATTGATGCTATGGACTGGCCCGCCCGTTCCCCAGACCTGAATCCAATTGAGCACATCTGGGACATCATGTCTCGCTCTATCCACCAACGTCACGTTGCACCACAGACTGTCCAGGAGTTGGAAGATGCTTTAGTCCAGGTCTGGGAGGAGATCCCTCAGGAGACCGTCCGCCACCTCATCGGGAGCATGCACAGGCGTTGTAGGGAGGTCATACAGGCACGTGGAGGCCACACACACTACTGAGCCTCATTTTGACTTGTTTTAAGGACATTACATCAAAGTTGGATCAGCCTGTAGTGTGTTTTTCCACTTTAATTTTGAGGGTGACTCCAAATCCAGACCTCCATGGGTTTAAAAATTTGATTTCCATTTTTTAATTTTTGTGTGATTTTGTTGTCAGCACATTCAACTATGTAAAGAACAAAGTATTTCAGAAGAATATTTAATTAATTCAGATCTAGGATGTGTTATTTTTGTGTTCCCTTTATTTTTTTGAGCAGTGTAGTTATTACTTTACCTTTCCCATATGTCTACTTTATGTTGGCATCATGTTGAAAATGTCATTTTGTTTTTTTAGGACGTTAGAAGGATTAGAATTTTAGAAGCAATTCTTAAATTTTTTTTTTTTCCAAAACCCACTTTTTAAGGACCGGTTCAGTTATGAAGTCACTTTGTGGGCCTTACATAATAAAAAACCACCCAAAAAATGTTTGCAAACTTTGTTAACCCTTTAGGTGTTCCACAAGAATTAAAGGAAATTTCCAAATTTTACAATTTCTGGCAGATTTTCGATTTTGATTTAATTTTTTTCCTGTAACACAGCAAGGGTTAACAGCCAAACTAAACTCAATATCTATTACCCTGATTCTGCAGTGTACAGAAAAACCCCACATGTGATTGTCGACTGCTATATGGGCGTACGGCAGAGCTTAGAACAGATGGAGCACGATATGGCTTCTGGAGGGCAGATTTCACTGGAATAATTTTCAGGTGCCATGTCGCAATTGAGAACACCCTGAAATACCCCTACTGTGGAAACCCCATTTTGGAAACTACACCCCCAAGGAATTTTTAAACCCATGCCTCCTCGGCACTGTACACCTGTTGAGACATTTTGTAACTTTAACAACTAATGCTAACTTGGAAAGCACATATTTATTTATTTTTTTTACTAAGAAATGTTAGTCTATCTTATTAAACTCCCGGAACCCCTTTAATAACATATTATGTACTCACATAGATATTGTTCCTCTGCGGCTCCTTTTCTGGAGGGGGCAGCCTGGCACTGGTGAATGAGGTCACCAGCTGTGCCCACCTCCTCCATTTATTTTCAGGCCACTGGAGGGAAGTGCCAGTCTGACATCACCATGGCTGCCTCAGGAATACATGTCGGTGCTCAATAAACCTGCTGATCATCAGTCTGGTCAGCGTCTTGGAAGAGGTCTCCATGACCGCTCCTCGTTCCTTCATGCATCTCGGTGGCTCTTGATTTGGGTAATGGAGTGGCATAGTGGCAGGACATAAAATTGATGCTCTGCTTCTTTCTTCTAGCTGTGGTGGGTGCTCTTGAGGGCAAAGACAGCTCTGAATCTGTGAAGGCCATACAGGAAACGACCTCGGTATCCGAAGAGCTGCTCAGTTTTGTCATCTCTGGCTCATATACACTCCTACGTGTGGCCTTCAGACTCTCAGCTCTTAAACAGGAGGTGAGGACAGATGAATTATGTACTGTGTTCCCTATCCACAGGACAGAGGAGACTTTTCTGATGGGGGTCAGAGCACTGGGGACCTATGTTGTGCCGTGTGAATGGAGCGGCAGTCAAGCATGCATGCTGCACAGTACAGCGTGGCTATCTTCGGCATGTGTATGTGCGCCTCTCCATTTAAACAAGGGCACACAAGCCCCCATTGTACTGATCGGCAGGGGTCCAGCCAACGCAATCCCTTCGAGCAGACACTTATCCCCTATCCTGATAGGGGATAAGTAGTTGTAATTGGACAACCCCTTTAATGACTGAATCTACATTGGAACTTGCAATCTCCAATGCACTTTTTAAAGGGGTTTTCCAAGATTTAAATATTGATGACCTATCCTCTGGATAGTAGAAACAATTGTGCAGGAGCAGCACTCAACGGTCCGTCCTTGTTGTAGGGAGTTGCAACAGCTCCGCACCAGCCGCGGATCCATCAGCCAGAGAATACGTGAAAATCAAATAGCGGTGGCAGCATCTCCCATCATTCCATCTTTATTAGGACTTCACAGCATACAAAAAATCAGCAAAATCAGCAACGTTTCGGCTGTACAACAGCCTTTGTCAAGCCGAAACGTTGCTGATTTTGCTGATTTTTTTTGTATGCTGTGAAGTCCTAATAAAGACCTCTGGATAGGTCATCAGTATCTGATCAGTGGGGGTCCGATATCCTGGACCCCCGCCCATCAGCTGTTTCAGAAGGCACTGGCGCTCCCGTGAGTGCCACAGCCTTCTCTCAGCTTACCAAGCATAGCGCCATACATTGTACGAGAAGGCCCCGATGCTGCTGCAAGCGCCTCTGCATTCTTGAACAGCTGATCGGCAGGGCTCCCGCCAATCAGATACTCTGTTATTAATCTCTGTCTTGTCTCATTTATAGGTTTTTAAAGAAGATTTGAAGGAGCTCAGGTACGTCTCTGTGTGATCTGTCATGGGTGCAGTTCCCATTCACGGGTGCTAGAGATTGAGCTCTTCTTGGCTGACCAGTCTGGATCGGATGGCTGCAACTGTAGTAGATCCTCTTTATAGTTGAAAAGTTGCTGCCTTCTGGCTCCTACTCCAAAGCTGGTCTGGAAAGGTGTATTTATAATTGCCACTCGCTGCAGTGAACATACAGATTGTGCATATCCCAGATTTTGTCTACTACATAATGATTGGCAGATCCGAAGGGTTACTTAAAGGGAATCTTTCGACTAGGGCATCTGTTTAAGAGGTCTGTTCTGGTGACCAATTAGCTCAGTCTGTATTATTCACTGTTTGCTCATTCGGATCCTAAGTAAGGGTAGGTTCACATTTGCATTTGATAGATCTGGCAGGCAGTTCCAGCCGAAACAGCCGGCCAGAGTTTACCGGATCCAGGCTAGCCAGATACTGCTGTTCAACACCGGACCCTATTGACTATAGTGGGATCTGGCAGCTTTCCGGCAAAATGCTGGGTTTCAGCCGCACAAAAACAAATGGATTCCAATAAAGCCAATGGCGTCCAGAGGTAAACGGCAGTATCCAGTGAACTCCGGTAGGCTGTTCTCTGTCGTAACAGCCTGCGGCATCGGTTAAATGGAAATGTGAACCTACCCTTACACATATAATGTATGTATATATTGAACTATTGGGGAAATTTATGCAAGGGGTTCTGCAGTATTTAACATTTCTCTAGAATAGATCATTTAATATCAGATCAGTTGTGGTCTGACACCCCATACCACCACTTATCAGCTGTTCAAGAATAGATTTGGCTCCAGGAATAGGTTCTGAAACTACAGATCTCTGTCTATTGTGTAGATGGATCAGGTTAATACAGTGCTCCTCCCAATCAGCGCTACAGCTCTGTCCACTACACAATGAATGGAGCTGTGTAGTTCTGGACCTACTCCTGAAAGCTGACCGGCTGGGGTGCGGGCTGTCCGAATCCTGCTGATCTGATATATCGATGACCTATCCTGAGGATAATCTATTGTTAAATCTTAGAGAACTTCCTTCAAGACTAACGTATTTTCTTTGTGTTGTAGAATTCCAGATGATTTTATAGAGGACTATGCTAATATCGTGTATGGAAACAGGTCAGTGTCCTCCTATGTGAGTATGTACATATCATATCACCATATATATTAGAATTATTGAAAATGAATCTTCATTTCATTCATTTCTACAAATGACCACACAGCTCCATTATACAGTACCGGAAAATGAAGAAATAATACGTGGAAAACTTAAAGGGGTTGTCCGGGCTTTTACTATTGGTGACCTATCCTCAGGATAGGTCTTCTATATCAAATCGGCGGTCGTCCGACTCCCGGCACCTGTATTAGGAGACGGCGCGCGCAGTGCGCACCTACCGTCTCCCTTCTCTTTTCCTGCTCTGCTGCTGCTTTGCCATAGACATAGAAGCAGGAAGAGAGACTGGAGACGGCACGTGCACACTGCGCGTGCCGTCTCCTCATACACCTGATTGGCGGGGGCGCCGGGTGTTGGACCCCCGCCGATCTGAAATTGTTGACCTATCCTGAGGGTAGATTATCAATATTAAAAGCCCGGACAATCACTTTAATGTGAATTTGCTGAGATTGACGAAAGTATAAACCACTAGTGGTGCTTGGTCAATGATCACAAATCCAGGGTGGTGCACCCTTTATTTTGGGTTCAGTGGAGTATAGATTGAGGCAGGGTCACATTAATATTGGGTGGTATCTCTCCTTGCTGCGATATAGGCTGACACTCAGGCATGATAACGTCATACAGATGCTGGATATCCTCCTGTGGTATGTCAGTCCAAGCTTTTATACCATGGACCTGCAGTTCAGCCAAGGTGGTTGTTGGCTGCAGTGCATGGGAGATCCATCCCCCTATCCAGCCCCAGACATTCTCAATGGGGCAGAGATCTGGCTACCAAGGTGGCCAGTCACTCACTTATGTGACTGTGGGCAGAAAGGGGAGTTGGAGCCCAAATTTTAAACACCGAATTAGTAAGTAACTTGTTTTATGCCAACATAAGCATATCTGTATAGTTTTATGTGAATGCACCAACCTCATGGTTCGCTCTCCCTGTAGACGACCACTACTTGAAGAAGCTGCTTTGAAACAAAGCATTAGATTGCCAACAGTGGAGGATATGAGATGGAGAGTTGATGTTGCGATTTCCACCAGGTAATAATGTATTTAGACTATGCATTATATTATAGCATTATTTAGAAGGACTCACATACTGGAGAACGTCATTGCTGGTGAAGAGTAGATGCCGTACCTGGTGCTGACAGAACTTAAAGGGGTAATCCCATCTTGGACATTGGGGACATATCGCTAAGATACGCCCCCCAATGTTTGATAGGTGCAGGTCCCACTTCTGGGACCTGCACCTATACTTTGAACGGACCCAACAGCCAGTTATTGGCAATATATTTAACGTCCGCCTGAAGTTTATTTCAATCCAGTCGTCATCCGAAGCTTTACTACCAGCGCACAGGCAGTTGACTTCCTCCTATATGTCATTGTGAAATTGGTTTGTGTGACTGTATTATAAATTATTAAAATTTTGTCTTCTTTTAAAAAAAAAAATATATATATATATATATATATATATATATATATATATATAATGTGTATGTATGTGTTTTTGTTTTTGCATCGTGTTTAAACAGTTTTTAAAATTATGTTAAAAATGTCCAATATTCTCAGCTCTCTTTCCCGGGCGCTGCAGCCGTCCATTCTAATGCAGATGAAGCTTTCTAATGGAGAGTCCCATCGTTTTGATGTAAGTTTTTTGTTTTTTAATAAAATTCCTCTATGTGATTTTGGATTATGGGTATGGAAACTTCCTGCCGGTTATATTTGTTATTTTTTTTTTTATAGAATTCTTTTTATTAGCTAGGTCATGGTGACGACCTGATCATGAAAAGAAACTGAAGAAATAATTTACTTTGTCACTACAGTGGCAAAAATGTTAATAAGAATTAATTACCCCCCCCCCCCCCCCCCCCCCCATAAAAAGAGCATCCCCTCATGCAGAATTGTTTCTAAACCCCACAAAAAGTAATACCCCAACTTTGATATGTGCAGCCCTGCTCTTATCCATTCTTATACTTCACAAAAAAACTTTAGTGCAAGGATTCTTTGAGTGCAAGCTTAGGGAGGGAGACAAGATCAACCCATATATATGCCTTTGGTGCATTTTGCTTGGTTTGTTTGTGTTTATTATTATTTTTTTTTTTACTGAATCGGTTGTATTATGGGATAAAAATAAATTTGCCATTGCAAGTTGCTCAGTTTTTTGACAGCATTTTTTTTGTGGTTCGTGGACAGATCTTATATGCTGGCCGTAAGAAATTATAACATAACAGTTTTTTTTAAATTGCAGCATGCTCTGGGATTAACAGTTTTCAGACATATTCCAATAGACTTCTGTATATGAAAAAAAGTCTGAAAAAAATGCATGAAAAACAAGTGATTAAAAAGCTCCATCCCAGGAAAAAAAAAAAAAAGCTTTAACCCCTTCAGTACCAAGCCACTTTTCACTTTAAAGGGGTATTCCGGTAAAATAACATAATTTTTGAAAAACTGCATTAAGGCTGCAAGCTGTGACCCAACCTGAACCCATACCTATACATGTTACCAAAGCTTAATTTTACCTTGCAATCCATTTGTCCATCTCCTGTGTGAGCCTGCAACACACTGGGGTCATCATGGCGCCTGATCTTCCCTCACAAAACTACAATCCCCACAATCCCTAGCTTTCCTACGGTGAGTGTTGATGTTTACTGATTGGCTGCCTGATGTACAGTCCGGTCACGCCCCCTCTACTCAGTAATCACCAGCACATTAACAGCACAAGACATTTAGCTAGAGAATTGATAGCAACACACTGAGCATGCTCGACCTAACAAAGGCTCAGAACTACAGGTCGATGCCATGGAGGAAACACCGTGGGTAGCAGAGGAAGAAAACTACTTTTATAACTACTGAACGGTAAATATGTGAAATTTACATTTTATTAGGTAATTATTGATGATGAATTACTCAAAAATATAAGTTATATTTATGGTAACCGGAATACCCCTTTAAATCCCAGGCCTATTTTTGCAAATCTGACGTGTCACTTTACGTGGTAATAACTGGAACGCTTTTACTCATCCAAGCCATTCTGAGAATGTTTTCTCGTGACACATTGTACTTCATGTTAGTGGTAAATTTGAGTCATTATATTTTACCTTTATTTATAAAAAAAAAAAATCCAAAATTTTAATTTTTCTATTTTTTTAAGGCAGGTAGTGATACCTCACAAAATACTTATTACTTTACATTTCCCATATGTCTACTTTATGTTGGCATCATTTTGAAAATGACCTTTTATTTTTTAGGACATTAGAAGGATTAGAATTTTTGAAGCAATTCTTAAGATTTTTTAGAAAATTTCCAAAACCCATTGGTGACGAGAAAATGGTTTTGGCAGAGTATTTTTTTAATTTTTTTAATGGCCTATACCTGACTGGGTGGTTTATGTGATATTTTTTTAGAGACGGTTGTTACGGACACAGCGATACCCAATATGTCTGTTTTTTTTGTTTGTTTTGGGTTTTTTTTTCCTATTTTTTTTTTTACACTTTTAGGCTCCATTCACACGTCCGTGGTGTGTTGCGGATCCGCAACACACCCGCCCGACACCCCTATAGAAATGCCTATTCTTGTCCGCAGCTGCGGACAAGAATAGGACATGTTCTATCTTTTGCAGGGCTGCGGACCTGAAGATCGGGGCCGCGCTCCGCAAATGCGGACAGCACACTGTCCGCATCCATTCCGTCCCCATAGAGAATGAATGGGTCCGCATCCGTTCTGCAAAATTGCGGAACGGATGCGGACCCATTCGCGGACGTGTGAATAGAGCCTTATACATCTTTATTATGGGAAAGGGGTGTTTTTTTGTTTTTTTTCTACTTGATCCTTTTTTTTTTATTATTATGAAAAACACTTTTTTTTTAACTTTTTTTTTTTGTTCCACTCTGATCCCCTCTACAATGCATTACAATACATAGTGTATTGTAATGCATTGACTGTCAGCGTATTACCAGTGTAATCCACTGACAGCCTGCCTGCCTGTGAGACCCAGGGGGCTGGGTCTCACAGGCTTCCATAGAACCTGTGTTAGGCATCGGGCTGCCATTCCTGGGACCCAATGTAGAGGGAGCCCCTACCCTTCGCAAACCCTGTGTATACCGCAGTCAGTGCTGTGTCAGTGTAAATAGTCAGGAACAGCCAGACCCCTGTTGCTGATCGAGCGGGCGTCGCTCCTGCATCCTCCCGATTAGAGCGCTGCACATGTATGGCGCTGGGATCCTATGGGTTAAAGCTCTTTTAAAAAAATAAAAAAAAGACGAACAGCAGCAACAAAAATATATGAGACTGGTGTAAAGGGAAAATTGGCTTAGTTGCCCATAGTAACCAATCAGACTCCACTTTTTATTTTCCAGAGCTCCTTTGGAGCTAGTTTTCTTTGGCACCAGTTTTGATAAACCTTCCCCGTAGTGTGGCAGCACCCAAATGGGCATTTCAGATCCATCAGATATTGAAGTGCACACATTAAGTACACAAAAGAAAGAGCGATTTATTTTCTGGTGTAAATTCGGATTGGTCCAACCAACTAAAACATGAATCCACCAAGACGAGCCATATTTTATCACTTTCTAGGGAAATTTGGGGAGTGGAGGGATGTTTAATATGCAGAGCAGGATAAAACAATCCCTTCACCCTACTGAGATGTTGAATATTTATCACAAATTTCTTTATCTAGGAATTCTTCTATTGTACAGCATTTTTGATTTCATGTTTTCTATGCTGCTTGTTATCACACAGACTTGGGTATTAGTATTTTCTTTATATTCATAATGTGTGTACCTTTGTCATTTTCCAGGTTCCCGTTGCTAAATTCCAAGAGCTGCGGTATAATGTTGCTCTGCTGTTGAAGGAAATGAATGACCTTGAGAAGAAGAACATCCTAAAAATCCAGGACTGACCACATGTGAATTAGGCCTCATGCACACGACTTTGTGTATTTTGCTGTCCTCAAAAACGGATCTGTGAAAAATACGGATGATGTCCGTGTGCATTCCGTATTTTGCGGAACGTAACAGCTGGCCCCTAATAGAACAGTACTATCGTTGTCCGTAATGCGAACAATAATAGGACATGTTCTATTTTTTTTTGCGGAACGGAAATACAGAAACTGAATGCACACGTAGTACCTTCCGTTTTTTGTCGACCCCTTGAAATGAATTGGTTCCGTATACGGTCCACAAAAAAAGACACTGAATGAAAATACGTTTGTGTGCATGAGGCCTAACATAAGATCTTGTCTGTGCCATTTCAGTCTCTCTGTGCCCACACAGGTCTCTGGCTGATTCTCTACCAGTACAACAAAAAAGATTTATAGCATGATCCAAATCATTCCATATCTCTGGGCACCATGGAGCATCATGCATCTGTACTATGGAACTGCAGGGAAGGCCTGGTGCAACCTTACAACAGGGTCTAGTGTGATGGTTCTCATCTCCTGAACTCATCATTCACTTCGCTCCAATAATATCTTTGCATACGAGGCCGCCCCCTGATGTCTCCTTTGGGTGCACATAAGGGTCAGACAGGTTGGAACTTGTCGATGGTTAGTTTTGATAGATAATCGGCATCAGAGACATCTGGCAGCTGCTTTTCCCCATAGACATTACATGCTTGTTTAGCTCAGCTGAACAGTCCTCTTTATGGAGTAGTTGAGGGATGATAGCTGTCAGCCGAACAATCATTTGGCCTACAGGTATCTTATCTGGGAGGGTTTACGCACCACCATATTTTGTGTGAACTGACTAATTTCAATCACAACTAGAAGTCCTTTCTGTATTTTATTGATCTGTAATGATTGTTTCCAGTTGACAATTCAATGTAATCTGACGTTAAAAAAGTATGTTGCCAGTTACACGCTGGGTCATTACAGAATCGCAGCGTGTAAACCCAGACATTAAAGGGCATCTGTCAGAAGATTTGTACTTATGACACTGGTTAACCTGTTACATGTGCGCTTGACAGCTGAAGTCATCTGTGTTGGCCCCGTGTTTATATGTGCCCGTATAGTTGAGAAAAATGATCTTTTAATGTATGCAAATGAGCCTCTAGGAGCAACGGGGGCGCTGCCATTACACGTAGAGGCTCTTCTCTCTCTGCAACTGCCGCACCCTCTGTACTTTGATTGACAGGGCCAGGTGTGATGATGTTTACACCGTCTGGACCTGCCGATCAAAGGGGAGAGGTTACTGCAGTTGCAGAGTGTAATGGGAACGCCCCCATTGCTCCTAAAGCAATGTGGGCACATGTGAACATGGGACCAACACAGATGTCTTCAGCTGATAAGCGCACATGTAACAGGTCAGCCAGTTTTATAGGAACAAATCTGCTGACAGACGCCCGTTATGATGTATTATGTCTTTATAGTTGTGGTCCAGATGATTAATAAGGAAGGTTTGTTTTAAACCTTAAAGGGGTTGCCCAACTCTATATTAACTTTTAAAATTCCCCATCCGGTACAGACAGAAGTCACATGACCAGTGCTGTGCCGCTTTGGGAGATGCACCACAGCTGCAGCGGCCCATCTTCTCCCCTACCCCTCCATACCGGATGTTGACACGCGACGCTAGAAGTCTAGAGAATCCCAGGAGCCAATGTACATTACTAGTCAGGAGGATATGATGTGCTTGTTTCATTTAACTATTTCTTATAGGCTGAGGACCCCTTTAAGCTCTCAATCTGTAATTATCAGTACATGTAAATATATTTTGGTTGCTATTGGTATCTTTATATATATAAAAAAAAATATATATGTTTTTATGCACTTTTCATTCATTCCTCATTTTTACAAGATATTTTGTGTAGTATGAAATGCTGTTTGAAGATCTTTTAGTTAGCATCCTTGTATTTCACATGTAATATAGTCTGTCTATCTAGTCTGCAAAAACATTAAGATGAAAGAAAACACAATCATCTGATATAATGATGACCAGAATGACAAGACCAGGAAAGCCTAGCATCAGCCCACATCCTAATAAATCTCAACATCTCACTAGTAAATAGAGAATTTATAAATCTAGCAGGCTGGACAGGAAGTTTTCATCTGATTTAATCTTAATTTCTTGAAAAAATGTGGTTTATGGATTTACACGAAGTATAAAATGTCAGTACTGGGTCAACGCGACATCACTTGTGCCCTACGAAGAAAACCACACTATTCCACATTAGCCTTCAAACCCCAAAACGTGATGTCCTGCACTAACTTTCTACTCCTACCTGGTGGGTTTAGCCTTTATGAAGGTATACCTCGTTTTGCAGGTGCGGCTCTTTTATATAATGAACTTATTTTCCTTAAATTCATGGTTTAATATTAAAGTTGTGTGTTATACCTAAAGATGATTCTGTTCTGTCTTAGCAGCTTTGTTCACACGCTCCTAGGTGTCAGGCATTTTTTTGCTTGCCATTGATTTACAGTGTATATTGCAACAAAACTGAAATGTCTGAATGCTGTTTTAGTTAAGCTGCAGCTCAGTCCTGGTCACTATTTCTACAAAAAACTACTGTCAAACAGATGTCTTGCAGAAACTTTTCAAATGGACGTTTACCCAGAGAAAGCTATGGAGCCTACACCCCCACCCCTTTTTAAAAAAAAATTGTTATACTGAGCAGAGTTAATGGAGTTTTCAAACTTTTTCTTATACTGATCTATCCTCAGGCTAGGTCATCAGTATGTAGTCCAACATTTGGGAACCCCACCAATTAGCTGTTTAAGGCCTCTTTAACGCGGGTGCGGGGCGGATGCGTTCAAGGTGCATTACGGGAAACCCGCGAGTAGGCACGCAATTTCAGTCAGTTTTGTCTGCGATTTGCGTTTCGTTCAGTTTTTTGCTGCGCGAGTGCAATGCATACCCAGACCTGAACCCGGACTTCTTTACTGAAGTTTGGGATCGGTGTTCTGTAGATTTTATTATTTTCCATTATAACATGGTTATAATGGAAAATAATAGCATTCATTAACACAGCATGCAAAGCCCAATGTCAATTGAGGGTTGAAAAATAATAAAAACATTACTCGCCTCATCCACTTGATCGCGCAGCCCGGATCCTCTTCTTTGTTCTTCTTGAAGGACCTGCAAAAGGACCTTCGCTGACGTCATCGTGCTAACCCCGTGGTGAGCGCGGTAAAGTCAGCGCAGGTCCTGCTGAATGAAGATAGAAGGTCTTTCTATCTTCATTCAGCAGGACCTGCACTGACGTAATGTTTTAATATATGCAAATGAGCCTCTAGGAGCAACGGGGGCGTTGCCATCACGCCTAGAGGATCAGCAATCTACAACTGCCGCACTTTGACTGGGCCAGGCAATGGAAAGGTCATTACACTTGCCTCTAATTTCTTCTAAAGTCAATCAAAGTACAGAGGGTGCGGCAGTTCCAGAGAGCAGATCCTCTAAGTGTAATGACAACGCCCCCGTTGCCCCTAGAAGCTCATTTGCATATATTAAAGCATCATTTTTCTCAGCAATGTGAACACATATGAACATAAGACAAAAACAGATGTCTTCAGCTGCCAAGTGCACATGTAACAGGTCAGCCAGTGTCATAGGTACATACCTGGTGACAGATGCCCTTTTAAGTCAAACCAGTTGGTTGATGCAGTGGTTCCACACCCACTGATCATGATTAATGGAATGGATTTTTCAGTGCAGAAATTCTTTGCAACAAATCTGCCACATGTGAACATAGCTTTATGGCTATAGTTGGCTGTCAGTTGTGGTTGTGAACTGAGACTCAATATGCTCAATACCTGGCGGGTTTTCTGTGGCTCGATATGCTCAATACTTGGCGGTGTGTGTGTGTGTGTGTGATATATATATACACTGCTCAAAAAAAATAAAGGGTACACTTAAACAACACAATGTAACTCCAAGTCAATCACACTTCTGTGAAATCAAACTGTCCACTTAGGAAGCAACACTGAGTGACAATCAATTTCACATGCTGTTGTGCAAATGGGATAGACAACAGGTGGCAATTATAGGCAATTAGCAAGACACCCCCAATAAAGGAGTGGTTCTGCAGGTGGTGATCACAGACCACTTCTCAGTTCCTATGCTTCCTGGCTGATGTTTTGGTCACTTTTGAATGCTGGAGGTGCTTTCACTCTAGTGGTAGCATGAGACGGAGTCTACAACCCACACAAGTTTGAAAATATGGGGGATAACCAAAATCAAAGCAGGCCTGAGACAGGGGGACATAGATAAAAAATTACAGCAGGAAGAAACCCGCTGGATATACAGACTCAGAAGTCTCTCACCCCTAGGCCTAAATGAAGGGTTCACTTATGCATCCTGTTTGTAAAAATTACTACAATAAAAACCAATAGGGAAAAATACAAATGAAACAAAAGAAATCAGACCTTCTTGAATTAAATAACTGAGAGAGTGGAAAATAATAAAAATAAAATACAAATTTCAAAAATTATAATCAAAATACTCCAAATAGTCTATACAACGTATTACCTACTGGTTGATCCACCGCTGCTGACAGGTCTGCTGAATAAATGAGAAACAATAATCAATAATAACCAAAACCAATACTTTGATAAAATAGAAATAATAATGGGTACATCACCTTCCAAAAGATCCAGATAATGCCGATTGAACCTGTAGGAAAAACAGGAGAAATAAGTAAACAAAACCTAATGAAATATATCTACATAGAAAATAATGCAAACAATAACCATATAGTTAAAAATACCTAAATGAAATACATAAAAGAAATCAAGATAGACGATTTTAGCACATAAGTGCTAAATCAATATCAACAGAAAGTAGGTATCATACACCACATTCTTAATAAAAGGATCTAAAGGAGGCAGAGAACCATCTAAGTATTGAGAGAAGTGCCAAAAGAAGCAAAAGCAGGAAAAGGGAATAGGCAAAAATACCTAAGTATAGAGACATGCGCAGAGAAATAAGAAGCCCAGTAAAATTTCCAAGTATAGAGACATGCGCAGTACCTTCTCAAGCTCGCCCTATACATCCTAACAATACCAAAGGATCGGCGAATAATCTAATGTAGGCAGACCAGTCAGCAGATCGGAGCCGCAAAAGTTCTAAGTATGGAGACATGCGCGGGAACTGAGCGGGATCGCGCGAGCACTGACGTCAGAGATGGGCGATACTATCAATGATCACGATAGAAGCAATAGGAATGGGCTCAGTAAGGAGCAAGACTATTGCTTGAAAAATATCGCGTCATACCAGTGGGAGTTTTCAAATACACCCGGCAACGCCACTCTCCCCACAGACTGCCCGATCCCCTGAGGACGCCATATCTATGGCTAAACATGTCGGGGGGCAGCGTCTAAGATTTTAGATCACAGTGGACCTATTATGAGGGTGCTAGCTACAGAATAGCAAGTCTATAGTTCAGCAAGTCACTGCGCCGCCATTTAGGCAGCACAGCGAGGGACTGTGCTGCAATCAGAACGCCACTGAATGAATCTAGGTCATAGGATAGGCAGCAGGCAGCTACTGCAGCACTTGCATCATTACCTACGTTATAATACAGTGCCAATTGGCACCAATACTGAACAGCCTGCTGACAATGTTGCAAACAATGTTGCAAAATAGCGGATACTGATATCCATTTCAGCATATAAAGAGGCAAACAGCCAGCTGAATAAAGCTACAGTTGCCATTGCCAAACGGCTGTCAGTAGACCAATATATCTAGTGTAGCACCAACCAAGGCCCACTGGTGAGAGTTTTAAATCTATAATTTAAGTAGGCTAGCTAAAAGTTTTCACCATATATTAAACCTAATAAAATAAAAGTAAATTTTTACCAAAATAAAGATCACTAAATAAACAAGCGCACGTCAAGAGTAGGCAATCAATAGTCTAACGACTAAATGTAAAATACAAGCTTATCCAGGATGGCACATCAATGCGAGCTGTGGCAAGAAGGTTTGCTGTGTCTGTCAGCGTAGTGTCCAGAGCATGGAAGCGCTACCAGGAGACGTGGAGGAGGCCGTAGGAGGGCAACAACCCAGCAGCAGGACCGCTACCTCCGCCTTTGTGCAAGGAGGAACAGGAGGAGCACTGCCAGAGCCCTGCAAAATGACCTCCAGCAGGCCACAAATGTGCATGTGTCTGCTCAAACGGTCAGAAACAGACTCCATGAGGGTGATATGAGGGCCCGACGTCCACAGGTGGGGGTTGTGCTTACAGCCCAACACCGTGCAGGACGTTTGGCATTTGCCAGAAAACACCAAGATTGGCAAATTCGCCACTGGCGCCCTGTGCTTTTCACAGATGAAAGCAGGTTCACACTGAGACCATGTGACAGACGTGACAGAGTCTGGAGACGCTGTGGAGAACGTTCTGCTGCCTGCAAAATCCTCCAGCATGACCGGTTTGGCATTGGGTCAGTAATGGTGTGGGGTGGCATTTCTTTGGAGGGCCGCACAGCCCTCCATGTGCTCGCCAGAGGTAGCCTGACTGCCATTAGGTACCGAGATGAGATCCTCAGACCCCTTGTGAGACCATATGCTGGTGCGGTTGGCCCTGGGTTCCTCCTAATGCTAGACCTCATGTGGCTGGAGTGTGTCAGCAGTTCCTGCAAGACGTAGGCATTGATGCTATGGACTGGCCCGCCCATTCCCCAGACCTAAATCTAATTGAGCACATCTGGGACATCATGTCTCGCTCTATCCACCAACGTCACGTTGCACCACAGACTGTCCAGGAGTTGTCAGATGCTTTAGTCCAGGTCTGGGAGGAGATCCCTCAGGAGACCGTCCGCCACCTCATCAGGAGCATGCACAGGCGTTGTAGGGAGGTCATACAGGCACGTGGAGGCCACACACACTACTGAGCCTCATTTTGACTTGTTTTAAGGACATTACATCAAAGTTGGATCAGCCTGTAGTGTGTTTTTCCACTTTAATTTTGAGTGTGACTCCAAATCCAGACCTCCATGGGTTGAAAAATTTGATTTCCATTTTTTAATTTTTGTGTGATTTTGTTGTCAGCACATTCAACTATGTAAAGAACAAAGTATTTCAGAAGAATATTTAATTAACTCAGATCTAGGATGTGTTATTTTTGTGTTCCCTTTATTTTTTTGAGCAGTGTATATAAAAAAGGAAAACGATGGCGGCACTGGAAAAACAAGCAGTGATGGGTGCTAGGTCCAGGGATGTAGCTGCTTACCCCGTATGGATAGAGATGAAAAACGGACAGCACTCCAGATAAAAAGCAATGGTGTTTATTCACCCATGTGGAAGGCCTTCCACATGGGTGAATAAACACCATTGCTTTTTATCTGGAGTGCTGTCCGTTTTTCATCTCTCTCTCTATATATATATTATTATTATTATAATTTTTTTTTTTTTCATACTGCATGTGTATTTTATATTCTGTTGTAGTTGCATCTTTATTTGAGAGCAGTTATGGGAACATTTCCATTATCATGAAAACACACGATTCTGCACTATAATCCACATGCAGTATTACCTTTTTCCTAAAATGCTTGGTTTTAATACATATACAGGTGAAACTCGAAAAATTACAATATCGTGCAAAAGTATATTTATTTCAGTAATGCAAATTAAAAGTAATTGAGTTGCATTACTGAAATAAATGAACTTTGCCTGATATTCTAATTTTTCGAGTTTCATCTGTATTTGAATGATATAGTTGATGATTTGCTTTTCTGATTTGTTTAAATGGTTTGATTAATTAGCAAATCTGAATTTTAATAATACATTGATAAATACATTTTTAAATGGCTTATTATTTCTAATGCATAATTAAAAAAAAAAACAGGCCATCCCCTTTGGTAAAGTATGATTGTATAACTACATTAAACTGATTGTATAAACCTATTGTATAAGTAGATAATAATAATAATAACCCATCAGTGCACATGACTACATAAAGCAGGATGATCATGTAATAAGTCACCGCTCCTATGTAACCAGTCACCTAATTCTTTCTTAACCTGACAACAGATTGCATAAAGCTGCCCTAGTCTCAGCCTCAAATGAAACCAGAAACTCCTGCTCTGAAGTTCAAATCTCATTAAAAATGAGAAGATTAACTTTCAAAGGGGCGGGCCACCTTTTGCCAAAAACCCCCCTCCTGGCCAGACCTGCATAACGAAGCATACTTGCCTATGTCAGTGCTATAAGGGCTCATGCACACAAACGTACTTTCTTTCCGTGTCTGTTCCGGGTTTGTTTTGTGGACCCCTATTGGAACCATTCACTTCAATGGGTCTGCAAAAAAAAATGGAAGTTACTCCGTGTGCATTCCGTTTCCGTATGTCTGTATTTCCGTTCCACAAAAAAATGTCCTATTATTGTCCGAATTATGGACAAGGATAGTACTGTTCTATGAAGGGCCAGCTGTTTCATTCCGCAAAATACGGAATGCACACGGATGTCATCTGTATTTTTTGCAGATCCGGTTTTTGCGGCCCGCAAAAAACATATGGTTGTGTGCATGAGCCCTAAAAGTGAGTAAAAGCAATACCTCCTCGTCCTCAGCTGCCTCACTCGGATCCCCCACTGTCAACATCTACTTTGATGCTGCTGCAGCCAATGACTAGCTGCAGTGGTGACTTGCCCTCTGAATGTCAAATGACCAGTAGATGTGATGCAACAGGAGAAGGTCACCGCGTTAAAGCGGATGTTGACAACTAAGGACCCGAACGAGGTAGCCGAGGCCGGGAAGCAAAGGAGCCAGGACCCAGCGGTGAGGAGCAGGTAAGTATGCTTTCTGAGCAGGTAAGTATGCTTTCTTTGCAGGTCTTCCCAGGAGGTAGCTTTGCCCAACCCCTTTTAGGTCACCAACTTTCACACCAGCGTTTTCCCTTTCCGCTATTGAGATACGTCATATGATGTCTTGTCGTAAAGTGTACAGGTGTGTTGGGGGTGTGGATCTCGCCAGGTTTTTCAGTTTAACTGGGTGAGATAACTGAAATCCAGAAATGGTGCTGCTTCAGCAAGGCATAGCTTGCTGGAGATTGTTTTGTTTAAAGTTGTATGGGCTGGATTTCTTTGGACTGGGAGACAGGTTGGTAGTGGGAGTCTCTCAGTCCACACCCCTAGTCCATTACAGGTTCCCTAGCCCCAGGTGAGGCCAGCTGGTATATTCAAGGAAGGATAAAACAACCCTCTGCATAGGAGTCTGGGGAGAAAGAGGACTTGGAAGGAAGCGACCCTACAGAGAGGGAAGCCTAAGAGGCTTGTTGGGCTGCTAGACAGTACGGCTTAGTGAAGCCGGATCTCACCCCTGGACTTATGTTTGGTGAGCTGACCTGCTAAGGGTTGGAGCCTGAGACCTTGTGGATAAACTGCGCTTTAGAGGTGAGTCAGGGAGGAGACCTCTGCATTAGCTAGGGCCCAGATGGGCAGGTGTTTATTTTGGTTTGGATTTATTTACAACAAATGATTTTTAATGGGTTTTTGTAAGGTTGATCGAATACAGAATATCACTGTACATTTATGTCTTCCAAAAATCAGAACATTGTACTGTATTATATTTTGATAGTAACAATTCTGAATACCAATGTATAGGGAGTAATACATATGCACCGGACACAGTCCAACACTAAGGTACCACTCCATTCATATAGAGCTATTTATGTATGTACCAATAAAACAAAAGGTAACATCAACCCTATAAAACAGAACATTCACGCTCAGCGTTTTAGTGAACTCTACTTGCAGGGAATGGTCGCAGAAGGAGAGGATATCCACACCTGCCAATGCAGTTTCAAATCTAAGGTAAGTATGATTCATGTATGCAATCATTTTTTCATAAACACAAGAGGTATTTACCATGTCCACGACTTCTTGTAGTTTTGTAATATTTGGGGTTTTCCAGTATCTCGTTAAGACTAGTTTTGTGCATATTGAGAAAAAGTAAGGCAATGTCTGGGGAGGGAGATATGTGTCTCCCTGTGATAGAGGAGAGGAAGTCAAAACATTCCCTCCAGACATTTTGGATCCTTGGGCAGGACCAGAGAATGTAGAACAAAGTTCTTCTACCCCTACATCCTCTCCAACATAGATGGGGAGTTCCCGGATAAATGTGGCTCAACCTGTCAGGTATGAGGTACCATCTGAGCATAGTTTTTATAGCAGCCTCATAGTTTGATACAGAGGTAAATGGCTTAGATATAATTGAAAGAGCTGAAGACCAGCTAGAAACCGGATATTCTCTACCTAGTTCTTTTTCCCATGCAATAAATGGTGTAGACTTAACAAAGTCTTGTTTAGATCCTAGAATGGAATATACATGCCTTAACCCTTTCAATGAGGGTCTCTTGGTGTTCCAGATATCAAAAATCTCCTTACAGGCTAAGACATTAAAAGGGTTCTTAGTATGGAGAAGATGTCGGATTCTAAGATACTTATAGAATTCCTTATGGGGAATTTGGTATTGCTCATGTAAGGAGGAAAACTGTTTAAGTTGTGAGGACTCAAACAGTAGAGATACTGAGGATAGGCCTTTGGTGATCCAAGTTTTTCGATCAAAGTCTGGTATAAAGAGACTTAAAGTCTCCAATGGGACTTGTGATTGGAGTTCCCTCTAATTGGGTTTTGGGTGCCTTTAGAATGAAAAGTCTTCCATAGTGTAATTGAGGTAGAAAGAAAACTTGGTAGGGTTTTGAAAGAAAGTGATGAGTCAAGAGCGGCAATAAGTAAGGCCTTTAGGTTATGTCCAGGAGAGATAGTGGTCTCTATGTGTATCCAATGGTGTTGTATGTTCCCACCATTCTTTTAGGAAACTCGGATGTCTAGCGAGATAGTATTCGTAAATATTGGGGAGACCCAAGCCTCCTGCCTTTCTATGTTTGTTTAACAATCTATGAGCTATGCAAGGGCGTCTAGGAGTCCATATAAATGTATGGAGCAATTTGTTTATGCGGGAGGAAAAGGATTTCGGTAGGGATATCGGGACTGTTCTAAATTTATATAGGATTTTTGGAAGGGTTAATATCTGGAATGTTGCTATGCGGCCTACCCAGGAAATCTCTTGTTTGCTATATTGGCTCAGATCTTTTTCCACCTCTTCTAATAGAGGCAGGTAGTTAAAGAGGACCTTTCATTACAATACAAAATCCAAACTAAGCATACAGACATGGAGAGCGGCGCCCAGGGATCTACCTGCACTTACTATTATCCCTGGGCGCCGCTCCGTTCTCCCGGTATAGGCTCCGGTATCTTCAGATTTTCGGGTCAACTGGGAGGAGCCTGCTCTAGTTCTCCTGGGCGTCTCCTCCCAGGCTGTAGCGCTGGCCAATCGCAGCGCTCCGCTCATAGCCTGAGAGGTTTTTTTCTCCCTCAGGCCATAGCCTCCCTCAGGCCATAGCGCTGCTGTCTGTATGCTTAGTTTAGATTTTTTTATTGTAATGAAAGGTCCTCTTTAAGTCTGTAAAGGAATTTAATCTTACTGATCACTTTTGTGCCTAAGTTTGGGACATTCTCTTTTTGCAAATCTAAGTGAAATCTTGCTTGTAGATTCAGCAGGGAAGACTGCTGTATATTAATAGGCAAGGCTTGGGACTTTTTCTCATTCACTTTGTAGAGAGAGAAGTAGCCGAATTGGCGGATGATCTGCATTACTACGGGCATAGAGAGATTGGGAGAGCTCAGAAGTAAGTATGACGTCATCCGCGTATAGTGATAGTTTATGTTCTCTATCTCCAATTTTGATCCCTTTAACTTGGTCTGAGAGGTGAATGGCTTGGGCAAGGGGTTCAATTGACAGGATGAATATAAGAGGGGAAAGGGGACACCCTTGTCGGGTGCCATTAGTAATTGTGAATGCGGAGGATAGGGTGTTATTTATAAATACTTTTGCTGAGGGGTTACTATATAATGCTTTTACTGCTCCCAGGAAAGGACCGCATATTCCCATTTTCTGCATCACTGAGATGGCAAACGACTAATTAATACGGTCAAAAGCTTTTTCTGCGTCAAGAGTAACTAACACCGCCTCTACTATGGACTTCTCTAGATAATCCACTACGGTATATTCATGACTCTTCTAGTATTGCCAATGATTTGTCTTCCCTTGATAAAGCCTGATTGATCACAATCTATTAAAGTGGGTATGATGTGAGCTAAACGATTGGCCAATATTTTAGCATAAACTTTCAGGTCCGTATTAAGTAGCGAGATAGGCCTGAAATTTTGAGGAGAGTCTGGAGGTTTCCCCGATTTTGGGATAGTGACAGTAATTGCTGGGAGCATCTCGGTTGGGAAGGTACCAGTTGAAAAACCTTTCTGTAAGGCCTCTTGCATATAAGGGATGAGGATATTCTGAAATGTTCTATAACGTTACATAATCATTCTGCTTATAGCGAACATTTTGTGATAACGTGCAGAAGTGAAGGATCATTTGGAGATTGCAAGTATTATCATACATTTGAGAGTGAGTGGGTATAAACTGAAAAGCAAAAAAAGGAACATAAAAGGAACTGGTAAAACCAGCAAAAACTGTAGAACCTAAGCAGCACACTGGGCTGCCGCAACCTATTGCGTAATATCAACTCTGAAATGCTAAGGAGCATGGCAGAATTTTCAATATTGCAGAATCTTCAATTACTACTACTACTAGCACCCTAGATGTGGGATCTGTAATCTTCAATGCTTAGTGCCTCTCCTAGATTCCACTTCCATTGGGAAAGGTGTTGTGAAATCAATAATTTATCTTTCTGGTAGTCTGCAAGGTCAATGTTCCAGGAGGATAAGAGTGCCTTTCCCATTTCCACTGAGCTAATGACATGCAGATTTCTATCTTTATTAATTAATATCTTCACCGGGAATCCCCAGCGGTAGGCAATTTTGTGATCTCGTAAAGCTAGAGTGACTGGAGCCATCTGGCGTCGTTGTTTCAGATTAGTAGCAGAGAGATCAGCGAATAACTTAATGGAATGGTATGGAGCTGGGAGAGTTCCCCTTTTTCTGGATGTCTCCAGAATTAGCTCTTTAACATGGAAGAAGTGTATCTGCGCCAGAACATCTCTTGGAACGGTAGTGGGAAAATGCAATGGCCTAGGAACTCTGAACTCTATCAGTGGTCATATCTTGAGCTGTAAGAGATGGCAACAGGGCTTGGAAAAGTGAACAGATATATTGCTTGAGGTCTCCATTAGGAATGTCTTCAGGAATACCCCTAAATGTAATATTATTCCTGCGGGATCTGTCCTCAAGGTAGTTTAGTTTAGCCTTAATTTTCTCTAGCTCTTCTAATTGAGCGTTGTGGGCATCAGCAAGATTATTGTGGGAAGATGCAAATTCTCCCATTTTTTCTCTAAATGTGGGAGATCCTGGGAATAGGACCTTGTATGGTGGACTGTATAGGGGATATCATGGATTGTATGTCTGCATGGAGGGACTTACTAACCTCTAGGCGCATTTTTTTTAAGTAAAGTACCTAAAGGTTGACTAGATGTCTGAAACTGCTCCAGGTTTGGGGCTGGGTGAGGTGATTTTGCGGAGACAGCATTTCCACTTACTATTATAAAAGGAACGGAGGATTCCTGAAGCCGCGGCCTCCATTTTTCCGGGCTATGGGTAGAGGGCAAAGATGGCGTCGACCACGTGGGTGAATTCGGTGACGCGGTACTTCTTTGCCTACCCGGACGAGATGCGCTGTGCTCGGGAAACCTTTGCTGTTGTCCTTCTTTAGTCAGCGGGGAAGGCAGTAGGTCCTTCTCCGGTGTTGTAATCAGACTTCCAGCCATTGCCGGGGATTAGTTGTGTTACGGGGAGGCTGAGCTCTAGGAACTCGACATGGACGCCGGGGATAGAGGGTCTGAGACTTTGTTTTGCTTCTCCCCTTCAAAATAGAAATCCAGTTTGCTCTGCTGCTGCTGGGATCTCTTCCCCCTGGTCATCATGCGGAGAGGTGGTTGTCTGTATCTTGATATACTTCTCCTGAGAAGATAGTTTTAATGTCGCTGGGTGCTGGAGCTCTTACTTCAAGCAGCCATGCACCTCGGCTGCCCTTGATTTGGATTTATGTTTGTGCTGGTGCTAAAGTGCCAAAATAAAGCACCATTTGGACTATGGAGGAGGTCTGTGATTGCGACCCCCTGTGATAGAGCGATCTCTTACAGTCTTTAGAGGAGGAAAACGCTTCAGTTTTGTCCCCATTCATTGTCAATGGGAATAAAACTGAACTGAAGGGACCGGAGTGCACCAGAATGCATTGAATGAACGTTTCATTGTGTTCCCATGACGCAAACAAAAGCACAGCAGGCAGCGTCCTGTGGGTCCTGGGATGCGGAGCAAGACGGATCTGTCATGACTCACAATGTAAGTCAATGGAGACAGATCAGTTTTCTCTGACACAAAAGAAAACTGATCTGTCCCCCATTGACGTACAATGGTTTTAGAGACGGATCTGTCATTGCTATGTTAAAGATAATACAACCGGATTGTCCGAATATACAATTAGAAGGGTGGGGGAACAGGGATAAGGGGGGAAAAAAGCTATTAAATATGCAGAGTGTTTACTCAAAGTTCACTGTAATCTGTTTTGATATATGAATAAAGATAATATAAAAAATAAAGATAATACAACCGGATCCGTTCATAACGGATGCAGACGGTTGTATTATCATGACTAAAGATGAGCGAATCGAAGCTGATGAAGTGGAATTCGATTCGAATTTCAGGAAAAATTCGATTTGCAACTAATGCGAATTTCCTCGCTCTTCGTGGTAACAAATCACATTTTTCCTAAAATGGCAGCTGAACGTGTGAGGACTGAGGACATGGGGCAAGGAACTCTGGGAAGGCGAGATCACCCAGATTGATATGCATGCATGCATGCATGCAGCCAGCCAGCCCTGTGATGTCACAGCCCTATAAATACGGAAGCCATTTTAGATTCTGCCATTTTCCAGCGTTCTGAGTGCAGGGACAGACGTGAGAAGGCGCTAGGGACAGCAATTGGAAAAACTTGATTGTAAAAAAACCCCTGAAAAAACGATTTATAAGTGCAGGGAAAGAATAGGGAGGAATCATTTCACAGCATCTTAGTACAGGGAGACATTATAGGGACAGTGATAGGAAAAGCGATTTGCAAGTGCAGGGAAAGATTATTTGGGAATCCAAATAGCCATTATACAGCTCTGTCATTCCAGCTATTTGTTCTTGGGGTGCAAGTGCTATGTTGAAAAGCCTTTAGTGGCTTATATCTGTGGAAAAAGAAAAAAATATACGCACTTCACTGCTGCAGTTTTTTCTGGTGAAAGCGTATAGGGGCGTATTTCAGTAAAAAAAAGAAAAATCTATACGCACTGCACTGTTGCAGTTATTTCTGGTGAAAGCGTATAGGGGCATATTTCAGTACTACAAGAAATATATATACGCACTTGACTTAAATTTTTTTCTGGTGAAAGCATATAGGGGCGTATTTCAGTACTACAAGAAATATATATATATTTACGCACTGCACTGTTTAATTTTTTTCTGGTGAAACTGTATAGGGGCGTATTTCAGTAAAAAAAGGAAAATATATACGCACTGCACTGTTGCAGTTATTTATGTTGAAAGCGTATAGGGGTATATTTCAGTACTACAAGAAAAATATATACGCACTGCACTGTTGCAGTTATTTCTTGTGAAAGCGTATAGGGGCGTATTTCAGTACTACAAGAAAAATATATACGCACTGCACTGTTGCAGTTATTTCTGGTGAAAGCATATAGGGGCGTATTTCAGTACAACAAGAAAAATATATACATACTGCACCGTTGCAGTTATTTCTGGTGAAAGCGTATAGGGGCGTATTTCAGTGCTACAAGAAATATATATCAGTTTACTTCTGCTGTTATTTGTGGTGAAAGCGTATAGTGGCCTATTTCAGAACAACAATAAAAATAGATTCTCAGTTCACTTCTGCAGTTATATGTGATAAAAGCGTTTAGTGATATAATAACATTTGCAAAGACAGGTGCACTCTGCGGTCGTACTAAACCCTCATACTGATGTTAAAATTGAGAGATTAGCCAACATATCCTACTGTGGAGGACATGTCTGAGCCCGAGAAAGGAGTGGTGCACGGGTTCACGGAAGCAGCGGCAGTAGCAGTCAGCCAGTAAGTAGTTTTGGGGGGAAAATCAGGTACTTGGCGGTGTGGCAGTTTTTTGTGAAGCCGCCGGAGGAGGTCAACATGGCATATGTACTGTAGAATATGTGGGCAGAAGGTGAAGCGTGGCCAGGGTGCCAATGCTGGCACCACGGCCCTGTGTCAACATATGGAGCGTTTCCATAAAGTGGCCTGGGAGAACCGTGGCTCCAATGTGGTGGCCCAGCCTGCCAAAGCAACTGCTGCATCACCCAGTGGCACCCCACACCAGATTTGAGGAAGTCAAGGCTCCACCACCTCAGCCGAAGGGAGCTGTCTGTCGTTCTCATCTTCTGCTGCTCATGATGCTCCTGCTCGTCATACTCCTCGTAAGTCATTCCGTCAGCAATCGATCACCGAAGCGATTGCCAAGAGACAACAGTATGCGTGCACGCATCCAAAGGCGCAGAAGCTGAACGTGCTCCTGGCCAAGCTGCTGGTGCTGGAGTCCCTCCCTTTCCAAGTGGTGGACTCTGCACCTTTCAGAGAACTAATGGCTTGTGCCAAGCCGATGTGGAGAGTCCCAAGCCCTCATTTCTTTTAGAAAAAGGCAGTACCAGCCCTGCACAAACATGTAGAACAGAAGGTGGGTCAGTCCTTGAGCCTGTCGGTGTTTGCCAAAGTGCATGGCAGTGCCGACGTGTGGACCTGTAACTACGGTCAGAGACGATACATGTCCTTTACGGCCCACTGGGTGAATGTGGTTCCTACACAGCCACACCAGCAACTTGGCCAGGTCACGCCGCTTCCGCCTCCACATTGTCATGCCGTTGATCCAGCGGCAATGTCCGTTTCTGCCTCCTCATCCTCCACCATGTCCTCAGCCTCCACTACAGGGACAAGTCACAGTGCCTCTCCAGCATACCACATGTGCAGGGCTCGGCGGTGTCACGCTGTTCTGCACCTGGTTTGCCTTGACAAACTGAGTCACAAAGGGGAGGAACTGCTCTGTGTGATGCATCAATAAATCGAATCCTGTCTTTCTCTGCGACAACTGAAAATAGGAACCATGGTGACCGACAACAGGAAGAACATGGTGTTGGCGCTGCGTCAAGGAAGGCTGAGCCATGCGCCCTGCATGGCACACGTGTTCAATCTGGTTGTCAAGCGGTTCCTGAAGTCTCGGCATCCCCCAACATAGGCTGATATGCGACGTTTCCACCCGTTGGAATTCCATCCTCCATATGTTGGACCTACTATACGAACAGAGAAAGGCTATCAATGATTTCTTCATGATGCAAGCGGATAGGAGTACTACCCTGTGTAACTTCGATGTCAGCCAGTGGCAGCTCATGCGTGACACGTTATTTGTCAGTCACCAGGACTACGGGATGAACTACGTCATTCCACTGCTTCATGTCCTGGAACAGATGCTGGTAGCAATGGCTGGTCAGGGCACTGGAGACATGGCGCCTAGATCTCACGGCCACATGAGCCCTGTGGGGGCTGAACTGGAGGAGGACATTAATGCACAAGCAATGTGTAGCAAAATGGGTGTTTTTTCTACTCAGGTGACAGGAGAGGAGGAGCAGGAGCAGCCAGAGGAGCTACAGGGCGATGAGGAAGACGAGACAGAGGACCCAGACACACCATGGCAGTATGTAGTGGAGATGGAGACAGGGAGTCCCTCCGAGTCACTTGCACAAATGGCCCGATGCATGCTTACTTGCTTGCGTAGTGACAGATGAATTGTCACCATTCTGCATATGGATGGCTTCTGGCTCTCCACCTTGTTGTACCCTCGCTATCGGTCCAAAGTGGGGGCCTTTTTTACACCCACTAAGAAGGAGTACAAACTGAACTACTACAGAGACATCCTATGTAGTCAGTTGGCAACTGCCTATCTGCGCCATCGTCCATCCTCTCGCAGGTCTGACCGGGGGGCCCTCTGCGCTCACGTTCCACTGCCATGGCTGCTGGGGAGGGGTGGGGTGGCAGGAGCAGTACCAGCTCCATCAGCAGCAGCCTGAGTCTACAGTCGCTGATGAGTAGCTTTCGTCACCCGCATAGTGAAGAAACTACTAACCAGCAGCAGCAGGTGGTGGCATACTTGGACAGCACCCTACTAACCAACATTGAATATCCGCTGGACTACTGGGCAGCCAAACTTGATTTGCGGCCGCAACTTGCAGAGTTTGCCCTGGAAAAGCTGGCCTGCCAGGCCAGTATTGTGGCATCAGAGCGGGTGTTTAGTGCGGCGGGGGCCATAGTTATCCCAAGGAGAACTCGCCTTTCCACCCGAAATGTGGAGAGACTAACCTTTGTTAAGAGGAATCAGGAGTGGATCAGCCAGGATTTCCACCCACCAATGCCTGATGCAACTGATTAGATCATCCATGCCGCCTCAGCCAAACCTTGGCAAAAGGGAATGGTTTCTTCTTGCTACCTGCCTCAGCTACTACTCTGATGCTGCCACCCGCCTGATGCCACACAAATCTGATGCCAAGTGCTCCTTCGTCAGCGGGTACTGGTATTGCCACCCACCGCCCCACTCTGTCACCGGGTCACTTTGTGGTCTCCTGATGCTGCTGCTGCCATTGCCACACTATGTCATCTTGCCACTTTGCGGTATCCTGATGCTTCTGCCATCTCCACACTATGTCACCTTGCCACTCTGTGGTATCCTGATGCTGTTGCTGCCATCTCCACACTATGTCACCTTGCCACTCTGTGGCATCCTGATGCTGCTGCTGCCATATCCGCACTATGTCACCTTGCCACTCTGTGGTATCCTGATGCTGCTGCTGCCATCTTGACATATGTCACCTTGCCACTCTGTGGTATCCTGATGCTGCTGCTGCCATATCCACACTATGTCACCTTGCCACTCTGTGGTATCACCTCCAGACTCGGTCATTGTGCCATTCGGTGGCCTTCTCCTGATGCTGCTGCCGCCACCTCAAGACTCGGTCATTGTGCCACTCGGTGGCCTCCTCATACTACTGCCAACTCCAGACTCGGTCATTGTGCCACTCGGTGGCCTTCTCTTGATACTTCTGCTGCTGCCGCCACCTCCAGACTCGTTCATTGTGCCCTTCTCCTGATGCTGCTGCCGCCACCTCCAGACTCTGTCTTTGTGCCACTCGGTACCCTCCTCACACAGCTGCCAACTCCATACTCAATCATTGTGCCATTTAGTGGCCTTCTCCTGATACAGCTGCTGCTGCCGCCACTTCCAGACTTGGTCATTGTGCCACTCGGTGGCCTCCTCATACTGCTGCCAACTCCATACTTGGTCATTGTGCCACAGAGTGGCCTTCTGCTGATGCAGCTGCTGCTGCCGCCACCACCTCCAGACTCGGTCATTGTGCCACTCGGTGGCCTTCTCCTGATACTGCCAACTCCATACTCGTTATTGTGCCACTCAGTGGCCTTCTCCTGATGCTGCCAACTCCATACTCAGTCATTGTGCCACTCGTGGCCTCCTCATACTGCTACCACCTCCAGACTGCCTGTGTGCCACTCGGTGGCCTCTTCATACTGCTTCCACCTCCAGACCGTGTCATTGGGCCACTCTGTGGTCTCTTCATGCTGCTCCTACCTCACCACTATGTCATAGGTCCACTCTGTGGACTTCTCATGCTGTTCCCACCCTCACCACTTCATGAGTGATCCACTATTTTGCCTTTCGGCCTGGCTGACATCATCATTCATTTGACCTTACTTCTGATCTGTCAGAAGGAAGGAAAAATGAAACGCACAATGGATCCTGTCTGTGTAGCAGCTGTAAGGCCTGCATGGTCCCATCAGAATTGGCTTATGATTTGGTAGCCAAAAGCAGGAGTGGGTACAAAACACAGAAGACATGCAAATATTCTATTCACGTGTCATCTCTGTTTTGGATCCACTCCTGTTTTTTTTGGCATTAGCAATACTGATGGATTAGGCTACTTTCACACTTGCAGCAGAGTGATCCGGCAAGCAGTTCCGTCGCCGGAACTGCCTGCCGAATCCGGCAAAACGTATGCCAACTGATGGCATTAGTAAGACTGATCAGGATCCTGATCAGTCTGAAAAATGTCTGATCAGCCAGAAAAATGCATTGAAATGCCGGATCCTTCTTTCCGGTGTCATCTGGCAAAACGGATCAGGCATTTTTATTTTTTTTTCACCTTTTTTTCGGTCTGCAGGACGGATCCGGCATTCTGGTATTTTGATCCGGCACTAATACATTCCTATGGAAAAAAATGCCGGATCCGGCATTCAGGCAAGTCTTCTGTTTTTTTTGGCCGAAGATAGAACCGTAGCATGCTGCGGTTTTATCTTTTGCCTGATCAGTCAAAAAGACTGAACTGAAGACATCCTGATGCATCCTGAATGGAATGCTCTCTATTCAGAATGCATGGGGATAAAACTGATCAGTTCTTTTCCGGTATAGAGCCCCTAGGACGGAACTCTATGCCGGAAAAGAAAAACGCAAGTGTGAAAGTACCCTATTGAGTAAAGGCTGACCGAGTGAAGGCGTATGGTCCACAGACAGGATCCGTTTTTTGGGGGTTATTGTTTTGATGGATCAGCAAATTAATCAGTGACGTAAACACAAACTTACTGCTGACACCCTCTCCACTCTGTCAGGGGGGCTCTACTTGTATAAGTGTTTAATAGAACAGGTTCTGTAGACATCTATGTGGAATCAGCTGACGACAGTGTAAAAGGAGTGCGCTTCTTCTTGACGCTAACATCGACCTGTAAGGCTGAGTTGATACTTCAGTTATTGGGTCAGTTTTGGCTCCGTAACTGCCCAAATAAGTGAAGTGTGCAGTAACATAGTACATAAGGCCGAAAAAAGACATTTGTCCATCCAGTTCGGCCTGTCATCCTGCAAGTTGATCCAGAGGAAGGCAAAAAAAACCTGTGAGGTAGAAGCCAATTTTCCTCACTTTAGGGGAATAAAAAATTCCTTCCCGACTCCAATCAGGCAATCAGAATATCTCCCTGGATCAACGACCCCTCTCTAGTAGCTATATCCTGTAATATTATTACACTCCAGAAATACATCCAGGCCCCTCTTGAATTCCTTTATTGTACTCACCATCACCACCTCCTCAGGCAGAGAGTTCCATAGTCTCACTGCTCTTACCGTAAAGAATCCTTTTCTATGTTTGTGTACAAACCTTCTTTCCTCCAAACGCAGAGGATGTCCCCTCGTCACCGTCACAGTCCTAGGGATAAATAGATGATGGGATAGATCTCTATACTGACCCCTGATATATTTATACATAGTAATTAGATCTGCCCTCAGTCGTCTTTTTTCTAACGTGAATAACCCTAATTTTGATAATCTTTCAGGGTACTGTAGTTGCCCCATTCCAGTTATTACTTTAGTTGCCCTCCTCTGGACCCTCTCCAGCTCTGCTATGTCTGCCTTGTTCACTGGAGCCCAGAACTGTACACAGTACTCCATGTGTGGTCTGACTAATGATTTGTAAAGTAGTAGGAATATGTTCTCATCACGGGCATCTATGCCCCTTTTGATGCAACCCATTATCTTATTGGCCTTGGCAGCAGCTGCCTGACACTGTTTTTTGCAGCTTAGTTTGCTGTTTATTAAAATTCCTAGATCCTTTTTCATGTCAGTGTTACCGAGTGTTTTACCATTTAGTATGTACGGGTGACTTGCATTATTCCTTCCCATGTGCATAACTTTACATTTGTCAGTGTTAAACCTCATCTGCTACTTATCTGCCCAAGCCTGCAATCTATCCAGATCCCTCTGTAGTAGTATACTGTCCTCTTCAGTGTTAATTACTTTACTTTACATTTTACACAGTTTAGTGTCATCTGCGAAAATTGATATTTTACTATGCAAGCCTTCTACAAGATCATTAATAAATATATTGAAGAGAATAGGGCCCAATACTGACCCCTGAGGTACTCCACTAGTGACAGTGACCCAATCTGAGTATGTACCGTTAATAACCACCCTCTGTTTTCTATCATTGAGCCAGTTACTTACCCACTTACAGACGTTTTCTCCCAGTCCGAGCATTCTCATTTTATATACTAACCTTTTATGTGGTACAGTGTCAAATGCTTTGGAGAAGTCCAGATACACGACATCCATTGATTCGCCGCTGTCAAGTCTAGAACTTACCTCCTCATAGAAACTGATTAAATTAGTTTGACATGACCGATCCCTCACGAAGCCATGCTGATATGGCGTTATTTGCTTATTTCTGTTAAGATGCTCTAACATAGCATCTCTCAGAAAACCTTCAAACAGTTTACCCACAACAGATGTTAAACTTACCGGCCTATGGTTTAAAGGCTCTGTTTTTGGACCCTTTTTGAATATTGGCACCACATTTTCCATGCGCCAATCCTGTGGGACATTCCCTGTCAGTATAGAGTCCGCAAATATCAGAAATAAGGGTCTGGCTATGACATTACTTAATTCCCTTAGGATACGGGGGTGTATGCCATCCGGTCCTGGCGATTTGTCTATTTTAATCTTTTTAAGTCGCTGTTGTACTTCTTCCTGGGTCTGACTGGACACTTTTAATGGGGAATTTATTTCAACATTCAGCATTTCATCTGACTGTTTATTTTCCTCAGTGAATACATTGGAGAAAAAAATATTTAACAGCTTTGTTTTCTCCTCGTCGCTCTCTGCGACTCCCCCCTCATTACTCTTTAAAGGGCCGACACCTTCAGATTTATACTTTTTAACATTTATATAATTGAAGAATATTTTAGGGTTAGTTTTACTCTCTTTGGCAATTAATCTCTCGGTCTCTAGTTTGTCCGCTTTTATTAGTTTTTTACATGTTCTATTTTTTTCCTTATAGTTTTTCAGTGCTTCCATGCTACCCTCCTGTTTTAGTGTTTTATATGCTTTCTTGTTGTCATTTATTGCTTTCTTTACAGTTCTGTTTATCCACATTGGTTTCTTTTTGTTCCTTAACCTTTTATTCCCATACTGTATGTACCTCTCACAATGAGCTTTTAGGATGCTTTTAAAGATATCCCATTTTGTGGCTGTATTTTTATTTGTGAGGACTTTATCCCATTTAGTTAGGCCTATGGCCTCTCTTAGTTGGCTAAATTTAGCTTTTTTGAAGTTTGGTATTTTTGTTCCTCCCTGTAGAAACGCTCTTTTGAATGATAATTGGAAGGTTATTACTTTATGGTCACTATTTCCCCGGTGTCCCCCAACTTGCACGTATGTTGTTTCTGTCAGCTCTATTGGTTAATACTAAGTCCAGTATGGCCGTCCCTCTAGTCGGGTCCTGAACCAGTTGGGAGAAGTAATTGTCTTTGGTTATTGCCAAGAACCAGTTTCCTTTATGAGATATACAAGTTTCAGTTTCCCAGTCTATAACTGGGTAGTTGAAGTCCGCCATAATAACCACCTCATTATGATTTGCCGTCTTGTCTATCTCATTTAGTAGTAGATTTTCTGTGGACTCTGATATATTAGGTGGTTTATAGTAAACTCCTATTAGTAATTTATTGTTGTTTTTAGCTCCATGTATCTCTACCCACAGTGACTCCACATGTTCATGTCCCTCACTTATATCTTCACGGAGTGTGGGCTTTAGACAAGACTTTACATAAAGGCAAACCCCTCCCCCTCTCCGGTTTTGACGATCCTTTCTAAACAGACTGTAGCCCTGTACATTAACTGCCCAGTCATAGCTATCATCCAGCCATGTCTCAGTTATTCCCACTATGTCATAGTCCTCCTCACAGTGATTCTAAGAGCCACGCCTGTCATCTGCATGTCATACTGACTCACAGTATTATTTCACTACCACTAGCAGACTCCCTATGCGTGTTACTACAAGGCACAGTGTTCTACACCCCTATAAAGGCTCTCTGCAGCCTGGAAATAGCAATTTTTTAACGTAATTCGCCGCAAATAAATTCGGATCAAAATCGGCAAACCGGCCAAATCGAATTTTTGAGAAATTCGTTCATCTCTAATCATGACAGAAGCATTTTTGCTGATCCATGACGGATCCAACAAAAACGCTGGTGTAAAAGTAGCCTTAACCATGATCTGTCATTAATTGGTCATGTTCTTTAGCAGAAGTGACCAATTAAGATAATCAGCTGAAATTTGTATCAGTTTTTTTCTGCCACATTAGATTTTTTCTTACCTATCAATCTGCTGTTTGCAAGTGCGATGTCCAGCCGGTGGAATGGCACCAATTGCAGCGCCCGTCCTGTGTCTGGGGTTGCCCTCTACGAAGTATTTACGATTATATGTCCCTCTGTAATATAGCTTAGCGTGACGCCAGTTGCCTTCCAGCAACGGGACATGGTGTCCACTTACAGGTCCATTCACACATCCGCAAATGGGTCCACATCCGTTTTGCAGTATCGGGAACGGGTGCGGACCCATTCATTCTCTATGGGGCCGGAAGAGATGTGGAGAGAGCAAACTATGTGCTCTCCGCATCCGCATTTCCGGAGTGCGGCACCGAACTTACGGGCCGCGGCTCTGCAAAAAAATAGAACATGTCCTATTCTTGTCCGCAATTGCCCCATGCCTCTCTTCAGCCTCCAGTAGCCTTATATCAGCCCCCATTGCCTCTCATCAACCCCCAGCAGCGTTATATAACAGGCCCCATCAGGCCCCATATGGAATAAAAATTAAAAAAACACTTACCTTTACTGCTCTGGACACCGCTGGTCCTCTGGTACTAATGAGCGCTCCCATAATGGAAGCGCTCATTAGTATTCGCCCCATAAGACGCAGCGGGGAAAAAATGTGTCTTATTGGGCGAAAAATACGGTAACCTCTACAAGCAATCAAATACTGTAAGGCTCGGTTAATAATAATAATTATCTTTATTTATATTGCGCCATCATATTCTGCAGCACTTTACAATCAGGGGGTTTAAGTACAGACAGAGTCATAAATAACATAGCAACAAACAGGTCAACAATTACAATAAGAGGAATGAAGGCCCTGGTCGCAAGAGCTTACAATCTATGAGGAGATGGGGGTGAGACAAAAGGTGGAAGTGCTTGTTTTGTACAATGGTCCAGCCATCTTAGCACATTAGAGGAGTAGATATAAGGCTACATGAACCAGTCACCAGCCGATATTTGTAGTGCTTCTGGATGCATGGGGTGTGGTGGATGCTGATAAATCATGTTCGGCTGAGTAATTCTGAAGAGGGGGGTTAATGGAGAATAGTTAGATCAGGGGATGTGATAGGCTAACCCAAAAAGATGTGTTTTTAGGAAGCACCCGAAACTGTGGATGTTGTGAATTAACCTAATTGTTTGGGGTAGGGAATTCCAGAGAACTGGAGGGATGTCAGTCGTAAGTCATTAGGAGAATGGAGAGCACGGGTAGGATGGGAGACAGAAATGAGGGAGGAGGTGTAGGGGTGCAGCACTGTACTATACTGTACTGTATGGGCAACCAGTGCAGTGACTGGCACAGGCCAGAGGCGTCAGAGTAACAGTTAGAAAGCTAGATGAGCCTGACTGCTGCATTCAGGATAGATTGGAGAGGGGAGAGTCTGCTGAGTGGGAGGCCAATTAGTAATGAGTTGCAATATTTGAGGCGGGAATAGATCACGGCAACAATGAGAGTTGTTTCCCTAAGAAACGGGTGTATTCTAGAGTTGTTTTGGGGTGCAGGCAGCATGAGCGGGCAAGAGATTGAATATAGGTGGTTAAGACACTGAGAAAGTGGGCGTGCTGCCTAGGAGTGATGGTAGTGGCACACACTGAGGTGGGAATATCAGGTTTAGGTAGTTTAGTAGATAGAGAAAACACCAGTAGTTGAGTTTTTGAAAGATTCAGTTTCAGATAGAGAGGACATGATAGTCACTGGTGTTCTGTAGTACAGCGGGGTTGATATCACGCAATGAAGTATAACGTTGGGTGTCATCAGCATAGAGATGGTACTGGAGACCAAATCTGCTGATAGTAGTCTGTCCTACAGAGGCTGCGTAGAAAGAAAAGAGGAGAGGACCAAGGACTGAACCCTGAAGAACCCCAACAGCAAGAGTTATGCCTCATGCACACGGCCGCTGTTTGGGTCCGCATCCGAGCCGCTGTTTTGGCGGCTCGGGGGCGGACCCATTCACTTGAATGGGGCCGCAAAAGATGCGGACAGCACTCCGTGTGCTGTCCGCATCCGTTGCTCCGTTCCGTGGCCCTGCTAAAAAAATATAACATGTCCTATTCTTGTCCGCGCTTTGCGGACAAGAATAGGCATTTATATTGACGGACGCCCGTTCTGTTCCGCAAATTGCAGAAGGCACACGGGCGGCTTCCGTTTTTTGTGGATCGGCGGTTTGCGGACCGCAAAAAACGGAACGGCCATGTGCATGAGGCCTAAGAGGAAAATAAGTAGAGCCATAGAATTATACACTGAAAGAGCGGTCTGAGCGATAGGAAGAAAACCAAGAGAGAGCAGTGTTCTTGAGGCTGATAGATAGGAGCATTGGGAGGAGTAAATGGTGGTCTACAGTGTAGAATGCTGCAGAGAGATCCAGGAGAATTAGTAAAGAGTAGTCACTGTTGTATTTTGCTGTCAGGGGTCATTGGTCACTTTGGTGAGGGCAGTTTCTGTAGAATGTATGGTGCGAAAATCAGATTGTAGTGGATCAAGGATAGAGTTAACAAAGCCATAGCGGATGAGGCGAGAGTAGACCAGTCACTCCAGGAGTTTAGAGATGAAGGGGAGATTAGAGACAGGTCTGTAGTTAGCTGCGCAGGACGTTCTCATCTGCTTTGTTCCGCTGTGTCATAAGCCATGTCGGATCTGTCACATGACACCAATGGGGCTGCCGCCAATGTGGTCCGCTGGTTTTCCTTTGGGATGTCAGTTGTTTTGCTGGATAAGAAATATGAATGCAGCACTATTTTGTCTGACATTTTTTTTATAGAATCTGTAACAAGTGGGTCCTTATGGAGCCTCCAGTGCAGATGTGAATAGAGCATAACCTCTGCTGACAATGTGTTTAATATGTAAATATTAATAAAAATCAGTCAAATATATGTCCTTTTATCTGTCTTCAAGGAGGATTTAACACCTTAATGACCGGGTTTCTATGGTGGTCATTACTGGGCTTTATTTTAAAGCACTGCATTTCTACCTGACAGCCAGGCTCCTGCTCTAACAGCCCAGACAGGCAGGAGGGATGATCTGGGCCTTTTCACCCTGTAGATGTTGTGGTCATTAGCAACAGCACGGATACACCAAATATGTGTAAGTGGTTTAGAGGGAGGGGGCTCCCTCTGTCAAGCATCAGCACCCTGCAAATGAGATCACGAGGTGCTGATGTCTTAGCATGGCAGCCTGCAGCCTAATGCAGGTTCTCAATCCTGCCCTCAGCTTATGCCCTATCAGCCTGTGCATCTCTGACATGGCTTAATGGTGCCTGTCAGTATAGTACCTACAGTATAATACACTGTACTACATAAGCAGCACACTGTATTATAGAAGCAATAGAATATCGCCTGTCAAAGTCCCTGTCACTACCAGAGCTTTGGGACGTTCTCACAGCTCTGTTTCTCCACCCCTGTGATGATTTCACTACTAGAGCTGGGAGGAGTTCTCACTGCACTGTTTACTTTTGGTTTCCTTCCTCCCAGCTGTTCCTCATGCATTTTATTTCCCTCTCTTTATATCACCCCTCCTCCTATTGTAGGGCGTGGATTATAGTTCTCATTTCTGTTGTAGCTCTTGCTTTAGTATCTTCACTTGTAGCTATCAGTTCACTGGACCTGTGTTCTGCTGCAGCAAGCACTCCGGATATTGCCAGCTGTCCTTGGATCCGTCTTCTCTGCGGCTGCAACACCTTCAGCTAAGTGTACAGACATTGTTGTGTACCTGATTATTTTCTGACTGGATCTGAGGTGGCCACGGTTCCCTCCATATACTGAGTAGGGCACCGGTGGCCGTGCCCCTTCCACTATTGTAGGGGTTACAGTGGTCATCAGTCTTAGGCACGTGGGCATGCCTCGTTCCGCCATTTGGATCCGGGCATGTGCTTTAGCAGCATAGGGAGAGCTTTGAGGGTCGGACAGGGGTCACCCTTTATCCTCCCTAGTTTGGGTCCGGTCAGTAGCTCTTTACTGTGTATACTATTGTTGCTCACATACAGCCGTGACATTATAATCCACCAAAACCGTCCTTTTTTGACATGGATCCGCTTTCTGGCCTGGTTGACCGCATGCAGGGTCTTTCTTTGGAAGTAGCGGATCTCCGTCAATCTATGACTCAGCTTCAAGCATTGGGCTCTGCTCCGGCTCATGGAGTCTGTTGCGAGCCAAAGGTCTCACTTCCGGAAACGTTCTCCGGGGGCAGTGAGAATTTTGTTCGCTTCAGAGAGGCATGCAAACTCCATTTTTGCTTGTGTCCCCACTCCTCTGGTAATCAGGAGCAGAGGGTGAGGATTGTCATCTCCCTGCTCAGGGGTAATGCTCAGACTTGGGCTTTTTCGCTGCCATCAGGGGATCCCTCCCTTCGATCCGTGGAAAGATTTTTTGTGGCCCTGGGGCAGATTTATGATGACCCGGATCGTGTTGCTCTGGCCGAATCTAACTTACGTGTTTTATGCCAGAACAAACTGTCTGCGGAGCTTTATTGTTCTGAATTTCGGAGATGGGCAGCTGATTCGGGTTGGAATGATGCTGCACTCCGGAGTCAGTTCTGTCATGGTCTCTCAGAGAGATTGAAAGATGCGTTTGCTTTCCATGAGAGACCAACGTCCTTAGAGTCTGCCATGTCATTGGCGGTACACCTTGACAGGCATCTAAGAGAAAGAAACGAGACCTCTCTGTCCAGCCATTGTCAGTCTAGGGCCAGTGGTGCGGACTCATTCAGTGTGCAGGGGCCTCATCCTGTCTCGCTCCCCTCTGAGGAGGAGCCCATGCAGCTAGGTCGACTTGCCCCTGATAAAAGAGGATTTAGTCCTCAGAGTATGGTGTGTTTTTGTTGTGGGGGCATAGGTCATTTGGCAAATGTTTGTCCGTCTAGGAGATTCTTGAACTGTACTAAGAGCGATAATAAGAGAAAAACCTCAAAAGGTAAATCATCAAGTTCTGCTTCATCTGCTACTTTGGGCAAAGTTGATGTAGGAATTGATGCTTTTCCTCTGACCTGCAGTTCCTGTTTTCTCCTGTCTGCCAGGGTGGCGCTAGAGAGCAAAGTCATTTCTTGTGAGATTTTTGTCGATAGTGGAGCGGCCGTCAATCTTATTGACACTCAATTTGTAGCCATGCATGGTTTTCAGGTTTGCACATTAGAAAAGGATATACCTGTTTTTGCTATTGACTCTGCTCCACTCTCACAGAGATCTCTGAAGGGCATTGTTCACAATATCCGGCTAGCTGTAGGTGACACTCATGTGGAGGATATATCTTGTTTTGTCCTTAACGGATTGCCTTCTCCTCTAGTTTTGGGGTTACCCTGGCTCACTAGACATAACCCCACTATTGATTGGCAAGGAAGGCAAATAAATGAGTGGAGTGACTTTTGTAGAGAGAATTGTCTCACAGCGACTTTTGCAGAGGTGTCTACTAAAACTGTGCCATCATTTCTTTCTGATTTCTCGGACGTGTTTTCCGAGAGCGGTGTTCAGGAGCTACCTCCTCACCGGGAGTTTGACTGTCCCATTAACCTCATTCCCGGCGCCAAGCTGCCAAAAGCACGCCTCTACAATCTCTCACAACCGGAAAGAATCACAATGCGAACTTATATCTCCGAGAGTCTCGAGAAGGGGCATATTCGTCCCTCAAAGTCACCTGTGGCCGCGGGTTTTTTTTTTTGTTAAAAAAAAAGATGGCTCTCTGAGACCTTGCCTAGATTTTAGGGAGCTGAACTGTATCACGATTCGCGATCCCTATCCCCTTCCTCTGATCCCGGACCTCTTCAACCAAATTGTTGGGGCCAAGGTGTTTTCCAAATTGGATTTGAGAGGCGCGTACAACCTGGTCAGGGTCAGAGAGGGGGATGAATGGAAAACGGCCTTTAATACCCCTAACGGGCATTTCGAGAATCTCGTTATGCCTTTCGGCCTGATGAATGCTCCGGCCGTCTTTCAGCATTTTGTTAATAGTATTTTCTACCATTTAATGGGGAAATTTGTATTGGTGTATCTTGATGATATTTAGATTTTTTCCCCTGATGTTCAGACCCATCAGGATCATCTTTTTCAGGTTCTGCAGATTCTGCGGGAAAATAAATTGTACGCCAAGCTGGAAAAATTTCTTTTTATGGTATCGGAGATTCAATTTCTGGGTTTTCTCCTCTCTGCTTCTGGTTTTCGCATGGATCCGGAGAAGGTCCGTGCTGTACTTGAGTGGGAGCTTCCTGAGAATCAGAAGGCATTGATGCGCTTTCTGGGTTTTGCGAACTATTACAGAAAGTTCATTTTGAATTATTCCTCTGTTGTCAAACCCCTCACTGACATGACAAAAAAGGGGGCGGATTTTTCCTCTTGGTCGGAGGAGGCGCTTGCAGCCTTTTCTAAGATTAAAGAGAGTTTTGCGTCTGCTCCCATCTTGGTGCATCCCGATGTTTCCTTACCTTTTATTGTTGAGGTGGATGCTTCCGAGGTGGGTGTGGGTGCGGTTTTGTCCCAGGGCCCTTCTCCTGCCAAATGGCGACCCTTCTCTAAAAAACTCTCCCCGGCAGAGAGAAACTATGATGTGGGAGATAGGGAGTTGTTGGCCATCAAGTTGGCTTTCGAGGAATGGCGCCATTGGTTGGAGGGGGGCCAGGCACCCTATCACCGTTTTTACCGACCATAAGAATCTGGCATACTTGGAGTCGGCCAGGCGTATGAATCCGAGACACGCCAGATGGTCTCTGTTCTTCTCCAGATTCAATTTTGTTGTTACATTCCGACCTGGGATAAAAAATGTGAAGGCTGATGCTCTCTCTCGCTGTTTTCCGGGAGGAGGAAACTCCGAGGACCCGGGTCCCATTTTGGCGGAGGGGGTAGTTGTTTCTGCTCTATATTCTGATTTGGAGGCCGAGGTCCAGGCTGCCCAGACTGAGGCACCTGCCCGTTGTCCTTCTGGGAAGTTGTTCGTGCCTCCTGAGCTACGTCACAAACTCTTTAAGGAGCATCATGATACGGTTCTTGCTGGTCACCCCGGGAGTAGAGCCACGGTAGATCTCATTGCTCGGAGATTTTAGTGGCCGGCTCTTCGTAAGTCGGTGGAGGGTTTTGTGGCTGCTTGTGAGACGTGCGCTCGCGCTAAGGTCCCTCGTTCACGGCCTTCAGGTTCCCTTCTCCCGTTACCCATACCTTCCCGTCCTTGGACACACCTGTCCATGGACTTTATCACGGATCTTCCTCGTTCCTCAGGGAAGTCGGTGATCCTGGTGGTGGTGGACCGTTTTAGCAAGATGGCTCATTTCGTACCTTTCCCTGGTTTACCCAATGCTAAAATGTTGGCGCAAGCTTTTGTCGACCATATTGTTAAATTGCACGGCATTCCCTCTGATATTGTTTCCGATAGAGGCACGCAGTTTGTGTCCAGGTTCTGGAAGGCTTTCTGTTCTCGCCTGGGGGTTCGGATGTCCTTCTCTTCTGCTTTTCACCCGCAGTCGAATGGTCAGACTGAGCGCCTCAATCAGAATCTGGAGACATATTTGCGCTGTTTTGTGGCAGAGAACCAGGAGGATTGGTGTTCATTTCTCCCTCTTGCTGAGTTTGCTCTGAACAACCGTCGTCAGGAATCTTCTGATAAGTCACCATTCTTTGGTGCATATGGGTTCCATCCGCAGTTTGGGACATTCTCGGGAGGGGCTCTTTCTGGTTTACCTGAGGAGGAGAGATTTTCCTCGTCTTTGTCTACCATTTGGCAAAAGATTCAGAGTAATCTTAAAAAAATGAGTGAGAGGTATAGGCGTGTGGCTGATAAGAGACGTGTGCCTGGTCCGGACCTGAATGTGGGTGATCTGGTGTGGTTGTCTACAAGAAACATTAAACTGAAGGTTCCCTCCTGGAAATTGGGTCCCAAGTTTATTGGGCCTTATAAAATCTTGTCAGTCATCAATCCTGTTGCCTTCCGTCTTGATCTTCCACGGGTTTGGAAGATACATAATGTATTTCACAGATCTCTCTTAAAACCATATGTCCAGCCCACGGTACCCTTGATGGCAATCTGGAGTTTGAGGTTTCCAGAATTGTGGACTCTCGCATTGTCCGCGGTTCTCTTCAGTACCTCGTTCATTGGAAGGGTTATGGTCCTGAGGAGAGGATGTGGGTTCCGGTGTCGGACATTAAAGCCACTCGCCTCATCAGGGCATTTCATAGGGCTCATCCTGAGAAGGTGGGTCCTGGGTGTCCGGAGTCCACCCGTAGAGGGGGGGGGGTACTGTCACTACCAGAGCTTTGGGACGTTCTCACAGCTCTGTTTCTCCACCCCTGTGATGATTTCCCTACTAGAGCTGGGAGGAGTTCTCACTGCTCTGTTTACTTTTGGTTTCCTTCCTCCCAGCTGTTCCTCATGCGTTTGATTTCCCTCTCTTTATATCACCCCTCCTCCTATTGTAGGGCGTGGATTATAGTTCACTGGACCTGTGTTCTGCTGCAGCAAGCACTCCGGATATTGCCAGCTGTCCTTGGATCCGTCTTCTCTGCGGCTGCAACACCTTCAGCTAAGTGTACAGACATTGTTGTGTACCTGATTATTTTCTGACTGGATCTGAGGTGGCCACGGTTCCCTCCATATACTGAGTAGGGCACCGGTGGCCGTGCCCCTTCCACTATTGTAGGGGTTACAGTGGTCATCAGTCTTAGGCACGTGGGCATGCCTCGTTCCGCCATTTGGATCCGGGCATGTGCTTTAGCAGCATAGGGAGAGCTTTGATGGTTGGACAGGGGTCATCCTTTATCCTCCCTAGTTTGGGTCCGGTCAGTAGCTCTTTACTGTGTATACTATTGTTGCTCACATACAGCCGTGACAGTCCCCTTGTGGGACTGATACATGTAAAAAAAAAAGAATTACCGTTAATTAAAAAATGAATAAAAAATCTCCTAAATTAAAAAATACACTTGTATGCATAAAAAAAATGCTTTTCAATGAAATAACGTGCAAAAATAAAATATATCTGTGTCCATAACAACCTGCACTATATAATTAACACATACAGTGATTTATCCCACACGGTGAACGCAGTTAAAAGAAAAAATGGCAGAGTTGCTGGGGGGGTTTTATCTTTGTTTTTTTGCTTACTTGCTACCAAAAAAATTTATAATTTTTTTTCAAAAATGTTATATACTCCAGAATGGTACTAATGAAAGCTACAAGTCATCAAGCCCTTTAAAAGAAAGGTGGGGGGGTTATTATGTAAAAGTAGTAAAAGCGAAAAAACTATATATATATTTGGTATTGCTGTAATGGTACTGTCTGAGAATAAAGTTATGTTATTTACGCTGTAAAGTGAATGTAGCAAAAGAGTTAATAAAAGTTAATGAATGAGTTATGTGTCACAGGCATATCGGGAAAGGGGAGCAGAGGATAGGAGTGGTAGTTGTGGGCAGGAGGATGGTTGTTGTGCTCACCAATCACAATGGCAATCTCTCCACTGCCTCTCCCTGGGGCTGTGCTGTGACTGGAGGGCTATTTCTTCTATTGGGGTATACCCTGATGTTGGAGCTCCTGCCTGGTGGTAATTGGGGGGCCCTTGGTGTTGTCTTCTCCTGAGTGCAAGCCAAGAGGGCAGGTGCAATGGCCAGTGAATGGTGGAGTTAGTAACCAGGCCAATTTGTGTAAATAAATAAGTCTTTCTTTACTAAAGTGCAGAAGAGGAGAAGTAGTACATCCGACAATGACAAAGCACAGTTCCAAAGTGGATTACAGTACAAATCCTTCCCCAGTAGCAATGCATGGACAACACCAATGATGGGGATTATAGTACTCCTCTCTCTCTAAAGTCTCTCTGCAGAATCTTAGGGTGGTCATACACATTAGATAGAAGTTTATTGATGGTTGAAGAGTAGTTGAACAAACAAACATTTGGTCAACGTTCCTTTCACGGACATGGCTATACACATTTAAACAATATTCAGCGTTCCAGTTGTTCAAATTGCCCATAAACATTCAATGAAAAAGGGGAGATGGACAAAAGATCTTTCTAGAAACGTTCTTTGAAAGAAAGATCTTTTGTTCATAACGATCTTTGTTTGAACAAAAGTTCTTTCATCAACAAACTGACAAAATATTAAACACGGCCAACTTCTTTTTAAACAATAATGCTCTATCATCAGTCGGCTAAAATGATCGCTCTTGTTCGTTCGTTAGAAATCTTCTGATTTCATCAACTTTAGGGTTCATGCACACAAACGTATTTTTCGTCCGTTCCTTTTTTTATGCGGAACCATTCATTTCAATGGGGCCTCCTGACAGCCTAAGGGGATGAGCCAAAGACTTAACCCTTAGCTGTCCATACAGTAATATTACTGCAGCTTTAGAAATACAGTAAATCAAAAGATTTTACTTAGCGATACATTACAACAATTAGCATTTTGTAGTTACCCTGTTCTGCAAAACTACAACTTTTTAAAAATTACAACTTGCCTTAAAAAAAAAAAAGCCCTTATACGAATACTTCGACGGAAAAAAATAAATAATTATAGCTCTTGGAATGTGACAATAAAAAAAATTGTTTAGTCATTAAGGGCAAATACATACAGGTGGAACGGGTTAATATGTAGTCAAAAAGTAAACCAACATGAAGAAACCAGATGGGAAAAAATAAGTACACACTTACACTATACTTCACAGTATATACTGTATCATAAATGTCTAACTCTGGGATCTGCACCCATCTGTAGAAAGGGGGGTGGGGGTTCCTCCTAGGGAGGTGTCAACAGACCACTGACAAGAGTGACATGTGTCGTCAACTCTACATTTACTGTACTCCTGGATGTGGTCCCAGAGTCCCAGAGGTTCATCTCTATCAGACATTTATGTTATATCATGCCATAAATGTGTAAATTGGAAGCACCCCTTTAAGAGGAGAAAGGATATCAATTGTAACCTCAGAGATGCAATTGTTACTCATGAATCTGGGAAGGATTATAAAACCAGAAGTATGTGCCCATAAATTGTGAAAGTGAATACAAGTGTGCCTTCAATCAGTGGTATCCCATCCCTCTGGCTTTCAAGCCTTCCGGCCTATAGCTTCAACCAGTGACTGCTGGTTACCTATATGAGTCCAAGCACTTATGACCTACCACTACTGTATAGATCCTAGGTTCTCAGCCTGTGATACATGGAACCCACAGGATATATGCCATGTCTTGAGAAGGTACTAGCACTTGCAGTGACCAAGTGGATCACTGCAAAGGGTTATAATTCAATGCTAAGAAGTTAAATGTTGTGATTTGTTGTTAAAGTTCCCTTTTCTATGCACTGTGTATCCCTAATGGTTATGTATGGGCAGTAAATAGGTAAAACAGTTTACCGAGATTTAAATACTATGAGCTATCATCTAGAGAGGTCATCAGTATCTGATTGGTGGGCATCCAACACCTGGGACCCCCGCCGATCAGCTGTTGGAGAAGGCACCGGAGCTCCTGTTAGTGCCGCAGCCTTTTCCCTGCTCACCAGGCGCAGTGCCGTACATTATACAGCCGCTGTGCCTGGTATCACAGCCCAGCCACATTCACTTCTATGGCGCTGAGCTGCGCCACGTGCCCGATGAATGTGTCATCACTTGGCCTAGGGAAAGCTGTGAAAGGGTCATGGTGCTACTGTGAGTGCCACTGCCTTCTCAAACAGCTGGTCTGTGGGGGTCAAAAGGATAGGTCATCAGTATTTCAGTCTCGGAAAACCCCTTTAACTATAACTCTCTGGCTTGTAGTAGAGAGATAGTGTCTCATGAGTCTCTGCACACTGTGCTTTTAATAGGCAGCAGAATATATTATCATAGCCCGTGGGGATACCTTGATGTAATTAGCTTAACCCCTTACGGACACATGACGTACCGGTACGGCATGTTTCCCGAGTCCTTAAGGACACATGACGTACCGGTACGTCATGTGTTGTTCCGATCACCGCCGCCCGGCGGGCGGGCGGTGATCTGAACAAGGTGCCTGATCAAATCATTGAGCAGGCACCTCGGCTAAATGCGTGGGGGGGGGGTCCCGTGACCCCCTTGTGTCGGCGATCGCCGCAAACCGCAGGTCAATTCAGACCTGCGGTTTGCGGCTTTTTATGGTGCGGGCGGCAGCAGTGCCATCGGGTCCCCATGGGGCTGTGGGGGGGACCCGATGGCATGGAAGGCAGCGCGATGCCTTCCGGTGAAGAGCCTGTGAGATCCAGCCCCCTGGATCTCACAGGCCCCGGAAGCTGTATGAGTAATACACACAGTATTACTCATACAGCCAATGCATTCCAATACAGAAGTATTGGAATGCATTGTAAAGGAATATACCCCCAAAAGTTCAAGTCCCAAAGTAGGACAAAAAATAAAGTGAAAAAAAAAGTTTAAAAAATAAAGTTTTCCCCCCAAAAATTTTTAAGTTTCAAGTAAAAATAAACAAAAACGTCATTTTCCCCAAATAAAGTTAAAAAAAATTGGTAAAAAATAGGGGGGGGGGGGAGTATACATATTAGGTATTGCCGCGTCCGTATCGACCGGCTCTATAAACATATCACATGACCTAATCCCTCAGATGAACACCATAAAAAATAAAAAATAAAAACTGTGCTAAATAAACCATTTTTTTGTCACCTTACATCACAAAAAGTACAACAGCAAGCGATAAAAAAGGCGTTTGCCCACCAAAATAGTACCAATCTAACCGTCACCTCATCCCGCAAAAAATTAGCCCCTACCTGAAACAATCGCCCAAAAAATAAAAAAAACTGTGGCTCAGAATATGGAGACACTGAAACATCATTTATTTTATTTTTTTTAAAAAGCTGTTATTGTGTAAAACTTACTTAAATAAAAAAAAAGTATACATATTTGGTATCGCCGCGTTCGTATCGACCGGCTCTATAGAAATATCACATGATATAACCTCTCAAATGAACACCGTAAAAAATAAAAACTGTGCTAAATAAACCATTTTTTGTCACCTTACATCACAAAAAGTGTAATTGCAAGCAATCAAAAAGTCATATGCACCCCAAAATAGTGCCAATAAAACCGTCATCTCATCCCGCAAAAATCATACCCTACCCAAGGTAATCGCCCAAAAACTGAAAAAATTATGGCTCTCAGGCTATGGAAACACTAAAACATGATTTTTTTGGCTTCAAAAATGAAATCATTGTGTAAAACTTACATAAATAAAAAAAAAGTATACATATTAGGTATCGCCGCATCCGTGACAACCTGGTCTATAAAAATATCACATGATCTAACCTGTCAGATGAATGTTGTAAATAACAAAAAAAACGGTGCCAAAACAGCTATTTCTTGTTATCTTGCCTCACAAAAAGTGTAATATAGAGCAACCAAAAATCATATGTACCCTAAACTAGTTACCAACAATACTGCCACCATATCCCGTAGAATGGGGCCACTTTTTTGGAGTTTCTACTCTAGGCGTGCATCAGGGGGGCTTCAAATGGGACATGGTGTCAAAAAAAACAGTCCAGCAAAATCTGCCTTCCAAAAACCGTATGGCATTCCTTTCCTTCTGCGCCCTGCCGTGTGCCCGTACAGCTGTTTACAACCACATATATGGTGTTTCTGTAAACTACAGAATCAGGGCCATAAATATTGAGTTTTGTTTGGCTGTTAACCCTTGCTTTGTTACTGGGAAAAATGGATTAAAATGGAAAATTTGCCAAAAAATTTAAATTCTGAAACTTCATCTCCATTTGCCAATAACTCTTGTCGAACACCTAAAGGGTTAACGACGTTTGTAAAATCTGTTTTGAATACCTTGAGGGGTGTAGTTTCTTAGATGGGGTCACTTTTATGGAGTTTCTACTCTGGGGGTGCATCAGGGGGGCTTCAAATGGGACATGGTGTCAAAAAAAAACAGTCCAGCAAAACCTGCCTTCCAAAAACCGTATGGCATTCCTTTGCTTCTGTGCCCTGCCGCGTGCCCGTACAGCGGTTTACGACCTCATATGGGGTGTTTCTGTAAACTACAGAATCAGGGCCATAAATATTGAGTTTGGTTTGGCTGTTAACCCTTGCTTTGTAACCGGAATTTTTTTTTAAAATTGTATCTCTATTTTCCATTAATTCTTGTGGAACACCTAAAGGGTTAACAAAGTTTGTAAAATCAGTTTTGAATACCTTGAGGGGTGTAGTTTATAGAATGGGGTCATTTTTGGGTGATTTCTGTAACAGCATACAAGGGAATGCTCCAAACTCCGAACGGAACCTCACGAATAGCTGCTAACAGACGAATAGGAAACACACCCAAGCGGCTTACACTCCTAGCAATCAGTCTCTAACAGCATACAGTGAATCCCCCCAAGAACGAGACGAGGCTCCGTGTTGAGGGTCAAGCAGTGGTCACCCAGAGCTGTGCGTTTATTGATCTTATATAACATTGTTACACACTAGTACCACCCACAGAGTTTTGTAAAAAACAACCAATAAACACGTACAATACAGTAAAACACTCCCACACAAAATCCTCCCCTCTGCCTGTGATACAATTACCTTACACAATGGGTTGATGTAATTATCACAGGCAGGAGAATACACAATGTCTTCTGTCCTGGAGACAACCGAGGAGTAATTCAATTATCTCTCAGGACAAAAGGAAATCGCCAATACACACGTGGGGACAATAGGACAGACATCACTATTTAAATATACAATGTCCCAACCATTACAGTAACATAGACATTTAACATATCCCCAGATGGCTTGGATCTGAGCGCTCAAAATATCCAAACAGCGCTCAGATGCCACAAACACAGTTAAATCGCCATGGGGTTTTAGTTTAGGATGGGCTGATGAGAGGGCCCATAATCCTGGGGCAAGAGGCTGGCAACCAGGCCCCTCCAAAACCCAGTGGCGAGGTTAGTTTCGCCACAGTTTCTATTATGTAAGCCTCGCAAAGTGACTTCAGACCTGAACTGGTGCCTAAAAATTGGGTTTTTAAAAATTTCTGAAAAATTTCAAGATTTGCTTCTAAACTTCTAAGCTTTGTAACATCCCCAGAAAATAAAATATCATTCCCAAAATGATCCAAACATTAAGTAGACATATGGGGAATGTAAAGTAATAACTATTTTTGGAGGTATTACTATGTATTATAGAAGTAGAGAAATTTAAACTTGGAAATTTGCAATTTTTTACAAATTTTTGGTAAATTTAGTATTTTTTTATAAATAAAAAATAATAATTTTGACTTCATTTTACCAGTGTCATGAAGTACAATATGTGACGAAAAAACTATCTCAGAATAGCCTGGATAAGTCAAAGTGTTTTAAAGTTATCAGCACTTAAAATGACACTGGTCAGATTTGCAAAAAGTCCTTAAGGTGAAAAGTGGCACCTTCAAGTGTGAATGCGCACCTATTTTATCTTGGGAGTAGCATTCCTCTGCACTTATGCCCTTCCTATCCAATAGAGCGCCTTGATTAGGTGGTACATATGGGTGTGCTGGCTCCTCCTCCCATTGGTTGCTTTATGCACATGGAGGTGACTAGGAGCAGCACACCATATGTGCGGCGTCTGCGCTCCTGAACATAGAAGCCCAATGGCTTAGGTAGGTTTAGCGTAGAACCCGCCTGACCTGAGACCACCTTGGCGCTTGGTAGGCGGGCTTAGATGTGTTTTGATCAAAATATATTGACTAAGTGTCTCAGATATTATCATATCAGAGTGAGGACTTTGTCCATGTATAATGTTTGCATCTACTTTACTAAGTGCATTATTATCTTATTTCTGTGGTTTTCTTCAATAATATGGCCAGGGACATCCGCACATTTGTATATCATATCGTGCAGGATGTTTTTATCTTAGTGTTTTCTGTGGATTTTTTTGAGAAATTATTAAAGCATAAAAGTGTGACAACTTTTTAAAGTTTAAGCATTGAATGAAAGGATGTGGCACGGATTAATTACTGAAGAATTTCGTACATTTTATTCCCTGTCACCTGTGCAGAGCAGGGGTTTATTCACGTCTAAAATTGTATAATGTCAACCCAAGAATGTAACAGAAAAATTAGTTAAATTTATTAACCTGTCTACTTGATAGAGCAGGGGTCTATGACAGAAAAAAAATGTTTATTGTCACCCGAAAATGTTAAAGAAAAATTATTTAAATTTATTAAGCTGTCAACTAGGTAGAGGGAGGGGTATATTACACCCAAAAATTGGTGAATTTCACCAAAAAATTTAACAGACCAATTTTTTTTTTTTTCACCTGTCTACTTGGTTTAGCAGTGGTACATCACATCCAAAAATTGGTGAATTTCACCAGAAAATTTAACTGACAAATTATAATTTTTTTAAACCTGTCTACTAGGTATAGCAGTGGTACATCACACCGAAAAATTGTTGAATTTCAACTGAAAATGTAACTGACAATTATAATTTTTTTAACCTGTCTACCGGAAAAGTAGTGGCGGCTGGGCACGACGTACTGTGGGACAGCCACCTCCATAAGGCCTTTAAAACTATCCGTCTCCACCAGACGGAATGACAGCATTTCAAAGGCCAGTAATTACGAAATACTGGCATTCAGGGCTAGGGATCGCGGGTGGGTAGGGGGGTACTTCCTTTTTTTGGGAGATGGAGAGCTGAACGCTTCGTGGGACATTGTGGAGATGCTTGGTGACCCAGGTGTTGGTGTTGCTGGCAGATCCTCTGTTTGCGGGGTGGCAGGTGGCACTGTCACTCCAGAGGTGGATGAAGAGGCCGAGACTGCAGCAGAAGAGGAAGCAGGAGGAGCCAGAGACCTTTCTTGTTTTTTGAGGTGTCTACTCCACTGCAGCTCGTGCTTTGCACTTAAATGCCTGGTCATGCAGGTTGTGCTCGGGTTGAGAACGTTTATGCCTTTCTTCAGGTTCTGATTGCACAGTATGCAAACCACTAGTGTCTTGTCGTCAGCACATTGTCTGAAGAACTGCCACGCCAGGGAACTCCTTGAAGCTGGCTTTGGTGTGCTCGGTCCCTTGCTGCGGTGGGCAGTAGCAGGCGTACTCAGAAATAAAAGGATAAAGTCTCTATTGAAAATACTTGTCCTCTCTAGCGCTGCAAATCCAAAAGACAATGTGGGAAAAGTCCGCTATGTGAGTAAATGTAGGAGAGGATTGCGCTGCAGGAAAGAAATCTTTTTTGTGGATAAAAGTTCCCTTTTGAAAGTCTTCAACCAATGGGATCACAAACCAACCTCACAATCCTTCACTGGTATGGAAACCTGTGGTATAAAGAAAAACGCACTATGGTGTAGCGAGTTCAGACACCTGACGCACCATGTGAATAGGATATACTTACAAGATTCCAGATAGGTAAGTGCACGTAGAGATCTAAAAGGTGTCTCCTATAGGGCTCTGCTGAAAGGAGAAAACTATAGTGTAGTATGTAAAGACACGGTGCACGCCTGCAAACAGATTGTACTCACAGAACTTCACTGGAAAAGTGCATGAAAGGATCCTGACAAAATCTTCACAGACAGCTGGGCAGATCGAACAAGTGGAGGTCCAGGGGCGTCGGTATAGGAAATCCCAAATATCAATCGACAGATTGAATACCTCTACACCTGGATGGCATCGAATCACAGCTTTCAAAAAGATCTCAGTGGAGGAATCGCAGATGTAATACGCACCAAAGGGTCAGATAAAAATATATTTAATAAAAACAAAAATTACAGCTAAAAACCCAATATAACAGCAAAATGAGCTGTATTAAAAATATGATTCAAAAAAATTGGCATATTCTTCAGAATGATCCTGTTCTGAGTAAAGACTTGCCAGTAAGGCCTCCTGTAGTTTTTAAAAGAGCCGACAATCTCACCAACAAATTGGTTCGTAGTGCCAGTCTTGCCACTAGTAAAAAAAAACTGTAGGAGTCCTATAAAAAATTTAAAAAATAAAAAGATTAGTGGAGGTAATACCTCCAAACCAGACCAAGCTATTCTTCCAGAATTGGTTGGGAGGGATACTAGTGTACGGCAGAATACCTTTGAACAAATGGGGATGGAGGATGGTAAGGATAAGCCATTGGTTATAGTAGATTCACATGAGAGAGATCTGAGTCAAAATTTTCCCCATCAAAGTATGCGGGGGATACAGAGGGACCCCTCCCAGGAGAGAACAATCAAAGAGACAACCAGAACGCCCCAAAAAAGAAGCTACATCGAGGATATAGAGGTAGGGGACGGAAATCCCATCCCAGGGGGGAAGAAAAGCAAGGGGAGCCAATAGGAATTTTCAACCTAAGCAGACATCCGTTATCTAAAGAAGAAAAATTGGTCTTACAGAAAGGATTAAAATTTGCACCCAGTAATGGCATCAATAAGTTCAGTTTATTTCTTGATATACATAGATACATTAGAAAATTGAATATAGCCAAGTATCATTTGAATTTACAACCATCCCTGCCGGCAAATATTGTGACTACTACAGGGGTCGTGCATACTGATCTGCGAAGTAGATCTAAATTTTGCCCAAAAAATAAAAATAACGAGTGCATTGATGCTTTCAAACGTAGCCTCCTAAACGAATTAGAGAAGATAGATTATAAACCTAAAAAACAGAATCTCTCTAGGGGGGAAAAGGAGGCATTAAAACAGTTGGAAAGGAATGATACGATAGTGATTAAACCGGCTGACAAGGGGGGAGGAGTTGTCATAATGGATGTTGACCAATATACTAGGGAAATGGATAGACTGCTTTCTGATGGAGACACCTATTTAGTTTTGAAGAATAACCCACTTGTTCTGTTCAAGGGACAACTGGAGGTTATCCTAAAGAAGGGTTTGGAGAAGGAAGTGTTAAACAAGAAAGAATTTGAATATCTTTTCCTCAAATGCCCTGTTACTCCTGTCATCTATTTTTTGCCAAAAATGCATAAGGATCCCATCAATCCACCAGGGAGACCTATTGTTTCAGGGATTAATTCCCTGAACAGTAGGGTGTCCGAGTATATCGATTTCTTTTTGCAAAAATACGTGACAGTGGCTCCCTCTTACCTCAAAAATTCCACCGATGTCATTGATCTAATAGATGACATTGGTGAGGTACATGGACCAGTGTGGTTGGCCACAGTTGATGTTTCATCTCTCTATACCTGCATCCCTCAGATTTTGGGTATCAGAGGGGTCCAGGAAGCATTGGATAAAGTTCCAGATATGGGGTCAGATCAAAAAAGTTTTATTTTGGAGTGTGTAGTTTTTTGTCTTACTCACAATTATTTTCTTTACAAAGATATTTTTTATCTGCAGCACTCTGGCGTGGCGATGGGGGCGAATTTCGCCCCAAGCCTCGCCAACCTTTTTATGACTATGTGGGAGAGGGAGAATATTGACCAGATCCTCAAAAAAGATTTAGAAGGGGGGCACCTTTTAGTGTGGCGAAGGTATATAGACGACTGCCTTCTCATCTGGTCAGGTGAGAGGGAGGGTCTAGATGCCTTTATAGCGGGCATTAACGTTAATAATTTTAATTTAAAATTCACCAGCAGTATTAGTGCTACTTCTGTAGATTTCCTCGATTTGGCCATCTTTGTGGAAGATGGCAGATTCAAGACTAAGACCTTCTTAAAAAGCGTGGATGTGAACACGTATATTGAGCTTAATAGTTGTCATCATCCATCATGGCTTAAAAATATTCCCAAAAGCCAATTCCAGCGCATCTCAAAAAACTGTAGTAAGGTAGAGGACTATAGAGAACAGGGACAGATGGTCAAAAATAGATTTCTGGAAAAAGGATACGAAAAAGAATTTTTAGATCACTGTAAGGATGAGATAGAACAAAGACGCACCAATACTAAACCACAGACAACCAATAATAAAAAAGAATTTATTAAGGATTTTAGATATACATTTCTGACCCAATATAACAGCAAAATGGGCTGTATTAAAAATATGATTCAAAAAAATTGGCATATTCTTCAGAATGATCCTGTTCTGAGTAAAGACTTGCCAGTAAGGCCTCCTGTAGTTTTTAAAAGAGCCGACAATCTCACCAACAAATTGGTTCGTAGTGCCAGTCTTGCCACTAGTAAAAAACATATTAGTACTAATAAAGGCAGGTTCACATGGTGCGGCTTTTGCTTACCATGCAAAAACCGCAACTTAAAAGACCGAGCAAGATCTGTAGATACCATCACAACCAAAAAAACAAAATACACTACCCTGAAAATTAGAGGCCGTTTTTCCTGCAACAATGTTGGTGTAATTTATTTGTTGGAATGCCCTTGTGGGCTCCAATATGTCGGTAGGACCACACGGAGTCTCAAAACTCGGGTGCAGGAGCACATTCGTAACATTAAAAAGGGTCTTGAGACCCACAGTGTCTCATTACATTTTAAGATTAATCACAATAAAAATCCTAAAGGTCTGCGGTTTTTTGGATTAGAATTAGTACATACCCCTATTCGAGGAGGGGATTTTATTGCCTTAATAAATAAAAAAGAGGTGGAATGGATGTTCCTTTTGGACACCATTCAACCCCAAGGGTTAAATATTGAGTGCGACGTTAATGCTTGCTTATTTTGATGTTTATTTTCCGCCAGCTTATTAGGTTCTGTCTCTTTGCTGCATTTTTATTTGTTCAATTTTAGTCTGTTTGTGTATGTCTGTTCCATGCCCTGTTTTTTTGGATGCCTATGACGTGGGATGGGGGAGGTTTTCCTGCTAATTTAAACCCAGCGGTATCTTATTACCTATCAATGCCCCAGACGAAGCATCACGGCGAAACCCGGGTCGGCTTTACAGAGATATTTTAATACGGTTTTTAGCTGTAATTTTTGTTTTTATTAAATATATTTTTATCTGACCCTTTGGTGCGTATTACATCTGCGATTCCTCCACTGAGATCTTTTTGAAAGCTGTGATTCGATGCCATCCAGGTGTAGAGGTATTCAATCTGTCGATTGATATTTGGGATTTCCTATACCGACGCCCCTGGACCTCCACTTGTTCGATCTGCCCAGCTGTCTGTGAAGATTTTGTCAGGATCCTTTCATGCACTTTTCCAGTGAAGTTCTGTGAGTACAATCTGTTTGCAGGCGTGCACCGTGTCTTTACATACTACACTATAGTTTTCTTCTTTCAGCAGAGCCCTATAGGAGACACTTTTTAGATCTCTACGTGCACTTACCTATCTGGAATCTTGTGAGTATATCCTATTCACATGGTGCGTCAGGTGTCTGAACTCGCTACACCATAGTGCGTTTTTCTTTATACCACAGGTTTCCATACCAGTGAAGGATTGTGAGGTTGGTTTGTGATCCCATTGGTTGAAGACTTTCAAAAGGGAACTTTTATCCACAAAAAAAATTTCTTTCCTGCAGCGCAATCCTCTCCTACAGTAGCAGGCGTACTGTCTAGAGGACGGCCGCTCCGCTTTTGCACCCTACTCCCTCTTCTGCTGTGCTGGTGGCTCTGTGCGACCACCACCTCTTCCTCCGAACTACACAGGTAACTCACATGACCTTGATTCCATGTGGGGTCGAGGACCTCATCGTCCTCTACATCATATTCCACCCAGTCTTCACCCCTGCCTTCCTTGTAGGTCTGCACACTTTCGAAAGCCCCAGCAGTTGGCACCTGTGTTTCGTCATCATCCGAGACGTGCTGCAGTGGTCCTCCCATGTACTCATCTTGAAAGATAAGTGGTTGGGCATCGGTGCACTCAATCTCTTCCACTTCTGGGGCAGGGCTAGGTGGATGGCCCTGGGAAACCCTGCTAACAGAGTCATCAAAAAGCAGAAGAGACTGCTGCATGACTTGGGGCTCAGACTGCTTGGCTGATTTGCAAGGGGGTGAGGTGAAAGACTGATGGACATCGGCTGCAGGTGTCAACTATGGTCTTTCAGCAGGAGACTGGTTGGGAGACAATGTGAAGGAACTGGATCCACTGTCAGCCCAATCTACTATCCCCTGTACTTGTTCAGGCCTCACCATTCGTAGAGCCGCATTAGGCCCGACCAAATACCGCTGCAGGTTCTGTCGCCTACTCGCACCTGAGGAAGGGGTTTCACTTTTGCGTGTAGCTGGCACAGATCAACCACGTCCTCTCCCTGCAACAGTAGCTCCACCAGCAGCACCACGACCTGGGCCACGTCCCTTATTTGACGCTCTCCTCATATTTGTCGAATTTAGGATCTTGCCCTAAATGGGTGTTTAATTAATAGTAGAATAGAACGACAGTATGTACAGGGTGTATCTCACACGGGATGAACCAGACTAGGACTCAATTAAATTTGTTTGCCCAAAATGGCTGTATTTCAAATACCTGAATAGAAGCCCTGTATTTAAAGGGTGTATCTCACACGCCCTGAACCAGACTAGGCCTTCTTTTAATTTTGTTTGCCCAAAATGGCTGTATTTCAAATACCTGAATAGAACCCCTGTATATATTAAACTTGAATTTAACACTTGCAGATCTGGAAAATAGTGGTTTTTGGCAAAAAAGTGTGTTTTTAAAAACCCAGAAAATGATGGCTGTATTTCTAGCTTAAATTGCACACTGACTAAGCCTGCAAATGCACCAGATGTTATAAATTGCCAAAAAAATTGTGATTTTCAATGTCCCAAAAGCTCAGATGCAGTGCTGGTGCACTGAGCTTGCATAAAATGGCCGCCGCCGCCGTCCACCTAACTGACTTATAGAAGTTATTTTTTTTCCGTCACTGGGCTCAGGACAGGATAAAAAAATTGTGCCCTGCACCCACACAACACAATGTATGTAGATCGCTGTGTTATATTCACGTTTTGAGCAAAGATTCTCTCCTATTCTCTCCCTGAAATCACCAGCAGCATCCTCTCCCTACACTAATCAGAGCAGAGTGACGTGCAGCGCTACGTGACTCCAGCTTATATAGAGTCTGGGTCACATGCTACACTGGCCAATCACAGCCATGCCATTAGTAGGAAAGGCTGTGATGGCTTCTAAGGGCACAGAGTTAAACGCTTGTAGATTGGCTGCTCTGCAGCCTTTCAAAAAGCGCCAAGAAATCACCGAACCCGAACTTTTACTGAAATGTTCGGGTTCCAAAAATCCTAAAGTTTGGTACGAACCCGAACTTTACAGTTCGGGTTCGCTCAACCCTACTTACAAGGAAATTTCCCAATGGGCCGATGCCCAGGGGACTGCCTAGGCCCTCCTCACAGCCGGCCAGTGGAAGTTTTTGTGGATGTATTCTGTGCTGCTGGCGGCAGCTTTTTGTGATGAACTGTGGTATTTGGCTCTGTTGGGGTGGTATAATGTGCCACAATATGGTATTGCTGGCTCTGCCTTCCATCAATTTCTACCTCACTACAAAATGGGGTCACTTAGTATTTTTTCCAGGGCCACTTTAAGTTCCCAGTCCGCCCCTGTTCCCACCACATTGTATGCAACTGTAAATGGTGCCATTAGAAAGTGCATCTTGTCCCACAAACAACAAGCCCTCATACGGCTGTGTCAGTGATGGCTAACATCTGCCTCTCCAGCTGTGGTGAAACTACGACTCCCAGCATATCTGCATCTTGGGAGTTGTAGTTTTACCACAGCTGAAGTGCCAGAGGTTAGCCATCACAGGGCTATGTGAATGAAAATATAAAAAAAAGTTATGGCTTTGGAAGGGCTGAGATTAAAAAACAAAAACGGCAAAACACCTGGTCTTGAAAGGGTTAAATAAAAAAGTGCCACCTTCCTATTTGTGGTGCAATGATTTTTTATTTTTTATTTGTCCTAACATCTTTCAATAGCTTCTTCTCTGAAACTTTTTATGAATGTTCCCTGTTGGTTTCAAGGAATTGTAAAAATAACTTTCTCCAGACTCGGTGTATTGATTTTTTTGCCAACCTCATGTGGTGCATGAAATGACAGTGTGCTGGGCTGAACACTGGCCTCTCACAGTGCACTACTGCAAAGCAGATATATACAATATCATACATTCAACTGCATTACATATCATTTACAGTTCTGACCGTCATCATTAGAAACAGTCAACAAGCTACTAACCGTCACACTCGCGTTTTGGCTTTCCGTTTGTGAGATCCGTTCAGGGCTCTCACAAGCGGTCCAAAACTGATCCGTTTGCATTCTAATGCATTCTGAATGGAAAAGGATCCGCTCAGAATGCATCAGTTTGCCTCAGTTTAGTGTACATTCCGCTTTGGAGGCGGACACCACAACGCTGCTTGCAAACGGATCCGTCCTTGCACACAATGTAAGTCAATGGGGACGGATCAGTTTTCACTGACACAATCTGGCACAATGGAAAACGGATCCGTCCTCCATTGACTTTCAATGGTGTTCAAGACGGATCCATTTTGGCTATGTTACAGATAATACAAACGGATCAGTTCTGAACGGATGCAGACGGTTGTATTATCTGAACGGATCCACACAAAACGAGAGTGTGAAAGTAGCCTTAGATGAACTCCTATAATGAAGTGGAACTGTTTGTGGGAATGTTGGAAGATTTCAGCTCTGGAGCCTACCAAATTGTTAATGCAGCTCTGGTCTATAATACAATAACTCAGGATTGAAAAAATACATGTAATGCAATTTAATAATATGTAAACTGAAATGATGTTGAAAAGTAAAATACTATTTAAAGCAAACCTGTCAAGTGATTTCTGCTGCCCTATCTGAGAGTAGTGATGGCCTTGCGGTTCGCCCGGCGGTCGGTTCGCGGCAAACTTTGCCTGTTCGCGATTCGCCAAACATGCGAACATATGGCGATATTCGCGTCTGCCATATTCTTTTACATTGTGAAGAACTTTGACCCATGACACATCCATCAGGTGGTACAGGACAGCCAATTGAGACGTTTTAGCACATGGACATACCCCCTACCTTATAAATAGACCTGATCTGGCCGCCATTTTACATTCAGTGTTTTGTCAGTGTAGGGAGAGGTTGCTGTGTGGAGGAGGGACAGACTGTTAGGGACAAAAACACTATCAAATAGGTCCACAAAAGTCCTTTTAAGGACTAGTATAGGTGTTCTATTGATTGGTGTGCAGTACAGAGGGGTGTAATACACTTATAATATACTTTCTAACATAAAAAGTATATTAAAGTAGATTTGCATTGTGCAGCAGTGGTGAGCGGTTCTACAGCGATACTGCAGTTACACAGAGTGACAAACGCAATTAGAAAAAATAATTATAACTGGTGTGATTTACCAGTCGCCCCCCAAAGAAACTGATAGAAGCGGGGTGTTATATACCAATAATACACTTTCTATATAGTGCATTTGGGTACTGCAGCATTTGTTTGCTGTTTTGCTGCTTTCCCTCGGCTACACACAGTGACAAACGGTATTGGAAAATAATTATAACTGGTGTGCGCATGCACGTACGTGAAAATTATATTGATGATATTTCGCATTTAAAAAAATAATTTATAGAGATCGCAAATTCGAATAATACATCTGGTATGTCACTGTCCATGTTGTGGGACTATTTGTGCACTTCTAGTAATTATTTCTTGGCTGCAAATATGAGCTGAAGGTTTTTCAGGTTTGCCTGCCATTAAAATGAATGGGACCTGCCGCGAACTTGCGGTTCGCGAACATTTGATCACGTTCGCGCGATCGCGTTGATGAACCGTCCCGGCAGATGTTCGTCCATCACTATCTGAGAATAAGCTATGATAAAGAGTGAGAAGCTGAGCTCATTAATATATAGGTTTATGTGATTTGGAGCAAGATATGTGAGTAAATCCTCGCAGGACTCCTAGGAGAGACATTAAGGCCTCTTTCAGACAGGTGTCCCGGATTTTCTCCGGATGCGTTCCGGGTGCATTGCGGGAAACCAGCGCGAGTGTGCACACAATTTCAGTCGGTTTTGACTTCGATTGCGTTGCGTTGTTCAATTTTTATCGCGCGGGTGCAATGCGTTTTAACATGGTTATAAATAATAGCATTCTTAATACAGAATACTTAGTAAAATGTTGCTTGAGAGGTTAAAAAATATAAAAAATTAACTCACCTCATCCACTTGATCGCACAGCCGGCATCGTCTTCTTTCTTCTTCTTCTTTGAGGACCTGCAAAAGGACCTTCTATCTTCATGCAGCAGAACCTGTGCTGACCTCACCGCGCTCAACATGTGGTACTTTAAAATGTAAAAATCTAAGGTCTTGTTCATATCTGCGTTGAAGGTTCCATCATGGCCTTAAAAAAAGCACATCATGCTGTGCCATTTTTTTTCTGGTAAAGCACTGGGTTCTCTGATGGAAACCCAGCAGACCCCATTATAAGACTGGGCTGGAAAGGCAGTATGTGGGATTAGGCTTCCCTTACTGCAAATTATAGTAATATAACTAGTCACCAAGGAGGTCTTTGACCTGATAAAGGAATAAGATGGAAGCCAAGTGCAGCTATACCGTTTACAGATCTTCTTGCTGACCTCTATTATTTTTATATGTATAATATATATATATATATATATATATATATATATATATATATATATATATAAATCATAGTCGACTTTCGTTTTGATGCTGTATGGAGACCTGGAGGCTACATTCATTTCACCTGAAGTCGCACAAGACTTCGGTGTGAATGAATTTGGTATTTAGTTCTACATCTTTAAAAACATTTCAAATTCGGAATCCGCACGACTATGTTCTGAAGTTCGATTCTCTCAACACTAATTATACTACATATTATATGTAGTATTTTATATATATATATATATATATATATATATATATATATATATACACTGCTCAAAAAAATAAATCTTCTGAAATACTTTGTTCTTTACATAGTTGAATGTGCTGACAACAAAATCACAAAAAAAAAAAAAGGAAATCCAATTTTTCAACCCATGGAGGTCTGGATTTGGAGTCACACTCAAAATTAAAGTGGAAAAACACACTACAGGCTGATCCAACTTTAATGTAATGTCCTTAAAACAAGTCAAAATGAGGCTCAGTAGTGTGTGTGGCCTCCACGTGCCTGTATGACCTCCCTACAACGCCTGTGCATGCTCCTGATGAGGTGGTGGACGGTCTCTTGAGGGATCTCCTCCCAGACCTGGACTAAAGCATCTGCCAACTCCTGGACAGTCTGTGGTGCAACGTGACGTTGGTGGATAGAGCGAGACATGATGTCCCAGATGTGCTCAATTGGATTCAGGTCTGGGGAACGGGCGGGCCAGTCCATAGCATCAATGCCTTCGTCTTGCAGGAACTGCTGACACACTCCAGCCACATGAGGTCTAGCATTGTCTTGCATTAGGAGGAACCCAGGGCCAACCGCACCAGCATATGGTCTCACAAGGGGTCTGAGGATCTCATCTCGGTACCTAATGGCAGTCAGGCTACCTCTGGCGAGCACATGGAGGGCTGTGCGGCCCTCCAAAGAAATGCCACCCCACACCATAACTGACCCAATGCCAAACCGGTCATGCTGAAGGATGTTGCAGGCAGCAGAACGTTCTCCACGGCGTCTCAAGACTCTGTCATGTCTGTCACATGTGCTCAGTGTGAACCTGCTTTCATCTGTGAAGAGCACAGGGCGCCAGTGGCGAATTTGCCAATCTTGGTGTTCTCTGGCAAATGCCAAACGTCCTGCACGGTGTTGGGCTGTAAGCTCAACCCCCACCTGTGGACGTCGGGCCCTCAGAGTGAAAGCACCGCCAGCATTCAAAAGTGACCAAAACATCAGCCAGGAAGCATAGGAACTGAGAAGTGGTCTGTGGTCACCACCTGCAGAGCCACTCCTTTATTGGGGGTGTCTTGCTAATTGCCTATAATTTCCACCTGTTGTCGATCCCATTTGCACAACAGCATGTGAAATTGATTGTCACTCAGTGTTGCTTCCTAAGTGGACAGTTTGATTTCACAGAAGTGTGATTGACTTGGAGTTACATTGTGTTGTTTAAGTGTTCCCTTTATTTTTTTGAGCAGTGTATATATAAAGCTTTTGGGTCTCTTGTCCTGGCTGGGAGATATATATTTTATGTGAAGCTTTTGGGTCCTTTGTCTAGGCTGTGAGGTATATTATATATGAAGTCCCAGGCTGTGAGGTATATTATATATGAAGTCCCAGGCTGTGAGGTATATTATATATGAAGTACCAGGCTGTGAGGTATATTATATATGAAGTACCAGGCTGTGAGGTATATTATATATGAAGTACCAGACTGTGAGGTATATTATATATGAAGTACCAGACTGTGAGGTATATTATATATGAAGTACCAGACTGTGAGGTATATTATATATGAAGTACCAGGCTGTGAGGTATATTATATATGAAGTCTACCAGGCTGTGAGGTATATTATATATGAAGTACCAGGCTGTGAGGTATATTATATATGAAGTCTACCAGGCTGTGAGGTATATTATATATGAAGTACCCGGCTGTGAGGTATATTATATATGAAGTACCAGACTGTGAGGTATATTATATATGAAGTACCAGGCTGTGAGGTATATTATATATGAAGTACCAGGCTGTGAGGTATATTATATATGAAGTACCAGGCTGTGAGGTATATTATATATGAAGTACCAGGCTGTGAGGTATATTATATAAGAAGTACCAGGCTGTGAGGTATATTATATATGAAGTACCAGACTGTGAGGTATATTATATATGAAGTCTACCAGGCTGTGAGGTATATTATATATGAAGTACCAGACTGTGAGGTATATTATATATGAAGTCTACCAGACTGTGAGGTATATTATATATGAAGTCTACCAGACTGTGAGGTATATTATATATGAAGTCCCAGGCTGTGAGGTATATTATATATGAAGTACCAGACTGTGAGGTATATTATATATGAAGTACCCGGCTGTGAGGTATATTATATATGAAGTACCAGACTGTGAGTTATATTATATATGAAGTACCAGACTGTGAGATATATTATATATGAAGTACCAGGCTGTGAGGTATATTATATATGAAGTACCCGGCTGTGAAGTATATTATATATGAAGTACCAGGCTGTGAGGTATATTATATATGAAGTACCAGGCTGTGAGGTATATTATATATGAAGTACCAGACTGTGAGGTATATTATATATGAAGTCCCAGGCTGTGAGGTATATTATATATGAAGTCCCAGGCTGTGAGGTATATTATATATGAAGTACCAGGCTGTGAGGTATATTATATATGAAGTACCAGACTGTGAGGTATATTATATATGAAGTACCAGACTGTGAGGTATATTATATATGAAGTACCAGACTGTGAGGTATATTATATATGAAGTACCAGGCTGTGAGGTATATTATATATGAAGTACCAGGCTGTGAGGTATATTATATATGAAGTACCCGGCTGTGAGGTATATTATATATGAAGTACCAGGCTGTGAGGTATATTATATATGAAGTACCAGGCTGTGAGGTATATTATATATGAAGTACCAGACTGTGAGGTATATTATATATGAAGTCCCATGCTGTGAGGTATATTATATATGAAGTCCCAGGCTGTGAGGTATATTATATATGAAGTACCAGGCTGTGAGGTATATTATATATGAAGTACCAGGCTGTGAGGTATATTATATATGAAGTACCAGGCTGTAAGTTATATTATGTATGAAGTACCAGACTGTGAGGTATATTATATATGAAGTACCAGGCTGTGAGGTATATTATATATGAAGTACCAGGCTGTGAGGTATATTATATATGAAGTACCAGGCTGTGAGGTATATTATATATGAAGTACCAGACTGTGAGGTATATTATATATGAAGTACCAGGCTGTGAGGTATATTATATATGAAGTACCAGACTGTGAGGTATATTATATATGAAGTACCAGACTGTGAGGTATATTATATATGAAGTACCCGGCTGTGAGGTATATTATATATGAAGTACCAGGCTGTGAGGTATATTATATATGAAGTACCAGGCTGTGAGGTATATTATATATGAAGTACCAGGCTGTGAGGTATATTATATATGAAGTACCAGGCTGTGAGGTATATTATATATGAAGTACCAGACTGTGAGGTATATTATATATGAAGTACCAGACTGTGAGGTATATTATATATGAAGTACCAGACTGTGAGGTATATTATATATGAAGTACCAGGCTGTGAGGTATATTATATATGAAGTCTACCAGACTGTGAGGTATATTATATATGAAGTACCAGGCTGTGAGGTATATTATATATGAAGTACCAGGCTGTGAGGTATATTATATATGAAGTACCAGACTGTGAGGTATATTATATATGAAGTACCAGACTGTGAGGTATATTATATATGAAGTACCAGACTGTGAGGTATATTATATATGAAGTACCAGGCTGTGAGGTATATTATATATGAAGTACCAGGCTGTGAGGTATATTATATATGAAGTACCCGGCTGTGAGGTATATTATATATGAAGTACCAGGCTGTGAGGTATATTATATATGAAGTACCAGGCTGTGAGGTATATTATATATGAAGTACCAGACTGTGAGGTATATTATATATGAAGTCCCAGGCTGTGAGGTATATTATATATGAAGTCCCAGGCTGTGAGGTATATTATATATGAAGTACCAGGCTGTGAGGTATATTATATATGAAGTACCAGGCTGTGAGGTATATTATATATGAAGTACCAGGCTGTAAGTTATATTATGTATGAAGTACCAGACTGTGAGGTATATTATATATGAAGTACCAGGCTGTGAGGTATATTATATATGAAGTACCAGGCTGTGAGGTATATTATATATGAAGTACCAGGCTGTGAGGTATATTATATATGAAGTACCAGACTGTGAGGTATATTATATATGAAGTACCAGGCTGTGAGGTATATTATATATGAAGTACCAGACTGTGAGGTATATTATATATGAAGTACCAGACTGTGAGGTATATTATATATGAAGTACCCGGCTGTGAGGTATATTATATATGAAGTACCAGGCTGTGAGGTATATTATATATGAAGTACCAGGCTGTGAGGTATATTATATATGAAGTACCAGGCTGTGAGGTATATTATATATGAAGTACCAGGCTGTGAGGTATATTATATATGAAGTACCAGACTGTGAGGTATATTATATATGAAGTACCAGACTGTGAGGTATATTATATATGAAGTACCAGACTGTGAGGTATATTATATATGAAGTACCAGGCTGTGAGGTATATTATATATGAAGTCTACCAGACTGTGAGGTATATTATATATGAAGTACCAGGCTGTGAGGTATATTATATATGAAGTACCAGACTGTGAGGTATATTATATATGAAGTCTACCAGACTGTGAGGTATATTATATATGAAGTCTACCAGACTGTGAGGTATATTATATATGAAGTCCCAGGCTGTGAGGTATATTATATATGAAGTACCAGACTGTGAGGTATATTATATATGAAGTACCCGGCTGTGAGGTATATTATATATGAAGTACCAGACTGTGAGTTATATTATATATGAAGTACCAGACTGTGAGATATATTATATATGAAGTACCAGGCTGTGAGGTATATTATATATGAAGTACCCGGCTGTGAAGTATATTATATATGAAGTACCAGGCTGTGAGGTATATTATATATGAAGTACCAGGCTGTGAGGTATATTATATATGAAGTACCAGACTGTGAGGTATATTATATATGAAGTCCCAGGCTGTGAGGTATATTATATATGAAGTCCCAGGCTGTGAGGTATATTATATATGAAGTACCAGGCTGTGAGGTATATTATATATGAAGTACCAGACTGTGAGGTATATTATATATGAAGTACCAGACTGTGAGGTATATTATATATGAAGTACCAGACTGTGAGGTATATTATATATGAAGTACCAGGCTGTGAGGTATATTATATATGAAGTACCAGGCTGTGAGGTATATTATATATGAAGTACCAGGCTGTGAGGTATATTATATATGAAGTACCAGGCTGTGAGGTATATTATATATGAAGTACCAGGCTGTGAGGTATATTATATATGAAGTACCAGACTGTGAGGTATATTATATATGAAGTCCCAGGCTGTGAGGTATATTATATATGAAGTCCCAGGCTGTGAGGTATATTATATATGAAGTACCAGGCTGTGAGGTATATTATATATGAAGTACCAGGCTGTGAGGTATATTATATATGAAGTACCAGGCTGTAAGTTATATTATGTATGAAGTACCAGACTGTGAGGTATATTATATATGAAGTACCAGGCTGTGAGGTATATTATATATGAAGTACCAGGCTGTGAGGTATATTATATATGAAGTACCAGGCTGTGAGGTATATTATATATGAAGTACCAGACTGTGAGGTATATTATATATGAAGTACCAGGCTGTGAGGTATATTATATATGAAGTACCAGACTGTGAGGTATATTATATATGAAGTACCAGACTGTGAGGTATATTATATATGAAGTACCCGGCTGTGAGGTATATTATATATGAAGTACCAGGCTGTGAGGTATATTATATATGAAGTACCAGGCTGTGAGGTATATTATATATGAAGTACCAGGCTGTGAGGTATATTATATATGAAGTACCAGACTGTGAGGTATATTATATATGAAGTACCAGACTGTGAGGTATATTATATATGAAGTACCAGGCTGTGAGGTATATTATATATGAAGTCTACCAGACTGTGAGGTATATTATATATGAAGTACCAGGCTGTGAGGTATATTATATATGAAGTACCAGACTGTGAGGTATATTATATATGAAGTACCCGGCTGTGAGGTATATTATATATGAAGTACCAGACTGTGAGGTATATTATATATGAAGTACCAGGCTGTGAGGTATATTATATATGAAGTACCAGACTGTGAGGTATATTATATATGAAGTACCAGGCTGTGAGGTATATTATATATGAAGTACCAGACTGTGAGGTATATTATATATGAAGTACCAGGCTGTGAGGGCTTCATCATCAGTTTTCTTTCACATTCGGTCATTGACAATGACAACTCCAACCTTGTTACAAAACCCAGTGAGGTTTTATAACAATTTGAAGACGAGCGGCCAATGGGAGGCGCTGCTGGGCGTCACGTGACGGGCTTTTTATATAACGCTTGGCTGGGAGAATTCTTATTTAGCCGTATTGCAGGAATGGAGCGAGAGGAGAGCCCGGGGGTGAAGTGAGAGTCCGGCCAGGGGGCAGCATGGGCACCCAGGAGGGAGGCAGTGCCAGCCTGATGCTGGAGTTTGCCGCACAAGCCTTTCAAACCAAAAACTTCCAGCTGGCGTGTGAGATCTATGAGAGGCAGCTGCAGGGGCAGCAGTTGGGGGTGGCGGACTGGGGGCTGCTGCTCAGGAGGGCAGACTGCCTGGCATACTCGGGGAAACTGCAGGACGCTCTCCCTCTGTATCAGGAAGCGGCTGCCCACAAGAAGCTGTGTGTGGAGCAGCTGGAGCCCCTGGTATCCTGCCTGGCAGACCAGCTGAGAGGAAGAGAAGCGCTGCCCCTGAGTCCACAGTGGGGGATCGTGACCTGTTTGGAGTGCCAGGGCTTCCTGTACCAGCCTGTGACCCTGCCATGTGGGCACACCTTCTGTAAGAAGTGCCTAGAGAACCAGAGGGGTAGGAGCCAGTGTAAAATGTGCCCGGTGACCCAGGAGGGCACCCAGCATCCTCACAGAGTCAATGTGCTCCTCAGTAACATCATGGCAAAGGGGTTCCCCTGTGAGGTCCAAGCTGCCAAGCTCAGGCATGAAGGCAATGCCCTCCTCGGAGACGGCAAGTTACAAGATGCCCTCTCCAGATACAACGAAGCAATCTCCTTAGGTAAGAAGAGGGTCTTGTGGTGTGCTGATCCAACACTGTGAGAGTGACGGTTCTCAGTGATAGCCTGGCATGAACCCAGCGAGCCAAAACCGGGTGCGGGTCTAAACACAGAACAGGTACCGATCTCTCCATTATACCTTATCTCTGTGGAGGCTCCGCTTCTGGTTTTGGCTCACAATCACTGATGGAAACCACTGACCAAACGCTGACTGTGTTAGGCCCCATTAACACGTCCGCAATTTCATTCCGCATTTTGCGGAACGGAATTGTGGACCCATTAATTTCTATGGGGCAGCACGATGTGCTGCCCTGATATGGAATTGTGGACCCGCACTTCCGGGTCCGCAATTCCTTTCCCGAAAAAAATGGAACATGTCCTATTCTTGTCCGCAATTGCGGACAAGAATAGGCATATTCTATTAGTGCCAGCGATGTGCGTGCGGTCCGCAAAATGCAGAACGCACATTGCCGTGTCCGTGTTTTGCGGATACGTGGATCCGCAAAACACGTTACGGACGTGTGAATGGACCCTAAAGGTATGTTCTGAGATGCGGCAGCCTGTTGGAGTTACCGGATGCGGCATTTACCGCCGGACCATAATGGGACCCGGCCGTTTTCTGGCATAAATTCCTGGTTTCTGCCTCATTTAGAAATGCAAGAGTATTGACTAAAACGGTGACCTTTGTTGTCCATCTGTGCCACTGAAATTTTGCCATACAGTTAAAGGGGTTGTCTGGGTTCAGAGCTGAACCCGGACATATCCCCTTCTTCCCCCACTCAGCCCCTCTGACATGAGCATCGGACTGTTTCATGCTCCGACGCTCTCCCTTGCCCTGCGCTGTATCGCGCAAGGGCTTTTTCTGGAGATCCGGTGATGTACCGGGCTCTCCATGGGTAATCTAGGCGGAGGCTTCCACCTAACAGTATTTCCAGTGCCGTCACCGGCAGTAATGGGCTGGTTTTTGTGCTGCCCTAGCCGTTTTACAGGCTAGGGCAGTAGTCCGCCTATTAGTGCCGGTGACGTCACCGGGCTCACTGCTAGGTGGAAGCCCGGTACGTCACCGAATCTCCAGAAAAAGCCCTTACCCTGCGCGATACAGCGCAGGGCATGGGAGAGCATCGGAGCATGAAACACGGGGAAGAAGGGGATATGTCCGGGTTCAGAGCTTGAAAAGGGTTTTCCAAGATTTTTTTTAACTGATGACCTATCCTCTGGATAGGTCATGAGTATTTGATCAGTGGTGGTCCGATCAGCTGTTTGAGAAGGTTAATGAATGTGGATGTTCCAAAAGTACTGTAACTCATTTTTGGTGTACATAAGTGTTGTCCGGTTATCAGGCGTAATCCCATGGTAGGACCTATGACCAATTGGTACATGTCTGATTCTAGAGAGAGCATCTGTATAATATTAACAGTCCGCACAAAAGAGTCAGAAACCTTTCACCTTGATACAGAGCGTCTGGAAACAAACGACCCAGAGCGCGGTTATATGACCTAAGTGCAATGCTCTGCTGTATCCTTGCTAACACTTGCAGCTTTCTAGTAACGGTACTGTGTATGAGATTTTATGCTTTAGGTAAGAAGGACTATTGTGTATCTACCATATAGCAGTGTGATTCAACCAGGTTGCAGGTAAAGCCTTGTGCCCACATAGTAATGCATCAGCCACGCTTAGGCCTCTTTCACACGGGCGTCTCGGATTTGCTCCGTATCCGTCGTGTGTGCATTTCGGGAAACCCGCGCGTGTAGGCATGCAATTGAAGTCAGTTTTGACTGCAATTGCGTTACGATGTTCTTTTTTTTTTTTCGCGCGAGTGCAATGCGTTTTGTACGCGCGTGAGAAAAAACTGAATGTGGTACCCAGACCCGAACCCGGACTTTTTCACTGAAAGGTTTTGGGTTAGGTGTTCTATTCATTTTATTATTTTCCCTTATAACATGGGTATAAAGGAAAGTAATAGCATTCTTAATACAGAATGCTTACTAAAATGTGGCTTGAGGGGTTACATTTTTTTTTGAACTCGCCTCATCCTCTTGTTCGCGCAGCCGGCATCGTCTTCTTTCTTCTTCTTTCAGGACCTGCCAAAGGACCTTTGATGACATAATCGTGGTGATCGCGGTGACGTCAGCGCAGGTCCTGCTGAATGAAGATAGAAGATCATAGAACAGGCAGTATTCATAGCGTTCGTATTTTTTTTTACATTCAATATCCAAATGAATAAGGCCACGTTCACATCAGGAATATGGCGTAAATATTTACCACCAATACCCATTCCAAACTGATTTTATAAAATATTGCAGATTTTACCCATTGCAATTAAAGTTAAAAATCTGCACATAAAAAAAGCCATTCAGATCCAGGCCTCCTGTACACCGCCGTGTCCATTTTGAGGTCAGGAAAATACAGATGCGGTCTGTGCGCCGGCCACATTTTTTATTTTTTTTGCAAAACCATTGAGTTTAATGGGTCCGTGGTCCACATTGTGACACATTTTTTCTTTTTGTGGAACAGACGTACGGATGTGGAAAGCACACAGATGATCTGTCATAGAACGTCCCATACTTGGCTGCAAAATGTGGACCATGGACCCATTGAAGTCGGTGGGTCCACAAAAAGTGCGGCTGGAACACGGACGGTATTTTGTGGATCCGTAATTTGCAGGCCGCAAAGTACTTATGGTTGTGTGCATGAGGCCTTCCAATGAGGATAGTATGCTGGCAGAATTTGTCAGCAAATAGCCGTAGCACGTGAACATATTCTTAGATACAGCAGCTAAATATATAGGGGAACTGCGTGTCGGATATAACTCTGTAGACATTTATGGCATAGAATCACCTACTGGTGTATAAGACATCGGACCTGTCCCCTGCCCTGACACGTCTGTTTTAATAACTACTTGCATTCTCCATGTAATAACTTCCAGAACATTTATTCCTATGACTTCATGATGTGCCATCCCTCTGTTATTCCTACTAGTAGTTTATGAATGCATTTCCAGCAGTCTGCAATAAATATCCATACTGTCTGACACTATCCAATCAGTGCTGCCAGTGTTAGACTGTGCAGGGACAGCAGACTGCTGACAATCCACTCATCTACCTCTCGCAGGAATAATTTAGGAATGGCACAACAGTCGAAGTCACAAGTACAGATGAGTGCTCCAGAATTGTTACTGCGGAGGACTTGAGTGTTGACTTTCGCCTGGTAGTCCTGCATGTTGTTGAGCTGGCACATGTGCCGCAGACTCGCGGGTGCACCACAGGCTCTTCATAAGAAGCATGACCGGTTTGTTCTTTGGAAGTGGAGCTATGTTGAGAAAGTAGGGCAGGAGAGCAGCGTTACATAACCATGAAGAATCTACTGTCTGCCAGCTCTCCTGCCCCTCCTCTCTCTTCTCTGCTTGCATAACCAGTGAGGTAACAAAGAACTGGGTCAAACATTTTCAACCTTTTCCAACAATAAGTGTAATTTAACTCGATTGCTGAATTACTGTGTACATATTGTACAATGGAACTATCAGAATGGACTTAGATTGTGTAAAACTGAGCGTGCGACGTTACTGAGCTTATCTGGAGCTGGAACAGACAATGCAGCCGACTGGCAGCCCTCACAGGAGCCTCCGAAACTGAGCAATGTGAGCAATCCAGGTCTCCTATTCTACAGTGACATCCCTGCCATTCTGTCTATAATTCACAGTGGTGCCTCCATTAATGGGGTCTTCCGAGACTTTTCTACTGATGACCTATGCTCTGGATAGAGCGGGTGTCCCTCTTTTTCGATTCTTTAAAAACATGATTTATACAATGTCATTTTCTGATGACACTTTCCCTTTAAGGCCGGACACACATGAGCGAGTTAAATGCGAAGAACGCACAGTGTGTCAGTGAGGTCCCATTCTGGCCCCTTCCTGTCAGGATCGCACAGCATTAGGGCTCATGCATATGACTTTTGTATTTTGCGGTCCGCAAATCATGGATCCGCAAAAAAAAAAAAAAAAAGTGACGTCCATGTTACATCCGTTTTGCACATGTTCTATTTTATTGCGGAAATACATACGTTTTTTTTGCGGCCCCATTGAAATGAATGGCTCCGCATATGGGCCGCAAAAAAAACTGAACAGACACAGACAAATAATACGTTTGTGTGCATGAGCCTTTATAATGCTGTTAAAACTACTGAATTACACTGACCTAACGCTGTTAGTGTAAGGGCTCGTTCACATGACCGTGCCGTTTTTTTTGCGATCCGCAAAACACTGATGGCGCCCATGTGCCTTCCGCAATTTGCGGAACGGAACAGGAGGCCTATTATAGAAATGCCTATTGTCCGCAAAACGGACAAGAATAGGAAAAAATTATAATTTTTGCGGGGCCACGGAACGGAGCAACGGATGCAGACAGCACACAGATTGCTGTCCGCATCTTTTGCGGACCTATTGAAATGAATGGTTCCGTATACGGACCGTATGCGGAACACAGAAAACAGCCCATATACGGAACGCAAAATACGTTTGTGTGAACGAGCCCTAATGCAGTGGATTCCAGGACTCTCGGGGTCACACAGCATTATAATTCATTATAATACTGTGCAACCCTGTCAGAGGAGCAGAGGTCAGAACGGGACCTCACTTTGACACACGCTGTAAGTTTATCGAGTTTATCACATTCAACTCGCTGGTGTCTGGCCTGAGGCCACATTCAGGATTTAAAGGGTATTCCCATCTCAACATTTATGGCTTATTGCTAGGGAATGCCACAAATGTCAGGTACACGTGGGTCCCACTTCTAGGACCCACTCCTGTCTCCAGAATGGGGCCCGTGATATGAAGAAGAGCACTCCGCACATGTGTGGTACTCTTTCTTTCACTGCTACTGGACTTCCGAATACAGCTGAGCAAACGGGAATGGTTGTTTTTGGAAATCCCACAGCGGTAAATGGAGAGCAAGCTATGAAAGCAAAAATACCTCCCATTCACTGCTATGGGACTGCAGTGCTCCAGACTAAAAAAAATACCTAGTAGCCATTGGTTCCTGAACTGAAAAATTTAGGAGCCAAATAAAATTTTTAGTTGCCAAATTGAAACCGAATAAAAATTTTGGTATCGTGATAGGGTTGTTTCGATACCGAAATTTTGATTCAGTTTCGACACCATAAAAAAGTATTGCGATACTCAATACCACGCGAAAAAAAACTGAAAAAAGCCATGTGCATTCCGCATTTTATGAAATGTTCGGCACATAATAGAACAGTCCGATCCTATTTTTTGGGGTGACGAGGTGACAAAAAAATGGCAAATCGCATGGTTTTTATTTATTCATTTCTGTTATGCCATTTACCGCATAGGAGATATTTTTTAATAATTTAATAGTTTGGCCTTTTCGGACGCAGCGCTATGTAATATGTTTATTTATTTATTGTTTATATATTTTATATGTAAAATTGGGAAAGGGGGGATTTAAACTTATTATTTTAGTGTTTGTGTTTTTTTTTTACTTACTATTAGGCCTCTTTCACACGGGCGAGTTTTCCGCGCGGGTGCAATTCGTGAGGTAAACGCATTGCACCCGCACTGAATCCGGACCCATTCATTTCTATGGGGCTGTGCACATGAGCAGTGATTTTCACGCATCACTTGTGCGTTGCGTGAAAATCGCAGCATGCTCCTCTTTGTGCGTTTTTCACGTAACGCAGGCCCCATAGAAATGAATGGGGTTGCGTGAAAATCGCAAGCATCCGCAAGCAAGTGCGGATGCGGTGCGATTTTCTTGCACGGTTGCTAGGTGACGATCGGGATGGAGACCCGATCATTATTATTTTCCCTTATAACATGGTTAAATATATGACTACAAGCTCGTGTAAATCAGATATTGGTTTAAGGCGTTGTCCCATTAAAAATATTCTGTATTTTTAAAAACAGAACCTGCATCTGAATAGTTTTGTAATTGCATGTAATTAAAATGTATTATAGCTCCAGTCTGTCAGTATATTGCCACCTGCTGTTTGTTCTTTTTCTAACTTCTTTGTCTGCCTCGCTGAGGTGGACACACATGCTCAGTTTCATCCTTCAACTGCCACCAGCCGCAGCAGAAAGGACACACCCACTGAGCGGTCCACTTGAAATATATTTAGCAGAGCAGTTGCAGCAATGAATGGGGAGATCTCTGCATCCATGTGGGGTACAGGACTGATTTTAGATTTGTAAGAAAGAAATTGTCATGTTATACATGCAATCTGATTTTAATTTTTTGCATTAATCATGGGATAATCCTTTTAAGATAATATCATCCATATATCGGACCCTCGCGATTTAAGACAAGGCTAGTATCGTTACAATACTTCGGCTCTTTGGGAATCCTCCAAAAGGCTGAGGAAACTAGTACAGATGTGAGCTAAGTCCAGTTTAGCAGAATTGTGCGGTGGTGGAACTGATGGGCCCAGGTGTAATATACACTGTAAAGTGTGCCTATATTATGGTCTAAGCCGTCATGCACAAGGCCGTGTCAGATCTTCAGTCCGGAGACAAGGGATCTGCAAAATATAGATAACTCATGCATGCATTCTGCATTTTTATCAGTCCCATCAATTGAAATAACTTTTATTGTCTGCAATAAGGACCAGATTCGGGCATGTTCTATAATTTGGAGAACAGCCACACGCAGGGTTGCCAACCAGAATTTTTGTTTGTTCTGGACAACTTATCCCAAAATCACAGACAGACAATGTTTTTTATGGACAAATTGGAAAACCATAATGAAAGATAAAGATTGATACATGTCTGTAGCTCACTATACTGGCGAGCTATAAAATGATGATCATTACCACAAAATAAGCCAGTCAAGTACCACCAGCCTCAAAAAAATCACAGTCACTTATTTTTACGGACTGTCCCAAAATTTCTGGACAGTTGACAACCCTGGCCACATGGGTGCACCAAAAAATGGGACCGTGTGCTATCCCAAAAAAAATGCAGATGGCACATGGATGAAAAATACCGTCCTTTGCATAAGGCCTAAGGGCTCATGCACACGACGGTGGTTTTCGTTCACATCTCAATGCAGTCCGTTCCGCAGCACCGCAAAAAAATAGAGCATGTCCTATTCTTGTCCATTTTGCGGACAAGGATAGGACATTTCTGAAGGAGTAAAAAAAAAAAGGCAGGATCTTGGTTGGTGTCCGTGTTTTGCGGATCCGCAATTTGCAAATGTCTGTGTTCCCTGCAGCTACAGGGACGTTGATCCCCCTGAATCATTTCTGTCATAAATTGAGTCATTCAGATTTTAGATGGTAAATGAGGGAATTATTAAAGATGTTACAGCCTCCCATACAAGCACAGATTCAGTAAAAGCGGGCACTCACTCGCGTATTGTTTGGTTAATGATTCAAAAGAGAATAAGATCGCACATCCACAAGCGTAGCTTTAATCTGCAACTGCTTCTCAGCAAAATTAAGATCGCTTCTCAGCGCAATAATTAGCGTACGGCCCCCTATACTGCATATTATATAAGAGACATTAGTGTACTTTTTGATCAAAAGGCATAAGCCCACTCACCGCGCCAAGGTTGCCTCTTGGAGTGGGGCCTACTCTAAATTTGACAACTGTTCACACAGTGCGGTGCTGGGTGGCGGCTGTTGTTGCTGTGGCGCTGCGTGGTGGGTTGGTGGGACCCTGTGCCAGGGTGGCATTGCCAGGCAGCAGGGGTGCTGTTTGGCGGCTGTATCCCGCCACCTGCTGGTGCAGAGCTGTGGTGCCGGCGGTCGCCAGGCAGTGCCGCACCAAATTTTGAGTAGGTCCCACTCCAAGAGGCAACCTTGGCGCGGTGAGTGGCTTACGCCTTTTAATCAAAAAGTACACTAATGCCTATTATATAGCATGCAGTATAGGGGGCCGTACAGTAATTATTGCGCTGAGAAGCGATGTGAATTTTTTTGAGAAGCAGTTATAGATTAAAAGCTAAGCTTGTGGATGTGCGATCGAATTCTCTTTTTTTGAATTATTGTTTGGTTTAAGTTTTCATTCCTATGAATGAAGGTAGTGACAGCGCAATGTGAGGAAGAAGCAGATGAATACTTTACTATTATGTTTCATCCATTACAATCCGGTTGCCGTGGAAACACACTTTGTTGACTTCTGTTAGTGTGAAAAGGCACTTAACAAACAGTTATTTTCCAGCTGGAGCTAATTTTACATTGAAGTGACAAATGATGCCACAGAGAGCTACTATATAGAAACTATTGGCAATATTAGGAGAGTGCCATAGCGAGTAATCATGCAGAGGAACGATATTACCGCCCAGGGGCTATCAGTGTACACTGAGCAGTTTTCCTGGACCATCAGTCCATTCTGAGAACATGGCAGCCTGCACCCTTCTGCTCCGAATTTACCACAAGACTCATTCATTCAAGTGTGAGAAAAATGGACTGCACGCAGACGCCGTCCATAGACAGTCCGTTTAAAACCCATCTGGAACACGGACTGGTTTCCATCTGAATTCTGCCTTATAGCTTAGGCTTCTTATCACATATGCACTAAAGCTATCTAGCAGGCTGTAACAGTAGAGGAACAGTCTGGCGGAGTTCACCATATCCAGCCCAGTCAGATAGAGCCGTGCACTGTCGGAGCCCATTGACTATAATGGGGATTCAGCCTGTTTCCAGCATAAGCACCAGTTTTCAGCCAGACAAAAAGCAGTGCGTGCAACAGTGTACGCTGCTCCCATGTTCATCAGCCTAGAACCAGGCTGCTGTTCATTCCTATACTAAGGATTTGTATTCTGGCCGCAGAGCATCCAGAGCTCCGGGGAGGGCTGCAAGTAATAAACTATGTACATAGTAAGGGTCAATTCACACGTCCGTAATGTATTGCGGATCCGCAATACACCTGGCGGCACCCCGATAGAACTGCCTATTGCGGACAAGAACAGAACATGTTCTATTTTTTTCGGGAGCCGTGGACCGGAAGATCAGGGCCGCGCTCCGGAAATGCAGATGCGGACAGCACACTGTGTGCTGTCCGCATCTCTTCCGGCCCCATAGAGAATGAATATGTCTGGATTCGTTCCGCAATGTAGCGGAGCGAATACGGACCCATTCTACGGACGTGTGAATGGACCCTAAAACTGCCTGTGTCTAAAGACAATCATGAGAGCAACTTGCCTCTTCTTTCCCCTGCCACAACGACTTGGTTCAGTGGTGGCTTGACTGCAGCATGACTTGACCAGCTTTTTATCACAGCCCAACAATTGAGGAGAGTACCGTCCAACCCTTCACAGATGTTTCCTAAAGGGAACCTCTTTCTGCTTCTCAGTTAGGGCTCATACAAATGGCGTAGGCATTTTTGCGGTCCACAAAACACCGATACTGACTGTGTGCATTCCGCTTTTTGCAGAACAGAACTTCCTACCGTCTGTAAAACTGCCCTATCCTTGTCTGCAAATGGAATGGACATACAGATGCGGACAGCACAAGGCATGCTGCCCACATTTTTTTGCGGCCCCATTGAAGTGAATGGGTCCGCATCCAATCCGCAAAAAAGTGGACCAAAACCACAGTCATGTGCATGAGCCCTTAGGCCTCATGCAGACGACCGTGTTTTGTTTCCGTGTCCGTTCCGTTTTTTTGGAGGATAGGATGCGGACCCATTCATTTCAACACCGTGTGCTGTCCGCATCAGTATGTCCTTTCCGTTGCCCCGCAAAAAAAATAGTGCATGTCCTATTTTTTTCTGCCATACGGAACGTCATCAGTTTTTTTTGCGGATCCACAATTTGCGGACCGCAAAACACATACGGTCGTGTGCATGTAGCCTTAGGCTGGGTTTAGATAGGAATTTTTTGAGTCATTTGAAAAACTTCATGCGTTTTTCCTTTTGCGTCCCCAACCACAATTTTTTTGTGCCAGTGGTGATAGAGGTTTTATGTTTTGAAAACGCATCAGCTGGTAACGCAGTAGTAAAAACACATGCAGCTTTTCCAGCGCATTTTTTCTGATGGCTCAAAACTGCTTCAGAAATTCTCCATGTAAACCCAGCCTTAGGTGTTACTTTTGGAAGCTCCATCCAAGATGGAACATTGGGGTAGCACTGAGAAGATGGCTCATTTTTAAAAGTTTCAGGTTAGCACTGCGCCGTAAGTTATATAAAGAATACAAGTTTAATTCACTCCTGTCTTGCTGTTCAATGAAAGTTTTTAAATCCAAATTTTTGACCTACTTTGAGTTCTCATCCATGCATACTGAGAACATAACTTCCTTGAGGATAAAGAAGGTTGAGATTTAAGGAGCCCCAGTGTGGACCAATTCCTGTCCTCTGACTAGCGTTCACTTCACTTGTTCTGAGACACATGACATAGACACTATGAAGACCCACTTAATTTTATAAATTGTAAATGGACTTTCCTTCCCAAATGACTACTCTGCTGGAACATATACTGTAATGGAAACATGCTAATTGGAACTTAATGAGCTTCCTTTCTGTTAACATCGTTACTGATCTAGCCACTTTGATATACTTGGGTATGTATATGAAATCTTCCGACCACCTGAGGGCACTTATTCTGGTTAACAGATTATTAAAATGCGCTAGAGAAGTCTTAGCAATTAAACCATGATGGCCTTCCATTTAAATCTGGTCCAAGATGTAAATCTGTTATTGGGCATTTGATAATAGCTAATCGCTGAGAGTTTTTGCAGAAACATTCATATACAGTAAGCGAATGATATCAGCAACTCTCATTATAATCTTTCAACTTTTAGGTTTTTTTGCTTTTAAAGTGCTAAATGGCCTGGAAAAAAGTGATCAGCCAGCACTTCTCGATGCCGCCAGCAAGATCCTGGCTTTTAAAAGACTATGTGAGCAATCTATCTAATGCTGAACAGAAAATTTTGTATAGAGTTGACCGTCCAAATATTGTTGGTCAGGAGGTAAAGACAAGTTGAAGTGGATGTCTATTATGGACAACCTTATTTGTTAGGAGGATCATAAAATTATAAACCGAACATAATTTATCCTGCCTACAGGTCAAGTCGGAGAACTTTTTGGAGAGCAGGAGTCCAGTGCCATAAATGCTTATTACTTGAATGCAGAATTCTCTAATAGGGTATTTAAGAATTGTTTTTTCCAAACCAGACAAATCGAAGTCTATTAATCCACATTTTTCTGTCTGGTGGCCTTGTGTTTTAGCATGAGTAAGGTTAACAGTTGGGCTTTATCAGCTTTCGAGATGATTGTACTCCATGTTAGGACATGCAAGAAATATTTCAGGATAAAGAATAACTCATTTAAATAATAAAATAATAAAATCTAATATACAATTATTCTAATAGTGCAGCAACTCCGGTCCCGTGTTCGCTCCCATTAACGTCAGATTTTGCTGTTGCTTTTTGTTGCAGTTTCACTTGACCATTTACTGTATAGCAACCGTTCTATGATTCACCTCAGTCTGAAGTCCTATGAGCTGGCACTGAATGATGCTGAAATTGCTTGCAAGCTGCAGCCACATTGGCTAAAAGTAAGTACTCGGGAAACTTCATTTCTATAATCACATGCATACTATTAAGGGCAGAAACTGATAATTTCTACTGCTAAACAACATTAGACCATATCAAGGTTTGGTATACAATACAACATAATACTGGGGGCTAACACTTCATTTTTAAAGTGCAATGGTGCCAGGAAGATGGAAAATGTATTATACTCACTTGGCCAACTTCTTTTATGTCCCCAACATTTTTAGAGTAGGCAGGTGGATAGTACTCCTGTAATATGCCTGGGGTCAGAGTGACTTAGAGGTTAATATGTGTGATCTTTGGTGGTCTAGAGTGGTGAAGGTATTAGTGTTGATATTCATGATACATGAATAGTTATGGAAAGGACAGACTGGAGTAATGTGGGGCTGTGGTAATGCAGACTGCATAACAAGAGCTGCTCCTCATTAGCCACATCCCCACCTCCTCTCTGTACTTCATGTCTCCTCATGAACTCTATTCCTACAGAGATTCAGCTAAAGGTCTTATCATCTGTATTCAGGATCATAATCCCTGACGAGCAGAGAGGAGGATGAGACAGCTCTCTAGCTCAGTGCTGTGAAGTAACTTGTCCTCATGTGTGATCAAGACAGGTTGTGTGTACTAAAAGGACGGCGGCCATTTTATTTTCCCTGATTGCTCCCTAGAAAAAATGAACCATTATAACTAATTAAAGATATTTAGGAATATATTTATAATAAAGTAATATTTAAGTATTTTGATTTTCTTAATTCCTGGAGAACCCGTTTAAAGTGGTCTGTAGCCTGTGAGATAGAATGGGAGAGCAAGAATCTGATGGCACCCTGCTCCACCATACTATCCAACTGTATCCAGCAGCATCTGCATCCAGGGACAGACTGGGAACTTAAAGTGGCCCTGGACAAAAAAAAACTAAAAGTAGCCTTATGTTGTAGCGGGGTCCAAATTGACAAAAGGCAGGGCAAAATACTGTCCCATCTGTCTCCTCCTTCTCCTCCAGTTGTCTGAATAAGATTTGGAGAAGTGGGCTTCGGAGGTGAGATGCAGATCATAGCAGTTTGGGCGGCCTCCTGGGCATTGGCCCACCAGGAAATTTCCCTGTAAGGTCTATGGCCAATCCGCCCCTGTCTGCATCCTGAGGATGCAGATTTAGTTGAAAGAGGCGTTTGCCCGGAAATCCGAGGTGGTGGGCTTGTTCGCCTGACCCCCAGCGTTAGCGATGACCCTGCATAGCCATAGTCAGTGAAATCCTGTCTGCCTCCAGCAGCCAGTAGAGAGAGGTCATGCATGTGATCCTTTTGATCCTTCTCTCTGCAAAATAAGCTGATTTCTGGAATTGCTAGGAGCGGGACCTTGGTAAATTGAATCTCTGATTAGACAACCTCTTTACATTCAGCTCTGAACTGCAGTGAGTTTCAGGGTATGTTCACATGGCTGAAATCTGCCACTAATCTGCCACTGATTCAGCAGCGGAAAATGGGTTTTGCAGCTGCTAAATCCACATTCAAAACTCCCCAACAGTTTCCCCATTGACTTTAGTGTTAAAAACTCCACCTTGTGCACATCGTGTGAAATGGTAAAGGTTTTTTCAGTAGCTGATTTTAAACACTTGAGAAGAATCATGCTTGGAAGCAGATTTAATTGAGGATTTTATAGGAGTCAATGACTAAGCAGAGGAACCTCAACCTAATGTTCTTCTAATACTCTTGTAAAAACTCCTCTAAGACCGTCTGCACACGTTGTGGAATACATGCAGTTTTCCCATGCGGAAAAACCACAGTATAGTACAGTACGATCAAAGTCTATGACATTACGCAAATTTCCAAATCCGCAGCATGTCCTTTATGGTTGTGATTATAGCTGTGGATTTCAGCCGTTTCAATAGAGTGAGATCTGCGGCCAAACCACATCTAATCCGCACCGAAATTTGTGCCAATCTTATGTGCACTGACCTGCACTCGTCTGCAGGTGGCCTAAAAACTCCACCAAATTAGAAATCTGCCACTAAAACCAACCAGTTTTCAGATAGTAATCTGCTAGTGATCGTTCTGCCTCTGAATTTGCCTTGTGGACATACCCTCAGGGTGCTAGGAACCCCCTTTAAATTTTCTCATGAGTGCAGTGATAGCATGTACTTTCACATAGATCTGTCAAATTGTAATCCATAGTTCTTTCTTTCTTTTTTTCTTTTTCTTTTTTTATTAAATATAGGGGCATCTGAGGATAGCACAAGCACTGGTCAACCTGGGAAAACCTGAAGATGCTTTAAAAGAATTCCTTTATTGTCTCGTACTTGATTCTGGGAACAAGAGGGCAAAATTAGAAGCACAGAAGGTAATGTAAGAATGATGTTTCTACCCATACACATTGTCAGTAAACTCCACTAATAATATGATAGGCCATCACTATCTTGTCTTTGGGGGTCCGACATCCTGCACCCCCACCAATCAGCTCTTCTGCAGTAGCTCTGCCACCATTTAGCTCTATTCAGTGGGTCTGCAAAACCGGAGGGATTTCCACCATGGAATATGTGACGGATTTGTGTGAATGGTGCCTAATAAGAGATTACTGCTGTATCCTACATTCCCAATAGGTGCACACATATTTATGTAAATGTTCATTTTAATAAATGCATTATTATCTAATCCTTCCCACAGCTGCTGCTTAACATGTTAAGTCCTGGACACAGTCAGGGAGACTTTCCAGATATCCTGCAGATGATGCCACATCCATCACGGACGAAGGGAAGTCTTATGAATTCACAAAGCACCTCAGACTACAGCAGTAACACCCAGAGTTTATATAGGGTGAGTAACAAGATTTGCATTCATTATTGTCTTTTTTTCATATGTTGTTTCTTGCAGAATAATATGTTATTAATCTATATACACATAGCGCCAACACCTTCTGTAGCGCTGTAGATCAGTAAGTGGGAGATTACAGGCTCAGGACTAGGGTTTTCTCTCTACTGCACCCAGTCTTCTTGCTTGGCTTCTTAACTATTATTAGGAGGTGAGATCATTGGTATATCCCAGAGGTTTTATATCACTCACAGGCAGATCAACAAGACATCCACAGCAGTAGAGACTGTAAGGAGATGAGCTCACTGAGCTAGGAAAAGCAATGAGTCACAATGTGACAATTCATCTCATTATGCTGAGATCATGTCCTTAGGAGAACCAGCACATTACATGCAGCGTAAAGTCTAAAAGATTGAAAGAAGGTTCTTCCAAAAGCAGCAGGCATTGTTCTGTCACTCTGACATCCAGGGGTGCCCACCGCTTTCTAAGTAAAGGCTTAGAAAGCAGTAGGCACCCTTGGATTTCAAAGAGTGACAGAACAATGCCGGCTATATTACACTACCCAACATACTGGCAGTGATTACACAGGATGATGCAAACAATGCGGGAGGACTGGTCCCCCCCCCCCCACCCCCCCTTATTCATCTATCGATGTGCTGCCGATAATCGGGCATCTTTCATCCTTATGAAAGATGCCCATCACCTGGTGAATAAGCGTTTGCTTGTTGATCAGGTGATTGGCTGCCAATTATTGGGAACGGGCACTCATATGAACGCTAGTCCCCAATAATTGGCCCGAAAATCGGGCAGTCAAATAGAGCCTTAACAGTCCAAACAAAACAAGTTTATTGGTAGAAGGGTTGTCCCATCTAGACATTTGTGGCATATCGATAAGATGCGTGGTGTGCTCCCCATTCAAGGTGGGGCACTGTTCTCCAGCAGTCCCATAGAGTTGAATGGAGACGCAGTGCACACAGAGCCCTAGTTCTTGTGATTATTAGGGTCTCCAGCGGTCAGAAATCCACTGATCAGACACCTATCCGCTATTCAGTGATGGCCAGGTGTGAAGGAACTGATTTCCCGAGTTCTAGTGATTGGTGGTGGTCGAGAAAGCCATTTGAACATGAAATTGTAATGTTTTATGTGTGTTGAAGCCAAATAAATTAATAATTTACCTCTTTATGACCAGGCTAATGTGGAGTATAAAAAGTCCATAATATTTCCAGAAGAAGTTGGCCCAACTGGATGTAAAACCTCATGGAAGTTAATGCAGCATCCAGAACATAAAACTGATGTAGAGAACAAGAAGACCTCATCAACAGAAACGTCTCTAAAGCCGGCTCTAATGTCCAATACGTTAAAGAGGAAGCTGTCTTCAGATGATGCAAGTGAGGGTAAAATTACAGAGGGGCCCTGCAAGATTCTGAAAAAAGGTGAGGCCTTCATAATGTATGGGATAGAATAGACTAGCATAGTACCCCCAAAAAATGTACATGGCACAATATACATTTTTTTTTCAACTAATAGGTGTCTATAGTTAAGATTTTGGGGTTTGTAATGTTTTTTTTTTTTTTTTTGCCTATGGTCAATGTCAGAAGTATATGTGGGAGATTCCTCCCAACCATGCCTCCAACATACACTGCAACCGCAGTATAAATAGACCTTAAGACACCTGTCCGGAGGCACACAGATCTCCCATAGCTCTGCATTATAAAGCTGTGGGCACTCGGGGTGCTGCTGTATGCTTCTAGGGGAGGATGCCTCAGTGATATGTGGCTGAAGAGAGAAAGGCGCTCATAGGGTGAATACGGTAGGATGTGCTCCTCACAGGAGGATGTAGTGTGCTGACCTGTTTGCATTGTGCTGTCCTGGGCACAACGCCAGTAAGAGCGAAAGAAGGAAAAGTTGCTGGTCGGTGCAGCCGGAACTATCGAGAACCCTTGGGGCAGGAGCCAAACCGCCGGTGGGGTGAAGAGTAATATTGGAAGTTAGCTCGACTGGAATTGTCGAGCTAATTGTAGAAAGTAAAATGTAGGTATGAAGTAAAATCTGTTTTTTATTTTTAGTTCAAATGTATTTCGGGGTACAAGGGACCCCTTTATCAAGTCTGTGTACAGTATCTGGCACGGACGCCAGAGGATGAGCTGCTGGTGGGCAGCTGAGCACTGACAATCCCGGACGCTGCTTGTGCTTCTGCACCTTAGCCGGATTGTGCCCTCCAGCAGCTCATCCTCTGGCGTCCGTGCCAGATACACAGACTTCATAAAGGGGTCCCGTGTACCCCAAAACTCATTTGAACTAAAAATAAATGGATTTTACTTGATACCTACATCTGGTTGTGTACTGCGCCGCTTGCTATCTACGATTAGCTCGACAATTCCAGTTGAGTCAACTTTTAATATTATGCCTCAGTGAGATGGCATCTCAAGGAGCATACATCAACTTTTCCGATTGATACCAATACAAGTACTTATTTTTACGAATCATGGATAGAATCAGCACTACCTGAGACTGAAGAGGGCATATATCAAGCTAGTGTGGAAATTCACTTCACTAAATTCAGGTTTTCATTTCATTCTTTCTAGATGTAACAATGTCTGCTAATAGTGGGGACCAAGACTCGTCTGTCTTTTACATTGACTTATCAGATCTGGACTGTTCTCTCTGTATGAGGTAAGGTGTCTTTCTTCTGGCAATGTTCCCAAAATGACCTCCTGGGATGATAATTTATTACTGAGTTCAATGTATAACAGTATGCAGTAAGCTCCCTCTAGTGGCTGCTGAATGATTCTAAAGATCCTCGTTTAAGATATACCTGATGAAACTTACCTAAGAAAAAGACATTGAGGTGTGCAAATTTGCTGAGGAATGTCCACTTGGCATAGCCACAGTTCTTCAATCAGTCCCTAAACACACCCTTCTGGGTTTGATTGACATGTGTCATTCCATGCTACATCCAGTCAAGTCTGGTTCAGATGCTCTGTACACCCTACTCCCAGCACCTGCGCAGTGAACTCTACTATTCACCGGCTTCATCCCGCATGTGCCTCTTCTTGTGGGCCTGTCAAGCAATAGTACGGTTCACTTCTACTTCACAAGTGCCAGGAGTATAGCAAACAGAGCCAGATTTTGAGCAGGCCTGTTTAGGGACTGGAGTGAAGGACTCTTCTGCATTGTGGCTACTCCCAGCTGCCAATTTGCATACAATGCACAAAACATTAAAACTTCTTTTTTCAATGGCCCCCATACACATTAGTGTATTGTTGTCCAAACCTGCCGAGAACAGCATGTTTGGCCAACACTCTAATGCGCATGGGGAGCTCTCAACTCTCCCCAACAGATCATGTCTGGGAGAGAAGGATCAGGCGAAATGAATATTTTTTGTTCTCCCCGGAAATAGAAGCAGCTTTCTACACCCTCCCCACTGAATACACGTTTGGCCAAGCTGAACCTGTATGTGTACGGGGGAGCCGGTAGGGAGTCGGGAGAGCTCTTCGCAGACAGCTATTACATGTGTATGGAGGCCTTAAAGTAGGGTTAATGACTTATATCCTACATGGACATCTTTAGAATCACCTACATGTCAAGTATAGCAGTCAGGGGGCAGTTGATGGGAGTGAAAACTAATGACAGGTTCCCATTAAATCTAGGTCTATGCAGCCACAATGTTAATTTCACAGGGATCTGTCCAAATATATGCCAGTGACACGTGGGGCTGAGAGTGGGCAGATTTCTTACTGACTGGTGAGTGCTTGTGAGAAATTTGCCCATGTAAAGCCACCCTTTCTTATATTATTTAACAGTGAAAGATGATGATATAATTGAACTATGGACAGTCATCATGATCAGTAATGAGTACACATGTATTTCTGTTTAACACCTTATATATACACTCACCTAAAGAATTATTAGGAACACCTGTTCTATTTCTCATTAATGCAATTATCTAGTCAACCAATCACATGGCAGTTGCTTCAATGCATTTAGGGGTTGTGGTCCTGGTCAAGACAATCTCCTGAACTCCAAACTGAATGTCAGAATGGGAAAGAAAGGTGATTTAAGCAATTTTGAGCGTGGCATGGTTGTTGGTGCCAGACGGACCGAGTATTTCACAATCTGCTCGGTTACTGGGATTTTTACGCACAACCATTTCTAGGGTTTAAAAAGAATGGTGTGAAAAGTGAAAAACATCCAGTATGCGGCAGTCCTGTGGGCAAAAATGCCTTGTGGATGCTAGAGGTCAGAGGAGAATGGGCCGACTGATTCAAGCTGATAGAAGAGCAACGTTGACTGAAATAACCACTCGTTACAACCGAGGTATGCAGCAAAGCATTTGTGAAGCCACAAAACGCACAACCTTGAGGCGGATGGGCTACAACAGCAGAAGACCCCACCGGGTACCACTCATTTCCACTACAAATAGGAAAAAGAGGCTACAATTTGCACAAGCTCACCAAAATTGGACTGTTGAAGTCTCGATTTCTGTTAAGACATTCAAATGGTAGAGTCCGAATTTGGCGTAAACAAAATGAGAACATGTATCCATCCTCTGATGGCTACTTCCAGCAGGATAATGCACCATGTCACAAAGCTCGAATCAATTCAAATTGTTTTCTTGAACATGACAATGAGTTCACTGTACTAAAATGGCCCCCACAGTCACCAGATCTCAACCCAATAGAGCATCTTTGGGATGTGGTGGAACGGGAGCTTCGTGCCCTGGATGTGCATCCCTCAAATCTCCATCAACTGCAAGATGCTATCCTATCAATATGGGCAAACATTTCTAAAGAATGCTATCAGCACCTTGTTGAATCAATGCCACGTAGAATTAAGGCAGTTCTGAAGGCAAAAGGGGGTCCAGCACCGTATTAGTATGGTGTTCCTAATAATTCTTTAGGTGATGGTATATATGTTATAGCATTTAGGGGTTTTAATATCTTTATTACAGGTATTTGGAAAGTCCACAAACACTTCAGTTAAAATATAGACGTTTATGAAAGTAGAGCAGAGAGGAGCTTCTATGTTCATGGCACACTCAGACACTGGGAGTCTGCCTTATTCACAGACAGTTTATGTAATCTTACTTATCATAGGCTGTTTCTTATATTAAAAAGGGCAGATTGTGCTCTTTTTCCCTGGATTAACCAATGCCCCAGTGTCCAGTCCACAAAACAAGCTGGAATTAACCCAGTTCTACTTTTCAGGCAACAAAAAAAACTTTCACATTCAGACCAAGAAGAGTTTTAAGGTAAAATGGTTACCGATGCTGTCTGTGCTGTAGTCGTGACTATGACCCCCTTAATAGCACCTAACATTGCTATAGATGTACTTGATATTCAGCTCTGAGTATATGGTGTATATGTTCTTGGCTTTCCTGCCAGAGCAAGGTTCTAGGACTGATCCATAGGAATCCCTTTCAGTAATGACCTATACTTTGCTGCAGAGAAGACACACACACCTATCCTATTGTTGCAAGATATTGTTGTTTTCTCTTTTTTCTCTTTTGATTTCAGGTTGTTATATGAACCAGTTACTACTCCGTGTGGACACACATATTGCCTCAAGTGTCTTGAGCGATGCCTTGACCACAACCCCAAGTGTCCATTGTGTAAAGAAGACCTGTGTGAGGTTTGTTGCTTTGAACTTTTAAGCATTGTGAATGCTAAACAACTGGCAAATGTCACATTACTAAACCAAATAGATACAGTTATGAGCAGTCAGACATAGTGACTACATGGGGAAGTGCACGGGACTGGTGCAAGTCAGAAAAGAAGAAGTATTGATTACCTTATTTCAGTGTGGAACCTGATCACTATAGCTCTGATTATAAACAACCTTTTATAAACCAATAGTACAAGCAACTATAAGAAACTTTGTAATATATCTTATTAGAGAAAATGCCTCTTTCTCCACTTATCAGGCTCCTGGCCTCGTAAAGTGTTAATTCACTCTGAGTTTATTGATAAAATAATTCTTCAGCTTCACTGAGTGATCAGGCAACATGCTGCCAATAGAAGGCTATGGGGAGGGAGGGGAGGAGAAGGCAGAGAGAGCCACAGAAGTACTGCTGAAGGTTCTAGTAAGTTTTCGATTGCACCCCTTCTCTAGATTAACAGCTACACTGCTTAGTGCTGCTGTGTTTCATACTGCTGCTTTTTTTAAGCTGATAAGTGGAGAAAGAGGCTTTTTCAACACGGGAATGTTTTGTGTACTCTCAAGTGAATTTGTTGCTTAAGGCTGGGTTCACATCTAAGATGGAGGTTCCATTAGAAGCTTCAGTTAAAGAGTCTGGCAACTCTGCGCTGAACTATTTTCTCTGTCAGAAAGATGGAAACTATGGTGGGCGCCATAATGAAAGCCTGACAACCTCATTATATTGGGCACAGTTGATGTCTGTCTTTTGCCTTATCCAGTGCTCCTCACTTTTCTCTTCCTAGACTGGAACAGAAAAACATAAAATATGCCACAGGTGTGAACATAAACTCCTTTATAGAAATTTCTGTTGTAGTAATGTTCCATTAAACCAGATTGAAGACATGCTCGAATGCTCCTTCAGTATTTCTCAAATTCACAACTTTTGCAGATTACAAATCATTTCAATTTTTTTTTATAATTCCTTGTTCATTTTCAGTACCTGGCCGTAAGAACGTTTTGTAAAACAGACATGTTAGAAGAGCTCATTGCCAAATACTTTCCTGAAGAACTCAAAGAGCGGAAGATAGTCTATGAAGAGGAAATAGCAGAACTTTCCAAGTAAGTCCATGAAGAAAGAAAGCTATATTTCCACAAAACTGTGCGCTAGCTGGTGTGAACGAATTATGTGCACCTTTGCCTTTACAGCTTACATAAGCTGAGTGATCATGGTAAATACATTAGATACAACCTGCAGAGATGTAGTGCTGCTCAATGGTGCACTATGCTATTTGCATAGCACGGCAGTCCAATACTAAGTGAATAGAGTAGAGCACCGTTTGTGTGGATGGCGCTTGCTACATCTGTATTATACAAATTATCATTACAAGTTGCATTCAAAATTTTCAACCTTTTAAGGGGAAATCTCCCATCGGGTTGTGTCTGCCTATAATACATAGCTCATTATGACTTTCCATCAGGGTAATCCACCTTTTTGTAGCCTTTTAGATTTTATGGTGATTTCATCTGACCTCAATTGTCCTTGTCTTGTTCTCTTCAAGCTTGAACACAAATGTGCCCATATTTGTGTGTACCATGGCCTACCCTACAGTCCCATGTCCTCTGCACATATTTGAACCTTGTTATCGTCTGATGATTCGAAGGTGCATGGAAACTGGTACCAAGCAGTTTGGCATGTGTATTGGAGACTCTATTAAAGGGTAAGCAAATGGATTTTAGGTTTTCAACTGTCTTTTTGTCAGCTATACCTGCTACCATTGTGTAATAGGCTGCATGTTAAGTGTCATGATTCCAATACAAAGAAGTAAGGTACCTGGTGTATGGAACCGGTGTATTATGCCTGCTTTTGTGAATCCAGTATCTATTTCCTTAGGCTTTGCGTACATCTGTGTTGTATGGATCTGTATTATGACATCTATGGGCAGATACTGTACTTCTGTGCAATTTTGTGGAGACATTCTCCCCCAGAAGAATTGCTTGAAGGAGAGGATACGGTACTGAGCTGTACTGTGAGACTGTAGGGACACTGTGTGACTCCACAGACGCTCCGTGCACATAGCTTTGCCTACACAAAATCCAAAAACCTATGGATGAGCTTCTGGGTGTCAGATTTTACCCATCACAGCTTTTTTTTGGAAACTGGTACTTTTGTGTTGTGTCTGATATTTACAGTCAGCACTTGAACTCTATGCAGCTTGCCATTTGTATGTGCAGCCTGTGGTAGGAGAAATTTTCAGTACACAAAGTGACTATCCTCTGTGGTATCTAGGTGCTAAGTTTTAAAGGAGTACACTGTAGTAGTTCTCGTTTTACCAGATGAGTAAACCCAGTGCCCTTTTCATCTCCAATAGCGGTGTCAGAAATCCTAAATCTGTTACCCTGTCCTTAAGAAAAGAGGGAGAGCATGTGCGGTTTCATCATTCAGCCCCATTATACAGCCCTGTGCATTGTCGGTAGCCTCGGTCTTCAATGCAGACACTGCATTCTTAATATATATATATATAAGATATTCCATTCCCTCCAATATAAACCATGTTCAGACTCTTCCTCTTTCTTTCCCCCATGGCTTTCCATTGCAAAAACTAAGAGGTGCAGTGTGCACCTGGGAAATGTATTCTTCGATAGGAATGCAGCCAGTGCCGCTGGACTGCCCATTTTGGCGTCAGAAACCTGGACATAGGATGGAACCAATCTTGGAACAGAAATCAGATATATGATAATGGTGATGGCGCAGTTGGTGTAGTGCAGGGATAGTACAGCTGCATGGAAATTTCAACAAATAATGCCACACACATGCGCATCTTGTCTGCTCTGCCCGCCATGGCCAATGAAGAATGGCATTGTTGGTTTCTGTTCCTGCCACTCCTGTCTCCACAGCTCATGCAGCTGATGCAGCCAATCGCTGTCCTCAGAAGGTCACTTGTGCATGAATGCAACGTGACTGCTGAGGCCAGTGATTGGCTGCAGTGGCCACATGAATAATGAACAGCACTTGACCACTGGCGGGCCCAGCAGGGATCAATGCGGGGGGCCAGGGTGGTGGGACATTTAAGTGGTGACTGAGTGTGTTTTTATATATATATATATATATATATATATATCTATATCTATACAGTCCCCTGCCCTCTATCCATTTTTAAAAACATACTGGAGAACCCCTGTAATAGGCCTGCTGCCTTTTGAATCAGCTCAAGAATATTTATTCTGATTCACCAGAAATCTGATATTTCTGACCAGTGGTTTTTGGCAAAGTATATGTTGGTCTAGCTTATAAAACCAAAACTAGTGCGGAGCAGTAATTGCAGCATTGCTTAATATGTAATAGAGGAGCAGGACTAAGAAGCGGGCAGCAAGAGGTGGTGGCAGCACCAGTACCACTAAACCTAAGGCTGTCTGGTACTGTGTCCTGTCTGCAGCCACCCTGGAAGCTCCCTCAGTACTCCATTGTAGACCTAAAGGAGTTGTAAAATGTATACAGATAAGATTCTTATATCTGAACAGTAAAATGTTACCATTGTATTTCAGCCACTATGAGTACAACAATCCAACAATGTGGCCCTCGAACCAAAAAACACAAAGGTTGTGCACCTCCGCTTCCATTAAATGTTAGCACCTTATTCATAAGAATTTATCATTTATTTATATTCCTGCATAAAGTGTAACTGTCATCCTTTTTTTTTATTTTTGTAATGTATAGAGATAGTAATATTAACCATTTTTGTAATATACTTTAATTACTGAAATAGTAGATTTCTATTAGAAAAATAGCTCTAAAGTAACAGTCGGTGTTAAGGAAGTCTCCATATGTAAACAGAAGACAGAGGAGCGTTTCTAAGGCTCATATGGGCCACTTTAGAGCTATTTTTCTGACAGAAATATACGATTTCAGTAATTAAAGTATATAAAAAAAAATGGTTAGTATTACTGCAAGTTCTTTAATCCTTCTCACTTCCTCGTTTGCAGAGAGAGCCTGAGGGCTGCAAATATCCCTCAAGTAGATATCCTGCAACCAATGGAATTATAATAGTGTAAATCCGTATGTAACAATAACCTGCATTGCACTGATTGTACTCACACACTGCGTATCACACAAGGCGTAAATGTAATCTCTCCGTGGTAGGTTGCTCTTATTCTGTCGAAACAGCCACGTTTCCATACAATCTGGTTCAGTACCCACACGGACTCAAATGGTATATACCACAGACAAATCTGTATTTCTTTTCTTCAGATTCCTGGAAGTATTCTGTGGACAAGAATGGCTTCTGCAATAGTGAAGCTCCGTAATACTTCTTTAAAACTTTTTATTTGTCCCTGATGAAGCTCTAGGAGTGAAACCCGGGTCGGGCAGAAGCAGCAGACGCTGGGAATTTTATGTGTTTTAAAAGCTGTTTTAAGAAAGTTGTCTTGTGAGTATGGACAAATCAAAAGTTTTAAAGAAGTATTACGGAGCTTCACTATTGCAGAAGCCATTCTTGTCCACAGAATACTTCCAGGAATCTGAAGAAAAGAAATACAGATTTGTCTGTGGTATATACCATTTGAGTCCGTGTGGGTACTGAACCAGATTGTATGGAAACGTGGCTGTTTCGACAGAATAAGAGCAACCTACCACAGAGAGATTACATTTACGCCTTGTGTGATACGCAGTGTGTGAGTACAATCAGTGCAATGCAGGTTATTGTTACATACGGATTTACACTATTATAATTCCATTGGTTGCAGGATATCTACTTGAGGGATATTTGCAGCCCTCAGGCTCTCTCTGCAAACGAGGAAGTGAGAAGGATTAAAGAACTTGCATACTGACCTGGACCAGAAGCGCGGTCCGAACCCTATATATTGTACCTGTTTATACCGTGATTGAACCCACATCACTTTTCGGACCTGCTGCATAGCATTATTGCGGACTGGTGATATATTTATTTCTTTATAGTATTACTGCCCCTATATATTACAAAAATAAAAAAAAGAATGACTGTTACACTTTAAAAGGGTTGCTCCAGAATAAAGACCTATACAGTCCATGGGACTGCAGAACGTAGCCAAGCTTGGCTACCTCCAGAAATCCTATAGACTTAGAATGGAGCAGCAATGCACATGCTCGATCATTGCTTCACTCAAGTAGGGGAACAAAAACCTCTTCTTGTGAACTATGGAGATGTTCGTGATTGGTAAAGATGTCAGCAGTCACACACTTATCACCTTTCCCATGGCGTAGACAGATGATAAGTTGTCATTCTGGGAAGTAAAGTGCTGGCATCTGTTCCTTCTAGTTTTCCGTTATATGGTTATACCCAACTTACATCTTTGTTACAATAGTTGTGAGTACAGTATACTCCTGGCCTAGCTGAATAAGGCTAAATAACTTTAATTTTTTCACCCCCTCCTCCAATCTCGTCTACTCCAGTTGGTCTCAAAGCATTCTTTTGAGATTTTTGCTTTTTCCAGCAATTTTCCCATTGTGCTAAAACAGATGGCATTGGCAGCTACAGTACAATGCCCCTATATTACAACACATTTGTCTCCTCTGTGACCCTGCCCTGCTCACTATGTCACTTAAATGTATATAGAGTATGACATAATAACTTAAGCAGCACTTGGTATCATCAGTGCTCACAAAATGTGGATGGCATGGCTTCACGCTAAAATTTTACGTATATCTGGTAATGAATTTTCAAGACACCTAGGGGGAGATTCTTCAAAGACCCACATTTCACAATGGTCTTTGATATCCCCTCCGCTACCGGAGGAGGTGACTAATTTGTGATGAGGCACAGGCCTTGTCATAGATTAGGCACATCCTCTGGCTTTCCTTGCTCCAGGATGACATTTAAGGAAGCTCAGAAAACAGGTGCAAGTGAGGATAAATGTGATGGACCCACTGCCCCTGCCCCCTTTTTCAAAAAGCGGCAAGGGCGGAGCAGAAACGCCACTTGCGACAAAATTTGTCACAAGTGGCGTTTAAACACAAGGTTTGAAACTTTTTTTTTATGCCAGGGACAGGGAGATTATAAACTCAACCCCGTAGTCAAGAGTCTTGAGATACTGAGCAAGGCATTTGACCATAATCAGTTCCTTAGAAATATAATCCACAACACTGTGGTGCAAGCAGTTGTCACTTTTATTTGCCTAGGATCAATATTACAGTTATTAATCTGTTGTTTGAAGGGGTTTTCTGAGACTTTTCTAGGGGTCGAGTCGACCCACCCTTTGGATAGGTCACCCGTATCTGATCGGTGGGGGTCCGACACCTGCGACCCCCTTCGATCAGCGGCTGGAGAAGGTGCTGGCAGCAGTGTTGTGGTCTTTCCGCAGCTTTCGTTAGGCCATGTGACGTCACTTTCATCAGTCACATAGCCTTAACACAGCTCAGTGAATGGGGCTGAGAACGATACCAAGCACAGTCACTATACATGTACGGCGCTGTGCCTGGTGAGTTGAGAGAAGGCCGTGGCGCTACTGCGAGCACCAGTGCCTTCTCAAACAGTGGTCCCACACCAATCAGATACTGATGACCTGTCTAGAGCAAAGGTCATCAGTATAAAAGTCTCAGAAGACCCCTTCTTCAACTATTAGGCTAAGGCTTCATTCTTAGAGGTGTATAAGCATCTCCCCTGCTGCTCTGTGATGTGAACTGTTTATACGGCTATACAATGGAGCACAACACTTTCTAGAGACACTTTTCATTACTGTGTTAATCTTCCCGTTTATAGGTTTGCGGATTATGGCTGCATATTGGAGATCAGGAATGTAGAGTTCTTTGCTGATGGCCGTTCTGTAGTGGATAGTATTGGTAAAAGGAGATTTAAGGTCATTCGACACAGTCAACGAGATGGATATAACACAGCTGACATAGAGTATATAGAAGATGAAAAAGTAAGTACTGTATATACCTTTAGACATAGGGCAGCAAGTGTATTTTATACATTTAAGGGATTTTCTAGTGGGAAAAAAATTGGTGGCAATGGTATTTAAAAAAAAAAAAAAGGATTCATTACCACTGCCTGGATCCCCTCTTGTCTTTACTTCCTGTCTTGACAGACTGGAAATGCCTGCTCGGCCAATCACTGGCTGTGGTGGGTCACCACTTGTATTTCACATCTTGTCACAAGTTCTCCTTAATTTGTCTCTTACTCGGATGCGGCTGTATAGAAAAAAAAAAAAAAAGGGATCCAGTTTGTTCATTTTCTATTTAAGTCCCCCTAAGGGATTTTGACATGCGATCATCTGATTGCTTCTCCCACAGATTGCCCTAATTTACCATTGCAGTCTGGCAGGGCTCCATAGGAACATTGCTGTGTCAGGCTGCTTCAGAGGGACCAAGGCTGCCACAGCAACCGAACAGCTCCCCCCGATCTTGGTGCGAGGAAGCTGATCGGAGCGGGCTCCTGTCTGTGCCTGTGCTCCTCTCAGCTCAAAGCTTTCTATACCACATCGGTACGAGAGCCTTGAGCTGAGAGGAATGCACACACAGACAGGAGCCCACAGCTAAAACCTGGCAGGGCACATTGGTACAGGGCACCGATGTGCTGTGCCAGACTTAGCTTGGGGGGGAGCACAGGCAGGACAGCGATCTGTGCTCCCTCCTGTGCAGAGTTTTCTACAGCAGCAGAAATCTGTACACCGTACAGTGCTGACAAGCCAGTGCTGTACGGGAATGATGATTTTAAGAAGCGGTACTATCATGAACTTTGGTTAACTTTTAAAGTTGCAAAACAACATAATTCATCAATAAAATATATTACAAAATGTATCAATTTAGAAGAGTTTAAAAACCACTTTGGCAGCTTTCCAGCACATACGCTGAATGTATTCATATAATACCTCGTGATAAGAGCCTTTTATTGTGCATGTACATTTGATCTTTTGCCTGCTTTTTGAATGACCTAGAGTGTGAAGGTTTTACATTTGCATTGCCCATTTACGGTAATTTTACACGATGGGTGTACTGGAGACTTTTTTCTTTTGCAAGCCTAGTTGAGTTTAAGGCAACATGCACACAACGGAAAATACGCGTGTGATCTGTGTGCCATCCTCATTTTATTATTTGCAGACCTATTGTTTTCAAAGGGTTCATGGTCCGCAGTTTTAAGACATAGACCCTGCCTTCACTCCAGAATTCTCACTTGCGCAAAAATTTGCTACTTTTTTTAAACCACACATTCCAGTTTTGTAATGTGGGTGGAAAAGTGGGCGTGGTTAGCTATGTTAATTAGTTTTACTCCAAACTTATAATTTAGACTTTTTTAAAAAGTCGCAATCTCACTCCAGGAGGAGGGTGGAGTAGGAAAACTGGAGTAGATTCTGTAGACAAAAGTGTCAGGTTTAAGGATAAGAAAATTCTTTCAAACAACATGTGGCATTTGATAATTGTAGCATAAAGTACGACAACACAGACTCAAGCAAAACTGACTTCAAATATTCCCCTAATGGTAAATTCCCCCCATAATCTATCTTTTTGCGGAACAGACATACGGATGCGGAAAGCACACAGATGATCTGCATGCTTTCTGCATCCTTCTGTCCATTCCGCAAAAGGATAGAGCATTTCCTATACCTGCCCTCAAAATGGGGACCCAATAAAGTCAATGGCTCAGCAAAAAATGCGGATGCAACATGGACTGCTTCCGTATTTTGCTGATCTGCGATTTGCGGACCGCAAAACGAATATGGTCGTGTGCATGCGGCCTTATGGTACATAAAAGCCTATTAATTCATCAGTAATCGATGTTCATGACTTGGTGATGACGCTAGTTCATTGACAGTACTCCTAAAACAAAAGGATTACATACCAGTGCTTTGGGAACACAGTTTTTAAGCTTTTCTCTCTATGCGGGGGAAGTTCGTAACAAGATAGGGAACAACAGCTATTCCTTGGGCAACACCGATTCTGTTACCAGCTAATGTCACTATTTGTTACTGACTATTAGTATCCAAAATGGTCCTATGTTCATATTTTTGTTACACTATTTTGTGATCTACCGTGATTAATGCTCCCATACTTCATATCTTGCAGGTACAGGGAGAACATTATGCAGAACTGCTTGCGTTGCATAATTCTGTGTACGATCAAGCTTATACTTGGTTTACTACACTGAAACCAGCACTAAGAAGTCGCATTTTGAGTCATTTTGGTCCTATACCTGCTAAGGAAAATGATTTACAGGTAAACGGGTAAAATAAGATGCTGATACTTTCTCAGTGTAAAACCGTTTCTAAGTGAATGAGATATGAAAAATGCATCATCTGTGCACCAGCAGCAATACACAAGTAGGGAAGCCTATTACTTCCATTTTATTTGGTATGGCATTGACCACCTGGGTTCTGTGTGGGCTGGTCAGGGGCAACATAGAAGACCGCATCAACTGTTACTGTTTCGCGTTATTTGCACTCTGGCTTATTCATTTTGTGGGGCCTCAAAAAATGCAGACAGCACACGTTCATCAGGTGATCTGTGGCACCTTTAGACAGGCCGATTATCGGGAATGAGTGTCTGTAGGAACGTTCCTTCCCAATAATCAGCCCGACATCCAGGCTGTCTTAATCCACCCTTTGACAATTTTAAAGGGATCTGTTACCAAGAAATTCACTGTTAAACCAGACACAATGCCTTGTAATACTTTTCAGTTAGGGATTCGTTGCTTCATTTTGGGGGAAAAAAAGTCCCTTCAATCCATATGTAAATGAGCAGTTAAGTGCCCTGAGGGTGGGTCCAAGCCACTCTATGTACTCTTGCTCCTCCTGCTTCCTCAACTCTCCTTCTTGATTTAGAGGGCCAGACGACGTGACTATGCAGGAACCTGGACTACAATATTGATGACTTGTCCTCAGGATAGGTCATCAATATCTAATCTTGGGTGTCACAACTGCTGATAAGCTGTATGAAGAGGCTCCGCTGAGTAATTTAGCCTCTTCACAGCCTGCCAATCACAGCGCGTACATTGTATAGCAGTGGTGCTTAGTATGTCAAGGCTAGACCTATTTAACTAAATGGAACTGAGCTGCACATATGCCATTTGACCAATGATTGTGACGTAACTGGCTTAGAAAGTGTCTGCATTGCTCACCGGAGCGCCGCAGCCTCTTCAAACACACAATTGATTGGCAGGGGAGCCAGGACTCAGACCCCCACTAATCAGATATTGATGACCTATCCTGAGGATAAGTCAGCAATATTTTACTCCCAGAAAACCCCCTTTAACAACTTTTGATTTAGAACAATTCACAAGTGCTGGGGTTCTCCTTCTGCCCGCCCCAGAGGTTCACCCTCAAGTCATTCCATGGTCAAAGTTAGGTCACGTTATTTCCCCATTATGTGTCATATTAAAAGGGTTATCCAGTAATTAATATTAATTACCTATCGTGAGGATAGGTCATTAGTATCAGATCAGTGAGCATCCGACTCCAGGGACCACCACCGATCAGCTGTTAGAAGAGGCCAGCGGTCCATGAGCGCTGCGGCCTCTTCCTAGGCCATGTGATGTCACTGTACATCTGTCACATGGCCTAGTCAAGTCAGCTGCGCTGCAACGCTAAGCACAGCTGCTATATAATGTACAGCGCTGTACTTGGTAAGTGCCCCGGAGGCTGCCGCACTTACCACAGCTGATCAGCAGGAGTGCTGGGACTCGGGCCCCTGCTCAAGTGATATTGATACCAATATTATTTCTCAGATAACCCCTTTTAAACACTCTGTGTGACCATTCTGCAATTACCATTCACTTTTTTTTATACCTCTCAGCAATCTGAGTAATATCTTTGTTATAATCAGTTAACTTAAACTGATCACAGAATGTTTGGTTTCAGATATTACCAGCTGGGAAAGTGGTCATTTAATACCATAGTTCATATTATGTAGATTGCAGAAAATAATCACATTCATATCTTTTCATATCCTTGTCTTTTCCAGGCAAACCCCAATGGTCCTGCATGGTGCTGGTGGATTCTGGCTGTTCTTCCTCTTGAGAGCAGAGCACAGCTCCCTTTTCTTGCTATGACATCACTGAAGGATCGCTTAACCAGCATCCGGCGTGTCCTACTCTTTATGTGTCGTACACGAACACGATAACCCATTGTATTTAATTACATTCCATCAAGTGCATACATATTGTACATGCCGGAAATGTATGTCACATTACAAATTGCAAGGACTACAGACCATCAAGTTAACTTATTTGCAAAAAATTTTTCCAACTGATGAATGAGAACAGTGTTAAGCCTGGACGCCTTTTATATCAAATGCAGTATACAGATATTTTCTTTGGAACTCCAAATTTTGATAAAGTTTTGTTATACAAAATCAAAGTTTTTACAGAGATGTACAGATTTGTGATCATCATTATGTTTAATAATTTATTTTTTCATTACCATTTCTCCTGCTTGATGTGCTTCATTAACGGTGAAAAATGTTAATCGCTATATTTATTTCCTGTTGTTGGAGATTTGTTATAATTTAAGAAAAAAAAAAAAAAAAAAGAAACACTTCTCCAGTTACATTCACTTTGTGCGCTTTATTCATTTTGTAAGGAAGGACAGTGCAAGAAGTCAGGATAAGTCTATGGTGCTGTCTGAATATTTGCACTAGAATAACTCTCCGCAAAAATAAGTGGTCAATTGATTTTTGGATTGAGTATCAATCCTTCTATTCATTTTTTATTTTTTTTTTACACCTTTCTGAATATTTTTCTAAAAACATTTCCCCTCTGGACAACCTCTTTAAAAAAAAAAAAAAAAAGACAAAGCACTAATTAATCTCTGCTGTGATCTGTGTCCTGGTCTGGGCTTCCAGCTACAATACATGGGAATAACCAACGCAATCAATAAACCCGAGAGATTACCGTATTTTTCGCTTTATAAGACGCACCTGCTGATAAGGCTACTTTCACACTCGTGTTTGGTGCGGATCCATCATGGATCTGCACAGACGGATCCGTTCAGATAATGCAACCATTTGCATCCGTTCAGAACGGATCCGTTTGAATTATCTTTAACATAGCAAAGACGGATTCGTCTTGAACACCACTGAAAGTCAATGGAAGACGTATCAGTTTTCTGTTGTGACAGATTCTGTCAGTGAAAACTGATTCGTCCCCATTGGCTTACATTGTGTGTCAGAACGGATCAGTTTGGCTCAGTTTCGTCAGACGGACACCAAAGCAAAATGGATACGGAACGGAGCCAAACGGAAGCATTCTGAGCGGATCCTTTTCCTTTCAGAATGCATTAGGGCAAAACTGATCCGTTTTGGACCGCTTGTGAGAGCCCTGAACGGATCTCACAAACAGAAAGCAAAAACGCCAGCGTGAAAGTAGCCTAAGGCTACTTTCACACGAGCGTTCGGAGCGGATCCGTCTGATGTTTCATCAGACGGATCCGCTCCGATAATGCAGACGTTTGCATCCGTTCAGAACAGATCCGTCTGCATTATTACTTAGAAAATTTTCTAAGTCAGAAAGTAGCCTGAGCGGATCCGTTCAGACTTTACATTGAAAGTCAATGGGGAACGGATCCGCTTGAAGATTGAGCCATATAGTGTCATCTTCAAGCGGATCCGTCCCCATTGACTTCCATTATAAGTCTGGACGGATCCGCTCGCCTCCGCACGGCCAGGCGGACACCCGAACGCTGCAAGCAGCGTTCAGGTGTCCGCTCACTGAGCGGAGCGGAGGCTGAGCGCTGCCAGGCGGATGCATTCTCAGTGGATCCGCCTCCACTGAGAATGCATTAGGGCCAGACGGATGCGTTCGGGGCCGCTCGTGAGCCCCTTCAAACGGAGCGCACGAGCGGACACCCGAACGCTCGTGTGAAAGTAGCCTTAGACGCACCCCAGGTTTTAAAGGAGGGAAATAAGAAAAAAAAAAATTTCATCACACCTCATATCAGATCCTCAGATCAGACCCCAAGACATTACATCACACCCCCATAACAGGACATTACATGAGACCTTTATATCAGACCCTCATCAGACCTTCTTCAGACCTCATATCAGCCCTCCATTTCAGACCTCAGATCAGACCCTAAAATAAAAAACTTCTCTTACCTCTCCTGCGCCGCGGCTCCACTTTGAGTCCGGCGGTCTCTTTAGAAGTCGCACTCCCCTGTCTTCTCTGGCCCGTGCTGCACAGTCACCTGACTTCATGCAGCGTCGGGTCATAGTGTGCTCACTACGTCCTGGCGCTGTATGCGGTCAGGACAGTCCGCCCACGGCCCCAGGGAGGGTGAGTACAGGAAGCGCTCGCAGCACTTCACTCCCCTCTCCCGGCACCTAATGTATACTAGTGAGTGCTTCCATAATGGCAGGGCTCACTAGTATAAGCTTTATAAGACGCACAACCGTTTTCTTCCCCCCCCCCCCCCACTTTTGGGGGGAAAAAGTGCGTCTTATAAAGCGAAAAATACAGTAACTTTCTAAAATTATCTGAACATGGGCAAACATGGCAAACCCCATTGTTATAACAACTCCCCATGCCTATTACAGAATCCAATGATGAAAGCCACAGTGGTACCTTAAAGGCTATGAACACCTTTGGGGCAAAATTGCATTTTACCCATTTTGGGCTAAGAATGTTTTTTTTTATTTGTCTTTATAAAAAATAAATTGTCATAAAGGTTTAAGTTTTAGCCTAGCTATGAGCATCTTCCCTTCACTTTCACTTTGTGCCATCATCTGATAACTTTTATCTCTGAACTACTAACAGCTTATGAACACTCATTATATTGTAGAGGCAGAAGTAGAATGAAATAAAGGGGGTAAGAAGGGAGAGATAGATTGGTGGGGTGCAGAATGGAGTGATTGGTCAGTTCAGGAGGGGAAGATATAAGGTAGGCGGCACCAGGTGACATCGATCAGGTAGCTACTCATAAGAGATTCTTGTACTCTGAAGACTGTTAACATTTCCTTCAATTGTATTTCATGTGAATGTGTTTCTGGGAGGCAGTATGGCGAGGAAATGGCACAAAGGGCAAAATCTCCAGTCTTCAAGGGGATTGGGTTTACCTATGGACTAAAGTGACTCTGAGGCGGTCCAGTTATCGCCTTCCCTGAAGTTAAAGGCTCTAGACCAGGGATCAGCAACCGTCAGCACTCCAACTGCTGTGAAACTACAATTCTCAGTATGCACACTTACACAGCTGTTTATGTAACTCTCAAAGAAGTGAGGAGGATTCTGAGAGTTGTAGTTTCAGAGGCTGCTGCACTAAGGTGTGTACCAAGGAGGAAAGGAAAGTGATATTTATGGCCTGAATTAGAGAGGTGCGAGGAAGTTTGGAATTTGTGCTTCAAATAAGGTAATATGGATTGATGTTCAATGGTACCTATAATATCTCCTGAAATGCATGTTTTAGTAGCTACTTGCATTCTCCACATAATAACAATTTGGGTGAATCTTTTCATATAGTTCTATGTTGTGCCATTCTTCTATTATCCCTACTAAAAGGTTTTGAATGAGTTACCAGCAGTTTGTAATAAAGGACCAACTGGGTGTTACCACTTGGGGTAGTAATGTATCCCTGCACTGGCAGCCCTGACTGGATAGTGTCAGACTATAACAGAATAGCTACAAGTAAGTCTAATGTAACACAGAAGCCATCTATAGTACCACAATACCAAGTCCAACCAAATGATGCATAGCAGTAAAGCTGAACCACCTTAATAATCAGGTAGGATCCTTTTGTTGAAGGCTCGTCTAAGTAACCTGTCTGTGTGTAGGTGCCATACACGCTGCGGCTCCTATCCTCCTTAGCTGCATGCACCAGTGCGCTCGTAGGTGTGTCTATAGCTCCGGGTTTATCACCATAACAGGACTTTACTTCACTTCACTTCCCCAAGGTTCCCTGATGATTTGGGTTAAACAGCCCAAGGAAACACGTTGGGACACAACTTGACACTCAGGACTAGACTGCAGTGTTTCCCCTGTCTTGATCCCTTCACAGAGCTTGGATCCTGCCATTTTAGGGGACAGCAGGGAGGCCTAGGAAGCAACGGGACGGCTCAGAGGGGTCATCCTTATCATGGTGAGTGCTCCTCTACCTGAGTTTAAAGCATAGCTCAGGCCAAGTAGGGGCACTCTAGAGAAAGCCACCTGGCTCTGTATGGTGGACCCATGCATCCTACATCTTTTACTGCTTGCTTCCACAAAACGGGCACACAAGAAGCAGTAAGAGCACTGGAATAATTTTCTGCACTGTATTATATTGCACACATGTATTTAATAATTTTGTGGGGTTTATCTTTTAATTTAATTAAAAATTAAGTATTAATAATCTGACAAGACTACCACCAACCTTTGTGACTTTATAACCCGCCTGTGTGACCTAAAAACATTGGGTTGCGAAGAAAACCTGAAATGCAGGCTTGGAGTTCAAAAGATCAGACCTCCTTGACTTCAAAAATAGGAATTAGACTTACCGGTAATTTGGTTTCCAGAGATGCCCTCTAATTCCTATTTTCCAGGTCATCCCTTATGACAGCACAACAGGAGACGTACCAAATTATAATTTAGGGGGGAACCAAGTCTAAGGACAACATATCTCAGATATTTACCATTAGATAAAAATACCATTTCATAGAATCAGGAATAAACCTGAGACAGCAACTTTTTGATTCTGGAAGAAAACTAAATCTTGATGACAGAATTTGTGAACCCATTCGTAACTCTGAAATGTTTCTTTATCTGCATCCTTGATCAACAGACCTACCTCTGTTTATAGACTTAAAGGGGTTGTCCAGGTTCAGAGCTGAACCCGGACATACCTCCATTTTCACCCCGGCAGCCCCCCTGACTTGAGCATCGGAGCAGTTCATGCTCCGATGCTCTCCTTTGCCCTGTGCTAAATCGCGCAGGGCAAAGGCATTTTTTGGAGATCCGGCGACGTACCAGGGCTCTCCATAGGGCTTGCCAGGAAACCCGGTGACGTCACCAACACTGATGGGCGGGCTTTGGTGCTGCCCTAGCCAGTAAAATGGCTAGGGCAGCGCTAAAGCACGCCTATCAGAGCCGGTGATGTCACCGAACACACTGCTGGGTGGAAGTTTACACCCGGCAGTGTGTTATGATAAACAAAAGAGCCTGTGCCCTGCGCGATTTAGTGCAGGGCAAGGGAGCGCATCTGAACATGAGATGCTCCGATGCTAGCCTCAGGGGGGCTGCCTGGGTGAAAATAAGGGTATGTCCGGGTTCACTTAAGTAAAAAGAGAAAAAGGTCCAGCTCGGTTAAAATGTTACCTTTATTTTTAAGTGCAGATAAAAGCCAGTTACAGTCCAGTCTACATGTTTCGGATCAGAGACAATAGCGATCCTTCCTCATGACAGCTCTGAACCCGGACAACCCCTTTAAATACTTAATTAGAGGAAGAATAAATTGTCTTATTAGACATCGACCATAAATAGGATGCCCTTTACCTCTAAGCCTAGTCTATATGGTAAGTACCATTGTGTAAAAGCTACTTGCTCTAAACCAAATAAATTTATTGTAACATCATATATAAAAAAATCTACTGTAGACCCCCATTGCAGTTTATTCCCAAGAGCTTTATTGTTATAATATGATAAACAACTAACTCCGGAATAATGAGCGGGCACTCATACACTTGGCAACCAAATTGACATATGCAGAAAATATTTATTAAATCCCCATAAAATACAAGTAATAAAATTTATAAGAACAATGTAGCAATAATATACAACATTACAATCACATATATTGAGGTAGATATAATCGATAAAAGTATATTCAATAAAAATATTCGATAGATTGAATGGTAGAAAATGCAATGTTGGAATATTCGATAGAATATTCGATACCACTCAATAATATATATCACACCAGAAACTTCAAGTATTGTCCAGATCTTATATATGCTGTTATTTGGGAAAGAGAAGGTATTTGCTTCTAGAGCTCTATCCCCATTTAGGAAACTAAATGTCACTGAAAATGCTGTAGGTGTATTCACTGGGAGCGCAATATGTTCATAAAGTGTCCACAGGAATCCTGATAATGTGAAAAGTCTCTTATAGCATATCCTTTTAAGGTCGATATAAGCTTTGAATCGAAGAATAAATCGATATTTGGCTTACCGTCTAGCGTCTGCTATCTCCCTATTGCTTCAATGGAGCTTTAAATATTTGCCAGCTTATTCAGTCGCTCCATACAGCAAGCTGGTTTAAATTTCGCGGGAGTTCCAAAGATCGCGGGAGTTGCCACTCTGTTCCGCAATTTCCTTCGGTGTAGCTTTCGACGATAAGAATAATTAATCCTTTACTGTAGAAATTTTCTTCTGTATGGCCATACAGTATTATCGGAGGTTTTTCATTGCAGGTACATCACTTGTTTCACCATACCCGTTTCGGGTAGATTCACTCTCCCTTCCTCAGTGGTCAAGTGTCTGCCTGCTCTGCCTCCATTTTTATCCATTCCTTAATTGCTTCCCATGTCTCGGACACCTGTTGTTCATGCTACTCCCAGTTGGCCAGGGAATCCTCCCACATAATCAGGGGATAATTCTATACAGCCTTGATTTTTTTTATTATTTTTTTTGTGTCTTATTCTTACTTGCGGTTTCCATGCGTTTTTTTTTGGGGACACATGCGTTTTTTGGCCCAGATATCCCAATTGGTGTGATATGTCATTGTGTGAAATATAAACTTGATATCTAATTGCTAACACTTATAAAATGACTTTTTGTAAAAAAAAAATTAAAAAATTTCAAGATTAAAATATCAATATAAGAATATAAAACAATAAATAATAAATGTGAGGAATCTTGAAGGTTTCATAGAATCCTAAAGTTTGATACAATTATTCAGATTTGATAGAGAAAGAAGGGTGGGTATCTAGGGGCCAAGGACACGTCGCAGCGCCGATAGACGGCCTAGCATGCGACGTGCCGTCGGCCACGAGACACCCAACCTACATAAATCCAAAAATTTCCAACTCTGAATTAAGGCCTTTCGGTTGTAGAGATCCAAATTCATAAATGCGTCTGGATTCTATCCTAGACATTTGTCTGATAAAATCCCCGCCTCTCCAGTGTTTCTCCACCTTCTCCAGTGCCGTAAACACCAGGCTCGATGGATCCTGATTATGCATCTCTTTATAATGTTTAGATAGGGAATGTTTATCGTACCCCTTCCTGATGTTGGCAATATGTTCGGCCACTCTTTTTTTGAATGGCCTCTTAGTACGTCCTATATACTGTCTGTTGCAGGGGCATTGGAGAAGGTAGATAACTCCACTGGAGTCACATGTAAGACAATCTTCTATCTCCCAATTAAAGTCGTTCTGAGTCGAGGGAACATTAGTCGTCAGGCGGGGTTTTTTATTCATTCTACAACCCATACACCTTCCACATTTATAAAAACCCTTCAGACTCAGCCAAGTTCCTGAAAAACTCAACTTATTCTGTTTCCACGGTTTTACGGTAGGGGCCACCTTAATACCTAGATTGGGTGCCCTAGTGAAGGTAATCGTCGGAACAGTCGGAAGTAAGTGTCCCACAATTTTGTCATTCAACACATGGTGCCAATGGGTTTTAATAATTTTCTGAATCTTCCTATAATTCTCATTAAATGGAAGAACAACTCTCATGGCTTCTTTTTTATTTTGTGTTTTATCTATCTCATTTTTATCTTTATTGTCCTCCTTATTAAAGAACTCTCTCCTATCCAATTTCCTAATTTGGTTGAGTGACTCCTCCACTAAGTTTTCAGGATATTCCTTCTCAATAAATTGTCTTTTCATCTCGATGGCTTCCATTTCAAAAGTGTGTCCCTCTGTGCAGTTCCGCTTTATCCTACGGAACTGACCAGAGGGAACATTTGTCAGCCATTTCGGCAGGTGACAGCTAGAGAAATCAATATAACTATTTCTAGCTGTGGGTTTACGAAATGTCTCACATATATATTTATTACCAGATTGTGTAATTAATAAATCCAAGAATTCGGTGCTCTCCTGTATGTTTGAGGTAAAGACCAGATTTAAATTATTAATATTAATTGTTTCTAGGAATTTTTCCAATTCTTCTTTACTCTGTTTCCAGGTGAAGATCACATCATCTATATAACGGCGCCACAGGGCCAGATCCGTCCCCAGCCTCGGCTTGATGAGGTTGTACTCCCACTCAGCCAAGAACAAATTAGCATAGCTGGGGGTGAATCTGGTCCCCATGGCAGTACCCCGCTTCTGCAAGAAGAATTCCCCCTCAAAAAAGAAGTAGTTGTGGATCAGGATATACTCTATTCCTTTCGTTATAAATTCTTTTTGTATTGCTACATACGAGCCATCTCTTAATAATTGCATTTTTACAGCATCAATTCCTTGCTGATGATCAATCACAATATAAAGTGATTGAATATCAAGTGTACCCATAATCCATCCAGACTGGACATCTAGGTTTTCCAAAATCTGTATGATTTGGGTAGTATCCTTGATATAGGAATTGGTTTTCTTAACTATTGGCTGTAACTGTACGTCTATATATTTGGACAGGTTGGATGTAATAGATCCAATCCCTGAGACGATAGGGCGTCCTGGGGGATCATTCGGATTTTTATGCACTTTGGGCAGGCAGTAGAAGCATGGTAGCCTCCTCTGCATGCCCAAAATGAAATCCAGTTCCTGCTCTGATATTGTACCATTATCAGGATTCCTGTGGACACTTTATGAACATATTGCGCCCCCAGTGAATACACCTGCAACATTTTCAGTGACATTTAGTTTCCCAAATTGGGATAGAGCGCTAGAAGCAAATACCTTCTCTTTCCCAAATAACAGCATATATAAGATCTGGACAATACTTGAAGTTTCTGGTGTGATATATATTATTGAGTGGTATCGAATATTCCAACATTGAATTTTCTACCATTCAATCTATCGAATATTTTTATCGAATATACTTTTATCGAATATAATATCGATTATATCTACCACAATATATGTGACTGTAATGTTGTATATTATTGCTACATTGTTCTTATAAATTTTATTACTTGTATTTTATGGGGATTTAATAAATATTTTCTGCATATGTCAATTTGGTTGCCAAGTGTATGAGTGCCCGTTCATGATTCCCTCTATATGAGCTTGTAGCACCATACCATAACTACTTGCTAGTGAGCCACCACAACCTACCACTATTTAACTCCGGAATGTCTACAAGGTATATGTAAGAAACCGAGCCAAGCTGACAGCACTGGCACATGGCAGGCATGGACATCAAAGATGAGCTAACCGAAACTGTACCATTAATTTCATACCGGTCCAGGACAAGCGTGGGATCCCGTACCAGGAGGTGTTGGTATGAACTCAAGGAAGAAGAAAGGAGAAAGAACCTTCCAGACGAAACCAGGCCAACCGAGAACCCACCTGCCCGCATAGCTTCAAGGTCAGAGGTAGTCTTGAGGGTTTCACAAGATCTTTACATGGCACTAGCAAGGAGACACAGGGACTGAGGAGTGGCAAAGGGTTACAGGATCTGCAGCGTACATAGCCGCAGCTTATATGTGTGAGCATGGCTGTAAATGTGAATGTGGACAGAGGAATGCACAGTCTCTATTGCCGATTTGTAGCTCCCTTGGTTGGCGTGAGGGGAGTCTCCTTCCCGGAGGCGACAGAGGTGCCCTTGAGGTTATGGGTATAAGGTGCAATGAAGGCAGGGTCCCTAATATTTGTGACATCAGCACCCTTAGGTGCAAATAGATAGAATAACAGAGAAGAGTTTAGTTGGGCATAAGTTGACATTTACTCAAAATCACTAGTCTTGAGGTAGATATACCAATTTATTGCCATAGAAGGAATATATGTAATCTATACAAGAAGAATTCCCAGCCAGGATGGTGCTGCCTCCCATTATAAAACAGGTCTGGCTAGGATCTTTACTAAATTTCAGTGCTCTGGTCACACTAATGTTACTTTAACTTCAGGCTGACCAATACTATCTCCAGGTGTATACAGAGTATACTGTACCCTATAATTCACATTGCCGGTACATATATATGTCTTGCACTCCTTGAATTACATACAATTTCTATTAATATTGTCCACATTGTCCATGGAGGAATGTGGCTCCAAATACAGCTTGCACTAAACTGTAGATCGTGAATGGGCACTGTAGGCTACTCCACTCACCAAATGCTAGTAGAGTCCATAGATTGAACTACCACTCATCTCCACTAGGCTTTCCCTAATCTTTCGGTCACACTGGGTCCTTACCCGAGGTCTTCACCTTAGGACCCCTTTAGCTTTAATTTACTTTTCTGCCTCCTACCTTGTTACTTTTATGTGTGAGTGCACCAGTAGTAGGCAAGTGGCAGCAGGCCATGAGCGGAGGCAGCAAGTGGCAACAGGCCATACACGGACGCAGCAAGTGGCAACAGGCCATACACGGAGGCAGCAAGTGGCAGCAGGCCCTACAAGGAGGCAAGTGGCAGAAGGCCCTACAAGGAGGCAGCAAGTGGCAGCAGGCCCTACAAGGAGGCAGCAAGTGGCAGCAGGCCCTACAAGGAGGCAGCAGGCCCTACAAGGAGGCAGCAAGTGGCAGCAGGCCCTGCACGGAGGCAGCAAGTGGCAGCAGGCCCTGCATGGAGACAGCAAGTGGCAGCAGGCCCTGCACGGAGGCAGCAAGTGGCAGCAGGCCCTGCACGGAGGCAGCAAGTGGCAGCAGGCCCTACACGGAGGAGGCAAGTGGCAGCAGGCCCTGCACAGAGGCACGTGGCAGCAGGCCCTGCACAGAGGCACGTGGCAGCAGGCCCTGCACAGAGGCAAATGGCAGCAGGCCACGCACAGAGGCAAGTGGCATCAGGCCACGCAAAGAGGCAAGTGGCAGCAGGCAATGCACAGAGGCAGGCCATGCACAGACACAGAAGCAACAAGACAGACACGGAAGCCACGAGGCAGCACGCCGGGCACAGAGGCCATGAGGTGGCACGCCGGACACAGAGCCCATGATGCAGCACGCCGGGCACAGAGCTCATGAGGCGGCACGCCGGGCACAGAGGCCATGAGGCGGAACGCCGGGCACAGAGCCCATGAGGCGGCACGCCGTTCACAGAGGCGGCACGTCGGGCACAGAGGCCATGAGGCGGCACGTCGGGCATAGAGGCCCTGAGGCGGCACGCCGGGCACCACAGTATACATTTTTCCTAGATAAAGGAATCAAGTCAGACATAACTAAGCCAGGTCGCTAGACCTGAAAGATTTAAGTCTGCAACCTCGTTAATTGAATGCAGCCTGAAAACTTTAACTCCACATTCAGTCCTCATTAAAGAAACAGTTGATACTACTATCATCTGAGTTCTCATTTAGATCTACACACAGATTCTCAATAAAAGTATTTAGAACTGTTGAGGCAATCCAGCTGGTTAAACACATGCATGATTTACTTACCTGACAAATAGTTTGCATGGCTTACTTACCAATCTTGGCGTATGTGCTGCCAAAGCAAGCACCAATATTGTCATGCAGCTTCTGCCAACACTTGTATACAGAGCATTAATAAGAAGAGGAGAAAAGGCCCCATTCCAGCTGCTGACTGTTTCAGGCGTACTGAGGCGTGATTCTGCTGAACTCCATTAAGAAACAGCGGATCTAAGCTCCATAAAACCATAGCCGTCCCTAGTGACCCACTTCATCCGGGTTAGGAGCAAGCCAGGGGACCTCCACATAAGAGGTACTGGCACAGCCACTTATAGGGTAGGAAGGATGAGGATGAACCCAATGATCAAACCCAGAATATCAGAGAAGCCACCTATACGCTTTTTTAGTGAGGTAACCACCAGCTGCATTACCCACTTCATCCGGGTTAGGAGCAAGCCAGGGGACCTCCACATAAGAGATACTGGCGCGGCCACTTATAGGGTAGGAAGGATGAGGATGAACCCAACGATTGAACCCAGGCCATCAGAGAATCCACCTATAGGCTCGGACCCTGCCAGGTGGGTTCTGGGCTGCTAACGGACCTCTACTCCAAGAGGTGTTAGCAAGGCTATTAGAGACCTGTAAGGAGAGGCCAGACACCCCTCGATCCTAGTCCAAGCCTTAGGCCCTAAACGTTCTTGTAGAATCTCTTCAACCCTAGAGCAGGGAACCTCTCTGCGTCTATCCTCTGCAGGGACAGGAAGAACACTGGTGGGTGAAGGTGGGAGGGACCTTTAAACCTCTCTGCTTCCTGTCCCAAGAAGGTCAAAGGGGAACATGCTCCTGTTGTGCTGTCATAAGGGATGACCTGGAAAAGCGTATTCACATACCACAGAAATGCTGGTAAAAATCTTTTTGGAATTTTTCCATATGATTTCCTTTAAAGGCGTTATCTCATGATTAATGTAAAAAATGAAAATCAAATATTATATAGTACATGTAAATCTCTTTCTACCAAACTCAGAACCAGCCCTGTATCTCACGCTTTCAGAGATCTCCCCGTTCAGTGCTCCAATTACTCTGCTAGATTTATTTCAAGCTGGCAGCTTAGGGGTGTTTCCTTTCTGCTGCAGTTGGTGGCAGTTGAAGGACGGAACAAAGCATGTACGTCAACCTTAGTGTGCTGGACAGAAATTTTTAAAAAGAGCAGAATCATTGAAGCAGTTTTTCTCATCATCCAGCAAACAACCAAGTGGTATAAGAACACTAGAGATGAGCAAAATATTGGAAAATTTGTTTCGGCTGCTTTGCCGAATTATACAAAAATATTAGCTTCATGACAAATTACTTTGTCACAAAGTGCATTTCTTTGTAAGTAGTGGGTGCAATGACAGGGAGCAGCGATTACGCCGCTCCCCATCATCGTACCCCTCAGATTCTGCGTTCATAGCTGATAAAAAATTTTTCTTAAACTCATACTTACCTGATCCATTAGCTGGCAATGGGCTGGCCGCTGCCATCTTGCTTAAAGATCTGGAGCGAAATCTTGCGCGGCCTGTGGTGACGTCATACTTCACGGCGCATAGGATTCCGTGCAAGATCTTCAAGCAAGATGGCGGCGGCCGGCCCATCAGCAGCTAATGGATCAGGTATGATTTTTTTTTTGCTTTTTACACTATTTCAGGTTAAATCGATTCCCTACCACGAAGCAAGAAATTCGGCTTTGCAGCGAATCAAATTTATCCTGAAATTTGGATTGAAGTCCACTTCAGGGACTTCGATTCGCTCAACACTAAAGCCTCTTTCAGACGATCAAGTTTTCCGCGCGGGTGCAATGCGTGACGTGAACGCATTGCACCCCTACTGAATCCTGACCTATTCATTTCAATGGGTCTCTGTACATGAGGGTTGTTTTATAGCCGGCATGTTCTATAGTCTGTGTTTTTCATGCAGCCCTGGCCCCATAGAAGGGAATGGGGCTGCGTGAAAAACGCATTGCATCCGGATGCAATGCATTGCACTGCGTTGTAAATGCAATTAACCTAGCAACAGTGAAGGGATTTTCTACAGGAAGTTGAGTTTCTCAGCGTCTGGCTCCAGGCAGTGCAGTGAGAGAGAGAGGATTGTTTGTTGGAGAGTCTTCTGCCCTTGCGGACCTATTTTTACCATGCCAAAGCCACCCAAATCGTTGGATGTAGATAGGCTCATTGTCCTTGTCCAGGAGAGGCCCTGCATTTGGGACACAAGGTCGGAGGCAGAGGCGTAGCTAAAAGCTCATGGGCCCTAGTGCAAGAGTTCAGCTTGTGCCCCTCTTCCCTCAGTGCTTGTTGGAAAGGGGCAGGGGAGCATGTAGCCTTCCTGCTGCCTAAGGCAAACATTGAAAGGGCACCCCCTCATGCCAAATTCTTGACCTAACCCCTTCCCTCCAGCCAGAGGTGTAAATTGACCAGCATGCACTTTCTATAATGCCAGTGTCTTAGGTGGCACAAGGGTCTTTGGGCTCCCTCATGCTCCTGGGCCCGGTAGCGACTGCTACCTCTGCACCCCCTATAGCTACGCCCCTGGTCGGGGGAGTATCACGACCGATACAAAAAATATGCTGCATGGGTTGAAATTACCCAGGAAGTTATTTGCCAGTATATGGGACAAAACAAAAGGCCAGAGTCACCATAGTTTGGGTAAGTAGCCAATCTATATATGTGTGATCCTTGCTGTCCTCCCTAGCATAGCACATGTCATACATTGTCCTCCCTCAATATGAATGAAACCACGCACTCTCAAAATGATATGCAAAGGTAGGTTTAATGTAATGCTCCTTTATACCAAACCAGGTACATATCTCAAAATACATAAAAGGAAAATAATTTTTTTATCAAAAATAAAAGTAATAAAATAAAAAAAACTCTATATTGCGATGACTGGGGGAGACGTTTCAGTCCGTTAGACCTTTATCAAAGCATTGCTGTAATAAACAAAATAGTATAAAAATATATTAGTAATAAGAATTGGTAGTAAATTATAGGTATACGTACCGTAGTAAGGAGGAAGATAAAGGTAAACTAAATCATAAAAATCATGTAAATAAGGTATAAGTCCAGGGAAATAAGAAGCAAGGTCCAATGGGCAATAAGGTTTAGATAATATATAGCTAGAGGGCTGAAATAATATCACAGGGCATGAAGTATTGGTGGATCAGGAGTAGAGGTATGAGCAGTAAGGTGAGAGCATAAAGAGCAAAGATAGTAGTGAGATAGGATACATGGTATAAGGGGAGTATACAGGGAAAACTATATGTGTATTAGGCCTCATGCACACCACCGTTTTTCGGGTCCGCATCCGAGCCGCAGTTTTTGCTGTGTGCTGTGTGCTGTCCGGATCCGTTGCTCCATTCCGAGGCCCCGCAAAAAAAATATAGCATGTCCTATTCTTGTCCGTTTTGCGGACAAGAATAGGCATATCTACAATGGGCCACCCGTTCCGCAAATTGCGGAAGGCAAACAGGCGGCTTCCGTTTTTTGCGGATCCGCGGTTTGCGGACCGCAAAAAACGACACGGTCGTGTGCATGTAGCCTTAAACGAACTAGAATACTTTCACAGGGAGAAAGGCCTCTTTCACACGGGTGTTGCGGGAAAAGGTGCGGGTGCGTTGCGGGAACATGCACGATTTTTCCGCGCGAGTGCAAAACATTGTAATGCGTTTTGCACTCGCGTGAGAAAAATCATGCATGTTTGGTACCCAAACCCAAATTTTTTCACAGAAGTTCGGGTTTGGGATCGGTGTTCTGTAGATTGTATTATTTTCCCTTATAACATGGTTATAAGGGAAAATAATAGCATTCTGAATACAGAATGCATAATACAATAGCGCTGGAGGGGTTAAAAAATTCATAATAATAATTATAATTGTGGTGACGTCACTCCGGTCATCACATGGTCCATCACATGATCCATCACCATGGTAAAAGATCATGTGATGGATCATGTAATGACCGGAGTGACGTCACCACAGGTCCTTTTCCTGCAATCAGCAAAGAAGGAGACAGAAGAGAAGCCGGGCTGCGCGATCAAGTGGACTAAGGTGAGTTTAATTTTTTTTTTTAACCCCTCCAGCGCTATTTTACTATGCATTCTGTATTCAGAATGCTATTATTTTCCCTTATAACCATGTTATAAGGGAAAATAATAATGATCGGGTGGTCCCCATCCCGATCGCCTCCTAGCAACCGTGCGTGAAAATGGCCCTCAGTTTCAGGGTCCACCATCACCACCTGAGCGTTGTATTAATTAGTAATTTTTCTTTTGTATTTATTGTTTATGTTATTACAGCAGTCAAGTTTAATACTCTGTGCTGAAATAAACTGTGTTTTGTTTTCATGCATTTTATTATATACAGTGCATAATGATATTTATGATAATAAATGAATGGAGCTTAGCCGCGCCCACGCTAGTTGATACTAGTCATGACGTCACTGGGCCGGCGGTAAACAGTGAGAAGGCCGCGGCGCTGCTGGAGCGCCGCTGCCTTCTCAAACAGCTGATCGGCGGGGGTCCCGGGTGTCGGACCCCCGCTGATCATAAGCTGATGATCTATCCAGAGGATAGATCATCAGTTAAATGAAAGTGCAGAACCCCTTTAAGACAAAATGCCAATGCTATACTTTTAAGCAGACCAATAATTTATATACCAGGAGAAACTTAGGATCTTCTGTTTACCAAACAGGCTATAACAAAACACAGATTAATACAGGAAAAATAAATGTTATCCCTTGACTCTATTTCCCTATGACCAATCAAAAATATATGATATTAATATGACAAATCATCCAGCTCGGCAATCAGACTACGGAATATAACTTCCCAAGGTTTTAGTCCTCTTTTCAAATAATGTCAGATCTTCCATTAGCAACATGCAGCTTTGCTAAGAGAATAATCAGCATTATGGAGGCGCCTAACACTATACAGTCAAGTCCATAAATATTGGGACATCGACACAATTCTAACATTTTTGGCTCTATACACCACCGCTTCACAGTACAGATGGACAATGACCCAAAGCATACTGCAAAAGCAACCAAAGAGTTTTTTAAGGGAAAGAAGTGGAATGTTATGCAATGGCCAAGTCCATCACCTGACCTGAATCTGATTGAGCATGCATTTCACTTGCTGAAGACAAAACTGAAGGGAAAATGCCCCAAGAACAAGCAGGACCTGAAGACAGTTGCAGTAGAGGCCTGGCAGAGCATCACCAGGGATGAAACCCAGCGTCTGGTGATGTCTATGCGTTCCAGACTTCAGGCTGTAATTGACTGCAAAGGATTTGCAACCAAGTATTAAAAAGTGAAAGTTTGATTTATGATTATTATTATGTCCCATTACTTTTGGTCCCTTAACAAGTGGGAGGCAAATATGCAAACTGTTGTAATTCTTACTCCGTTCACCTGATTTGGATGTAAATACCCTCAAATTAAAGCTGACAGTCTGCAGTTAAAGCACATCTTGTTTGTTTCATTTCAAATCCATTGTGGTGGTGTACAGAGCCACAAATCTTAGAATTGTGTCGATGTCCCAATATTTATAGACCTGACTGTATATACCCACAGTATGGGAACTTTTGGCTATATACAGAGAGAAATATCTCAGTAATATCACGAGCAATAAGTACAGTATACGTTACCGGGTCAAAGATAGATAGAGTTTCAGATGGATCCAGTTCTCAAGAACTTTCCTAGTAGTCAAAATATAATCCAAGTTTCTTTTGGCATATCTTTCTTGTGGTCAGTTTCCTTTGTGAGTTTTTCTTTATGGTCCCTCCTGATGCTCTGCACACGAGTAATGATTTCCCACCTTATCTAAGAATCATCCCCTTCTGGATTAGGGATTTCCAATCAGGTAAGGTGGGTTTATTCGTATGCTAATTACACAATGATGTTATATTAACCCTTGACATAGTATAAAAAATTGGTAAAATAATATAATATTGTCCATCTGCCTCCAGATGGCACTATTGTATCATCAGACTTTTAACCTCTTCAGGACACATGACGTACCGGTACGGCATGTTGTCCTGGTACTTAAGGACACATGGTCACATACCGGTACGTCATGTGTATTTCCGATCACCGCCGCCTGGCGGGCGGTGATCGGAACCCGGTGCCTGCTCAATTCATTGAGCAGTCACCTTGGATAAATGCGCGGGGGGGTCCCGTGACCCCCCGTGTCAATTCAGACCTGCGGTTTGTGGCTTTTACCTGCGGTTGTGGCGGCTGGCGGCGGTGCCATCGGGTCCCCATGGGGCTGTAGGGGAGACCCGATGGCATGGAAGGCAGCGCGATGCCTTCCTGAGGCATCGCCGCTGCCTTGCTGTGACGTGCCTGTGAGATCCAGCCCCCTGGATCTCACAGGCCGGAAGCTGTATGAGTAATACTCACTGTATTACTCATACAGCCAATGCATTCCAATACAGAAGTATTGGAATGCACTGTAAAGGGATTAGACCCCCAAAAGTTCAAGTCCCAAAGTGGAAAAAAAAAGTGAAAAAAAAGTTGAAAAAATAAAGTCCCCCCCCAAAAAATTAAAAGTTTCAAGTAAAAATAAACAAAAACGTCATTTTCCCCAAATAAAGTAAAATAAAATTGGTAGAAAATAGGGGGAAAAAGTATACATACTAGGTATCGCCGTGTCCGTATCTACCGGCTCTATAAACATATCACATGACCTAACCCCTCAGATGAACACTGTAAAAAAAAAAAAAAAACTGTGCTAAATAAACAACCCTCAGGTGAATACCGTAATTTTTTTTTTAAAAAAACGGTGTAAAAAAAGCCATTCTTTGTCACCTTACATTACAAAAAGTGTAATAGCAAGCGATCAAAAAGTCACACACACCCCAAAATAGTGCCAATAAAACCGGCATCTCATCCCGCAAAAATCATACCCTACCCAAGGTAATCGCTTAAAAACTGAAAAAATTATGGCTCTCAGACTATGGAAACACTAAAACATGATTTTTTTTTTGTTTAAAAAAATAAACCATAGTGTAAAACTTACATAAATAAAAAAAGTATACATATTAGGTATCGCCGCGTCCGTGACAACCTGGTCTATAAAAATACCACATGATCTAACCTGTCAGATGAATGTTGTAAATAACAAAAAATAAAAACGGTGCCAAAACAGCTATTGTTACCTTGCCTCACAAAAAGTGTAATATAGAGCAACAAAAATCATATGTACCCTAAAATAGTACCAACAAAACTGCCACCCTATCCCATAGTTTCCAAAATGGGGTCACTTTTTTTGAGTTTCTACTCTAGGGGTGCATCAGGGGGTCTTCAAATGGGACATGGTGTCAAAAAACCAGTCCAGCAAAATTTGCCTTCCAAAAACCGTATGGCATTCCTTTCCTTCTGCGCCCTGCCGTGTGCCCGTACAGCAGTTTACGACCACATATGGCAGGGATGGCCAACCTGAGGCTCTCCAGCTGTTGCAAAACTACAACTCCCAGCATGCCCAGACTGCCTACAGCCATTAGCCTACAGCAGGGCATGGTGGGAGTTGTAGTTTTACAACAGCTGGAGAGCCGCAGGTTGGCCATGCCTGACATATGGGGTGTTTCTGTAAACTACAGAAACCAGGGCCATAAATATTGAGTTTTGTTTGGCTGTTAACCCTTGCTTTGTAACTGGAAAAAAATTATTAAAATGGAAAATCTGCCAAAAAAGTGAAATTCTGAAATTTCATCTCTATATTCCATTAATTCTTGTGGAACACCTAAAGGGTAAACAAAGTTTATAAAATTAGTTTTAAATACCTTGAGGGGTGTAGTTTCTAAAATGGGGTCACTTTTTTGGAGTTTCTACTCTAGGGGTGCATCAGGGGGGCTTCAAATGGGACATGGCAGCTTAAAATTATCCCTGTGAAATCTGCTTTCCAAAAAACCATATGGCATTCCTTTCGTTCTGTGCGATGCCGTGTGTCCTTACAGCAGTTTACAACCACATATGGGGTGTTTCTGTAAACTACAGAATCAGGGCCATAAATATTGAGTTTTGTTTGGCTGTTAACCCTTCTTTTGTAACTGGAAAAAAATTATTAAAATGGAAAATCTGCCAAAAAAGTGAAATTCTGAAATTTCATCTCTATTTTCCATTAATTCTTGTGAAACACCTAAAGGGTTAACAAAGTTTGTAAAATCAGTTTTGAATACCTTGAGGGGTGTAGTTTCTTAGATGGGGTCACTTTTATGGAGTTTCTACTCTAGGGGTGCATCAGGGGGACTTCAAATGGGACATGGTGTCAAAAAACCAGTCCAGCAAAACCTGCCTTCCAAAAACCGTATGGCATTCCTTTCTTTCTGCGCCCTGCCGTGTGCCCGTACAGCAGTTTATGACCACATATGGGGTGTTTCTGTAAACTACAGAATCAAGGCCATAGATATAGAGTTTTGTTTGGCTGTTAACCCTTGCTTTGTAACTGAAAAAAATGGATTCAAATGGAAAATCTGCCAAAAAAGTGTAATTTAAATTTTTTATCTCTATATTCAATTAATTCTTGTGGAACACCTAAAGGGTTAACGACGTTTGTAAAATCAGTTTTTAATACCTTGAGGGGTGTAGTTTGCAAAATTGGGTCTTTTTTGGGTGGTTTCTATTATGCAAGCCTCAACTGGTCCTGAACTGAACTGGTCCTGAAAAAGTGGGTTTTAGAAATTTTCAAGATTTGCTTCTAAACTTCTAAGCCTTGTAATTCCCCCCCCCGCCCCCCCCAAAAAAAAATGGCATTCCCAAAATGATCCAAACATTAAGTAGACATATGGGGAATGTAAAATAATAACTATTTTTGGAGGTATTACTATCTATTATAAAAGTAGAGAAATTGAAATTTGGAAATCTTTCAAAATTTTTGGTAAATTTGGTATTTTTTTAATAAATAAAAATGTTTATTTTTTTACTCCATTTTACCAGTGTCATGAAGTACAATATGTAACTAAAAACAACCTCAGAATAACCTGGATAAGTAAAAGCGGTTTAAAGTTCTGATTGCCTGATTGGAGTCGGGAAGGAATTTTTTATTCCCCTAAAGTGGGGAAAATTGGCTTCTACCTCACAGGTTTTTTTTTTCACTTCCTCTGGATCGACTTGCAGGATAACAGGCCGAACTGGATGGACAAATGTCTTTTTTCAGCCTTATGTACTATGTTACTATGTTATTACCACATAAAGTGACACTGGTCAGATTTGCAAAAAATTGCCTGGTCCTTAAGGTGAAATATGGCTGTGTCCTTAAGGGGTTAAAGGCAATGAGCATTCATTTTGGCTATAATATCATTAGATAATACTGTATACTTATGAAAATGCACAACAGTATGTGCTTCCCGTCAGGGGCATTAATACAATTTGGGAATTGCGCCCTCTCCAAGAAGCCCTGGGCTATATCAAGCCAATGCTGCCTGGTTGGATGGCAGCACTAAAGCTTTCAGTCTCAACCAAATGGTGGCACATGTAGCCCGTACCACGCCAGCAATTGTGGAGGTCCCCATTTCTAAACTCAAAATGTAAGGAAGAAAAAGTTGCCAGTCGCCAGATATCTGAAAAGAAAAACTAAAATAATTAGCACCATTAATACCCAAAATATCACATGCTTAACAAAATTCAACATTACTTTATAAGTATTTCATGGCAATGTGACTGGCAAGTTTAAATTAACTGATACTATACAACAAGATTAGGACTCAATGCTTTATATTCAAATACACTTTAAAGTAAGGAAAACCGTTTAGCTACATCAACTTCAAGACCATTACCATATACACACAGGTGACGTATCCTCATCATCACAGCCAGGATTACAAAACAAAAAACCCTGTGGAACTGTAATCTGGTCTGACTAATAAATTACTTGTTAGTACACCAAATTACACTATAAAAAGTGGCCGTAGGAAAAGCACACACAGTTTCTTACTGTAAATGTACAATATACAATACATGTGTACTACTATTAAGTACTTATACATAGAACAGGTAATGTTCAGAATACAGAGGCCAGAGACCAAACAGCTATGTATTGGCAAACAGTGGGTCATTCATGTATGAGTCTGATAATATCATCTTACCTTAAAGTAATAATGAGACGTTCTTCAGGTGACACACTCCGCCACATGTTGGTGTCCTGGAAAGTCAAGGCAGGCTGCAACTCCCCCAACAGCCGATCAAAGGTAGCCATCGACATGCTGCAATAATTAAAGAACTTAACAAGGTGCGCACGGAGGTCAGAGTACAAACCAACAAATTGACCTTTGCTGGCCCTCTGTGAAATGATAGGATGCACCCACATCCGCTTCTTCCGCGGTTCCTCCTCTATCATTTCTGGCCAATCTCAAAAACAACGGAGGACCAGTGCCCAGTGCAAGAACACATGGTCAGTGGATGATAAGGTGAAAGTAGACATACTGCAAAGGAAAATCCAAAAACCAAACACACAAACCAGCCAAACAATCAAATCTCCACAAAAAAAAATGGAGCTGTCCAAAAAACCTAAGCATGCTGGGGGTGTTTATATGTGTTTGCAGTAACAGGTGCATCTAGAGGATGGATCCGTTTTTTTCACACACTTTAAAAACGCATGCAATTTGCATGTCACCTGCACGAAAAAAAACCCGCAATAACGCAACGCAATCACATACAAAACGGACAGCACACGCAAGCAAAATCGTGCGATTATCACTGAATGCACCCTGAACGCATCCGGACCTAATCCGTCACGCTCGTGTGCAAGAGGCCTAAAGGACACCATTGGAAACCGCATGAGAGAAAGAATAAAGGGCAAAATGAAAAGGTGAACATCAAGATGTCAGGTCATCTTAAACTAGAAGGATACAAAAACAAGATACAGAAAAAGATGTAAAACAGTCTAAACAACACAGGCTATATAAGCAACCTAAGAATAATTAAGCTCAAAAGTCAACAATAGTTACAACTAGGGATGAGCGAATCGATGAAACATCCGATGTCGATTCGCATAAAACTTCATTCTAATACTGTACAGAGCAGCAGCTCCGTACAGTATTAGTCTACTTTCACACTCGTGTTTTAACTTTCCATTTGTGAGATCCGTTCATGACTCTCACAAGCGGTCCAAAACGGATCAGTTTGCATTCTAATGCATTCTGAATGGAAAAAGATCTGCTCAGAATGCATCACTTTGCATCAGTTCAGTCTCCATTCCGCTTTGGAGACGGAAACCAAAACGCTGCTTGCAAACGGATCCGTCCTTGCACACAATGTAAGTCAATGGGGAAGGATCAGTTTTCACTGACACAATCTGGCACAATAGAAAACGGATCCGTCCTCCATTGACTTTCAATGGTGTTCAAGACGGATCCGTCTTGGCTATGTTAAAGATAATACAAACGGATCCGTTCTGAACGGATGCAGACGGCTGCATTATCTGAACGGATCCGTCCATGACGGATCCGCACAAAATGCGAATGTGAAAGTAGCCTAAGGCTAGAATGTATTGGCTCCAATGAACCGAAGTTATTGCTTCACGAAGTCTCGTGAGACTTCAGGTAATAACTTCATAAATTAATTTGTACTGTAAAAAAACATTTCCCGAACTCGGATTCAGTTCCAAGTGGTACTTCGGCTTATCTGAGCCAATACATTCTAATACTGTACGGAGCTCCTGCTCCATAAAGTATTAGAACAAAGTTTTATGCAAATCAACTTTGGATGTTTCATCCGGAGTCGATTCGCTCATCCCTAGTTACAACTCCAGAAAACCAGAGCGTCGGCCAACGTTGTTTCACAAAATGGTGAGACAACAGAATGTACCTCTTACACAATCTTCAATTCACTGCGGGCTCTAAATGACAATAAACTGATATAAGATATGCAGCGTCCCACTAGTGTATGCCATATGTTATATCATGCTGTATTTCATTCTTATATAGAATCCCTGTTACCAGGCAGTTAGGTGCACTACACACATTCACCACAGTATATATAAAACAGTTCAGGCCTAGTGAGGGAGTTGGAGTTAGTGTGTGGAAGCAGGAGGAGATAGAGTGAGGGGGAAGGAGAGGACCCCCTCCTCTCAGCTCTCTCTTAGGCTCCACGGACTAGAGGAGCCAATTCATGGTCTCAGTGTCAAGCAAGGAAAATAGACAGAGGTGAAGTCTTTATTCTACCGTCTACTCTTCCGGAGTGCCAAGTGGATTTTACTAAGTTTATTGTGGAAAGACAAAGGAAGGACAATAGCCATTATTCTAGGCGCCTTTGTAATAAGGTGAAGGTTTATTAGCTTCCGGCAGCCTCACCGTTACTTCAAGGACAGATAGGTCAGCTGTTACATCACTTGTGTGTAAAAGATAAGGACTTGAACCCCCTTTACTGAGATTGGAGCAAGGCAAAGAGCTGAATACTAGTGAGTACACAACTTCTTTATGTAGCCTGAGATATAGCCACATATACAGCCTGTTACTGGGATTTGTCACATCCAACCTACATGTTCATAAGAGACTGTTTTATAACTGGATGTAAATTGCTGTCAAGATCCTGGTTACAGTAAAGTTCCTAGTTGGATTTAAACCTGCCTCATTCTTCTATCTCCATACTACAACCACTATCATCATTTTGCACCATCAAGGTGCTAGCGTCACGACATTTAACTAAGTCAGGGGCCCAGCGGCACAAGCACCCAGAAAATCCAATCACCATCAAGGGCACCTCGATCCCCACCTGGCCGGTGTCCCCTGTAATAGAGTGCGCCCTGGAGAATCCAGTGCTGTCCTCCCCTTCACTGCACTGCTGGCCCAGGGAGGCGTCTGCTAAACCGTGAGTAACCGATGAACTGTTGCACCTGTCGGCCCACCATGAATCTCACGTGTTCTCCCCTGCAGACCGGCACGTTGCAAATATACCAGGCTAAAAAGTTAAATACAAAGATTTTAAGAACACAAAAAAGAAATTGTAGACCACAGGCATCAGTTACCAGCAGTGTGCCGCACTGACATGACACACAGAAAGAAAGAGACATTCTGTACAGAAACTGTACTGTAACATAGCAGTTAGTGTTGATCGAGCACCAAAGTGCTCGGGTGCTTGGGTGCTCGAGTAGAACACCTCAGGACGGACAACTTCCTAAGTTTTCCCTTATGGTGTCAAGATGCGGTGTTTTACTATATAAATCAAACCTACTAATATCCCTAGGACCAACTTACACCTTTTAATCCTGCACCTCCTTAATCCTAAAACTTAACTTTTAATCAATAGTTGTTCTAATAAATTACTTAAAGGGTTTCTATCACTTCGTATGCCATAATTAGCTCTCAGACACTAGCGATCCGCTAGTGTCTGCTCTGGCCAACCATCCTAATATAAGAGCTTTTTGGGCAGCCGTTTTGCTAAAAAAATAACTTTTATAAATATGCTAATGAGCCTCTAGGTGCTATGTGGGCGTCATTAGCACCTAGAGGCTCCGTCTACCTTCATACACAGCCACCGCCCAGCGCGTCCCTCCAGCCCGCCCATCTCCTGATGAATGCGATCCTCCGTGTGACGCAACGGACGAATTCTCGCGCATGCGCCGTGCGCGGCTGTATTCGGCGCATGTGCAGAGAATGTCTGACAGCTTCCCTGCTCAGACATCTCCACTGCGCCTGTTCCTTGGAGCACTATGACGTCATCGGCGCAGACGCAGTGGAGATGTCTGAGCAGGGAAGCTGTCAGACATTCACTGCGCATGCGCCGAATACAGCCGCGCACGGCGCATGCGCGAGAATTCGTCCGCTGCGTCACACGGAGGATCGCATTCAGCAGGAGATGGGCGGGCTGGAGGGACGCGCTGGGCGGTGGCTGTGTATGAAGGTAGACGGAGCCTCAAGGTGCTAATGACGCCCACATAGCACCTAGAGGCTCATTAGCATATTTATAAAAGTTATTTTTTTTAGCAAAACGGCTGCCCAAAAAGCTCTTATATTAGGATGGTTGGCCAGAGCAGACACTAGCGGATCGCTAGTGTCTGAGAGCTAATTATGGCATACGAAGTGATAGAAACCCTTTAAGGATACTTTTTAAATTGCCAGTTCGTCTCTGCACTTGTGGATAATGACTATACTTCCTATTAGTGATCTCCTAACTAGGAATACACATTGTTGCCTTACTGGCTGCGCGCTGCCAGTATTTGCTATAGGTACAATGTATCATATGTCTCATACTAGTATTTTGCCAGAGACTATACTGAATTAAAACATGAGATCAACGCTGCCCCCCGACATGTTTCGCTGAGTACCGGCGTCTTCAGGGGTTAGGGCAGAGTGTGAGCGTGTTCCCGCTCAGCTTGATTATATAACCTCTGTTTATCCTGTCATCACTAGAGGGCTGTCCAATCGCCAGTGAGCCTCAACACATGGTGTCGACACCTATTAAGACTATTCGTTCTGGTTGGTGGCGGTCATGCCATGTCATCAGTACGCGCGACGCATGTTTTGTGGACTTAGATTTTTTTCCCAGCAAACCGTGCCAGTGAGCATGTCATGGGACTTAGTTTTCGGCACTTCCATATCTAGGTCCTGCGTCTGCGCATGTGTCAATACTTAGTTGCCTGTGCAGACCTTCATCACCAGAACGCATATCACTGGACTTAGTCTCTTTGTTTACTCTTTCTTCGCCTCCATGTCTATATCATGCACCTGCGCATGCGTGAGTACTTGGTTACCTATGCTGTCATTTGAGACCAAAGCGCATGTCACTGAACATAGGCTCTTTTTTGCTGTTTTTAGCACTTACTATGTATTACGCTTGCGTCTTCACTTAGTGTGATCCTCTATCGCTTCTATATCTTTACCATATAACTGCGCCTACGTTAATATTTGGTTAGTAGCGTTAGTGCTAAGGTGCATATCCATGGGCTTAGTCCACTTGTCGCTATTTAGTTTCTCTTGCTCATTCATGTGTCCTATATGCTATGCTTTCGCCTGCACATAGTGAATACGATTCTCATTCTGACTATTCCACATGTCGCAAGACATTGTTCTCCAGACATGGGTAAGTATGTCCTTATTGATTCTTTCTATGCCTTCATTTGTTCTACTCTTTGCGTTATTTTTGCCAAACAGTTACTCTGTTTACAATTCGTATTTTATTATAATATTTCCTTCTTTTCAGTTTACTAAATAATTCTATTTTTGTTTTTCTCCTAGGAGGGGGTCCGGGCTACAGGAAGGACGAATATGTGAAACCTTCATTTAGGCCTCTTGGGGATAGGCTGTTTAGCAGGTAAATCCATTTGGTTTCTTCTTGCTGAAGCCTTCTGTCTATGTCTCCTTTGCGTGGGCCTGATTTTATCTTAGTTACTCCCCAAAATTTGAAATCCATACTGTTTCCTTTGTGTTTTTCTCTCATGTGTCTGGCTAGACTTGTGTCTTTTCCCGTATTGATGCTGCTCAAGTGTCTAGAAATCCGTCTTCTTAGTTCTTGAGTAGTTTTTCTTACGTACAGTCTGGGACAGTCACATTTAATGATGTACACCACTCCTTTCGTTTTACAATTTATGTAGTTTCTTATTTCATAATTCCTCCCATCCACCGGATTTTCAAAAGTTTTTGTGATATTCATTTGACCACAAAAAGTACAGTCCCCACATGGGTATGATCCCTTGTGATTTAGCCAAGTTGTTTTATATGCTTTTTTATGGGGTTGGTAGTGGCTATGAACTAACATTTCTCTCATATTTCTTCCCCTTCTGTAAGTTATCGTGGGGTATCGTGGTATCACTTCCTGTATGTCAATATCTGCTTGTAAGATATGCCAATGACGTCTCAAAATCTGTTTTACGATACTGTGCTCAATATCATATGTACCTATACAGCGTATCATTTTTTCTCCTCTTTTTTGAGTTCTTCCTGCTAGTAGTTGCAATCTTCCCATCTTTCTTGCTTTATTGTATGCTCTATGTAGGCATTTCTTAGAGTAGCCCCTACTGTAAAAGCGTGAATACAGTGTACTGCATTCTCTTTCAAATGCTTCCTCTGTAGAGCAGTTCCGCCTAGCTCTTAAATACTGCCCCACTGGGATTCCCTTTTTGAGGGGTTCAGGATGGAAGCTTCGCCAGTGCAGAAAATTATTGGTAGACGTTGGTTTGCGGTATATTTCCCTTTGGATACTGCAGTCAGGCTGCAATAGTATCTTGAGATCCAGAAAATTTTATGTGCTTTTGTGTATTTCTGCTGTAAATTTCATTCCAATTTGGTTGTCATTAAGGTGACAAACAAATTCATGAAAAAATGCTTCTGTGTCATCCCAAAATATCAATATATCATCGATATATCGACCCCAAAATAAAATGTGTTGCGTGTACTTATTATATGTGTCTGTGAAAACTATACGGTCTTCCCACCACCCTAAAAAAAGGTTAGCAAAACTAGGTGCACAAATCGTACCCATAGCGGTACCAGTTGTCTGTAAATAATATTTGCCATTAAATATAAAATAATTGTGCTCCAACAAAAACTTCAAAAGTGCAATAACAAAACAATTGTGCTTGTGATATTAAACCCCTTTAGTGCTGAGATAATACTCAACTGCCTGTATTACCAAGTGGTGCTGAATTCTGGTATACAAAGCCTCAACATCCAGGCTTGCTATAAACGTTTGTGGGTTTACTTGGACCTCTTGCAACCTGATGACAGTATCCTTGGTGTCTTTGAGATATGACGGTAGTGATTTGACAAATGGAGAGATAACTTGTTCTACGTATTCACTAATACCCTCACATAAACTCTGGTTTCCTGAGACAATGGGTCTACCCGGAATGGGTTCCCTTTGTTTATGGATTTTAGGAATAGCATAGAAGGTGGCTATGGTAGGACGATGTCTAAACAGTACACTAAATTCTTCCTTTGTGATTAGGTTCCCATCTTTGGCACTTTTTAGCAGTTTCTTTAGATCTAGAACATATTTTTCAGTTGGGTCAGCACTCAGCTCTTTATACGTGCTTTTTTCTTTTAGAAGTGTCATTACTATCTGTTCATAATATTCTCTTTCTAATAGAACAATGTTCCCCCCTTTATCCGAGGGCTTAATAATGAGATTCTCGTTTTCTACTAGATCTTTCATAGCTGCTTGTTCTTCTATAGTCAGGTTACAGTATGTGTTGTTTTTATGTACTTTAATTCTTTGTAGGTCCCTCGTAACCACATCCACAAAAGTCTGAATGTTCGCGTATTTTCAAAATGGTGGAGTCAATTTGGATTTGGGGGTCAGTGTACTGAAGGGAGGGCTTGGGGCAACTATTTCTCCTTCACTTTCCCTCATCAGGAGTTCAAGTGTCCCAACCGCTTCTCTCTCACGTTTTTGTATTGTTTCTATTTCATATTCTCTGGCTTTAAATTCTTTATGTAAAGCTAATTTTCTGGCGAACAAGTTTATGTCCTTAACCCATAGGAAACAGCTGAACTGTGGCGCTGGTGTAAATGATCAGCCTTTATGTATCAAACTTATGTGTTCAGGCTTTAGTTCTATATCAGTTTTATTAATGATCTGCATTGCTCCCCCAGTATTCTCATCATGTGATTGATTTTTTTTTTGGTTCAGATCTTTAAGTTGTATTAGGTTCAGATCTTTTGATTGTAGCCCCACTTGTCCCTGTCTCTCAACTGTACTCCCATCCCTAAAAAACTCGCTAATGTCATATTTAAGGGTGGTTGAATAGTATTTGTTGCTGGTGGTATAGCCAAGGAGGATAATTGTGGAAATTGTGAATATTGTACTGGCATACTTGATGATGGTTCTTGATTCCTTATGCATTTTGAATTCTCAATAGGATTGGGATTTATATTTGAGGGGGGATTTTTGGGGGGATTTTTCCTCGGTGGATAGGGTAATCTATTTTCTACTCTACTTTTTGTGCTTGCTTTAGATTGCGTGTGGTTACTTTCCACTTCTGATACCTCTGATTCTGATATATCCGTATATTCCCTCCAATTTCCCTTTGTCTTATATGGGAACTGTCCCCCCTGTTTCCTTTGATATATGTTACCTGTATCGAAATCTTTTTGGTCTCTATTGTATTTTCTATGTTTGCGTTCTTTAATTTTCCCCTGAAGGCTCTCTACGTTTTTTTGTAGTCTTAGTTTGTAGTCTACAAACTCTGGTTTTGTTCTGAATATCTGAATCTCCTGAATCTCTTTTTGTAATTGTGATGTAATTTTCACCAGTGATTTTTGTTCTTAATCCAAAAGGTACACTTGCATGCGTAGGGAGTTTTCAGTTAGGAGTGCTTCCCACCCCTTTATAAAGCCACTGTCCTCCTGATGGGAGTTAGGTGTGATGTTAATTCTCATTCCTCTGTACACTATCTTTTGTTGGATATATGTGTCCAGACTAGCTGTTTCCCAGACTGCACGAATATATTGTTTGTATGTTTTATTGATTTCTTTGAATGCTTGAGCAACATCTAGGGAGTCGATAGGTACATTTTCGGTAGAGAAAACTCTCCCAGCTTCAGCCAGAAGCATCTGTGTAGTAGTTTGATTAGAGAGAAAGCCTGCCATCACCTATGGTTCATTCGATTTTAGATTATTACTACGCTTTCGTCCCTCCTGTAGCCATTCGCCCCCAGGTAATAGGGAAATATGCAGGGAGGATTATCCCCAATTTTGACTGACAACTTCCTAAGTTTTCCCTTATGGTGTCAGGATGCAGTGTTTTACTATATAAATCAAAGCTACTAATGTCCCTAGGACCAACTTACACCTTTTAATCCTGCACCTCCTTAATCCTAAAACGTAACTTTTAATCAATAGTTGTTCTAATAAATTACTTAAGGATAATATTAACGTAGGTGCAGTTATATGGTAAAGATATAGAAGTGATAGAGGATCACACTAAGTGACGACGCAAGCGTAATACATAGTAAGTGCTAAAAACAGCAAAAAAGAGCCTATGTTCAGTGACAGGCGCTTTGGTCTCAAATGACAGCATAGGTAACCAAGTACTCACGCATGCGCAGGTGCATGATATAGACCTGGAGGGGCAGAAAGAGTAAACAAAGAAACTAAGTCCAGTGATATGCGCTCTGGTGATGAAGGTCTGCACAGGCAACTAAGTATTGACACATGCGCAGACGCAGGACCTAGATATGGAAGTGCCGAAAACTAAGTCCCATGACATGCGCACTGGCACGGTTTGCTGGGAAAAAATCTAAGCCCGCAAAACATGCATCGCGCATACTGATGACATGGCATGACCGCCACCAACCAGAACGAATAGTCTGAATAGGTGACGACACCATGTGTTGAGGCTCACTGGCGATTGGACAGCCCTCTAGTGATGACGTGATAAACAGAGGTTATATCAAGCCGAGCGGGAACACGCTCACATTCTGCCCTAACCCCTGAAGACGTCGGCACTCGGCGAAACATGTCGGGGGCAGCGTTGATCTCATGTTTTAATTCAGTATAGTCTCTGGCAAAATACTAGTATGAGACATATGATACATTGTACCTATAGCAAATACTGGCAGCGCGCAGCCAGTAAGGCAACAATGTGTATTCCTAGTTAGGAGATCACTAATAGGAAGTATAGTCATTATCCACAAGTGCAGAGACGAACTGGCAATTTTAAAAGTATCCTTAATTAATTTATTAGAACAACTATTGATTAAAAGTTAAGTTTTAGGATTAAGGAGGTGCAGGATTAAAAGGTGTAAGTTGGTCCTAGGGACATTAGTAGGTTTGAACACCTCGGGATGCTCGGGTGCTCGGCACAATGGAAGTCAATGGGAGAATAGGAGGGCATCATACACACCCTTGAAAAATTATGATTGATGGCCTGCTGTTGACCTTAAAAAACATTAGGAGCAAGGGCCTGCTGCTGATCTGACCATCTAAAACATTAGGGGTGAGGGTCTGCTGCTGAGCTGACCATCTAAAACATTAGGGGTGAGGGCCTGCTGCTAAGCGGACCATAAAAAAAATTATGGTTGAGGGTCTGCTGGTGAGCTGACTCTCTAAAACATTAAGGGCGTGGGCCTGCTGCTGATCTGACCATGGAAAAAATTATGGTTGAGGGCCTGCTGCTGATCTGACCATGGAATAAATTATGGTTGAGGGCCTGCTGCTGAGCTGACCATTGAAAAAAATTATGGTTGAGGCCCTGCTGCTGAGCTGACCATCGAAAAAATTATGGTTGAGGGCCTGCTGCTAAGCTGACCATCGAAAAAATTATGGTTGAGGGCCTGCTGCTGAGCTGACCATCGAAAAAATTATGGTTGAGGGCCTGCTGCTGAGCTGAGCCTCTAAAACATTAGGAGCGAAGGCAGCCTAATAAGCATGTTGATATGATTGAGGAGGAGGACGAGAAAAGGAAGGTTGAACCATATACGGTACCCTTTTTTGTGGCTGAAGGGGTGCATGGGAATACAGTGTATTCAATACACCATAAAAGCCACATTTAAAGTGCCTTTATGTTCAGCCGCTTTCCTCTGGGGGAGTAGAGAATTCAGGGGCAATCAAGGCCTTGTTCATTTTGATAAGAGTCAACCTGTCAGCATTTTCAGTTGACAGGCGGATACGCTTAGCAGTTATTATGCCCCCAGCAGCACTAAATACCCGCTCTGATAAAACGCTGGCGGCAGGACAGGCCAGCACTTCCAAGGCGTAGAGCGCCAGTTTGTGCCACATGTCCAGCTTGGACACTTAATAGTTGTAAGGCAGAGAGGGATCATTGAGGATGCTGACACGGTCTGCTATGTACTCCACCATCTTCCAAAACTTTTCTCCCCTTGTGACACTAGGCCGCGCACCAGGGTGAGGTTGCTGGCGGGGTGTCATGAAACTGTCCCAGGCCTTGGAAAATGTTTCCTTGCCTCTTTTAGAACTGCTGTGTGTTCCCCTCGTCTCCCCTCCTCGGTTGCCCAAGGAACTACGTACTCTTCTGCCAGCGTTGTCAGCTCAAAATTTTTGGAGCAATTTTTCCACAAGGACCTTCTGGTATTGCACCATTTTGCTAGTCCTCTCCACCACAGGAATGAGAGACGGGTGAACAACCAGTAATCGGTGTTGGCCAAAATGCGAATAATGCGAGGGTCACAGGAAAGTGAGTCCGAACAGACAAGACATTTCGCTCTCCTCATCCCTCTTCCTCCTCTTCGACCCATCCACGCTGAACAGATGGAATAAACCTGTTGTGGGTACTTCCCTCTGTAGCGGAGGCAACCGTCTCCTGCTCCTCCTCCTCCTCATCATCCAATTTGCACTGAGAAGACGAACTGAGGGTGGCCTGGCTATCACCCTGTGTACTGTCTTCCCCTATTTCCAACTCTTCCACATGCAAAGCGTTTGCCTTCATTGTGAGCAGCAAGCATTTCAGTAGACACAGAAGTGGGATGGTTACGCTGATAATAGCGGCATCGCCGCTCACCATCTGTGTTGATTCCTCAAAGTTGCGCAAAACCTCACAGAGGTCAGACATCCATGACCACTCAACGCTTTTGAAGAGCGGAAGCTGACTGGAAAGGCGACGACCATGTTGCAGCTGGTATTCCACTACTGCCCTCTGCTGCTCACAAATCCTGGCCAACATGTGGAACGTGGAGTTCCAGCGCATGCTCACGTCGCACAACAGTCGGTGAGCTGGCAATTGCAAGCGCTGCTGCAGCGTTGCCAGACCGGCGGCAGCTGTAGATGACTTTCGGAAATGGGCAAACACGCAGCGCACCTTCACCAGTAGCTCAGGCAAAATAGGGTAGGTTTTGAGAAACCGCTGAACCACTAAGTTGAACACGTGGGCTAGGCATGGTATGTGTGTGAGCTTGCCGAGCTCCAAAGCCGCCTCCAAGTTACGGTCATTATCAGACACAACCATGCCTGGTTGTAGGTTGAGTGGCGAGAGCCACAGCTCAGTCTGGTCCCTTATACCCTGCCACAGCTATGCGACTGTGTGCTGTTTGTCACCTCACATATTAGTTTCAACACGGCCTGTTGCCGCTTCCCCACTGCAGTGCTACACTGCTTCCAGCAACTGACTGATTGCTGACTGGTGCTGCAAGATGAGAATTCAGAGGTGGAAGTGGAGAAGAAGGTGGAGGAGGAGAAGGGGGGGTTGCAGCCACTAATGTAGGTAGTGGCGGAAATCTGGATGGAAGTCCATCCCAGGGTACAAACTCGCTCCCGGCCTCCACAATGTTCACTCAGTGTGCAGTTAGGGAAATATAGCGTCCCTGGCCACAAGCACTTGTCCATGTGTCAGTCATTAAGTGGACCTTACCAATAACTGCGTTGGTCAGGGCAAGGGTGATGGGACGACATACCGGGAAAAATAGTGGTGGCTGGGGACAGAGTACCGCGGGACAGCCGCCGCCATCAGGCTACTGAAAGCCTCAGTGTCCACAAGCCTAAATGGCAACATTTCCAGGGCCAGCAATTTGGAAAGGTGAGCATTTAGTGCTATGGCCTGTGGCTGGGTGGCTGGGTATTTGCGCTTTCATTCTAAGGCCTGGGGTATGGACATCTGTACGCTGCGCTGGGACACAGAAGTGGATGTGCTAGCTAATGGTGCTTGCGAAGGTCCAGGTGCAGGGAGGAAGGCATCCGGGCCTGCGTCTTGGACAGGGGACTGGCCAGCACGTAACACAGAGGAAGAGGAGGCAGTGGTGTGACCCGCAGACACTGATTGTGGACCCAGGCGTTCGGCCTACCTATTAGGGTGCTTTTGATGCCATGCGGCGGATCATGCTGGTGTTGGTGAGGTTGCCAGTGTTCACGCCCCTGCTAATTTTGGTACGGCACAGGTTGCAAATGACAATTATTTTATCGTCCGCACTTTCCTCAAAAAGCGCTATACTGTGGAACACCTACCCCTTGGCAAGGGAGATTGCTGCAAGGGGGTGCTCTGGGAAACAGTTGCAGGCCTGTTTGGTGTGGCCTGCCTTCTCCCTTTTGCCACCCCACTGCCTCTTCCAGCCTGTGGTGGTGCTGCGGATCCCTCCTCCTCTGTACTGCTGTTCTTGCTCGGCTTGCCACCTTCCCAGGTTTGGTCAGGGATTTCTTCATCCACCACCTCCTCTTCCACTTCCTCACTCTGGTCATCCTCCTGACTTGTTGACCTAACAACAACATCACTTATTGACAACTGTGTCTCATCCTCATCATCAGCCTCTTGAGACACTAATTGCCGTTGACTTATTGGCAACTGTGTCTCATCATTATCATCCACCTCGTGAAACTCTGCCGTTCCCCACCGTCATCTTCTTGTGACTGTGGATGCTCAAGAGTTTGGGCATCGGTGCACACGATCTCCTCATGTCCCTCTTCAAGCGGGCTTGGCGAAAGGCCCAAATCAAGGAATGGCGATGAAAAGAGCTCCTCGGAATATCCGAGTGTGGGATCACTTGTTTGCCAAGACTCTCCATGGTGGGAGGAAGGAGGATCAGGGTGAGGATTCTGTTGACCAGACTCTTGGCTACTGAGACTGGACTTTGTGGAAGACAGGCTGGTGCTTAACCGACTGGAAGCATTATCTGCTGCAATCCAACCGACCTGATCGCACTGGTCTGACTTCGAGAGTGGTGTCCTGCGCCGCCCTGCAAACTGGGACATGAAGATAGGTATCATGGATGAGTGTGTTTCTTGTGCTCTGGCAGCAGGCGCAGTTTCACCGCGCCCAGGGCCACGGCCTCTGCGTGCACCATCAGTCACTGATATTTAGGATGTGCAAACGTTATACAGGAGATGTAGCGCAGGTAATGTCGCTGCCACCAGCAGTGAAAAAATTTGACTGAATGTCACTGATATTTAGGATGCACAAACGTTACACAGAGATGTAGCACAGGTAATGTCGCTGCTGTCACCAGCGGCTAGTAAAAAATTACAGGGAATGTAACTAATATTTATGATGCGCAAATGTTATACAGGAGATGTAGTGCAAGTAATGTTCCTGCTGTCATCAGCGGCTAATAAAAAAATTACAGGGAATGTCACAGCTATTTGGAATGCGCAAACATTATACAGGAGATGGAGTGCTAGTAATGTAACTGTCTGCAGCGGACACCGTCTACGGAAAAAGTACACTGGATGTCACAGATATTTTTAGGCTGCGCACACGTTACACAGGAGATGTAGCGCAGATAATGTCGCTGTCTGCAGCGGCCAAACAATTGCAAGCTATTTAGCGCAGGTGGCGCTAAAAATATACATTGCTGCCAGATACAACAATCGTTCTTAAAAGGACTTTTGGGTCTCTATCACCAACCCTGCCTAACAAAAAAATTTAATTTAATTCCCTACACTATTTTTCTCTTCTACAGCACAGCTCTCCCTGACTAAGACTGGCCGAACCACGTGTCATCTGGTGCTTTATAGCACCTGATGACGCGTTCCGGCCAGCCAATCACTGTAATGCCAGTAACCAGCATGGCTACGGCATTACAGTGAGTGGCAGTACTTACCTGCAGCATGCTCGATCAACACTAATAGCAGTGAGTCCAGAACACAGAGGTTAGTTACATAAATGAAAGCAAGGGGCGAGCCAGTTCATCTCTAAGACTGCCACGTGCTCTTCAGTGCAGGCTGTGTGCACTCTTAGCTGAAACCCAGAAATGGATAATACAAAGGATTAAAGAAAGAAAAAATCTGTACCGCAAAAAAATAAATAAAAGGACATGTCCTATTATTGTTCGCATTACGGACAAGGATAGGACTGCTCTATTATGGGCTGGATGTTCAGTTACGCAAAATACGGAATGCACACAAAAGGTATGTGTATTTTAGGGATAATAATATTTATTGATGTAGCACCAACATATTCCACAGCGCTTTAGAAGTACAGAGTCCTAAATAACATAGCAACAAACAAGTCAATAATTGCAACAAAAGAAATGAGGGCCCTGCTCGTAAGAGCTTACAATCAATGAGGAGATAAGGGTGACACATAAGGAAACAGGTGCTTGTTTTGTACAGTAATAGAATAATTTAGACAGCACTCCAGTATTAGATTAATGCTTTTTATTTGCCGGACATAGGAGGTCCTTTTTGGGACTGAGGCAACGTTTCGGGCAAAAAGCATGCCCTTCATCAGGCTGATGTAAAAAGAAAAAAGAAAAGAAGAAAGAAGAAAAAAATAATAATAAATAATGTATGAATACATCCAATATTTACAATTGACATGATTACAAAGTTCTGTGAGTACATGATTCAAACAAGTAATTAGTTGAAATACAATAAAGAAAACAAATATGTATGAATACAATATTTATAATTGACATGATTACAAAATTAGAAGGTTCTGTGAGTACATGATACAAACAAGTAATTAGTTGCAATACAATCATGCAGACCAATAGTCTCTGGTTGCGAGTCTGTTTTCCAACTAGCAGCCAAAATGCTAGATAACCTCTTAAGGATCTACGCGCAACAGGGTGCCTCCTTTATCCAGGACACCACTGACTTTCTTAATAAGATCCAATGCCTGAACTTGGAGGGTGAAAATATCTTTTTGGCGGCATAGAATGTGTTAGAGAAATTATCCGCCAACAAGCGGAATTCTCTATCCCAGAACAAGAATTTATCATTTCCCTTCTAACATTTGTACTTAAAAGGAATTATTTTCTGTTTGAAGATCAATTTTACTTTCAAATCTCCGAGACAGCCATGGGCTGTAACGTAGCACCAACTTTTGCAGTTCTTTACATGAACCACTTTGAAGACTCCTTTGTATACACGAACAAACTATTTTCTAATCATGTGAAATGTTGGTATAGATACATTGATGATATCTTTTGCGTTTGGCAGGGTCCAGTGGAAGACCTATACACATTCCATAGAACAATCGACTCGGCCACAGACTCAATCTCTCTCTCCTTGACCTGCAGCAACACTGAGATTTCGTTTCTGGATGTCTTAGTAAGGGTAAGCAACAATATACTGCAAACTGACCTCTATACTAAGCCCACAGATAGGAACAGTCTTCTCAGACACAACTCATTCCATCCTCCTGGGCTCATTCACTCTTTACCTTGCTCACAACTCATGCGAGTTAAACGTATTGTGTCAGATCCGGATACCATTAATTCCCGACTCATAGAAATGTCGAATAAATTCCTCAGCAGAGGTTTCCCTAAACATGTTCTGGAAGAGCATATTGAAAAAACCACTCATCTGTCCAGAACTGACTTAACTCAAACCTAAACATCCTAGATCCATACAGAAACGCATCCCGTGTGTCACCACATTTTCCCATTTAAGTCCAGACATCAAACGGATCATATACAAACACTGGTCCGTTTTATCAAATAATTTCCCCAACATCTTCCAAGACAAACCCCTTATGTCATACAAAAGAGCCAAAAATATTAGGGATAATATTGTACGGTCTGATCTTGGTTCCAACAAGGCACACAGCATACAAAGTACAATTACTGGTTCCTCCATTAAAGGAACATATCCCTGCCTATCCTGCGCTCAATGCGGGAATGTTACAAAAGGCTCCACTTTCACCCACCCATCCACCGGGAAGAAATTTAACATCAATGGCCACTACTCCTGTGTTTCCAACTATGTAGTGTTAATTAAATGTCCATGTGGATTAGGATATGTTGGGGAAACCATTCAAAAAATAAAAGAACGAATATCTCAACATAAGTCGAATATACGCACTACCAAATTAGAAGCACCCCTTGTCCAACACTTTACCAAATATGGTCATTCAGTTAGTCAGCTTCGATTCCAAGTCATCGACTGGATATCACCACCAAGACGAGGAGGTAACCGTGAGCTGCTGTTACAGGAGAGAGAGATGTCTTGGATCCGACGCCTTAACACTCTTGAACCTCATGGTCTTAATAGAGATTATGTCTTTGACTAATAAATCATCCTCTTCTTCTTTTTTGTTAATTCTTCTATGTTAATCCTTCTCTATGTTTTTCTTTCAGGGCCAGAGCCGTCTAATAACGGGTGGCGACACCCGTGAAGCACGCCCTAGCCGTTGGTATATGTCCTATGTGATATCTATGCTTTAGTCATTATACTGTATCCAACCCATTATTAATTTGTGACGTCACGTTCTTGCAACATGCATGACATATATCCACTGATCTCCTACTAGGGCTCCACATATACATAGGTAGAAGCATCTCTTGTGTCATTTCGATCCTATTCTTTAATATAATTTCTCCCATATTTTTAAGGATTTATGATATGTGCCCTTAAATACATAATGGCCAATCAAATGATCACATACTTGCTCTCTTCATTACACTTTTTATTAGTGTTACATGTTGACATTTCAGCATATACTACCATAAACTATCCTCCGATTGTAATATAGTCGCCACCGGTCATTTGACCCTTGAGTACACGCACATTATGAGCATATCTTAATGACCGTTCCTTGTCGTCTATCCCCGACGTGCATGCGCCTACATTTGAAACATTACCTCAACTAAAATGGCCGAACTCTACCTCCCGGCCCTTGTGCGCATGCGCGTACCTTTCGGCCTCTGTGCGCATGCGCATATAGAGACAACACGTCATTTTACCTGGCCGGCGCCCAGCTATGACCTCCTCAATATCGCGAGATCACGAGCGCTACCCAAAAGGCGGGAACCCGCCTATTTAAAGCACTCCCAAACATACTTCAGATATGCCGGCCCTCCATGCATCCGCTCACGCAACTAGGTAAGCTAAACAGGAGTAGATACTTCTCTCCTCAATTACTCTATACTACGTTTCTGACTGTGCTGTTACTTTATCTCCAGAGGGAACATTCCCCTATACACATATATACGCATTTAGCATATAATGTGTATATACACTCTGGCCCTATTCCTTACACTCTTATCTTTTCTCCCTACTCTATTTGTTGTGCACTTTATTCTAGTGGTCCATTTTTGCTCTAATGCCTGATGTAATTAATACTGCATATTTTTAGTACATGATGTTTGTCAGCTATATGGCTGGATACCCGTCTCATGGGGAACATATAAACTCTTCCCTCCTCCCCCCCCCCTTTTTTGAACCATGTTTCTTGAATCATGTTATTTATGATTGTATTGCAACTAATTATTTGTTTGCATCATGTACTCACAGAACCTTCTAATTTTGTAATCATGGCAATTATAAATATTGTATTCATACATATTTATTTGTTTTCTTTATTGTATTTCAACTAATTACTTGTTTGAATCATGTACTCACAGAACTTTGTAATCATGTCAATTGTAAATATTGTATGTATTCATACATTATTTATTTTATTTTTTTCTTCTTTTCTTTTTTCTTTTTACATCAGCCTGATGAAGGGCATGCTTTTTGCCCGAAACGTTGCCTCAGTCCCAAAAAGGACCTCTATGTCCGGCAAATAAAAAGCATTAATCTAATACTGGAGTGCTGTCTAAATTATTCTATTACTTACTAGTTCCGAGAGGTGGAGCAAGGAACGCACTTAGACGCGCACCCTAAATCAGCCTTAGATAGAGTGCCGTGATCATCTCGTGATTTCTTGTTTTGTACAGTGGTCCGGCCATCTTAACGCAATAGGGGAATAGATACAAAGCTGCATGAGCCGCCACCAGCAGATATCTATACTGGTTCTGAGTGCATGCGGTGTGGATATCTGATGATGTATCCGGTTCAGAAGAATGATGATTGGGGGGGGGGGGGGGGGGATAGAATGGAGAAGAGTTAGATTAGGGGATGTAATAAGCAAAGCTGTGTTTTTAGGGAACTGTGGATGTTGTGAATTAACCTAATTCCAGAGAACTGGCGCAGCTCGGGAGAAGTCTTAGAGAGGGTATTCGGATTATGATGGATGTCAGTTGTAAGTCATTGGCTGAAGGGAGAGCACATGTAGGATGGTAGACAGAGATGAGGGAGGAGGTGTAGGGGTGCAGCATGGTGGAGAGCATTGTGGGTAAGAATGAGGGCTTTAAATTGAATCCTGTACTGTATGGACAACCAGTGCAATGACTGGCGCAGGGCGGAGGCATCGTAGTAGCAGCTAGACACAGAGATGAGCCTGGATGCTGCGTTGAGGGAAGTCTGATGAGGGGGAGGCCAATTAGTAATTAGTTACAGAAATCAAGATGGGAATGGATCAGAACAACAATGAGAGTTCTTGTTGTTTCCACAGTAAGAAAGGGTCAGATTCTAGAGATGTTTTGAGGTGCAGGCGGCATGAGCGGGTGGGAGAATGAATATAGGAGGTGAAGGAAAGATTTGTGTCAAATATTACACCGAGACAGTAGGCGTGCTGCCTAGGCATGATGATAGTGACACACACTGAGATGGAGATATCAGATTTAGGTAGGTTAGTAGATCTAGAAAATACAAGTAGTCACGTTTTTGAAAGATTCAGTTTCAGATAGAGAGAGGACATGATGTTAGAGACAGTGGACAGTCATTGGTGTTCTGTAGTACTGCGCGGTTGATGTCACCGTTTGAAGTGTATAGTTGGGTATCATCGGCATAGAAATGGTACTGAAAACCAAATATGCTGATAGTCTGTGCGATCGGGGCTATGAAGAGAGAAGAAGAGGAGAAGACCTAGGACTGAACTTTGAGGAACCTCAACAGCAAGAGGGAGAGGACAAGAAGTAGAGCCAGCAATAGAGATAGGAAGAAAACCAAGAGAAGATGGTGTCCTTAAGGCTGATAGATTGGAGCATGGTGAGGAGGAGATGGTGGTCCACAATGTTAAATACTGCAGAGAGATCAAGGAGAATTAGTAAAGAGTAGTCGTCGTTGCATTTAGCTGTCAGCAGGTCGTTAGTCACTTTGGTAAGGTCAGTTTCTATAGAATATAGGGATCTGTGATTGTGGACTGAAATATGGATACGGTTATGTGCAGGCGGACAAGTTTTGATTACTGCATGCGGTCCCCTGTTCATTTTCCTACTGGCTGCAAAGTAATTAAAAACGTATTAATGTTTTCCATAATTAACTGCTTATTGCTGGGGGTCTAAGCAACGGGATAATATGATTGTGTCACTTGGGGTAATACTTTAATACAAAGGGGACTAAAGATTTCTGGTATCTCAACCCATTAATATTAGATTGGTGGGTCGACTTAAAGAATAACTGTCACATTTAGACCCTAATTTCAATTTTCCTATATGTAGTTACTAATAACATAATATTCCAGAATCAGTTACTATTAGACTGACTTACCCCATATTTAATAAGATTCAGCCCTTAGCAACCAGTCTGCAAAAAAAAAAAAAATCACTATTCAGTTAAGATGGCCGCCACTGCCCTCAACCTGAGGCTAATCCCGCCTGCCCTCACTAGCCAGTAACAATAGCCCCCCAAAAGTGTCAGTAACCAGAGCCCTCCCCCCTAAAGGGTTAATCTCCTGCAGCACAGAGGGGTCCTCTTTCCACATGTTGCTTTCATTTATACACTGAGCAGACAGCAGATCTCCCTTCCCTGGTCTGCGCTGCACTAACTCTACATTCTCCAGCTCTGCTGAGTGAGGGAACGTCTGCCAAGCGCAGGGAACAGGGAGAAGTGCACACAGCCCAGGCACTGTTATCAGCTGCTGGGGAGGACCTGGCTTTAATCATTTACTTACAGTCCCTGGCTGTCAGTAATGTGAGCCTGCATGCTGCGTGCTCCGTCCTTCAACAGATAGACGGACCATGCCTAGCAACCTTATTTTAAGCACAGGTAAAAAAAGGCAGTACAGGGAACAAAAATGTGGAATTAAGGGGTAATTGAACACACAGTGAAAAGTTGAAATAGGGCCACCAAGGTGATATTAATCACCACAATTCAATACTCCAAAAAAAAAATATACGACAGTTATCCTTTAAGGCTGTTTACAGGGGCTACAACACTCAAGCGCTTAGGCAAGGACATGACAGCTCCTTCAGTAGGCCTTCCAGTTGTATTACCTGTAGCAATGGAAAGATTCCCTACAGCTGCAGCAGTTCCACACGGCCATGCCTTTGGTGTGGCTGCCACTCGTAAAAGTAAAAAAATCTCTCTCTCTCTATTTATATATATATATATATATATATATAAAGGACCCATGTATGTATGTTCCGCGATCACTCAAAAACACAACCATCGATTTCAACGAAACTTTGTATACACATCCTTTGCTACCTGGAAAGAAATCTTGTGGGGGGGTCACAGCTCTCTAGGACGTACTGTTTCTGAGATATTCCCAAAAAATGACCTGCATTAGCCAATACAGGCCTGCAAGTCTTACTCTTCATATCCCAACTGCCATACACACGGTCACATGTCCCTTATCAGCCAGTAGAAGCTCGCAGGCCCTTAGTCTCCACATACACACAGTTTTACTCAAGGTTTCCATAACAACCCAGCCATTTTTCTTCACTGCTGTAGGTCAGCTTTAGGCTAGGGCTACACGACGACAATAAGTTGCACGACACATAGGGCACAACTACACTGCTCCATATGTCGCGCGACAACTTTTATAATGATAGTCTATGGTGTTGCACTGCGACATGTGACATGCTGTGACTGTGACACGACAGTCGCAGAAAAATACATCTTAAATGGATTTTTTGCAACTGTCGTGTCGCAGTACGTCACATGTCGCAGTGCGACACCATAGCCTATCATTATAAAAATTGTTGAGACAAAATGTTGTGAGACACGTCATCGTGTAGCCCTAGCATTAGAGGGGCAGGGTGCTGTGGAGGTCACTGTTAAAGAGGCGTTCACTGTGGATGTTACTGTTAAGGGGCAGGCCGCTGTGGAGGTCACTGTTAAAGGGGCGGACACTGTGGAGGTCACTGTTAATGGGGCAGAGGCCACTATTAAAGGGGCAACTGCTGTGGAGGTCACTGTTAAGGCAGCAGGGTACTATGAGGACTCTGTTAAGGCAGCGGGGTAATGTGGAGGTCACTATTAAGGGGGTGGGCCCCTGAGGAGGTCACTGTCAAGGGAGTGGGGTGCTGTGAAACTCACTGTTAAAGGGGCGGGCTGCTGTGAAGGTCAAAGTTAAGGGGATGGGCTGCTGTGGAGGTCCCATTTTAAAGTGGCGGGGCACTGTGTGGGAGTCAGTGTTAAGGGGTGGGGGACTGTGTGCTGTAAAGGTCACTGTTATGGGGGATACTGTCGATATCATTTAACGACACACACAAACATTAAATGAAATAGATGAAATATACCCGTGCAAAGCAGGGGCCTTCTGCCAGTGTATTATAAATGTATCATATGTAAAAATCAAAACTTAAAAATGAACTGTCTACCCAAATACAAGTACATTTTCTTACACTAACCTGCGTACTCTGATGTAGAATTACAAATTGTCCGTTAGCATTATCAAGCCAGTCTTCTGTACATATAAATACTCCATGTGCTTATTAGTACATAACCCAGCAGTCAAACTATGAAGTTACCCTATATAAATAAGCTTGTGGATCTTGACAACATTATATACATGCTGACAACTGGCAGAAGGAGTCAGGAACAAACTCCTAGATCTCAGGGGAGCATGGTGTGAGAGAATGACACTAACTGGGGCAAAACCTTTTTGTAATTTTGCCAAGTGATTTCCTTTAAAGGGGTTATCCCATGATTAACATAAAAAATTAATATATCATATAGTACATGACAGTCTCTTTCTAACAAATCTAACAAACTTTAGAATCAGCCCTGTACCTCACATGGATCCAGAGATCTCTCCATTAATTGCTCTGCTAGATTTATTTCAAGCTGGCAGCCTAGGGGGCATGTACTTTCTCAGGGAGTGTGTCCTTTCTGCTGCAGCTGGAGGCAGTTGAAGGATGGAACTGAGTATGTACGTCAACGTCTGTGAGCTGGACAGAGAATTTAGAAAAAGAGCAAACAGCAGGTGGCGCTATACAGATAGATTCTGTGGCTGTACTAAATGTTTAATTACATACATGCAAATACAAAAGTATTCAGACTCAGGTGCTGGTTTGAAAAATTTAGGACAATCTAAATCAGAAGATGGCACTCTCTCATTTGGAATGTCCATTAATTAGCTATAAAGAGTCTCTGGTGCTGGAGGACCCAGCATGTGCCTGTACTACATGGACAGCCCATTGATTGTACTGAACACTCGCTGCCAGATTCCTCAACAGATTAGCTGGTCACTGTGGGTCCCAGCAGAGGCACACCTTGTGATCAGTGCGGTTTCATGGGATCCTTCTAACAAAAAAGGGTTGTCAAAAGTAATTACCTCATTTAAGTTACGGTAGGCCAAAAAGCAAACTTAAAGGGTTTGTCCCACAAAAAATATTCTACAGTTTTCAAACTAGCTCCTGGAGCTGAATTCTTTTGTAATTGCATGTCATTAAAAATTTACCATAGCCACTGAGTTATTCAATGAAATATATCTGTATAGCGCCACCTGCTGTTTCTTCTTTTTTTTATTTCTTTGTCTGGCTCACTGAGAAGGCCGCACATGCTCAGTTTCATCTTTCAACTGCCTCCTGAGTTGTGATAGGGAGAGCATGGACACGCCCCCTTAGATGCAGCAGAAAAGACACTCCCTTGAGCTATCAGCTTGATATAAATATAGCAAAGCAATAAATGGGGAGATGTCTGGGTCCATGTGCTGGCTCTAGCTTTGTTAGAATGAGATTGTCATGTACTATAAGGTCTCCGATTTTCATTTTCTATATTAGTTATAGGATGACCCCTTTAAAATGGCTTGTTTCCAAAAACATCCACAGCCAAAAAAAGGGCATTAGGCTCTGTTCACATCTGCATCCTGGTAAACAATGATGCAGCTCTGGATTCATCACATTCTGGATACTGACAGCAGCCAACTGGAGAAACGGTGATGCATACAACGCTATTGCGCCCATCAAAAGTAATGGAATCTGCGATAGACACTCCTGAGAGCCTCTAACGCAGATGTGAACATAGCCTTACATTGCATCTCCCTGTACATTGTCAGACCCTTGCTGCGGAGATGTTGTGTAAGCTACAATTACAGGAGACAGTCCTGCTATTCTATTGTGTTATCTAGATATGATGAGAAAATGTATCAAGATACTTGCCATTTTCTTGTAGTAAACATTCTTCTCTAATGGGAAGTAGGTCACAGATGTTCCAGGGAATGATTCATAATTAGGTCGATGAATCACAATTTTTACATTTATTTTCCACAAAGAAATATTAGTTTTGTTACATGTAATCGACGCAGTTCTGTACCACGGTGTAAGTTAATAGTCTTGGACAGAAATTTTAGCATGGCTCCCTTTCAGACAAATGTCTTATTTAGATCCAGCACGGTACACATCTATGACAATTGCTCACATTCATCCAAGCTTGTGGAGAACATATGAACTCCATACCTAAGCTCTGTGCACATGGCTCTAATACCGATCCATACTGTAGACTTAGTGCCAAGGACAGGATCTGATCTCATCTTGGGTGTAAGGGGCAGTGGGGGTGGACCCTTTGTACCAACTAACCGGTTTGACTGTGGGCTAGGAGGTTATACTGCAGTCCTCTGGCTTTTACCCTTTAACCTCTATATAGGCATTCGGTGTGCAGGGTACCCACCAGGCCGCATCCTCTTGGAATAGTCCTGGTGTAGTTGATCCACAGGGGTCAGAAACACCAGTGCAAAGCTCCAAGGGGTCAGTAAAGAGGCAGATGTCAGGGCAGGCAGATTTCATGCAATTCCGTGAAACTAGTCTGAAAGCAGGGTGGGCAGCAAAGGGTTGGTATGCTAGACAGGCTAAGGTCAGGGCAGGTAGTGGAGTACAGATGTAGTAGAGTTAACACTCGTGCTTTATGAGATGTGCTATCTAAACTAAATACGTTAGGCAAACACCTTTAATTGCTTTTCAATGACTTTTGTTTTAAGATAACACGATAAGTTAAGAAATTTGAGTTAAGAGTTTGAGTGTTAACCCTGCTACATCTGTAGCATGGTCGGTAAACAGACAAAATTCGGTACATGGGCAGACAATCCGAATAGTGTACCTTCCCTGGAAAATTAGTAAACTAGGAACCTAAAGCTTTGGCACCTTTCTCCAGGGGAAGCTGTCATAAATACCCATAGATGTCCATCCATTGGCTGGCAGAGATTTGAAACAATTGGGACACTGGCCCTTTAAGAGCTAGGAGATGTGTGTGCACGCCTTAAGGCAGACAGAAAGAGGCCATGCAGCCTAGTGGGACACAGGAGTATGGCGCCCATCCCTGCTACAAGAATGCAGAGAAAAGCTGGGATTGGCTGCTGAGCTAGGTGACTAAAGTGGCACTTGTGCCCATCCCAGGTGGCAAGACAGCGGAGGGCACAGAGCACTGCCGTGACAGTGGGAGATCAGGAAAGTATTTCCCAAACTGACCCATTCACATGCTTGACACTACATTCACAGTTCTTTACATGCAGTTCAATATGACACCGATCACAATAACACTACAGGCCTCAATCTAACACAGGATTTGATTGACTCACTAAAATTGAGAATCCTTCAATGGACACATGTTTAGAGCCTGTTACACCATTTTTCATAAGGGCCCAACAAATAAAAAACCAAGCTAAAGTAGAGTTTGGAGCGGAGTCTACTACTCTTTTGAGGCGACTACACTTACTGATGTGACCTGCAATGATGAGAGCAGGCCTTAATGTGCAAGTGCACCTGTAAATGTTGGGTCGGCCCATGGAAGCCCAGTAAGTAACTATGTTGCTAATGATGTGTTTTCCTTATCCTGATGAAGGGCGTTGCATTCTATTCGAATAAATCTTGATCCCACTGAGAAGAATCCGTTGCCTATTCTTAGATCACATTGGGACTGACATCTGAAGTGTGAATCTGCCCTAAGAGGGTAAGTAGCAAGTGTATTGAGCTTATCTTGTCCATCCTCCTCTGGAGTGGTGCAAGTATACCTTGAATTTGTCCTGTGGCCCTAGCCTGGTGCTGGAGAACACCTCTGAACATTGTTTTTATTGGTTTTTAGACTGAATCAAAGGAGCATCTGAGAGAGATTTATTTCTGACCTTGCTCCTTTCAAAAATTCTAAACTAAAACAGGTCTACAGAACTTATTTTACTTAAAAGAACAAAAAGCTCCCCAAAATGTTCAGTACAAGCCAACATTAAGTTACAACAGATTATAAAAAGTTACAACCAAATAGTAAGAGAAAATCATACAACTAAATTTCTCTTATACCAAGCGGCAGTGATGCTAAATTGAGTTTCCTATCACTTGTCGGGTCTTAGGTTCAAGTACTTGTGCAATGACCCTGTGCTGCCAGTTATGTACTTGCTGAAGTGAATAGCTGGACAAAACCTGCTCATCGTGGCAGCCATCAAGTCGGTACTGGACATCGGGTTTGGCCTCCTATCAGGACTTTGGTAGCAGAGTTAAAGGAGTTGTCAGAGTTATTTTTTTGTTCTTTCTATGTTCCTAACTGGGCAAATGTAACAGCTTTCCAATTAACTCACTTTATCTCCAGTTGCTGGTTTCTCAGAGTTCACTGAGGGTCACATGACCTGTGATGTCAGCTTCTCTCCCTGCTCTGATAAAGGTCGTTTACAAGCCTGTAAACGAGACGTCACTGTGCTGGCCACGCCCCCCTTCTCTGCCGGGCTGCTCTCTCCTAGGATTCTTAACCCCTTCAGCTGCACAGACTGGGTAGCTGCAGCAGTGACAATTCTGGGCATAGGAGCTGACAGACTAGAGAGAGCATTGCACAAGAAGGTAGGGGAAAGATCCTGTGTGTATTAGCAGTGTCATTAAACAGCTGCCACACTTACAAGTTGCTGCAGAGTCTCCCAGCAGGCAGACATGTCACTCAGGGCAGCTCTTGTATCCACTCCCTTAGCAGTGCAGGGGGAGGGGCAGAGAGAGTTTTCCTTGCATGTAAACAAAGGGCCAGAAAAGAAACAGGGAAATGAGGAAATATATATATATTTTTGCATAAAACTTGCTTAGCTTAGTTATATATTGCTTCCCATCAGATTTTCTGTGCTATATATATTTTTTCCATAACTCGGACAACCCCTTTAAAGGCTATGATCACCTTTGGGAGCATTTTTGCGTTTCACTCATTTTTTTCCATTCTTTATTAAAAATATTTAGGTATACATAGCCTTTAAGCATTGCTCCAGCTGTGCAGAGAGAGTACTTAGTGGTTGTGATAGACTGACATTGCTTTGCCCTCTAGCATCAGCAGGTTACATGAATATCCTGAAAGAGGATTTATATTGCAAAGTGTCATATAGCAGGCAACTAGGATGTATTCTTCCTTAAAAAAACAAAAAACGGAAAAGGACTTTGTTGTAGGAGTGGGAAGAAAAGAGTCCACTTGATCATTTACGACAGTCCAGTGTTTGGAATATCTATCAACCTTCATTATGGTGCCAGACGAGATGGCTCTTTAAGAAAGATGGCACCCAAACTGGGGAAGAATAGGTGATGTCAGCCTTTGGGAGTCATGACATGTGTGTTGTTGGAGGTGTTAAGAAATAGGCCTAAAAGCTGGTAAGGCAATATTGTATAGTTAGTGGCCAGATGGCGAAGGATTCTCTTTTCTATTCTGTACATAATTATCTTGATTGAGAATTAAATAAAGTTGGCTGACAATAGTTTAAACGAAAACCATCTGTGGCGAAACCAACCTCGCCACTGGGTTTTGGAGGGGCCTGGCTACTAGCCTCTTGCCCCAGGATTATGGGCCCTCTCATCAGCCAGGCCTCATTTGTTCACAAAGGACTTGGACTAACTTGAACTCTCACCCCCACGAATTAGACAAGGGTTCAAGTTAGTCCATTACGTTTGGTAATTGTATTTTGTGGATTGCGTCTCAGACAATGCTCATTGTGTTAGTTAATTGCGTCTCAGACAATGCTCATTGTATTTTGTTTATTGCGTTACAGACAGAGGGAAGGGGATTTTGTGTACAATTGCTGGGGAGGTTTGAATACTGTAAATGCATGTGATTGGCTGTTTTTACAAAACCCTGTGGGTGGTGGCCTTGTTGGAAGATGTGTATAAAATGCTTGTGTGTTAGAATAAAGTGGTTGCTTTTTATACCTTCATGAAGTTTTGGCTCATGTTTGGGGAATGCGATAACTACACTCTTGGGGATTGCTATATCAAAATACTCCCCTGAGTATAAGCTCTTGTCAGAGCTTGTTCATGGTTCCTGCTCTCTGGATGTAGGAGAGGTTCACCCACTGGAAGCTGAAGCCCAGTCTTGGATCCAGCGTGGGTGGAGGACGGTGAGACCCCAACCAAGCTGCGGCAGTTCGTGGGGTCTGCAGTGCGTACGGTGTCAAGTGGAGTGCTTTGAGTCCTCTGGAAGCACTAGGAGCATATATCGACGGAGGTACCCGGTCGGGGTGCTAGGCGTTCCGTTACACCATCTGCTTCAGACTGAACATCTTAGTGTGTCTCTTGCCCCGGGCCCGTCAACCCCAGAAGAAGGCGATCTTTTGAGCCATCCCATTATACAAGATGCAGACAGCTGCATACAATAGGCTGCTGTATATAGCATTCTACCTGCATAAGGTGTATCAGATGAACATCTTCAGGTAGAAACCTGTGGTGGACGGGTGCGGAGGCCTTTTTATCTCTACTAGGAGGGGGTAGTCATGCTGTTACTACTGGAAAGAGCTTGAGAGGTGTGTCCTGCTGTGACTACTGTGTAAATGGAGGGGGACACTAGTAGAAGTAAGGGCTGCTGTGAATATATCATGAGGAGGCTGTTTACTACTGCTAGTACCTTAGATGACTTCTTCACATGTAAAGTTAAGTCCATGCTCACACATCACCAGTAGCAGTACATCCGTTCGTAGCAAACACCCACAAGTTGCCAATAAACTCTCCATCTGTCAATATCTAAAGAAACTACATGTAGAGAGTTCTAGAGAAACCTGTGATTCCTGAGCCAGTGGTTCGGGAACAGGACTACATCGATCTAAGAGCCACATGAAAACAAGTGTAACAATGTCAGAACCTGCGAGATGTTACAAATATAAGGAATATTTATTTATAATGTTACATGAGAAAATATCCTACAAGTTCTCAGAAACATACAAGATGGCATCAATAAGATCTCCAGTCTTCCTCAAAGCTTTCACAGCCACGTTCCTCTCCACTGATAACTGATCCATCAGCACCTCAATGTCTCTGACATCCAAGCCGGTTTCATCTTCCGCTTCTTCCCCAAATGCCTGAAAAACGGCTCCGTTGGCAATAAAAGAGGACAGGTTGTCCTTGGTCACGATTTTTCCTCTACAGACCAGTCTTATCTTCTCTGGGGGAATTCTTAGATGACTGCACAGAAACAGGAAGGTTTCTTCCCCACATTCACTCTTTGATACTTTGAGTTCAGATCTTCCATTTTTGTTTTTTAGTTTTATTATAGCGTAACTCTCCGATTGTGGATGACAAGCGTCTTCCATTGTTTTGTGAACAGTTGTACAATGGAGTTTATGGTCAAACCACTGCTGGCATTCCTGGGAGCTGTGTACAAACAGAAATGGTGAGTAACTGGACAAGGAATCAGACCTGGATATATCATTCATTCATTGTGATCTTCATATCTACACTCCACTAGGACTATCAAGCAAATCCTCTCTGTAGTTATAATACTACAAGATTTATTTTACTAAACAGCAGCATTTTATACCCCGGTCTTAGTAAAAAGTCCAGTGTTGGCCTTTTCAACCAATTTAAAGGGAACCTGTCACCGGGATTTTGTGTATAGAGCTGAGGGCATGGGTTGCTAGATGGCCGCTAGCACATCCGCAATACCCAGTCCCCATAGCTCTGTGTGCTTTTATTGTGTAAAAAAAACCGATTTGATACATATGCAAATTAACCTGAGATGAGTCCTGTACGTGAGATGAGTCAGGGACAGGACTCATCTCAGGTTAATTTGCATATGTATCAAATCGTATTTTTTACACAATAAAAGCACACAGAGCTATGGGGACTGGGTATTGCGGATGTGCTAGCGGCCATCTAGCAACCCATGTCCTCAGCTCTATACACAAAATCCCGGTGACCCTTTTAACCCCTTAAAGACCAGGCCAATTTTCATTTTTGCATTTTGGATTTTTCCTCCCCACTTTCCAATAACCGTAACTTTTTTTTTTTTTCGTTCACATAGCTATATGGAGGGCATATTTTTTGCAGGACAAGATGCATTTAATGCTACCATTTAATTTATCGTATATTGGAAAGTAGGAAAAAATTCAGCAGTGTGTGATAAAATTGAAAAAAAACATAATTCCACCAAGGGTTTTGACATCATAGCGTTTACTGTGCGCTAAAAATATTTACCCATATTCTGCCGCTCTTACCACTTTTAACAAAATAAAAACCTTTGAAAAAAAAAATTCTTTGCATTGCCATATTCTGACAGCCAAAACTTTTTTATATTTCGGTCTACAGAGCTGCATGAGGGCTTGTTTTTTTGCATAACAAACTGTCTTTTTTTATTGGTAACATTTTTGTGGTATGTATGACTTTTTAACCCCTTAGGGACGCATGACGTACCGGTACGGCATGTTTCCAAGTCCTTAAGGACCCATGACGTACCGGTACGTCATGGGTTTAAAACACGATTGCGGCGCGGCGGGGGTTAATCGGAACAGGATGTCCGCTGAAATCATTCAGCGGGCATCCTGTCACAACGCCGGGGGGGGGGGGGTCATGTGACCCCCCCGTGTTGGCGATCGCAGAAAACCGCAGGTCAATTCAGACCTGCGGTTTGCTGCGTTTCCGGTCTATTCGGGTCTCCGGTGACCCGATAAACCGGAAAAAGACTGTGATCGTTGGTGTGATTACACACCACCAATGACAGTCCGAGCATTTGGGAGAGGCGGTGCTGGCCGTGGTGCTGATGTCTGCTGTCCAGGGTGCTGATTGATGCTGGAGAGAGGCGGGAGATTCAATTTCCCGGCGCTCCTCTCTCCCCTCCTCTTCCTGTTTCAGCACCTGCACCGTACAGCACCGTCCTTACCACGCTCCTGCGATCCCCCCCGTCGGCACCCATCACCCTCCTGCACCCATCACCCTCCAGGTAGGTTAGGGTCAGTGAGGGAGAGGCACCGTTAGGCAGGGGTAGAAGGGAAAAGTCAGTTAGGAAAAAAAAAAACACTTTATCTAAATTTATTCTTTTCTAGCTTTGAGACCCTGACCCTAGACCCCCCCTGCCACTTGCACTTGCGTGCGCTGACTGGCCGGCACTCTTAGCATCCGGCCACTGTTAGCGCATCGCCCGCCCCACCGCCGATCAGCGTTGTACCGCTGATCAGCAAGTTTGAACTTTTTTTTTTTCCCTAACACTTGTCCATTTTTTTTTTTTTACTTTTTAGTACGTGAACACCCGTGCCCCCACACACACGCACATACAATAAAGTTTTACACGCACGCCCGGATCGTCCCTGGCCAACATTTTCTAGGTGTGGTCCCCCATACTGGAAAGAAGGGACGAACCCAAAAAAGATGCAGAGTGTGTCACAGGAGGGGGATACGGAAGGACACCACCACTCAATGTGACACTTGCCCCGATCATCCGGGCCTCTGCGTTATCGATTGCTTCAGGGAGTATTACACTTCCATTGAGTACAAAATTTTTATAATCCCCAACAGTCCCCTAGAGAACATAAAAAATTATGGCTTTCAGACTTTGGAGACATGGAAACAATTTTTTCCCCAAAAATTTTAGTTTTAGTGCAGGCATCCTCAAACTGTGGCCCTCCAGATGTTGTAAAACTATAACTCCCAGCATGCCCAGACAACCACACAGCCATCAGCAGGGCATGGTGGGAATTGTAGTTTTACATCTGGAGGGCCACAGTTTGAGGATGCCTGCTTAGTGTCTCCAAAGTCTGAGAGCCATACATATTGGGCATCACCGCGTCCGTAAAAATCTTCTCTATAAAAATAACATGTAACCCAGCCCCCCCGGATGAACAGCGTTAAGAAAAAAAACGCTATTTTTTGTCACCTAACATCACAAAAAGTGTAATAGCGAGCGATCAAAATGTCATATGCACCCCCCAATTAGTGCCAATAAAACCGCCATCTCATCCCGCAAAAAATGAGCCCCTACATTAGATAGTCGCCCAACAAAAAAAAAAAAAATCTGTAGCTCCCAGGCTATGGAGATACTAAAATAATTTTTTTGGGTTCCTAAAATGATAATATAGTGTAAAATCTAAATAAATTTTAAAATGTAGACATAATAGAAATCGCCGCGTCCGTAAGAATCTGCCCTATAAAAATAACATTTGACCAAACCCCTCGGATGAACAGCGTTAAAAATATAAAATAAAAACGGTGCCAAAACACAAATTTTTTGGCAAAATTTCCATTTGAATCCTTTTTTTCCGGTAATAAAGCAAGAGTTAACTGCCAAACAAAACTAAATATTTATTGCCCTGATTCTGTAGTTTGCAGAAACACCCCATATGTGGTCGTAAATGGCTATATAGCCACACGGCAGGGCATAGAACGAAGGGAACTCCATAAGGTTTCTGGACGGCAGATTTTGATGGACTGGTTTATTTACACCATGTCCCATTAGAAGCCCCCCCTGATGTAGCCTATTCTAGAAACTCCTAAAAAGTGACCCCATCTAAGAAACTACAACCCTCAAGGTATTCAAAAGTTACTTTATAAACTTTGTTAACCCTTTAGGTGTTCCACAAAACTAAAAATAGCGAATGTAGAAACAATTTTTGAATTTTAATTTTTTGTTACCTTGCCTCAAAAAAGTGTAATATAGAGCAACCAAAAATCATATTTACCCTAAAATAGTCCCAAAACAACAACCACCTTATCCCGTAGTTTCCTAGATGGGGTCACTTTTATGGAGTTTCTACTCTAGGGGTGCACCAGGGGGGCTTGAAAGGGTACATGGTGTAAATAAACCAGTCCAGCAAAATCTGCCTTCCAAAAACAATATGGCGTTCCCCTTCTTCTATGTCCTGCTGTTTAGCCAAATAGTAGTTTACGACCACATATGGGGTGTTTTTGCAAACTACAGAATCAGGGCAACCCATATTGAGTTTTGTTTGGCAGTTAACCCTTACTTTATTACTGGAAAAAATGGGTTAAAATTGAAAATATTCCCAAAAATTTTAATTCCAAAATTGTTTCTCCATCTGCCGTTAACTCTTGTGGAATACCTAAAGGGTTAACAAAGTTTGTAAACCCAGTTTTGAATACCTTAAGGGTGTACTTTCTTAGATGGAGTCACTTTTTTGGAATTTCTATTCTAGGGGTGCAACGGGGGGCTTGAAAGGGACATGGTATAAACAAAACCAGTCCTGCAAAATCTGCCTTCCAAAACCCATATGGCGTTCCCCTCCTTCTATGTCCTCCCGTTTGGCCAAACAGTAGTTTACGACCACATATGGGGTGTTTCTGCAAACTACAGAATCAGGGCAACCCATATTGAGTTTTGTTTGGCAGTTAACCCTTGCTTTGTTCCTGGAAAAAATTTATTATATTGGAAAATTTTCCCCCAAAAAATCGAAATTCTTAAATTTTATTTCCATTTGCCATGAAGTCTTGTGGAAACTAAAGGGTTAACAAAGTTTGTAAAATCAGTCTTGAATACCTTGAGGGGTGTAGTTTCTAAAATGGGGTCACTATTTGATGGTTTCCATTACGTAAGCCTCACAAAGTGACTTCAAAAAAGTGGGATTTGGAAAATTTCTGAAAAATTAAACTTCTAAGCTATGTAACATCCCCAAAAAATAAAAATAACATTCCCCAAATGATACAAACATGAAGTAGACATATTGGGAATGTAAAGTCATCATAATTTTTGGGGGTATTACTATGTATTACAGAAGTAGAGAAATTGAAACTTTGAAATTTGCTAATTTTTCAAAATTTTTGGTAATTTTTTTTTTTTAATGTAAATAAATTAACTTTTTGACCCAATTTTAGCAGTGTCATGAAGTACAATATGTGACGGAAAAACAATCTCAGAACGGCCTGGGTAAGTAAAAGCGTTTTAAAGTTATCAGCACTTAAAGTGACACTGGTCAGATTTGCAAACAATGGCCAAGGAAATAGGGATGAGTCCTTAAGGGGTTAATCAATCATCGCTATAAAATTTTTTGGGGGGAACAAGATGACAAAAAAAACGGTGAACCGTGTGTTTTTTTTTGTTTGTTTTTTTCGTTACCTTGTTCACCGCACGGGAATAAATGTTTATTTTTTTTTATTGTTTATATTTTTTTAAATGTAAATCTGGGAAAGGGAGGTGTTTTAAACTTTTATATATTTGTGTTTTTTATGTATTTATGTATTTTTTTTTTACTTATTTCACTTTTTACCTGATGGGATAGAAGATATACGGTAATATTTTTTATAGAGCAGGTTGTGGTGGATGCGGCAATACCAAATATGGTATGTCTATTTCTTTTTATTTTTTTTTCAGTGTTACACAATAAAAGCATTTTTTTAATCATGTTTTTGTGTGGCTATTTTGTGAAAAAAACATTTTAATGATGGTTTGAGGGCTTCCTTTTTACAGGATGAATTGACATTTCCACTGGTACCATTTTGGGGTACACATGACTTTTGATCGCTTGATATTATGATTTTTTGGGAGGCAAGGTGACCAAAAAAATGGCTGTTCTGATATTGTTTTTATTTTTTATGGTGTTCATCTGACAGGGTAGATAATTTGATATTTTTATAGAGCCGGTCATTACAGATGCAGCGATACAAAATATGTACATTTTTTTTATTATTTGGCGACACCAAATATGACTTTTTTTTTCCAACAATGGAAATAACAAAGGGAAGTACAGTACAGGGCTCAATTGTTGGACGGTTCAGTCCTTAGACCTTCGTCAGCCAGTTGCGCTAATTAGCCCAGGTAGGAATAAACATGGAGGAGCCCATTAGAGGTTATTTCCATTTGATGTGCGTGAAAAAATTTGTATGTGTTTCATCTGTGAAGATGTCAGTTTTTTGCCCTTCAGGTCTCATCCATATTCCACGGACACTGCCATCTGTGTTGCATCCGTGTTTTTTCACGGACCCTTAGACTATAATGGGCATTACGGACCAAAGTAGTGAATGTCTCTGTGATTTTTTCACTGACCCACTGTCAGTACAAAAAATAATCAGGTGTTAACAAGCATCAACGGGTATGTGTGCTGTCCGTGGAAAAAAAGGAAATGTGAGCACAGCCTTAACCACTTCCCGACCACCCATTGACTATAAACGTTCTGGGCGGTCGGGTTTATCTATGAATGGACATTTTGGAATGTCCAATCAGAGATTGCAGCTGCACGCTAATTGTGCAGCTGTTTTGCTGGGGGCCCGCTGTCAGTGACAGCAGGGCAACCCAGAGAGAAGGCAGGGACCGTTCCTGTGTGTCCCTGCCTTCTAGATCGCTGTATACACAGCGCTCAACGAGTGCTGTGTATACAGCTGAGGAAGCGATCTGCCTCTTCCTGTCCCGGCCCGGTGATCATGTGACCGCCGGGGCCGGAAGAGTGCAGGAGCTGTCGGGTCTTCCATAGACCTCGATCAGCCCTGCACTGAGGCTGTACAGCCTCTCTGGGGGCTGTATTTCCCCTGTAACTGGGGCTACTATGTCAGCCCCAATTACAGGAGAAATCAATAGTTAAAAAAATTAAAAATTAAGTTAAATGTCCCCCAGAGGTCTTGTATGACTTCATGGGGGACACAAAGTGTAAAAAAAATAAAGTGTTATGAGGAGAAAAAAAAAGTTTCACATAAAAAAAAAATTAAAAAAAATCCAACATTAAAAATAGAAGAAAAAAAAATAAAATAGAGATATTTGGTATCACCTTGGCCGCAACGACCGGCTCTATAATAATATCACATGATAAACATTGCGCCAAAACAGTTTGCTCACCTCCCAAAAAACATAATGTTAATCAATCAATAAAAACTTCACCTCATCTCTTAAAAAATTAGCCCCCACACAAGACCATAACCAGAAAAATACACCAATTTTTTTTTTTTTTCTAAAAATGCTCTTATTGTGTAAAGCGTAAAAAAAAAAAAAAGACATTTGGTATCGCCGCATCCGTAACAATTCGCCCTACAAAAATATCACACGATCTACCCCATCAAGTGAACGGTGTAAAAAAAAAAAAATATGCCAAAACAGCTTTTTTTTTTGTCACCTCACAAAAAAACATATCAATAAATCTAAAAGTCGTACGTACCCCAAAATAGTAGCAATAAAAATGTCACCTTGTCCCGCAAAAAACAAGCCCTCACACAAGACTAGCCAGAAAAATAAAAAATTTAATAAAATATGGCTCTAAGAAAGTAGCAACATAAAAACATGATTTTTTTTCTAAGAATGTTTTTATTGTGTAAAACGTAAAAATAAAAAACTAGACATATGACGTATCGTTGCGTCCGTAATGACCGGATCTATAAAAATATCACATGATCTACCCCATCCAGTAAACGGTGTAACAAACAAATAGAGAAATGACACAAAACTGCTTTTTTTTGTGACTTCACCTGCCAAAAAAATGAGATAAAAAGCAACCAGAAAGCCAAATGTACCCCAAAATAGTGGCAATAAAAACTACAGCTTGTCCCGAACAAAATAAGCCATCACGCAGCTCATTAAACAAAAATTAAAAGTGTTATCGCTCTTAAAAACCATGACAGAAAATTCCATGTTAGAAAATCCATATGCCGCTCCTTCCGTTCTGAGCCCTGGCGTATCCCCAAATAACAGTTCATGACCACAGTTGGGGTCTTACTATATTCAGGAGAAAATGGGTAGCACATTTGGGGGGGGGGGGTAGATATTCTCCTGTTATCTTTTGTGAAAAAGAAAGTTTGTGCCTAAAGCACAATTTTCTTGTTAAAAAAAAATATATTTTTTTTTCATTTTCACACCTAAGTATTAAAAATTCTATGAAACACCTGTTGAGTTAAGTGCTTGGCTACACCCCTTAAAAATTCCTTGGGTGGTGTAGTTTACAAAATGTGGTCACTTTTTGGGGGGTTTCACTGTGGGGGTACATCAGGGTCTCTTCAAATGCAACATAGTGCCAAAAGACCATTCCAGCAAAATCTGCCCTCCAAAAACCATATGGCGCTCCTTGCCTTCTGAGCCCTGCCGTGTGCCCATACAGTGGTATACAACCACATATGCAATGTTTCTGTAAACGGCAGAATCAGGGTAATAAAAATTGAGGTTTGTTTTGTTGTTAACCCTTGATGTGTTCCAGGAAAAAATTGATTAAATTGGAAAATCTGCAAAAAAGTGAAATTTATTAATTTCACCTCTATTTTGCTTTAATTCCTGTGGAATACCTAAAGGTTTAACAACATTTCTAAAACCAGTTTTGAATAGTTTGAGGGGTGTTGTTTCTAAAATGGGGTCATTTATGGGTTGGTTCTAGTATGTAAGCCGCAAAAAGTGACTTCAGAACTGAACTGGTCCTTAGAAAAGCTGACTGGAAATTTTCTTAAACTTCTAACGTCCTAAAAAAATAAAATTACATTGCCAAAATTATGCCAACATAAAGTAGACATAGGTGAATGTTAATTAATGAATATTTTATGAGGTATTAAAGGGAGTCTGTCACCACATTTCAGCATATTAGACCGATCAAATAGGGTTATATGATCCACCCAGAACTTAAAAACGGTACCTTTGTTGTAGAAAACAGACTTTTCTTTTAGCCGAAAATGAACTTATAAGGTTATGTTAATGAGCCCTCTCAAGTGCCCAGGGCGGTCTCTCAATCCTCGGAGCCCCAGGCAGCACCTCCTAAACGGCTCATAACCCCGCCCTCCGTGCGCCTCTGCCCGCCCGTTTACTCCCCTCCCCTGTCCTTTTCCACTGCGGCTGTGCGGTCCAAATCGTAGCGGGCGCATGCGCAATGCGATGCCCGCTCCTGGCAGGGCATCGCAATACCTACTGCGCATGCGCCCGCTACGATTTGGACCGCACAGCCGCAGTGGAAAAGGACAGGGGAGGGGAGTAAACAGGCGGGCAGAGGCGCACGGAGGGCGGGGTTATGAGCCGTTTAGGAGGTGCTGCCTGGGGCTCCGAGGATTGAGAGACCGCCCTGGGCACTTGAGAGGGCTCATTAACATAACCTTATAAGTTCATTTTCGGCTAAAAGAAAAGTCTGTTTTCTACAACAAAGGTACCGTTTTTAAGTTCTAGGTGGATCATATAACCCTATTTGATCGGTCTAATATGCTGAAATGTGGTGACTGACTCCATTTAACAGCAGAGAGATTCAAATTTAGAAAACAGTGATTTTTTTTAAATTTTCGTTAACTGATTGATTTTTTTTTAATAAATAAAGGTAAAACATATTGACTCAAATTTACCATTAACATGAAGTACAATGTGTCACAAGAAAACAATCTGTGAATGGCTTGGATAAGTTATTACCACATGTAAGATTTGCAAAATTAGGCCTGGTCAGGTAGAGGGCAAATGTGAGTGTCGTGGATTATCTTCCGGAGTCGTCCTCCACTGGCACCCGTTTCACACTGTGTGTGGGAACCAAACATGCATGTATGGGATTTTTACTGGCTGCCTATCACGCGGTGCCTGTGAGCCCCCAACCGATCAGATACTGTTGTCGCTATTAACCTTGACATTTAATGACCAGGATCGGTTTCTCCAATCCAAGTCATTGCGACTGGGTGTTTTCTGTATTATACAGCGAGCACCCGCCGCATGTTTGTGTGTCCACTTCATACATTCCCAGCATGCAAATGCCATACATGTACAGCATTTCTTGTTAAGGGGCTATAAAAGAAAATGGACATACAGCCTTACTAGTAATCTATGTCTCATCTGAGAACTATACTGGGCCCACGTATGCAAATGTCCCTTTTACATACCATTGGCAAATATACACACGGCAATTCCTTTTTTTTTTTTTTCAAAGGGGTTATCCGAGCCTGGAAATGCCCCCTAAATGCCCGGGCTCCTCACACTGATTCTACTTACCTGGCTCCCGCACGGCCGCCGCTGCTTCTCCCCGTGTGCGGATGAAAACGTCCGGTGTCGGGGACAGCCAATGGCAGGTGGTGACGGGGACGCTACGGAGGCCGGTCACCCCCAATACCAGATGTTTTCATCCGCACACGGGGAGAAGCCCCGTTGACCAAGCAGGGACCAGGAGCGGCGCAGGGAGAGGGAAGCCAGGTAAGTAGAATCAGTGTGAGCAGCATTTCCAGCCTCGGATAACCCCTTTAACTATATTGGAAAGCATAGAGGACCAGACTTTACAATTAGAGATGAGAGAATTTCCGCTTATGAAATTCGTTCACGCTTCGTTTACTGGTAAAAGCAGAATTGTGTTTATGGATTCCGTTACCACGGACCATAACGCAATTCTATGACTTTAGAGGCATTCCATTATTTATTCCGTCATAATAGAAGTCTATGGGCCGCATAACGGATCCGTCTCATTTCCGTTATGCAACAGAGGATTTCCCTGCATAACCGAAACGGGACGGATCCGTTATGCGGCCCATAGACTTCTATTATGACGGAATAAATAATGGAATGGCTCTAAAGGCGTTCCGTTGTGCATTCAGTCATAGAATTGCGATATGGTCCGTGGTAACGGAATCCATCACGCAATTCTGCTTTTACCAGTAAATGAATCGCAAACAAATTTCAAAATATGAAATTTGCTCATCTCTATTTACAATACAAAGGCATTATAAAAAGGTTTCCTGTAAATGGAAGTAAATGGCAACTTCATACATTCAGTGTATACGCTGGGAAATAAACATACTGTTATGAGACCACCCAACTAATGTGCATGGGGGGCTCCTGAGAGAGAGAGAAAAAGAAATCACGAGAAATTCAAGTCTGATAAAATCCAAATATTCTTGAAAATTCAGGGTGAATTCCTAAACGATAGATGGATTCGCTCATCTCTAGCCCAATCTGTCTGATCTCAGGGAGATAAGTCACCGCCAGAGGGGTCTGCTGAAAACACCTCCTCAAGAGACACCAGTCCTGGGTCTTTCAAACTCTCATCTCTTACATATTATTTAGTTTATACACAAACATTAATTGTATCCATAGAAACGCATCCAGATCCATACAAAACTACAAATGCTGATAATTATCTACAACAAAGGTATCTGCAGTAAGTAACTACCCACCAGGGCCAGCTCCAGTCTCACCAGTACAGCCTCTTCCTGCACCAGTACACAGCCACCATCTCTACAGCAACCACAGGATGCAGCGAGGTCCCGCACTTTCATCATTCTCCACTTTTGTTTTTTTTTCTGTTAAATAATAACTATGAAAATTAGGAGTGTTTTTTTTGTTTTGTTTTTTCCAACCCCCTCCCCCTTCTCCTTCCCACGGAAACTGTTAATTATTGCATTCGATTTGCTGCAAACAATGACGAATCTGCTGAACTCACGTCACAGACGTTTTGCTACAGAAATGTTGCTGGGATTACAGTGACCTCTAGTGGTTGGTAGAGTCCATTACAAGGACATGATGCATCGTGCGGTGTTATTACTATTGTGTGTATCATGTAGTAGTCTGTACATGTCTTCTTCTTACAACCAGTCCCCGCACATACATGGCTGCAGGGAGGGAGTATGAGCAACTTCTCAATGCATTAACCTCACCCTTAAATACTTGGGCTGCAGGTTTCAAAACTGGCTTGGAAGCCGCTGCCACACCTGACAACTTTCAGATGGAACAAAAATGGACAGGAGCCAGTGCAGGAGAAGACCCAGGATTTTAGGTTCATGTCTATGGTTATGCAGATGGGGGCGCACGTATAAGGGGTCCTACATGGAATGCAGTAGATCTTTTGCACTTAAACAAGGGGTCCTTAAAGGGGTATTCCAGTTACATTAAGTTATCCACTATTAGATCATTGGGGGTCCAACCGCTGGGACCCCCACTGATCACAAGAATGGGGGCACCATTTCCCCTGCAGCCCTCTAAAATTGCATGCATGTGGCTGCTCTATGAATTTCTATGGCTATACTCCCATAGAAATGGAGCAGCCACCCATGCCCGACCATGGTCGTTCCGTTAATTTCAGAGGGCTGCACGGGAAATGGGGCCCCCATTTTTGTAATTGGTGGGGGCCCCAGCAGTAGGACCCCCACCGTTATAATAGTTATCCCTCTATCATGTGGATAGGGGATACCTTAATGTAACCGGAATACCCCTTTAAACTACACTCCTCAACATTGAAATTGTAGCAGCAAGAAGGAAATGTAATGGAATTATGGAAATCACAGAATCGATCGACATGTTTATTATATGAAAATGATAAAAAATGGAAACAAAATATTCTAAACATCTCCGTTTATTCAGTATTGAGTATAAGCGTCACGCGCAGAAATACACACACTTACCTTGGCATGCTGTCAGTGAGGTTATTAATGGTTGTCTGAGGAATGCTTTGCTGCTCTGAATGCACTTGGGCACACAGATCATCAAGATTTGCTGTTGGCAGCTCCATTTGTAATTACTGACCAGTTATGTCGTAGATACGCTCGATAGGAGATAACTCCTCAGATGCTGCAGGCCATGTCATATGTTTAGGCCACTCAGGCTGCTCATAGTAGCGAGATTAACATGCAACTCTGTGTTTTCCTGTTAAAAAAAAACAGCTCCTGGGACACTTTGGAGAAATGGCCATACCACTGGTTCCACAACCAAATCAATGTAATGCCGAGCTGTTAGTGTAGCTGGAATAAAGACTACAGCTCCCATATATTATGCCACTCCACATCATAATCCCAGGAGTAGGACCAGTGTGACGTTCTCTTGTGAAGGCCTCTTCATAATTTTGTCCATATGATCTCCAGATCAATCTCCAGCTATCAGTACAGGTTCTTCTCAAAAAATTAGCATATTGTGATAAAGTTCATTATTTTCTGTAATGTACTGATAAACATTAGACTTTCATATATTTTAGATTCATTACACACAACTTAAGTAGTTCAAGCCTTTTCTTGCTTTAATATTAATGATTTGGGCATACAGCTCATGAAAAACCAAAATTCCTATCTCAAAAAATTAGCATATCATGAAAAGGCTCTCTAAACGAGCTATTAACCTAATCATCTGAATCAACTAATTAACTCTAAACACCTGCAAAAGATTCCTGAGGCTTTTAAAAACTCCCAACCTGGTTCATTACTCAAAACCGCAATCATGGGTAAGACTGCCAACCTGACTGCTGTCCAGAAGGCCATCATTGACACCCTCAAGCAAGAGGGTAAGACACAGAAAGAAATTTCTGAACAAATAGGCTGTTCCCAGAGTGCTGTATCAAGGCACCTCAGTGGGAAGTCTGTGGGAAGGAAAAAGTGTGGCAGAAAACGCTGCACAACGAGAAGAGGTGACCGGACTCTGAGGAAGATTGTGGAGAAGGACCGATTCCAGACCTTGAGGGGACCTGCGGAAGCACTGGACTGAGTCTGGAGTAGAAACATCCAGAGCCACCGTGTACAGGTGTGTGCAGGAAATGGGCTACAGGTGCCGCATTCCCCAGGTCAAGCCACTTTTGAACCAGAAACAGCGGCAGAAGCGCCTGACCTGGGCTACAGAGAAGCAGCACTGGACTGTTGCTCAGTGGTCCAAAGTACTTTTTTCGGATGAAAGCAAATTTTGCATGTCATTCGGAAATCAAGGTGCCAGAGTCTGGAGGAAGACTGGGGAGAGGGAAATGCCAAAATGCCTGAAGTCCAGTGTCAAGTACCCACAGTCAGTGATGGTCTGGGGTGCCATGTCAGCTGCTGGTGTTGGTCCACTGTGTTTTATCAAGGGCAGGGTCAATGCAGCTAGCTATCAGGAGATTTTGGAGCACTTCATGCTTCCATCTGCTGAAAAGCTTTATGGAGATGAAGATTTCATTTTTCAGCACGACCTGGCACCTGCTCACAGTGCCAAAACCACTGGTAAATGGTTTACTGACCATGGTATTACTGTGCTCAATTGGCCTGCCAACTCTCCTGACCTGAACCCCATAGAGAATCTGTGGGATATTGGGAAGAGAAAGTTGAGAGACGCAAGACCCAACACTCTGGATGAGCTTAAGGCCGCTATCGATGCATCCTGGGCCTCCATAACACCTCAGCAGTGCCACATGCTGATTGCCTCCATGCCACGCCGCATTGAAGCAGTCATTTCTGCAAAAGGATTCCCGATCAAGTATTGAGTGCATAACTGAACTTAATTATTTGAAGGTTGACTTTTTTTGTATTAAAAACACTTTTCTTTTATTGGTCGGATGAAATATGCAAATTTTTGGAGATAGGAATTTTGGGTTTTCATGAGCTGTATGCCAAAATCATCAATATTAAAACAAGAAAAGGCTTGAACTACTTCAGTTGTGTGTAATGAATCTAAAATATATGAAAGTCTAATGTTTATCAGTACATTACAGAAAATAATGAACTTTATCACAATATGCTAATTTTTTGAGAAGAACCTGTATGTCTGAGACAAAAGCAGGACTCATCTCTGAAGAGCACAGATCTCCATTACAGCCTCCTTGCCAATTTACTGTGGACCATGATAACCTTTGAGAACAGTGGCATGAGGTCAATGGAACATCTGTAGCTGGATGTCTGGCCCGTAACCCAATGTCATGCAAATGCCTTCTGATGGTTTGTGTAGGCACTGTTTTCCGCCATAGGCTTAGGATGTGACATCTAATTTCACTTGCGGTACAGAATGGATCACTATGTACCATTCTTCTCAACAGGCGATGCAGAGGTTCACCTCTGTGTACCTGTTGCTGTCATTCCAGTTTGTCGTCGTTCTCCCACCCTTGAGGACATACAACCTTGAGCAGTGCCGACATCTCGACCTAGGTGCGTAGTGATCTACTGGAGTGATAAACCAAGGTCTCTCAGTTCAAGGATTCTGTCCTTCTCAGTTTGTGACAAGCGGTGATAAGTGACATGTCGATGAACAGGAGGCATCGCACAATCATCCCCAGATGACTGGATCTGATTTGTGAAGTTTAATGTGGCTAAAAAACTTTGCTTTCAATTTGGATTTTAGGCCCCTTACTCATGCCACATATTGGAGCTAGGTGCTTTACAATTTGATCATTTGTAGATGTTAGTGACACCTGCTACTTCCTTGATTTGGATAACCTTACGGCATGCCCTTGTTGGTGTTGCAATTTCAATGTTGTGGAATGTATATACTGTCTATAATGATAGTCCCATGGGCGACGTCCTTGCTACACGGGCAATGTTATACTGCTAGGCCCCAGGTATCACTCACTTATATTGGTACTGGCAAGGAGTCACCATCAAGCGTTTCCAGGGGCTGATACATGGACCAGGGCACTGGCTTCTCTTCAGCCTGGCGGCACTTACCCTCCTACTCCTGCCTCTTCTTAAGGGGTCCCAGCTGTCATCTGACATCTCTGTTATTGACATTGGGCCTCATTATAGGTCTGGTCCCAGTCCCAGTTGTTTTCACCATGACACATCTGCAGTTGACTCAGCAATTCAGGCCTGGCTTATTCGGCACACTCACAGATGGGGATGTGCACTGCGTTTGGGGCTACTGGCTTATTCAGGGCAGCACAGATTGGGGATGGGCCCTGTGTTTGGTGCTACTTCTACTAGGAAGGCTGCTCCTTTGGGCATGGAGCAGCCTCCTGGTATTTTCCTGCTGCAACAGGCCTTTCAACAGCCTGTACCTCCGGCAGAGGGTTAAAGAAAGAAAATTGGCCTGCGCCGCTCTGTGCATGATGGCACCAGGCCTGTGCTTGTAACAGGACTCGCCTCTTCTTTCCGAGTAGGGATGCGCTAGCTGCTTTGTCTGTAATATAGAAATAGAGGCTGGCGGTCTGCACTGCTCTCTTTCCCACAAGACAGCAGTTTTACACCTCCATTAGTGGTACAATAGCTTCATCTAATGGCCAGTTTGAGCCACTAAAGTCAATTTAACCTTTTGAACAAAGAGCCCAGTTTCAACTTCTACTGGTGATGAGGAGCCATACCACTTGGATTTGCAACGTGGGCAGCACATTTAGGGAGTATGTACTTCCCCACCTTCATAGTGAAATGAATACTGAGTGGTCCTTGCAATGCTCAACACAGGTTCACCAGAATCAGGTTGTGCCCAAAGTATATAATGGCCTTCCTACCATCCTGATCATGTGGGTCTCTGGAAGGCTATACACTACCACAACTTTCCCCACCACTTTCAGGGGTGCAATAGCTACGTAATATGATGTTATCCTGTGCCTCCATGGCCAGGGCCGTTTCTATAGCCGGGCGAGGGGTGCGATCGCATGGGGCGCTTGCCTCAAGCAAGAAGAGGGGGGCGAAGGGCCTGGCAGCAGCATGTCCGTAACGCCCAGTGCGCTGTGCGAGGTGACGTCACAGCGCTGCTGCGTGCGTCGGTTACTTTAGGCGGGAGCAGAAGAATGAACTTGGGAGCAGAAGAGTGTGGCAGGTGCCATTTTCTTAGTATCTGTCTGCTCACCCACTGGCACAGAATCCAGGGTCTCAGAGTTAGCCTCCGATCCTCCACCAGCAGATTCAGTCAGGAAGTGGCACTAGCCCAGGCCCCAGGTTAGGTACAGACAGTCAAAGTTAAAGCAGTATTAAGTTAAAAATACAGTATAGCAGGCATACGGTATACAGCTGCATAGTACATGTACATATATATATAATTATGCTCAGTGCTATTGCTGTATATATAATTCTACTCAGTCTCAGATAATACTATAGATAATATACTGAGTATAATTATAATTTATATGTACAGTTACATTGCTGAGCATAATTGTACATATGTACTATGCAGCTGTATAAGCCTGATATATATATATATACACACACACACACACACATACATACACATGGATGCTGCATAGTGGACACATATATTGTCACATTAATAAATATATGTATCAGCTATGCAGAATACTATATATATATATATATATATATATATATACACACACATACACATATACACACACATACACACTGAACAAAAATATAAACGCAACACTTTCGGTTTTGCTCCCATTTTGCATGAGCTGAACTCAAAGATCTGAAACATTTTCTACATACACAAGAGACCCATTACTCTCAAATATTGTTCACAAATCTATCTAAATCTGTGTTAGTGAGTAGGGTTGAGCAAACCCGAACTGTAAAGTTCGGGTTTGTACCGAACTTAAGGATTTTTGGACCCCGGACCCGAACATTTCAGTAAAAAAATCAACAAGCGTTTAACTGTCTGACCTTAGAAGCCATCACAGCCATGCCTACTAATGGCATGGCTGTGATTGGCCAGTGCAGCATGTGACCCAGCCTCTATATAAGCTGGAGTCATGTAGCGCTGCATGTCACTCTGCTTTGCTTAGTGTAGAGAGAAGAAGCTGCTGGTGATTTCAGGGAGAGAATAGGAGAGAATCTGCTCAAATTCTGTATCTAACTCAGCGATCTACATACATTGTGTTGTGTGGGTGCAGGGCACAACTTTTTTATCCTGCCCTGAGCCCAGTGACCGAAAAAAAAAAACTTTAATAAGTCAGTTAGGTGGGCTGCGGCGGCGGACATTTTATGCAAGCTCAGAGCACCAGCACTGCATCTGAGCTTTTGGGACATTGAAAATTCAATTTTTTGGGCAATTTACAACATCTGGTGCATTTGCAGGCTTAGTCAGTGTGCAATTTAAGCTAGAAATACAGCCATCGTTTTCTGGGGTTTTAAAAACACACTTTTTGTGCAAAAAAAACACTATTTTCCAGATCTGCAAGTGTTAAATTCAAGTTTAATATATACAGCTTTCATATTCTGTTACCAAAAAAACACTTTTTTGACAATCTACAACATCTGGATTAGTCAGTGTGCAATTTAAGCTAGAAATACACCCATCAATTTCTTGGGTTTTAAAAACACACTTTTTTGCCAAAAAACACTATTTTCAGGCCTTGCAGCATCAGCACGTGTGAAATTACAGGGTTATATACTGCTGTCAAATTCAGTTATTAAACGAACACCCATTTGGGCAAAAAAAAATATTAGTTGGCAGCCTTTGCTGCAGATGTGATTGTGAGATACCGCCTTTACATACTGTCTTTCTATTCAGTTATTTGAAATAAAGCCATTTTGGGCACAATTCTTTGATAGCGTCCTAGTGTGGATCAGGCCATGTGAGATACACACTTTAAATACAAGGGTTTGATTCAGATATTTGAAATACCACCATTTGGTGCACAAATCTTTAATTGAGGCCTACTGTGGGTCAGGCCGTGTGAGATACACCCTTTACATACAGGGGTTTGATTCAGAAATTTGAAATACCGCCATTTGGTGCACAAATCTTTAATTGAGGCCTACTGTGGGTCAGGCCGTGTGAGATACACCCTTTAAATACAGGGGTTTGATTCAGGCATTTGAAATACAGCCATTTTGGGCAAACAAATCTTTAATTGAGGTCTACTGTGGGTCAGGCCGTGTGAGATACACCCTTTAAATACAGGGGTTTGATCCAGGCATTTGAAATACAGCCATTTTGGGCAAACAAATCTATAATTGAGGCCAAGTCTGTTTCAGGCCGTGTGAAATACACCCTTTACATACTGTCGATCTATTTTACTATTAAACACCTATTTAGGGCAAGATCCTAAATTCAAGAAATATGAGGAGATAAGGGACGTGGCCCAGGTCGTGGTGCTGCTGGTGGAGCTCCTGTTGCAGGGAGAAGACGTGGTCGATCTGTGCCAGCTACACGCACAAGTGAAAACTCTTCCTCAGGTGCGAGTAGGCAACAAAACCTGCAGCGGTATTTGGTCGGGCCTAATGCGGCTCTACGAATTGTGAGGCCTGAACAAGTACAGGCGATAGTAGATTGGGTTGCTGACAGTGGATCCAGTTCCTTCACATTGTCTCCCAACCAGTCTCCTGCTGAAAGACCACAGTTGGCACCTGCAGCCGATGTCCATCAGTCTTTCACCTCACCCCCTTGCAAATCAGCCAAGCAGTCTGAGCCCCAAGTCATGCAGCAGTCTCTTCTGCTTTTTGATGACTCTGTTAGCAGGGTTTCCCAGGGCCATCCACCTAGCCCTGCCCCAGAAGTGGAAGATTGAGTGCACCGATGCCCAACCACTTATCTTTCAAGATGAGTACATGGGAGGACTATCGCAGCACGTCTCGGATGATGACAAAACATAGGTGCCAACTGCTGGGGCTTTCGAAAGTGTGCAGACCGACAAGGAAGGCAGGGGTGAAGACTGGGTGGAAGATGATGTGGAGGACGATGAGGTCCTCGACCCCACATGGAATCAAGGTCATGCGAGTGACCTATGTAGTTCGGAGGAAGAGGCGGTGGTCGCACAGAGCCACCAGCACAGCAGAAGAGGGAGCAGGGTGCAAAAGCGGAGCGGCCGCCTCTAGACAGTACGCCTGCTACTGCCCACTGCCGCAAGGGACTAAGCACACCAAAGCCAGCTCCAAGGAGTTCCCTGGCGTGGCAGTTCTTCAGACAATGTGCTGACGACAAGACACGGGTGGTTTGCACGCTGTGCAATCAGAGCCTGAAGCGAGGCATAAACGTTCTCAACCTGAGCACAACCTGCATTACCAGGCATCTAAGTGCAAAGCACGAGCTGCAGTGGAGTAGACACCTCAAAAACCAAGAAAGGTCTCTGGCTCCTCCTGCTTCCTCTTCTGCTGCAGTCTCGGCCTCTTCATCCACCTCTGGAGTGACAGTGCCACCTGCCCCCCCGCAAACAGAGGATCTGCCAGCAACACCAACACCTGGGTCACCAAGCATCTCCACAATGTCCCACGGAAGCGTTCAGCTCTCCATCTCCCAAACGCTGGAGAGGAAGAGGAAGTACCCCCCTACCCACCCGCGATCCCTAGCCCTGAATGCCAGCATTTCTAAATTATTGGCTTTTGAAATGCTGTCATTCCGTCTGGTGGAGACAGATAGTTTTAAAGGCCTTTTGGCGGTGGCTGTTCCACAGTACGTCGTGCCCAGCCGCCACTACTTTTCCAGGAGAGCCATCCCTTCCCTGCACAACCAAGTAGGGGACAAAATCAGGTGTACACTGCGCAACTCCATCTGTGGCAAGGTGCACCTCACTACGGATACGTGGACCAGTAAGCACGGTCAGGGATGTTATATCTCCATAACAGCACACTGAGTAAATGCAATGGTGGCTGGGCCTGAGGTGGATAGCAGGGCGTTTCAGTTTGCCTCCTGATGCTTCCTCCTCCTACTCAGCTTCCTCATCCTCTACCAGCTCCTCATCCGGTCAGCCTAACACCTTCACCATCAACTTTAGCACAGCCAGGGGTAAACGACAGCAGGCAGTTTTAAAACTTCTGTTTGGGGGACAAACCCCACACCGCGCAGGAGCTGTGGACGGACTTGAACAACAGACCGATGAGTGGTTGGTGCCAGTGAGCCTCAATCCCGGCCTGGTGGTGTGAGATAATGGGCGATATCTCGTAGCAGCTCTGGGACTAGCCGGGCGCATGTGCTGAATTTGGTGGTGCAGAGATTTCTTAAAAATTACTCCGATATGTCAGAGTTGCTGCATAAAGTGCGGGCTGTCTGTGCGCGCTGTCGGCGTTCTCACCCTGCTGCTGCTCGCCTGTCAGCGCTGCAGCGTAACTTCGGCCTTCCCGCTCACCGCCTCATATGTGACATGCCCACAAGGTGGAACTCCACCTTGCACATGCTGGCCAGACTGTGCGAGCAGCAGCAGGCGATAGTGGAGTTTCAGCTGCAGCACGCACGGGTGAGTCGCTCGGCGGAACAGCACCACTTCACCACCAATGACTGGGCCTCCATGCAAGACCTGTGTTCCTTGTTGCGCTGTTTCGAGTACTTCACCAACATGGCCAGTGCCGATAACGCCATTTTCAGCGTAACTATCCCACTTCTAAAACGCTGCTGGCGATGATGGAAGAGGATGTAGCACAGGAGGAGGAGGAGGAAGAGGGATCATTTCGTAGGGTTTCCGGCCAGTCATTCCCAAGTGACTCCGAGGGTGGGTTCCTGCACCGACAAACACCAGGTACACAATTGTCCAGCCAGGGCACAGTTCTGGAGGATGATGAGGTGGAGGATGAGGAGGAGGCGATTGAGGAGGAGGAGGAACCATGTTCACAGCAGGGTGGCACCCAGACCAGCTCATGGCCATCACTGGTGCGTGGATGGGGGGATACAGAGGACACAGACGATACACCTCCCACAGAGGACAGCTTTTTGTTGCCTCTGGGCAGCCTGGCACACATGAGCAATTACATGCTGCAGTGTCTCCGCAACGACCGCCGAGTTGCCCACATTTTAACTTGTGCTGATTACTGGGTGGCCACGCTGCTGGATCCCCGTTACAAGGATAACGTACCGTCCTTAATTCCGTCACTGGAGTGTGATCGTAAGATGCGCGAGTACAAGCGCACGCTGGTAGACGCGCTGCATTCCCACCAGACAGAGGGGGCACAGTGGAAGCACAAGGCGAAGGCAGAGGACGAGGAAGAGGTCACTAACGCAGCTGGGGCACCGCCAGCACCTCAGAAGGCAGGGTTAGCATGGACGAAATGTGGAAAAGCTTTGTCAGCACACCACAACAACCAGCACCACCAGCTGATATGGAACGTCTTAGCAGAAGGCAGCATTTCACCAACATGGTGGAGCAGTATGTGAGCCCACGCCTACACGTACTGAATGACGGGTCTGCCCCCTTCAACTTCTGGGTCTCCAAATTGGGCACATGGCCTGAGCTTGCCCTTTATGCCTTGGAGGTGCTGGCCTGCCCTGCAGCCAGTGTATTATCTGAATGTGTGTTTAGCACGGCAGGGGGCGTCATCACAGACAAGCGCAGCCACCTGTCCACAGCCAATGTGGACAAGCTCACATTCATTAAAATGAACCAGGCATTGTCCGTACCTTGTGCAGAATAGACATGTATACCGGCACTAACCAGCCATTGTTATCCTGCAGCGCAATTGCTCATTCTGGTATTTTTGATATTTCACACTCTTTTAGAGTGTACCCTAATTTTAAAAAATTAAATTAAAACCAAAAACCTGTGTTGGCTATCTCCTCCACCTCCTCAAACTCCTACTCCATATGTGTGTAATTTTTGGGTGTAATATACCCCTCCTCTACCTAGTTGACAGCTTAATAAATTTCAATAATTTTTCTGTTACATTCTTGGGTTGACATTATACAATTTTAGACGTGAATTAACACCTGCTATACATAGGTGACAGGGAATAAAATTTAATACATTATTCAGTAATTAATGCGCGCCACATCCTTTCATTCAATGCTTAAACTTTAAAAAGTTGTCACACTTTTATGCTTTAATAATTTCTCCCATATTTCAACTCTATAATTATAAATTTGAAAAAATTAATCCTCCCTTGGATGTGGTCTCTCTTTCTCACGCTCCCTCTCAGGCGCGGAACCCTGATTCCCCGCCACCCGTGATCACCATGGTAGGCGCAGAAAAGAACATCGAAAGTTGATAGAGCAGATATCCAAATGGATGGTGGATGTCACTGGGGCACCTCTACATAGGTGACAGGAACAGAAATTAAAAAAAAAATCGTCAATTACATTGTCAGGTGACATTTTTCAAATTTTGCTGGATAGAAACCCCTGCTCTGCATAGGTGACAGGGACTTAAATTTCTAAAATTCATCTTTAACTGGCCCTTTCCTTCGATCCTTATGCTTTAATAATTTCTCCCACATTTCCGCTTCATCCCATTGCATCCATTGACCTCCCTTGGATGTGGTCTCTCTTTCTCACGCTCCCTCTCCGGCATGGAACCCTGATTCGCCGATAACTGTGATCAACATGGTAGGCTTAGAAAAGAACATCGAAAGTTAATAGAGAAGATATCCAAATGGATGGTGGACGTCACAGGGACGTGCGATCAGGCAGAAGTTAGCTAGAGTCAACACAGCGGCAGCAGGGCCTCTCCTGGCTAACGTTTAAAAATCAAAAATACCACAGTGACATTCCCTATAATTTTTGATTAATCATTCCAATAACAGGGCATCTTAAGAGTCTTGTATTGTTATTTATAGTCACTACCTCCCGAGTCGGGAGTGGGTAATTGCTGCGTGCCCCCTCCTTAACTTGGAAGCTTATACTTCAATGCTTTGTCCCACATTTCCGCTCGATTACATTTAATTTCATCCATTCACCTCCCTTGCATGTGGCACCCTCTCCGGCCTGGAACCCTGATTCCCCGCCACCCGTGATCACCATGGTAGGCGCATAAAAAGTTGATAGAGCAGATATCAAATTGGATCGTGAACATCACGGGGACGTGCGACATGGTGGGGCAGTAAGTGTGCACACGCCTACACGAACTGACTGACAGGGGTCAGCCCCTTCAACTTCTGGGTCTCCAAATTGGGCACATGGCCTGAGCTTGCACTTTACCCATTGGAGGTGCTGGCCTGCCCTGCAGCCGGTGCATTGTCTGAACGTGTGTTTAGCACGACTGGAGGGGATTATCACAGGTTATATTTCTCAATGTTTTGGGGTGTACCCTAATTTTAAAAATAAAATTTAAAACCAAAAACCAGTGTAGGCTACCTCCTCCTCCACCTACACCACCACATCCACCGCCTCCTCAACCTCCTACTTCATATGGACCTCGTCCTCCTAGATCAAGATTATTATTTTTTATTTTTATGTATTTTATGTTATTTAAATTCATTTCCCTATCCACATTTGTTTGCACAGCACTTGCCATGCTCTTAACCACATTTTGATGCCATTTGCAGCCCTCTAGCCCTTTCCATAACATTTTTACAGCCATTTTAGTGCTCAAAAGTTCGGGTCCCCGTTGACTTCAATGGGGTTCGCGTTGGGGGTCAAGTTCGGGTCACGAACGCAAACTTTTTTCTGAAGTTCGGCCGAACCCTAACATCCAGGTGTCCGCTCAACTCTATTAAGTGAGCACTTCTCCTTTGCCGAGATAATCCATCCCACTTCACAGGTGTGGCACATCAAGGTGCTGGTTAGACAGCATGAATATTGCAGCATTTTTAGCCTGGCCAACGGCAAGCATTCATGCCAGAGCAGCTGGCTGCGTTACTGCCACAGTGAACAATGGCTTAAAAAAATTGCCAGAATTTCTGCTTTTTGTTTATTCACCATCAAAAAAAGGGAACAAAAAGCAATCAAAAAGCGCTATGTATCCCAAAATGAAAACCACAAGGCGTCACACAAAAATCAAGCCCTCACACAGCTCCGTTCTATTCTTCAGAAGTGAGCTAAGCTGCAATACCAGGTTAAAGCCCATGGACAGACAAAATCTGGGCAAAAGCATGTGTTTCTTTCTAATCCTAGACAATCACTTTTCATATATTTTTTTTATAACACTGATCATAGTGGAGGGTACTGGACTGTATAGTTCAGCGGTGGGAGAGAGAGTTGGTGTTAGCTGAAACTCAGTCTATGGGAAGCATTTCCATAGCCACGGGTCCTTTCTTGTTCTGTATCAGGAGTGGAAAGTGGAAGATTTGCAGCAACTTAACTACGCCAACTGGACGGCACATTCTGAACTACGCCAATTGGACGGCATCATTTGAACTACACCTACTACAACTGCACAGTAGGAAAACAATCTATTGCTTAAGTGTTGCTACAGAAACTTTTTAAATAAGAACCAAAAAACTTAAAAGGGTTGTCCACGATTAGGAACACCACCACCACCCTTAGCTACGATGAGAGGATGGGCGGAAGCATTTTTATATGGTGTCTTCTGTCCTATATTCACAGGTTCTTTCTTGTTGTGCATCAGGAGTGGAAACACAGATCTGCAGCAACTTAACTACGCCAACTGGACGGCACATTCGGAACTACGCCAACTGGACGGCACATTCTGAACTATGCCAACTGGACGGCACATTCTGAACTATGCCAACTGGACGGCACATTCTGAACTACGCCAACTGGACTACAACTTCACAGTAAGAAAACAATCTATTGCACAAAGTGGATTTACACACTGCAACTAGCAGCAGCAAATATGATATTTGTACCACAATAAAGATAGCAATGAAATTACAATCGTATACGATTAGGCTGCTTTCACCCAGTCTGTTTTTGGTCAGTGACTGTGAGCCAAAACCAGGAATGAAGGTTACACAGAGATAAGGTGTATAATAAAACAATTTGCTCCTGTTCTATGTTTTTGACCCACTCCTAATTTTGGCTCACAATCGCTGATGGAAATTACTGACCAAACACAGATTTTCAGAAATTGGCCTTTTTATTGTTAAAACAAAAGGGCATGGGCAACTTTAGTTACCAACACTTTGTTTTCTTCAAAAGCAACACAAATGGCCCCACCAAAACTTTCAGGAGCACAAAACAGAAAGAAAAGAAAACAACAAAAATTTGAAGATGAAAAAGCTGCAAAAACAATGGCTACGTTTTTTTTTTAAAAAGATGCAGAATTATCAACTACAGATGTACACTGTACATCAACTGAAGATCTGCCTATTCAGCAAGAATTTACTATAAACATTCTTGCCCAACACAAAGAAGGTTGTTCTGTTGTTTTACAATCTGAAGAGGAAACCACAGACACGGTCATAATACAGCCTACAACATCTACAGAAAGCCCTCAGGTTTCACAGTCTCAAGGCCATTCTGAGGGTGTGCAGGAAACTAGTGAAGAGTCAGACACCCCCGTTGCTGGGAACACTGCCCATTTGGATAGTGTGACCACATATCAAGATGTAGGACTATGGCCAAAGACAATCAACAGTAGATTAGAGACCTTATTGTATTACAAGGACCACAGCATCTGCCCCCTGCTAATTTTGTTTACCCAAAAGATCATAATAAGCAGCATTTTTCCACTTTCCATGGCTTTTTAGTTTTGCCAAACAAGGAGCAGGTGCCTAGGCGATGGGTTCAATATTCTTTGTCTACTAACAGAATTGACTGCTTTTGCTGTAAGTTATTTGACCCCAGTCCAAAAGAATGGATTCTAGGTCTATGTAAGGACTTGGAGCAAATATTAAGCAACACTGCTGAAGATGGTAGACTGCAACATGATATAAATTGCATCCAGCTGTTTGGAGCCACAGCATATCCAACCAACTATAAGCAAAGATTCTATTAGACCACTTGAAGTTTCGCAACACATACAAGATACCCAATTCTCAAATATATTTATTGCAATGAGAATTTTATTAACTATTCCAGTGACAGATGCAAGTTGTGAAAGGAGCTTTAAAATAAAACATACTTGCGTTCTACTATGTCTGAAGACAGGCTATCGGCTCTAGCAATCCTATCTATTGAAAGTGAGATGGCAGAAAATACAGATTATTCTGCAGCAATAGATGCCTTTGCAGTAGCTAAGTCAAGAAAAGTGAATTTTGTTTAAAACTAGATATCTTGAAGATCAACATAATAAAGATAACGGTAAGAGACATATCATTTGCATTTGTCTTTGCTGAAGTTCAGTCTACAGGAAGCATTTTTACATGGTGTCATGATCTTTCCTTTATTCATAGGTTCTTGCTTGTTCTGCATCAGGAGTAGATATCCCAGACCATTAAACTGGACTGCAGCCACTGAATGACACCAACTACCCTGCACCATCTGAACTACACCAACTGGACTACAACTGCACAGTAAGAAAATGTCTTTTGAATAAGTTTTGCTCCAAATTTTGACCAAAATACCTAAAATGGTTGTCCACGATTAGAAACAACACCACCATCCTTACCTATAAAGAGATATGGATGTGATTGTATCAGACTTACATTCAACAGAAGTGAGCTAAGCTGCAATACCAGGCACAGCCCATGGACAGACCAAATCTTTTCTGGAAAGGAGAGTTGGTGTTAGCTGAAACTCAGTCTATGGGAAGCATTTTTACATGGTGGCTTCTGTCCTATATTCACAGGTTCTTGCTTGTTCTGCATCAGACGTGGAAACACAGATCTGCAGCAACTTAACTACACCAACTGGACAGCACCATCTGAACTACACCAACTGGACGGCACCATCTGAACTACACCAACTGGACGGCACCATCTGAACTACACCAACTGGACAGCACCATCTGAACTACACCAACTGGACAGCACCATCTGAACTACACCAACTGGACAGCACCATCTGAACTACACCAACTGGACGGCATCATCGGAAGAACATCAACTGGATTGCACCATCTGAACGACATCAACTGGACTACAACTGCACAGTATGAAAATAATCTATTGCATAAGTGTTGCTACAGACACTTTTTAAAGAAATACATGAAATGGTTGTCTATGATTAGAAACTCCACCACCCTTACCTATGATGAGATATGGATGTGATTGTAACTCTGTTCCATCCAGAAGTGAGCTAAGCTGCAATACCAGACACAGCCCATGGACAGACAAAACCTTTTCTGTGCTGTGTATGCTATGCAACATTTTTTAAGTCAGTGTTCTTTGATGTTGGGGGGGGGGGGGGGGGGGGGGGGCTCTTTTTTAATGTTCACTCTGTTGGTAAAATTCCCTAGAAACTGCCCTGTCCATGGCTACTGCATTTTACTGATGCCTGACTACATACGGATGCTCAGTGTGCATATCACACGGTACTATGCACAACAGAGTAGCCAACACAGTCTCAGTGCAAGTCTTTGTAAGGAAGGGATACCTTCTTTTAATCCATACTTGCCAACTCTTCCAGTGCAGGTTCTCTGGCATGATTTTTTTCCCCCCGGAGATTGACATGCCTTTTATAAAGACTGCCTTTTGGCCCATTCATGTGCTGCTTCAGTTTCAAAATTAGCTGCACGTCGTCTCCTTTGTAGGGGTGGTGCTATGTTTCACATTCATTTAAATAGTACAAGCAGTTGTAATTACACTGCACTGCTGCTACAAGGGAGACAATGCGCACTTAATTACGAAGAGGAAGCAGCACTTCCACGATCACCGCTACCCCTTTAAAGAACTGATTGACAGGGTTGGCAGAGTCGGACCCTTGCCAATGAGAGCAGAGAAATTACCAGGCCCATAAAAATAAAGCACCTACACGGGCCTGCTGACACAAATACTGGCCTGGCCAGCAGTGTACAGATCAGGTAGCAACTAGGTCTTAGCTATAACATATAGCTTATGCCCTGTTTCAGCAAGAGTAACCGTGAGTGAATGGGGCTGAGCGCAATACCAAGAACAGCTGCTATACAATGTATGGGGCTAGGTTTGGTAAGCATAGAGAAGGCCGCGGCACTCACAGAAGCACCAGTGCCTTATCAAACCACTGATCAGCAGGGGTCCTGGGCAGTGATGGTCAGTTTGCAGTGTTCGCCAACGAACACATGCAGGCTGCCATCTTGACTCACCCGTCCGGCGATGCACAGGTAAGCCCTTACAGAACAGCCCAATGAAGGCCCCCGGCGGCTGTTCTCGGAACTGCCTGCTCCTGGTGACTGCATTTGATTTCAGACCGGCTCCCGGCATAGGCACAGGTAAGGGCCCACCTGTGCATCGCTGGACGGGTAAGTCAAGATAGCAGCTCACATGTGTTCGCTGGCGAACACTGCGAACTGACCATCACTGGTCCTGGGTGTTAGACCTCGATCAGATCAGATACTCAATCAGATACTGATGACCTATCCTGAGGATAGGAAAAATGCAGACGGTATCAGCAGCATCTCGCATCATCGACTTAAGTCGATGATGTGAGATGCTGCTGATACCGTCTGCATTTATCCATATATTCCGGCCGTTGGATCCAGGGCCATTGGTGAGGCTGTTGCATCTATTAGGATACATCAACAAGGACCGAGTGGTGCGGCTTCTACACTTTGTTTATTGCTATACTGAGGATAGGTCATCAGTATCAAAATTTCAGAAAACCCTTTTAACATGTTTTTCAGGTGCAGAATTAGAAATGAAAGCTCTGCTATGCTTGGAAGTGCCAGGTCCATTACATGATGCACACAATCATAACTTGACAGTCCCCACTGATTCTAATGTGATCCGTGGAATTTCCATCAGGAAGCCCAGCATTTTACATGACAAAATTGAGCAGCATGCTGCAATATCTTGTCCAGGTTTTTTTTTTTTATGGAATCTGCAACAGAGCCTCCATTGCAGATGCGAAATAGGTCTTTAAAAGGGTTGTCCCATGAAAAAATTGTTTATTCATTAGTTAAATCCAGGCCAGTGTTATAAACTGTTTTTGCATTTATACTAGAAAAATGCTTATATTCCCAAATATTTTAAAAATAATTTTAGAATAGCACCACCTGCTGTTTCTATTGAACAGCCTTTCTGTGTCCACCTCAATAACTGTAGTAATGTTGTCTCACTTGCTCAGCATGTCCTTCTACACGCAGAGAAGATGCTGCAGCTTCAGAAGCCACAGGCTCACCACACCAGGCATCCCTCTGCATCCCGAAGGGGCAAAACTGAGCATGTGTGTACTGAGGTGGAGCCAGAAAGGCCATTCATTAGGAACAGCAGGTGGCACTAACATTATTCCTGGACCATTTGGGGATAATCAGCATTTTTTAAAGAAGTTTAAACACAAAAAATGTTTATAATATTGGCCTCTAATTACAGTATTAAACAATATTTTTCATGTCATTTCATTTTGACTTGATTTATACTTTTTACTACATCTTTCTTATGTTGTTATCGTGCACAGGACCATAAACTAAGGAGTGTGAATAATAGTCCTTGTGTCAATGTTTTCTATATGCAATAACAACAGATTGGGCCCCACGTACAAGAGATTGATGTCACCTTTATTGATTTAGATGTTTAAATTTAAGTTTGTGAGAAAAACCCTTTAAATGCCATAAAAAAAGAAATACTTTTGTTTGTTGAAATTGGCGTCTGGCCTCGATCAGTCTTTGAAAGTAATATGCCCACAATCAGCTTTACACAGAAAATATCTGCTGCATATATACAGTATAAAAATAAAAATAAATTCCCACAGTCAAATGTAAAAGTAAAAAAAAGTCTGCATTCTTTGCATATTTGTGACTGTTCTATAGATATCTCTTAAAAGGAAATCTGTTTTAGATTATATTGAAAAATGTTCAGTGTCAGCAAGTTCAGACTTCTCCAGGAAATATAACTTATGTCCAGACTTAAATGTTTGTATAGAATTGGCGTCACTCCACATGATTTCTTATAATTACGCTGTAAAGTTTCTGTGGAACTTTTTTTTTTTTTTCTTAATTTACGTCTGGACCCTAGAGAATAGAAACTCAAGCAAAGGTACAATGTGCACAAATAAATCACTTTTTTCCCCATAAGCTTACTCTATACCCCTCTGAATTGCAGCCATTCATGCAGTATTACTTGCAAATGATATTCATCGAACCAAACGTGTAATTCTAAGCCCCTGGGCCTCACTGCAAAATTTGTAACAAGGCCCTAATGTCCCATTTATAATGTATTACTGGTGTCTTCCAAATACTGTCTACAAAGCGACCCTGTAGGTGTTTTGCAGATGCAAGACACTTTGGGAGGAGTCCATCATAGACCAGTGTTTTACACTGGTCTATGATATCAGTAGGGAGAGCCTGTGCACCTAAACTGAAATCTACGCCAGCCCCTAACTGCCACAGATTTCAGTCTTCCTTTACGCCAGAAAACCATTGTAAAAAAAAAGATAAATATGCCAGGGAGAGGGGCAGTGGAGAAATGCCACTTGCACAAAAAAATTGGCACAAATGGAGTAAAAAAAAAAAAAACTTCGAAAACACTGTATTTCAAACTTTTTTAACACCGGAAAACTGGTGTGGAGGAAATGATAAATTTCCCTCTTTATTTTTATATACAATTAGCCCTAAGGGCAATTAAATCCAATGCATCCATCCTAACTAAAAAAACAAAGGTTTAACTCTTTAAAGGGTTTGTGCCGTGAAAAATATTCTACAATTTTCAATCCAGCACCTGGATCTGAATACTTTTGTAATTGCATGTAATTAAAATTAATTAATTCAGTATAGCCACTGAGCTAGTCAATGAAATTTACCTGTATAGCGCCACCTGCTGTTTGTTCTTTTTCTCATTTCTCTGTCCATCTTACTGAGGTGGTCACACACACACACACACACACTCAGTTTAAATCTTCAACTGCCACCAGCCACATCTTCTGTTAGATGCTGCGACAGTTACAGGAAAAGAGCTGAGAAAGGGCACACCCCCTGAGCCCCAAAAAAATCTAGCAGAACAATTGGAGCAATAAATGGGGAGCTCTCTGAATCCATGTGAGGTACAGGGCTGGTTCTAGCTTTGTTAGAGATTGTCATGCGCCATATAATATCTGATTTTTATTTTTTACATCAATCATGGCAGAACCCCTTTAAGGACCCAGGCAATTTAAATTTTTGCATTTTCATTTTTTTAACTCCCTGTCTTCCCAGAGAAAGCCGGTAATTATTTTTCCTCATGATCACGACAGCACTACCAGAGAGAGATGGACTCCTCCTCAAGGGACAGGAAACCTAGAGTACAAAAGGAAGTACCTCCCTCCTATACATCAGTGAATTACAGAGTTTTAGGAAGCCTTCCAGTTAGTTAGCATCTGAAATAATACAACTTAAGCAAGACAAGAACATAACAAACATCTTTTTCTTTTTTTTTTGCAACCCCCCGTGAACACCAATTGTTACAGCCAAGGTAGAAAGGGTGGGAAGCCGTGGTGCTGTTGTGACCATGAGGAAACAGAATTACCTGTGAGTAAATTACCCCCATGTCACGACAGCACCACCAGAGAGAATACAAGAGAAGAAATTTAGGGTGGGACCACGGCCTGAAGCACCTTACGCCCAAGAGCTAAGGAAGAAAAAGAGCCCACATCAAATCTATAGTGACAAATAAAGTGTGTGGAGACGACCAAGTAGCCGCCTTACAAATCTGATCAATGGAGGCACCTCTCCTTTCTGCCCAGGAAGTAGCCACCGCCCGTGTTGAATGGGCTTTCAGATTATCCGGGGGACATAAACCTGCAGAAACATAAGCATCAGAAATACCCTGCCTGATACATCTAGAGATGGTATCTCCCCTTACTTTATCCTTTTTATTTGGTCTATCAGATTTCCTGAAGTCTTCAGTCCTGTCTATGTACTCCAGAACACATCTGCGTACATCCAACATATGAAATTTCCTTTCTCCGTCAGAAGAGGGATTAGCACACAAAGAGGGCAGCACAACCTCTTGAGACATATGGAAGGTGTCGACCACTTTGGGTAGAAATGCTGGATCCAGCTTAAGGATACTTCTGTCCTCTAAAAACTGGGTATAGGGCTCCCTAACGGATAAGGCTGCTAACTCCCCTACCCTACGTGATGATGTTATTGCAACTAACAGGGCAGTTTCCTGAGCCAACACTTTGAGGGTTATATCAGATAAGGGCTCAAAGGGAACGATACATAAGGACTGGAGAACAACTGAAAGGTCCCAAGATGGAGAACGCATTGGTACGGATAACTGCAGTCTCTTGGCAGACTTAAGTAATCTGATTATCTAGCCAAACAATGCCCCTAAGCAGAGGCGTAGCTAGAACTGACTGGGCCCCACAGCAAATTTTTGTACAGTGCCCCCCACACACACTTACACACTTATTCACAAACCCCCTCCTCCTGTGCAAACCCCTCTCATATGGCTATTTTGTGACTATTTACTGTATTTATTTATTTATTTGCCTGTCATTTTTAGCACAACTTTATTGTTTTTTTTAACATTTACAGTTGCTGACAGTTTATATCCAACTCAAACCCTTTAAAACCTGCGCTGCAATTGTAATAGACATGTCTGATTTACCTCTACATATCCACAAGTATTTTAGCCTCTGTACCTTTCATACTGAAGCCATGGACACAGTCATACACACACTCTCCACATACATGGACGCACTCATACACACACTCAACATATACATAGATGCACTCATAGACGCACTCTCCACATATATGGACGCACTCATACACGCACTCTCCACGTACATGGACGCAGTCATACACACACTCCCCAAATACATGGACGCACTCATACATGCGCTCACCATATACATAGATGCACTCATACACACACTCTCCACATACATAGACGCACTCATACATACACTCTTCACATACATGGGTGCACTCATACACACAGTCACCACATACATGGACGCACACATATACAATACACATATATAGACACCCAGCTTTCCTACAGTGCCTCTCCCCCATACTCTAATGCCTTTGCACTTGTGCCATGCAGGATAGCAGGGAAGCTGGATGACATTTCATGATATAATTCACCCAGCTTTCCTACTGTACTGCAGATCACATATGCACAGTCTGGGAAAGCTGAATATAACCGCAGTTCCCCTGCTATTCACATCACTGGCGCAGTTGTGGCAATGCAACTGATGTTCAGCATGCTGGGCATGGAAGGTTCAGGCTGCAGGAATCGCGGGTAGAAAAGGGGGCGGGGCTATTCTAGCTCCGCCCTCATCAGACTGTCCTGATGCTGTTCACTGTCCATCATCAGAATTGAGGAGAGGGAGAGGCGGAGCAATGTCACTGATGTCAGGTCAGTGACAGAGGTGCAAGTGCAGGACTCTGGACCCCATGCAGGAGAAGTCAGATGCTCTGACAGGGGTCCGGGGTGACAAAGTATAGTGACTGCTCCCGGGCCCCTTCTGAGCTCGGGCCCCGAAGCAGCTGCTTCCCCTGCTTCCCTGATAGCTACGCCACTGCCCCTAAGGCTGACACATTAACTTTGAGTGTGGCCCCTTTCAATCCCTTCTCCAGAAAGTCCAAGATGTCCGCCATGTTAGGTCTGTCTAGGTCAAAGGAAGCAAGATTTATCATCGAATTTTTTTTTCCAAATTCTAAAGTAAATTTTAGACGTAACATCTTTCTTACTGGCTTGTAAAGTAGAGAGAACAGCATCAGACAACCCTTTAGCCCTTAAAGTCAACTTTAAAAAGCCAAGCAGTCAAATGGAGATTTCGTACCTCTGGTTTACATATTGGGCCCTGCATGAGTAGATTGGGAAGCTCCGGAAGGACCCAGGGATCCCCTAGAGACATGACCCTCAGACAGGAGAACCTAGCCCTCCGCGGCCAGAAGGGAGCCACCAGGATGACTCTTGCTCTCTCTTCCTTTATCTTCTTGATTACCCTGAGATTACAACTTTGAGATAGAGCGTCCACTGCTAGAGGCCTGTCTGCTGGCGATAGGGAGTAGAAATTGCTGACCTGTCTGTTTATCCTTGTTGCGAAAAGATTCACTTGAGGCCTGCCCCATAAGGCCGAGATCTTCCGGGACAGTTCTGGATTTAACTGCCACTCTCCTTGATGGATCAGATGTCTGCTGAGATAGTCCGCCCTGAAGTTCAGATCTCCTTTTAAGTAGGTCGCTGATATTGAGTTTAGCTGGGATTTTGCCAGGAGAAAAAACTAAAAGACAACGACATTAGACTTGGACACCTGGTAGTTCCTTGTCTGTTGATCAGGGAATCTGTAGTGGTATTATCGGACAAAATCCTTACATCTTTTCCCTGGATAGAAGGGGCTAAGGACTGAAGGGCCCTAAAAACTGCAAGGGTTTCTTTGTAATTTGAGGATCTAGCTCGAACCTCTGGTTCCCAGGACCCCTGGCAATCTAAACTGCCCATGTACGCCCCCCAACCACAGGGGCTAGCATCACTGGGGGCTCCAATCAAGACTCCTGAATACATTTTCTTCCTGTAACCGCCAATCTAAGGACGAGATTTCTTCATTAGACAACCTAATTTCCCTATCCAGGTCTAACTGAGTACCAACCCAGGTATTTAACAATTCTAATTTCAAACTCCTAGAATGCAGCTCACCCCATGGAACCACAGGGAAAGCGGCGGTAAAAAGACCCAACAGAGACATCCTTTACTAATAGTAATAAAAGGGGGCAGAGGAAACTTCCTGAATTAAAGAAAAAAATGTTTTTAATTTTCTGCCTGGGAAGGAAGGACTTCTGAGCCACAGAATCTAATAAGATTCCCCAAAAAAACTTTTGTTTTGTAGGGAATGGAGAGGAGAAGAATTTTCCCAGTTGATTACCCAACCCAGCTTTTCTACAATTCGATGGGCATGAACTAGGAAATTTTGTACCTTTTCCTTGGATCCTGCCACCAGCAAAAAATCGTCCAAGTACAGGATAACGATGCTGTCTCCTTCCCTGATATGAGCCACCATCTCAGCTATGATCTTTGTGAAGACTCTCGGAGCGACAGCAATCCCAAATGGCACGGCACAATATTGTAGGTGCATCAGATGGGAATTTATATGAACTGCTAACCTCCGGAACTTTTGGAAGTCTTTGTGGGTGGGTACATGAAAATAAGTGTCTCTTAAGTCTAGAGACGCCATATAACAGTCCTTTGTCAATAGATTTATTGCTGACCTTAGGGACTTCATTTTAAACCGATGGTAAACAAGAAACTGATTCAGAGGTTTTAGGTTTATAATGACTCTGAACGTTCCATTTGGATTTTTACAAGGAAAAGAGTGGAATAAAAACCTTGACTCATTTCCTCTACTGGAACTGGAACCAGCACCCCCTTTTCTATCAGGGACAACACCTCAGACTCCAGAGAAGACTGACCTGAGGGCCCCGAAGAGCATTTTGTGACTATGTAACGGGTAGGTGGCAGACTGATGAACTCGAGACAGAGAACCTCTTATATGGTCTCTAGAACCCACGAACTTCCTGATATCAACCACTCTGCAAAGAAGTTTTTCAGTCTTCCACCCACCCGCAAGACCTCGTCATTAGGAACTGGGTTTCTTGAAGGTGGAGGAGGGATGGTTGAACATAAGGCCACTACCTTTATGTGACCCGCTCCATCTGTTGCCTGCTTGGCGTCTGCCTCTAGCCTGACCCCCCCCCCCCTTCCCTTAGCACGAAAGGGCTGATACTGTCTAGAGGACTGCAGGACAGGGAATCCTTTCTTTTTATCTCCTGCTTTCTCCAATAAATCAGTGAGTACGGAACCAAAAAGGAACTCGCCCTCACATGGAATAGAGCATAATTTATTCATGGAGCTGAGATCCCCTGACCAGCTGTTCACCCAGAGAGCTCGTCTAGCAGAGTTCGTTAAGGCCGCAGCCCTAGCTGACAGTCTCAAGGTATCAGATGAGGAATCTGCCAGAAAAGCGGCTGCCTTCTTAATTTCAGGGAGGGAGGCCAGCAGCTGATCCCCAGGCACATTATTTTGGATGTCTGCTGAGAGCTGATCAATCCACATCATGGACTTAGCCACTGAGGTACCCGCTATGCTTGGTTTAAGAGCTGCCCCAGCGGTCTCCCAAGCTCTCTTAAGGAACCCTTCCGCCTTCTTATCCATGGGCTCTTTAAGAGTCCCAAGTCTTCAAAAGGCAAGGAAACCTTTCTAGAAATGTTGGCTATAGCCACATCAATTTTAGGTGGACGATCCCAAGTTTTGGTCTCCATCTCATCAAAGGGATATTTCCTTTTGATGGCCCTGGGGATAAACAACTTCCTGTCTGGGTTCTCCCATTCTGATTTAATAAGCTGGGATACAGTCCAGTGAATAGGAAAGACTTTCCTTTTCTTTATCTCGAGTCCTTCAAACATGATGTCCTGGATAGACCTCTGTTCCCTAGCGTCTTCTAGCCCCATAGCTGATCTTACTGCCTTGACCAACTGATCCGTATCTTCACACGGAAATAACGGTCTCCCTAATAAATCATCCTCAGACCCGTCAGACCCCTCTTCTGAGTGTGAATGAACCATAATTAAACGTCTTCTTCAACCTCGAATGGTACTGCGACAGAGGGAGCAACCGACGGCTGAGGTGTAAATGTTACAGGCGCTGACCGTAAACCTCTTAAGGAGGCCTCCAGCTGATTTTTGACCATCTCCAGCAGGAGTCAAGGAGTTTCTTGTGCCATAACCTTATTAGTACAACTGATACAATTAGGTTTGCTATAGTCAGCAGCAAGACCGACTCCGCACATGGTGCACTCCTTACTTCTAGACCTTTTAGATTTTCTGGAAACCACATCTGCAGATGGGACCTTGGAAGAAGATTCCGAGCGAACCTTCTTGGATCTCGTATCTTTGCTGGAAGCACTCATTTTAGACACAGCACCCCCTCCTGAAAGCAGATCACACCTAATGGCTGTTCACTTCACACACGGAGGCTGACTGCAGCAAAAGGACTTACTTTTATATCTGCCGCTGAGAGCCCCGGGAGACACGGCGTCTGACATCATAATTCTGCGCCGGGCTCTTTGCCCCTCCTCCCAGCCGTCATCATTTGACTCTGACCGCGCCTCAAGATGGCGACCACTGGAGCTCCCCGTGCAACCACGCTGGAGCTCCGGACCCTCTCCTAACTCCACCGGCCTCCAGTTTCTCATAGGAGCCCCATCTGAAAACAGGTGAGCTTACCTTAACTGCTGCGGTCTCCCTCGGAACCACGAATGGGCCGCGGCAGTGGAAAGGAGCGGCCGGAGGGGGCGGGCGACAAGTACTAGGACCTGCTGCTGGTGGTGAAGGAACCGACTCCACACCGGAAGCCATAAAGTGGACCCAGCCACCCTGAACCACAGGAATTTCCTGCCTCCCAGGTCCCCCAGCCATATACTCAACACAGCCACCAGGCTATGGATCACTCCAGGCTTCCTAGGGACAGGAAACCACTGATGTATAGGAGGGAGGTACTTCCTTTTGTACTCTAGGTTTCCTGTCCCTGGGGGAGGAGTCCATCTCTCTCTGGTGGTGCTGTTGTGACATGGGGGAAATAACACTTAAATTTTCTGTTCACTTTCTAATAACACTATTTTATATTGCATACAATGCAGAGAGAATAAAAAATTTGAAAGGGGCTGTATTGGGGAAAAAATTCCGCCATAGTTTTATTGTTCTCGTTTTTCATGGCGTTCCCTATTTGGTATAACTGACCCTTTAATGTCATTCTCCAGATCAGTACCATTACAGTGATTTTTATTGTTTCAATAACTTTAAAAAAATAATTTTTTTACTTTGCATAGCCTGACCCTCTATCTTCTTTATATTTATGTCTAAGGAGCTGTAGTTTTTATGGATACATTTTGATGTGAATATCTTTAACTTTTTGTGCAATTTGTTGCAAGATGAAGTAACCCAAAAAATTACGATTTGGACATTTTTTTTTTTTTTTACATTACGCTGTTCACTGTACGTGATAAATGATTTAATATTTTAACAGTTTGGGCATTTTGGGACATGGCAGTGCTAATGATTTTTATTTTTAATATGTGGAGAGAAGGGGGGGGGGTTAATGTAGCTGGTCAGCTAAGACCTGTTCTAGGTTGCTAATATAGCTTGTGTGTTTATACAGCTAGACCTGCCAAATAACCTTAATACAGTTCCTATGTTTGTGTGTTAAAGACAAAAGCAGAGTTATTTACAGTGACTTCATATTTGGATGTCATATAACGGTTTTATATTGTGTTCACAGAATCAGAAAAGATAATATGCCTTTAAGATTCATTATATGGATGCAAGGTACGCTCAATGACACAGCAGAAACAACAGAAAGCATAGAGTTAAACTGTTGTTGCTGAGCAGGAGTCTAGACCAATTACAGCCAGCCTCACACACAGCAGGAGTTTTGACCAATCACAGCCAACCTCACACACAGCCTGTCTGGGAAATTCCCCTAGCAGGAGCTGCTGGAATCATTATTAACCAGAGAGAGGAGCTGAACAGACATACACTCCACTAAGAACTGTGTTTTATGGAAGCAGAGAGGCCAAAATAGTTAAACTAAATTGCATACCAATTGCAAATTCAAATTCCATATTGCAATCTAAATTGCATTCAACCATACCAGATCATACTCAACCAATCTGCAAATAGTTACTGCTAACTGCAAATTGCGACCAAATTCAGCAAGTAGAACTATTAGTTAGACCTCAGATACACCTCTCAGAGAGATCATAAAGTGCTTAAATAACAAAGTGAGAGTACAGATACTCAAGAGAGAAATATATCCACCATTTTATGTTGAATGACAAGATTGAACAGTTGAACCACCATCTTATGCATACCGCCATTTTATAATTCTTTATGAAACGTGTGTTTTGTACATGGACTATCTGCTGTGGAGGCAGCAGTGTTATATGAAGAAAAGTGGAAGTTAATAAAGAAGTTCTTTCAAGCATTTGGTGTGCTCTTTTAACCTACTGCTTCCATAGAACGGCTCTAGAGGAATTACAGAGTAACAGACAGTCTGGTTAGACTAAAAAGTCAGAGATATCAAAATTCTTCTAATGCACTTTTAAGTCTTTGAGGCCTGCTTTAGCAAAGTCCCTATCAGGCACTGACTGTGTCAGGCCTTGATAAGAATGCACTGAATCTCCTATAGGCTGCAATGTTAAAGTCCCCTTGGGAGACTTAAAGGGGTTGTCTCATTTCAGCAAATGGCATTTATCATGTAGAGAAAGTAAATACAAGGCACTTACTAATATATTGTGATTGTCCATATTGCCTCCTTTGCTGGCTTGACTCAGTTTTCCATCACCACCGCTGCGGTGCAGATACAAGGTGGCCAGGATGGAAGCTGCTGCGCACCCGTGCCTATGTGCGCTCCCACAGTCCTAGCCAACACAGAGGCCAGCACTTTTTACCATAGTGTGCAAGCACGGGCACCGCTGCTGGATGTAAGAGTGATTGTAACCCTTGGATAATTGGACACTATGATTGATGCCATATATGTACAAAATTATGAACGAGAAATGGACAGCATAAATAATAAATTGGATCATTTAATAAACACTTGTGAACAAATTGATATAAATGATGCATTTCCAATAAAGAAGACTACAAAAATACCATGAGACAAACACATGGAAGAGGACACAGTGCAAGATTGGTACATAGATATAGAAGACATTATAGGAAAGCAGGTATCATAGGGTATAAACACGTTTATATATCATATATACAAGAGAAATATCCAGTAAAACAATGTATCATACGGTTTGTAAAAGTGCATCGTTCATTTGAACTCTTGTAGATATACATGAAGAGTCACGGCTGCTTTGTTTGACAGCGCCGATTATTCGATTATTTAATGAGCTTTTTGGAATGGCTTCTAAAACCGTAATGTGCCCCACAGTAGAGCGTGATGTAGCCAGATTACATTATAGCAAATTGAATGTTTTACAAGTTTAGAAAAACTGCTTTCTCTGTCCAGTATTGCACCATTCACTTGAACGCCATGGACATAAAAGGCTCTGTCTCTGGGGGGAAAAAAAAGATTTTTTTCTAGACTCATGCCACCCCTTTATCAACTACAGTCTATGTAAAGGGAACCTGTCATGTTGAACATGGTGTATGAGCTGAAAGCAGCATTTTACAGAGCAGGAGGAGCTGAGCAGATTTCTATATAGTTTTGTTGGAAAACATTAAGTAAAACTTGCAATTTATACATTTAAATTCTTGCTCATTCTGGCCTTTGAAGCCCAGGAGGCGGTCCTATCAGTGATTGACAGCCTTCCCTCTATGACTGTGTATACAGAGATAGCTGTCAATCACTGATAGGACCGCCTCCTGGATGTCAAAACCCAGAATGAGCAGGAATTTACTTGAATAAATTATAAGTTCTGCTGAATCTTTTCCCACAAAACAATATATCAATCTGCTGGCTCCTCCTGCTCTATAACATGCTGCCTGCAGCTTACATAGCATTTTCAAGGTGACAGGTTTACTTTAAGGTGGTCTCAGAAGTCTCACTGTGAGAGACTTTAAATACTTTATGTTCACAGTCTAATTGGCTCTGGCTGTCAAAAGTGAACTTCCCCTTATTTAACAAAATATGAACATCCAGTAGAACACTAGAAACAATATAATACTCTGCATATACCTAGAATGCTGCAGGAAAGCTAAGGCAGTGGCTACAGGTACAGTTTTGCAAAGTTCATTATTACAGTGTTAATATGATTGCAAGCATTTTATGAAGAGTCTTTAAAGCAGTGTTTCCCAACCTGTGGCCCTTCAGCTACGGCTATCAGAGCATGATGGGAGTTGTAGTTCTGCAAAAGCTGGAGAGCCACAGGTTAGAGATCACTGTAAAGTCACCAAAATACTTTTGGTTCAACGCATCAGCCTTGTTCTGCCATAAATGTCATATTACTAGAAAACATAACTTTTTTTTTTCATGTTTTCCACAATTTTCTTAAGTTAAAAGACTTTCTTTTGTAACAACTTTTATTTAATATTCAAGAAATTAAAACCATTAATTCATTTAGTAAAAAAAAAATAATAATAATAATAATGTCATGTTGTGAAAAATAAATGGGCATATCGCTTAGGAAAGAAAACAAGATAGTAAAGTATCTTTTACCTAGAAGATCAACAAGTGCATATATAAGGCCTTATTCATACTGGCATTTTTTACTCCAAACAGTAAAAGGTTCTCTGTAACTCAAGTGGGATACATTGCAGATTATTCTGTCAGGATTTCATTGCTTTTGATGGACAGCATAGCATAGTCTGCTACACATTCTAACTGATTAAAAAAACTAACAAAAAATTGAAAACTGTAGGATTCTATTAAAGGCAAATGAATCAATTAGGTTTCTATTTAAATCCACTATAAGTGCTCTTTCAGGCAAGTGGAAATCAGGCTCCCCGATACGGACACTGCACATTTTGCAGGAGCGCATGGCATTATGATGATTTATAATGCTGTGTGTCTCTGCATGACATAATGCTGTTAGTATAGGGTCCTATGGCCAGTCCGCTCCTTCACAGAGTGTGATTTCAACACAGGACACGCTCGTCTGAAAGAGCCCTAAAAGAATCAGCCAGAAGCAGAAGCTTTAACACCAATGAGAAGAAAGGCTAATATTTTAACTGTGTAATCTGCGGCTCGTCATGCTACAGCAAACAGATGGTTCAGTCCAAGTGGCTTACATGCGTTCTTGAAAATTCCCCCAAAAAACTTCTAAACATCATACAGAGTTTTTTCCTGTGGGCTCACCTATCAAAATAAGGCCATACAGATATTTAGGAACACAACATCAAATGTGTAAATATCTATTAATGGTAGTCAGCAAAAAGATGCTCAGGGCTGGCTGAGGGACGATGTGGGCCCTTGGTGCTCCTGTCTAGCCCAACCTCAGCCTATTCATGGTCATCCAGAAATCCGTGGACCCTCCAGTCCCAGCGGGTAATTGAAATGGAAAATATTTCCTTAGGCCAGCCTTGATAGTGCTTTATCTAGAACATTGTAAGCATCTCCGTTAACAAAATTATACAAAAAATGTCAGGAAATTCAGGCTGCCCAAGTCTCATAGTCTGGGCTACTTTTGAATTGCCCAAAAAACTAAATTTAGTGCAGTTTACCAAATAGCCATAAACATCATTCTGGAAGATATTATTTCTGCGTGCTGCAATGGTATACAGCAGGGAGAATAACTATTTAGATCTTGCACTGCACCTGATTAATTTGCACAAAAACGTCATGATATGACGCAACCAAAAAAAAAAATGTGCACTTATCTGGCCATTAAGCCCTTTTAGAGTATAAAAAAAAGGGAGTTTCCTTTAAGACTTTTATAAAATAAAAAATACTGGTTTCCTTATGTCAAGGCAGAGAACATGAATACATAGAGAAGAACCTTGGATCGTTGGCTGATGTCTCACAGTTAATAAAGACACACAAAAATGAGACTTGAGACGTATATTTATCACTGCTGCACAATTTTAGGCATCTCACTCCATGCTTTTGCCTTCTTTTTGGCAAGTACAAACCATGGCGGTTCCTCTGGGTTTTGTGGTTGTGTAGAGGGGGTGCTCTTCTCAGAATCTGGTTGTGCCACCTCTGGTGCAGCTATAAGCAAACAAAGATTCAATATTCAAATAGCAAGTATAAAGTAGTTTTTTTGTTAAGAGGTCACTGAAACTATCCTTACAAAAACCAAGCATTATCCCTCACATATACTGTGCACAGTTTTCTAGGAATATGCTGGCCTTTCTTCAGTCTAGGTGATAAGAGTGTGATCACTTACTGATGAGCAGAACGAAGGCACAGTAGCGCTCAGTGAAGTACCAGAACCTTTCACTACCTGACAAAGTGAGGTGCATACTCATGTCACTGTGTGGTACCGCAGCTCAGTCCAGGTCATTTCAATGAGCTGAGCTGCAGTACCAAACACAGTCATATGAGTTGTAAAAATGTGTATGGTAAAGTACTGGACGGGATGTACACTTACCTAAAGAATTATTAGGAACACCTGTTCTATTTCTCAGTAATGCAATTATCTAGTCAACCAATCACATGGCAGTTGCTTCAATGCATTTAGGAGTGTGGTCCTGGTCAAGACAATCTCCTGAACTCCAAACTGAATGTCAGAATGGGAAAGAAAGGTGATTTAAGCAATTTTGAGTGTGGCATGGTTGTTGGTGCCAGACGGGCCGGTCTGAGTATTTCACAATCTGCTCAGTTACTGGGATTTTCACGCACAACCATTTCTAGGGTTTACAAAGAATGGTGTGAAAAGGGAAAAACATCCAGTATGCGGCAGTCCTGCGGGCAAAAATGCCTTGTGGATGCTAGAGGTCAGAGGAGAATGGGCCGACTGATTCAAGCTGATAGAAGAGCAATGTTGACTGAAATAACCACTCGTTACAACCGAGGTATGCAGCAAAGCATTTGTGTAGCCACAACACGCACAACCTTGAGGCGGATGGGCTACAACAGCAGAAGACCCCACCGGGTACCACTCATCTCCACTACAAATAGGAAAAAGAGGCTACAATTTGCACGAGCTCACCAAAATTGGACTGTCGAAGACTGGAAAAATGTTGCCTGGTCTGATGAGTCTCGATTTCTGTTGAGACATTCAAATGGTAGAGTCCGAATTTGGCGTAAACAGAATGAGAACATGTGTCCATCATGCCTTGTTACCACTGTGCAGGCTGGTGGTGGTGGTGTAATGGTGTGGGGGATGTTTTCTGGGCACACTTTAGGCCCCTTAGTGCCAATTGGGCATCGTTTAAATGCCACGGGCTACCTGAGCATTGTTTCTGACCATGTCCATCCCTTCATGACCACCATGTACCCATCCTCTGATGGCTACTTCCAGCAGGATAATGCACCATGTCACAAAGCTCGAATTATTTCAAATTGGTTTCTTGAACATGACAATGAGTTAACTGTACTAAAATGGCCCCCACAGTCACCAGATCTCATTCCAATAGAGCATCTTTGGGATGTGGTGGAACGGGAGCTTCGTGCCCTGGATGTGCATCCCTCAAATCTCTATCAACTGCAAGATGCTATCCTATCAATATGGGCCAATATTTCTAAAGAATGCTATCAGCACCTTGTTGAATCAATGCCACGTAGAATTAAGGGAGTTCTGAAGGCAAATGAGAAATAGAACAGGTGTTCCTAATAATTCTTTAGGTGAGTGTATATCTCACTCTGAAGGCTAAGGCTACTTTCACACTGGCGTTCTGGCTTTCCGTTTCGGAGATCCGTTCAAGGCTCTTACAAGCGGTCCAAATGCCCTAATGCATTCTGAATAGAAAAGGATCCGCTCAGAATGCATCAGTTTGCCTCCGTTCCGTCTCCATTCCGCTTTGGAGGTGGACACCAAAACGCTGCTTGCAGTCATACTTTAAAATAATGCATAGAGCTATATATGGCTTTTATTTATCTAGAAATCCTGTCAAACTCATAGCGGACAGAATTACGCACTGTCCAAAGTGTAATTTACCCAACACCGATATCACACATGGTTTGTGGTCATGTACAAAGTCTCAGTCTTTTTGGCAGTCTTTTATATCCATGATTAACACCAAATTTCACGCACAGATACAAATGGATCCGGAGCTTTTATTATTCCATGTAGGAGGGGAAAAAAAACGTCCCAAAGTCAAAGATGCAATTCATGTGATGTTACTGGCTGCCAAAAGGTGGATTTTAAAACACGGGCTTAAACCAGATACGCCAGTTATGAAAGAAGTCATTCAGCATTCGGTGAATTGTCTGTCTTTGGAGCATATAGAGGCTGAAGGGTGTAGATCCAAAAAAAAAAACAGCTCCTTTCTTCAGGAAATGGAGACCATTTATGAATGCATTCTTTACTAACCAGGAGATAGTAGAAACAATCTCCCCGTTCGCTTATACAGAATGGTTTGCCAAATTGGGGCCTTCAGACCCATGGTACCAATTGTTTCAGAAACAGACAAAAACAAAAGCTAGAAAACGAATGTTTTGAAAAGGCTCATTTCATTTCTCAGGGCGCTCTTAGATATAAGTCATATTTCTTGGGAGGATGTGTCATACTAAATCCATGATGCCAAATGAATAAGGAACTATGACTCTGAGATGATGCAGGGTTGGGTGGGGGGAGGGTTCTATATCTTTATTGTTTGTAAAGATTTCACATATTTCTGTCAAAAGATGATATGACTGATGTCCATTATGTGGAAAATTCTAAATAAAAACATGTTTAAAAAAAACTGTGCTTGCAGCGTTTTGGTGTCTGTCTGTCGAAACTGAGCCAAACGGATCCGTTCTGACACACAATGTAAGTCAATGGGGACGGATCCGTTTTCTATGACACAATCTGGCACAATAGAAAATGGATCCGTCCTTCACTGACTTTCAATGGTGTCCAAGACGGATCCATCTTGGCTATGTTACAGATAATACAAATGGATCTGTTCAGAACAGATGCAGATTGTTTTATTATCTGAACGGATCCATCTGTGCAGATCCATGACGGATCCGCACCAAACGCAAGTGTGAAAGTAGCCTCAGATAGATGAGGTAAAAAAATCCAGGAATGCTGACTGGCTCCAGCAAAATGTAGTTTGCTTAGGCACTTTTCTTTAAAGTGTTTTATGGAATGGTGGGTAGGTTGGTAGAGGGACCTGCCATTCCCTCTCACTCCAATACAACATTTTCCCCAAGCCTGAAGTAATCCCAGGTGAATATGCTGGGCTCATTACTGTGGGGAGAAATACAGGGCTGAAATGTTCATTCATCGTCAGAGCCTGGAAGCTACAGGACCTGTGGTGACTGTGCAAAGTCTGATCCCCCTGTGTTGGATTTGAAGTACCTAGGTCAGGTAACCTAATGTATAGTTTAGCGCCCAGATGGGCAAAGTGATTTATTTTTATGTCACATACATGTGGATGCTGAAAAGTGACTAATGTTGTTTGGACGAAAATAAAAGTTGTTTGTACTTTTTAAGCTCATAAATCTGTGAGTCGGTCCTTGCTAACCCCACCACAAGCACACAGACCTGCAACAGGGTATTTATGATACAATAAAAAGGTTGCTGCTGTCACTTTATTCTACAGATTGTGGAGCTTTCATTAGTAATATAAGCAGCTCTTGCTATAAGCAGTATAACATACAATATAGTATGACAGATTCAAAGCAATACCTGGACTGTCAGCAGCTGCTTGTTCAGACCTCTTTTCTTCTACTACTTGGGGACTTGTGACTATATATTTTTTCTGGATACATTCTGTTTCCTAGAAAGGACCACAACACTGTAATAATATGATTGTTTTCTGGCATTATAAGATTTTTGTAATAATGAAACTGATTATTATGGGATGGAGTAAGTATCCACTGGGATCACACTAGAAGACATTAAATACACTGAATAATAAGCCATATCTACAAAGCCCCTGCATCACATTTCTAACACAAACATGCCCAAAAAACAGTTTTCTCCGTCTTGTCTATCTGAGTGAAGTCACTGGGGGTGCTATCATACCCTTGGGCTGGTGGGTCCCCTGTAATGCACCAGTGCACGAGACTTGTGGTGATGTCATAATGGGCAATATTAGTGACATTGCCAGACATGTCCCGTTGACGAGGGCATGTCCCCTCATGGTGGGCGGTGACATCACAAGGGTTTCAGGCCCTATAAACTAGCTGACTGGATCCACAGCTGCCGCAGCTGCAACTGTATGCAGGGGTGACACAGGGACATTGTAAGTCTCCTATAAAATTTCACACTGGATGACCACTGATGACATCATCAGGGGAATTGTCAGAGACTGGTGTGTGGGGTACCAGTGCATGTTATGACCTCATATGGATAGTGGTATTTTTGATGGCATCATAAAGCTCAATATCAGTGACAATGCCTGACATGCCCAGTTAGGTCCTAGAATGGGTGGTCTTGGCAAAGTTCAGGGTGCAGCAGGCCATGAAATTATAAAATAGTACCAGTCCTAAAAATTGATCAGGGAGTCATGATTCTACAGGGAATGACATCACTACGAAATGTTAGTTACATGGGCTGGTGCATCTTCAACAGGGCACCAGCAAATGTGGTGACATCATACAGATGGTAATGTTACAGGGATGATGACATACTTTTATGCATTTAAATTTAATTTCACCTTTTACATCTAAGCACATGTAGAAGAAACAGTATAGGTCATTTAGCATTTTAAAAGAAATAGAAAGTGATAAATGAATCATAATAAATCACTGTGACCCTAATATTGTTTCTCTTGAAGGAGTTGCAAAATGCAATGCATTCTGTATAGGATGACAAATAGATGTTTTATTAACCAACTGAACTTTATCATTCAATACCTTAACTTTCTCATTTTTTTCAGTTGCGCTACTCTGTTCTCTGGCAAGTGGATGCTCCTGAAACCCCTTTTGTTTCAGTTTTGCCATTGTAATCCATGCAGGTTCTAAAAAGAAAAAAATATTATTGCACATACATTTTTATTCAGGTATATATATGATGTTTGTAGAGGGTTGTATCCATTTGTCTGCTTCCACACTCATGTTCTTAAGAAAGAACTGAATCACACTTCGGCGAGTCATAACTGCATAAAATTCATCCCTCGAGTATATTGCCCTATGGGCATAGCAGTGTAAGATCCATCAAGATTAGAATAGGCTGTTTAATTTTGTTCCAAGTGTGGGCTGACCAAAAACATAGAAATAACAGTAGAAATGTATGACATGTGACAAGGTATATACAGACCAACCAGATTTGCATTACCCTTTTTCTAGTCTAGTTGAGGAATTGCAAGCAAACATTTCCTAGGTTTCTACTGGCACCTTACTTTTGGAACCATAGTAATAAATACATTTGGTACAGCCAAATGATTAGAATGGATAAAGCCATTGAAAAGTACCTGTGTTTTCTGGTGGTGAATGATCTGCTTTTGGTTTTGGTTGACTTCTAACTTCTGGAGTGACTTTTTCCTCATCATTAGAAGACATTTTTGCACAGTCAATATTAAACGTTGTCCTTTTAGGGGTTTGCAGGCTTTTCCCTGGAAGTAAGGATGAGCTATCCACAGGAGATAAGTCTTCTGTGGAAAAATCTTCTTGATGGTCTTCATTATATTTTATGGAAGATGAAGTCCGCCTTAACCTGACACCAAAATGACCACAGGATTCCTCTTGGTCTTTTTGAACATTCTTCTTCTCACTACTACTTTGTACTACAGACTCATCTGCACTATCTAATGATCCAGACCTGACAATATTACCTATGGCATTCTTGATGAAGGGGCTGTCTTTCACACTAGATCCACTTGAATGCACTCTTTGCCATGCAGGGGCTACAGTAAATCTTATTGGTTTGTTGGATCCTTTAATGTTACTGTCTGGAATTGGCTCTGCTGATTTAATTTCTTTGACTATTTCTGCTGAAGTTTCACTATTTGCAAAAATACCAAAATCATGGGCATTGGTGGTGACTTTTGTGTAGCTAGAGTCATTTGCATTTGTTATCACAGGCGCTTTGCTATCAGGTACATTATCTACATCACACTGGTCATCCTTAACCTCAGTAATACTCAGATCGGAGGTTTCTGTCTTTTGTTCAGAAGGCAGTTGCTCATTTTTACCCTCATTGTTTGCAACCAGTTGATCGGATACTTCTAGGATGGCCTCTGTATTTTGTATTTCTACTGTATCTAGATGTTTTTCATTACTTTCATGTGATCTATCACATTCACAAGCAACCTGAACCTCTTGAACGTCATCCTTTATCATGGAAGTGACTGTTTGTATTGATAACATACGGTTTTCTAAGGTATCAGTTTCAACTAAATCACTTTTGGACACATTTAATAAATCATTTTGTATGTCTGGTAATACTGTGCCAAGTTCGTTGTATTCTTCATGTGATATTACACTCACTGCAGTTGCTACTGCTTCTTCCAGATTTGGCTCATAATTTCCTATTGATCCACAAACCAAGTCTTGGCTGGTGTTTAAATTAGGATTTTCTATTTGAACAGTGTTACCTTCAGGAGTTTCAACACTACTGATTTCAGAAGGTATAACTGTAATTGTAATCTCATTATTTTCATGTGTAGGTTGGAAATCATAGGTCTGTGGTGAAGTAGTAACTTCATCACTTTCCAATTCTTCAGCTATGTCCACCCGATCTCCTATAGATACAAGAGTTTCATTGAAATCCACATCAGTTTCACTACATACAGCTTCATTTTGAAATGATACTATCTGGTTTTCAAGCAGAGGGACTTCCAAAATCAAAGGTGTATTGTCCTTTTTGGAAACATCCATTTGTGGTTCACAAACAGACACAACAATATCTTCCTCTGGTTTCTGCAGAACATCTAAAAAAGTAAAAATTTGGTTATGTTTGCCATGTTTAATTTCAGGTTATGTGACAAAATATGAATTATAGAAATTATGATATCCACAGAACTCTAACAAGAAAACCTTAAGGGACAGTACACTCCCACAAACACAGTTGTTTAGCAGAAACATGATGAAAGCCACTTTTATTTGATACATTTAACAATCACATAACAAGCAGTTAGCCTGACAATATTACACCCAGCACTCACTGCCTCCCAACCTACTTTACTTGTAGTTGGGCTTGTCTGTCCTGACTGTCAACCTGCAGAAGACAACTTGGGCCCACTTGCTCCAAGCTGACCTCTGGGACATCACTGATCATTCCAACTAACTTTCATGACCATCATGGGCCAACCAGTGGGAAACTGCCATACTAGCACATTTCCCACAGACAGGTGGTCATCAGCTGCAGCCTATGGTTTACTCATCATGTCCCTTTGAGCCTCACTCAGTGTAGGTGAAGTGTCGAGATCCGTACCTTACACGACCTTCCAACAACACAGGGCAGAAGAGCGATATATGTTTTTTTCACCTGACTCTTAATTCCTTTAACTCTATCCCTCCTCTAATCAGGTCCTTCACATTTCCCTACCATTCACCACCCTCTTCTACTCAAAACCCATCATATATCTTTGAGCTGCTGGACATACAGCAAGTGCTATTTTCCATAACCCTTTTGTCACCATCACCAGAACTCTAAATTGTGTACAGCCTTGGTTTGAGCCTCTTAAAGGGGTTATCCAACCCCTATAATGCCCCCCAAAATGCCCGGGCCCCTCATACTGGTCATACTTACCCCTCTCCCCGGCCGAGGGGGCTAGCCTATAGCAGGCCACGACAGGAACGATAGTCCCTTGCATTACCCGCAATGCTAGGGAGGCTCGTCCCCTTTGCAGCCTCCGACTGGATGCTCCTACCCCTAACTCCTTAGGCCCCTTTCACACGGGCGAGTATTCCGCGCGGATGAGATGCGCGAGTTGAACACATTTCACCCGCACTGAATCCCAACCCATTCATTTCTATGGGGCTGTGCACACGAGCGGTGATTTTCACGCATCACTTGTGCTTTGCGTGAAAATCGCAGCATGTTCCTCTTTGTGCGTTTTTCATGTTACGCAGGCCCCATAGAAATGAATGGGGTTGCGTGAAAATCGCAAGCATCCGCAAGCAAGTGCGGATGCGGTGCGATTTTCACGCACGGTTGCTAGGAGACGATCGGGATGGGGACCCGATCATTATTATTTTCCCTTATAACATGGTTATAAGGGAAATTAAAAGCATTCTGAATACAGAATGCATAGTACAATAGGGCTGGACGGGTTAAAAAAATAATAATAATAATTAAACTCACCTTAATCCACTTGCTCGCGCAGCCCGGCTTCTCTTCTGTCTTCTTTTTTGCTGTGTGCAGGAAAAGGACCTGTGGTGATGTCACTCCGGTCTTTACTTGGTTCGTCACATGATCTTTTACCATGGTGATGGATCATGTGATGGACCATGTGATGACCGGAGTGACGTCACCACAGGTCCTTTTCCTGCAATCAGCAAAGAAGGAGACAGAAGAGATGCCGGCTGCACAAGCAAGTGAATTAAGGTGAGTTTAATTATTATATATTTTTTTTTAACCCCTCCAGCCATATTTTACTATGCATTCTGTATTCAGAATGCTATTATTTTCCCTTATAACCATGTTATAAGGGAAAATAATACAATCTACAGAACACCGATCCCAAGCCCGAACTTCTGTGAATAAGTTCAAATTTGGGTACCAAACATGCGCGATTTTTCTCACGCGAGTGCAAAACGCATTACAATGTTTTGCACTCGCGCGGAAAAATCGGGCATGTTCCCGCAACGCACCCGCACCTTTTCCCGCAACACCCGTGTGAAAGAGGCCTTAACCGAATTTTATGATCCTCGTGACGGGGAGATGCAGCTGTGGCCAAGCGGGGATCAGAAGTGACAAGGGTGCCAGGGAGTGGGGTAAGTATGACCAGTATGAGGGACCTGGGCATTTTGGGGGGCATTATAGGGGTTGGATAACTGCTTTAATGAGCCTCAATCTCTTGTCATGCATTAACTGTGTAAACTGACAAACATCAGCCTTCTATAGATAACTAAGCTATATAATAGCGGACAGATCTGTGCATAAAGTACAGCTGGTGAACAAGACTAAAACCTCTTGGCTTATTATATCAGTCTTTATGACAACTATTTTAAACAATGTTAACAATGTTACCAAAAACACAAACCCGTCCTCATCTAATAGCATTTTTTTTTTGTTTTCATAATTTTAGACACAATTTTATCAATAAATAATATTCATATTTTTAGAATTCCAATAAAAAAAGCATAAGCTAAATTCTAAATGATCATTGCTAAACCCTATCAATATAGCAGTAATCATCTGCAGAAAACATAAGTATGATTGATGCATTTCCATACATCATTTCATCTGTTCAATACTGTACTTTAAAGGGGAATTCCAGAATTTTGTCTTAAATTACCTGTTCTCAAGAGAGCCATCAGTATCTAATTGGTGGGGGTCCGACACCTGCACTCTTGCCAATCAGCTGTTTCAGTGTAGCTACAGTGCTGGAAGTTACACTGAAACAGTGAAGTCAATGGGAGCAGCAATACAAGAAAAAGCTCCCTTCACTACACAATGGACGGACGATAGGCCATCGATAACAAAAAAAACTTGAATAATCGTTTAAAATCAATTTAATGGCTCTCTCTGCAAAGATTATAGCTGCTATATTATCCACCACTTTTTTCTAATCTATCTAATATCAAAATTCTAGATTACCAAGATTACTCAAGTTAATTTCCATGGATGATGGACCATTGACTGCCATGAACAGTAATGTTAAAAATGATATGATGTTCCTAATGGAATAGCCAAATACCTTCTGCGATTTTGACAACTTCACTTGATGCCTCGTGTACAGAACATTTGTCCAAGTCTGGGATTTCAAATAGTTGCTCTTCAACCTTTAAAAAGATATATTAAAAAGCACTTTTTTATATTATGTGTGTAGAAGACAGGGCTGCAACATTTCAAGTGCTATGATGAACATTTTTGGACCCAGCCTATAGAGACCCCACAATTACTGCATGCTATGTTTCCAAATTATGTCACAGTTGTTTACCATGTTATCGTTCTCTTCTCCCCTTTTAATTTGTACTGGCTTGTTAGTCCTATTAGTACCCTTGAAAAAAAAACAATGACCTAACATATCACACTTCTGTGCAAGTTATTTTGTGCACAACATCTTTTTTCATGGACCAGGTACATAATTAGATGTATTCAGATAGTGGAGGGTGGAAGCAGCAAGAATGTCCATCATTTAAAAGGGTTTTATTGGAACCATGGCTGTATTGTCCCAGAAACTCCACTATTCTTGTGCTTGGGTTGGGTCTGTCATAGCAGATGAAGTACAATGAAGTTCATGAAGCTAAACTGTAATACCAGACACAGCTGATTGACAGGTGTCATTCATTGTGGAGAAAGCAACCTTGTTTTGTAGTCTTAAACAGGACTTTCTTAGCTATGTGTAGGGGAATAACGCACTTGGACCTCTGCCTCAGAAAAACTGAGCTCCTACCCCTAAAAAAGGAAGTTTATTGACTAGTTAAAGAGCTGTCATGTTAAGGGTAGTTTCACACTAGCCTTAAAACCATCTGGCAGGCTGTTCCAGCAGAGTTCATGGGACCCAGTTGGGATTCGGCTTGTTTCCGTCATGAGTGCAGGGATTCGGCTGGACAAAAAACAGTCAGATTTTTTGTGCGGCCTAATCCCGGCACTTATGGCAAATCCTTACCGGGTCCCATTATAGTCAGTGAGGCCTGACGGTGCTCCAGTCTTTCCGGCTATGCCACATGTGATGAACTCCAGCAGGCTGTTCCTCTGCTGGAACAGCCTGCCGGACGGTTTTAATGTTAGTGTGAAACCTTAGCCTTAGAAAAAGTAAAGTAATGCTACAAACACGTACCTGTGTTGGTTTCACATTCATGATTGGTGGTCTCCGTTTCTTTGGCTTAACTAATATCTTGTGCTTTGCTGCAGAATTATCCAGACAGCTCACAGAACTTGCTGGAGATGTAAAATCTGCTAGAGGGAAATGGCTGACTGGAGAGGTAGGACACAAAAGGACATTGGAGTGCGATGGACTGGTGGGACGTGAAGACAGTTCAGAAGATTCCTACATACAGAATAGATTAAAAGCTATTTAATGAGGTTTAAATAGAAAAAAAAAGTAAAAAGACAGAAAGGATTGAAAATAACAAAGATGCATTCCTCACTGCTCTCTGCTTCCTGTCCCAGATTGACAAGTTGAAATGGCAGGACCTTTCCTGTGACTTCTTGCATGTCAAGCCGGGGCAAGAAGTGGAGAGCAGCAGAGACTGGACCAACCCCTAGAATGGGGCAATCATCCATTGTCCATGGGCCCAAGTCTGAGCATGCAATGAGGTCTACCACAAGTCATCAACACAATATCGTCATCAGATCTCATAGGTGATGTGTCATGTGATTAGTTCCCTTGGCTGGAAAAAAGAATATCAAAAGATATTTAAAGAAAAGCTCTCAAATTGGTAAAAAACGCAACATCAACCATTAACAAAGTATTGTTCCCGCCAATCCATCTGTACCTGCTTATATTTTAGTGTTAAAGTACTCCTAGAAGTTCCATATAAAAGTTTCTTTATTAGTATTTCAAAAATGTGAGTCATGAGTTAGGCCAGACACACAATCCAGTTTAATCTGAGAAACTCGCTCGTCCTGAACGCTGCTCCTCTGACAGGATCACAAGGCATTATAATGATTCTCCCAAGAGAGCTCAAAGTTATAAACAGGGACAAACTTATTTTTACTTTCATCTTGTTAACGGAACTAGAAAAATTCATGGAAATCTGCCACCACGATCTTGAACCATTAGGTGCAGTATTAGGCTTCTTTCACATTTGTAGCTGTTGCGGCGTGGAATGCCGGGAAACGGCTAGACAAAAAACGTTGCGTGCAGCATTTTATTTTTTTTCCAGGCGAACCCCAACATATTTGCTGGGGAGCGGGCAGATCTCGGCCAGACCCCATTATAGGAAGGCAGGCCTTCGGGTAACATCCAGCAATGCTGGATCCAGAGAACTCCGGCAGAGAACAGCCTGCTGGGAAAGAGTCATGGCTGCACGACAAGAGTCATAGTTATTCCCGATCTCCTGCTTTCCCCAACCATCAACTGACAATTTCTCCTAGGAAGCAAACCAAGGAGAAAAACGTCAATCATCAGCAGGTGGACGGGGAAGGCAGGAGCTCATGCATAACCATGACTCCTCTCAGGCAGCCATGACTCTTTTTCCAGGCCCAAGCACTCACTCATAGCTCATAATTAGGGCAAGTTCGGCGTACCAGGTTCAGTTTCGGGTTATGTAAGAATTCAGTTATGGATTCCGCTATTACGGACCATATGTTATGGTCCGTGGTAACGGAATCCATAACGGAATTCTTACATAACCCGAACCTGGTACGTCGAACTTGAAAACACAAGTTCGCTCGTCCCTACTCATAATCTTTGTTTACATAGCGCCAACAATTGCTTTACAATCAGGGGGTTCATGTACAGAGTCAAATTAAAACAAGAGGAATAAGGGCCCTGCACGCAAGAGCTTACAATCTATGAATAAGTGACGCAACTCTGAATTTAGCTTATCTGTGACTACTGAATGGTGCCATCAGTGAGGCCGGCATAAAGTTGATGACAGGTTCCCTGACCTGACCGCAATATGGAATGTATAGGATTCACTGTATTGTATAGAGACAATATTTTAGGACAAAGTCATCTGACAATCCGGACAGCACAAGGGCATTTAATTACATGTCAAGAAGCAAACAAAACAGAAAAGTGATTATTAGTGTTTTACATTTTGTTAGAATGGACATAATCTGCAGAGAACATCTGGCTCCGATGTTTAGCATTTGTGCTGAGTTACTACATGCCATTAATCTTCCTTCTTTCCAGGATCATCCACAAGACAAACTCTGCATGCACCATCTGCCTGATAATAGTGTCTAAATGGTGCTTAATCACAAGCTGGGCATCCACTTATTATGTTTAACTTCATAAAACTGGGATTCCGAGGACGGGCCAAGAGACATATATAAAAAGCCAGCATAACCCACAATTATGGAGCCGAGTTGTTTTATTATTCCCTCTGCCATGTCATTTTTCATCTATAATTATGTTTTTCAGGCAGACCAAAAGTGTAAATCATGGCTTTAGATATGCTCTTTCTAAACTCTAAGACTAAAATAGGTCTGTAATATATACTCCGGCTGGCCTGTGTATTTCATGTATCCGGCTACGACTGCTCCAATTTCTGTGCTCAGCACAACCATGATAAATGGCACCTCTAAACAGTTCCCAACACTGTATTATATGCTGCATACCCCATGGAATAAAATACCTGTACAGAGTATGCACTAAGGCGCCTTCAGAGGTATAAAAGTCAATCCCCATAAGGAGAACAAACTGAGCAACATGCCAACGCCATACAGAAAAGCAGGGTGGATAAAAATCAATGATTTTTTGTTTAAAAAAATAAATAAATATCGGATTTTTTTTTATTTAAATCAGATTTTTTTTTATATAAAATGCTTTTTGATGAAAATATATTACCATTCAAATGTTATTCCATCATGAAATAAATATTAGTTTTTTTTAAATTATGTAGAATAAGGCTGTACGTGGACTCCCATATTGTTGAATGGATTAGGCAGTGGCTGAGGGACAGACAACAGAGGGTTGTAGTCAATGGAGTATATTCAGACCAAGGTCTTGTTACCAGTGGGGTACCTCAGGGATCTGTTCTGGGACCCATATTGTTCAATATTTTTATCAGCAAAATAACAGAAGGCCTCGATGGTAAGGTTTGTCTTTTTGCTGATGACACAAAGATTTGTAACAGGGTTGATGTTCCTGGAGGGATACACCAAATGGAAAAGGATTTAGGAAAACTAGAGGAATGGTCAAAAATCTGGCAACTAAAATTTAATGTTGATAAGTGCAAGATAATGCACCTGGGGCGTAAAAACCCAAGAGCAGAATATACAATCAGTGATACAGTCCTAACCTCAGTATCTGAGGAAAGGGATTTAGGGGTCTTTATTTCAGAAGACTTAAAGGTAGGCAGACAATGTCATAGAGCAGCAGGAAGTGCTAGCAGAATGCTTGGGTGTATAGGGAGATTACCAGCAGAAAGAGGGAGGTGCTCATGCCGCTCTACAGAGCACTAGTGAGACCTCATTTGGAGTATTGTGCGCAGTACTGGAGACCATATCTCCAGAAGGATATTAATACTTTGGAGAGAGTTCAGAGAAGAGCTACTAACCTGGTACATGGATTGCAGGATAAAACTTACCAGGAAAGATTAAAGGACCTTAACATGTATAGCTTGGAAGAAAGTCGAGACAGAGGGGATATGATAGAAACTTTTAAATACATAAAGGGAATCAACAAGGTAAAAGAGGAGAGAATATTTAAAAGAAGAAAAACTGCTACAAGAGGACATAGTTTTAAATTAGAGGGGCAAAGGTTTAAAAGTAATATCAGGAAGTATTACTTTACTGAGAGAGTAGTGGATGCATGGAATAGCCTTCCTGCAGAAGTGGTAGCTGCAAATACAGTGGAGGAGTTTAAGCATGCATGGGATAGGCATAAGGCCATCCTTCATATATAATAGGGCCAGGGGCTATTCATAGTATTCAGTATATTGGGCAGACTAGATCGGCCAAATGGTTCTTATCTGCCGACACATTCTATGTTTCTATATGTGTAATTTTTTGGTAAATAAATTCCATTAATCCATTCACAATGTCATGCCCTTTAGAGGTTTTTGTAAGATTATTGGGCAGTTTCTCTGCCTACAAGATATTATCACAGATGCTTGGTTTACTTTTGCAGTTCTCAAAACTGAATTTGACTGAGCAGAGATCACATGCCTCTTCTTCACAGCAAAAATGTTATAACATGAACAGAGTTGAGAAAAATACCTTAATCCTAACTTCTACAAACCTATGAATGCAGAATCAACCTAATCAAAGTAATATGAAAAGTTGTTATTCGCGTTTGTGGCCATAAGACACTGCAGTCAATCACACAAACGCGCGTCAAACGCGCGTTTACTATTGCAAAAAATGCGCATAAAAACGCGCGACAAAAACGCGCGTTAAACGCGCATATAAAATGCGCTCAAGTGTGAACCCAGCCTAAAAGCGAACAAGAAAATGAATAAGATATTAGGAGTGTGAACCAGATTCCTATCCTACTACATTTTCAATATTTGGACTAAAAATTTGAGGATCACTTTTTAAGAATGAAAATTAAAATGCTTTGCTGCAGGGTGAATTTTATTTAAATCACTAGTCAGGAAGGCTTGATTTAAATCATAGTTTTCTACATAAAGACTAATTCTTGCTGGTATAACTTATAATACGCCCCAAAGAAGCTCAAGAACTTGTTTGAGCGTAGGGCGTTTTTCAGCGCGTTCAAACGCGCTGTAAAACGCTCAAGTGAGAACCAGGGCCATAGGGAAGCATTGGTTTTCATGTGTTGAGCGTTTTACAGCGCGTTTGAACGCGCTGTAAAACGCTCAAGTGTGAACCCAGCCTTAGAGTTTGTCTTAACACTATTAAGATGGTTGCTGGGGATGGTAGAAGAAAGCAGCATAATCAATCGGTTCTAACCAGATTATATTGTGAATATGACTGAGGTCGAGCACTACGGAAGATGTGTACAACATGATACAAGACATAATGGCCTGACAAAAAAAGCTAATGAATAATGACAACTATGCATCTCTCTCAATGAACTGGTGCAGCTAAGTGTGGCCACAGTCTAAGCCACCTTTAAACATAGTCGAGTCATGTATGCTTTACTTCTCAGACAGTCCTTAAAGAGAGAATAATGATTAGATTGTTGGGGGTCCTACCGCTGGGACCCTCACTCACTGATCACGAGAACTGGCAACCCATTGCTCCCCCAAAATGAACAGAGTGGCAGGTCTAGCATGTGCACTGCCGTTCCATTCATCTCAAAAGGAGTTCCACAGACAGCCACGTACAGCGCTTAGCTATTTACAGAGCTCCCATAGAGATGAATGGAGTGGTAGGGCTCATGCCTGACCTGCCGCTCCATTTATTTCGGTAGGTGAACCCCACTTCTCGTCATCAGTTGGGGTTCCAGCAGTAGGACCCCCACTGATCTAACAGTGGATAGGGAATAACGTCTCACAACCAGAATTCCCCTGTAAGACACAGGCCAGAAATTCCTTCTTGGAGCTTCTTCTTTCAGCTTGACACGGTAATGATGGAGGTATCCCTCCAGACATAAACTTACTGCCTGTTTACAGGCATAAAGGTCACAGTCACAAAGTTCACCTTTGAGATCAACACTAGTGTTGGGTGCGAATATTCGAATTGCGAATATCGGCACTTCGAGAATTCGTGAATATTTAGAATATAGTGATATATATTCGTATTTTCAAATATTCTAGATTTTTTTTTATCTGAACCCATGATCCCTCCCTGCTTCTTGCTTGTGGGCCAATGAGAAGGCTGCAATGTCTTTGTCTGAGCTTAGCAACATCCCTAGCAACCAATAAGAAAGTTGCCTACCCCTTACTATATAAGAACCTCCCCAGCAGCCATTTTCTACAGTTTTTTGCAGTTCTGAGAGAGACACAGCAGTGTCATTGCTGTGCTCTGTGCTTTGCTGTGTCATTACATTAGATAGTTAGTTAGTTTATATATATATATATATATATATATATATATATTACAGATAGTTAGTGGGAGATAGTCAGTGTAGGTTAGATCCTGATATAGTGTAGCTGAGGTTCCAGTGCAGGGTGTTCGGTAGTGTGATAGGTTCTGCTGTCCATACATGCATGCTACAGACATAGTGCTGTGATGTCACAACAATACTTAGTGCACCAATCAGTAATATGTAGTCAGACCTGCTAAAATGAGAAGTTTCACGTATTGCACCAAAATATTTGCATCATTATTGCTGATTAGCGCAATCGCGAATATTTTGGAGCACTATCTGCATATAAATGTTGTCCTTAGTCGGATTCGGATTCGAACCCAGGACCCCAGCGCTGCAAGGCACCAGTGCTTACCACTGAGCCACCGTGCTGCCCATTTTAATGTTCTGCCGTGCCAATCATTTTCTCTAGTCTCAGGAAACTTCTAGCAGCTTGGAAAATGTAGCAAAAGTGACCCACGCCTGTATTGCGCACGCATTATGCGAATATTACATTGTCGATTTTAGCAATCAAGAAAATAATCGCGAATTCTCGAATTTGCGAATATATGACGAATATTCTACAAAATATTCATGAAATTTCACGAATTTGAATATTGCTGAATTCGAATATTTTTATTTTATTTTATTTTTTAACAAATTGAAAAAATCCAGCTTCCCATAAAAGGCCTTTTATGGGAAGCTGGATTTTTCAATTTGTTCAAAAAGTGTTTGCACGGCGGTGTCCAGGCAGTCTCCATGCTTCCCAGGAGAAAAGGAGGAAACACAGGTGAGTGCTGCAGTTTGCTTTTTTAAACTGATATATATAGTGTGGGGATTCGCTCTAGTAGTTAGGATTAGTGGGTGCAGCACAGAAAAAGTTCTTGGTTCAAAACATCCGTGTTTATTCACATGTGAAAGCAAAAACAAAAACGCAAGTTGCTTGGTGATCGTTCACACATATGAAAAGTTCATATACAAAACAGTCACCTTTTCTCCTAGGTGTTACTTCACACCCTGTTGAAAGTTCTGCTTTGTCAAGTCTACAGGCAGGCGTTAGGTGGCCTGTTCACCCTCACAGGGGTCTGAGCCTTCCAGCCCGGCTCAAGCCGCGGATCTCAACACAGCCCTCAGATCACCGCACGCAGACCTCCTGAGCTCCACTGTCAGACGGAGGTAATCCTCTCCCCCTGGCAGTGCTGGCTGGTTTTTATGTCTGGCAAAACCCGGCCTGGAACATGGGGACTAGTCACCCACCAAGCACTTTGACTACTCCAAGTAAGAGCTGTCCCGGATCAGCTATTACTGCCATACTAAGTATCAAGGTGTCAAACAGCAACCAGGAACCTCGGTGACACGAACCCATCATCCACGATGATTCCTTGTACCTTCTTACAATATACATACACACACACACACACACACACACAATATTACACATTTTCACTTTAACGGCTCTGCAGAGCTACTCTATGCTTTTGTTAAAGGGGTTCTCCAAGTTTCTCGATATTGTTGACCTTCACTTTGACCCACCTCAGCCAGGGAATGACTGATCAGGTGTTTCCAGCCAAGACCAGGAAGTGGGGAGCTTGGAGATTTGGTGAGGTGAATAATGATTATTTTTAACCTATATTGACCCTCGCTAAAATATTTTTGTTCCCCAAGACAATCTCTTTACCTGCCTTGAGGAATACAATTACCTTTCTGTACATAATCTGTACAGCTGAAGAAAGGAGCTGAGAGGAGGTATCTGTGGCCTGTAACCTAAAGGGATTACTATGGTTTTGAACAGATATGTTCACATAGTCTTTACCTCAGTCTTTACATCTTCCTAATTTTTTTTCCAATTTGGGCTCTCCTGACCTGTTTTCACCATGTAAACCAATCCATCTGGTTGGAGATCCCTACTCTGAACAAAAAATGTTTTATCCTCTGCACAAATCAACCCTTTAAATGTTCTACTTAGCAAATTGCTATTTAGATTTGATGTTTCATACATTTTTCTTAAAAGTAGCTCAAAATTAGATTAACATTAGAATAGAAAAGGATTTATCACCTATCCACAGGTTAGCTGATTAATATTGGATTGCAGGTGGTCCGGCCACTGAGACACCTGGCAAGTAAAGAATGAGAGGTTCTTGACTGAACAAAGTGGTAGTGCACATGTTGGTCCAATGCTTCATTTACTTCCCTGGGACTGATGTAGGCAGTCCTCCATCAGTCCAATAACAATTATGGGAGCAGTGGAGTACTACTGTTCCATTTACAGAGGGTAGGTGGCATAATGGTCAGTGGCTCTGGATCCACTGTGACAATGTAAGCCGTGTACCGGGGTGGGCTCCCCAGAATACAGCGAAGTCACAGACAAGGAAAGCGACACTGACACCAGCTTACTATGCAAGAACAGAAACTTTACTTGGATGGAAAACGCTATATTCCCGGACCCACAGTCAATGTCCCTGCCCACTGGACAGGCCTAGCCGATGGCGGACACAGCAGAGCCTGCAAGTCGTGCTGTGCCGCTACAGAGGACACCCCTAGCCGATGGCAAACGCAGCAGAGCCTGCAAGTCAATAACTGCGCTGCAGTCCAGTACAGTACAGCCTAGCAAAACGGTCTAATCCTAACTAACTAACTAACTACTGCTAGGCCTAGGCTAGTCTCTGTAACTTCAGGCGCCACACAATATAACAATCAGTAACCAGGTGTACTGACCTGCGTCCGTTCTGGGCCCGAGGATGCAGCCTACCAGGGATGGCCACCAACCTCATAGCAACCGTGCGGCCTTGCTTGATGATGAGGCCTTCTGTCCACACACTGAACTGGTCTTCCTGGGACAACCTCTCTTTCAAAAGAGCTGGATTCAGTCAGGGTATAACAGCTACTCTCCTTCTTCTGAGTGTCCATTAACTGCCAGACACAGCACAATCCTTCCACCATGCCAGATTAACACTTCCTGGTTCACTCACAGGCAGCAGCATGAGACATCAGCATGAGTCATCATCTGTTTTGCATATTCAAATCTCAAAGTGTGCTGGCTGTAGCTCCAAAACAGTGGCCTCTAGTGCCCGGAATGCCAAATGACAGTTCATGTACAGACATTATGCAGAAATAGCTGTTTCACAATCTCACAACAACCTATCGGTTTGACTTTGGACTAGTCCTAAGGGCGTTGTCCTGGCAGTGACCTGGTTTTCACCCTTTAACCCCTATAAAGGGATCTAGTCTTCACTGCAGAGGAAATTCCTCTGCCACTACCTCTTGGAATAGTTCAGGTGTGGTTTGCTGCTGATCCATGTGAGTCAGAAACACAGGTGCAAAGCACCAAGGGAACAGGCAGTAATCATAGACAGGTAAGAGACCTAGGTCAGGGCATGCAGAGTTCGTTCAAATCCGGCAAACTAAATCCAATGTCCAAGGGCAGGCAGCAGAGGGTCAGTACTGTAAACAGGAAATGGTCAGGACAGGCAGCAGAGGGTCATAATCAGTAGACAGGCAGAGGTACGGTACATGGGCAGATAATTAGGATAGCTTGCCCTCATTGGTAAACTAGCAAGCGCCAGTGGAAGGTGCCAAAAATACCCATGGATGGCCAGCTATAGGATTAGAGCAAGTTTGTGAGCGTTCAGTGGTCCTTCCTTTAAAAGTAAGCAAGAGCATGCATCCTAAGGACAGAGAGGGGAGGGACCTTGTTGGCAGGAGTAGGAAATGTCCTGCTGAACTGGAGCATGGAGACCTCGGCAGGAGCAACCAGAGAAGGGTGAGAGATACGACACCTGTGCATGCAATGGCCGGCAGAATAGCGGAAGGCATGGAGTGCTGCCATAAGACTGGGGAACCCTCTTGTTTTGAGAATTCCCAGGGGTCCCAGTGGTCAAACCCTTGTGATCCAATATTAATCACCTCTCCTGTGGATAGGTGATAAACATTTCCATGGATAACTCTTTCAACAATCTACACACACAGAGCCAATCATTAAGTAAAAAGAACAAAACAAATGTGTGGGTACTGTATGTGGGTAAGTAACTGGCTCAGTAATAGAAAACAGAGGGTGGTTATTAATGGTAGACACTCAGATTGGGCCACTGGCACTAGTGGGGTACCTCAGGGGTCAGTATTGGGCTCTATTCTCTTCAATATACTGTATTTATTAATGATCTTGTAGAAGGCTTGCACAGTAAAATTAAAATTTTTGTAGATGACACTAAACCATGTAAAGTAATTAACACGGAAGAGGACAGTATACTACTACAGAGGGATCTGGATAGATTGGAGGATTTGGCAGAAAATTAGCAGATGAGGTTTAACACTGACAAATGTAAGGTTATGCACATGGGAAGAAATAATGCAAGTCACCCATACATACTAAATGGTAAAACACTGGGTAACACTGACATGGAAAAGGACTTAGGAATTTTAGTGAACAGCAAACTAAACTGTAGAAACCAGTGTCAGGCAGCTGCTGCCAAGGCCAATAAGATAATGGATTGCATCAAAAGGGGCATAGATGCCCGTGATGAGAACATAGTCCTACCACTTTACAAATCACTAGTTAGACCACACATGGAGTACTGTGTACAGTTCTAGGCTCCTGTGAACAAGACAGACATAGCAGAGCTGGAGAGGGTTCAGAGGAGGGCAACTAAAGTAATAACTGGAATGGGGGGACTACAGCACCCCAAAAGATTATCAACATTGGGGTTATTCACTTTAGAAAAAAGACGACTGAGGGGAGATCTAATTACTATGTATAAATATATCAGGGGTCAGTACAGAGATGTCTCCCATCATCTATTTATCCCCAGGACTGTGACTGTGACGAGGGGACATCCTCTGCATCTGGAGGAAAGAAGATTTGTACACAAACATAGAAGAGGATTCTTTACGGTAAGAGCAGTGAGACTATGGAACTCTTCTGCTGATCGATAGCGGAGGGTGACCGGTGCATTTACATGCACCGATCTCCTCCAGTTCCTCCAGATGGGGAGGAGCGAACGATAATGTAATCGCTCTTCTCCATACTATCTCGTTGTTTCCCAGCAGCAGATCATGTTTACACAGCACAATCTGCCACCAGGGAACAAGGATTTTTTGTGCTGCACGTTTCGCTTTTTCATTGGGTAACCGGTGGTGCATTTACACTACCAGATCATCGCTAACAAGCATTACTATGAACACTCATTAGCGATGATCTGTTCAATTCTCAGCCTGTGTAAAGGGCCCTTTACCTTTCATTGTAATTCTGCCTGTGGTAATAATAATGATAATAGCTACTGAAAAGTTACCTGTACAGAATAGGAAATCATAACCTATTAATAGACCTAGTGGCCAGTGTGAAAATAGAAGGATTATATACATTTTATTATAATGACATGGAAATGAAAAAAAAAAAAGTTTTAAAATATTATTTTCTGATGAGACATTTCCATGACCCTTTTACTAAATGATTATGTTTAAGAACATCACCAGAAAATATTTCCATGGAGCCTTCTTACCAATTCAATTTTATATAAATCGTTTTAAAGTCCATCTGTATGATAATAACCACATAATTTCCTGCTATGAAATAACCTCAATTACGTAAGTTTAAAGAAAACAAGACTCTTACTAGAAATATAAATACTGTGTAACAGGCAGTGCTTAGTTCATTCCATGGAAGGGAATACACGCATGCTAAATAAAATAGCAAATTCTACATAAACAGAAAAGTATCCTTTATATATTACAAAGTTCAGCAGTGGGTACAGTGTGTACTCTCAGCAGCACATTACTGTCAAAGGGACAAACCTTTATTACACTGCCTACACCTATTACACAGCCAGTCCCACTGCCAACGTTTGCATGGCTTGGGAGCAAATATTAATTTACCTAAAACTCTACTGAAGATAATCAAGATACCAGTTGTTTTGAATAGATGACACACATCTCAAATGCCATAAGCTATATTGCAATTCTCCTATAGTTAGTAGAGAGAGAGAAAACTCACCGCTATATGATCAAAATACCCTAATTGTTAATACTCGTGTGTTGCAAGGTTTATTTCTTGATTCTATCCCTTTAATTATTACTTGTTATTACTTTTAATTAGTACCTTTAATTAAAACATTAATGTAGTGATAACTGTTGACTTACTTTAACTACTTGTTAAAGGGGTTCTCCGGGAATTGAGAAAATGAAAATACTTAAATATTACTTTATTATAGATATATTCCAAAATACCTTTCATTTTGTTTGGGGACCAATTATTAGAAGAAATAAAATGGCCGCTGTCCTATTTGTACACACAAAACCTGTCCTAATCACACAAGAGGACAAGTTACTTCACAACACTGAGGCAAAGAGCTGCCTCATCCTCTCTCCTACTTGTCGGGGATAATGATCCTGAATACAGCTGATAGGATCTTCAACTGAATCTCTGTAGGAACGGAGTTCATGAGGAGACACGATGTACAGAGAGGAGGGTGGGGGTAATGAGTAGCACCTCTTGTATGCAGTCTCCATTAGCACAGTCTGTCCTGTCCTTCCTCTCTGTACTTCATGTCTCCTCATGAACTCCATTCCTACAGAGATTCAGCTGAAGATCCTATCAGCTGTATTCATGATCATTATCCCTGAGTAGAGTAGAGAGGAGGATGAGGCAGCTCTTTACCTCAGTGTTGTGAAGTAACTTGTCCTCCTGTGTGATTAGGACAGGTTTTGTGTGAACTAATAGGACAGCGGCCATTTTATTTCCCCTGATTGCTCCCCAAACAAAACAAGCCTTTATAACTAATGAAAGGTATTTAGGAATATATTTCTAATAGAGTAATATTTAAGTATTTTAATTTTCTTAATTCCCAGAGAACCCCTTTAATGTAGCAACTTAATTAGCTAGGTAATATATATATAAAAAAAAAAAAACATTGTTCAGTGTAGGCCAAATACCTAAGTGATGAGTTCAATGGTCATGCATACTAGAAACATCTCAGGGGGAGGGCCCTGAACTAAAAAGTTCTATGCATAGGACAAAGAGGTTTAAGTTCCAATGAAGCGTCCGTAAGGAAGAATGTCTGAGACTTCTTGTGTATGCCGCCATGTCTGGGTGTTGGCTAATTGCCTGTGACCACCAGGACGGCCAACAGGAGCCTGCCCAGTTAACACAGGTCAAAGTGATTGTTTTTACTGTGCATCTGATTTCTCTGTCCGTATATATCTTTATCACTACTAGTAAAAATTTTATTCACTTAGACTGTGTTAAGCTTATCTTATTCCTGGATCTCAGAATTCACGTTACAACAATTGGAAGCTGTTGTATAGCTATATGGGGTTGAAGAGGTAGCAGTCACACACAAACCCTGGTGCCTGAAGGTGACCCAACTGCTCCTATAAGACGACACCATTATAATAAACAGCCCATAGAATTTAGCGGCCCTGTTGCAGGTTGTGCATTGGAGTCCAGGAATGTCAAGGTACGCCAATGATATGAAGGTGTGGTCTAAATCAAAACCAAGCATGCAGGTGTATTAGGGATATTTAAAGAGAAGTCATTTCATGTGTATAGCCAGCTTAATCCAATAATAGAACCAATTCCATGCAAACACCATCAATGAAGTGGAAATCCATCAATTTACATAAACGTAATTATGAAGCATTTCATCAATGTATTAAATAGATCACATCTAAAACATACTTTTAAAGCATCATACAGAAGTATACGTACCGGTTCGTCTTCACTGTCTGTTCCTCCTAAACTTATAGAATTGCGTCTCTGTGCACTGTTTGGAGACTGAGAAGAGTAAAAATAATCAGGACTGGTATCCTTGTTTAGTTTCCAGAACAATTATTGTGGATCCAGCAGAAGAAGAAACATCAGTAGTGTGAGCTAATATTCAGCAGGATACAGTACAACAAACTATCGCACCAACACAAAAATGTGAGAGACTGACATACTTGAATAACGTCAGAAGAACATCTATACGACTGTATGTACGCTGATAGCAGGTATAAAAGCTATTGTGGGGCCCAGCTTTTAAAGGGGACAACTGCCATAGTTACAAAGAACCTCATACAGTAGATATGATTGGTGATTGCATGAAAAATGTACAAATTATGTGCAAGTGACTGCTGAGAGATCTCTAGAGGGACATGAATGTATACTTATTACATTTCCATTTGCAAAATTAACTTTCTACTAATATTGGTTATTGCTCCGCAGGGCCCCATTTGAAGTTCTGCTCAGAATAGGTCATCAATATCAGACCGGTGGGAGTCCAACACCCGGCAACCCCACCAATCAGCTGTTTGAAGAGGAGGCGGTTCTCCATGCAAGCGCTGCTTCCTCTTCATTACACTACCCGTCATCTCGGAAGCAAGTGTAACTATACTTATTCCATTCACTTGAATGGAACAAGTACTTTTAATGACACTATGGCGCCGCTGCAAGGGAAACCACGTGTAGTGTAATGAAGAGGAAGCACTTGTCGCATGAAGCGCTGACTCCACTTTAAACCGCCTGTTAGATATTGATGACCTGTCCTGAGGAAAGCTCATCACTATATACTGCCTGCACATCCCCTTTAAGTCCAAGTTCAGCTAGAATACAACAGCGTCCAAGTTTTGACAAAGTGGATCTTCTCTTCACTGGATGTATCTGCACAACAATTTGACTCTTACTAGTCTTTTAATAAATGTCAATAAATTGTATACTGTTACCTTATACCTAGAATTGAGCTGGATTCTAGTTGGAAGTGGTGTCACTACTTTATAGATCTTTAATTAAACATTTTCACAAACCTAGTGGGCAGTCATGTATTGCCCAACTCAATAGATACAAAATAAAATATCTAATAAATGCCCAGAAACTTACCTTCCCTGATGAGCGGGCAAGAATCTCATGCAATGAAGTTATTTCTGGGGGACTTCTCGGTAAACCATCATCTTCTGAAAGCGTCCCAGAATCCTCAAGTTTCTTGGGGACAATACCCTGTGGTGGAGACCCTATCCGGATGTTCTGCTGGAGCTGCAGCTAACCAAGAAAACAGCACATTGTTAGTTCCAGCTCAGATATAACAGGGAGATCATTAGTTTCTGCTGTCAGGGTGAAAGAGACTATAGAAGAGCAGTGACACAAGAGACCAGATAATTTGTAAATAATTGACCTGCACATTTGATGAAAGTCATAATTATTTATTTAGCAACTACTATTATTTCTCAGAAGTATCAATGGACAAGACTATGTGTTTGGAACGTTAGGAGGACATTGTGTGTAAAGGGGTTGAGAACATGTACGGCTATGCTACAAATTAGAAAATCGTCCTTCACATAAAAGAAGATGTTTGAAAGGCAAACTGCAATATTTTTTTATGGTTATACCTGTAATGCTTTCACTTTCCCGGGGGTGCACTCCTGAGAGATATCTTCCTTCACGGAGCTCTCCATCTCAGAAATAAATACACTGTCGTGAGATACTGCCTTGCTCCCCATATTTCCCTTGGACCTTTAAAAATTAACGGGTAAAAAATTTTTTTTGTTACACCCAATGGAGCGGATTTATCATTGGGCCTAGAGACTGCTGGTATATCAGACTATAGTGATTGGAATTCATGCTACAATGAAACTTTCCACATGACCACCTCTTTGAGAAGACCAATTCCTTATCCAGACCAGATTTCTTTTGACAGATTATGCATACCACATATCCTCTTTGAGAAGAGCTCCCCTCCCCAACGACTACTTTTCAAGGTAATTTTGTGTGGTCATATGGGGGGACCCAGTGGTCAGAAACCTTTGTCATGGTTTACTACGTATACAGCCATGGTAGGCTTGGGGTCTTTGTAAGGCTCTGGCTACAGTGCCAACCCACTGGTGCCCACCAATATGACAGAGTACCCCGCCCCCCTGCTGTCTAAACACCTAGATGCTGTGGTTGTTATTATCTAATTTAAAGGGGTTCTTCAAGATTTACATATTGATGACCTATCCTGAGGATAGATATACAAAATCCAGCACCGCTGCTCTTCAAAGTAGAAAGATCCACTTTGAAGAGCGGCAGTGCTGGATTTTGTATATCTATTCGCAGGAGTCTCTACTCACCGTGACACGCCGACTACACCATTATATACCTCGGTCCTTTGTTGGAGCTGGTAAGGGGGGGATTTCCCCCACGTTTGTTCAATTATCTTGAGGTCTTCAATATAAGATTGGTGGAGGTCTTACTCCTCCCGTCCTCACAGATCAGCTGTTTGAGGTAGCCGTGGAACTCTCCAGACCTCCAGCGAAAGCCACGGCATAGCGCCATCTATTTTATAGTGGCTGTGCTTGGTATCGCAACTCAGCCCCATTCACTTGAATGGGGCTGAGCTGAGTCTAGGCCAAGTGACCAATGAACGTGATGACACTGGTCTACGAAGAGGCTTAAGTGCTCACAGAATGCCATGGCCTCTTCATACAGCTGATCGGCAGGGGTCCTGGAAGTCGGATCTCTGCAGATCTGATCCTGAGGATAGCCCATCAATATGTAAATCCCAAAGAACCTCTTTAAGCTTCTGCAATATTCATAAACCAGACATGCACCCTATTGGTGAATGTTGCACTAGATAATGTCGTCCTTGTGTTTACCACATCTACAAATTCTACTAAAATCTCTAATCTTCAAACTTTGTCCTGGTTAATTTGTGTAAGGAATTTTTTCCTTTCCTTGGTTTTATGTGGATTCACCTTGGTTTACAAATGTAGATTGTGCCCTTACAATGTCCCGTTACCATTAAATGAACAATTTTCCGAACTGCCCATTTAGTAAATATGATCTTACAGAATTTATAAGCTTACACTGATCATTTTGCCCTTTCACATATAGGTATGTAGTTAAAAATGCTACAGTATGTGTAGCATTACACAAGACAATGGCAATATGCACACAAAGCATACAAATATATTCTTACACTGATTCTTGGTCAGCATCAAAAGCAGTTGTGTTGGCTCCAGATCCACTGACATCGCTACTGGACTGACTGGGTTTTAGATTGCTTTCTTTAATAGGTGCTGTAGATTCTTTCCTTTTCTTTTTGACAAATAATTTTTTGAAAGCCTGGAACTTTGATTTCTTTTTTCCTATAAGAAAAAAATATATTAAAGGGGATGTACAGGTTTAAAAAAGGTCCTATTTTATTCAGAAACAGTGCCACACCTGTCCATGGGTTGTATTTGGTATTACAGGTCAGTTCTGTTGAAGTGACTGGGGCAAAGCTGCAATACCACATACAACCTGAGGAGAAGTGTGGCACAGTTTACAGAAGAAAACTGCTGTTTTCATCTAATCCTGGACAAAAGTCTTTGAAGATTTTGATTATAATCCTAAATTTAAATTTTTAGTTCACAAAATAAATTTTCTTGGAATAAAGAGAGAGTGGTGATGAAGGAAAAATAGTTAGGCAAATTTCACACATCTGTATGCAAAGTCATATCTCCCAGAAAAAGAACTGTGTGGCAAGAGCCACCTTCTGGAAGTGGCTCCCTATGAGTCAGTGTTAGGCTTTTGAATATGCCTTTGAACAGCCAAACCATATATACTTTTCAGACAGCCATTTCCCTTCGCATTTTCCAAGGCATGTTAAAGAGTCGAACACAGACTATGGGGGGCCACTTCCAATAAATTTTTTCTGTGAGAAACCTCTTTGCATATTATTTTCCCAGGACCATTGCAACTAAGTCTCCGTAGACAGCTGGTCTCCTTAGGGATAGTCAGTACTACTTACCCTAACACACATCTGTAAAAATTCTACTCTTTACAGAAGGGCCGATTTATTTGCTAGAGTCATAGTGTCATGGGAAGTATGGGGAAGGAAAGACAACCAAAGTGAACCACAGCTAAACAACGACAGACTAGGCCCCAAACCTAGGAAATAAAGAGGTCACCTGCTAGCATTCCCTGATACTCTCCCTAAGCTGCTAACAACATGTGCAAATCTCAATGGTAGAAGGAACTTGAGACTGCTGAAACACTGCACTAAACCCTCAGCTTAGGGAACAGGGAAAGAGGCAACCGGCTCCTTCCAAACTGAAGGAGCTAGTGTCTCCCTAAGGCCTAGTCAGGACAGACACTCCAAGAAAAGGGAAAGGACTTCGCTTGAGATGTAACTGTAACAGGAGAACCACCACACAAGCAGAGCACTCCACAGAAGAGCTATCAGCCGCAAGGAATCAAGAGAGAGGCGGAACATATAAAGAGCCACCTGATGATAATGAGGGGCATCAGCAAAGGGGTGGAAACCTGTCAGCAACAATGAAAACAAGAGATCTGTCAAATAGACTCCTGAGTCTTCAGTCTATTTGAACTTCTAAGATCTCTCCCAGGGCCGGCGGTGACACATTGTAACAGCTTGTTAGGCCAAAAAAATACATCTGTCCATCCAGTCCAGCCTGTTATCCTGCAAGTTGATCCAGAAGAAGGCAAAAAAAAAAAATACCCCTGATCTAGAAACCAATTTTCCTAATTTAAGGAAAAAAAATCCTTCCCGACTCCAATCAGGCAATCAGAATAACTCCCTGGATCATCCACCAATCTCTATTAGCTATAACCTGTAATATTATTACCCTCCAGAAATACACTGCTCAAATAAATAAAGGGAACACAAAAATAACACATCCTAGATCTGAGTTAATTAAATATTCTTCTGAAATACTTTGTTCTTTGAATGTGCTGACAACAAAATCACACAAAAATAAAAAAATGGAAATCAAATTTTTCAACCCATGGAGGTCTGGATTTGGAGTCACACTCAAAATTAAAGTGGAAAAACACACTACAGGCTGATCCAACTTTGATGTAATGTCCTTAAAACAAGTCAAAATGAGGCTCAGTAGTGTGTGTGGCTTCCACGTGCCTGTATGACCTCCCTACAACGCCTGTGCATGCTCCTGATGAGGTGGCGGACGGTCTCCTGAGGGATCTCCTCCCAGACCTGGACTAAAGCATCTGCCAACTCCTGGACAGTCTGTGGTGCAACGTGACGTTGGTGGATAGAGCGAGACATGATGTCCCAGATGTGCTCAATTGGATTCAGGTCTGGGGAACAGGCGGGCCAGTCCATAGCATCAATGCCTTCGTCTTGCAGGAACTGCTGACACACTCCAGCCACATGAGGTCTAGCATTGTCTTGCATTAGGAGAAACCCAGGGCCAACCGCACCAGCATATGGTCTCACAAGGGGTCTGAGGATCTCATCTCGGTACCTAATGGCAGTCAGGCTACCTCTGGCGAGCACATGGAGGGCTGTGCGGCCCTCCAAAGAAATGCCACCCCACACCATTACTGACCCAATGCCAAACCGGTCATGCTGGAGGATGTTGCAGGCAGCAGAACGTTCTCCACGGCGTCTCCAGACTCTGTCACGTCTGTCACATGTGCTCAGTGTGAACCTGCTTTCATCTGTGAAGAGCACAAGGCGCCAGTGGCGAATTTGCCAATCTTGGTGTTCTCTGGCAAATGCCAAACGTCCTGCACGGTGTTGGGCTGTAAGCACAACCCCCGCCTGTGGACGTCGGGCCCTCGTATCACCCTCATGGAGTCTGTTTCTGACCGTTTGAGCAGACACATGCACATTTGTGGCCTGCTGGATGTCATTTTGCAGGGCTCTGGCAGTGCTCCTCCTGTTCCTCCTTGCACAAAGGTGGAGGTAGCGGTCCTGCTGCTGGGTTGTTGCCCTCCTACGGCCTCCTCCACGTCTCCTGATGTACTGGCCTGTCTCCTGGTAGCGCCTCCATGCTCTGGACACTACGCTGACAGACACAGCAAACCTTCTTGCCACAGCTCGCATTGATGTGCCATCCTGGATAAGTTGCACTACCTGAGCCACTTGTGTGGGTTGTAGACTCCGTCTCATGCTATCACTAGAGTGAAAGCACCGCCAGCATTCAAAAGTGACCAAAACATCAGCCAGGAAGCATAGGAACTGAGAAGTGGTCTGTGGTGACCATCTGCAGAACCACTCCTTTATTGGGGGTGTCTTGCTAATTGCCTATAATTTCTACCTGTTGTCTAGCCCATTTGCACAACAGCATGTGAAATTGATTGTCACTCAGTGTTGCTTCCTAAGTGGACAGTTTGATTTCACAGAAGTGTGATTGACTTGGAGTTACATTGTGTTGTTTAAGTGTTCCCTTTATTTTTTTGAGCAGTGTACATCCAGGCCCCTGTTGAACTCTTTTAGTGAACTCACCATCACCACCTCCTCAGGCAGAGATTTCCATAGTCTCACTGCTCTTACTGTAAATAATCCTCTTCTATGTGTAAAAACCTTCTTTCCTCTAGATGCAGAGGATGTCCCCAGGATATAAATAGATGATGGGAGAGATCTCTGTACTGCCTCCTAATATATTTATACATGGTTATTAGATCGCCCCTTAGTCGTCTTTTTTCTAAACTAAATAATCCTAATTTTGATAATATTTCAGGGTACTGTAGTTGCCCCATTCCAGTTATTACGTTAGTTTCCCTCCTCTGAACCCTCTCCAGCTCTGCTATGTCTGCCTTGTTCACAGGAGCCCAGAACTGTACACGGTACTCCATGTGTGGTCTGACTAGTGATTTGTAAAGTGGTAGGACTATGTTCTCATCAGGGGCATCTATGCCCCTTTAGATGCATCCATTATATTATTGGCCTGTACACTAAAAGTGCTTTTCCATGTCAGTGTTACCCAGTGTTTTACCATTTAGTATGTACTGGTGACTTGCATTATTCCTTCCCATGTGCATAACCTTACATTTGTCATTGTTAAACTTCATCTGCCTCTTTTCTGCCCAAGCTTCCAATCTATCCAGATCCATCTGTAGCAGTATACTTCCATGTTTATTACTTTACACAGTTTAGAGTCACCTGCAAAAAATTATATTTTACTGTGCAAGCCTTCTACAAGATCATTAATAAATATACAGGGAGTGCAGAATTATTAGGCAAGTTGTATTTTTGAGGATTAATTTTATTATTAAACAACAACCATGTTCTCAATGAACCCAAAAAACTTATTAATATCAAAGCTGAATATTTTTGGAAGTAGTTTTTAGTTTGTTTTTAGTTTTAGCTATTTTAGGGGGATATCTGTGTGTGCAGGTGACTATTACTGTGTATAATTATTAGGCAACTTAACAAAAAACAAATATATACCCATTTCAATTATTTATTTTTACCAGTGAAACCAATATAACATCTCAACATTCACAAATATACATTTCTGACATTCAAAAACAAAACAAAAACAAATCAGTGACCAATATAGCCACCTTTCTTTGCAAGGACACTCAAAAGCCTGCCATCCATGGATTCTGTCAGTGTTTTGATCTGTTCACCATCAACATTGCGTGCAGCAGCAACCACAGCCTCCCAGACACTGTTCAGAGAGGTGTACTGTTTTCCCTCCTTGTAAATCTCACATTTGATGATGGACCACAGGTTCTCAATGGGGTTCAGATCAGGTGAACAAGGAGGCCATGTCATTGGATTTTCTTCTTTTATACCCTTTCTTGCCAGCCACGCTGTGGAGTACTTGGACGCGTGTGATGGAGCATTGTCCTGCATGAAAATCATGTTTTTCTTGAAGGATGCAGACTTCTTCCTGTACCACTGCTTGAAGAAGGTGTCTTCCAGAAACTGGCAGTAGGACTGGGAGTTGAGCTTGACTCCATCCTCAACCCGAAAAGGCCCCACAAGCTCATCTTTGATGATACCAGCCCAAACCAGTACTCCACCTCCACCTTGCTGGCATCTGAGTCGGACTGGAGCTCTCTGCCCTTTACCAATCCAGCCACGGGCCCATCCATCTGGCCCATCAAGACTCACTCTCATTTCATCAGTCCATAAAACCTTAGAAAAATCAGTCTTGAGATATTTCTTGGCCCAGTCTTGACGTTTCAGCTTGTGTGTCTTGTTCAGTGGTGGTCGTCTTTCAGCCTTTCTTACCTTGGCCATGTCTCTGAGTATTGCACACCTTGTGCTTTTGGGCACTCCAGTGATGTTGCAGCTCTGAAATATGGCCAAACTGGTGGCAAGTGGCATCTTGGCAGCTGCACGCTTGACTTTTCTCAGTTCATGGGCAGTTATTTTGCGCCTTGGTTTTTCCACAGGCTTCTTGCGACCCTGTTGACTATTTTGAATAAAACGCTTGATTGTTCGATGATCACGCTTCAGAAGCTTTGCAATTTTAAGAGTGCTGCATCCCTCTGCAAGATATCTCACTATTTTTGACTTTTCTGAGCCTGTCAAGTCTGTCTTTTGACCCATTTTGCCAAAGGAAAGGAAGTTGCCTAATAATTATGCACACCTAATATAGGGTGTTGATGTCATTAGACCACACCCCTTCTCATTACAGAGATGCACATCACCTAATATGCTTAATTGGTAGTAGGCTTTCGAGCCTATACAGCTTGGAGTAAGACAACATGCATAAAGAGGATGATGTGGTCAAAATACTCATTTGCCTAATAATTCTGCACGCAGTGTATTGAGAATAGGGTCTAATACTTCGGCCAAAGTTGCGCGAGTCTTCAGTAAATGACTTCAGTATTTCTATCTGCGTATTTGAAAACATTTTAAAATAGGAATCCGAAGTTGGCTTTGGTACTGGCGGGTACCTTTGCACCAAAGCCGACTTCGGATTCCTATTTTAAAATCACTCTGTAAAGGGCTAACACTTTTAGGTTTACATTTTTTTACATTTATATAACTGAAGAACATTTTAGGGTTAGTTTTACTGTTTCTTGCAATAAATCTCTCAGTCTCCAGTTTGGCTGCTATTATTTGTCTTTTACATATTCTATTTTTGTTCTTATATTTTTTCAATGCTTCCTCGGTACCTTCTGGTTTTAGTAAACATTTTATTATTATATCTGAATAGGAAATCTGCGGTTTTTGTGTCTCTCTGAATTAAAAATAAAAGCATAATTATCACCATATATATTTATGGCGTATCGACAGGTATATCCTCTAGGACCCATATCAGGAGAATGGGGATCTCATTAATCCTGTTCACCAATTCTGCACAGCTGGTGCCTCCAGCGCAGTCAGTAGAGAAGAGCCATGCTTGGTGTGGCCCTCTACACTAAAGTCTATGGCAGTTAAGGAACAACCCCTGGCTGAGCAAACAGTGCTCACCCTTGTGCAACTTCCACAGAATATAACAGAGAGGGGCCCCATACTAGCAGATTTTGCAGATGACAGTATTACATCAATTAAAAAAAAGAAAAAAAAAAGAAAAGAGGAGCCCCCAAACAACCTTTGATGGCTGGTCACCATAGACTGTCCTACCGGAATTACTTTTTAGTCTGTATGTGTAGTCAGTAATAATTTCCCTCTCTCACTATTCTCACATAACACAGCTGAATAAATTCACAGTAGGGAAAAGGAAAAGTGAAGGCTTCCCAAAAGCAATATTTCCCAAGATGATCATGTGTCACTAGCAGACAGGGGTGGACTGGGAACATAAAGTGCCCCTTGAAAAAAAAAAACGATGCTGTAGGAGGGTCCAAAGTGACAACGCAAGTAGGCAGGACCAACACATGTAGGCAGGGACAGCATTACCGTAGTGCAGAACAAAACACCACCCCAGCAGAACCAAATACCACAATGCAGCACAAAATACTGTCACCTGCTCCACAGTATGAAACTATCATCATCCTGATAATGGCAATACAATTTAATTCCGGGGGCACCTGCAGCCGCTGTCCAGGTGCATAAGTGCCTGAAGTTCCTACATTAATTAATGTTGGCAGTAGGGCTGCAGCTATCAACTAATTTTGTAATCGAGTATTCTATCGATTAATCCAACGATTAATCGAGTACTCTAATAACAAAAAACAAATTAAAAGAACGTTTTTCTTTATAAAAACTCATCAGCCTTTCCCCCATGCCATCAGGTTCTCGCATGCCATCAGGACCCCCCTCAGTACCATCAGCTGCCCCCCAGTGCCATCAGCTTCCACCCAGTGACATCAGGCTCCCCCCCCCAGTGCCATCAGCTTGCCCCCCAGTGCCATCAGCTTGCCCCCCCAGTGCCACTAGATTTCCCCAAAGTCCCACCAGCTTGCCCCCCAGTGCCACCAGCTTGCCCCTTAGTGCCACCATCTCCCCCTCCTAGCCATGTCCCGAGCTCCAGTGAAATAAAATACTTACCTCTCCTGTAGGGGGCGTCGCTTCACAGCTCGTCCATCTTCTTCTCGTCCTTACGTGCACTATGTCCTGACCATGTGTCAGTAGGAAAGTGCAGCGTGGTGCGGACCAGCAGGTGACCACGGAGCAGTGAGTAATAGCAAGCGCTTCACTCCAGCTCCATTGTCACATGAAACAAACAAATCCTCTATGCAAAAAATTGAGGATTTTTTGTGTCGAATTACTCAATTCAAATCGAGTAATCGTTTCAGCCCTAGTTGACAGCATCAGATCTTTATGTACCTGGCTGGCGGCCATGAGGAGGGCTTAGGCAGCCCCCTGGGCATCAGCCCACTAGTAGATTTCCATGTAGGGTCTATGGCCAGTCTGCCTCTGCCAGCAGAGAATCTATAGACTACCATTGCTACAAAGGGAACTATTTACATACATAGAAGTCACCCTAACAAACATCTGTATAGATAGGATACAGCTAAACAGGTTGTGCCGAAGGAAAGGAGATGACTCACAGGTAAACTTGCACAAGCGCCACTATCTCTTGAAACAGATGATTGGCTGGGGTGCTGAAAGTTGGCCCCTCAACAATATGATATTGATGGCTTAGCCTAAAGATAGGTCTTCAATATTAAGCCACAGCAAAACACCTTTAAAACTTTCAAAATCTCATGTATGGGGAGTATCACGTAGATAACCCCACCACCATCATATCCTATATAGACACCTTATGAGGAATAGGTACCAAATTCTAACAGTACGTATTAGTAATTCAGAACAGTATATTGTTTTATCTTTACATAAACTCTTTAAAAAGGGGGTGCCATCTGTGCATATATGGCACCTTGAATTCCATTAAATATTTGAGTATAAAATTACTGTATCAGCTGGCAATTGTCAAGACATGAACTTTAAAAGTGCACAAAGTTGTGTGACTAATACAGCAGAGATAAAGCTTTTTGGAGTGACCACACTCTTGTACACAATAAAAGAGTGCAGAGTATTCCACTCCTAATACAGATTTTATTACAGTCCCAATGCATACACCTATTAGGACATCTGTCAGCAGATTTGTACCTATGACACTGGCTGACCTGTTACATGTGCTCTTGGCAGCTGAAGACATCTGTGATGGTCCCATGTTCATATGTGCCCCCATTGCTGAGAAAAATTATGTTTTAATATATGTAAATTAGCCTCTAGGAGCAATGAGGCGTTGTTATTACACCTAAAGGCTCTGCTCTCTCTGCAACTGCCTTGCCCCCTGGACTTTGATTGACAAGGAGTTATGAGGTTTTCACTGCCTGGCCATGTCAATTAAAGTGCCAAGATGCCGTGGCAGTTGGAGAGAGAGCAGAGCCTCTAGGTGTAACAGCAAAGCCCCCATTGCTCCTAGAGACTCGTTTGCATATATTAAAACATTATTTTTGACTGACGATGGCTGCAAAAGTGAGGAGCCAATTTTTTAGAAGCATCGAACGCTTAAGTTGTCAGGAGAAATCATCATGACAGCCTGGGCTGTATGTAGAAGAAAAAGAACAATTCCAATCAGAGAAGTCAACTGTGAGCTACTGGAGGTAACTGTTGTCTTCTCTTTATGTATTCTGTCTCTGGCTGTATTTAAAGGGAACCTGTCACCAGGATTTTGGGTATAGAGCTGAGGACATGGGTTGCTAGATGGCCGCTAGCACATCCGCAATACCCAGTCCCCATAGCTCTGTGTGCTTTTAGTGTGTAAAAAAAAACTATTTGATACATATGCAAATTAACATAAAAGAGTCATATCTTACTTGTGTGACCAGAGAAGAGTCATATTTTCAAGCTCTGACTCATCTCAGGTTAATTTGCATATGTATCAAATCGGTTTTTATACACAATAAAAGCACACAGAGCTATGGGGACTGGGTATTGCGGATGTGCTAGCGGCCATCTAGCAACCCATGCCCTCAGCTCTATACACAAAATCCCGGTGACAGGTTCCCTTTAATCATTGTACAGTCTGCAGCATGATAATATGCTGAAGACCACTTGTATAGACCCGGTATCTAAATGCATGTAGTGAATAATTTGAGGAACCTTTTCTGAATGCTGTTGTTTTTTCTACATTGTATGGACTTTGGAGGAGAAGTGCTTGATCCAACCCTGGATCAAGGTTCACTACATGCATTTGGTTAGTAGATAGTAGAATACTGCACTGAAGACTGGACAAATCAAGTTAATTGCTCCCGTACCTCAGAATGCCCTCCTTGCTGACGTTAATGATGTCACTAACTACAACCTGGGACTGCTAAACCTTTCATGCTAGAGACAGCACTTGCCATTGGACTTACAGGACTGCCCAGTTTTGACTGGAGCATATCATTTAAGCCCCAGGTAGTAGAAGGGAAAAAGGGGATAATCAAGGGACGTAACAGGATCTCTGAGACAGATACATTGCATAGACTTGATAAAGGGGTCCTGAGCACCTCGAAACGCGTTGTCTATGTAAAGACACTCAATAAAGGTTTTACAGCCTGTCACCTTCCAGTCGTGGTTTTGCGCGTGCCAGCTATCGCCTAAAAGTGAGACACAAGTAGTCCACCTGCTTTTCTCCTTTTGCTCCTTTGGTTGACTGGCTCCTGCCTCTGGAGACCCAGATAGCACCGGCCGCACCAGCCTCAGTCTTTGCCCTTCACGGCGTTCACTGGAGTTGTGCCCATCTTTGCACAACACCAACAGGTGAGCAGAATATATATCCCCTTGAGGGAAATCGTGCTTCTGTGCATTTACCCTACAAGCACCTCTTCTCTTTGGCCATTTTTTGCTTTAATTTAACATGTCAGCTTGTAAAGAGCCATAATTTGAAGCTCGACATAAACAAGTGCTGAACTTTCAGCCTGGTCCTGTCTTGCATCTAACACAAGCTGTTCTGCAGACATATTCCCATTTAGTCTCATGTGTTTGGGCAGGGTAACATAAAAGCGTGATATATGGTAGTTTAGTGGGGAGTAAGGCATGGACATTTACAAGGCAGCCGCAGCATTTGAAGTGAGTTTATATACCGCATTCTTCTAAGTACAGGACTTGGAATAAACAGCCAGAAGTAAATAACATAGCTGATGGATGACAGTCGAGCAGTACTTGTGTCCTGTCGGACCATCTTCAGGGTCTGTGCTGGTAAAGTGTACTGCGGTTCTGGCATCTGTCTTCTGTGTCAGAAAACTCAGCACTAAAAAAGGTAGCAGACCCAACAACTGTTTACACAAGGCCAGAAAACACAGAGCAAATATCTAAACCCTCGGTTTTATTCTGATAACTTTATACAGGTTCCATTTTCAGATTACATCAGGACAGTATGATTCTCAAATCAAACCTATGCAACTGAGTACAGTGGACTGGCCATAGACCCTACAGGGAAATTTCCTGGTTGGCTGATGTCCCGGGGGCAACCCAAGCCCTCACAGCCGCCAGTCTGGTACATATGCAATGAGCAGGACACTGGGTCAGTGGGGATGCTATGCAGTGGGTCAATTTATATGTGTATAAGTTCGTGACGCCAGTGGCAGCTTGCGCAGGTACTGTAGCAGCGCCCTTTAAGATGTTATAAGCTCACGTACCAGGTGAGGAATGCCAGAGGGGGATATTGTCTCTGTATAGCAGATATGGTAGTGTCAACGGTGTCTCCTACCTTGGTACGGCTGGACTCCTGTATCCCGGCTCACATGCAACAAAATTGAGTGCTGTTAATAGGAGTAATTGAGGAATGATGGGATTCAACACAGAAAATAGGGTCCAACTTGTCTTTACCTGGTGTTATGATATGCAGCTTTGATCCATACAAGTTACAGCTTTAGTCTAGGATCCCAGCAGGTTTTGGCAATATGTGGCAGGAATTTATATGTATTCTGCATCTGCGATTTTACTAGCCGAAGGATACTGCAGCGCTGGTTACTGCATTCACTTCAATGGGAGCAGTGCTGGAGTAAGCAGGTCCATCCACTTCAGAATTGGATGGCGTTGTGTAGTTCCAGCTCCTACATCTGGTGCAGGACAGCTGGTTGGCGAGGCGCAGTGTGTCCACCCCCCACCATTCAGATACTAAATGCCAGAGCCTGAAGATAGATCATCAGTAATTAAATACCAGAAAAGCCCTAAAACACACTCAGAATTGATGTGTACCTGCTTTCTCTGCTGTACTTTAACTTACAGGGGTTTTTGATCAGCTTATCGTTGCGGAACTCTTTGATAAGAAATAAATTGTCAAAGTATCCTTCTATTGGGACTTTGAACAATCAGCTGTAATCTATGGTGGACCCAAACAGAAGATAATTAATCAGTTTCCCTGGAGCATCACCCTAGAAGAAATGGTGCCTGTAGAGATCAATGGGCTATCCACTCTTTCCTATTAGATGAGTGTGCTGGATTGGAGGAGCCCCTCTGGCCAATCCATGTATGAAAATTATGTCTCTTTCTTCCTGAGCCACTCTTTCACAATTTGAGCCCAATGAATCCTGGCATTGTCAACTTTGCATTTGCCCGTGCCATCAAGGAAGAAAAAATCCATTGAATGGAATAACCTGGTCATTCAGTATATTTAGGTAGTCAGCTGACCTCATTCTTTCGACACATAATGTTGCTGAACCTAGACCTGACCAACTGGAAGGCTCTTACCTATCTGCTAATTTAAAGAGGACCTTTCACCGATCCTGACATTGTGAACTAAGTATCATGACATATACAGCGGTGCCCAGGGATCTCACTGCACTTACTATTATCCCTGGGCTCCGCTCCATTCTCCCGTTATGTCCTCCGGTATGTTCGGGGACATGGTTATAGTAGGCGGAGACTTAGGGGAGTAGGCGGAGTCTGCCCTTGTTCTGCTGGGCGTCTCCTTCTCCTAGGCTGTAGCGCTGGCCAATCGCAGCGCAGAGCTCACAGCCTGGGAGTTTTTTTCTCCCAGGCTGTGAGCTCTGCGATGCGATTGGCCAGCGCTACAGCCTAGGAGAAGGAGACGCCCAGCAGAACAAGGGCAGACTCCGCCTACTATAACCAAGTCCCCAAACATACCGGAGGACATAACGGGAGAACGGAGCGGCGCCCAAGGATAATAGTAAGTGCAGTGAGATCCCTGGGCGCCGCTGTATATGTCATGATACTTAGTTCACAGTGTCAGGATCGGTGAAAGGTCCTCTTTAAATCCAGGTGGTGACCTTTTTTTTGGCCAGGCAGTGTATAAATGTAATAGGTTTCCCCATCTGGACCACTATTATCCACATTCAGACTGGGTGAGCCACATGTCCTGACATGTCCTGAGGATAGGTCATCAATATTTTACTGATGAATGAGCAGAAATGTTGTAGGATTCTTAAAGGGTTACAGATTCATAAACAAGACCCTTAAATCAAGACAGACATTCTATAGTAGATGTAAATGGCAAATGATTTTCCAAAGCCACAAGAATCTTTTTCTAAGAAATGTTTTAAAAAAGTCACTTACCAGAACATTCTTCATGAGGCTCTTCAAGCATCACAGTCTGTGCTCCTTCCGAAGTGTTTGCAGCCATAATTGCATCACTATTAGGAAGAAAGAAAACATTTAAAGGTATCGATTTTTGCTTTAAGAAAAGTCTCTCTCAGAAATGCTCTTCAGTACATTGCCCACACTTATTAAGTTCAGTACACAATGTTGCCAATTGTGCCAAATGGTGGGTTTTCACGGGAAAGAGATATGACCTATTATGCATTCTTTAGCTACCAAATTACCCCACAATCCTTGAGTAAAGTTCTGTCTCAAACTAAGCCTACCAATAGTTCATATAGAGTCTATCCCTGCACCAGATTTATCATCCAGCTTAAGCCCCTGTGATAAATCTGGTGCAGGTCTAGACAGCCTAAGTTTACGCCATCCACAAACCACCTTTTATACCGTCACAAATTGGCAAGTATATTTCATTATGTTAATAGACCAAACTATGGTAGTGAGGGCAGTAAACACATTTTCCTAGGTATTTTGAACCAGGAGCTTAATTGTAGTGGGTGAATTTACATTGGCACAAGAGCTCTAGAGCCTTAGGATGTCCAAAAAGTCCCTCTCTCCCATATGAGACCAGTACTATGTGATCATTGCAGATCAGTTACGGATTTTGCATGGGGGCCCAGGAGATTAAAATTACCCCTGTCTTAAAGTGGTTTTTGTTCCAGTTAATTTTTATACATTAAAGGGGTCTGCCGAGATTTTAATACTGGTGAGGTCTTTCCGTAGGCCAGTGACGTCCCGTTACATGGCATAGGTGCAGCTCTACCCATTTAAGTGAATGGGGCAGAGTGCAATACCAAGCACAGGCACCATACACTGTACGGTAAGCTGTGAGAAGACCACAATGCTCACAGGAATGACAGATAATCAGTTGGGTGGATGTCGGACCCCCACCCACCCCCAACCAGTCAGATACTGATGACCTATCCTGAGGATAGGGTATCAGTATTAAAATCTTGGGCAGCCCTTTAAAACTAATTGGGGATATATAATGTGAAAAGGGACTTTTGCCACATTTCCCAAATAGATTTTCAAATATATTTCACACAACCTCAAGCATCTTCAATTCTGTAAAATAAGGTTAACACAATAGTGTTCTCACTAGATTTGTTCCTTTTAGCTGCAGGACGGGAATAACATCCAAAACAGCTAAGGGAAATTTTAAACTCCACATAATTGCCCAGCAAACCCATCAGATCAGGCTGCAATTTACAGCTATCAAAGGACACACGTTATAGTAAATCAGTGCAAGTCTCCTGGAAGATCTGAGAGTAGCATAGAAGGTTACATTCCTCAGGGCTTATTCACATCTGCTCCTATAATAGAACAGAACAAAAATGACGGAAGTGCTGGATACATCACATGACCATCACCAACGGAGCCAGATGGACCTACTGGAATATAATGAGGTCCTTCGGGCTTCAGTCGTGGGGTCTGTCACTTTATTAGACAGAATAGTGCAGCATACTGTGCTATCATGCATGGCATGTTTGATGTAATAGGTGATGAAGGCTCCTAGTGCAGTTGTGAACACAGTCCTACAGGTCGTTAGATCATTGTTATGGCTAAAGAGAATGCTCCAGATAAAACGCATTGTACTAGAGTACTGCTATTATACTGTATATCTCTAGGACACAAACATATTCATGCCGTCCACAAAATCTAAGAAACCAGCAAGCTAGAAGTATTTTGCAGACACTTGGCCCTATGTATAGGATAACCAGCTGTTATAACAGGGAACGCTGTGACAGCAAATCCTTACAGTCGGCAGTCCTCCTTATTCCATGTGGGCAGTTATGGAGTTGTCACCAGAGCAGATTTGTCACATCTGTTCTGCGCTTAAAACAGATGCAGTACAGATACAGTATGCAGCTACAGTCCAGTTTCGGAGGTGACCCACCAAGACGCTGTGCTTTTACGTTAATGAGGTCTGTAGTGAACTTGATATAAACCAGGAGGTACTACACATAGGACATGAGTCAGACCTCTATCTGTGCATTTATTCCATAAAGCTAGGGTCTTAATGTCCTTCACTGGGATAATTTATCTAGTACTGAAAGTTTTTCCGCAATGTTCTCAATGCTCCATATGAATTGTGGGCTATTATTATTAAAGGGACACTCCCGTGATGTTATGTACATACTAATAGCTTATATGTGAATATTATTTTTTTGTTTTTTACAAAAAAAAATTGTAGATGGATTTCTTGACATAGTTTTTTTTAAGTCATTCCATACTTCCTGGCCTGGCTCTTTAACGTCCCCCTTTGTTTGGACTTTTATCATGGCATCATTGCTTGACTTTCTCCATCAGACCATCACTGCTGTCAGAAAGGGAGGGGGGGGGGGGGAGAGATTCAGAGCATCCCCTGTGGACATCTTTATCTAGGCCTATCAAGAGAACAATAGAGCTGTCATATTGTTATCCTAATTCTGCTTATCTACTATTATACTAGCAGATAAAATCTTTCACAGCAGCTGAAAACTAAAAATGGGTTACCTATTTATATAGGAGTTTTATCTCTGTGATTACTGCTACAGAAGAACAATATTTTGGATTTAGAGGGTAATTTACCGATTTGAAATTAGGCATATTTCAGACAGGAAGCGGTCTTACATTTAGAACTGTCGGTGGATGTGCCTAAGTTACGGAGAGGCCGGCGCCTCTACATAACTCTGGAGATTCCACCGCCAGCTATGGGCCTTTATTAAGACCGGCGTCTAAAACGCTGGTCTTAATAAATGTGCCCCTAATTTTTAATAGTACAGTACTGCCGAAGTGGTAAAAAAAAACTGAAGTGTTTTCTATGAATACTGAGTTTAAGAAATATCCATCTTAGGATAGACGTATCCCTTTAAATGTACAGTGTAGCATTTATAAAGGATACCTAATAAATTTTCAGCCAATTTCTATTGAATCTAAATAAATGACCACCAAAGCTTTGTTATCAACACTTCAAGGGATACTACCCCTAAGACAACTTTTACCTGTACATTTTGCCAAAGGCTTAATAGCCTAAAATGAGGCCACACTGCAAGTCAGTGTGTCTCATTTTATATAGAAACACATGTCCAATATCGTATAAACATATAGTAGTGGTTACTACTCTCAGTTGTTTATGTACTTCTACTTCACTTTTTCTCTTTTTTATTTTAGAAGTAATAAAAAAAATTCTGTCTATGAGTTTCACCTACTTTTCTGCCTGTTTTAGTAGATCTTCACTATAACCCCTTGCTCTGAGTGTTCTATGTAATGCTGCATTCTCTAACTAAAACACAGAGTCCTCTGAACAATTACGATGGACTCTTATGGTTTCACCATAAGGGATCTCATTGATTACATGTTTAGGGTGACATGAGGATGCCAACAGCAAAGTATTTCTACTTGTATCTTTCCTGTATTAGCTGCTGACTACCTCATTCCCTTTATTTGAGAATTTGACATCAAGAAATTAAATATCCTTGGCTGCTATTGTGTGGGTAAACTGAAGATTAATTTCATTTTTATTCATTTACCTCACACAATTTGAGAAATAATCTTCTGTGGAGTTCCAAACCAGAATAATATCATATGGGATCCCTTATGGTGAAACCATAAGGCCCCTTTCACACGGGCGAGTATTCAGCGCGGATGCGATGCGTGAGTTTAACTCATTGCACCCGCACTGAATCCGGACCCATTCATTTCTATGGGGCTGTGCACACGAGCGGTGATTTTCACGCATCACTTGTGCGTTGCGTGAAAATTGCAGCATGCTCCTCTTTGTACGTTTTTCATGTAACGCAGGCCCCATAGAAATGAATGGGGTTGCGTGAAAATTGCAAGCATCCGCAAGCAAGTGCGGATGCGGTGCGATTTTCACGCACGGTTGCTAGGAGACGATCGGGATGGGGACCCGATCATTATTATTTTCCCTTATAACATGGTTATAAGGGAAAATAATAGCATTCTGAATACAGAACTGTACCGCCTGTTATTTGTTGTTTTTTGGTTGCATGTATCTTTATATCGACTTTGAATGAAGGCACAGCTGTGTTGTCGATTGCTCTGACTACCATCAGTGCCGCTATTTAAAAGGGTGACGCACAATACATGCGCCGACGCAGAGCCTGAGGAAGCGCTTGCTAGAGCGAAATGTCCGTCGCTCTCCACATGCGTGCATAAGAATTTTCTGCCCCCTGCTACCTGGAATAAAGTACCTGTTTTGTTACATCACACTGGTGAGTGCCGCTACTTATTCCTCCTCCTTCACTGTATAGTAAAATAGGGCTGGAGGGGTTAAAAAAATGAATTAAAAAAATTAAACTCACCTTAATCCACTTGCTCGCGCAGCCCAGCTTCTCTTCTGTCTTCTTTATTGCTGTGTGCAGGAAAAAGACCTGGGGTGACATCACTCCGGTCATCACATGGTCCGTCACATGATCTTTTACCATGGTGATGGATCATGTGATGGACCATGTGATGACCGGAGTGACGTCACCACAGGTCCTTTTCCTGCACACAGCAAAAAAGAAGACAGAAGAGATGCCGGGCTGCGCAAGCAAGTGGATTAAGGTGAGTTTAATTTTTTTTTAACCCCTCCAGCCCTATTGTACTATGCATTCTGTATTAAGAATGCTATTATTTTCCCCCTATAACCATGTTATAAGGGAAAATAATACAATCTACAGAACACAAATCCCAAGCCCGAACTTCTGTGAAGAAGTTCGGGTTTGGGTACCAAACATGCTCGATTTTTCTCACGCGAGTGCAAAACGCATTACAATGTTTTGCACTTGCGCGGAAAAACCGTGTGTGTTTCCCTTCAACGCACCCGCACCTTTTCCCGCAACGCCCGTGTGAAAGAGGCCTAAGAGTCCATCGTAATTGTTCAGAGGACTCTGTGTTTGAGTAGTAACCACCTTTAGTAGGCAATTTAATAAAATACATAATATTATTACGAGGTATTTACCCATTTTAAAACCAGGATGACAATTTACAACGGATATTAGAACAGGGCATCCAAATAGTGAGTAAACAAGCACCTACTATATCTACCGTTCTGTTTCCTAGCCTGTTTTTTACAGAGATCAGGCCTGAATGGGAACACATGGTTGGATGTCACTGGCTGCTATAAATGTGGACATAATATCTGTAAAACCTGTCGCTTTATAAAAAGTAAGCAAAATATTTAAATCTAGTGTTAAAGGGGAGGAGTTCAAAATTTAATTGTATATTAACTGTAACACAAGTAATATGATTTACCTGGCCACATGTAGCAGCTGTGACGGTAAATATGTGGGTTGTACCTCTAGCAGCTTGAAAATGCGAATGAGGAAACACATCTCGGATATTTCAAATTTGAAAGTTGTGAATGTCTCTATGTTGTCTCGACATTTTAGAGACATACATGGAGGGGATACAACAGACTTGGAAGTAATGGGCATCGAAAGGGTTAAGAAACCAGTGAGAGGAGGGGATCTGAACAGATTGCGCTATAACCGAGAATCTCTTTGGGTCTTCTTACTACACGCTAGAATTCCAGGAGGTATGAATAATAGACATGACCTCATCTTTGAATATTAATTCAAATTCCCTGTTGTATGATGTTGTTTTTGCATGTAGTCTTGTATTTTATGAGGTCACTTGACACCCTGATTTAATTATTATTCAACACATGGAGAGGTAGGTGTGTCTCAAGTGAGTGAGGGTTTTAAAACCAGTGAACTTAGATACACATTATGGTCATGAGTAAGACAGATTGTCGAAATGCATAGACCACAACACACTCCGATCAGCCTATGGAATTTTAAAAAGATTACAATAAAGAAACTGGATTTTATCCATAGTTCCCGTGCTGGATCTTTTTTTATTTTTTTCTACAATAGAAACACATGAATAAAACTATGAAAAAGATTGGGTCAAAGCTGCATCCCATCTCATAACTTGGGGGTATTCTCTCTTAGAACCCCATGGTGACACAAGGGGGGCCTATGACAGAACCACAGGCACTCTTGCACCACTATGCATATGACTTTGCGGTCTGCATGGACTCTTACATTTAATTTATTTAAAACAATTAGATTCTAATTATATACATGTATTCTTAAAATGTACTGTTTACATGAAAACACCTTCATTTTTTTTGATGATTTCAATGGGAAGAGAATCTGACCTAGAAAAGCTACAATTTCTGGGGAAATTGTGTGAAGTGTTCTTGCCTCCACCAGTAGTCTACAACTGGAGTGGGCGGAGTAACTGGGTGGAGTGGCTTGAGTAACTGTTGTGTGGTTGGAGTGGCTGGAGTAACTGTGGAAAGGTTGGACTGGGCAGAGTAACTTTATGGAGTGGGCAGAGTAACTGTGTGGAGTGTTTGGAGTGAGTAAAGATAGTAAACATTACACTAACCAATTGATTGATCAAATTTAAAAAGTGCACATGGCAGGCTTGATAGAGTGAGAAATGCATTTCAACTTTTATTTCTTTATATAGCACATTTAATTGCAATGTTGTTGCCCAAAGTGCTTCACAGTTACATTAAAACATACATTTATAAAAACATTAGCAGCCGATTTGTGTAGGTGGGCTTGAAAATGAGGGAGTGGTGTCAGTTTAGAAATCATGTCCTGATTTTTCAGCTCACACTCTAGCTTTTGTCACTCTGCTGGCTGCTCACACACCTGGGTTCCTATGGTAACTCACTCTACAGCAAGGGCAGAGAAGAGCGGTTAAAAACAAACTGCTCCAACTTGCTCACTTCACTGGCGGTTGCCATCTTCAAATGGTTGTAGTTTAAAAATTATAAATCCTACAGCGAAGAGCTTTATATTGAGAATCACAAGACCCAGACCTACATTTTGATGCATAGTATGTCTCTGAAATATTAAAAATGAAGACACAGACGCAGTTTAGAAATTGCCCTTCAAATTTGAGGTGGCTAGAGTGGAGTTTCAATGATTGTCAATTGGCGGCGTGAGTTGCAAACAAATGGTCATATTGTGAAAGCTATCAGGACTATGGCTCAGTCGTTTTTTAGTGGCAGCAGGGATAGCTGAACGTTTTGATGTAAGATTTGTGTAGGTGGGTTTGAAAATGAGGGAGTGGTGGCAGTTTAGAAATCATGTGCTAATTTTTCAGCTCACACTCTAGCTTTTGTCAGCTCCCACTAGTTTTGAACATTCCGCCATTCATTCCTATGGGACAAATGTCGCCACAAAAACGCCGATATTTTGTGAACCATTCGGCGAAATGTTCCACAAAGTAATAGCACACTGGAACAATCTGCAAGTTTCGTTATATTACGGTCTATGTCGTATAAAAACTGTGGGAGGAGTTAGGGTGGTAAATTTGGCTATAATAATAAGAATATATATATGTAAGACAACAGTAAGTGGTCTTGCCATGCAAGAACACTTAATGAAATGTGTACGTTCTCCCGCTTTGTGAATAAATGTATGGGCTTCCTTCTAAAAATAAAACTGACAGATCTATAGGCGTTCTGTGTATGTGGTTCCAATAATCACATCAGTTTTTGCCATATGGTAGATATACTGTATACTGAAAAAAACTGTTGCCATTGCCTCCATTCCAGGGGGGGAAAAACTGTATATAGTGTGTCTGGATACTCTTTTTGACAGGAGAGATTTCCAGAATGCAGCTGTGGTCTATAACACAGAAAAAAAGCATGGAACACTTCATTGAATGTCACACGTATGGAGTTTTTCTTCTTTAGAAGCATAACTACATATACAGTGCATTCCGAAAGTCTTAAGTCCCGTTCACTTTTTTTCACATTTTATGTTGCGGCATTGTGCTAAAATAAAAAATAAAAATCAAGTTTTCCCCCTTCAATCTGAACTCAATACCCCACAATGATAAAAGTAAAAACAGAATTTTAGAAATTTTTGCAAATTTATTAAAAAGAAAAGACCAACATTTCACATAGTTTCAGACACTTAAAAATTAGCTTTGGGGACCTTCCTTTCCATCTTTTGATCTTCTTTGAGATGTTTCTACATCTTGATTGGAGGCCACCTGTGTTAAATTTAGCTGATCGGATGTGATTTGGAGACGTCTATATAAGGTCTCACAGCTGAAAATGCATATCAGAGCAAAAACCAAGCCATAAGGAGGAAAAAACTGCCTACAGAGTTCAGCGACAGGATTGAAGGGTACCAAAAAGGTCTGCTGCACTGAAAGTTTCTAAGAGCACAGTGGCATCTATAATTCTTAAATGGAAGACGTTTGGAACAAACAGGAAGCTTCCTAGAGCTGGCCCTCCACCAAACTAAGAAATTGGAGGAGATGATGATAAAGAACCCAATGGTCACTAGGTCTGAGCTCCAAAGATTCCGTGTGCAAACAGGAAAAACTTACAGAAGGGCATCACTCCACCAATCTGGGCTTTATTGTAGAGTGCCCAGGAAGAAGCCTCTCCTCAGTAAAAAGCACATGAAAGCCCACCTGGAGTTTACAAAAAAGCACCTAAAGGACTTTGAGAAACAACATTTTCTGGTCTGATGAAACAAATATTGAGCTTGTAGGCCTCAATTCTAAGTGTCATGTCTGGATGAAACGAAGGAACTGCTCATCACCTGCCCAACAGAGTAAAGCATAGTGGTGGCATCATCATGCTGTGGGGGTGTTTTTCAACTGAGATAGGGAGACTTGAGGAAATGGAGCAAATTATACACTACCTGTCCAAAAAAAAAAAAAAAGTCGCCACCAAAACAAAACAAAGTCACACTCTAATATTTCGTTTGGACCACCTTTAGCTTTGATTACAGCACACATTCGCTGTGGCATTGTTTTGATAAGCTTCTGCAATGTCACAAGATTTATTTCCATCCAGTGTTGCATTCATTTTTCACCAAGATCTTGCATTGATGATGGTAGAGTCTGACTGCTGCGCAATGCCTTCTCCAGCACATCCCAAAGATTTTCAATGGGGTTAAGTTCTGGACTCTGTGGTGGCCAATCTATGTGTGAAAATTATGTCTCATGCTCCCTGAACCACTCTTTCACAATATGAGCCCGATGAATCCTGGCATTGTCATGTGGGAATATGCCCGTGCCACCAGGGAAGAAAAAATCCATTGATGGAATAACCTGGTCATTCAGTATGTTTGATGCATGCCAATGATTTGACCCTTCTCAAACAGACTAACATCTTTTACACGACCACGAGATGTGTCTTTCGACATGGTTATTTAAGAAATGAGAAGCAACTCATTGGCCCAGTTGGGGTTAAATAACTTGTTGCCAGCTGAAAGATAATCGCCCGTGCAGTAATTATCCAATAGGAGACTCATAACTATTTGCTTAATTAAATCCAGGTGGCGACTTTTTTTTTTGGACAGGCAGTGTATATTCTTAATGAAAACCTGATCCAGAGAGCTCTGGTCCTTAGACGGGGCTGAAGGTTCACCTTCTAACAATACACTGACCCCTAAGCTCACAGTCAACACAGGAGTGGCTTAGGGACAACTCTGTGAATGTCCTTGAGTGGCCCAGCCAGATCCCTGACTTGAACCCAATTGAATATCTCTGGAGAGACCTGAAAATGGTTGTCCACTGACAGTTCCCATTCAACGTGACAAAGCTTGAGAGGTTCTGTAGAGAAGAATGGCAGAAAATCCCCAAATCCAGATGTGCAAACAGTGTGGCATCATACCCAAGAAGACTGGAGGCTGCAATTGCTGCCAAAGGTGCTTCAACTGAGTACTGAGTGAAGGGTCTGATTACTTATGTCAATGCAATATTTTAATTTTTCCTTTTCAATAAATTAGCAACAATTTTGAACATTCTGTTTTGGGGTACCGAGTGCAGAATGACGGCAAAAGACTTATTTTTTTGCATAAGGTTGCAACAACAAAATGAGAAAAAAAAATCAAAAGGTTGTGAAGACTTTTTGAATGCACTGTATATAGTTAGGGGCAGATTTTACCATTATGCAAACCAAGCAAATGCTTGGGGCCACAGAGATCTGGGGGGCCCTGCTGGCCACAAAAAAGGGACTGACATACAGAACTTGGTTCAGTGGTCTTCCCAGCTATAGAGCAGTAGCAGAGGTGCCCGGGCTTTACAGCCAAGTTCAGAGCAAGCCGAGGGTGTGGCTTAGCAGGCCAATGGAGATAGAGCTTAGTGGTATGATAGAGCATAGCTTTGTGATCTGATGGAGACCCCCAGACAAAACTTTGCATGGAGTTCCAGAAATTACTAATCTGCCCCTATCTATAGTATGGTACCTGATGGAGCATTGTATGGCTCTACACATACTTTTGTACAGGATCTCTTGTGCTGCCCTATAGTCCTCAGCCACATACATGAGGTATCATTCTAGATGTGAATCTTTAACTGGGGTACAAAGGTGGACACTTCAAGTAGCTTCTTAGAAAACTGGTCTTGGGTTGTATTTACAAAGCATGATGACCAAAGACCATTTTTTTTTATTAAGCAAATTTATGTCAAATGGGATAGTGTTGTGAGAATTTAACCGGATTGTATTACCTTGAGGTAGATGCCAAGCAAAAAGAGCAGAAGAAAACAAGATATAGCAGTGGCACAACTGAGGTAAGTAAATATTCACTGATAAATCTTTACACAGTTCATTTCAGATTATTCAGGTAACACGATACAGATCCCCACTGATCGCCGCTTCACTTATCTTCCCCTCATACAAACACTACTACACAAAAAAAACTAAAACAACTTCTGCTTCCAGCTGACCCAAGAACACAAAAGTGCTACTATCACCACAAGTCATAGTAATAAATATGACAAATAATGCCAGATTTTCACATGACGGTGACGATTTGAGTAGTGGGAGTAAAAGAGTCCTTTAAAGCTTTATTCACACAGTTTATTTGTGGCACTCTTTTTCTAATAAAACATTTTCTGCATATTTTTTACCAGCTATTTTTGGGTCCTATACAGAAGCACATGGGCAAATGCCACACCATTCTACAGTTTAAAAAAAAAAAAAAATGCCAACAGCCTATTAAAAAACACATAAAAACGCATCATTAGTGGTGCATTTTATATATTTTCAAATAATGGCTATAACCTAACATCTGGCCACAGCATAAAGAACAACAACAAAATGATACCAGGAAAACACAGCAAAAACACATTTTTTCCTAAAAACAATGAATAAAACAAACACTTACATCACAAGGACAGACGTTCACTTCCCACTATGTTCAGATGTTTTTTTCCAATTCTACAAGTTACATTTGCCAGAAAGTGTTAAAACACTACAATATTTCCTCCAGCTCCTCTGTCTAGTTGTAATGGAGAGCAGCTGGTTGGGATGAATTGTTTTTCAAAAAATGTAAGGAGAGGAAATGCCTTTGGTGTAAAGGGTCACGTCCAGTCTGTAATTACACAGAAAAGGGAAAAAAAAACACATACTTACAAGGGACAACTGTGTTCTTCACCAGTCCAGGACATGGTTTAAAACAGGCCATGCGAATGACTCCACTAATATAGAAACCTCTAATGACGCACTTTACAGCTTTAGAAAGCAGGTCCTCTAACACAACAATAGAGCTGACCTAATTGACCAGCTCCACATACTTTCATTCGAATTAGCAGGAGAGAAGCTTTCTTACTACAGGGGCGTCATTGCATTGATTCGCATGGATATCCTTGTCCTCAGAATACATACGTTTAAGCAGACACTCTTGTAAAAACTGAAAATTCAATTAAGAACAAGCGCTCTCTCCTTGAAACTTTACAAAACCTAAACTTTACTCTAGAATGGTTAAAGCCTGGACTCCCAAGGTGGTACATTTTATTTACAGAGATACAGTGTAATAATCTATTGTGCTATTTTGTTTTGTTCACACAGGATTATCCAGATTTGCAAACGTGAAGATTTAAATCAGAATTCCCCCTTTCAATAGCACAGATTCAGCTTGTATTTAAAGGGGTTATCCCATGAAGAACGTAAAAAAATCTAAATCATACAGAATTTAGTACATGACAACCTCTTTCTAACAAAGCTACAACCAGCCCTGTAACTCACATGGATCCAGAGATCTCCTCATTCATTGCTCCACTTGTTCTACTAGATTTATTTCAAGCTGTCAGTTTAGGGGGCATGTCCTTTCTCAAAGGTGTGTCCTTTCGGCTGCAGCTGGTGGCAGTTGAAGGCTTGAACTGAGCATGTGCTTCCGTCTCAGTGTGCAGAACAGAGAAATCAGAAAAAGAGCAAACAGCAGGTGGCGCTACAAAAGGGGAGTAAAGCCTGGCCATAGTCGGGCAAATCATGCTGTGGAGGAGATTGCTGCATGTAATAGCAGCGGTCTCCTCCGCTAGCGAGCAGGCGATTGCCAGGAAGGAACACTTCCTTTCCGACAAATGCCAGCAGTTAAAGGGGTTTTCTCATCTCAGACTATGGGGGTATATCGCTAGGATATGCCCCCATTGTCTTATAGGTGCTACTGCTGAGACCCGCACCTATATCGAGAACGGAGGCCCGAAAGTGAAGGAGAGCTCACTGCGCATGCGCAGCCGCCCTCCATTAATTTCTATGGGGCCGCCGTAAATAGCCGAGCGCTGGCTTGGCTATTGCCGTCTGCCCCATAGAAATGAATGGGAGCATGGGCCGCGCATGCGCAGCACGCTCCTATTCACTTCTGTGGGAGAGGCGGGGATTAGCGCTTGGTGGTGTACGGACCCCGGGAAATCTGGGGTCCTCCAGCCACAGCGCTCCCCGCTCCGTTCTCGATATAGGTGCAGGTCCAAGCGGTGGGACCAGCACCTATCAGACAATAGGGGCATATCCTAGCGATATGCCCCCATTGTCTAAGATGGGAATACCCCTTGCATACAGCCTAACTTAGTAGCTATAATACATTTTTAATTACATGCAATTACAAAAGTCTTTAGATCCAGGTGCTGGTTTGAAAACTGTAGAATATTTTTCATGGGACAAACCCATGGACACATTAATTTTTTTTTTTTTTTTTTACAGAATTGCATGTATTATGGGCAATTAAAACTTTTTAACTATTTGTCTTCTGCAGCTTGCATATACAGTATTACAGCAAGTTGTTTGATTATGCCGAGTACCATTTGCCAGACAAGTTTTCTGAAGGCTTGGTGTCCAGCCCTTCCCATGTTCTCCTGAGCACAGATATAAGCTGAATTTCAAATCAACTTTAAAGGGGTTCTCTGGGATTTTCATATGGATGACCTGTCCTCAGGATAGGTGATCAATATGAGGTTGGCGGGGGTCAAACTCCTGGCACCCCACGCTGATCAGCTGTTTGAGGAAGCAGTAGCTCACAGAAGCTCTGGCGAGTGCCGTGGCCTCCTCGCAGCTTACCAGCACAGCACCTTCCACTGGACAGTGGCTATCCTTGGTATCGCAGCTCAACCCTATGCCCTTGAATGAGACTGAGCTGCGCCTAGGCCATGTGACAGATGAACGATACGTCACATGGCCTAAGGCCTCTTTCAGGCGAGATTTCCGCACGGGTGTAATGCGTGAAGTAAACATTTCAATGGGTCTGTGTACATAAGCGTTTTTTTTTTTCATGCATCAGTTCTGCGTTGTGTGAGAATCGCACCATGTTCTATATTCAGCGTTTTTCACACAACCCTGGCCCCGTAGAAGTGAATGAGGCTTCAGTGAAAAAACGCATTGCATCCGAATGTAATCCGGGTGCGATGCGTTTTTCACTGATGGTTGCTGGGACATGTAGTTTGTAAACCTTCAGGTTTTTTTCACGCATGTGAAAAATGCATCAAAACGCATTGCACTCACGCGGAAAAAAATGAATAACTGAACGCAATCGCAGACAAAACTGACTGAACTTGCTTGAAAAATGGTGGGAGTTTCACTGAACGCACCCTGACACAATCCCTATCGTTCATGTGAAAGAGGCCTCAGAAAAGGCCTAAAGTACTCATAGAGTGCTGTGGCCTCTTCATACAGCTGATCGGCAGGAGTGCCAGTAGTTGGACCCCCACCGATCAGATATTGATAACCTATCCTGAGGATAGGCCATCAATATCAATATCCCAGAGAACCCCTTAATTATAATTCAGCTTAGAAGAGCTGGTTAGCCCATAAAACATGCAATAAAAAATGATCCAAAACTGTTCTAAGCCTTGCTGTGCATAACTGCTTCTGAGCCTGTCCAGTCTGTCTGAATCTGTTCAGTCCATTCTGAGCCTTGCAGCACGTAACCTGTCCAGTCCGTGCCCGACTTGTCTGTAGTTTTGCCTGACGTCTGTTTTGTCTTTACAGAGTCCTAATTCCGGTAGTCTCTTCTGGTAGTCCTCGTCTCCTAGGGCATGTAGTCCGTGTCTGGATCCATGATCTGTTATTTGCCTGTATTCTGGTTGCCTATCATGCCATGTCTGTGCTCCTGGTGCTTTGCACCAGTGTCCCCGAGTTCGGGGTCAGCTGCCAAGTATACCGGGACCATCCCAGTAGGTAGTGGTCTGGTCGCTAGTCCACAGCGAAGTCCACATCCCTGTATTAGGTTAAAGGGTGAATACCGGAGAGGTGCCAGAATAATGCCCTTAGGGTTTGGTCCAACGTATAACTGGTTATTTGGCACAGTGGTTCCACATTACCACTGCTTCATCGGGATCTATTAGCATTGGACCCTTAACACACTGATAGCAAGCAGAGAAAATTGTGTCATAGAAGGTTTAGGCTCCTGGAGGGGATATTGACTAATAATTCAAATATAATATGTTGGTTTTTTTAAAATATCATACAATTGTCCAATAATCCTGTAGATTTGAGAACTCAGGGCCGCTCCATTGTTGTAATGCAAGATCAAAGGAATTTTATTGTATAAGGAATGTCATCTGCTGCCAGCATCACACATGAGCTGCAAATGTTGGAATCTCTCCTGTACAGAACAGCAGGAACAAGTCACTGTAAGACTGATAATTATAACAATGGCTTTGAAGAAAAGGAAAAACATAAAAAGCCGCAAAGTTGGTAAGTATTAGACAGGACAAAATGACAGCAGAAAAAAAAGCTGCCAAGTACAGGAAACATTGAGTAGGTTTCTGACTCAGCAGGTAGCAGTCAGCATGGTGGATCCAACATCAAAAGACTGAAAGCAATGCAGAACTTTATCACTTCCTTTCCCGTGACCCACCCACACCTATAAAAACTTCCTGCAAGTTTCTGCTTTTCATTGTCCGCTCATCCGGGCTATCCTATCCAGACAGTACACCTGTCTTTGTCACAAAGGTTCAAAACTAGCAACTTCTATGGAGATTTTCAGAATCCATTAGTCTTGTAGTCTTCCTCAAAGATATAAAAAATTGCCAGCAAATAGGAAGGTGGTCACATTGGATATGGGAGCCAAATATCTTGCAGTGTCAACCCCAAACCTAACTTGATTGATTAGTATGGGTCAATAGTCCACTTTTTCTTTGAGCCAGACATGAAGTCCATGGCCAGTGCTGAGCTTACATAGAGAAGTCCCTGGTGTCATCAGCTTGTCAATGACAGCACTGCTAGGCTGTCCTGGCACAAAAGGTGGCAGAGAGAGTCTCTGCGTAACCAGTGACACACTATGACATAGTACTGAAAAACTGCAGACCAACTAAACTATAGTCTGGAAACCAGGACAATGAAAATACTTGGACTGACTTGTTTGTGAAGGTTCTCATTACTACTGATATATCATGACCTGGCTGAATAAGTCTGAGCAACTGGACTTTTCACTATTTATCCAACTGGCTTTCTGAATTAGAATGGCTTGTAAAAGCAATCTCCGGCATTAAATACTAGTGAGTCAGGCTTCAGGAGAGGTATTATGACAGCACTGTAAGTGGCAGACAATAGACTGAATTGTCCTGACACGAAAATTAGATTTGCCTCATAATAACTGATTCACACATAAAACTTGACAACTATGCAAACTAAGTGAATTAGAAACGGAGAACACAGTAAATAAATGGAGCGGAAAACAAATCAATAGAGAACAAAAGTATTTCCCCAAAATGTGATGCTCCAGACCACAGTTCATGCAAACAACTAGTACACAAACATTAGTAAAGAGGATACAAGTGATAAACGCTCACATATTCAGACTGGCCCCCGGCTAGACTTGCTGCCAGTGTTAAATGTGCCCCCTGGTAGCTTCATAAACAAGCAGTCATTTCCAGGACAAGTAAAGCTGGCCAGATTTCCTGGATCAAGCTCCCTTTTCTGGAATGAAATGCACCAAAAATAACAAAGACCAGCATTACCAAGTCCAATCCACTATTTGCAGATGAAATGAAAAAATATGCACTGCACCCAAGGTCCATATCTAGTTCCATGGAGAGGTTGTTTCCAAAAGGTACACTCGCTAAAAGCCATATATTATATACAGGTGAAACGTGAAAAATTAGAATATTGTGCAAAGTTCATTTATTTCAGTAATGCAACTTAAAAGGTGAAACTAATACTGTATATGAGATAGACTCATTACATGCAAAGCGAGATATTTCAAGCCTTTATTTGTTATAAATTTGGATGATTATGGCTAACAGTTTATGAAAACCACAAAGTCTAAATTTTGTGATACCCTTTGCTCAGGGGGTATGGATTAATTAGCTGACTAGAGTGTGACACTTTGAGCCTAGAATATTGAACCTTTTAACAAAATTCAAATTTTAAGTTGCATTACTGAAATGAATGGACTTTTGCACGGTATTTAAATTTTTCGAGTTTCACCTGTAGGTGGAAGACCAACCAATGAGTTCTAATAATAATTACATTTACAATAATGAATCATTAATAGAACCTTTTCTGAACTGTCCCCTCATGTGAAATCATCACTGTTTACCTGTGTTATCCTGGTCTCACCAAAGTTTCTCAAGATACCCAAGACAAGTACCCTCAAGCGCACCCAAAGCTATAATGCTACCATGTTTTGCCTATTAAAGAGGACCTCTCCCTTCTCCTGACATTTCTGTTTTAGTAACTACTTGCATTCCCTGGTGTACTAACAATTCTGGAGCATCTATTATTTGTGTTGATGCTGTGTTATATCATTCCTCTGTTATTCTTTCTAGAAATCATGAATGAATTGCTAGAGTTACCAGATGGGGCATATCCGTCCACAGTCTGACAGTGGCAGCATTGATTGGATAGTGCGAGACTCTTCAGGGACACATCTCCCACTGGTAACACCCATCTGGACGTTCATTGGAAACTGCTAGCAATGCATCATTTCTAGCAGGAATAATAAAGGAATGGCACACCATAGGGTCATAAGAATAGATCCTCCAGAAATTTTATTACGAAGGAAATGCAAGACATGTCAGGAGAGGTTACAGGTTCTCTTTAGTGACAATACAAATCCGCCTCCCCAGGTACAAACACCACATCTTCTACACAGATATAAATGATTGGTAGCAAGTACGAATAGAAAAACAGTATGTTGTGACCATATTTTTCAAAGGGTCTCAGTGACATAATTCGGCCTAGTTATGGACTGTAACTGCATAGCAATGAATGAATGTATAAACCTGGGGTAAAGAGGATGGTCGGTCAGAACTATTAAAACGTACGTGACCTAAGAGAATGTTACCCAGGTGTGACTAAAGAGTCTTGGACCAAAACGTGTCTTACACCATACTTATTCCACAATTTTTTTTAATAATTTTTGGAAAACTGGGCATCTTTATTGTGATTATGGAGATGGAAAACACTCATAGAAGGACCTGACGAGTGGATGAGCTTTAACATTTCTGCACAGAGCTGCTGTTTGTGCAGCATCTTCACTATAGCTACATCACTAGTGAGTAAATGAGCTGTACCACAATATAAAATACACTCCAAGATCCTCCAGTAGGCCCAGGCTTCATAACGGGGGACCAAAATAATAAGACCCCAAAGGTTAAGTGGATAACCCTATTTTGAGCCAATCACTTGCCACTAGGTTCTATTTCTTATTGGTTGATTCACAAATAGCCAATTAGACCTCACCAATGATATGTCCTGTGTGTGCAATGAAATTAAAAGGAAATGTACTGGGCAAACAAGTGGCTACATAAAGTTCCAGACATCTGTACCGGAGGAACCTTTGCATTTTGAGCAATGCTCACCTCAAAAATTCCGCCACATATGGCAACATTGGCATGATTTTCTACAGTCTAAGGGCTCAGTCACACGACTGTATATTTATGTCCGCATCTATTCCACAATTTTGCTGAACGGATGCGGGCCCATTCATTTCAATGGGGCCGCTAAAGATGCGGACAGCACACAATGTTTACTTCAGTTTCGTGGCTCCGCAAAAAAGATAGAACATCCTATTCTTGTCCTCAATTGCGTACAAGAATAGGCATTTCTATCATAGGGCTGGCTGTTCTGCTCCGCTAACTGCAGAACGCACATAGCCGGTATCCATGTTTTGTGGATCCTCAATTTGCGGATACCGTCATCTGAACGAGCCCTTAACTAAAGATGAACGTATCAATTCTGAACTAATTTGATTCGTTACAATCTTTACAAAATTTTAACCTGCCAAACAAATCAGAAGTTTTGGCGATTCTTTTCAGACAAAAATCACACAAAAAAACGTCACCAGCACCACTTTACTGTGAAAATTAGCAGGGAAAACAGGAGGGAGGATGAGGCTGAAGGATTACATGACACTTGGGAGCTCCTTTCTAGCAGCTCCTTTTGCTCAGAAGGAAGAAACACCATTCTTAGTCTACCTTGCTATTTGATAGCATGTGTGTTGGGCCTGGCTGCGTCTACCAAAAAGTAATTACAGACGCAAGTTAGCAATAAAAGTGTGATAGGGAGGAGTAAAGGGAGATAATTAAGCAGATTTGTGGTTTTACCAGGAAAAGCATAGAGAGTGAGGGACTGGTCACTCAGAGCTGTGAGTTTCATACAGCTGCTGGCAAGTTCTGCACTACAAAATCCTGCAAACCCTTTATTTTTCTGTATATGGGCAGCCAGCCAGCCTTTTTTTTTTGCAAAAACCTCAAGTTTCTACAGTTCATAGGCTTATTGCCAGCACCTCCAGCATTAATAGCATCCATTCTGCTGCAGATGCTGAGCCATTGTTCCCCCCCTCCTTTTTTTTCTAAAAACTGTCCAGTAATAGTAATAGCAGCAAGCCATACCTCTGCCTTGTTTCCGATAGGTGCCACATGATTTTGGAGGATAAAGAAGATGATATTGTAGACTGGATGGCTCACTTCTCCGCTCAGTCTCCACAGGATGATGTGGATATCACCTCTGAGACAGACACTGTGCTTTGGACCAGGGATTACAGCATTCCTCCTGCTCCCCTTCTTTGTGCCCCTAGAAAAGCCTCACTTTCAGCATCTATCTTCACTGCCCCCACCTGAGGGAGGGGGGTGCCTTCTTTTTTTTATCTAAGGCAACAAAACCCTATGTGCTATGGCAGATACTTAAGATAGATTTCCTGTTGATAACTCGTGTAAGAAGGGTCAACTTCAGCGTTTGGACTGCCATGAGGAGATGGTTCAGAAGGGGTAGAGACCCCATGAATAGCTGTGTTGGAGGTGGTGGTAGTAGTTCTAGTGGCACTTGTAGCCACGGTTTTGGCACTTGGGGCAAATACAAGGAGGGAATCAGGAGGGGGCCAAGAAGCACACAATGATATTGTCACGGAAGGTGTACAGCAAACTAGAAGACACAAAAGGAAGATCCGGCTGACTGGATCCAAAACTAAGGAACCAAAGGGATAGCCCTGCAACAGACCTGGCTCTCTCCCTAAACTGCTCAGCCTATGCAAAATTCTCAATGGTAGAAGATCGCATATCCTCGTACTTCAACTGAATAATCCCTGAACACCCTATAATAGTGAGGGGACATGACCACCGGCTCCCTACACTTCATACGGAAGGAGTCAGGGTCTCCTGGGATCCAGCAAACAGGAAAATACAAATGAATAAACAAAACTTATCTGTAGAAGACTCAGTAGTAGCATCCAGCATGCATATACTCCAGGAAGTTGTATAAACTGCAAAGTGATGCAGTATGGGAAGGGATTTAAAGGGATGCAATCAGTGCAACTACATGACAGCTGAGAGAGGCTAACAAGATGAGAAAATGAAAGCAAAACAAAAAGGAACCTCAAGGAGGAGGTTCTGAAGGACGTCTGTCAGAGCTTCTCAGATGTCTGGTGGTGACAGATATATCACAGTCTGATAAAAGTGGTGAGGAGGGTAAGGACTATGAAGATCATTGTGTGTTTGACAGGAGCTGGGAGCTGGATCGGGGTGCTGAGGTGACATCAGGAGGAAGTTGGTGGCTGTGGTGGCAATAAGGAGCAAAGGCAACATTTATCTCAAACCTCCAAAAAAGGAGTGACAGGGCCAGATCTGCTTGCTTCTATTGTGGTCACCTCAGAAACTAGTAAGGATTCTGATACTGTGGGCACAGGTTCAAAAGGTGCCAGACCCAGGCCAAGCTCTGCTGCTGCTAGCTCTGTGCGAGTATTTCCTGTACAGAGGTTTTTCTCCACAAGTCTGGCACACAAAACCACTTATGCGTGCAAGATCCACAGGATTAAAATAAACCGTGGGCATTCAAACACAAACATAGGTACCAGGGCTCTATTGCACCAGAAAAGGCAGATCCTTTGGAAAAACCAAACTGGCCAGCATTCCAAATCAAAAGTTTGTCCTCCTTCTCCCGGAATGCATTATAGCAGCCAGGCCACATCCCCAAGCAGTACAGTGTCTGTGTCATCATTATTACTATTATTTATTAATAAAATGCCATTCATTCATTGGCGCTGTACATATGAGAAGGGGTATACATACATAAAACAGACAATTTCAATAAGCATTAACAAGACGAGTTACAAACTGGTATAGAAGGATAGAGGGCCCTGCCCGCGAGGGCTTACAATCTACAATCATCATCAGCTTCTTCTCCTGCTCAAACTCCTCCTCCTCATTTTCTACTCCATTAAGAGACATCTATAACGGAATGTGAAAACTGTTTGCGACCAGCAATTATCTTGTGTGTAAGTTCAACTCCCACCTGACCAAGTTGCTGGTGGTGCAGAATCAGCGGCCTATAAGCAACTAAGGGTGCATAGCCGCCATTATTTCTAAAAAATTAAATAAAATACCATCCTTGCATTGTACTGTCACGTGGTGGAGAAAGTGGCTTGCTCCTTGCAATTGTCGCTGTCTGGTAAGGCGCACGCCACCGTAGAGACACCTGGAGTAACTGTTAAGAACAGGGACAGTAAATGTCTTTCATGGCTCACTGGGTCAAATTAGCCCAGTGCACTAGGGAAGCCAATCATAAGTTTTTCTGAACGTGGTCGTGGTGGGGTGGAACCTCACCTTCAGGGCGGCAAATGGCGTCACACACAGACAAACCTGTCCTCCCCCAATGTACAAAACATCACTTTTGTCAAAATGAACAAGGCATGGATCAGTGAGGATTTTCGCACACTTCCAAATGAGGTCAATTAATGGATCTGCCATTGTTAACGGTTGCTATTGATCACCAGCCCCATCATGCCATTGCCACTGTCTGCCAACAATGTTCCATATTGTATGGCTGTTGTTTCTGCTGCCGCCACCATTTACTACTCTTTCTACTGCCACTACCATTAACCCTACACAGGCACCACAATATATGTTTCATGCTGTGTTGCTACTGCTGTCACTACTATTGCAGCCATATGCTACTATTGCCCTACCCGTTTCACATCCACACTGTACTGCTGCTGCTCCCAATTAAAAGGGAGAATTTTTCCAAGCTCAAACAATCCCGTTTCTTCTGACACACTAACATTGTGTGTGTATAAACAGGGGCAGGCATCTGCCCCCTTTAAGATATCATTTTTGGAATGAAGACAGGGAAAATCCAGTATCCAAAGTGGAGGAAATCAGAAAGTCTCGTCACAAATCCTCGGCCAGTCCAAGCTCAAAACATCATCCTTGGAAGGCTTGTTGAGAACAAGACACTGTTTCCGATAACATTGTATGTGTTTAGACACCATTTTCCCCCAATAAGTGGCAGTTTTTGGAACCTCTTAATTTTAAAAAGCATAATAAATGTGATGGCACAATGTGTTTTTAAACCTGCTGTTTTTTGTTCACACCATCAACCATAACCATAGCAATTATTTGCTATAGCTGTCATTGTGTTAAAGAGCTTAAAAGGGAGTGGGGAAGAGAAAAAAAAAAAAGATAAAGAAAAAAAATGAGGAGACCTCTGAGTGTCATATACTAATTTTCAGGCCAATTCAGACACATACTGTATTGAATTTTTAAAAAATTTGACTAATCATACACAACCAGTTCACATCCAGTCTGGGGGTGATAAACAATCCCTCTGGCTAGCACAGATATATTTTCATTGCTTTTCTTGCACTTTCACTAAGCTTTTAAAGTGCCTTGACAGTAATCTCAGTTTAATTTTGACGATAATACTACTAAAACATAGGAATTGTCATCTTAAGCAATGCTGAAAATTGACATGACTAATTGTATTGTTGGTGAATATTTTATGGGTTTATACATTGCCTATATTTACTTACATACGTGTAATGAATGTCTGCTTGATATGACATCTGTACACGTGTCAATGAATAGATATTTGACAGAAAATAAAAGTAAAGATGTACATGTTCTCCATAGTTGTCTCCAGAAACCCAAGTCTAATGCTGCTCAAGCCCCAGAGAAAAGAGAAAAATACTGCAATGTAACTTGGGATTTCTATAATGTATAATTAATTTACTGCAAACTTGGCTTTACATGGCTGGAAGCTCTAATAAAGAATACTCTCCAAAAAAGGTTTATACTCCTTCTATTCCAGTGCTGCTGCCCCAATCCTCCTCACTGCTACACAGTCATGATGTATATGGCACAAGACTGATTATGCTGCCGATTGGCTGCAGGGATCACATACAGAATACAGGTACGTAACTGCTACAGTCATGAAAACGACAACCAGTGGTGGATGACTGTAGCAGTAGGGTAGAGAATATATCTTTTTTTTTTTATTATTACTGCTTTAATAGCTTCCTGTCTTTAAAAAAATGAAAATCAGAACTTCCTGTTAAAAAGTCAGCACTACAGTTTTTTTTTTTAAATTATGTTTATAAGTAAGGCAATATTAACACAGGAAGAAGGATCAAGCCCTGTGCCCTAGCCCCATAGAAGGCTATTAATAAAAATAAAAAAATAAAAAAAAAAGACACCCTGTATGATTAGCAAATAGTGTAAAATTTTTACGTAGTAACCAGGAAAAATTACAAATAAAAGGAAGCATTATAGCCTTGTCTTCATGTCCACTACTCAGTCTTCATAAGAACACCCATAAAATATAAGAAAATAGAAAAAAAAAGAAGAAAGAAGATAGAGAGCTAAGAAGAAAGAAAACAGCAGAAGAGAGGAGAGAAGAAAAAGAGGAGGGGAAGATCCAGGGGAGGGAATAGGGTACCAAGAGATGTCTTGAGATAAACTACCCTCAGACAAGGCAACCAGTCCTTCATCCTGAATCCAGAAGGAACTCGCCATATTCAGAAGTTTTCTTAAATTCCATCCAATAAAACCAAGCTTTATGATATCTATCAAATGAATCATGGAGTGTATATACGAGATTCTCCATGTGCATAAGATCAATCATTTTTGAAAATCAGAGGGACACAAAGGGGGGGGGGGGGGGTTAATCTTTTTCCACAACAGAGGAATGCAAGCCCTGGCCAAAATCCAAAATGACCAGGAAACAAAGCAAAGAACATTTGTTGGCCTGGACAGAGATATTGCAGGGATATCAAAGGAACCAGGTAAAGGTCCATTGTGAAATCAATAGCTTTCTAAATTGTTAAATCAGCAGTCTGTGCCCAATGTTACCTCCCTCCTCCAAGCTGGCATGACCACCAGAATGCTTATCCTATCTTGTGCTCTGTGTTTCCCTTGGGCCGCCAGTGAACCCCTGCTTATTCCCAGTGCATCTCCATAGCACTGCTTGTCCACTCCACGCAGGTTGTAGCCTATGCTTTCTTGCTACCCGTAGCGTGTGTGTGGGCTGTCTCCCTGTCTCTTAAAGGGCCAGCAGGCAAAGCCTAATCAGTCACAGCTTAGACAGGGTGGGAAGATGCCTGAGCAATAGGTTCAAGTTTTCTAGTTTCCTGCAAAGGTGTGCTACTTGGGTTGATTGTTCTCCTGGGTATCGACTTCTGCCTGTCTCTGGATTTGACCCTTTATTGCCTGCCTGATCTCCATACTGACCATGAGCTGACTGATTTTAAATTTGCATAATCTCTGCCTGCCCTGACCTCAGTATATCTCTGATTACTGTTTTGTCTGACCCCTCAGTGTTTCACTCCCATGTCTATTGAACCCCCATCCCCACCCCCTGTGGTTAAGCAGTCTACTGAACACAGATTACTCCAAGACGTTGTGGCCCGATGATTTCCCTGCAGCAGAGTCCAGATCCCTGTATAGGGGTTAAAGGGTGAAGACTGTGGGGGAAGGGGGGCCCTTAGATAAAGCCTTTAATAGTAGCACCAAGTTAAATCTGTTCAGTAGACACAGTGGGGGAGATATATCAAACTGGTGTAAAGTAGAACTGGTTCAGATTCCACCTTTCATTACTCACAGCTCCTTTGGCAAATGAAAGGTGGAATCTGATTGGTTGCTATGGGCAACTAGGCCAGTTCTACTTTACACCAGTTTGATAAATCTCCCCCAGTGTATCCACATCTGCTGTGTAATATATTACCTGTTGCATCTTTTCCCAGAAGGAGAAAGAATCCTACTGGACCCAAGATATGGTTAAAGGCCCTCTCTTGCACTCCACACCTCCAATAGATGTTGATGGGAAGATGGCATGCAAGTGAGAAGGAATTCTATACCATCTTGAAAATTTCACAGGGCCACACTAAGCTAACCTTAAATAATACTCAATTTCAAAATTTCAATAAGGGTAGCAAATTAACCTTAAAGATATTGTGTGGGATATATAAAAGATTTAGAAGCCCATCTAAAGCTAAAGTATCTCAATAAAGACTTTTTTAAAAATTGCAGGCACAGAATTGCAAAGTTCATCTTAAGTAATATGCCCAGAAAGGTTCTTCAATCTAATGTTTTTACACTTACCATATCTTCAGAGTCAGAGTAGGTGGCAGAGTTCCTCATCGGGCAATGCATTCTTCTGTTACAGTCTGCACAACAGGAGTGGGACCGTGAGGTTCTATGACTCTCCTTTTGGTGTCTGCTCAACCAGACAAAGGATTTGAGGTAACAGATACACCCATGGCCTCGGAGCTCCAAAAGTGCACATATTCACACCAGCATGGTTAACCCACATCTGTCCAATATAGTTTATTAACTGTTGCTGTTTTTTTTTTTACAGGGAGAACAATTCTCTGGTCAGCAGCTGTATATTTTCTTGCACAAACGCCTCCACCTGCCTTGTTATCTGTATTCAGTTGGTACACAGATTTTTTTATGGCTATTATTCATGTCAATATGGGCCATAAACCAATTTGGGTTATAACTGAAAATACATATAGGACACTGACATAAGAGGCAGCACAGGAAATTAAGAGTATGTGCACCTTTATCTCTCTTGACAAGTCAGCAATGATGATCACATTGATTGTAGGATATCTAGCTCAAGGACTACCAAGTGCTGTACCATCACAGCGTTTCCTATATATTCTATTAATTGCACTAACCAAGAAATTATTGGAACTGTAAATCAGTCAGTTTAAGGCTACTTTCACACTAGCGTTCGGGGTTCCGCTTTTGAGCTCCGTTTGAAGGCTCTCACAAGCGGCCCCGAACGGATCCGTACTGCCCCAATGCATTCTGAGTGGATGCGGATCCGCTCAGAATGCATCAGTTTGGCACTGTTTGGCCTCCGTTCCGCTCAGCAGGCGGACACCCGAACGCAGCTTGCAGCGTTTTTGTGTCCGCCTGGCCGTGCGGAGCCAAACGGATCCGTCCAGACTTACAATGCAAGTCAATGGGGACGGATCCGTTTGACGTTGACACAATATGGTGCAATTTCAAACGGATCCGTCCCTCATTGACTTTCAATGTAAAGTCAGGAGTCCCCTATTAATATACCATCAGATCGGAGTTTTCTCCAATCCGATGGTATATTTTAACTTGAAGCGTCCCCATCACCATGGGAACGCCTCTATGTTAGAATATACCATCGGATTTGAGTTAGATCGTGAAACTCAGATCCGACAGTATATTCTAACACAGAGGCGTTCCCATGGTGATGGGGACGCTTCAAGTTAGAATATACTGAGAACTGTGTACATGACTGCCCCCTGCTGCCCTCCCCCCCTGTATTTAACTCATTGGTGGCCAGTGCGGCCCCCCCTCCCTCCCCAGTATTAAATGTGACCAGTGCGGCCCCCCTCCCTCTATATTTATTGGTGGCCAGCGATTAAACTGGGACTCCGATCGGAACTCTCCGCTGCCACTGGGGGGTGATTTTAATTGCGGGGGGGGGGGGGGAGAGTTGAGGCCGCACTGGTCACATTTAATACTGGGAATCCGCACTGGCCACCAATGAATATAGAGGGCGGGGGGCTGCACTGGTCAAATTTAATACTGGGGAGGGAGGGAGGGGGGGCCGCACTGGCCACCAATGAATATAGAGGGAGGGGGGCCGCACTGGTCACATTTAATACAGGGGAGGGAGGGGGTCTGCCCCCTCCTGCCTGGCAGCACCTGATCTCTTACAGGGGGCTATGATTCGCACAATATTTGTGCGGATCACAGCCCCCTGTAAGAGATCGGGTGCTGCCAGGCAGCAGTCATGTACACATGGGAACGCCTCTGTGTTAGAATATACTGTCGGATCTGAGTGAAGTGAAAAATCAGATCTGTAAAAACCAGTTATGCAGACGGATCCCTTCTGAACGGATGCAAGCGTTTGCATTATAGGAGCGGATCCGTCTGTGCAGACACCAGACGGATCCGCTCCAAACGCAAGTGTGAAAGTAGCCTAAAGGGGTTGTCCACTACTTATATATTCATGGCCTATCCTCAGGATAGGCCATGAATATTTGATCAATGGGGGTCCAACACTCAACACCCTCGCCAATCAGCTGATCTGCAGAGCAGTTCCAAAACCGGAAGTAAGCACCAAGCTCAGCCCATTGTGTAGTTGATGGAACTGGTTACTGCAGTGCTGCTCCCATTCCTGTCAGTGGGAACAGCACTGCAGTAACCAGCTCCATCCACTATGCTGTGTAGTTCTGGTGCAGAATTCCAGCACCAGAGCTACTGCAGAACAGCTGATCAGTGGGGGTGTTGGGTGTCAGACCTCCACAGATCAAATATTGATCACCTATCCTGAAGATAAGTCATGAATATAAACATACTGGAATACCCCTTTAGGATAGCCATATATGAGACAACTTGTGGGCCAAACGCTCAGCTGACAGTTTTCTCCCAATGCCTACATATTCATGCCATATACATGCACACTCTGACCAGCCAAAGTTGACCCTTCTCTCCCCATCATCTGCCATTAGGGGATAGTCGAGAGGCCCCTAAACAAATTAGATGGTTGTCCAATCTCTGTTAAATCAGTGGGTTCAGTTGACATATATCTAATTTGTATGGCCTGCTTAAAGGAGTTTCTAGTTTTATGATATTGATTGGTCATCAATAGGCTTGTGTCACGGGTGAAGTTGCATATAGCTGGAACTTATAAATAAACGACTGACTGGCTTGATCCCAAACTAAGGAGCATATAGGTGAGCCCTATAAAACCCTAAGAGCTCTCTCTGACTGCTATGCACATGCAAGGGTCTCAATGGTAGACGATTGCATGCCCACGTACCTAAGACTCTGTGACACCTGAAAACCCTATAATAGTGAGGTGACACGACCAACGACTCCCTGCACTTAATACGGACGGAATCAGGGTCACCTAGAATTAATCCAGCAAGGAAACACAATAAAGGAAAAGACTTATCTGAGCAAGCAGCAGCCTCCAGCAGTGAACACTTCATTCAGGAACTAGTATAAACCGCAAAGTGAGGCAGCATGGGAGGGAATATAAAGGAAGACGATTAGTCTAAATAAGTGACACCTGGCAGAAAGAAAGGAGATGACAAAGTGAAACCAAAACAAGGAACGTCATACAAGAGGTAGAGAAGAACGTCTGTCAGACCTTCTCACAGAACTGGCGGTGACAGTACCCCTCCCTCTACGGGTGGACTCCGGACACTCAGAGCCCACCTTCTCAGGATGAGACCTATGGAAAGCCCTGATGAGACAAGTGGCCTTAATGTCCGCCACTGGGACCCACATCCTCTCCTCAGGACCATAACCCTCCCAATGAACGAGGTACTGAAGAGAACCGCGGATAATGCGAGAATCCACAATCCTAGAGACCTGAAATTTAAGATTACCATCAACAAAAAATCGGAGGAGGAGGCAAAGAGGAGGGTACAGTGGGTTGGACATAAGGGACCTGTGAAAAACATTATGGATCTTCCAAGTCTGAGGAAGATCAAGAGGGAAGGCAACGGGATTGATGACGGACAAGATCTTGTAAGGCCCAATAAACTTAGGTCCCAACTTCCAGGAGGGAACCTTAAGTTTGATATTCTTTGTAGACAACACCAGATCACCCACATTCAGGTCCGGACCAGGCACACGTCTCTTATCCGCCACACGCTTATATCTCTCACTCATCCTCTTCAGATTACCCTAAATCTTTTGCCAAATAAATGACAAAGACGAGGAAAATCTCTCCTCATCAGGTAAACCAGAAGACCCCTCTCCAGAGAATGTCCCAAACTGCGGATGAAACCCATATGCACCAAAAAATGGTGACTTATCAGAGGACTCCTGGCGACGGTTATTTAAAGCAAACTCAGCAAGGGACAAAAAAGAATACCAATCCTCCTGATTCTCCGCCACAAAACAGCACAGATATGTCTCCAGATTCTGATTGACGCGTTTAGTCTGACCATTCGACTGCGGGTGAAAAGAAGGAGAATGACAACCGAACCCCCCAAGCGAGAACAGAAAACCTCCTAGAATCTGGAAACAAATTGCGTGCCCCTATCAGAAACGATGTCTGAAGGAATGCCATGCAATTTAACAATGTGATCAACAAACGCTTGCGCCAGCGTCTTAGCATTGGGTAACCCAGGAAAGGGAATGAAATGCGCCATTTTGCTAAAACGGTCCACTACCACCAGAATCACAGTCTTCCCCGAGGAACGAGGCAGGTCCGTAATGAAGTCCATGGACAGATGCATCCAAGGACGGGAAGGAATGGGTAACGGGAGGAGAGAACCCAATGGCCGTAAATGAGGTACCTTGGCACGAGCGCAGGTCTCGCAGGCTGCCACAAAACCCTCAACCGTCTTACGAAGAGCCGGCCACCAGAATCTCCGAGCAATGAGATCCACTGTGGCTCTACTCCACGGGTGCCCAGCAAGGACAGTATCGTGGTGCTCCTTAAAAACCTTGTGTCGTAAAGCGAGAGGCACAAACAACCTCCCAGGAGGACAAAGATCAGGAGCCTCTGCCTGGGCTGCCTGAACCTCTGCCTCCAAATCAGGATAAAGAGCAGAGACGACCACCCCATCAGCCAAAATGGCACCCGGGTCTTCAAAGTTCCCCCCTCCCGGAAAACAACATGACAGGGCATCCGCCTTCACATTTTTAACCCCAGGGCGGAACATAACAACAAAATTAAACCTAGAAAAGAACAAAGACCATCTGGCCTGTCTCGGGTTCAGACGCTTGGCCGATTCCAAGTAGGCCAGATTCTTATGGTCGGTAAACACGGTAATAGGGTGTCTCGCTCCCTCTAACCAATGGAGCCATTTCTCAAAAGCTAATTTGATGGCCAACAACTCCCTATCTCCCACATCGTAATTTCTCTCTGCAGAGGAGAGTTTCCTTGAGAAAAAGGCACACGGTCGCCATTTGGCAGGAGAGGGACCCTGAGATAAGACCGCACCTACACCCACCTCAGAAGCGTCCACCTCAACAATAAAAAGGTAGAGAGACATCAGGTTGTACCAAAATGGGAGCGGAAGCAAAACTCTCTTTAATACTAGAAAAGGCTTTAAGCGCATCTACCGACCACGAGGAAAAATCTACCCCCTTTTTAGTCATATCAGTGAGTGGCTTAACAACAGAGGAATAATTCAAAATTAACTTTCTGTAATAATTGGCAAAACCCAAAAACCGCATCAGCGCCTTCTGATTCTCAGGAAGCTCCCAATCAAGCACAGCGCGGACCTTCTCAGGGTCCATCCGAAAAACAGAAGTGGAGAGAAGAAAACAAAGAAATTGAATCTCCGGAACTGCAAACACACATTTTTCCAGTTTAGCGTATAATTTATTCTCCCGCAGAATCAGCAAGACCTGACATAGGTGGTCCCGATGAGTCTTGAAATCAGGAGAAAAAAAAAAATCAAAATGTCATCTAGATACACCAGTACAAATTTCCCCATTAAATGATAAAAAAATGCTGTTCACAAAATGTTGGAAGACGGCCGGAGCATTCATCAAACCAAAGGGCATAACCAAATTCTCGAAATGACCCTCAGGGGTATTGAAGGCCGTCTTCCATTCGTCCCCTTCCCTGACCCTGACTAGGTTGTATGCCCCTCTTAAATCCAACTTAGAAAAAACTTTAGCCCCAACAATCTGGTTAAACAGGTCCGGGATCAGAGGAAGCGGATATGGGTCACGAATCGTGATACGGTTAAGCTCCCTGAAATCCAGACAAGGTCTTAAAGAAGCATCTTTTTTCTTAAACAAAAAAAAAACAGCGGCAACAGGTGACTTCGAGGGTCGGATGTGTCCCTTTCTCAGGCTCTCAGAGATATAAGTATGCATAGCGACTCTTTCAGGTTGGGAGAGATTGTATAATCGTGATTTTGGCAGCTTGGCGTCTGGGATAAGATTAATAGGACAGTCGTACTCCCGGTGAGGGGGCAACTCCTGGACACCACTCTTGGAAAACACATCAGAAAATTCTGAGAGAAAAGATGGCACAGTCTTGGTAGAAACCTCTGAAAGAGACGCCGTGAGGCAATTCTCTCTGCAAAACTCACTCCAACCATTTATTTGCCTTGCTTGCCAATCAATGGTGGGATTATGTTTTAGTGAGCCAGGGCAGCCCTAACACTAGAGGAGTAGGTAATGCGCTTAAGACGAAACATGACATATCCTCAACATGAGCGTCACCCACAGTCAAACGGATATTGTGAACTATGCCCTTTAACGATCTTTAAGAAAGTGGAGCGAAATCGATAGCAAAAACAGGTATATCCTTTTCCAAAGTGCACACCTGGAAACCATGCGTTGTTGCAAATTGATTATCAATGAGATTGACAGCTGCTCCACTATCTACAAAAATCTCACAAACAATGTTCTTGCTGTCTAGCGCCACCCTGGCAGGTAGGAGAAAACGGGAACTACAAGCAAACGGCAAACCTTCAATTTCCGCATCAACCTTGCCAATAGTAACAAATGGAAAGTTTTTAGAGTTTTTTTTTTTTTTAATTACCCTCAGAAAACTCCATGAACCTCCTAGAGGGGCAAACATTAGCCAAATGATTTATACCCCCACAACAGAAACAAGCCCTCCTCTGAGAGCCGAATCCTCTACTATCAGAGGCAAGCAAACCCAGCTGCATGGCCTCCTGCTCAGAGGGGATTGAGAGAGACTGAGACCCCTGCGCACTGAATGAGACAGCCCCACTGTCCTTGGGCTGAATTTGACAGGAAAGAGTAGTCTCCTCTCTCTCTCCAAGACGCCTGTCAATATGAACCGCTAGAGACATGGCTGGTCTCTCATGAAAAGCAAAATGCATTTTTCAATCTTTCCGAAAGACCATGGCAAAATTGACTTCGGAGTGCAGCATCATTCCAACCAGTATCAGCTGCCCATCTCCGAAATTCAGAACAATATATCTCTGCATACTGTTTACCCTGGCATAAAAGACGCAATTTAGATTCAACCAGAGCAATACGATCCGGGTAATCATATATCTGCCCCAGGGCTACAAAAAATTCATCCACCGATCGGAGGGGCCGTGCCCCCACCGGCAGCGAAAAGGCCCAAGACTGATCGTTATCCCTGAGCAGCGAGATGATGATCCCTACCCTCTGCTCCCCATCACCAGAGGAATGGGGAAGTAGGCGAAAATGGAGTTTGCAAGCCTCTCTAAAGCGAACAAAATTCTCACTACCCCCGGAGAATGTATCCGGAAGCGAGATCTTAGGCTCGGAACAAACTCCATGAACTCCAGCAGAACCGGTCACCTGAAACAGACACAGTTTTACGGAGATCTGCTACCTCCAGTGAAAGAACTGGCATGCAGTCAATCAAGGCTGAAACCGTATCCATGCTAAAGACGGTTTTGGCGGTTTATAATGTCACGGGTGAAGTTGCATATAGCTGGAACTTACAAATAAACGACTGACTGACTTGATCCCAAACTAAGGAGCATATAGGTGAGCCCTTTAAAACCCTAAGAGCTCTCCCTGACTGCTATGCATATGCAAGGGTCTCAATGGTAGACGATTGCATGCCCACATACCTAAGACTGTGTGACACCTGAAAACCCTATAATAGTGAGGGGACACGACCACCGGCTCCCTGCACTTAATACGGACGGAGTCAGGGTCACCTAGAATCAAGCCAGCAAGTTAACACAATAAAGGAAAAGACTTATCTGAGCAAACAGCAGCAGCAGCCTCCAGCAGTGAACACTTCATCCAGGAACTAGTATAAACCGTAAGTGAGGCAGTATGGGAGGGAATATAAAGGAAGTCTAAATAAGTGACACCTGGCAGAAGGAAAGGAGATGACAAAGTGAAACCAAAACAAAGAACGTCATACAAGAGGTAGAGAAGAACGTCTGTCAGACCTTCTCACAGAACTGGCGGTGACAGCTTGAGCGAATCAACCTTCGGATCATAGATCCAAAGTGGTTTTGTTCATATACTTCGATTTTAATGTTGTTTCCGTAGAGCATTAAAATGTATTGGCTCCGTGGAGCCAAAGTTTGTCTTGCCTGAAGTCATGCGAGACTTTGGTGAATGACTACTGCATTCATATATGTGTATTTAAAAACAATTTAAAATAGCAATCCAAAGTGGGCTTTGGTACCAGCTGGTATTTGAACGAATCGACCTCGGAACTATATTCCGATGGTCGATTCACTCAAGCCTAGTCATCAGTATCAGATTGATGGGGCTCTGACACCCAGCACCCCCACCAATCAGCTGTTGAAAAGGGCTGCTGTGCTCTTCAATGTTTACCTGCATGCAGTCTAGAGTGTAGCCTGCATGCTGTTTCTTTCAATATCATGAAACCGGACAACCACTTTAAACTAACCGCAGGTGGAAACAGAGATAGTGCTCTAGTCTATACACGAGAAACAGAACCAAAAGTCAAATACAAACAAAAAAATAAAAATACAAATAATAATATAGATATAATACGACTTTGCATCGGAGGCTCAGATGCAGATGTGAACATAGCCTTAAAGGGGTATTCTTATTTCAGACAATCATGGCATATCACTAGGAGAATGGAGAGGTGGCCATGTATGCGCAGTGCGTTCTCCGTTCACTGCTATTAGAGTTCCGAAAATAGCAGAGCGATCTTGCTTAGCCATTTACAGAACTTCCATAGCAGTGGATGGAGAGAACCCATGTGCTGTGCTCTCCTTCGGGGGCCCCATTCTGGAGAAGGAAGCAGACTCCAGAAGTAGGATATGCCACCAAAGTCTGAGATGGGCCAACCCCTTTAAAGGTCACTATAAAAGAACATTAACATAGGAGAATACACAACCATCTACAAGTAGCCCTGTATTCTAACATCTAAATGAATTATAGGCTCTAGGCTGTAGTTGGCGTTTGGCACGCTAGCCACTTCAGAGGATATTCTACCTTTACAGTCAGCTTCCTTAATGTTGGCAGATTTTATGAAGACACCTACAGGAACCCTCCCTTCTTGAAGCAAAGTTTACATACTTTCACTTGGGCAGAAATTCACCTTCTCAACCAATCCCAGAAGACCAGGAGTGGATCTGTTCCAAATTATCAGGCCGCAGATGTTTCCTGCCAACATTTTTTTGGTTAATAACATTCAGCCTAGAAGGGTAAGGTGTGCAAATTATGTAAAACTTTTTTCTATCTTTCTTTAATCTGCAACTCTAGATCCATGCCAAGTAAAAGTGAATAGACTGCAAACTTATAAAGTCTACAATTCTCAAGACCCATACAACATCTTACAAAGACTAAATTATGAAAGACTAAGGAAGAGGAAGGAATATGAGCCATGGGCTTGGAGAAATCTGCAGCAGCAGAATAAGGGTTTGTTTGCAAACATGACGGGAAACCCATTAATTCACTGTTAGAACCTCGAGGCTAGCACTCCACTCAGATATCCCCCTCTAATAGCACATGTGAGCATTAGCTTTTAGCCAAGAATTTCTTAGCATCTGAATTCAAAAAGCAATTGTAAACTATTATGCCTATTCTGATGCTTCAGAGGACATAGGGAGAGTGAAGGGACGAAAACTTGGAACCCACCACCTGGGTCATAGTCACGTGAAAACTATGTATCGCAAGACTTATTCCACTTGGAAGTGGTTATATGATTTTACAATATATCTCAAAATGAATACTCATGAAGTTCAGCCATCACTATATATATATATATATATATATATATATATATATATATATATATATATAAATAAATAAATAAAAGGTGCAAGAAACATGTAGTAATTGGATTTACTGTTCCAACAGATGAATGTCTAGGTTTGCCAAACAGCCATAAATTCCTAGATGGTCCGTAAAAATAATATTCTTGAGATATTTTGGAAGTTTCCATTATAAAGATGAGTGCGTCATATTTTATGAAGCTGGACGAGACTGTGCAGGGTATTGTGATAGTAAGGGCTCATTTAGACGGCCGTATGCTATCCGCAAAAATGCGGATCCGTTTTTTTGCGGATTAGATGCTGACCCATTCACTTCTATGGGGCCCTTTTCTGTTCCACGGTTCCGCAAAACAAATGAAACATGTCATATACTTGTCTGTGAAAATCAGGACATGGCCCCATTGAAGTCTATGGATCCGCAAAAATACTAAATGCTATCCGTTTTTTTGTGGATCCGCAAAAAAACGGATAGCATTCAGTATTTTTGCGAACAGCATACGGCCGTCTAAATGAGCCCTTTTCTCATCATTTCCCAGATCAACTTCTATGGTGCTCAGTTTGATATTCTAAACTATAGACATACAAGGGGACCTTTCTATCATCTCCTGTGCGTCAAAAAGTCGCAAGGTTCAGCTCATGTTGTAGTTCCGCAAAATTTAGCAACTTTTTGGAGATTTCAGAAACCGCTGGCCACTTTTCAAAGTAGCGGGCGGTGTGGGGCAGTGTAGCCGGCCTCTTCACATTTACTATAATCTATGCCAGGAACGTGGCATAGAATATAGCGTAAGTCTACACCAGCTCACTTGCTGGTGTCGAGCTGCATCTTAGCGCACGGACCTGTAAAGATGTGAAAAACAATATTAAGAGGCATGCAGCACTTAATAACTGTGATAACAATGACAAAGAAATGATAAAAGGTCTTCTATACTACTTCTATTCTCTATCATTCATTATGGTTTTCCAACATGTTCATTAAAGGTGTTCTCTCCCTTCAGCAAATGGGATTTATCATGTAGAGAAAGTTAATACACGGCACTTACTAATGTATTGTGATTGTCCATATTGCCTCCTTTGCTGGCTGGATTCATTTTTCCATCACATTATACACTGCACGTTTCCATGGTTACGACCAGCCTGCAATACAGCATTGGCGGTCATGCTTATACAGCCTCTCATGCGCAGCAGTTCCCGTCTACCTCATATATGCGCTGCAGCGGTGACCATAACACAAGCAGCGATTTTGGAGTGCGTCCTGGGGATGCGGAGAAAGATGGATCCGCAGCGACGCTCAATGCAAGTCAATTGTGCTGGATCAGTTTTCTCGGACCCAAAAGAAAACGGATCCATCACCCATTGACTTACAATGGTTTTAGAGACAGGTCCGTCATTGCTATTTGAGAGATAATACAACCGGATCCGTTCATAACGTATTATCCTAATGGTACCCGTTTTTTTTGCTGATCCATGACTGATCCAGCAAAAACGCAGCTGTGAAAGTAGCCTAAGTGCCTTGGATTAACTTTGTCCACGTGATAAATGCAATTTGCTGAAGTGAGACCACCCCTTTAAAAAGGTTCGCTGTGATTTTTGAAGAAGCTGTCCGAAAAAAATAAAGCAAATCAGGTTGGCATCCCTGTCGATGTCTATCTGGTCATTCAGCCATTCCCTGGAAAACCATCAATCGCAACCCTTGACACCAAGAACCAGAGTCGGACAGATGCTCTAGCGGTAAATTACAAACCATTCGATAGAGGTGTGCTCCCTTAAATGAAAAGTTATTGAGAAAAACCGGCTGAAATGTGAACAGGCGCAGTCACTTTTCGGCTCCACGTCGTACAACATACATACATTCCTCTTCTAAATGATGAATACCATTCACATCACTTGATCCTATTACTTAAACCAGCTTTTCTTCTAGCCTCAGTTTTGTGGAAGGCAGCACCTAAAGACGGCAGCAACAAAGGAACAAAGAATGCAGGGATGACTTACTTTTTACCTTTCAGACAACTATACAATGCAGACATCGTCTGATGGCTAAAATCCACTTATTGCATTGCCTATCCTGCGATGTCTTGACCTCCGGCTGGAAGAAGCAGTACAAAGTCCTGAGGGTCCAATAGTGTAAATAGCCACACATCCAGCACCTAGTATGTGCAGAGGCACCAGTCCCAGCTAGCAGGCAGACCATGATCTCCTCGGCTGGGAGTGAGGAGGCTGTGCTTATGCCATACATGGAGAATCCCAGCGGCCTCCCCTTTTCCTTCTCATTCCTTCTCACTCTGCTGGGAAAACCATATCCCAAGTGCACAGCACCAGACACAGCTTGACAGCCCGGCCTCCGGGCAAGTATCCTTGAGGTAATCTGAAGAAAAAGGGAGTTCTGCAACAATGGAGAGATTTTATGACTTTTTCAACACATGGATTTTAATAAAAAAAAAAAAAAGTTTTTGGAATTGCAAACATATGATAATAATGACACGTCTGCACAGCAGTGACGGTGAGCGGTGAAAACTCATCTTTCATTTAGAAAGAAGTCTCATTGTAAGAACCCATTCACACGACTGTATACTTGTGTCCGCATCCATTTGCGTCCGGAACGTATGAGGACCCATTCATTTCAATAGGGCCGCAAAAGATACGGACAGTACTCCGCGTGCTGTCAACATCGGTATTTCCGTTCCATGGTCCCGCAAAAAGATAGAACACGTCCTATTGTTGTCCCGCAATTGCAAACAAGAATAGGCATTTCTATCATAGGGATGGCCGTTCCATGCCGCAAAATGCCGAACACACGTGGCCGGTATCCGTGTTTTGCGGAATTGGAATAGTTTATTAACCCCACCGCAATTAAAGGATATTGATACTGTCTTATTCTTATGTCATTTATAAAAATGCTCTAGGGCAGGGGTGGCCAACCCGTGGCTCTTGGGCCGCATGCGGCTCTAGCTGTGGAGCCGGGAAGCAGTCAGGCCGGCTCACTCTCCACCCCATGCTCAGATCTCTTTTCCTGATCGGGCACTGTTGCCACTTTGCAGCTCCAGCTCACTCTCCACTACGTCCTGATGCACACAGTGTGAGAACCTAGTACGTGGAGACACGCACTACGACCTGACATTGTGCTCATCAGGTCACAGATGAAAGGGAATACTAGTGAGCGCTTCCATAATGGAAGCGCTCACTAGTCTGCAGGAGGAGGGGGAGTGAAGCGCTGTGAGCCCTGTACAGTACTTACCCCTCCTCCTGCTCGCTCTTCTCAGGGCCCGCGCTGCTGTGTCCTGGCTGTCTGCAGCATCAGGACGTACAGAGCGCACTCTAACCTGACGCTGGTGACTGAAGCGCGGGTCCTGAGAAGAGAAGACAGCCAGAACAGGGAGAGTGGCTGCAGGAGAGGTAAGTGACTATTATTTTACAGTCTGATCTGAGGTCTGATATGGAGGTCTAATGGGGGGTCTGGAGAGGTCTAATGGGGGTTTGGAGAGATCTAATGGGGGTCTGGAGGTCTTACTGGGGGGGTCTGGAGGGTCAGGAGTAGTCTAATGGGGGTCTGGAGGTCTGATTGGGGATCTGGAGGTCTGACTGGGGGGTCTGGAGGTCTAATGGTGGTCTGGAAATCTAGTGGGGGTCTTATCCGAGGTCTGATATTAGGTCGGGGTCTTACATGGAGGTCTAATGGGGGTCTGATCTGGGGTTTAAAAATGGGGTCTTATATGGAGTCTGACATAGAGGTCTAAAGGGGGTGTGGTCTAAAATGGGGGGATCTCATTTAGGGTTTTATATGGGGGTCTGATCTGAAAGGAAGAGGGTATTTTTTTTGTACTAGCAAACAAAATAAAGGGTTGTGTGGTACCAGTATTTTCAGGGGGACTGTTTCTGCAGAAAAGTATTGGGGGGCACAGTGGACAGTATTGGGGGTGGCAGGATGGGGTGTTGAAAGGTGGGAGGATGATGGAAAAGTAAGAAAATAAGATGTCTGTTTGTTAAACTCTGCAGAGACGAGGCGCGGCTGAAAGAAGTCACCATGGTGGTCTGGTCTAACAGGAGAAGAAAAGGAAAGAGAATATCTACATCAGAGAGGAGACGCCACTGGATGTAAGAGGTACATATGTGGCGCTGTATGACCCTGTATGTTCTGTAGCGCTGTATGTAATATTTTCCAAGTATGTCTTTAAAAGGGGTTGTCTGCTTTTTTTTTCATACGAGTGCAGCCTTCTCTGCTCTGTTCACCTGCTCATCACTGCAATTGCTACGGCGAGCAGGTGAACAGAGCAGAGAAAGCAGCTCTCATATGAGCGCTGCCCTCTCTTCAAACAGCTGGGGGCACAGAGGGCATTACTACTATGGAGGGGGTACAGAGGGCATTACTACTGTGAAGGAGGCACAATGGGCATTTCTACTATGGAGGGGGCACAGAGCCAGAGGGCATTACTACAATGAAGGGGGCACAGTGGGCATTATTACTGTGAAGGGGGCACAGAGGGCATTATTACTGTGAAGGAATACAATGGGCATTATTACTCTGAAGGGGGCACAATGGGCATTATTACTTTGAAGGGGCACAATGGGCATTATTACTGTGAATGGGGCACAATGGGCATTATTACTGTGAAGGGGGCACAGTGGGCATTATTACTGTGAAGGGGGCACAGTGGGCATTATTACTGTGAAGGGGGCACAATGGGCATTATTACTGTGAAGGGGGCACAATGGGCATTATTACTGTGAAGGGGGCACAATGGGCATTATTACTGTGAAGGGGCACAATGGGCATTATTACTGTGAAGGGGGCACAATGGGCATTATTACTGTGAAGGGGGCACAATGGGGATTATTACTGTGAAGGGGACACAAAGAGGGCATTACAACTGTGAAAGGGGCACAGAGAGGGCACAATGTGGGCATAACTACTGTGAGTGGGCACACATCTGTACAAAACTACTGTGAAGGTTGTACAATGAGGGCAATACTACTGTGATTTTTTTTAAGTATTTGGGGGGGGTTGCCAGAGAAAGGACCGGCCCCGGGTGCCAAACAGCCTAGGCAGGCCACTGCATGCGGGTTAGATCTAAGGGGGGATATCTGAGCATGGGGGGGGGGGAGATCTGAGCACTGAGGGTCTGACACTGGGAGTCTGATTTGTGTTGCCTGATCCGAGCATTGGGGGTCTTATTTTGGGGGTCCGATTAGGTTTGGCGATCTTATTTTAGGTCAGATGAGGATTGGGGATCTGATTTAGGAGTCTGATCTGAGGTCTGATGAAAAATATTTTTTTTCTCTTATTTTTCTTTGTTAAAACCTAGGTGCATCTTGTAGGGCGAAAAATACAGTGACTCGTGTGTAAATGCTTGTGGCTCCTGGTAGTCATACTTTTTTTCTTTTTTTGTTCTATGTGTCTGTAAAGTTGGCCACCCCTGCTTTAGGGCCATGTTCACACGTTGCTGCCACAGTGCGTTTTCTTTTTGCTGCAATTTGCGGTAACACCGCAAGCACAGTCTAATAAAGAGAGAGCGTAGAGATATCTGCCCCCAATAACAAGCCCCAAGATGTGGTGTTGGGCACCTGGCATACCAATGAGAAGTGCTGATGTGTCACCTCCTTGATGCTGCGTACCTCAAAAAATTAACAGACTGGAAGGTAATCCCTGTCGGCACTTGCACTCACTAATTTACTAATCCTGTCTAGGGCTAAGTTCACATGGTGGGAAGCTGCAGCAGACACCTTCTTGACTCAGTCTGAAAGTCTGCAGGGAAATAATCCACGATTGCGCAAATGCACAAAAAAAAATTTTAAAAAAATTCCATGAGAATAATATTCTGAACGAAATTCATGTGGCAAATGCAATATCAGCTCGAAAGAGCCCTCACAGGGTGATGCTCGAACTGCGGATTGTGGCAAAAATGGAAATGGCCCTTTTCAGGCATGTGGTTTACATAGAACAGTGTGGCTAAATATATTCAGACTCCAGACCCCTATTATTAAAGGGAACCTGTCACATTGAACATGGTGTCTGAGCTGCAAGCAGCAAATTATAGAACAGGAGGAGCTGGGGAAAATATTCAATATAATCTGTATCTCATTCGTGTAAATTCCTGCTCATCCCTGAGGATGGAGTCCAGGAGGTGGTCCTAGCAGTGATTGACAGTCTTCCCTCTATGACTGTGTATACAGAGGTAGCTGTCAATCACTGATAGGACCGCCTCCTTATTTCTTTATGCACTGTGTATACCTAATAACAATGTATGGGAAATATATGGTTAGGTCTCTTTCACATCAGCGTTTAGCCTTCTGTTCTTGTGATCCGTCAGAAGAACAGAAAAATGAAAAATAACGAATCCATTTTTTGGAGCATCAGTTATCATCAGTGTGCGTCACTTCTGTCAGTGATCATTTATTTTTGAAGGGAGTACTTTTTTTGCAGTACTTTTTTTGATCTCTGATGGAAGTGACATAAAGTGATCATAACTGAGGTTCAAAATAAGACTTCGTTCACATCCCTGTTTTTTGGTTTCGACCAAACTAAAACCATTGCATGCAGTGGTTTGTGGTCTGGCCGACATCCGGCATTCTTGCCGGATGGTGTCTGTAGGAATGGTCTCAATACAGTTGAATTCAGGAGGGCACCTGCAGCTGCTGCCCATCTGCATAACAGACATTCAGATCATTATGAACCCAACTGGTGGCCATTAGGAGGGCTTAGGTGGCCCTCGTAGGTATCGGCCCACCGGAAAAGTTCCCTGTGGGGTCTATGGTCAATCTGACTACCACCATTATAACCACTATAACTCTCTCCCTTCCTCACCTCTCCTGCGAGTCAATGCACATACTGCTAATTTAATTTCAGACCCCAGACCATACCACTAAATTAATTTCAGACCCCAGATCAAACCCCTATACTAATGTCAGACCCCCTAAATATATTCAGATTAAAGACTTCCCATATAAATATCAGACCTTAGACCAGGTCCACAATTTAAATCAGGCCCAAAATCAAACAATATAAATATATATTTATTCCTTACGGAGGGTAGCGTCAAGACCCAGGGTAGAGCAACATCAGATTAGTGTGGGTCTGACTCTCTGCACCGCACCGTTCAGCTGTTAGAGGAGGACACAGTACATGAGCACCGTGGCTTCTTCAATGTTTACCTGCACGTTGTTTCTGTTGTAGCGCCAGTGCAGTGTAATTACAGCTTCTTCTCCTCTTGACTGCAATGGGACAAGCAATTATAAGGACACTGCATCGTTCCTACACGGGAGACGGCATGCAGGAAAACACTAAACAGGATGCAGCACTCTAACAAACGGCTGATCGGTGGGGGTGCCGGGTGTCAGACCGATTTGATATCGATGTCCAGTCTTGAGGATAGTTCAGCAATATCTGTAGCCCAGATAACCTCGTCAAGTGATTCCTAACTTGTGCAACAGTAGTATTTTGCTTATATAAGGGCAACATACTGCACAGCGATTTTTATTATTCATGCCAGTCCCCATCTAGGCTCACAACTACATTTCCCTGTCTCAGACACAGATGACGGTTAAATTCTCAGCAAGACATTTAACCTATCAGAAGTGTGGAGAGCAGAGATCATGGTCAAAAGCCATGCGGGTCTACAAATTCCATTCAGATGCTGACCTGGGCCAGATTCGAACCCAGGACTCCAGTGGAGAAAGTGGGGCTGGACTAGGGGCGCAGAACTGACGATGGTTTGGTGAGTGAGGGGGTTAATGATTATAGGAAGTATCAATAGTTTGGTTATATATATAAAAAACAAAAAAACAAAGAGAAGGGCATGTATTTTATACTTTAAAAAAAAAGGTGGAAGGGTTCGTTTCGGGTAGTTGTCGCGGCAGTGGGAGGTCCTCGAAGTTGGTGAGTATGGTGGTAGTTGAGAATGGGAGGGCCCCACGTGTGGGGCTGGACTCATGGTTGAATTGGAACAGAGGAATTAGGCGTCCATCAGTTGGTGCCTCTGAGCTGGCGTTCATTGGCTGGGGGCGAGATGGAGTTGCCAGTTTATTTGGGTGCAGTGGTTCTTGGGGCTTGTAGGATCTCCCTCGTCATTTACTCAGGGTTAAGTTATATTATGTTGGATGTTTATTTGTTACTTAATAAAACGGCTGCTGTGGCCGATTCAATCCGAACCGTTGTCCGTCTGTTATTTTAATGGTGGTGGTGGGGGGGGGAGGGAGTAAAAGTTGTATTTCTGGGTTTCTTTTCTGATGTACAGTGAAAAAGTGTGAAATTCTCCTCTCTTCCTTTATTGGTAAAAACCTTGATTGGCTGTGTTTCTATTGCAATGATTTAATGGGTTTTCCAGTTTGGATCAACATCCTAATCATTTTTGAGGGACCTGTAATTTGTAATATAGTCCTTTTACCTTTATTGCTCCTATCTCCTGCTGTGTTCACATGACCATGTCCATGCAGCTCTTTCTTATTTCCGGTGAAATTATGTCCATGGATGGGGCAGTGACAGGGGAGTGTCTATGTAATTAGCTGGTGGGAGGGGCTATAAACTAGCTGGGTGTTGATAGGTGAGGGGATAGGGAGAGTGTCTATGTAACTAGCTGGTGGGAGGAGCTATAAAATAGCTGGGGGTTAGGGGCAGTGATAGGGGAGTGTCTATGTAACTAGCTGGGTGTTTTAGTGGCAGTGATAGGGGAGGGTTAGGCTACTTTTACATTAGCATTTTAGTTTTCCGGTATTGAGATCCGTCATATGGGTTCAATACCAGAAAAAAATGCTTCAGTTTTGTCCCCGTTCATTGTCAATGGGGACAAAACTGAACTGAACTGAACAGAACGGAATGCTCCAAAATGCATTCCATTTCCGTTTAGTTGCATTCCCATACCGGAGAGCAAACCGCAACATGCTTTCCATCCTGGGATGAGGAGCAAGACGGATCAGGCATGACCCCCAATGCAAGTCAATGGGGATGGATCCATTTTCTCTGCCACAATAGAAAACTGATCCATCCTCCATTGACTTTCAATGGAGTTCATGACGGATCATTCTTGGGTATGTTAAAGATAATATAACCGGATCCGTTCATAACGGATGCAGATGGTTGTATTATCAGTAACGGAAGCGTTTTTGCTGAACCCTTCCGGATCCAGTAAAAACGCTGGTGTGAAAGTAGCCTTGGTTTGGAGGGGGGCATGACAATGGAGCACAATCACTGTGACTAGTTTGCTGGTGGGGAGAGGACCCCTAAATTAGTTGACACCCCAGAGCAGTTCCCTTAATAAATTATAACCCCTGACACAAATCCAAATTGAATAATGCCCCAGACAGATCCAAAAATAAACTTAGACCCCTGACCAGACCCCAAAATTTGATTTAGATGCCCCTCCTCCCCTCTCCACACAAGGTCATGCTGAAATCATATTGAGCACTATGAATAGTTCAGGGGTGGGGAGAGGATGGTGAACTTGGGAAAATACAGGAACAAGCATGGTGAGTTTTTTGGGGATGGGGGGGGAGATGAGATGGGGGAATGATCACTGTGACTAGTATGGGGGTGGATGGTGAGCCACGTGTAATTGCTGGGGGGGGGATGAAGGAAGATGAGATACCAAGGGAGATGGAGAACCATACGAAAGCGCCAATCCAAGCTGAGAGTGGGTGGAGAATGTAATGTCTCGGTGGACAACTTCCAATTTCGGTCTTTTTTGCGCCAAATTCGTAATTGATCTGTGTATTTATAGACCTGACATGCCAACAGTACCACTGTATCTTTCTTGCTCCTGATGAAGGGGAAACCTTGATCCCCGAAACGCGTTGAGCCATATATTGTACATTAAAGGTGATTTGATCAGAAGCGCTGTACCTCGCTGCCATCATTCACTGAGATTCTACACACGATCCTGGCCAGGGGGGAACAGTCACAGGTGTCATGTGCTTATCCTGCTGACGACCCTCCAGTGAAGTAAGTGCCTCACTGGATGGTTCCCATCCATTTTATCTCATGCTTTTATTTCTTGTTTTTAACCTCGTGTTTTTAATCTCCTGCTGATACCGTTGCGGGAAGTGACCTTTGTCTGTCTGTCTGTTTTAATCTTCCCTGTATTATTATTTTTTTATTGTGTACTACTGTACCACGAGACATTACATTCTGCACCCACTCTCAGCTTAGATTGGCGCTTTCGTACGTTTCTCCATCTCCCTTGGTCAGTTGAACTCCGTTCAATTGACCTTCTCCCTTGTGTATCTCATTTTTACATAGAGTGCCTTCATTGGACACTTCTTTAGCTGCCTTCCTTGCGCTACTCGGACCTACTGTACCACCACTGTCGGCGCCTACTTTCACACACTCTGGGGATTGTTCCAGATCCTTGAGTGGTTGAATAAACTTCCCTTTTTTTCCCCTTTTTTCTTCCTATTGCAGGGATGAAGGAAGGCAAGGTTTTTGACTACTTGGAGGTGGCAGGAGGATGGTGAGCCTGAATGTAATTGTTGGTGTCACGTACCTGGGATCAGACCATCCCACCGCGTCACGTGACAAGGGTTGCCCAAGCCCTTCGGGCCGATTCACCTCACACATTGTTACGCCCTGCACCAGGCTGTAATTCGAGCATAAAGCCTGAAGCCTGCAAGCACACCCACGCAATAACACAAAACTTTTGCCGCCACCACCTGCCCGTTATAAGGTCGACAGGACAACCCTGAGTGTTCCTCTCGCAAGCAGACACACACACACACACAATAGCAAGCCTCACGGAAAAACAACATACAGCCTCAGACTGCACACACACTCTTCATGGAGCGAACAGGTTCTTAAGGTTACAAGACAAACCATAAAACTTTTAGGTTTAATGTATGAAAAATGGACAACACTTGGTTACAAAATAATGATTAACAAGAGACATACAGTCAGGTCCATAAATATTGGGACATCGACACAATTCTAACATTTTTGGCAGTATACACCACCACAATGGATTTGAAATGAAACGACCAAGATGTGCTTGAACTGCAGACTGTCAGCTTTAATTTGAGGGTATTTACGTTAAAATTAGGTGAACGGTGTAGGAATTACAACAGTTTGCATATGTGCCTCCCACTTGCTACAGGACCAAAAGTAATGGGACAGAATAATAATCATAAATCAAACTTTCACTTTTTAACACTTGGTTGCAAATCCTTTGCAGTCAATTACAGCCTGAAGTCTGGAACGCATAGACATCACCAGACGCTGGGTTAAATCACTGGTGATTCTCTGCCAGGCCTCTACTGCAACTGTCTTCAGTTCCTGCTTGTTCTTGGGGCATTTTCCCTTCAGTTTTGTCTTCAGCAAGTGAAATGCATGCTCAATCGGATTCAGGTCAGGTGATTGACTTGGCCATTGCATAACATTTCACTTCTTTCCCTTAAAAAACTCTTTGGTTGCTTTTGCAGTATGCTTTGGGTCATTGTCCATCTGCACTGTGAAGCGCCGTCCAATGAGTTCTGAAGCATTTGGCTGAATATGAGCAGATAATATTGCCCCAAACACTTCAGAATTCATCCTGCTGCTTTTGTCAGCAGTCACATCATCAATAAATACAAGAGAACCAGTTCCATTGGCAGCCATACATGCCCACGCCATGACAATACCACCACCATGCTTCACTGATGAGGTGGTATGCTTAGGATCATGAGCAGTTCCTTTCCTTCTCCATACTCTTCTCTTCCCATCACTCTGGTACAAGTTGATCTTGGCCTCATCTGTCCATAGGATATTGTTCTAGAACTGTGAAGGCTTTTTTAGATGTCGTTTGGCAAACTGTAATCTGGCCTTCCTGTTTTTGAGACTCACCAATGGTTTACATCTTGTGGCGAACCCTCTGTATTCACTCTGGTGAAGTCTTCTCTTGATTGTTGACTTTGACACACATACACCTACCTCCTGGAGAGTGTTCTTGATCTGGCCAACTGTTGTAAAGGGTGTTTTCTTTACCAGGGAAAGAATTCTTTGGTCATCCACCACAGTTGTTTTCTGTGGTCTTCCGGGTCTTTTGGTGTTGCTGAGCTCACCGGTGCGTTTCTTCATTTTAAGAATGTTCCAAACAGTTGTTTTGGCCACACCTAATGTTTTTGCGATCTCTCTGATGGGTTTGTTTTGTTTTTTCAGCCTAATGATGGCTTGCTTCACTGATAGTGACAGCTCTTTGGATATCATCTTGAGAGTTTACAGCAACAGATTCCAAATGCAAATAGCAGACTTGGAATGAACTCTGGACCTTTTATCTGCTCATTGTAATTGGGATAATGAGGGGATAACACACACCTGGCCAAGGAACAGCTGAGAAGCAAATTGTCCCATTACTTTTGGTTTCTTAACAAGTGGGAGGCACATATGCAAACTGTTGTAATTCCTACACCGTTCACCTGATTTAGATGTAAATACTCTCAAATTAAAGCTGACAGTCTGCAGTTAAAGCACATCTTGTTTGTTTAATTTCAAATCCATTGTGATGGTGTAAAGAGACAAAAATTTTAAAATTGTGTCGATGTCCCAATATTTATGGACCTGACTGTACATAAATGGCAAACAATTGTAAAATAAAAAGGGGCAGGCCTGAGGGGGATTTTCCCTCCCACCTCTAACTCAGCCCCTCTGGGCTGGGCTTCATTACCCATGCAGCCGGCCCACTGGCCATCTAGGGAACAGGTATGAAAATATCCAAAATATATTTTCCCAGTTGCCCTGGTGAAGATACAGACCCCAGCCCTTCTTCATAATTCATATCTCACCGTTCCGAGTCCTAGCATATCAAACTAGGCCGACGTCATCACGCTGCCTGAGCCGTAAAGCGCGGGACACAGGCCGGAAGAGGCCTGCATCACATCGCTGACATGGAGGTAAGTATGTGTTTGTTTTTTATATGTGTACAATACTAGCGGCTACTGATATGGGGGGGCCTCTGGCTACTGGCACATGATATGGGGGGGCCTCTGGCTACTGGCACATGATATGGGGGGGCCTCTGGCTACTGGCACATGATATGGGGGGGGCCTCTGGCTACTGGCACATGATATGGGGGGGGCCTCTGGCTACTGGCACATGATATGGGGGGGGGCCTCTGGCTACTGGCACATGATATGGGGGGGGCCTCTGGCTACTGGCACATGATATGGGGGGGGCCTCTGGCTACTGGCACATGATATGGGGGTCTTTGGCTACTGGCACATGATATGGGGGGTCTCTGGCTACTGGCACATGATATGGGGGGTCTCTGGCTACTGGCACATGATATGGGGGGTCTCTGGCTACTGGCACATGATATGGGGGGTCTCTGGCTACTGGCACATGATATGGGGGGTCTCTGGCTACTGGCACATGATATGGGGGGTCTCTGGCTACTGGCACATGATATGGGGGGTCTCTGGCTACTGGCACATGATATGGGGGGTCTCTGGCTACTGGCACATGATATGGGGGGTCTCTGGCTACTGGCACATGATATGGGGGGTCTCTGGCTACTGGCACATGATATGGGGGGTCTCTGGCTACTGGCACATGATATGGGGGGTCTCTGGCTACTGGCACATGATATGGGGGGTCTCTGGCTACTGGCACATGATATGGGGGGTCTCTGGCTACTGGCACATGATATGGGGGGTCTCTGGCTACTGGCACATGATATGGGGGGTCTCTGGCTACTGGCACATGATATGGGGGGTCTCTGGCTACTGGCACATGATATGGGGGGCCTCTGGCTACTGGCACATGATATGGGGGGTCTCTGGCTACTGGCACATGATATGGGGGGTCTCTGGCTACTGGCACATGATATGGGGGGTCTCTGGCTACTGGCACATGATATGGGGGGTCTCTGGCTACTGGCACATGATATGGGGGGTCTCTGGCTACTGGCACATGATATGGGGGGTCTCTGGCTACTGGCACATGATATGGGGGGTCTCTGGCTACTGACACATGATATGGGGGGTCTCTGGCTACTGAGACATGATGGGGGCCTCTGGCTACTGACACATGATGGGGGCCTCTGGCTACTGACACATGATGGGGGCCTCTGGCTACTGACACATGATGGGGGCCTCTGGCTACTGACACATGATGGGGGCCTCTGGCTACTGACACATGATGGGGGCCTCTGGCTACTGACACATGATGGGGGCCTCTGGCTACTGACACATGATGGGGGCCTCTGGCTACTGACACATGGGGCTCTGGCTACTGGCACATGATATGGGGGGGCTCTGGCTACTGGCACATGATATGGGGGGGCCTCTGGCTACTGGCACATAATATGGGGGGGCCTCTGGCTACTGGCACAAGATGGTGGGGGCTATTATTACTGGCACATGATTGGGTGGCATCTATGGGGGCACATTTTACTGACACATTATTGGTGGGCACTATAGGGGCATCTACTGAGGCCACAAAGAACGGGTATTTTATATGGGGGCTCTGTACAGTAGCATTTTATACTGTGACACATTATGGTGGGTACTATAGGGAAGGGGGGAAAGGAATACTATGGGGTCATCTACGGGGGCACTAAGAAGTGTTATTTTATACTTACAAATTATGGGGGACACTGAGGGCATCTACTGGGGCACTATATGTGGGGCATTTTATACTGGTACACTATGGGGGTCACTAGGAGGGAGGGGGGAGAGGAGCACTATGGGGGCATTTACTGGGGGCACTATATAGGAGTATTTTATACTGGCACATTATGGGGGCACTATGGGGACATTAGCTCAACTGGGGGCATTACAAAGGGGTATTTTTTGCACTGTCACATTATAAAGGAGAATTATTACTACTGGGGGGTCATTATGGTGGGCTTTATTACTCCCCCATGGTATGACCCCCTAGTAGCAGCACCAGCCTCTCTCTGCTCTGCTATCCCTCTGCCCCTTCTCCAAATCCTTATTATGAAATCTTTCTCATTAGGATAAAACACAACAACATCAGCTCCGCCGAGCCCCCGACCAAAGTGTTGAAGTGGCGTCCGAGATCCCCAAGGGCCAAGCCAAGTAACTGTAAGTTTTCATGTGAAATAGGTTTGTTATACACATATAGCATACACTGTGCCCCACAATATACAGTTTCTTCTGTATGAACGTCCACAAATTAAATCTCCAGAGTCAATACAGGATGTTAAAGTCAGCAAGTGTCATGGAGGGGGGGGGGGGCCTTATTGTTTTTCACCGCAGGGCCCCATTTCACCTAGAACCGGCCCTGCTTGCTGACAAAAGGTGCCGGAGAGTCTACAGTCCCCTGTCCTGAGATGTGACAAGCAAACGGGCCCATTCTCGTTTGCAGCTCTGTGCTAACTACATCCCGGGGAGCAGCTCGAGTCTCTTAAACCAATTCATAAATGGCTGCTGGCCTTGTAATACAAATACATAAATACACACTGTATGTGTATGTATATATATATGTGAATCACACCGGAATATGTTACACTACGACATATAACCATAAAAGATATAATATCACAGCAAACATTATAATAACTAGGGATAAGGTGGTCCTTATTTCTGACAGTTGGTGGGGATGGGGGGGGGGGGGGGGTAGGGGCTGGTGATGATTGTAAACTAGCTTTCTGACTACTTTGGGATATTGGGGGGGGGGTTGTAAAAACGATTGCTGAGGGGATGGGGGATAAGATTTTTGACTACTTTGGGGGTGGAGATTGAGATCTGGATGTGATTGGTGCATGGGAGTGAGCTCTGATTGTTATTATTTTGGGGCTGACCCAGTATATGGGCACCAGTGTATGGCAGACAGTAGTGGGGATGGCAGCCCTCAGTCAGCTACAATGAGTAAGGACTGCTCTTCCCCACTGTCAGTGCGGAACGGATGCAGACCCATTCATTTCAATGGGGGCGCAAAAGATGCAGACAGGACACCGTGTACTGTCAGCATCTGTACTTCTATTCTGTGGCCCGCAAAAAATATAGAACATGTTCTATTCTTGTCCACAATTGCGGACAAGAATAGGCATTTCTATCATAGGACTGGCTGCGTGCATTCCACAAAATGCGTAACACACACGGCCGGTATCCGTATTTTGCGGATCCGCAATTTGAAGACAGCAAAACTCAGACGGTCGTGTGAATGTACCTTAAGTGCATGGTTGGTGAGGGGGTCCCCCATATATTGGTCCCTTAGGCGGATTTAGATTAGCAGTGATAGGCATTTTTTTAAATAAAAAGTTGTAAACTCCTTTAAGCCATGCAGATCAGGCACTTGTTGAGAATTTTGGGATGTTGCCAGTAAATACCTGGTTTATGTCACATGTTTGTGTTATATGACTTTGTACGGCACACTGAGCGCTTCAGCTTAGATTTTTTTCCTGGCACTACGTACTGGTTACCGAGCTCTGTGATACAGTCTGAAAGGCCTGAGATGCTACGTTGCATATATGTAGGCAATAAAAACTACCAGGGAAAAAGGTGTTTGGAAAATGGGAGATCAGTGGGTGTAGTAAAAATTTCAGAAGGTCATGAAAAAGCCAACACATATAAGAAGACACAAAGAAAACCCTGTTAAATGTAACCTGAATAAGTATCATTTCCACTTTACTACAAGTCCTATGTTAAACATCTTGCAGGGCAGACCAGCAACATGAAACATGACACTAGACGTCTCAGCGCTCACAGAATACGCCTTTGAAGAGGTAAATGTAACACTGTGAGCTTGGAGTGGAAACCGGCAGAGAAAAAGACAGTGTATATTTTATCCTAACATCCTACAATTCCTTCCAAAAACTCTGAATGTTCAGCGACTGGCAGATGATAGTTTACCCAGCCGCTGTTTACTTTACAAATGCTGTCAGACTACCTTCACGTTAAAGGGGAAATGAGATTCTGAGAAAATATATTTCATGCCAACTAACTTAAAGGGGTTGTCCACTTTTTACTGTTGATAACCTATGCTCAGGATAGGTCATCAATATCAGATCGGCAGGGGTCCGACTCCTGGCATGCGGATCAGTTGATTGAAGAGAAGGCAGTGTTCATATAAGTGCTGCAAGTGACTTCCCGCATTTGGACATACTATTACGTTATGGTGATCGGGCAGGCACTTGAGCGGTGCGCGCCCGATCACTGCAGGGGCCCAGCAGTCACTGATAGCCGGGCCCCTGCTGACAGCGGCATAGAAGGGGTTTGCGGCGGTTGTGGCGGGGACCCGATGGGTGACAAAGCAGCCCGATGCAGTGCAGAGGCTGCCCATTGCCTTGCATGGCATGGGGGCCTTCCTTCTATGGGGGCCGAGGAGATCCAGCCCCAGGCCCGTCTCCTAGGCAACCTGTTAGTGTATTACTCTGTGTAATACACTAACAGGCAATGCATTACAATACAGATGAAACAAAGTAGACATATTTGATATCACTGCGTCCGTAACAACCTGCTGTATAAAAATAGTACATGATCTAACCTGTCAGATAAACGTTGTAAAAAACAAAAAACTGTGCCAAAACAGCAAAATCAGGTGTACCCCAAAATAGTACCCATAAAACTGTCACCTTATCCCGTAGTTTCCAAAATGGGGTCACTTTTGGGAGTTTCTACTGTAAGGCTGCGTTCACACGGGCGAGTATTCCGCGCGGGTGCAATGCGGTAGGTGAACGTATTGCACCCGCACTGAATCCTGACCCATTCATTTCTATGGGGCTGTTCAGATGAGCGGTGATTTTCACGCGTCACTTGTGCGTTGCGTGAAAATCGCAGCATGCTCTATATTCTGCATTTTTCACGCAACGCAGGCCCCATAGAAGTGAATGGGGTTGCGTGAAAATCGCAAGCATCCGCAAGCAAGTGCGGATGCTGTGCGATTTTCACGCATGGTTGCTAGGTGACAGTCTATTCACTGTATTATTTTCCCTTATAACATGGTTATAAGGGAAAATAATAGCATTCTGAAAACAGAATGCATAGTAAGTGATCAGTTGAGGGTTAAAAAAAATAAAATAAATTAACTCACCTTCTCCGTTTGTTCGCGTAAGTCCCGGTCTCTTCTTTACTTCTCAAAAGATGAACTATGGGCTAAAGGACCTTTGGTGACGTAAGATCACATGCTCCAATCACATGGTCCATCACCGCGGTGATGGACCATGTGATTGGAGCATGTGATCTGACGTCACCAAAGGTCCTTTAGCCCATAGTTTATCTTTTAAAGAACTAAAGACCGGGAGAACTACGCGAACAACAGGAGAAGGGGGGTTAATTTTTTTTATTTTTTTTAACCCTCAACTGATCACTTACTATGCATTCTGTTTTCAGAATGCTATTATTTTCCCTTATAACCATGTTATAAGGGAAAATAATAACATCTACACAACACCGAACCCAAACCTGAACTTCTGTGAAGAAGTTCGGGTCTGGGTACCACAGTCGGTTTTTTATCACGAGCGTGCAAAACACATTGCACACGCACGATAAAAACTGAACATCGGAACGCAATCGCAGTCAAAACTGACTGCAATTGCATTCCTACTCGCGCGGGTTTGCCGCAACACACCGGGACGCATCCGGAACTAATCCGGACACGCTCGTGTGAACCCAGCCTAAGGGTGCATCAGGGGGGCTTCAAATGAGACATGGTGTCTAAAAACCAGTCCAGCAAAATCTGCCTTCCAAAAACCATACAGCGCACCTTTTCTTCTGCGCCCTGCCGTGTGCCCTTATATAAGTTTACAACCACATATGGGGCGTTTCTGTAAACCGCTGAACCAGAGTAATAAATATTGAGTTTTGTTTGGCTGTTAACCTTCGATGTGTTAAAGAAATCTGAATTAATAATGGAAAATTTGCCAAAAAAAGTGTAATTTTTTTATTTCTTCTCCATCTTCCTTTAATTCTTGTGGAACACCTAAAGGTTAAAAAAAGTTTGCAAAATCAGTTTTGAGTAACTTGAGGGGTGTAGTTTCTACAATGGGGTCATTGATGCAAGCCCCACAAAGTGACTTCAGACCTGAACTGGTCCTTAAAAAGTGGGTTTTTGAAATTCTCAAAAATTTTAAGAATTTCTTCTAAAATTCTAAGCCTTCTAAAGTCCTAAAAAAATAAAATGACATTTACTAAATGATGCAACATAAAAGTAGACATATGGGGAATGTTAAGTAATAAATATTTTATGTGGTTTCACTTTCTGAGAGATTGAAATTTTGAAAATTGCTCATTTTAAATTTTTTGGGGTAAATTTGGGATTTTTTCATAAATAAAGAGGAAATATATTAACTCAAATTCATGACTGTCATGAAGTACAATGTGTCACGAGAAAACAATCTCAGAATGGCTTGGATAAATAAAAGTGTTCCAGAGTTATTACCACATAAAGTGATACATGTCGGATTTTCAAAAAATGGTCTGGGCAGGAGGGCGAAAACTCGCCCGGGGTAGAAGGGGTTAAATCTCTAGACATTTAACTATTTAAGACTACATTCACACGAAAAAAAAAAAAAAAAGAGCCATTGAAAAAAGATAGAGTTTTCCATTTTGCATTTATGTGTGTATCCATTTTTCATCCATTTTAACAGCCATTAAAAACAGCCACTAAAACAGATTTAATTCATAAAAAAATAAAAGCCAAACCCCAAAAAGCAGTGCCCTCAGTATACATAATGCCCCCAATGCCCCCCCTTCCATATTGCCCCATATGTATAATGCCCCATCCCCCCCTCCCGGGTAATGCTGACAGATCCTTAAATGACTTTCCTCATCCACTTGCACAGGAGGGAACTCTTGCTCTGCACTGGAAACATCAGGACCTAACACACCCAGTGTTGTGACTCGGAGCGTCAAGTCCAGCTGTCTCCAGTATGGAGCAAATGTTCCCTCCTGTGCAAGTGGATGAGGTGAGTATTTTTTCTTATTTTAACTTGTGTAAGACCTTTTTTTAAAAATAATGTACCCATTTCTAACAGCCGGACGGGTGCACACTTGTCTAAATGGCAGTTAAAAATTGGTCCATTGATTTCAATGGGATCTGTTTGGCTGCAAAAATAGGCAAAAATAGGACACGTCCTATTTTTTGTTGGCTGCTTTTCACTGCCATGTGAGTAGCCTCAGACTTTATTGGCTCTGAAAATAAAATAACCGTTGTGTGAATGCAGCCTAAAGGCCAGAGGGAGCGGGAAAGCAGAGCATCCAATTCCTCAATATACAATGGTCTCAGGATACAATATTTTCAACAATATTGAGAAGTAAGTTGAAACCAGACTCAACATACAACGCCTCAGACTGAGATCCAACTAATCAACATGGCCATTTCATGGACACCTGTATTAGCCATCTAGTGCCTCCTCTGTGGTACTACATGTTTTGTACTGCCCTGTCTGTGGCAGGATGAGCCGCTCCTTTGGACACCAGGTGAGCTTCAGCTTTATTTAATTGTTTTGGTACACATAGTGTATGTACTCTGCAAGACCCTGAAGAAGTTCCTCCCATCACCATAGAAAGTGATTTACAGCTTCCAGCATTTATTCCTGTATGGTTTACATTAGGACTTGCTTTATTCATCTATATCATCTGCTGATTTTTCTTAAAACTTTACTTTTTCTTATTTTGGGATGTCATTTCTGGTCTTTGGAAGTTGGAACCAATTACTAGTTTTCCATACAGCTATGAACTCTAGTTACAATGGTCATCCTGGAACCACTTAATATTGCAACTTGAGGGAACACTGTATGTATGTATCTATGTATATACGGTACCTCCCATACGTAAAAGTCCTACCAGTGACAAGAACATACACATGTAAACATTTCTAGAGATAATTAGAACTAGGTGATGCCAGATGTGCTCTTCCATACTACCAAGCACATTGTGTAAAAGGAAAATATCAATATCTTCAAATAGACTGAGCATGTCTGCACAATTTTTGTATATGAAATCTTTCTATTTTTGTGTCAGACATAAAGAAGGAGTATGAGAACAGTAAGTGGAGTCTAGCAGAGCACTCAGTCCATGGTGTAGTCCAGAGTGCTTATTATAAAGTGCATTGGGAGGCGATTCTGCTTCAAAACTATTAGAAAATAAATTCTGAGCGCAGTCTTTAGATGACAAAATCCATATGGCCACAGTGACCTGGATTTTATCTTTCAGTGAGAGAATATGGGAGTGGTTCCCAAGACTTCTACAGAAGAGAGATTTCCTTTCTCTCAGGCTGAAAAATAAAATCATTATCCAGTGAGAATTTGTTTTTATAAAAGGAGGCTCAGATGTAATATGTTTTAAAGGGGTTGTTTGGGCTTTTTCTATTAATGACCTATCCTCAGGAAAGGTCATCAATATCAGATCGGCGGGAGTCCAACACGCTGTTTGAGGAGAGGACACACACAGTGTGCACGTGCCATCTCCCTTCTCTCTTCCTGTCCGCTGCTGCTGTCCCATAGACATACACCAGCGAGCAGGAAGAGAGAAGGGAGATGGCACATGCGCACCGTCTCCTCAAACAGCTGACCAGCGGGTGTCGGACCCCCGCCGATCTGATATTAATGACCTATCCTGAGGATAGGTCATCAATAGAAAAAGCCTGGACAACCTAAGTTTTAAATTTTCAGAATCTGAAAAAAACAACTGACATATCAGTCAATTATCTACCATATTCGATTTTTCTGAGTAGATACACTACTCACAAAAAGTTAGGGATATTTGGCTTTTGGGTGAAATTTATGGAAACAGTAAAAAGTTCCCACTTCAGTGATATTATATCAAGAAAGTAGGGCAGTTAAGTAGAAGCATGCAATGGCGATTTCCTCACCTCAAACAATTTATTGAAACAAAAGCCAACACCAGTAGTAGTTATACCCCCACAAAAATGTCAATGTCTCAATAACTTGTCATGTGGCCTTGAGCATCAATTACAGCTTGACAATGACGTCTCCTATTCACAAGTCGACTTATGGTCTTCTGAAGCATGGCATCCCACTGTTCTTGAAGGGCGGTCCCTCAGGTCATTGAGGTTCTGGGGTACAGAGTTACGAGCCTCTACACGGCGACTCAGCTGATCCTATAGGTTTTCACTGGGAGTCAGGTCTGGAGAAAGTGCAGGCCACTCCATTTTAGGTACCCAGTCTCCAGCAGCCGTTCCCTAATGATGCGACCTCGATAAGCTGGTGCATTGTCGTCCACGAAGATGAAATTAGGCCTGTGTTGTTCATGCAGAGGCACAATGACTGGATTAATGATGTTATTCAAGAAGTATACGTATTCTATTTTAATTTGGGACAGACCTGGGTAAGGTTATTTAACTATACTATTTACAGATGCCCAACTGGGCAATAGAACCTGTCTTGACCCAGGTACAAATTAATACTTCACTTTTATTATAATTCGCTAAAAATTGAACTGTACTGAGCATGTGTGCAATTATACTCTTTAATTGAAATAGGACAAGACCAAGAAATTATAAATTAAAAACACAATGCACCTCTACACTGTAAGTGGCAAGCAGTGCACAGTGAAAGTGTGAGAGATGTGCACTATCTCCCACCTTGTATAGTTATGCACAAATTGCTACTAGTAATTCTACCAAGAGTTGACACTACCACAGCACCAAGTGTGGCTCACTTGTAACAAGCAGTATGGTTGTAATGACAACTTAATAAACTAGTAGGGGAGTAGTGATTACTCCCTCTACATACAAAGGGCTTTGCTGATAGGAGGAAGCAGTAACGTTAGGAACCGTTACAGCCAACTCAGTGGCCAGCAGTAGTCGCCCTGTTGATTTAACAGTGAGACCGACACAACGCTATCAGTGTCTGGCCGCTAGGTGCTGATACAGTGGGGAGGCGCAGAGCAATTTAAAATCTACAGCTGTCCCCCGACATGTTTCGCAAAAAAAACCTGGGTGCCAGGAAAGGTGACCTGGATTCCATCCTCCTGCAGGAAGAAACCAGGTGGATTTATCGACTTGATAGTTTGAGTCCCAAAGGGCTCAATGAAGGATTTGCCTTCACTGCATTCCTTTGATGACAATAAAAATCAAAAAAAAGGAGAATTTTTGAAATTTCCCGTTTGTGTTCTATCCCAACAAAAAAAAATTTGTTTATATAATAAAAAATTTTTGTATATCTGTATACTTGCCAATGTTTACGTTAGTGGTTTGATTCAAGCCCAGGATTTTTGTGGGTGCACCTCATCCACCTGAAAGGACAAGGTCTGTCCTAGGTTTTAAGTAGTAACTGCCCAATAATATAACATATTTACAGCTATTAGTGTAAAAGTCACATAATCAACCACTAATGCAGCGCATGAGCTATAGATTAGGTTCTATGCCTTTATGACAGCTTCAGGCTGCTTGGTTGTGAATAGTGGCATAAATATACCCCTAACTGTATCATTATCAATAAGCCTTTTGGCTCTAGACGCTAACCTGATCCTGCTGTTCTAATACGATTGGATAGCAGCCACCTTTTGAGTGGCGATCGTCTAGTAGTGGACCCTGCAGTCTCCAGCGGTAATGGACACTGTCGGCTCACTTACTATGGGATTTTCTCCTAAGTTCCTGCGCATCATTCACCTGCGCAGGCGGGTTACCATCCACCGATGTGTAAGTCCGTGCGCACTTCGAGATGCGCAGTACATGCGCAGCGGCTGCTTACTGGGGAGTCCTGTGGGCATGCGCGGGTCATCCAGTATGGTAGTAGTGGATGACGAGGCCATTTGGTGACGTAAGTAGGCGTCGGCCTCTATGGGACTGTTCTTGCCCTCTGCGCAGCCGCTGTGGATGTAACACGTCACCGCTGACGATGTTAGTGAGGTGATGCTGCAGGCTCTCCACTGGTTGATTTCTAGTACACGGCTCCCATTGGTCCCGCTCCGGTCACGAGCGGCGCGCTGGATAGGCAGTTCATTGTGTCAATACCTACACATACACTATTTAAACCTCCAGGTGGCTGCGGCCACTCATTGCTGTCCATTGCCCCTGAAGAAGCCAGAAGTCTGGCGAAACATGTCGGGGGACAGCTGTAGATTTTAAATTGCTCTGCGCCTCCCCACTGTATCAGCACCTAGCGGCCAGACACTGATAGCGTTGTGTCGGTCTCACTGTTAAATCAACAGGGCGACTACTGCTGGCCACTGAGTTGGCTGTAACGGTTCCTAACGTTACTGCTTCCTCCTATCAGCAAAGCCCTTTGTATGTAGAGGGAGTAATCACTACTCCCCTACTAGTTTATTAAGTTGTCATTACAACCATACTGCTTGTTACAAGTGAGCCACACTTGGTGCTGTGGTAGTGTCAACTCTTGGTAGAATTACTAGTAGCAATTTGTGCATAACTATACAAGGTGGGAGATAGTGCACATCTCTCACACTTTCACTGTGCACTGCTTGCCACTTACAGTGTAGAGGTGCATTGTGTTTTTAATTTATAATTTCTTGGTCTTGTCCTATTTCAATTAAAGAGTATAATTGCACACATGCTCAGTACAGTTCAATTTTTAGCGAATTATAATAAAAGTGAAGTATTAATTTGTACCTGGGTCAAGACAGGTTCTATTGCCCAGTTGGGCATCTGTAAATAGTATATTCAAGAAGTATGGGCTTGTCACTGTACCATTTACAAAGTGTAGGGCAGTTCTGTATTCATTAGACACACCTGCCCACACTGTTACACCACCACCTCCAAAGGATCATCTGAGGCTGATGCATACATAACGCTCTCCTTCACGTCTCAGTCATCGTTGGCGGCCATTATTTCTGCTCAGTGTAAATTGACTTTCATCAGTGAACAAGGCCCACTGTTCCCTCGTCCAGCGTACATGCTCCCTGGCCCATGCAAGACAATGATGCCTGTGGTCAGGCAACCTTGCAGGTCGTCTAGCACGCAGACCATGCTGATGTAAACGGTTTTGAATGGTCTGATGTGACACTTGGGTGCCTCTCTTAAATGTGCCTGGAGTTGTGCGGCATTCATCATCCAGTTCTGCAGGGCATTGTTCACAATGAAGCTGTCATCAGTATGGGATGTGGCCAAAGGACGTCTACTTCTATGCCTTACAGAGAGACTGGAAGAGTCACAGAATCTCTGTTCTAACCTGTTGATGACACTCTAAGCGCAGTGGTCACTTCCGTCTGAGAACATCCTGCTTGAAGCCTCGCAATGGTGACGTACTGTTGATCAAGTGCTAGGCGTCATCTTGGTCTCATGATGTCAAAATGTGAACAGCATAATGAGGAGAACTGTTGAAATACCAATTCTAATTAAACCAGGAAATTTATTGGGCGATTCATGGATCAAACACCTGTTGTGAATTTTGCCATTAAGATCCTTTTTAAAGAACAGCAAGTTGTGCATAAAGTACCAAAACATTTAACAGTTGGATATATGCATTTAAAAGTTTAGAGAAGGTCACATTAAGTTCAACTGTAAAGGTTGCAGTGCATTTTAGGTTCATCCTGACATTTCACCCACAAGCGACATATCCCTTACTTTTTGTGAGTAGTGTAAATGGTAGTTACATTACAATAGTGACTAATAAAAACAGATATACTACAGCATGATTTACAACTAGCAGCCCATGCAGAGGCCAAGATTTTAAGTACAATTTGTTAGTCATACAGTAATCGAAAGGCTAAACAGTTGTTTTTTTTATTAATGAAGCTGTTTATCGCGATGTCTCATTTAGATATTATTAGAGATAGAGTGAAATGATTCACACAAATAAAATGTGCTAATTTCCCCAAAACATCTGGATTTTGGCGATCTGAAACTTTTGGGATTCATCCTGCACAATTTGCTCAAAATGGCTGCTGCCATTTTACAGGTCAGAAGAAAGAGAAGGCATCTGCCCCCAAGAGGAATACTTTTCGGACGTTGACAGTGTAGTTTCTTATTCAACAGGCTTTTTGTTCCACCGACCAGAAGCATGGCTAGGCTCTCAAAACATGTCTCCTCTGATATAGATGTTCTCTTTCCAGGTCTTTTCTAGTCAGCCCAGATGGCCATGATGACTTCTTTCAGCTCGTCTCTGCAGAGTTTTTCCGCACAGACATCTTTGGTTCCTCACTTTTCTATCCTCCTCCTAGTGCCCTAACAGTGTTATCCTGTTGCTATGCCCACTACTGTGTCCACCAACACAATGTGTCCCCAAATGCTATTGTGCAGAAAAAAAATAATGCCATACAGATAGTCCCCCTCATAGTAATAATGTTTCAGAAGTCCCACCAATAGTAATACTTCTCTCCCAGAGGGCCCTTATTAGTAATAGTGTCTCCTACAGTGATACTTTTTCTTGAGAGTGCCCCTGTTAGTAGTAGTACGCTCCATATTGTGCCCAATAACAACACTTACACAGAACCAGTGTAGCAAAAATTCCCCATACTGTCCCCAGGCTCTTCCTTAAGACCTCCCTGTAGAGTTCTTAGTAGTTTTAATGCCTCCTATAGTGTCCTCTTCAGTATTCCCAGTAGTTACAATTCCCCCTCCAGTAGTTATAATACCCCCTCCAGTACTCCCAGTAGTTATAATGCCCCCCTTGTAGTGCCCCCAGTAAGTATAATGGCCCCCACAGTGCCCCAAGTACATAAAATATACCCCTATTAGTGAAGATGCTACCCTCTAGTACCTCCAGTAATTACAGCGCACCCTACATAGTGTTTCAGTAGTACAGTATCTACCCCCCAAAACCACAAAGCAAAAAAATAAATAAATACATACATCTGACCAAAATATTATCATCAGCCAGCGCCACATCCTATTGTCTAATCTCATATCTGCTGGGGTAAAAGCTGTAGGGTGAAAGAGCAATAACGACCAAACAACAAAATATATTTAGAGACTATTGTTTCATCACTTGGATGTCTTTTGAACGCAGTTCGCCAAATCATCGCTTGCCACTTATTAAGGAAAATAAAAATCTGCCAGTCTCGATAGCTGATTAAACCCAAGATTCTCTCATCACTAAAGGCCTCATGCACAAGACTGCATCGGTTTTATCAGTCTGCAAAATGCGGATGCTGGTGAGTGGCCATTTACCATGGGACCCATTGTCGAAATGCCTATTCTCATCCACAAAACAGACAAGAATAGGACATGTTCTATAATTTGCGGTACAGCCACATGACATCTGTGTGCAGTCTGCATTTTTTGAGGACCCATAGAAATTAACGAGTTCGTATGCGGTCAGCAAAAATGCGGATCGAATGCGAACCATAAATACGGTCGTGTGCATGGGGCCAAAGGGAGGACTAGAAGAAACACAGCAGAAAGTAACAAACTATATGACATGTGAGAAAGTGCAGACACAGCTGGTGTCAGTGTCAGGGAGACTTTAATTTACAAACCAAATGCTGAGAAGCTGGACATTTTTGTGGGCTGCGAAGTGGGATGTCAATGAATATTGGACAGTGTAAGGTTTGGTATTTCCTGTGGAGTAGCAGCAGCAGCCAAAAATTTAATATATCATTAAACTATGGCTCCCTTGTTAGAAAACATGAGGAATACTGCGGATGAAGACAGCATTCATGCCGGCTAGGAAATCTTCAGCGTTATTTATGACATATGTCTCTAGTTTACTAAGTTTCAGAGGTTCCAGGTTAAATACCGTACTGTAAAATCAAATATTATTTTGTCTGAAGATTTATCTCTGGAAACTAGCGTTGAGTGAAGCGAAGCATTAGAAGCGGAATTCGTCCGCAAGTTTAAGAAAACTTTGATTTGCAAACAAATCTGAATTTGCTCACGCTTCGTGGTAACCAGTTTTTTCATAAAATGGCGGCTGCTACAAAGTGAAAGTAAGAACCAAGGGAACGCAAGATCACCCATAATGCTGTGCCGACAGTCAATTAGCAGATAGCCACCCCCTATAAAACCCTCATCCCACACAGTATCCACCATCGTCATGTGAGCTGAGCATAGGGAGAGATGTGACAAGCACTCATGCTGTAGGGACAGTGTTGCTGAAAATGATTAATAGAAGAATATTGGAGAGGGAGACTGCAGGGAGAGTGCAGAGAGACTGCAGGGAGAGTGCAGAGAGACTGCAGGGAGAGTGCAGAGAGACTGCAGGGAGAGTGCAGAGAGACTGCAGGGAGAGTGCAGAGAGACTGCAGGAAGACCTATTCTGCATCAGTTTTATTTATTTATTCCTACGTCAGCCGTGAACTGAGATATGTAATTCAATACCAATAAGATGGACGCCTTTATTATTCCACTGCCAGCATGTCAACCAAACATCCAGTCTGCTCCCCTTAGGGGGGCCAGGTCTTAATGATGACCATCCTCCTCTTTTGCTGGCGTTATTTCTTCCAAATCATCCTTCAAAGTCTCCATGTCTTAGAAAAGTCAGCAAGATGCAGAGAGAGGAGGAGCTGGATGTTCCTGATGACATATTCTCATCGATATTAGATGATGTGGAAAAGGAGGAAAAGCAGATGGCAGAAGGCACCCATCTGTAGGGCAGGAGAGTGCTGGATTTGGAGAAATGGGTATGCCAGAGCTGATTAATATTCTGTGTTTACTGTCAAACTTTAGGAGATTGCAGGCCAGAACAGCAATGATATGCATATTGTCCCCTGCCTAACCAGCCAAACTCTGTACCAGCAAAAGCCCCTGTTTAAAAGTGCTTCAAAGGTGCCACGCGGCCATTAACAATGAAGACCTGCGGCCTAATTTGCAGCATGGTTCTTCACCGCAGCATGGCCGCTCTGTGTGGCTGTTCCCTAAGGCAGAGTGGCCTGGGTATACCCGATTTGTAGCAATTCGTGACAAATTAATTCGGAACAAAGTCGAATTTCTAGGCTAACTTTGGTGAAGTTGCCCAATCAAATTTTTTAAAACTTTGCCCATCTCTACTGGAAACCGGAAAAAATAGTTCTGCCCCAAATTTAGGGCGCTTCCTTAGTGTTTTTTTTTTACTTGAATCAGCAAGTGCATGAAGGGCAGCTACTCACCTGAAGTTCAGTAATAGGAAAATGAGCGAGCACTCATACACTTGGCAACCAAATTGACATGTGCAGAAAATATTTATTAAATCCCCATAAAATACAAGTAATAAAATTTATAAGAACAATGTAGCAATAATATACAACATTACAGTCACATATACAGGATCTTCTCAAAAAATTAGCATATTGTGATAAAGTTCATTATTTTCTGTAATGTACTGATAAACATTAGACTTTCATATATTTTAGATTCATTACACACAACTGAAGTAGTTCAAGCCTTTTCTTGTTTTAATATTGATGATTTTGGCATACAACTCATGAAAACCCAAAATTCCTATCTCAAAAAATTAGCATATTTCATCCGACCAATAAAAGAAAAGTGTTTTTAATACAAAAAAAAGTCAACCTTCAAATAATTAAGTTCAGTTATGCACTCAATACTTGGTCGGGAATCCTTTTGCAGAAATGACTGCTTCAATGCGGCGTGGCATGGAGGCAATCAGCCTAAGGCACTGCTGAGGTGTTATGGAGGCCCAGGATGCTTCGATAGCGGCCTTAAGCTCATCCAGAGTGTTGGGTCTTGCGTCTCTCAACTTTCTCTTCCCAATATCCCACAGATTCTCTATGGGGTTCAGGTCAGGAGAGTTGGCAGGCCAATTGAGCACAGTAATACCATGGTCAGTAAACATTTACCAGTGGTTTTGGCACTGTGAGCAGGTGCCAGGTCGTGCTGAAAAATTAAATCTTCATCTACATAAAGCTTTTCAGCAGATGGAAGCATGAAGTGCTCCAAAATCTCCTGATGGCTAGCTGCATTGACCCTGCCCTTGATAAACCACAGTGGACCAACACCAGCAGCTGACATGGCACCCCAGACCATCACTGACTGTGGGTACTTGACACTGGACTTCAGGCATTTTGGCATTTCCCTCTCCCCAGTCTTCCTCCAGACTCTGGCACCTTGATTTCTGAATGACATGCAAAATTTGCTTTCATCCGAAAAAAGTACTTTGGACCACTGAGCAACAGTCCAGTGCTGCTTCTCTGTAGCCCAGGTCTGGCGCTTGTGCCGCTGTTTCTGGTTCAAAAGTGGCTTGACCTGGGGAATGCGGCACCTGTAGCCCATTTCCTGCACACGCCTGTACACGGTGGCTCTGGATGTTTCTACTCCAGACTCAGTCCACTGCTTCCGCAGGTCCCCCAAGGTCTGGAATCGGTCCTTCTCCACAATCTTCCTCAGGGTCCGGTCACCTCTTCTCGTTGTGCAGCGTTTTCTGCCACACTTTTTCCTTCCCACAGACTTCCCACAGAGGTGCCTTGATACAGCACTCTGGGAACAGCCTATTCGTTCAGAAATTTCTGTGTCTTACCCTCTTGCTTGAGGGTGTCAATGATGGCCTTCTGGACAGCAGGCAGGTCGGCAGTCTTACCCATGATTGCGGTTTTGAGTAATGAACCAGGCTGGGAGTTTTTAAAAGCCTCAGGAATCTTTTGCAGGTGTTTAGAGTTAATTAGTTGATTCAGATGATTAGGTTAATAGCTAGTTTAGAGAACCTTTTCATGATATGCTAATTTTTTGAGATAGGAATTTTGGGTTTTCATGAGCTGTATGCAAAAATCATCAATATTAAAACAAGAAAAGGCTTGAACTACTTCAGTTGTGTGTAATGAATCTAAAATATATGAAAGTCTAATGTTTATCAGTACATTACAGAAAATAATGAACTTTATCACAATATGCTAATTTTTGGAGAAGATCCTGTATTGTGGTATATACTTGCTAGTGAGCCACCACAACCTACCACTATTTTTTGTACTCACCTGAAGTTCAGTCGTCACATACAGTCCATGCTGGGGGACGTTCAATACATCAGTCTGTAAAAAACAAACAAAAAACATAAGAATACAAGGTGTAAATGGGCAGTAATAAAACACATGAATATACGTCAGAGGAGTTCTCTCCAAATACATAAACATCTAAAAACCTACTATCTTCAGTAACTGTTGGGCCAACGCTCATTCACCTGACAGGCATCTCTCCCACCTCCCTCATATGCATTCACCCTCAGCTTGGCCAAGCGTGTATATGTTTTCAATGGGTAGAAAGAAGAAAGCCTCTGTCTGTCACCACTATCTCCCGGGAGAACAAAAGATCTGACATTATCAGTTGGGAGCTCCCTATACTGCCCGGTCCAGCTGAAAATGCTGGGTTTGGCCAACAATAACCTAATGTGTACAGCAACCTTAACATCCTTACACAATCTCAATTTCACATTGATCTCCATAACTGCAATGAGTTGGGCAGGTGTGTTGTCTATGTATCTACTGTATATCTCATCCATAAAAGTGTGATACATTTACTCTCTGAATAGACCACTGGCGGTTAGAAGAGCCAGACCTGTAGAAATCATCAGATCATTGGGCAGCTTCTTCGTCTTTTTTTCATTGACAAACACAGGGAACCACTGTTTATCCACTTGTTTCCCCTGAAGTGGTCGCTGCAGGAGAGATGTTGTATTATTCAGCTCCCAATAGAATGGATGGACAACCATGTAATGCTTGTGTTGAGGCTGCCACAGTAGAAGACACCCTTGTGAAGATGGGACAACTCCATTAACAAGTAACTACCTGAAGAAAACAGAATCAGACTGGAAAACCAAATGAGTATACGTGGGGATCATTTACTAAAAACTTGGCATTTCACACGCCATTCTTAGTAAAATCCTGGCTGGAGGAAGAATCAACTAATTTATGATTCCTAATAAATTTGCTGCAACTTCTCTAGCTCGGAGCAGATAATTATAATATTATAATTTACACCAGATTTCAGTAAATGTGTTATGCCAATGTAGTCCCCATTTTTTATTTCTTTCAAAAAGGTGGCAAGACTGGGCGAAAACACAAAAAGTATCGAAATTTTTGCACAAAATGCGCCAAATTTTAAATTTTTATTTTGTAATTCCAAAATCTTTTGTAAATGACATCCTTTGACTAAATTGTAGTCAAATATATAAATAGTAAGTACACTTTTAGAACTACTTCCCTTCTGGCTAATAATATGCCTAAAATTACCTGTCGGTGATGTAAATCAACCTCTAGCTCTATACCGTATATAGCCACCCAATTATTACCGGACAGAAATAAATCACGAAAAAACCGACCCACAAGGAGCCATAAATGTCACCAAAAATTGAACCATAATCTTCACAACGTGAAAATTGAAAAGCTTTATTGATAATATATAATAAATACATACATAATAATAAAAAGGCAGCACAAAGGTGGAACACAAAGATGAGGAACAGGACCCAAGGAGGGGCCGAGAGGTCAGCACACCAAAAGGCAGGGAAAAGAATGTAAGATGGAAAACACCAAGGCACCTCTGGACAATAAGCCCCAAGCACGGCTGCAATGGAGGCAAATATGAGGATAAAAAGACTTGGTGATAGAAAGAAATAAGCATACCCTGGATGGTGTGTCGATCTCAGCCAACTCCTGACCCAACGCCGTTTCGCCAGTGACCTGGCTTCTTCCGGGGATTCCCTGCCTTTTGGTGTGCTGACCTCTCGGCCCCTCCTTGGGTCCTGTTCCTCATCTTTGTGTTACACCTTTGTGCTGCCTTTTATTATTATGTATGTATTTATTATATATTATCAATAAAGCTTTTCGATTTTCACGTTGTGAAGATTATGGTTCAATTTTTGGTGACACCTATACCGTATATAGGAACAGACTACAGAAGATAAGTGAGCAAGGCACGACTGCCACCCACTAATATAAAACACATTCATATTTTATATATAACCACCGTGACAGCTATACAAAACCAGAGCTGTGTAGGTCATCACTGATAAGTTTTAGCAAAGGCTGGGGTATTTTATTTAAAGGGCTTTTCTATCTTCAGTTATATATTGACACACCTAGAAGTAACATCAGTGGAGGTCAGGTAATATGTCATCCGGGGCTGCTGTACTCTCAAAGTCACCTGAACTTGGGTCAAACATTTCCAGAACTCAAAGCAACAGAATTGTGGTTGATTTCGGTTGTGCTTTATTATACATAATACAACACCACTAAGATCCAGGCTTTCCCAAATGTACAACCTAATAATGTGTAACCTAAAAGGGGTGGTGTTTGGTATTGCGGCACAGGCCCATTTATTGTAATGAGACTGAGCTACACACAGGCCAAGAGGTCAACAAATGCAACATCACTGGCCAAGGAAGAGGCTGCAGAGCTCATGGGAACACCACGGTCTCTTCAAACAGCTGATTCATTGGGGTGCCTGGAGACATGCTCCCACCAATCAGATACTGAAGATCTACCCTGAGGGTAGGTCATCAATATTTTACTCCATGAAAATCTCTTTAACATCAAAGGCAAAAAGCAGCTTGGCAGTAGAAAAGTCTGACCAGTCACCATCTCAGGCTGTTATTAATCAGATTTTTTAAAGATACATTTAAAAAGCATCTGTCAGCATGTTTGTTACACCTGATCTTAAAAGACAGCACAGGCACAAGATGACAGGTCTTATCGCTTGCTCATTTGGAAATTGCGCTGCTTGGAGCACATCAGGCGATACACTGAGCAAGCTTCGAGACTGAAAGATACAGTGAAGACAAGAGGTGACAGGTGTCAGTGCTTGAAGAGCATCAGGCTCAAGAATACAGGCCTACACAAGATGCCTAGCCCTGTCAATCCAGGGGAAGGGAGCAGGGACTATAGATGAAGGACTGGTGCCCTGAGGGCTCTGGCTGGCTCCTCGGTGCTCTAGGTAGGTCATTTGAAAATTTATAAAAATGCAAATTTCTCAGCAATGGGACCATGAATAGTCATACTTAGGCCTCATGCACACGACCGTTGTGTGCATCCGTGTCCGTTGTTCCGTTTTCCGTGATTTTCTGCGGACCCATTGACTTTCTGATATACCTGCTACCTGGTCCTCTGGTGGTCCCTTTTGCTTGGATCGACCACCAGAGGACACAGGCAGCTCTGTAAGTAGCACCAAGCACCACACTACACTACACCCCCCCCCCCTGTCACTTATTAACCCCTTATCACCCCATATAGACTCCCTGATCACCCCCCTGTAAGGCTCCATTCAGACGTCCGTATGCGTTTTGCGGATCCGCAAAACACGGACACCGGCAATGTGCTTTCCGCATTTAGCGGATCCGCACATTGCCAGAACTATAAAGAAAATGCCTTTTCTTGTCCGCAATTGCGGACAAGAATAGGACATGTTCTATATTTTTGCGGAACGGAAGTGCGGACCCGGAAGTGCAGATCCGCAATTCCGGATCCAAGCGGGACAAAGTCTGTCCCCATAGAAATGAATGGGTCCACAATTCCGTTCCGCAAAATGCGTAACAGAATTGCGGACGTGTGAATGGGGCCTAAGGGTCCCTTATCACAGCCAGTTAGTTAGCCACTTGTTAGGTAGTTAGCGCCCACCGCACCGCAGTCACTGATTAGCGTCATCGCTGTCGCTAATCAGCACTAGTACTATATAGTATCTGTCAGTGATCAAGACTGATCGCAATCAGATCTATATCAGTACATTAGGGTCACCTTAGGCTCTACAAAAAACGTAGTGTTCGCCCGATCAGGCCTGATCTTGTGCGCACACTTGTGTTCAGTCCGCCCCACCGCAGTGACTAAAATGTTTTTTTTTCTGATCACTGCAAAAACACCGTAAAATCGCTGCGGCGCTATAAAGATCACTTTTGAGCTTTTTGGATCTTTATTAGCGATCGCAGCTTTTTTTTTTTTTGCACATTTTTTGGCAGAGATTTTTTCATCCACATTGATCGATGCGAATGAAGAAATCTGTGCCGTTCATTTTTTCTTTCAGCCCAGAGGCTGAACGAAAAAAATAAATCTCATTACCCGTATGCTCAATAAAAGGCCTCATGCACACGACCGTGCCGTTTTTTGCGGTCCGCAAACCGCGGATGCGCAAAAAATGGAAGGCGCCCGTGTTGACTTCCGCAATTTGCGGAACGGAACGGGCGCCGGCAATATAAATGCCTATTCTTGTCCGCTAAGCGCGGACAAGAATAGGACATGTTATATTTTTTTAGCGGGGCCGCGGAACGGAGCCACGGATGCGGACAGCACACGGAGTGCTGTCCGCATCTTTTGCGGCCCCTTTGAAATGAATGGGTCCGGATCCGAGCCGCCAAAACGGCGGCTCGGATGCGGACCCAAACAACGGTCGTGTGCATGAGGCCTAAGGAGAATAGCAGAAACTCCTAATGCGGAGACCCTCAAGTGCCAGGGCAGTACAAACACCCCACAAATAACCCCATTTTGGAAAGAAGACACCCCAAGGTATTCGCTGAGGGGCATATTGAGTCCATGAAAGATTGAACTTTTTGTCACAAGTTAGCGGAAAGGGAGACTTTGTGAGAAAAAAAAAAATAAAAAAAAAAATCGATTTCCGCTAACTTGTGCCAAAAAAAAAAAAAAATCTTCTATGAACTCGCCATGACCCTCACGGAATACCTTGGGGTGTCTTCTTTCCAAAATGGGGTCACTTGTGGGGTATTTATACTGCCCTGGCATTTTAGGGGCCCTAAAAAGTGAGAAGAAGTCTGGAATCCAAATGCCTAAAAATGCCCTCCTAAAAAGGTACTCGTTGGACTTTCGGCCCCTTTGCGCATCTTGGCTGCAAAAAAGTGTCACACATGTGGTATCGCCGCACTCAGGAGAAGTAGGGCAATGTGTTTTGGGGTGTCTTTTTACATATACCCATGCTGGGTGAGAGAAATATCTCTGTAAAATGACAACTTTGTATAAAAAAAATATGGGAAAAGTTGTCTTTTACAGAGATATTTATCTCACCCAGCATGGGTATACAGTACAGACCAAAATTTTGGACACACCTTCTCATTCAAAGAGTTTTCTTTATTTTCATGACTATGAAGGCATCAAAACTATGAATTAACACATGTGGAATTATATACATAACAAAAAGTGTGAAACAACTGAAAATATGTCATATTCTAGGTTCTTCAAAGTAGCCACCTTTTGCTTTAATTACTGCTTTGCACACTCTTGGCATTCTCTTGATGAGCTTCAAGAGGTAGTCCCCTGAAATGGTCTTCCAACAGTCTTGAAGGAGTTCCCAGAGATTCTTAGCACTTGTTGGCCCTTTTGCCTTCACTCTGCGGTCCAGCTCACCCCAAACCATCTCGACTGGGTTCAGGTCCGGTGACTGTGGAGGCCAGGTCATCTGGCGCATCACCCCATCACTCTCCTTCATGGTCAAATAGCCCTTACTTTCAAAGTTTTCCCAATTTTTCGGCTGACTGACTGACCTTCATTTCTTAAAGTAATGATGGCCACTCGTTTTTCTTTACTTAGCTGCTTTTTTCTTGCCATAATACAAATTCTAACAGTCTATTCAGTAGGACTATCAGCTGTGTATCCACCTGACTTCTCCTCAACGCAACTGATGGTCCCAACCCCATTTATAAGGCAAGAAATCCCACTTATTAAACCTGACAGGGCACACCTGTGAAGTGAAAACCATTTCAGGGGACTACCTCTTGAAGCTCATCAAGAGAATGCCAAGAGTGTGCAAAGCAGTAATCAAAGCAAAAGGTGGCTACTTTGAAGAACCTAGAATATGACATTTTCAGTTGTTTCACACTTGTTTGTTGTTATGTATATAATTCCACATGTGTTAATTCATAGTTTTGATGCCTTCAGGGTGAATCTACAATTTTCATAGTCATGAAAATAAAGAAAAAACTCTTTGAATGAGAAGGTGTGTCCAAACTTTTGGTCTGTACTGTATGTAAAAATACACCCCAAAACACATTGCCCTACTTCTCCTGAGTACGGCGATACCACATGTGTGACACTTTTTTGCAGCCTAGGTGTGCAAAAGGGCCCAAATTCCCATGAGTACCTTTACGATTTCACAGGGCATTTTTTACGCATTTGGATTCCAAACTACTTCTCACGCTTTAGGTCCCCTAAAATGCCAGGGCAGTATAAATACCTCACAAGTGACCCCATTTTGGAAAGAAGACACCCCAAGGCATTTCGTGAGGGGCATGGCGAGTTCATGTAAAAAAAAAAAATTTTGTCACAAGTTAGTGGAATATGAGACTTTGTAAGAAAAAAATAAAAAAATAAAAATCATTTTCCCTTAACTTGTGACAAAAAATAAAAACTTCCATGAACTCACTATGCCCAACAGCGAATACCTTAGGGTGTCTACTTTCCGAAATGGGGTCATTTGTCGGGTGTTTCTACTGTCTGGGCATTGTAGAACCTCAGGAAACATGACAGGTGCTCAGAAAGTCAAAGTGCGTAAATTAATTTTTTTGCACCATAGTTTGTAAACGCTATAACTTTTACCCAAACTAATAAATATACACTTATTGCATTTTTTTTTATCAAAGACATGTAGAACAATAAATTTTGAGAAAAATTTATATAGAAATGTAGTTTTATTTGAAAAATTTTACAGAAAGTGAAAAATTTCAGTAAATTTTGATTAATATCAAAAAAAGTTAAAATGTCGGCAGCAATGAAATACCACCAAATGAAAGCTCTATTAGTGAGAAGAAAAGGAGGTAAAATTCATTTGGGTGGTAAGTTGTATGACCGAGCAATAAACCGTGAAAGTAGTGTAGTGCAGAATTGTAAAAAGTGGTCTGGTAATTAAGGGGGTTTAAGCTAGGGGAGCTGAGGTGGTTAAAAGGTGTCTCAATTTAGCAAATGGCATTTATCATGTAGAGAAAGTTAACACAAGGCACTTAATAATGTATTGCGATTGTCCATATTTCTTCCTTTGCTGGCTTGATTTATTTTTCATCACATTATACATTGCTCATATACAGGGGTTACGACCACCGTGGAATCCAGCAGCAGTGGTCGTGCTTGCACACTATAGGAAAAAGTTCCTGTCCCAGCCACCTTATGTCTGTGCTGCACCAGAGAGGCCAGCACTTTTTCCAAGAGTGTGCAAGCAGGACAACCGCTGCTGGATTGGAGGGTGGCCATAACCCCTGGAAGCAAAAAGTGTATAAAGTAATGGATAAATGAATCCAGCCAGCAAAGGAAGCTATACGGACAATCACAATACATTATTAAGAGCCTTGTATTTACTTTTTCCACACGCTAAATGCCATTTACTGAAGTTAGACAACCCCTTTAAGTGAATAATCCCTACATACAAACATATTGGTCCTTAGAATACAATGTTGTAGCGGCATTACTGAGCTACCAGGCAGCATTAATGACAGCATACAGTACGATTTATTTGTTGTAAACATCCTTTACAGCAAAGCAATGTTTTGGGCTTTGAACTCTTAGAAAACATGGCTCACGTCTGCAATAAATTACTGGCTAAATGAAAAATAATAATCATTTCCAGAAAACTATTTTGTCGGATGCTGGAGAGGACATTTACCCCAAGTAAAATGAGATTCAGATTTATAAATACATAATGGAAAGACACAAAATGTACAACATTCCCAGCCGCTCCTTGTTGCTTCTTATAAAGGTTTTCATGTAGATCTTATTTTCTTGACAAGAAAGGACCAGACCCTAATAAAAAGTTTTTTTAGTTTTTTTTAATTCTTAACCCGTAGGATACCAGCACCGTGCATGTACGGTGCTGGAAACTGGGACAGAAATCCCAGCACTGTACAGCTACGGCGCCCTGATCGGGCGGGCGCAGGATCTGCGCCCGCCCAATCAGCTGCAGGGGTCCTGCAGTCACTGATAGCCGCACCCCTGCTGTATGCGCTGGCATCGGCATTAACTCTTGCACTGCCGCGGTCAGCGCTGACATGGCACGTGTGGTATCCTGCTGGGTGCGAGGTATCCATTGGGTCCCCACGCTGATGTGACAGGGACCCGATGGCAGGGAAGGCAACCCGATGCCTTCCTTAGGCATCGTGGCTGCCTTCCGTGAGAGCCTGTGAGATCCAGCCCCCTGGATCTCACAGGCAGGAAGCTGTAAGTGTATTACAGTGAGTAATACACTTACAACCAATGCATTACAATACAGAAGTATTGTAATGCATTGTAAAGGGGATCAGATCCCCATCAAAATCTGCACTGCAAATGCCATATGGCGCTCCTTCCTTTCTGAGTCCTGCCATGTGCCCCCACAGCAGTTCACCACCACATATGAGGAGTTGCCGTATTCAGGAGAAAATGGGTAACAAATTATAGGGTGCTTTTTCGCCTGTTATCCCTTGTGAAAATGAAAAATTTGGGGCTAAAGGAAAAAATTTTGGGAATAAACAAAACTTTTCATTTTTACAGCCAAGCGTTTCCAAATTCCAAAAAAAGATTAGGGGGTCAAAGTGCTCAGTACCCACCTTAATATATATTATTTAAGGGGTGTAGTTTGCAAAATAGGGTCACTTTTTGAGGGTTTCCACTGTAAGGGTACGTCAGGGTCTCTTCAAATACAAAATGGTGCCTAAAAACCATTCTAGCGAAATCTACCTCCAAAATCCAAATGGTGCTACTTTCCTTCTGACCACTGCCACGTGCCCATAGAGCGGTTTACCACCACATATTGGGTATTTCTGTAAACTGCAGAATCATAGTAATATATATTGAGTTTTATTTTGCTGTTAACCCTTGCTGTGTTGCAAGAAAAAAAATTGATTAACAAGAAATCTACCAAAAAAAGTGAAGTTTTTAAATTTCACCCGCATTTTCCTTTAATTCTTGTGGAACATCTCAAGGGTTAACAAAGTTTGTAACATCAGTTTTGAATAATTTGAGAGGTGTAGTTTCTAAAATGGGGACATTTATGGGTGGTTACGCAAGCCCCTCAAAATCACTTTAGAACTGAATTGGTGCTTAATAAAATGGTTTTGGAAATTTTGCTGAAAATTTAAAAAAATTGCTTCTAAACTTCTAAGCCTTCTAACGTCCTAAAAATATAAAATGACATTTACAAAATAATGCCATCATAAAGCAGACATATGGGGAATGTTGATTGATAACCATGTTATGAGGTATTACAATCTGTCTTAAAAGTAGAGAATTTCTCATTTAGAAAATTGAGAATTCTTCCAAGTTTTTTGTAAATTTTGGATTATTTTATAAATAAAAGGTGAAATATATCGACTCAAATTTACCACTGTCCTGAAGTATAATGTGTCACGAGAAAACAATCTCTGAACGACTTGGATAAGTAAAAGCGTTCTAAAGTTATTACCACATAAAGTGACACGTCAGATTTGCAAAAATCGGCCTGGGATTTAGGGTGAAAAGTGGCCCGGTACTGAAGGGGTTAATGGCTTGTTATGGCCAGATGCACACCACACAGCTCTAATTCTGGCTTCCCAGGCAGAGAAGGGCGTATCCTGTAATGTAATGAAATTTGTCTTCTCCCATGTCTTCAAATGTGAGGTATGACCACTGGAACTGACATGTCCCGTTGTCTCACAAAGAGAACCTCTGTTTGATTTGAAGTGCAATTCCCACAGTAAAAAGCGGATGTTGCCAGAGAAAGCCATTCAGGACTGCACTGCGACCGTTGAGATGATATAGAAGGACAGCTCTAGTCCGCCTTAACGGGTGCTGGTTGTACAAACCCGCTCTCTGTCCTAGCTTATAGAAGAGGTCCCTAATAGGGTATATAGACAACCTCTAGAGAATATTTTGTTACATCTCTACATTATGCTGTTCCTCTGTTGTTCCTCCAAGAAAGTTATGAATAAATTGACAACGGAGTGTTACCAGTTGAGGATGTGTCCTTACATAGTACTGCACTGTCCAGTCAGTGCTACCAGAGTCAGAACACCCCTTTGGCAAGAGGAATGGTGACACCAGATGTTAATTTAGAAATTTCTAGGGGGAACAAAAGAGGAATGGTGTTGGCACTCTTTAAAGTTGAGTCCTAATGTTACTACTGCCTGTTGACACAAAATACTAGTAATTTCAGATTGCCTCAATTGAATTCTGGAGCACAGGATCCGTTTAATATAGTGTTACTAAGAGCTCATCCACACGACCGTATAAATGGGTCCGCATCCGTTCTGCAATTTTGCAAAACGGGTGTTAACCTATTCATTTCAATGGGGCCGCAAAAGATGCGAACAGCACACCATGTGCTGTCCGCATCCGTTGCTACGTTCCATGGACCCGCAAAAAAGATAGAACATGTCCTATTCTTGTCCATTTTGCAGACGAGAATAGGCATTTCTATAATGGGCTGCCCGTTCCGTTTCACAAATTGCGGAACGCACATGGGCGGGATCCGTGTTTTGCAGATCCGCAATTTGCAGATTGCAAAACACGGTGCAGTCGTCTGAATAAGCCCTAATGCATATGTATTCATCTTAAACCATAAAATGTATTTGTTCATGTACAGTGGTCGCCCGTTGCAGCAAAGTAGCAGATCATAGATCTAAACCTCTTGTGGCAAATTTGGCATGGTGACCAGGCTAATGTACTAAGCAGACATCCAAAAATTGCATAGCAAATGTAGATTAAGTTAAGGCATTTGATACAACATGCCATCCAAGGTGGAAGATAAAGACCACATCAGTACCAACATTTACTGCCCCAGATAACATCCTTCACGGTTATTTTTGCTTGCCATTCAGATAACCCCAGGGGTGGGATTCAAATTTTTAACAACAGGTTCCCTACTCAACCGCGGACACGTGGCGTCACGACACATGTTTACATATACCATATATATGCAACACACATACACATAAATACGCCATATACATGGTACACATGGATAAATACACCATATATACACTGCACACACATACCACCCTACTAAGGAGCTAAACTATGAGCGGCGTGCAAAGCAATGGAAGTGAACATCTCCAGCTGCCCTGCCACCGCCAGAGCACCGGATCGGGACTCAGCTAGTAACATGGTTCTCTGATTCAGTTGTTATTTTAACAAACGGATCTGGAGAACTGGAGTGAACTGGCTGAATCCCATGCCAGGATAACCCCAATTATCAGACGCACTATGGAGCCTTAAAGGCAAGGTCTCATCTAAGACAACTCCTTTCAGATTGGAGCCACTCATGGTAATGTCACGGATGGTGTTGCAGAAAGCTGGAACTTATAAATAAACATCCGACTGGCTTGATCACAAACTAATGAGCATATGGGTGAGCCCTATAAAACCCCTAGAGCTCTCCCTGACTGCTATGCCCATGCAAAGGTCTTTATGGTAGACGATTGCATGCCCACGTACCTTATACTGTGTGACACCTGAAAACCCTATAATAGTGAGGGGACACGACCACCAGCTCCCTGCACTTAATACGGACGGAGTCAGGGTCACCTAGAATCAAGCCAGCAAGGAAACACAAATAAAAGGAAAAGGACTTATCTGAGGAATCAGCAGTAGCAGCCTCCAGCAGTGAACAACTTATCCAGGAAGAAGTATAAACCGCAAAATGAGGCAGTATGGGAGGGAATATAAAGGGAGACAATTAGTGTAAATAGGTGACAGCTGGGAGAAGGAAAGGAGATGACAAAGTGAAACCAAAACAAAGAACCTCATGCAAGAGGTAGAGAAGAAGGTCTAACAGACCTTCTCACAGAACTGGCGGTGACAGGTAAACAGTAAATTTTGACGGAGGAAGCCATGGCCAGCCAGACACTGTGGCTGTCAAACCTCCATCTACAACATCCATATACCCCAAAAATAAATATAAAAGGTTTTTTTCTTTGCTCTGTTTATATGGCTGGTACCCACTGCTATGTCAGTCACTGTTCACATCTTGGTTTTTTGGCCACATTTGCTACTAAGCGCAGCAGGAGTGGCTGTCTGGCATCTTGGGATCTCGTGGTCAGGACCGGTCACAACCCTTGCAGTTACAATAATCTGCATAACTTATCTAATGCTAAATAGTTTCAAGTCCAATTTATGGATGAGATAGCCAAGATGATGGTCTATAAAATGATGGTAGTCTCACGTTCGAAGCTGTAGTGGAAGGTGAGATATGGAGGCTGAAAAATCTGAGAGACATCTAATGCTCTTCTTAAAGGGATACTAAACCCGGAACAAGACCAACTAACAAGTCCTTACATAATCTCATTATGTATCACTTGTTATATGCTCTTTTGCTCATGTTTTCTAGGATATTACATTTGCAGATGATATAGAATAAAATAGGAAAGCAATGTATTGTTCTCTTAGGCTGCAGCCATGCCTTCTTCCCCACTCTCTTCCCTCTGATGCTGCTGCACGTGAGCCAGGAATTTTAGGAGGAGGGGTTTGTGTTTAGTCTGGATAATTTTTGTCTATACAGTGAGCATGGCCATTTTGTTGGAAGGAATCTCCTAGTTAGTACTAGTACAAAATAGATTTGTTACTGTTGTCAGCCACAGTATCAATAGTACCAGATGTAGAATATACATAGTACCAGCCATAGTACATACCCAGCACCCCACAAATCAGCTGTTCTTCTGTTGCTCCAGTGTCAGAAAATATGGTTCTCATTGAAGAGAACTGGAGTAGTACTGCAGTAACCACCTCTGCTGAATACAGAAATGGACAGAGCTGTGTAGTCTGGGCACCAATCAGAATTAGAGATGAGCAAAGTTCTCTAAAATTCGATTCGGCTGCCTAACATTTCTTAGTAAATAGCAGGTGCAATGACAGGGAGCGGCAAATGTGCCACCCCCATCATTGAACCCCTCGGATGCCGTGTTCATCGTTGATCGCGGCATCCGAGATCCATATTAAAGCATTTTAGGGTTTGCAATAAAAAAAAATTTTAATTGTACTTTCCTCTTCCATTTGATCGCAAAGAAGAAGATCCAGCGCAAAATCTCTCACCGCACACGATCGAGCGCAATCTTCAAGCAAGATGGCTGTGGCGGCCTCTTCGCACACATGTGTATGAGGCAAGTACGATTTTTTTTATTCTTACTGCCATTTTAGGGAAATTGACTTGTTGCCACGAAACACAAGGAAATTCGGCTTTGCGACAAATCTATTTTTTCCTGAAATTTGGATCGATGTCCACTTTGTGAACTTCGATTCGCTCAACACTAATCAGAACAACTGACTGGCAGGAAGCGTGGTGTCAGAGCCTCAACAATCACATATTGATGGCCTATCCTGAGCAGCGGGCATCCCTTTTAATGGCAGAATTTCAATATATTACTATATGAATTATAGGAAACCTGTCAGGTTGAACATGGTGTTTGAGCTGCAGGCAGCCTGTTATAGAGCAGGAGGAGCTGAGCACACTGATATATAGTTTTGTGGGAAAAGATTCAGTATTATTTGTATTTCATTCATTTAAATTCCAGCTCATTCTGGGATTTTAAGTCCAGGAGGCGGTCCTATCAGTGATTGACAGCCTTCCCTCTATGACTGTGTATACAGAGATAGCTGTCAATCACTGATAGGTCCGCCTCCTTGTCTTCAAAGCCCAGAATGAGCATAGATATAAAGAAAGAAATTACAAGTTATAATTAATCTTTCCCCATTAAACTATATACTGCATCAGACACCATGTTCAATGTGGCAGGTTCCTATTATAAATGTATATATGATAAGTTTTACTGTATCTTATCTCATAAAACTATAGATCAGTCTGCTCAACTCCTCCTGCTCTATAACATGCCATCTGCACCTGAGACACCATGTTCAATGTGACAAGTTCCCACCTGTGGAGTAGCTGGAAACCTGATCGTATTGGTTGTCAGGGAAATTGACAGGTCTATTTACAATTTTAATTTAGATTTTTTAATATTTGCCTGGAAATTATGTATACGGCCATGTCCATTTTGCATACTTCATAGGATTTCAAACTCGCTATTGAAAATATTTTTAGCCAAGATGTTTGCCAATCAGTTATGCGTCCAGATCACTAATTAGCATCTGAGACAAAACATGTCCATGTTCTTGTAGAGATCTCACAGGGTCACTCACTGTTCAGTAGACATGATGGCGGCCACTTACTGAGGAACACCATTTCTATTAAATGATTTCATGGTTCCATTTCAGAGCAGGCTTTGACTGTGGCGTCTCTAGCTTTCAAATTTTGGGGGGGCACACTGGGGGCAAGGACAAAAGTAGGGGGGGCAGCTATAACAACGATACATTTACACAAGTATGTTTAGAAATGCTGCAATACTTTACCCAATACCTAAAACCGCAACAGGGAAGAAAAGTCCTGCTGTCTGTGGTTTAAAAAACCCCCAAAAACAATCACTCAGATTTCAACATGTCCTAGTTGCCTGTGGATGACACTTTTATAGGGAGGGGGATCTGTGGATGATACTGCTATGGGGGGGGGGGGGTCTGTGGATGACACTGCTATGGGGGGGGGGGGGTCTGTGGATGACACATACCGTATATATCATCTTATGCTATATGTGTCATCCACAGGTCCACCCCATAGCAGTGTCATCCCCATTTCCCCCTCCATAACAGTGTCATCCACAGATCCCCCTCCCTATAAAAGTGTCATCCACAGATCCCCCTCCACGCCTCTCACAGGAGTGTACATTTGACATTTCTAAACTGTAATCCATATCCTGTAGTAACTAACTTTAAATCAGGATTCAGCGGCCACTTATCTCTGCTAGTACCTTAAACCTTACACCACTCGGCTAGCTTCGGTAACAGGGCCTACAGGTACTGCCTGTTAGTTGTTACCGAGCTGATTTCTGCAGATCAGAGGATACGGATTACAGTTTAGAAGAAAATGTACACTCCTGTGAGCGGTCCAGACCAGTGGCGGATCCAGAGCCTGGTCTCGGGAGGGGCACTTCCAGATTATTTTCTGTCCGCCGCCACAGAACAAGGGTGCTTATAGAACAGACTACACAGTGTAGAGGTATACTGTATATTGTGTGGCACAGTATAGAGGTATACTGTATATTGTGTGGCACAGTGTAAAGGTATACTGTATATTGTGAGTCACAGTGTATGCTATATGTGTATAACAAACGTATTTCACATGAAAACTTACAATTACTTGGCTTGACCCTTGGGGATCTCGGACACCACTTCAACACTTTGGTCGGGGGCTCGGCAGAGCTGATGTTGTGTTTATCCTAATGAGAAAGATTTCATAATAAGCATTTAGAGAAGGGGCAGAGGGATAGCAGAGCAGAGAGAGGCTGGTGCTGCTACTAGGGGGTCATACCATGGGGGAGTAATAAAGCCCACCATAATGCCCCCCAGTAGAAATAATTCTCCTTATAATGTGACAGTGCAAAAAATACCCCCTTGTAATGCCTCCAGTTGAGCTAATGTCCCCATAATGTGCCAGTATAAAATACCCCTATATAGTGCCCCCAGTAAATGCCCCCATAATGTACTAGTATAAAATGCCCCATATATCGTGCCCCAGTAGATGCCCTCAGTGTCCCCCATAATTTGCAAGTATAAAATTCCCCTTCTTAGTGCCCCCCATAGATGACTCCATAGTACTCCTCTCCCCCCTTCCCCATAGTACCCACCATCATGTGTCCCAGTATAAAATGCTACTGTACAGAGCCCCCCATATAAGATACCCCTCCTTTGTGGCCTCAATAGATGCCCCTATAGTGCCCGCCAGTAACAAGAGCCCCCCCCATCATGTGCCAGTAACAAGAGCCCCCCCATCATGTGCCAGTAACAAGAGCCCCCCCATCATGTGCCAGTAACAAGAGCCCCCCCCATCATGTGCCAGTAACAAGAGCCCCCCCATCATGTGCCAGTAACAAGAGCCCCCCCCATCATGTGCCAGTAACAAGAGCCCCCCCCATCATGTGCCAGTAACAAGAGCCCCCCCATCATGTGCCAGTAACAAGAGCCCCCCCCATCATGTGCCAGTAACAAGAGCCCCCCCCATCATGTGCCAGTAACAAGAGCCCCCCCCATCATGTGCCAGTAACAAGAGCCCCCCCCATCATGTGCCAGTAACAAGAGCCCCCCCATCATGTGCCAGTAACAAGAGCCCCCCCCATCATGTGCCAGTAACAAGAGCCCCCCCATCATGTGCCAGTAACAAGAGCCCCCCCATCATGTGCCAGTAACAAGAGCCCCCCCATCATGTGCCAGTAACAAGAGCCCCCCATCATGTGCCAGTAACAAGAGCCCCCCATCATGTGCCAGTAAAACTATTGTTAAAAAAAAACAAAAAAAAAACACACTTATACTTACCTCCATGTCAGCGATGCGATGCAGGCCTCTTCCGGCCTGTGTCCCGCGCTGTATGGCTTAGGCGGCGCGATGACGTCATCGCGCCAGCCTCTGATAGGCTGCCGGCCTAGTGCCTGCAGCCTATCAGGGGAAGGGGAAGAGACACGCCTCTCCCTCCCCCGCCGCAACACAGGCAGATGACTATGGAGATGAGCGCAATGGAAGCGCTCATCTCCCTGTTGTGCCTGGCTGCAGCCGCTCAGTTGGGGGAGCACATGGGGGGGCACAGCGTGATGTAGGGGGGGCCATGGCCCCCTCTGGGCGCCCCCCCCTCCCCCTGGCGACGCCACTGGGCTTTGAGGAACTGGAACATACTTCCAAGATGAAGTGTAAAATGTATAAAGTCAAAGAGCTTCTGATGCTTCCTTAAGAAATATCAGAGGTCCTCATGGGTGGGGGTCCATAAGCAATCATCACTACAGTGCAAAGAATATTGTGCTCGTCAGAGCCCTAAGCTTTTTTTTTTTTTACTATTAACAGCTTCTGTCAGGAGACACAAAAGACAGGGCACAGTTTAAAACAGCAGACACCCGGCATCATGGTGTTTATTGTAAATTTACTGTTGGCGGTCCAACTCCAATACCCCATACTGCCACTTGGGGGGCGGGGGGAGTGAGCAGCTATATACATGGGCCCAGAAAAGTAGCATCTGTAGTGTATTTAAATAAAAATACAATAAAAAAAAAAAAGTGGGTGGATCGGTGTTCAATAGCTACCAAACCTAAAAATTTTGACAAGGGCATTTATACTTATGGAAAAAAACCACACCACCTACAGTGCCTTGAAAAAGTATTTATACCCCTTGAACTTTTTCACGTTACACCCAAAAACTTAAATGTACTGTATTTTTCGGACTATAAGACACATCAAACTAGCCATCATTCTTAGATCAGACCCCCCCATCAGCCTCAAATCAGACCCCTCCAACCTCCATCAGACTCAAATCAGTCTCCCATCAGTCTCAGATCAGACCCCCATCAGACCTCAGATCAGACCCCTCCAACCTCCATCAGCCTCAGATCAATCTCCCATCAGTCTCAGATAGGATCCCCATCAGACATTAAAAAAATATAAACTTACCTCGCACATCACCCTGAATACACCATCCCCACTGTGAAAAACATGGTGGTGGCAGCATCATGCTGTGGGGATGCTTTTCTTCAGCAGGGACAGGGAATGGTTAGAGTTGATGTGAAGATGGATGAATGGACAGGGCAATCCTGGAGGAAAACCTGTAGAGGCTGCAAAACTTTTGAGACTGGGGCAGAGGTTCACCTTCCAGCAGGACAACGACCCTAAAAGCCAAAGCTGCAATGGAATGGTAGAATTGAAAATCTGTTGCTGATGCTTTTCGTCAGCAGGGACATGGAATGGTTAGAGTTGATGTAAAGATGGATGAATGGACAGGGCAATCCTGGAGGAAAACCTCTTCCGGCCCGCACTGCACTGTGACCTGACGTCGCACAGCATTAGGTCATACTGCGCGCCTACGTGCAATATGTCCTGATGCTGTATGCCATCAGGACACAATGCAGAGCAGGGCTCGGAAGAAGACAAAGGGAGGGCAAGTACAGCTGTGCAGTGCTTCGCTCACCACACCTCTACCATGCTGAAGACTGCTTCCATAATTGAAGCGGTCATTAGCATTCAGACTATAAGACGCACTGCCACTTTTCCCTCACTTTTGGGGGGGGCTAGAAAAGTCTGACTTTCAGTCCCAAAAAATACGGTATTTTATTGGCATTTTATGTGATAGACCAATACAAAGTAGCAGGTATGTGTAAAGTGAAAAGAAAATGAGACATGGTTTTCAAAACATTTTTAAAAAAATCTGAAAAGTGTGGTGTGCATTTGTATTCAGCCCCCCGTACTCTGATACCCCTAAATAAAATCCAGTGTGACCAATTGACTTCAGAAGTCATCTAATTAGTAAATAAAGTCCACCTGTGTGTAATTTATTCTCTGTATTACTACAGCTGTTCTGTGAAGGCCTCAGAGGTTTGTTAGAGGACATTAGTGATCAAACAGCATCATGAAAACCAAGGAATTCAAGTGTAAAGCAGGGTTAGGTTATAAAAAATATCTTAAGCTCAAGGAGAACTGTTCAAGCCATCATCTGAAAATTCGCTCAACTGCAAACCTACCACAACATAGCCGTCCACCTAAACTGACAGCCCAGGCAAGGAGAACACTAGAGAAGCAGCCAAGAGGCCCATGGTCACTCTGGAGAAGCTGCAGAGATCCACAGCTCAGGTGGAAGAATCTGTCCACAGGACAACTATTAGTCATGTACTCCACAAATCTAGTCTTTATGGAAAAGTGGCAAGAAGAAAGCCATTTTTTAATGCAGGCCATAAGAAATTCCATTTGCAGTTTGCCACAAGCCATGTAGGGGACACAGCAAACGTGTAAGAAAGTGCTCTGGTCAGATGTGACCAAAGGTGAACTTTTTGGCCTAAATAAAAAAATAAAAGAAATGGGGGAGGTTTAGCAAACTGGTGTAAAGTAGAACTGGCTTAGTTGCCCATAGCAACCAATCAGATTCTACCTTTCATTACTCACAGCTCCTTTGGAAAATGAAAGGTGAAATCTGATTGGTTGCAATGGGCAACTAAGGGTACTTTCACATTTGCGTTGTTGGATTCCGGCAGGCAGTTCCGTCGCTGGAGCTGCCTGCCGGATCCGGCAATCTGTATGCAAACGCGTACCATTTGTAGACAGATCCGGGTGCGGCTCTGTCTCAAAAATGCATTGCAATACCGGATCAGTGTCTCCGGTTGTCATCCGGAAAAACGGATCCGGTATTTATCTTTTTCACATTTTTAAAGGTCTGCGCATGCACAGACCGCAAAACCGGATCAGTGTTTCCGGAACACTTGGGGCCGGATCTGGCATTTATGCATTTCAATGGAAAATAATGACGGATACGGCATTCCGGCAAGTGTTCCGGAATTTTGGATGGAAATCAAAGCTGTCCAAAAACCGTACAGTGACTGAACTGAAGACATCCTGATGCATCCTGAACAGATTGCTCTCCATTCAGAATGCATTAGGATACAAATGATCAGTTTTTTTCCGGTATTGGGCCCCTAGGACGGAACTCAATGCCGGAAAAGAATGACGCTAGTGTGAAAGTACCCTAAGCCAGTTCTACTTTAGACCGGTTTGATAATTCTCCCCCTATGTGTGGTGGAAAACTAACAATGTACATCACCCTGAATACACCAGTTTTTCTTCAGCAGGGACAGGGAATGGTTAGAGTTGATGTGAAGATGGATGAATGGACAGGGCAATCCTGTAGAGGCTGCAAAACCTTTGAGACTGGGGCAGAGGTTCACCTTCCAGCAGGACAACGACCCTAAAAGCCAAAGCTGCAATGGAATGGTAGAATTGAAAATCTGTTGCAAGACTTAAAAATTGCTGTTCACAGACGCTCTCCATCCAATGTGACTGGGCTTGAGCTATTTTGCAAAACAGAATGGACAAAAATCCCCCCCCCCCCCACTTTCCCTCAGTGCTTTGTGGCCAGGAAAGCACCTTCATGCTGCGTCAGGCAAAAATAGAAACAGCAACCCCCCCCCCCCCACACCAAATTTTTGACCTACCCCCTTCACTCCAGCCAGAGGTGTAACTTGACCAGCATACACTTTCTACGATACCAGTGTCTTCTTATGCAGCACAAGGGTCTTTGGGCCCCTCAGGCTCCTGGGTCCGGTAGCGACTGCTACCTCTGCAGCCCCATAGCTACGCCCCTGCATACAAACTATTGACTCAGGGGTGCGGAATTTATTAAAAAATGTTGAAGACCATGTATCATTTTCTTTTCACTTCACACATACTTGCTACTTTGTGTTGATCTATCACATAAAAGCTCAATAAAATACATTTAAGTTTGTGGGTGTAACGTGAAAAAAAATGAGGAAAAGTTCAAGGGGTATGAATACTTTCCAAGGCACTGTAAATTGTGATTTAGCTGGGTGGATCACATACAATTGCCATGCAGGTTTTGCATTGGAGACAAGCCATGTGTGATGATGGTAACTGTTTCCCCATAAATACTAGTAGCTTAGAAAGTCAGGTAATAAATGGTAGGGAGTGTTCTAGTCAACCTTCCTACAAAAGGTTTACAGATATTTATTTAGCCTCCCCTATTGACATAGTAATATGACCTTCATAGTTTATTTTTTCGTGGAGACCTTTAACCTGGTCTAGTCAGGAAATGGATGCTATGGACATGTGGTGTGGTTTATAGGGCTCCAGGTGAGATATTTTTTTAACCAACCCGTGCAGAAAGGCTCCTGCTGAAAACAACGCAATCAACAAGAAAGGACTCCATTCACATCACTCAGATAATTGCTCACCATGAGGGTCACTTTGGGACCACACAGGCTGCAATATCAGGCTAGTGTGTGTGTGTATATATATATATATTAAGGATCGACTAATTATCGGAGTTACTGATATTGTCGGCCGATATTCATGATTTTCAAAGTTATCGGTATCAGCATCTAACCTTGCCGATAATGCGTCCAGCGCGCTATCACAGAACATGAGCGCGCTGCTGACGTTGTTTTGGTCTGCATCCGAGCCGCAGTTTTGGCCCCCACCAATCTCATATTGATGACCTGTCCTTAGGATAGGCCATCAATATCAAAATCCTGGAGAACCCGTTTAAATTTCAGCGGCCAAACATTTGTTTTGGTTGAAATCAACCATTCTGAACAACTTTTAGGGCAATTTCACACAAGCATAGTTAGTCCATGAAATACGCTACGTGTGACAGCAGTATTTCCCATACTGAACTCTTCTCCTGTCACACGAACTCATGGCATTAAAAAGATTTATAATAATGTGTTGCTGCTGGACCTTGGCTGTAGTAGTGATGAGCGAAGCGAGCTTCCGATGCTACATCCCAAGTCGCTTTGTTCAAAGCTTCGGATTAATACTGTACGGAGATCCGTCTCCGTATAGCATTCAAATGTATGGGCTCCGATGAGCCGAAGTTAGTTATTCGCAACGTTACGGGTGACTTTTTAAATAACTTCAGTAATAGAATTTTTAAGTGGAAAACCACTTTAAAACTTGACACTGAACTGGGCTTCAGTTCCAAGGTACCCGTCGGAAGGTGCGGTGCAGAACAGAGGCACAGAACCTCATGGGAGCACGCCATAGTTTTCTCTCCATGCCTTCGCACAGCAAAAAAGTAATGCATGCGCTACTTTATTGCGGTGCGGATCGCGGTCTCCATTCAAGTGAAGGGGTCCTGCTTTCGCATACGGAGCCCCTACGATCAGTTCTGAGCTGAACTTTTTGTGCGCATCTGACATATTTAGGTTTTCAGAGGGAATTGGTCAAACACAGGAAATAATACTTCATATCCCTTTGAGACCAGAAAGGGATATTTTGTAATAATATGTAACAAAAAGGAGCACACCCACAGTAAGGTCCGGACAGGCAACACTTGATACCAGGCCATACTGAAGAAATATGGGCCATATAATGTTTCTGAGGAGTATTTTCTTCGTTGGAAAAAATCCAATGGAGAATATGCTTAAAAATTTCACATGTTTTTGAGCCATTATTCCCACAAGGTGTGTGGTGTGGGTTTGATGCAGTTTTTGGCGCAGATTTTAGCCTACCAGTTGATTCTTATGGGAACTCTGGACACGGATCCTGCACAGAATCTGCTTCACTTTCTATTTAACCCCACTGAAAGACAATAGGACTAATCCTCGTGTAGATTCTCAGGATTTCAAACTGTACATCCCCAGGGGCATCCAAGCGTCAGGGCGGATCCTCTAGTAAATAAGTGTCGGATTGAAGCCATATGTCTGAACATACCCTTACTCATCACAACGCCATTGACTACAGGCTGCATTATACCACTACAGCAAAGTATACAGTAGTTCACCTATACAACAAAAATGTGTCGCAAGCACTATCAACCTTAAGGTTTAAAAATATATAATCTTTATTGAATTCATACTGATAAAAAGCTGCATTAAAAATAAATCCCTCCAAAAAAAAAGTTATATTGCTGATATCTGAAGTAATACGTAATAAAGCACAAAGGTGTGCACATCACATCCACAAAACTCCAAGATATCAGACAGAAAACAAACTATCAATATCAATGCATACCCATAATAAGGGCTCATTCACACGAACGTGTGCTGCTCGTTTGCCGTATTGCGGACAGCATTTGCGGATCCGCAATACACGGGCACCGTTCAGTGTGCATTCCGCATCACGGATGCGGACCCATTCACTTTAATGGGTCCGCAAATCCGGAGAAGCGGAACGGTGCGGAACAGAAGCACGGAACGGAACACTACAGAGTGCTTTCTGGGGTTCCGTTCCGTGCCTCCGCACCGCAAAAAGCTGGAACTTGCTCTATCTTTTTGCGGAACGGACGGATCGCGGACCCATTCAAGTGAATGGGTCTGCGATCCCCATGCGGCTGCCCCACGGACGGTGTCCGTGCATTGCAGACCGCAATTTGTGGTCCACAGCACGGGCACGGGCTTCACACGGTCGTGTGAACAAGCCCTAAGGATGAGAGGGCTCCACTGTCCAATCCCCCTCTGGGGCGGACATTGGACCCCTCTCATCCTTTGGTAGGAACTGATAGTGGTGAGGAGCAGGTAAGTATGCTTCCCTCTACAGGTCCGGCAACAATGGGGGTTCTGACAAAAGACCCATAGATGATAAACAACCCCTTCAAACTTGCTTTTATGAAGTTTGAACACTTGAATTAAAGGGGTTTTCTGAAACTTTTTAACTGATGATCTATCTTCTCAATAGGTCATCAGTATTTAATCGGTGGGGAGGCTTCACTTGAATGGGACAGAGCTGCACTTAGGCCATGTGACCAATGCACGTGACATCACTGGTCTAGTGACGGCGTGGAAGGAGCTGTGCTGCTACTACAGAACAGGTGATGGGCGAGGGTGCAGGGTGTCAGACCCTCATGATCAGATATTGATGCCCTTTCCAGAGTGTGGATGAGGTGGATTACCACCTTCTGCACCCCTCTATTATCTCCTATGGTTAACCTAATGTCATCACATGTATTTATTTCCAGATCCTGCAAAATGTGTATCTGTAATAATGTTATGTAACTGTTAAAGTGTAATGTGCCTGGTTCACCAATAGATGGTGGCATAAATGGCAGAACTATTTTACCTAGAATGGAACCTTCGTTTCATTCCATTTTCCCCCTCTAGGGAGGAGTTTAGCTAGTTAGGAGTCAGAATAGAGTACCCCCTGCTAGGGGAAGGCTGTGCACCTTTAGCTCTGCTGGACATAGAGGCCAAAGCTAAAAGCCTCTGAAGCCAGGAGTGAAGTTCCCTGGATAAAGTTAGAGACAGACCAGACTACAGAAAGTAGAGTACAGCAGAAAGGAAAGGATTCCCATTTAATCCTGTTAGCACAGCAGAGCCAGAGTTTGACGTAGCAGAAAGGAGTTTGCTTGTCACCGTCAATGCCAAAACCTGCTGGAAACCAAGACAAAGCCTGTAATCCTTTTGGATAAAGGTTTATTCAAGTAAAGTTGCTGTTCAACTATATAGAAGGTCTGGACTCCATTTATTTCTTCATCCCCTTCATCAACTACTCCCTTTGCTCTGCTTCGCATGACAACACCTGCGACGGCGAATCCAGGTAGGAGCACCGTAACACGTGCAACATTAATAAGGGACATTTAGGCCACCCTACACCACTCTGTCATTTCCTACCCTGGGTACCACAACCTACTATATCACTAAAAAGGGGCCCTGTGCCCTTGTTGCTTCATTGCAACTGGCATCACGACAAACAAGAGACTATTTAAATTTCTCCCTCTTAAAGGGATTCCATGACCCCTTGGCAAACCCAGTGCGCTGCACATGTCATTCCACTGCAGAAAATCTCTAGCATTTACCCCACATATGCTCCATTAGTTTTGAACTGCAGCATCATATAACTAAGTGACAGACATATTTTTGTGCAGTATTACGGATGAGTGCCCCAGCCTGAACCAAACTAACAGTATCATCAGTATCTATGACGAAAAGCAAACTGCAATCTCATTAAAGGGAACCTGTCATCAACTTTATGCTGATCTCACTGAGGGCAGCATAAAATAATGACAGAAATGCTGATTTCAGCGATGTGTCACATGAGCTAAAAGTAAGTGGTTGCCGAGAACCAGCATCATAATCATTGCAGCCCAGGCCTTGAAAAGAGTCCAATCTACCTGAGAAGAGTCCTGGTTATTCATACTCTCCTGCTCTCCCGCCCATCTGCTGATGGTTGGCAGTTCTCTCTTAGAGACAAAGGCCCCTTTCACATGGGCGAGATTTCCGCGCGGGTGCAATGCGCGAGTTGAACGCATTGCATCAGCACTGAATCCTGACCCATTCATTTCTATGGGGCTGTGCACATGAGCTGTGATTTTCACGCATCACTTGTGCGTTGCGTGAAAATCGCAGAATGCTCTATATTCTGCCAGATAAGGACCTGCGGTGATGTCAGATCACATGATCCAATCACATGGTCCCTCACCATGGTGATGAACCATGTGATTGGACCATGTGATGAGCACAGTGATGTCATCAAAGGTCCTATTCCTGTGCACAGCAAAGAAGAAGACAGAAGAGATGCCGGCTGCGCGATCAAGTGGATTAAGGCGAGTTAAATTGTATTCTTATAACCATGTTATAAGGGAAAATAATACAATCTACAGAACACCTAACCCAAACCCGAACTTCTATGAAGAAGTTCGGGTCTGGGTACCAAACATGCTGATTTTTCTCACGCGCGTGCAAAACGTATTACAATGTTTTGCACTCACGCGAAAAAATCGCGCATTTTCCCGCAACGCACCAGCATCTTATCCGGGCAAAAAACATGACGCCCGTGTGAAAGAGGCCAAAAGGGAGAAAACTAGGTAGAAGATCATCAGCAGGTGGGCAGGGAGAGCAGGCATTCATGAATAACCATGACTCTTCTCAGTTTCTGTCTGTCTGTCCCGACGTCTGTGTGTCTGTCTGTTCTTTAAATTAAAAAGAGAAGACCACGGCACTCTGGTTGCTGTTGCGTCAAATGCTTATTTTTATTCTTATTAGAAAAGAAAAATTTGGGGATTTTTTTAGTCTTTTTTATCCATAAAGAAAATAATATTTAGGCATTGGCCAACGTTTTGGTCAACAATATACCTTGATCACGGCCTGGTATAAACCTAGACAGATATATTACAGAACGAAGATTCATATAAAGAGGCAAAATACAGTAAATTATTAGTACATAGTAAAGAGAAGTTGAGGTCACATGATGTTGTAACATGTGGCAGTGAATCACACATAGTTACATAATGAATGGTCAATTTAAAGCATGGATAGGTACAGGACTGGGAGGAGGCATGTCAGTTCTTTATACTAATACTATAAAGCTCTGTGGCAACAATCAAATGTGTGTGGTCTCCGGTAAAACAGTATATTCTATGTGATTGCTCCAGATCACAGCTTTCTACAAAAGTCGCCACAATGTATGAACATAGGATTGGAAAGGATCAGTAAAAGACTGCGAGGACACCTACTGGACACAGCAAGGATAAAGAAAGCATAGCTGTAAAGCAGAGGCCAGCCACCTCCTGCACTCCAGCTGCTGGGAAACTACAACTCCCAGCATGCACACTTGCCTGGCTCTTCTTGTTATTTATATAGAAGTAAATGGAGAATTCTGAGAGTTGTAGTTTCTGAATAGGTGACATGCCGGACGTTGCAGATCCCTGCTGTAAAGGTTGCTTCACACAGTTTTTTTGTTACGGTCATTCTTTTGGGCTAAAAAAAAGTCTGAGTTGCTCATTGTTTTTTTTAATAGCATTTTTAAGGTGTTTTGAGGTGTTTTTGTCCATATAGTATGTTTGATTACCTATATTTTTAATAGCGCTTTTCTTAATAATAGCATTCTTAATACAGAATGCATAGTACAATAAGGCTGGAGGTGTTAAAAAAAAAAATAATAATAATTTAACTCACCTTAATCCACTTGATCGCGCAGCCCGGCTTCTCTTCTGTGCACAGGAATAGGACCTTTGATGACGTCACTGTGCTCATCACCATGGTGAGGGACCATGTGATTGGATCATGTGATGTGACGTCACCACAGGTCCTTAGCCGGCAGCTCAACATTACAGAAGAAGACAGAGATCCGCAACTACGCGATCAAGTGGACTCAGTGAGTTAATTTTTTTTATTTTTAACCCCTCCATCACTATTTTACTTTGCATGCTGTATTCAGAATGCTATTATTTTCCCTTATAACCATGTTATAAGGGAAAATAATACAGATCGGGTCCCCAGCCCGATCGTCACCTAGCAACCATGCGTGAAAATCGCACCGCATCCGCACTTGCTTGCGGGTGCTTGCGATTTTCACGCGGCCCCATTCACTTCTACGGGGCCTGTGTTGCGTGAAAACCGCAGAATATAGAGCATGCTGCGATTTTCACGCAACGCACAAGTGATGCGTGAAAATCACCGCTCGTGTGCACAGCCTTCAACTCACGCATCGCATTCGCGCGGAATACTCGCCCGTGTGAAAGGGGCCTTAGGGTACTTTCACACTAGCGTTTTTCTTTTCCGGCATAGAGTTCTGTCACAGGGGCTCTATACCGGAAAAGAACTGATCAGGTATATCCCCATGCATTATGAATAGAGAGTAATCCGTTCAGGATGCATCAGGATGTCTTCAGTTCAGTCATTTTGACTGATCAGGCAAAAGAGAAAACCGTAGCATGCTACGGTTTTATCTCCGGCGAAAAAAACTGAAGACTTGCCTGAATGCCGGCATTTTTCCCCATAGGAATGTATTAGTGCCGGATCCGGCATTCAAAATACCGGAATGCCAGATCTGTCCTTCCGGTTTGCGCATGCTTTCAGTTACATCCAGATCGGCGGATCCGACAGACAGTTACGACAATGGAACTGCTTGCCGGATAACACTGCCGCAACTGTGAAAATAGCCTTAGACTTCCATGCAGCATCTGGAACTGGCATTTTTTGCCTACAAAAAAGTAAAATAAAAGTACCAAAAACTGCTAAATCACTGCATCGCAGATTCCCGCCCTGTCCTAATAAAGGTGTTTAGCTGACCTGGACATCTCCAACTGAGCGTGACAAGAAGCCAATTGATATTGAGCTCTATTCTAAGATAGGTTAACACATACCGGAAATTACTACTGATTTTACTGCGGAACCTGCAGCAGAATACAGTAACAGGCAAGTGGATGAGATTTTACGGATTTCATCTAACAAGCAACTTGAACTGTGGTTTAGATATTGAAACCTGCAGTATGTCAAATTCTGTTGTGCATTCTCACCCCTTTTAATGTAGCGGGGATGAAATCCACTGTGGATCCGCAGAAAAATTCATGTTACACATGCAGACTTTGTCACGAATATGCCAGGGATTTGTGGGAGAAAAATGCACTGCATGTGGGTCTACCCAAAGAGGCAATAATTTGGACATGGAAAGTAGTTGACTTTAGGGCTCGTGCACACAGCCATATTAGGCCACCTGCACACATTGCAGAATACGTGCGTTTATTTCCCCACGCGAAAAAAAACATTGCGTAGGACAGTACCAGCAAAGTGTATGAGATTTCCAAACCCACAGCATGTCAATTATGCTTGTGGTTTTAGCTGCGGATTTCACACTTTTCTAATGAAGGGGTCTGTAGCAAAACTGCATCTAAGGGCCCATACATACGACCCGCATCCCATCCGTATTTTTTGTGGGTCGGATGCGGACCCATTCACTTCCATGAAGTGCTGTCCGCATTCATATGTCCATTCCGTGGCATCCGCAAAAATATAGAACATGTCCTACGCACAAGGATAGGACTGTTCTATTAGGGGGGCTGGACGTTCTGTAAAATGCGGAAAGCACATGGCCGCTATTCATGTTTTGTGGATCCACAATCTGCAGACCGCAAAACAGGCTACAGCCGTGTGCATGAGCCCTAATCTGCACCAAAATCCATTATTAGATTTTGGTGTGCACATGGTGCAAAAATGCACATGAATCTGCACGGAATTCATGTGGATCTTATGTGTGTTCACCAGCACCCGTGTGCAGACGGTCTAAGTCAGGGTCAGGGCATTGATCGTGTGCACGGGAGCGCACAGCATTATAGATTACAATGATGCTGTGCACGTCGGGCCGCCAGCGGGGCTTTTGTCCCGCACTCATATGATCTTATCAGTGCACAGCATCATTGTAATCTATGACGTTGTGTACTCCCGTGCGCACGATCAATGCCGGTCCTGGACATATGGCCCGCTCACAGACCGTATGTCTCGGAGGGCATATGGTCGTGTGCAAGGGCCCTCATTAGGATAATCCTTAAAGGGGTTATCCCATCTGAGACAATGGGGGCATATCGCTAGGATATGCCCTCATTGTCTGATAGGTGCGGGTCCTACCTCTGGGACCCACACTTACAAGGAGAACGTAGCGGAGAAACTCAAAGAGGGCGCACTGCGCATGCGCAGCCGCCCTCCATTTATTTCTATGGAGCCGCCGAAAATAGCCGAGCGTCGTCCCCATAGAAATGAATGGGAGCTGCGGCCGCGCATGCCCGATGCGCTCCCATTCACTTCAATGGGAGAGGCGGGGAGCTGCGCCTGGTGGTGGACGGACCCTGGGAAATCCATGGTCCTCCAGCCACAACTCTCCCAGACTCCGTTCTCCTTGTAGGTGCGACCCGCACCTATCAGACAATGGGGGCATATCCTAGCGATATCCCCCCATTGTCTAAGATCGGATAACCCCTTTAACGCAACACCCTAGACTTCTTTGAGGCTCTACTGTAACTCCATATACCCCTGAATTCATATGGAGACTGTCAGTTGAATTCTTATGCAATCCACACAACAACAAAAAAGAAATGGTACATGTACCACGAAATGCTGTGTTACAGAAGTATTACTTCTAGGGGAGAATATCTCCACAACAGAGTGCTCCATCGTGGCACCACAGAGCAATAGAAGAAAGGTCCATTCACACGTCCGCAAAATGGGTCCGCATCCATTCCGCAATTTTGTGGAACAGGTGCGTACCCATTCATTTGCGGATCCGCACAAAAATAGAACATGTCCTATTCTTGTCCGCAATGGCGGGCAAGAAAGGGCATTTTCTATGAGCGTGCCGGCGATGTGCGGTCCGCAAAATGCGGAACGCACATTGCCGGTGTCCATGTTTTTCAGATCCACAATTTGTAAAACACATACAGATGTGTGAATGGACCCTAAAGCTTTCCAGGTTTCAGACAGCTGATCCCCTTATGGCCTCATGCACACAACCATATTTTTAGTCCGTGTACGACCCAATCATTTCTATGGGACCGCAAAAATACAGACAGCACACGGATGTCATCCATGTATCTGTCCCGCAAATTACAGGCAAAAAAAAATGCAAATGCAAAAAAAATTGGCGGAACGGGCAGCCCATTATAGAAATGCCTATTCTTGTGTGCAAAACAGACAAGAATAGGACATGATCTATAACTTTTACGAGGCCACGGAACAGAGCAACGGATGCGGACAGCACGCGGAGTGCTGTCCGCATCTTTTGCAGCCCCATTGCAGTGAATGGGTCCTCATCCAAGCCGCAAAAAATGCATCTCGGATGCGGAACCAAACCATGTTCGAGTGAATGCGCCCTAACAAAGAGAAGTAATCAAGGGACTTTTTGCACAGATAGAAACTAATAATAAAAATAAAGAATAGAATAATACAAATAAGGCCTCATGCACACGACCGTATGTATTTACGGTCCGCAAAGAATACGAATGACGTCCGTGTGCATTACGTATTTTGCAGAACGGAACAGCTGGCCCCTAATAGAACAGTACTATCCTTGTCCGTAATGCAGACATAATAGGACATGTTCTATTTTTTTGCGGAACGGAAATACGGAAACGGAATGCACACGGAGTAACTTTCTTTTTTTTTTGTGGACCCATTGAAATGAATGGTTCCGTATACGGTCCGCAAAAAAAAAAAACTGAACGGACATGGAAAGAATAAACGTTTGTGTGCATGAGGCCTAAGGCTGCTTTCACATCTGCGTCTTCCATTTTGATTTTGAGATCTGGCAGAGGATCTCAAAACCGGAGGAAAAAGCATCAGTTTTGTCCCTATTCATTGTCAATGGGGAAAAAACTGAACAAACCAGAATGGAGTGCGTTCCCATGCCAGACACAAAACCGTGTGCGGCATGGGATACTGATCAAGACGGATCCGGCGTGAAACACAATGTAAGTAGGGATGGGCGAACCTTCTGTTTTCAAGTTTGGCGTACAAGGTTCGGGTTATCCAAGAATTCTGTTATGGATTCCGCTACCACGGACCATAAGTTATCGGGTAGATATCCCGAACCTTGTACACCAAACTTGAAAACAGAAGTTCGCTTAACCTTTAATGGAAGTCAATAACGCCGGATCCGTTTTTTCAGACATAAAAAAAAAAAAATTAACCGGCGCCCCTTGACTTACAACGGTTTTAGTGTCGGATCATGTTCAGAACATGGAGATAATACAACCGGATCTGCTCTGAACGAAAGAAGACAGTTGCATTATTGACCGGATGCGTGTTGGCGGATCCTCTGCCGGATACAGCAAAAACGCAGATGTGAAAATAGCCTTACTATATTATTTAAAATCACAATGATTCCATTTGAGCCGTATTAGAGATAACTAAGCAGACATTACTAACGGGACATGGGCATTGCCTATGTGTAAATATATTCCATTTCTTCCATTTGGTTAGCTGAGGACATCTTCTAACCAGACTTCATCGCTCACAAGACAATCAGCAGATAATTATTTACAGACGCCTTCAATTATAGCCGACAGCATGTTCAGGCAGATAGCCTGTGTTCCTTCAAGCTTCCACATAGACTTTGTTAAGTGGTAAACTTAGCACAAATGAATGAATGGTAAGTGCCCCACTTGGGCCACCACTAACCCCCCAAGATCACGAGCCCCCCATACAGTGGTAGGATAGCTGATGGTTACTTACAAGCTGCAGCCCAGGTCTTGTGCCTTCCCTTCCTTCCTCCTTGAGCTGACGTGCTGCTGCTCCATCCACAGTTTCCTCTCCAGCCAGTGTCACCGCCCAGAGTGAGCGCAGCACCCAGGGATCTGCAGCCTGCTGGGGGTGGAATCCCTGTGTGCACTCATTCCCGCACATCCACCTCTTTAGTGTGCGGCCCCACGCTCAGGTTTCTGCATGCAGTTTTGGAAGCCAAAATCAGAAGTGGATCATAAAAGTAGAGCACGTATAAATCAGGGATGCTCGACCTGCGGCCCTCCGGCTGTTGCAAAACTACAACTCCCAGCATGCCCGAACAGAATACAGCAGGGCATGGTGGGAGTTGTAGTTTTACAACAGCTAGAGGGCCGCAGGTTGAGCATGCCTTCTGTAGGCTGTCCAGGCATGCTGGGAGTTGTAGTTTTGCAACAGCTGGAGGGACGCAGGTTGGGCTTCCCTAGTATATAGGACAGATACCACTTCTCTTTTTTTTTATTTTTTTTTATTTTTTTATATATTCATTCCTGGTTTTGGGTTCTGAAACTGCATCAGGAAACCTGACTGGGCGTCCGTAACAAGAGATGAGTGAAGCGACTTCGGGTGCTACATCCGAAGTCACTTCTCTAAAAAAAATGAGTTATAATACTGTACGGAGACTCGTCTCCGTACAGTATTAGAATGTATGGGCTCCGATGAGCCGAAGTAAGAAATTCACGAAGTCGCACGAGACTTTGTTAAATAACTTCGGTAAGCGCTCGGCCAGCACACGGTCGTGTGCATGAGCCCTCATTCAATAAAGTGTATCAGTATAGAGCCAAGTTCGGTTCCACATTTTGAAGTGGTTTTTCACTGTAATAATCAATTACCGAAGTCTTGCACGACTTCATGAATAACTTACTTTAGCTAATCTGAGCCCATACATTCCAATACTGTACGGAGACGAATCTCCGTACAGTGTTATAAAGATTTTTTTAGCGAAGCAGCTTTGGATGTAGCATCCGAAGCTCGTTTCACTCATCTCTAGCCATAACCTTAGGGTGCCTTCACATGTGGCAGATTATGGGGGTCATTGACTTAACATCCTTATGCCAGTTTAAGCGCCCCCAGCGATGCTAATGGATGAGCATAATTTATGATGAGGCATGCTCCTCGTCATGAATTAGGTGCATCTTGCAACAGGAGTGAAAAACGACTCCACGCATGTTCCCAGGTGTAAATTTTAGTAAATTTGCCAGGGCCAATGTTACGTCGCACCGCCACTTCCAAGTGGCGAGGACGGTATAGAAACACATGTGTTAGAAAAAGGGGTCATGCAACCTTTTTTTGGCATAAGGCCTTATTCACATATCAGTGCTTGGACAGTGATTGTTAGCCAAAGCCAGGTGCAGCTCTAAACACTGAACTGGAGCATATCTTTCCATTAGGCCTCCTGCACACGAACGTGTGCGCCCCGTGGTCGTGCTGTGGCCCGCAAAATGCGGGCTGCAATGCACGAACACCGTCCGTGGGGCAGCCGCAGTGGATCGCGGAACCATTCACTTTAATGGGTCCACGATCCGCCCGTTCCGCAAAAACATAGGACATGTTCTATATTTTTGCAGAACGGAAGTACGGGACGAAACCCCACAGAAGCACCCCGTAGTGCTTCCGCTCCGTGCTTCCGCATCTCCGGATTTGTGGACCCATTGAAGTGAATGGGTCTGCATCTGTGATGTGGAATGCCCACGGAACGGCGCCTGTGTATTGCGGATCCACAAATCCGGTCCGCAATATGGCAACGGGCAGCACACTCTGTTTAGGCTTCACTGCTGGTTATGGCTCACAATCACTGATGGAAATCACTGATCAAACACTGAATAAGGCCTCATTCACACATACGTGGACCACGGTCCGTGAAAACCTGTCCTGCTGAGTGCGCGAGCGCACAGCGTCATTGGTTGCTATGACGCCGTGCGCTTCGTGCCGCTGTACAGTAATACAGAGTGTATTACTGTACAGCGGTGGCGGCACGAAGCGCACGGCGTCATAGCAACCAATGACGCAGTGCACTCAGCAGGACGGCAGGATGGGTTTTCACGTATGTGTGAATGAGGCCTAAGGCTACTTTCACATCTGCGCTTTCCCTTTCCGGATCTAAATACCACAGAAAAACGCTTCCGTTTTGTCCACATTCGTTGTCAACGGGGACAAAACTAAACTAAACAGAGTGCACCAAAATGCATTCCGTTCCGTTTGGTTGCATCCCCATCGCGGACAGAATAACGCTGCAAGACGGATCTGTCATGACTCACAATGTAAGTCAATTGGGACGGATAAGTTTTCTCTGACACAAAAGAAAACGGATCCGTCCCCCATTGACTTACAATGGTTTTAATGGTTTTAGAGACGGATCCGTCATTGCTATGTTTAGGGTCCATTCACACGTCCGTTGTTTCTTTCCTGATCTGTTCCGTTTTTTGCGGAACAGATCTGGACCAGATTTGGACCCATTCATTTTCAATGGGTCCTGAAAAAAAACGGACAGCTCAATGTCTGATTTTTTTTCAGGACCCATTGAAAATGAATGGGTCCAGATCTGGTCCAGATCTGTTCCGCAAAAAACGGAACAGATCAGGAAAGAAACAACGGACGTGTGAATAAGGCCTAAAGGAAATACAACCGGATCCGTTCATAACGGATGCATATGGTTGTATTATTATGATGGAAGCGTTTTTGCTGATCCCTGACGGATCCAGCAAAAACGCTGGTGTGAAAGTAGCCTAAGGGGTCAGGCCCACGACCATTGTTGTTTTGCCGGCTGCAAATTGTGAATCCTCAAAACACGGATACCGGCCATGTGCATTCCACAGAACGGAACAGATGGCCCCTAATAGAAAAGTCCTATACTTGTCCGTAACGCAGACAATAATAGGACATGTTCTATTTTTTGAGTAACGACCATGTGGACAAACGGAAACAGAATGCAAATGAAGTAATTTTCAGTTTTTTTGCAGCCCCATTGAAGTGAATGGTTCTGCATACGGGCTGAAAAAAAAAAACACTAATCACAATCACTGATCAAACACTGAGGCCTCATGCACACGGCCGTTGTGCGGCCGTTCCGTGCATTGGGGACTGCAATTTGCGGTCCCCAATGCATGGGTAACATCCATGCGGCGGCCGGGACGGATCGAGACCCATTCAACTTGAATGTTTGTATACAGTATATATTTCTAGGGTGACAATATAGTGCCTTATAGAGAAGCATACAGCAGCACATCAACTGCCCATGGCTGTAGCCACAGACCACAGGAACTCTGTGTGCCACTATGCAGATGCCTTCAGGGTACTGTCACACAGGTTTTGGCTCGCATTTTGCACACTGAAACTTTTAGCTCAATGTCTATGGCAGGGCTGGCCAACCTGCGGCTCTCCAGCTGTTGTAAAACTACAACTCCCACCATTCCCTGCTGTAGGCAGACTGGGCATGCTGGGAGTTGTAGTTTTGCAACAGCTGGAGAGCCGCAGCTTGGCCAGCCCTGGTCTATGGGATATATAAAATGCAGGACACACGCATTTTTTTTTTTGTCTTTCTGGCTTTTCAAAAACGCAGCATGTTGTAGGTCTTGGTGCTTTGTCTGGCATTTTGACAAAACCTTCTCTAAGACCTCTTTCACACGAGCGATTTTTCCGCACGGGTGCAATGCGTGACGTGAACGCATATAGCAACCCCACTGAATCCTGACCCATTCATTTCAATGGGTCTGTGTACATGAGTGGTTTTTTTTCACGCATCAGTTCTGCGTTGCGTGAAAATCTCAGCATGTTCTATATTCTGTGTTTTTCACGCAGCCCTGGCCCCATAGAAGTGAATGGGGCTTCAGTGAAAAAAGTATTGCATCCGGAAGCAAGTGCAGATGCAATGCGTTTTTCACCGATGGTTGTCAAAAGATGTTGTTTGTAAACCTTCCGTTTTTTATCACACGTGTGAAAAACGCATTGTACCCACGCGGAAAAAACTGAACAACTGAACGCAATCGCAGACAAAACTGACTGAACTTGTTTGCAAAATGGTGCGAGTTTCCCTGAACGCACCCTGAGCCAATCCGTATTGTTCGTGTGAAAGAGGCCTAAAAGGGAACCATAAAGAACAATCTAGTGGTAAGACACACAGGCCTCGATTTACTAATCCTATAGATAGGATAGTATAAACTTACATAGGGTGTCTAGACCTGCACCAGGAGCTCAGGCTGGATGTTAAATCTGGTGCAGGGATAGACGCTTTTCTCTGACTCTACACCAACTTTGGTTTGTTTACTTTGAGACAGAATTTTAAGCCAGAATTGTGGCGTAATTTTGGCACACAATGGTGCATCTTAGGCCTGGCACCATTTCCCACAAAGGTCCAACCCTTTCTGATAAGCCCCCCCGCCCCCCTTGTGGAGCAAGTCAGAAAAAAGTATAGAAAGATAGAATGTGTCGGCAGATAAGAACCATTTGGCCCATCTAGTCTGCCCAATATACTGAATACTATGAATAGCCCCCGGCCCTATCTTATATGAAGGATGGCATTATGCCTATCCCATACATGCTTAAACTCCTTCACTGTATTTGCAGCTACCACTTCTGCAGGAAGGCTATTCCATGCATCCACTACTCTCTCAGTAAAGTAATACTTCCTGATATTACTTTTAAACCTTTGCCCCTCTAATTTAAAACTATGTCCTCTTGTAGCAGTTTTTCTTCTTTTAAATAGTCTCTCCTCTTTTACCTTGGTGATTCCCTTTATGTATTTAAAAGTTTCTATCATATCCTCTCTGTCTCGTCTTTCTTCCAATATAGATAAAAAGAAAGAGACAGGAGGCAGCGCCTCGTGTGTAAAACCGTATGATATTTTAGAAAAAGCAATGCACTGATTGCGCTTACCGTATCGGGTTGTGATGAGTCACAACTCCTTTGGATCACTTGTGCTGGTAAAAGCCCGTCCAGCTTGCGGGGGTGACTGCTGCTGCTGCCCAGGTTCTTACCCGTGGCCGTGGAGTACGGTGTCCGGGGTATAGAGAATAGTAGATAGAGGTAAAAAAATGAACCTTATATAAATAAACAAATACAAATAAATATACAAATAAAGACCCGCTTTATTTTACCTACTTGAGTCCTGTCTTCTGCAGCAGCGCCGCTTTATATAAGGTTCATTTTTTACCTCTATCTACTCGTCTTTCTTCCAAGCTATACATGTTAAGGTCCTTTAATCTTTCCTGGTAAGTTTTATCCTGCAATCCATGTACTAGTTTAGTAGCTCTTCTCTGAACTCTCTCCAAAGTATCAATATCCTTCTGGAGATATGGTCTCCAGTACTGCGCACAATACTCCAGATGAGGTCTCACTAGTGCTCTGTAGAGCGGCATGAGCACCTCCCTCTTTCTACTGGTAATGCCTCTCCCTATACACCCAAGCATTCTGCTAGCATTTCCTGCTGCTCTATGACATTGTCTGCCTACCTTTAAGTCTTCTGAAATAATGATCCCTAAATCCCTTTCCTCAGATACTGAGGTTAGGACTGTATCACTGATTTTATATTCTGCTCTTGGGTTTTTACGCCCCAGGTGCATTATCTTGCACTTATCAACATTTTAGTTGCCAGATTTTTGACCATTCCTCTAGTTTTCCTAAATCCTTTTCCATTTGGTGTATCCCTCCAGGAACATCAACCCTGTTACAAATCTTTGTGTCATCAGCAAAAAGACACACCTTACCATTGAGGCCTTCTGCAATTTCGCTGATAAAGATATTAAACAATATGGGTCCCAGAACAGATCCCTGAGGTACCCCACTGGTAACAAGACCATGGTCTGAATATACTCCAATGACTACAACCCTCTGTTGTCTGTCCCTCAGCCACTGCCTAATCCATTCAACAATATGGGAGTCCAAGCCCAAAGACTGCAATTTATTGATAAGCCTTCTATGTGGGACAGTATCAAAAGCCTTTCTAAAGTCTAGATAAGCGATGTCTACTGCACCTCCACCATCTATTTTAGTCACCCAGTCAAAAAAAATCAATAAGATTAGTTTGACGTGATCTCCCTGAAGTAAACCCATGCTGTTTTTCATCTTTCAATCCATGGGATTTTAGATGTTCCACAATCCTCTCCTTAATTTCCCCACTATAGAAACCCTTGATGCGCCAAATTCCACCACTTTTTGGTGTCTGAAGAGCCCTTAAAGGGTTATCCCACAAAAAATATTGTACAGTTTTTAAACAAGGACCTGGAACTGAAGGATGTTGTAATAAAAAATGTGAGAAAAAAAGGGGGGAATGCAGCAGCACTCTGCAAACCAGATAAAGTTCAATAATGCCATAGTCACCAAAAATATTATAGTGCTAATGCTACGCTTATTTATAAAGTGAGATGCTTGGCAAATGCATTTTGTACAAAATCATCTGAGCCCGTCTGCCGGGCATTAGCACTATAATATTTTTTGTGACTATGGCATTATTGAACTTTATCTGGTTTGCAGGGTGCTGCTGCATTCCCCCCTTTTTTTCCTCACATTTTTAATTACAAAATCCTTCAGTTCCAGGTCCTTGTTTAAAAACTGTACAATATTTTTTGTGACTATGGCATTATTGAAGTTTATCTGGTTTGCAGGATGCTGCTACATTACTCCCTTTTTTCTCTGTTTTCAGCCATGGCAGCGTGCACCTGCGCATTGGGAGGTGCTGACTAACCCCCTTTTCTTTGCGTAATTAAAAATGTATCCTAGACACTGAGTAAGGGCTGATGCACAAGGCTGTTGCCCGGCCGTGGCCATATTGCGGCCCGCATACAGTGGGTCCGCAATACACAGGCACCGGCCGTGTACACCCGGCTTAATGGATGCGGACCCATTCACTTGAATGAGTTGGCAATCCAGGAGGTGTGGTGCAGAACGGAAGCACGGATCGGAAGCCCACAGAAGCACTATGGTCCGCAGCACAGGCCTGGCTAGCACACGGTCGTGTGCATGAGCCCTTATTCAATAAAATGTATCAGTATAGTGCCACCTGCTGTTGTCATGTACTATATGGTATCTGATCTCAATTTTTAACATTAATCATGGGATAACCTCTTTAATTCAGGGTCTGCCTGGAGTGGCTGCATGAAAGACTCTTAACAATTTATCAGTATGGATGTTCCTAGCCAGTTCTCAGGAGTCAGGACCTTTGTTCTGGGCCATAATCCTGCCATTTGTAACACCCCAGAGTTGTGTTACTACACTCCACTACCCTGCTACTGTCTCCTAAGAGCCTTTACCTTGTCATCTGATATGATTTTACATTATGTCATTCACAAATGTGCATAAACTATGTTAAATGTAAATTGCCTGGTAATTTTCCATGTTCACCAGCAGGTGGCAGCAATGGATTGGTAAGGAACTAGTTACAGTTTAGTACATCTAGGCTGGAATGGTTCATTCCAGCTTAGCTCCCGCTCTGTGGAGGTGTGGACTATTCCCACATCCTACACCCTGGGTGGAGAGGGAGTTAGAGAGGAGTGTAGCCCACCCCCTGCTAGGGGTAGGGTGTGTGCGTTAGGAGTTCCTGATATAGAGAACCAAGCCAGGACCAAGTCTCGTGCTGAGACATTGATCACAATCCCAGCAGCCTCAGCTGGATGACAGGAACAGCAGACAACCTCCAGTTCCAGGAAGAAAGCATTCCCTGAGAGCTTATCTGTGAGTAAAGTCCAGAGACCTAGGAGAAGCCATATTCCTCCTCAGCTAGTCAGTCCCCATAAAGCAGAAGATATAGAGAAGTGCAGAAGCCAAATTCCTGCCACAGTATAGAGCTAACAAGCAGACGTTCTTTCCTGCAAGCTCCAGGTTTATAAAGTGTCACGGCGCGGTCTAGGAGGCGGGCACATCCGGCGTCGCCAGCGCTCCTGATAATACGCCCACACGCGTCTATGCGCATTCATGCGAATGGTTTTAGGGCTGAGCACCGATCTGAGCGCTCGGCTGTGTAGTCTGTGTGGAGTCATGTGACGCTGGCCATGTCACATGACCCTTCTGGCTCCCTATTTAAACAGGCAATCTGCTGGCCACAGAATGCCTGTTCTTCAGGTTCCATTGTGTCTCCTTGAATTCCTGGTGTATTTACCTCCTGTTTATCCGACGTCTCCCTGTCTGTTCCCGCTGTGCTGTATTGCTGTCACGGGGTAGAGTCGCGGGTATAAAGATAGAGCGGAGGTGTACCCCCTGAGCTGCCACCCGGTCCCCTGTCCCTGCCTACTTGCACAGCCCGCCCTAGGTGACGGGGCGCAACCGGGCGACAGTCCCTTACCTGAGTAAGTGCAAGCAGAGAGATAGAGACAGCAGGGAAGCGGACAGCCAATGAGAGGTAGCACTAGAGCGGACAGAGAGGTGGAACAAGCAAGGTACCACCAAAAACGGAAGGGCGAGGCGGGTCAACTAGCCAGGGTCAGTCCAGGAGGTCACGTCAGTACAAGAGAAGAGGCAAAGACAAAATCCAAAAGCAAGCCGAGGTCAAAATACGAGAGGTAGCGTCAAGGTTCAGGGAGCAGGCAGAAGAGGTGTCAGGAAGCAGATCAAGGGTCAAATCCAAAGGTAAGCTAAATAACAATAATAATACACAGCCTAAGGGACCAAAGTCACAGGCAACCTGTAGCCAGCAGGTTGCCTGTATTTATAGTGGTGAGTGAGGGTCATGTGACGTGGCCAGCGTCACATGACCGACAGACAAACAAACAAGTCGAGCACCGAGTGATCAGCTCGGCACTCAAGGCAGACCTAGGAGCAGGGAGCCTCCCAGCTAGCAAAAGCCGCCCTGGGAACGAGGCTGAACACAGATCCTCGCTCCCGGAGCTAAGCAGCAGGTCTGCGGCTGATGGGAGACCGAGTGCGCCTTCGGCACCCCGTTACAGTACCCCCCCTTTTACGAGGGGCCACCGGACCCAAGCCCTTGGGTACAAATCTCCCAGGGTGCTCATTATGAAACTTCTTGATGAGCCTCGGCGCGTGGAGCCTCGGGGCGTGGGTCCATAGCCTTTCCAGTGGACCAGGTATTGAAAGGAGTTCCTAACCTTTCTAACGTCAATAATTCTAGAGATTATGAATTCCTCCTGACCTTCAACCTCCACAGGTGGAGGAGGTTTTTTAACCGGAACCACTGGTGACACATATCTCTTAGGCTACTTTCACACCTGCGTTCGGGTGTCCGCTCGTGAGCTCCGTTTGAAGGCGCTCACAAGCGGCCCTGAACGCAGCCGTCCGGCCCTAATGCATTCTCAGTGGAGGCGGATCCACTGAGAATGCATCCGTCTGCCAGCATTCAGCCCTGAACGCTGCAAGCAGCGTTCGGGTGTCCGCCTGGCCGTGCGGAGGCGAGCGGATCCGTCCAGACTTACAATGTAAGTCAATGGGGACGGATCCGTTTGAAGATGACACAATATGGCTCAATCTTCAAACGGATCCGCCCCCCATTGACTTTCAATGTAAAGTCTGGACGGATCCGCTCAGGCTACTTTCACACTTAGAAATTTTTCTAAGTTATAATGCAGACGGATCCGTTCTGAACGGATGCAAACGTCTGCATTATAGGAGCGGATCCGTCTGATGAAACATCAGACGGATCCGCTCTGAACGGTAGTGTGAAAGTAGCCTTAAGCAACGACTTATGAAACACATCATGAATACGAAAGGAGTCGGGTAGCTTAAGTCTAAAGGACACTGGGTTAACAACTTCAATAATATTGTATGGTCCAATGAAACGCGGAGAGAATTTCCTAGAACCCTGTTTCAAAGAAAGATTCTTAGTCGACAACCACACCTTATCGCCGAGTACCAGATTTACCCCCTTGGAACGTCTCTTATTGGCATGTTTACACTGGGTTTCCTGGGTCTTTTCCAGGTTCGTTTGAACCTGTGCCCAGACTGGGCACAATCTAGAGGTAAAAGAATCTGCCTGCGGGTTGAGTGAGGATACAGAGGGACTAGAACAAAAGCGAGGATGCAAACCACTGTTACAAAAAAAAGGAGACACCCCCGTGGAAGAATTAACTCGATTGTTAATAGCGAATTCTGCCAACAGGAGGTATTTCACCCATAAGAGTTGGTTATGTGATACATAGCACCTTAGAAACAGCTCCACTGCCTGATTTAACCGTTCCGTCTGCCCATTGGTCTGTGGATGGAAAGCAGACGAAAAGGATAAAGAGATGTCGCATCTTCGACTAAAAGCCCTCCAGAAACCAGAAACAAACTGAACCCCTCTATCAGAGACGATATTCTCAGGGACCCAATGCAGACGTACCACATGTTCAATGAACAAGGATGCTAAGGTCTTCGCATCAGGGAGCTTACTTCAAGGAACAAAGTGCACCATCTTGCTAAAACGGTCAACCACTACCCACACCACTGATTTTCCCTCAGAAGGGGGCAGATCAGAAATAAAATCCATGGAAATGTGAGACCATGGCTTGCAGGGAATGGGTAGTGGTTGAAGTTCACCAGCGGGAAGTGTTCTCAGGGTCTTAGACCTGGCACAAACATCGCAAGCCAAAACATAAGACCGTACATCCTTAGACAAAGTGGGCCACCAGAAAGACCTCAGCAGCAATTCCTTAGTGGCAGCAATACCTGGATGACCAGAGAGCACGGAGTCATGACATTCACCCAATAATTGAAAACGAAAGCACTCAGGAACAAATAACATATCTGCCGGTGTTTGTGGAGGAGCAAGTTGCTGAGCCCGTTGAATGTCAGAGGAAAGATCCGCAGAAATTGCTGCCACAAACATGCTTGCCGGCAAGATGGGTTCCGGGGGGGTGTCAGGAGGTTGGACGGCATTAAAACTCCGGGATATGGCATCTGCCTTAATATTTTTACTACCTGGTCTGAAAGTAACAGAAAAATTAAAACGAGTAAAAAACAGGGCCCATCTGCGTTGTCTAGGATTAAGGCGTTTGGCCGCCTCAAGAAACACTAAGTTCTTATGATCGGTGAGGACAGTAATACAGTGTCTAGCCCCTTCTAAAAAATGCCTCCATTCCTCAAATGCCCATTTTATGGCCAGTAATTCGCGGTTTCCAATATCGTAATTTCTCTCCGAAGGAGAGAACTTACGAGAGAAGAAGGTGCATGGCCTTAAATTAGTGAGGTTAGAAGACCCCTGAGAAAGGAGGGGCCCCACACCATCCTCTGAGGCATCAACCTCCACCACAAAAGGTTCCTCGGTATCGGGCTGAACTAAGACTGGAGCCATCTGAAACAATTTTTAAGGGTATCAAAGGCCCGACAGGCCTCCAACAACCAGTTAACCAGATCAGAACCTTTTTTAGTTAAATTCTTATTCTTTATGAATTTACGGTAAAAATTGGCGAATCCTAAAAAGCGTTGAAGTTCCTTTAAGGAGGATGGTCTTACCCAGTCTTGGATAGCCTGAACCTTACTGGGATCCATTTTAAATGAATGAGGACTAAGAATATAGCCGAGATAAGGAATCTCTTGAACTCCAAACAAACATTTCTCTAATTTAACGGACAGATGATTCTCCCTGAGGATTTTAAGAACCAATCTGATGTGAGACACATGAGAATCCCAGTCAGGTGAAAAGACAAGAATATCATAAAAATAAACAATCATAACTTTGCCGATGAGTTCTCTAAAAATGTCGTTCATGAAATTCTGAAACACAGCTGGGGCATTGCAAAGACCGAATGGCATAACAAGATACTCAAAGTGTCCCTCTGGAGTATTAAAAGCAGTTTTCCACTCATCTCCCTCTTTAATACGAACTAGGTTATACGCTCCTCTCAAATCAAATTTAGAAAACCACGAAGCACCCAAAATATGGTTAAACAAATCAGGAATCAACGGGATGGAATACTGATTCCTAATAGTGATTTTATTCAAATTTCTATAGTCAATGCAGGGCCTGAGACCACCGTCCTTCTTTTTAACGAAAAAGAATCCTGCTCCCAGGGGAGAGGTGGAGGGCCTAATATGTGCCTTCTTGAGACTCTCCTAGATATAGTCTTTCATGGCCCTGCGCTCAGGACCGGAAAGATTATAAATCCGGTCCTGGAATCGGGTACCAAGTCGATAACACAGTCATAAGACCTATAGGGAGGGAGAGTATCTGTCTCAGTGGTGGAAAAAACATCTGAATAATCAGAAATAAAATGAGGAATAATATCTGATGAAACCCCAGCTTGAACTATGGTTAAGCAAGAACTACAGTTAGGCCCCCATCTCTCTAACTCGCCCGAACTCCAGTTAATGACCGGATTGTGTTGTTAAAGCCAGGGCATACCAAGGACTAGCTGAACAGGAAGATTTTCTAAAACAAATAAAGAGCATTCCTCTGAGTGGCAGACCCCCACAGACAGGGTAACCTCCAGGGTACAGAGTTTTACCGTGCTCCCTAGCAATGGGGTTAGAATCGATGCCAACAGCCTGGATCGGGGTGGACAATTCTAGTATAGGAATTCCCATTTGTTCAACAAATTTGTAATCAATAAAACTAAAAGCTGACCCTGAATCCATAAAGGCATTTCCTGACCCCTTTAAGACCCCAAAGGCAATGGAAACCGGCAACAATAATTTACTTCTTACCACCTCCGGGAGAACCTTGTCCTTCGATACTTCAGACTTGGATGACTTTCCAGAAGGCAGAGCTTTAGGACACTGATGGATCCAGTGGTCGGGATCCCCACAATAAAAACAAGAGCCCCGACGGCGGCGTAGCTCTCTTCGCATCATCCCGAGTTGCATGGGCTCGTCCGAGTGGGCCTCCATCTTGGAAGAAGGGTATGAGGAGAAAACAAATGCTCTCGCTGTCTCTCTCTGATCCGTCTATCTAGTCTGATGGCTAGCGTCATGGTCTCCTCTAAAGAGTCAGGACAGGGATAACAAACCAACATGTCTTTTAACTTCTCAGTCAAGCCTGCCCTAAATTGACATTTGAGCGCTGGTTCGTTCAAACCCGAGGGAACGCACCACTTGCGGAACTGCGTACAATAATCCTCCACGGGACGATTCCCCTGAGTAAGGACCTTAAGATTGGATTCTGCCACAGAGGCTCGGTCTGGTTCATCATAAAGAACCCCTAACGCCTGGAAAAAAAGGTCCACAGAATTTAGACAAGGGGAGGCAAAGAAAAGGCCCATTCCTGGGGGTCCCCTTGAAGCAGGGAGATGATAATACCAACCCTCTGTGGATCAGGACCAAAGGAGTGAGGACGTAGTCGAAAATAAAGTTTACAGCTTTCCTTGAAAGCTAAAAAACTTTGGCGGTCACCCGAAAACCGATCGGGTAATTTAGCTATGCATCAGGTCTGCGGCTGATGGGACACCGAGTCCGCCTTCCTGGTTCCTGATCCTGGCCTGCTCCAGACAATCCCTGGTTACTCCTTTGGTACTTCTAGCTGCTCCTGGTAAACGACCTCGGGTTTCTCCTGACCATTCTCTGCTTGTTCCTTTGTACTGCGCTGCCTTCCTGGTTTTGACTCTGTCCATATTCGTTCTGCTTGTTGTCTGTTTGTCCTCCCTGCACTTACACCAAGTTAGGGACTGCCGTCCAGTTGTCCCTAATCATCAGGACTAGCAAAGCAAGTAGGCAGGGGCGAGGGTGGAGCGCAGTGGTCACGGCCTCCCCCCTGCCTGTGTGTGTGTGTGTTCATGACCATTACAGAATAACAGGCCTACTGAAACCACTGTAGCATAAATCCTCTAGTGACCCTGACTGAGCATGTGTCAAACCTGACGCAAATGGTGCAGGAGGTAGGGGAGAAGATTTGTTGCCTAGAAATAGGACAAGACGCCGCTGCTCCTTAGGCCTCTGGTCCGAACTTGAGCCCTCATATGGAGCCACCGATCAAGCTTCCAGAACCCTTCTCTGGAGATCGGAGGAAGTTTCACTCCTTTAAGGAGAGCTGTAAACTATATTTTAGTTTACGCCCCTTGTCTTCCGGGTCGGCATTGTGGGCATTGTTATTTCCCGCTTACAGGGGGATCCCCAGGAGTGGGCCTTTTTTTTACCCCCTGATGCTAGTTGTTTGACCACAGTAGAGGTTTTTTTCAGGCTCTGGGTACCCTGTATGATGAACCAGACAGGGCCCTGGTAGCCGAAACCGCGCTGAAAGCATTGGTTCAAGGCAACCTCTTTGCAGAGGAGTATTTCACCCAATTTAGAAGGTGGTGTGTTCCCTCAAGGTGGAATGAGCCAGTTCATAAGTGTCAATTCAGGTCAGGCCTATCTGATAATCTAAAAGACCTACTAGTGAGTAATCAGCTCCCAGAGACTCTTGAGGAGACTATGACCCTAGCAGTCCGACTCGACCGACGTGTGAGAGAAAGACGACAGGAACGACAGTTCTCTTCTCAGGTGTTGGTCCAGTCTGCGTTTTGTTCCAGGAGTGGTGTTGAAGTCCCCTCTGAAGAACCTATGCAGATTGGCATGACCAGAGCGGATCAGCGCCGCAGACGTGGGGTCTGTTTCTACTGCGGAAATCCTGACCATTGGATCAATCAGTGTCCAAAGAGGATCCTTTCTGATAAGGCTTCCAAGACCAGACTGCCAAGGGACCAGGTACTCCCAGTTATTACTAAGAGTAAGCTTTTAGTTCCTATAACCATTTCTCTGGGTTCTAATAAGTGGTCGGGTCAGGCCTTTATAGATTCGGGCTCAGCGGCCAGCTTTATTGACCATGGGTATGCTACTAGACAGGGTATTCCAATTTTTGTTTTACCTATGCCCATCCATATCATGGCCATTGACTCCACTCCCCTGGTGGGGGGTACTGTGAGTTCATGTACCTCAGAGATTTCCTTAGCTGTGGGAGTGTGCCACTTAGAGAAATGTTCCCTGTTAGTCCTGGAGAACTTACCAGTCGAGGTGGTATTCGGGATGCCGTGGCTCCAATTACACAATCCAGCGATTGATTGGACCAGAGGGGAACTGGTGAGTTGGGGATCTGAGTGCGGCTCGTGTTTGTCTAGAGTACGGGTTGGGTTCTCTGGAGTCTGAGGTATTACCCGCAGTCATAAAGGAATATGCTGATGTGTTCTCGTCGTCATCCCCGGAGGATCTTCCTCCCCATAGACCTTATGATTGCGCCATAGTCCTGGAGAAGGGGGCAAGGATTCCTAAGGGGAGTATATACAATCTTTCTAAACCTGAACGTGAGGCCATGGAAGATTACATTAAGGAGAGTCTCATTAAGGAGCACATTAGACCCTCGTTTTCTCCTATGGGGGCGGGGGTTTTCTTTGTTAAGAAGAAGGATGGTGATCTTAGACCCTGTATAGATTACCGGAAATTAAACAAGATCACTATCCGGAATACTTACTCCCTCCCATTGATTCCAGATTTATTTAACCAGGTATTAGGGGCGGCCTGGTTTTCTAAGATTGATTTAAGAGGAGCATACAATTTAATCAGAATCAAGGAGGGGGGCGAGTGGAAGACAGCGTTCAATACCCCGGCTGGTCACTTTGAATATCTTATTATGCCTTTTGGACTCAGCAATGCCCCGGCTGTGTTCCAAAATTTCATGAACGATATTCTTAGGGAGTTCTTGGGAAAATTCGTCATTGTATATCTCTACAACATTTTGATATTTTCCCCTGATTTTGAGAGTCATGTGTTTCATGTTAGACAGGTGTTGGAGGTGTGGAGAGAGAACCAATTATCTGCTAAACAGGAAAATTGTGTCTTTGGGGTGCAGGAGATTATATTTCTTGGACATGTTCTGACACCCCACGCCATATAGATGGATTCTAGCAAGCTTTTAGTGATTAAGGGATGGGTAAGACCATCATCCTTCAAGGCATTATGTTTCCTTGGATTCGCTAACTACTACCGTAAGTTCATAAAGAATTTCTCGGTAATCGCTAGACCACTGACCGACCTCACTAAAAAAGGGGCGGATCTGGAAAATTGTTCTACTGAGGCCTTAGATTCATTTGAAACCCTAAAGGAGGCTTTCAGTAGTGCTCCCGTTCTAACCTAGCCAGATCAGGAAAAAACTTTTATCGTGGAGGTGGATGCTTCTGAGGACGGGGCAGGAGCAGTCCTATCGCAAGGTCCTGCTACCCTCACTAACCTGAGACCTTGTGCCTTTTTTTCCAGAAAGTTTTCCCCCTCTGAGAGAAATTATGACATAGGGAATCGTGAGTTACTGGCCATTAAGTGGGCATTTGAAGAATGGAGACATTTTCTTGAGGGGGCAAAACATTGTGTTACTGTTGTTAACGATCATAAGAACCTAATGTTTCTCGAGTTGGCTAAAAGGTTAAATCCCCGTCAGGCTAGATGGGCATTGTTTTTTACACGCTTTAATTTTTCCATCACTTTCAGACCAGGAAGTAGAAACGTGAAGGCCGACGCACAATCGCTGAGTTTCTGTGCGTACCAGCCTACAGAGACTCCACCTGAAACCATTTTACCAGCTATGGTCTTGATAGCAGCCTTGTCTCAGGACATCACGACTCTCATCAAGGATGAACAACACCTAGCTCCGTCATCCACTCCTACAGATAAGTTGTTTGTTCCCATACAGTTTCGTCTCCAACTGCTGGGTGAGTGTCATGACTCTGTTTTTTGTGGACATCCAGGCATTGAGGGCACTAAAGAGCTGGTTTCCAGATCATTCTGGTGGCCTACTTTAACTAGAGACGTCAAGTCTTATGTGTTGGCCTGTGAGGTTTGTGCGAGGTCTAAGACCCCTAGGACTCGCCCGGCTGGAGACCTACGACCCTTACCCCTTCCCAGTAGACCCTGGTGTCATATCTCAATGGATTTTATCACTGATCTGCCACCTGCGGAGGGTAAGACTGTGGATTGGGTAGTGGCCGATAGATTCAGCAAGATGGCTCACTTTATTCCCCTGCCTAAACTCCAGAGTGCGAAGACCCTAGCATCTTTGTTTGTGGAACAAATTGTACGTTTACATGGCATTCCAGAAAATATTGTATCTGACAGGGGTGTGCAGTTTGTGTCCAAGGAGGGCCTTTGTCTGAGATGCCAGATTTCTCTGTCCTTTTCATCTGCTTATCACACTGAAAGTAATGGACAGACTGAGCGCCTCAATCAGTGGGTGGAACAATTTCTCAGGGCATATGTTGCAGATGATCAACAGTTGTGGGTAAAATACCTTCCGTTAGCTGAGTTTGCTCTGAATAACCGTGTTAATTCCTCTGCTGGGGTCTCTCCTTTTTTTTGTAACTATGGCTTTCATCCTCATTTTCTTTCTGGGTCATCCGTCTCCTCGTGTAATCCCGAGGCGGATAAGATCTCCTCAAAACTGTGCACAGTATGGGCTCGGGTTCAATCGAACCTAGAAAAAGTTCAAAATTCTCAAAGAGTCAAGGCCAATAGGAGACGTTCCACGGGGGTGAACTTTCAGGTGTGGCTGTCCTCTAAAAATCTTTCACTCAAAGTTGCTTGAAAAAAGTTTGCTCCTCGCTTTATTGGGCCGTACGAAATCGTAGAGGTGATTAATCCTGTATCATTTAGGTTAGAATTGCCCGACTCGTTCCACATTCACGATGTATTTCACAAGTCCCTACTAAAAAAATACATCGAACCTGTTGTACCGTCACAAGCCGCGCCTCTGCCTGTTCTGGTTAAGGATTCTGTGGAGTATATGGTATCTAAAATTGTGGATGTCAGGAGAGTGCGTAATTCCTTGCAGTATCTGGTGCATTGGAAGAGCTATGGACCCTAGGAGAAGTCTTGGGTATCAGCTAGGGAGGTTCATGCCCCTAGACTGGTTAAGAAATTTCATCAGGATCATCCCGAGAAACCGTCACCTGAGTCCTTGGGTCCGGTGGCCCAGCGTAAAAGGGGGGGTACTGTCACGGCACGGTCTAGGAGGCAGACACGTCCGGAGCGTGCGCGCATCATCAGCGCGTCTGGCGTCGCCCGTGCTGCTGATAATACTATGCGTGCCCCCCGCACGTCTATGCGCATTCATGCGAATGGTTTTAGGGCTGAGCGCCAAGCTGATCGCTCGGCTGTGTAGTCTGTGTGGAGTCATGTGACGCTGGCCACGTCACATGACCCCTCTGGCTCCCTATTTAAACAGGCAATCTGCTGGCCACAGATTGCCTGTTATTCAGGTTCCACCTGTGTCTTGGATTTCTGGTGTATTTACCTCCTGTTTATCCGACGTCTCCCTGTCTGTTCCCACCGTGCTGTATTGCCTTCCTGGTTCCTGATCCCGGCCTGCTCCAGACAATCCCTGGTTACTCCTTTGGTACTTCTAGCTGCTCCTGGTAAACGACCTTGGCTTTCTCCTGACCATTCTCTGCTTGTTCCTTTGTACTGCGCTGCCTTCCTGGTTTTGACTCGGTCAGTATTCATTCTGTTTGTTGTCTGTTTATCCTCCCTGCACTTACACCAAGTTAGGGACTGCCGTCCAGTTGTCCCTAGTCATCAGGACTAGCGAGGCAAGTAGGCAGGGTCAGGGGCGAGGGTGGAGAGCAGTGGTCACTCCCTCCCCCCTGTCTGTGTGTGTTCATGACAGTTACATAGAGCAGAAGATTAATTCCTGCCAACCATTGCTGAAAGCCTGCTGGGACCTAAGACCAAAGCTGTACCTTGCTTGGATGAAAGTTACTCTCAGTAAAGACAAGTTTGAACTTCACCTAAAGGTCTGGATATCAATTTCTGCTCCAAAATCCCTCTATTACTCCTACTATCACTACACTCAATTTATTGCAAGTGAGCCAGGAGTCCGGCCGTACCCAGGTAGGAGACACCGTTGACACCATCATCGTCACCATAAAGAGACATTATAGGCAATCACAACACTCTAGCATTCCTAACCTGGGACGTGCATTATAACACCTTGGGAGGGCTCTGTGATAGTACCCTGCACAAGCTGCAATTGGCGTCACGAACAACTACAAAACATAGACTATCATCTACACCAGACCCAGTCATTGCATAATTTGGCGTCAGTGCGTATAACCGTGTCCTGCGCTCATTGCATTTTTGGCGTCACTGGAACAGGATCGAGTTGTGTGCCAACAGGATCAGATTGTGTGCCTATCCCTGCCATAACATGATCCAACTGTGTGCCAACAGGATCAGGTCGAATTGTGTGCCTCATCAGGAGCAAACTGCATGTTTAACACTGCTACAAGGCCTAAGAATTGTGCCAAAACCCTAAAAATTGACTTTATTGCTGTGCCAGAAAGCGCTACAAAGTGCGCACCAGCACTCCAAGGGTTAATTCGCCATATTCGTGTAATGGCGCCACTTCTTCATGCCCTTCAGAAGCCGGAAAACTCAAGAACGCCCTCTCAGGAGCGCAAAAATGCTGAATACGCCCCCCTAGAAGCGGGAACTCTCAAGCCTGCCCACCAAGAATTTTGCAATGTGAGCCAAGGGAGTGAAGACTCCTCCCTCTGGGCTCCACCCTCATTCCCTGTACCGAGTGAGAGAGGAGGCGCAAGAAAGATGGCGCTCCCATCACCTAAGTGGAACCAGATGTCCGTATGAGGAGTACCCGTTTATGTGACTCACCTACCAGAGATCTGGGTCTCCCAGCTTGTGAAGAGAGCTGACCCCAACGCTTTTGGAGTAGCCTCAGAGGCTGCGAGTTCCCCAGCTGGTGGCGAGACAGCCGCCATTCCTGAACCCGCTCCCACGGATGATGACGTCGTGTTGGCAGTACAGACCCCGGAGGCTGTGGATCCCTCCGCGATGGCCGAACACACAGGCAAGACGTCCCCCAAGATGGCCGCCAGCGACGAACCTGCCCCTGCGGAAGCCACCGCCAACCAAGTCGCCCAGGACGCAGACATGCCTGCATCGCTGATGGCATTTACAGCTCTAGACACGGCCGCGACCACCGCCAAGCGCTAGCAGGAGGCACCGGAACCGGCCACCCAGCCGCAACAACAGGTTGTAGCACCCCTGCTCCCTGAGACCCCGATCCAGCCAGTGTCTGCCCCTGCACCGCGCCCGGTGGGTCCCACCACTGCTAGCGGGCCTGAACAGACTCCGCTACGCACGCTTGTTGGTGCGGCGGAGGCGGCCGGAGTTTCCACTTTGCCGCCCAGAAAAGAAACCCCCAAGTCAGGGAGGCTTAACCCGGAGGTCCCGGTCGAGATCACAGCCCACGCCCAGACCTCTTGGGAGTACAAAACAGCTATAGAGGAGTGGGTCAAGCAGGTTCTAGATGACCCCCGGCCAGGTAACCCAAAGCTCGTCCGACGCACAGGGACAGTCCTCTGGTTTGCTGTGGAGAGAGGAGTGGGCTTCCTCCAGGACAATCACTCAGGGGCCGAAATATTTGTGCGCCACCACTCCGTGAAGCGCCACTACTTGCCGCAGGCCCGCCACAACCTGTATGTGGGTGACCAAGTAGAATACACCTCAATGCGCTCTATCCAAGGCCCTTTCCCTGCTGGTGTGACTTTACTGGCCAAACCATTGTCCCCTGCATTAACCCCAGAGACCTGGCAGGAAGACCCAGGCTCTGCAGGGAGAGTCCGCTGCCTACAAGGGACCCCCGACGGCAGGATGAGGTTCAGAGAACAGCCAGAGCCGGAGCCCCTCATCCCAGACCTGGCCGCACCACCAACACTATGGGTGGGCCAAATTAACAATTCTGTGCTGACCTTTAACCCCAGGGTGCACCCCTACATTTTGCCCTGGAAGCTACCACAGGCACCCCCAGTTTGCCTGCCAGAACCCCTTCAGCCAGAGGTTTTGCCCACCTCTGCACCGGCTAGGGATCACGGCTTACAGCATGTTACAGCTGCATTCACCAGGCTGACTGCTCAGCCATTACCAAAAGGCACCACTAGAGGGCAGTGGCGCACCACAACTGCTGCAACAGTGAGCTATCAGAAACAGGAGCGCCCTCTAATGAGATTTAGTAGCTCCAGCAGCGAGGAGGACCTGGACGTCCTTCTCTAAATGCCCTTCTCACTAAAAATAAAAAGAACTTAAGGGAGCCACAGCGTGGACTGGTCTTGAAAACTGAGAGACTGTTGGCCAGTTCTGTTTTAATCCGTTGCCACTAGTTACAGCCTCAGCTGGATGGCCACTCTTGTGAGAACTCCCCCCCAACTACTTTAACCCTTTGCAACCACGTTTTACATTGTTTTACCCCCTTTCTCAGGTTACTTGATAGCCTTATGGAACTATGGTTCTTATTATGCTGCTATTTTATGTGCTTTTATGTGACATTTTATACCTTTCATTGGATTACAATTAACTCTCTTGTTTCCTGTGGATTACAATTGACTTTTACCTGTTTCCAGAGGATTCTACATCAAGCACTTCAAGAAAAAGGACTCAAGTCATATTTGAGCATGCTATTGATTACTTATTGCACTAATAAATGCACTATGTTTTTGCATTAATGTTTACAGGTTATGCAACGTTTAAGTATCATATGCCCATTGTGTGTATTCTTTTCTAGGTGCGGCAATGTGACCTTTATGCACTTATTGTGAAATTGCACTTACTTTTGTACTTAGCCAGAACAGTAGCACCTTACTCTTGTGTGCCTTGCTTTACAGCTCTTGTTCTCTCCCCCCTTTATACGGACTGCCTATATGAATGCTTATTACTAATGGCCTACACCCGGTGTTATATACCCATAGGTACCCAGGGTAGGACCAAGTGGTAAGTCCCGGCAGGTCCAGTAACTACACGGGTAGCCCCGTTGCTTCGGGAATGGCTAGAATTTTTTGACCCCTCCTTCCCGTTTGTTATTTGTTCAGGATTGCTCCCACCCTGAGGTGTCTTCCAGGAGTTCCATGGGATTACTTTACCCTCCTCCTGTGACTGCCAGAAGTGCATGGAAAAGCTAATACCTCCCCTTCTGTGCCTTTGCCTAAGGTATGGTACCTCAAGCCTTAGAGACACTTTTAGCTACCCATCACCATAGTGATCGTGCTATAAGCCTTATATTTTGACTTTGGTGCAAGGAAGGGAATACAGGATAAAGCCACCCTTCCATTTGCGGGGATTTCATTACATAATGGCGGGACTACAGAGTAAAGACACCCCCATGCTTTCTTTGGTATTGGTGGACAATACTCCAAAAGTCAGTCAGTAGTGAGTGATTTGTGCAGACCGTTGGTTCACTGGTTATACCGAGAGGGAAACTGTTACTTAGGACACCCTACTCATGCGGGCAGGAACCTCAGGGTAGCCGTTATATGTTTGTCTTTGTTTGTCTTTATGTGTAATACATGCAGCACTTTGAATTTATTTGGGTACCCCAGAGCTGGTTCCTTCCCTCCTAAGCATAAGCCGAGGGCGGCTTAACTCAAAGTAAGGGGGAATGTAACACCCCAGAATTGTGTTACTATACTCCACTACCCCGCTACTGTCTCCTAAGAGCCTTTACCTTGTCACCTGATATGATTTTACATTATGTCATTCACAAATGTGCATAAACTATGTTAAATGTAAATTGTCTGGTAATTTTCCATGTTCACCTGCAGGTGGCAGCAATGGATTGGTAAGGAACTAATTACAGTTTAGTACATCTAGGCTGGAGTTGTTTATTCCAGCTTAGCTCCCCCTCTGTGGAGGTGTGGACTATTCCCACATCCTACACCCTGGGTGGAGAAGGAAGTTAGAGAGGAGTGTAGCCCACCCCCTGCTAGGGGTAGGGTGTATGTGTTAGGAGCTCCTGATATAGGGAACCAAGCCAGGACCAAGTCTCGTGCTGAGACATTGATCACAATCCCCAGCATGAGCCCTGCAGCCTCAGCTGGATGACAGAAACAGCAGACAACCTCCAGTTCCAGGAAGAAAGCATTCCCTGAGAGCTTATCTGTGAGTAAAGTCCAGAGACCTAGGAGAAGCCATATTCCTCCTCAGCTAGTCAGTCCCCATAAAGCAGAAGATATAGAGAAGTGCAGAAGCCAAATTCCTGCCACAGTATAGAGCTAACAAGCAGATGTCCTTTCCTGCAAGCTCCAGGTTTTTAGAGCAGAAGATTAATTCCTGCCAACCACTCCTGAAAGCCTGCTGGTACCTAAGACCAACGCTGTACCTTGCTTGGATGAAAGTTACTCTCAGTAAAGACAAGTTTGAACTTCACCTAAAGGTCTGGATATCAATTTCTGCTGCAAAATCCCTCTATTACTCCTATTATCACTACACTCAATTTATTGCAAGTGAGCCAGAAGTCCAGCCGTACCCAGGTAGGAGACACCGTTGACACCATTATCACCTTATAGAGACATTATAAGCCATTACACCATTCTGGCATTCCTAACCTGGGACGTGCAATATAACACCTTGGGAGGGCCCTGTGATAGTACCCTGCGCACGCTGCAATTGGCGTCACAAGCAACTACAAAACATAGACTATCATCTACACCTGACCCAGTCATTGCATAATTTGGTGTCAGTGCGTATAACCGTATCCTGCGCTCATTGCACATTCAACATGATAATGGAGCTGTCTGCCACAACACTTAGCATCCAGGATATTCTGGACCACATACTCAGGCTGAATATGGACAAGAACAGTTTGGGTCTATGGACATACCTTCTAAGAGGAGACACAGGCCTAAAAAGGGAACAATGCTTCAAGGCAAGTCCAACATACACAAGACTGGATGAATTTATTTTAGTATCTTAAAAGAACTTTATAAAATCTTCATGCGCTTTATTGATGTCGTAGCAAATAATTCACAAGCAAGACACCTTCACCCAAACAGCAGTTGCAGTTGACGCGTTTCGAACAGTAATGTTCTAAGTCTACTTTCACACTCGCGTTTTGGCTTTCCATTTGTGAGATCCATTCAGGGCTCTCACAAGCTGTCCAAAATGGATCAGTGCATCAGTTCAGTCTCCATTCCGCTTTGGAGACGGACACCAAAACGCTGCTTGCAGCGTTTTGGTGTATGTCTGATGAAACTGAGCCAAACGGATCCGTCCTGGCACACAATGTAAGTCAATGGGGACGGATCCGTTTTCACTGACACAATCTGGAACGATAGAAAACTGATCTGTCCTCCATTGACTTTCAATGGTGTTCAAGAAGAATCCGTCTTGGCTATGTTAAAGATAATACAAACAGATCCGCACAAAACGCAAGTGTGAAAGTAGCCTTAGTCGTAACTAACGACTAAGGCTACTTTCACACTTGCGGCAGAGGAATCCGGCAGGCAGTTTCGTTGCCGGGACTGGCTGCCGGATCCGGCAAAACGGATGCCAACTGATTGCATTTTAAGACTGATCAGGATCCTGATCCTTCTTACAAATGCATTGCAAGAACGGATCCGTCTGTCCGTTTGTCATACAGACAAACAGATCCGTTTTGATTTTTTTTAATTTACATTTTTACCGCTCTGCGCATGCGCAAACTGGAAGGACGGATCCGGCATTCCGGTATTTTAAATGCCGGATCCGGCACTAATACATTCCTATGGAAAAAAAATTCAGGCAAGTCTTCAGTTTTTTTGGCCGGAGATAAAACCGTAGCATGCTGCGGTATTATCTCCATCCTGATCAGTCAAAAAGACTGAACTGAAGACATCCTGATGCATCCTGAACGGATTGCTCTCCATTCAGAATGCATTAGGATTAAACTGATCCGTCCTAGGGGCTCTATACCGGAAAAGAACTGAACTCTATGCCGGAAAAGAAAAACGCAAGTGTGAAAGTACCCTAAGAACATTACTCTTCGAAACGCGTCAACTGCAGTTTGGGTGAAGGTGTTTTGCTTGTGAATTATTTTCTACGATGCCAATAAAGCGCATGAAGATTTTATAAAGTGCTGGATCGTTTTAATCATTTCTACTCCCATACTGAATTTACCTGGTTTGGATCCGTGCACCAAGTCATTACAGTGGACGTGAGCTGGACTTTTTCTTTAACCCCTTAGGGACACATGACGTATCGGTATGGCAAGGTTCCCGAGTCCTTAAGGACCCATGATGTACCGGTACATCATGTGCTGTTCCGATCTCCGCCGCCCGGCGGGCGGTGATCGGATCAAGGTCCCTGCTCAAATCATTGAGCAGGCACCTCGGCTAAATGCGCGGGGGGTCCCGTGACCCCCGTGTCGGCGATCGCCGCAAACCGCAGGTCAATTCAGACCTGCGGTTTGCGGCTTTTACCTGGAGCGGCGGTGGTGCCATCGGGTCCCCATGGGGCTGTGGGGGGGACCCGATGGCATGGAAGGCAGCGCAATGCCTTCCTGAGGCATCTGCGCTGCCTTCCGGTGACGAGCCTGTGAGATCCAGCCCCCTGGATCTCACAGGCCGGAAACTGTATGAGTAATACACACAGTATTACTCATACAGCCAATGCATTCCAATACAGAAGTATTGGAATGCATTGTAAAGGATTAGACCCCCAAAAGTTCAAGTCCCAAAGTGGGACAAAAAATAAAGTTTTCCCCCCAAAAAATTAAACGTTTCAAGTAAAAATAAACAAAAACTTCATTTTCCTCAAATAAAGTTAAAAAAAATTGGTAAAAAATAGGGGAATGAACACTGTAAATAAAAAATAAAAACTGTGCTAAATAAACAATTTTTTGTCACCTTACATCACAAAAAGTACAACAGCAAGCGATCAAAAATGCATTTGCCCTCCAAAATAGTACCAATCTAACCGTCACCTCGTCCCGCAAAAAATGAGCCCCTATCTGAGACAATCGCCGAAAAAATAAAAAAACTATGGCTCAGAATATGGAGACACTAAAACATCATTTTTTTGTTTTAAAAAAGCTGTTATTGTTTAAAACTTACATAAATAAATAAAAAAGTATACATATTTGGTATCGCCGCGTTCGTATTGACCGGCTCTATAAACATATCACATGACCTAACCCCTCAGATGAACACCGTAAAAAATAAAAAATTAAAACTGTGCTAAATAAACCATTTTTTGTCACCTTACATCACAAAAAGTGTAATAGCAAGCGATCAAAATGTCATATGCACCCCAAAATAGTGCCAATAAAACCGTCATCTCATCCCTCAAAAAATGAGACCCTACCTAAGATAATCGCCAAAAAACTGAAAAAACTTTGGCTCTCAGAATATGGAGACACTAAAACATGATTTTTTTTGGTTTCAAAAATATTATTGTGTAAAACTTACATAAATAAAAAAAAAGTATACATATTAGGTATTGCCGCATCCGTGACAACCTGGTCTATAAAAATATCAAATGATCTAACCTGTCAGATGAATGTTGTAAATAACAACAAATAAAAACGGTGCCAAAACAGCTATTTCTTTCTATCTTGCCTCACAAAAAGTGTAAACAGCTGTTTACGACCAGATATGGGGTGTTTCTGTAAACTACAGAATCAGGGCCATAAATATCGAGTTTGGTTTGGCTGTTAACCCTTGCTTTGTTACTGGGAAAAATGGAAAATTTGCCAAAAAATTGAAATTCTGAAATTTCATCTCCATTTGCCAACAACTCTTGTGGAACACCTAAAGGGTTAATGACGTTTGTAAAATCTGTTTTGAATACCTTGAGAGGTGTAGTTTCTTAGATGGGGTCACTTTTATGGAGTTTCTACTCTAGGGTTGCATCAGGGGGGCTTCAAATGGGACATGGTGTCAAAAAAAACAGTCCAGCAAAATCTGCCTTCCAAAAACCGTATGGCATTCCTTTCCTTCTGCGCCCTGCCGTGTGCCCGTACAGTAGTTTACGACCACATATGTGGTGTTTCTGTAAACTACAGAATCAGGGCCATAAATATTGAGTTTGGTTTGGCTGTTAACCCTTGCTTTGTAACTGGAAAAAAAATCTTAAAATGGAAAATCTGCCAAAAAAGGGAAATTTTTAAATTGTATCTCTATTTTCCATTAATTCTTGTGGAACACCTAAAGGTTTAACAAAGTTTATAAAAATCAGTTTTGAATACCTTGAGGGGTGTAGTTTATAGAATGGGGTCATTTTTAGGTGGTTTCTATTATGTAAGCCTCGCAAAGTGACTTCAGACCTGAACTGGTCCCTAAAAATTGGGTTTTTGAAAATTTCTGGAAAATTTCAAGATTTGCTTCTAAACTTCGAAGCCTTGTAACATCCCCAAAAAATAAAATATCATTCCCAAAATGATCCAAACATGAAGTAGACATACAGTACAGACCAAAAGTTTGGACACACCTTCTCATTCAAAGAGTTTTCTTTATTTTCATGACTATGAAGGCATCAAAACTATGAATTAACACATGTGGAATTATATACATAACAAACAAGTGTGAAACAACTGAAAATATGTCATATTCTAGGTTCTTCAAAGTAGCCACCTTTTGCTTTGATTACTGCTTTGCACACTCTTGGCATTCTCTTGATGAGCTTCAAGAGGTAGTCCCCTGAAATGGTCTTCCAACAGTCTTGAAGGAGTTCCCAGAGATGCTTAGCACTTGTTGGCCCTTTTGCCTTCACTCTGCGGTCCAGCTCACCCCAAACCATCTCGATTGGGTTCAGGTCCGGTGACTGTGGAGGCCAGGTCATCTGGTGCAGCACCCCATCACTCTCCTTCATGGTCAAATAGCCCTTACTTTCAAAGTTTTCCCAATTTTTCGGCTGACTGACTGACCTTCATTTCTTAAAGTAATGATGGCCACTCGTTTTTCTTTACTTAGCTGCTTTTTTCTTGCCATAAGGCCTCATGCACACGACAGTATTTTTTCACGGTCCGCAAAACGGTGTTCCGTTGGTCTGTGATCCGTGACCGTTTTTTCGTCCGTGAGTCTTCCTTGATTTTTGGAGGATCCACGGACATGAAAAGTGAAAAAAAAAACTAAGTCAAGTTTGCATTGAAAATGATAGGGAAAACGGACACGGATCACGGACACGGATCACGGACGCGGATGACAATCTTGTGTGCATCCGTGATTTTTCACGGACCCATTGACTTGAATGGGTCCGCGAACCGTTGACCGTGAAAAAAATAGGACAGGTCATATTTTTTTCACGGCCAGGAAACACGGATCACGGATGCGGCTGCCAAACGGTGCATTTTCCGATTTTTTCCACGGACCCATTGAAAGTCAATGGAGCCGCGAAAAAAAACGGAAAACGGAACCACGGACGCGGATACACACAACGGTCGTGTGCATGAGGCCTAATACAAATTCTAACAGTCTATTCAGTAGGACTATCAGCTGTGTATCCACCTGACTTCTACTCAACACAACTGATGGTCCCAACCCCATTTATAAGGCACACCTGTGAAGTGAAAACCATTTCAGGGGACTACCTCTTGAAGCTCATCAAGAGAATGCCAAGAGTGTGCAAAGCAGTAATCAAAGCAAAAGGTGGCTACTTTGAAGAACCTAGAATATGACATATTTTCAGTTGTTTCACACTTGTTTGTTATGTATATAATTCCACATGTGTTAATTCATAGTTTTGATGCCTTCATAGTCGTGAAAATAAAGAAAACTCTTTGAATGAGAAGGTGTGTCCAAACTTTTGGTCTGTACTGTATGGGGAATGTAAAGTAATAACTATTTTTGGAGGTATTACTATGTATTATAGAAGTAGAGAAATTTAAACTTGGAAATTTGCAATTTTGTACAAATGTTTGGTAAATTTTGTATTTTTTTAAATGATTTTTTTTTACTTCATTTTACAATATGTGACGAAAAAACAATCTCAGAATGGCCTGGATAAGTCAAAGCTTTTTAAAGTTATCAGCACTTAAAGTGACACTGGTCAGATTTGCAAAAAATGGCCAAGTCCAGAAGGTGAAATAGGGCCGAGTCCTTAAGGGGTTAAACAAGTATCTTAAAATGACCAATGAATCTAGTAGAAAACCACACTTTGTCTCCTACTTTAATACTAGAATTTATGTGGATTGTGGTGGAGATTCGACTTGCATTTAGAACAAAGAGCATCATGCTCCATAGACCTTGCTCCACACTGAAGTTAGCATCTGCAACGGACAGGTTCAGAGTTTGGGGTATCCCTTGCCCCTTAGGAGGTTTCTCCGAAATATGTCCGTCTTATAGAGCAAGTAAACGTGACGCCAGCTGCGGTCAAGCAACGGCACCCTTTGTAGATGGTTATGTTGGTACCCAGGGGTAGGATTGCCAGGGAGGTGTAGAAGTGGCCACAATATCCCTGAAGATGTTGTGTTGCACGTGTCACGGTGCTCCTTACCTGGATACAGTTGGATCCCAGGCGGGGCCGTCCGAAGCAGTGCAAAAGGGTAGTTAACTTGGATAGTGTAGAAATAAAGTTGAGTCCAGACTTGGTTGTATGAAAGTTCAACAGTTGCTTTACTTTGCATAAACGATCATCCAAACAATCCACAGAACTTGTCTTGGTTCCCAACAGGTTTTAGCAGGACTTTGGCAGGCAAACAAACTTCTCTCTGCTGAATCTGTAGTGTACTCCCTCAGCTCTGCTATGTCAGCAATATTAAATAGGAATGCTTTCCTTTCTGCTTGTTGCTGTTGTTCTAAGTCTGTCTCTCACTGTCATCCTAGGAACTTCTTGTCCTGGCTGGATTTTATGGAGAGCTCAGTCCCACAGGGATGAGCGTCTGCATTTCTCCGTACAGCATGGAGTACAGGAACCAACTGGTTCTTACCAGAACGTACTTTCTCCTTGGAGGAGAGTGTTTAAAGAGGACCTTTCATCAGTTTTAACATAGGCTAATTAATTATGGTATTACCTTGTAGGGTGGCCCCCACTGATGCCATGGATGTTTTTTTTTTTTTCAAAAGCCCCCCCCCCCAATCGTCCGCTGTTGCTCCCCGTTGATTTGGCACCTTGTATTCTAATGAGCAGTATCATCACAATGAGGAGGAGACGCAGTCTTCTGCTGTGGGCGTCTCCTTCAGGCTGTGAACGCTATCCAATCAGAGAGGACTGCTCACAGCAAGGGAGAAGGAGATCAAGTTCTCGTGAGATTCCTTCTCTCTGGCTGTGAGCAGTCCGCTCTGATTGGATCGCTCTCACAGACAGGGAGAAGGAGACGCCGACAGCAGAAGACTGCGTCTCCGCCCCATTGCGATGATACTGCTCATTACAATACAAGGCGCCAAATCAACGGGGAACAACAGCGGGCGAAGGGAGGGGGTGGGGGGGCATTTTGGAAGAAGAAAAAGCATCCATGGCATGGCATCAGTGGGGGCCATCCTACAAGGTAATACCATAATTAGCCTATGTTAAAACTGATGAAAGGTCCTCTTTAACCACTTATGGACCGGGCTCATTTTCACCTTAAGGACCAGGCCATTTTTTGCAAATCTGACCGGTGTCACTTTATGTGTGAATAACTTTAAAACGCTTTTACTTATCCAGGCCATTTTGAAATTGTTTTTTCGTCCCATATTGTACTTCATGACACTAAAATGGAGTCAAAAAAATTCATTTTTATTTATAAAAAAAATACCAAATTTACCAAAAACTTTGAAAAATTTGCAAATTTCCAAGTTTCAATTTCTCTACTTCTATAATACATAGTAATACCTCCAAAAATAGTTATTAATTTACCCCATATGTCTACTTTATGTTTGGATCATTTTGGTGTTCCACAAGAATTAATGGAAAATAGAGATAAAATTTCAAAACTTCACTTTTTTGGCAGATTTTCCATTTGAATACATTTTTTCCCATTACAAAGCAAGGGTTAACAGCCAAACAAAACTCAATATTTATGGCCCTGATTCTGTAGTTTACAGAAACACCCCATATGTGGTCGTAAACTGCTGTATGGGCACACGGCAGGGCACAGAAGGAAAGGAATGCCATACTGTTTTTGGAAGGCAGATTTTGCTGGACTGGTTTTTTGACACCATGTCCCATTTGAAGCCCCCCTGATGCACCCCTAGAATAGAAACTCCAAAAAAGTGACCCCATTTTAGAAACTACACCCCTCAAGGTATACAAAACTGATTTTACAAACTTTGTTAACCCTTTAGGTGTTCCACAAGAATTAATGGAAAATAGAGATAAAACTCCAAAAAAGTGACCCTATTTTGGAAACTACGGGATAGGGTGGCAGTTTTGTTGGTACTATTTTAGGGTACATATGATTTTTGGTTGCTCTATATTACACTTTTTGTGAGGCAAGGTGTAACATGAAATAGCTGTTTTGGCACCGTTTTTATTTTTTGTTATTTACAACATTCATCTGACAGGTTAGATCATGGGGTATATTTATAGAGCAGGTTATTATGGACGCGGGGATGTGTCTGCCATATCAGATTTTGGACATGGACAATATTTAAATGAAAATGCATATAATCTGCGTTTTACATACATGGTTGATGTACATGACATTTGTTTTCTGGATCTAAAACTGAGTGGTCTCTCAAATGAGGTGGTATTTACAGAAACCTATGGGAAAGAAATGGTGGGCAATTCCATTTCACGTGCGAATAGTCATCATCCAGTATACACTATGAGGGTCCATTCACACGTCCGCTATTCTGTTCCGCATTTTGCGGAACGGAATTGCGGACCCATTCATTTCTATGGGGCGACACGATGTGCTGCCCGGATCCGGAAATGCAGACCCGCACTTCCGGGTCCGCATTTCCGTTCCCGAAAAAAATAGAACATGTCCTATTCTTATCCGCAATTGCGGACAAGATTAGGCATATTCTATTTAGTGCCGGCGATGTGCCGTCCGCAAAATGCGGAACGTACATTGCCAGTGTCTTTGTTTTGCGGATCCGTGGATTATTATATGATGACGAGATTCTGTACAACACTTTGAAAAAACGGCTGTAGAATAGTGTCTAGAAGAGCACCCACTCTTGCCAGTTCTCTTCCCCCCCCCCCCCTCATTATTTATATCTAAGAACAAAAATTCACAGGTTACTTGGATTAAATATAAGGGTTTTACAAAGTGCGGTAATCATTTGTGCAAAACATGCAATTTTGTATGTGTAAGGCCTCATGCACACGGTCGTGCCGTTTTTTGAGGTCCGCAACCGATCTTTAGACTTAACACCAGAGTACCTACAGGTTTAAATCAGTGATCAGGATCATGGATTGCTGATGAAGTGCATATGGTTCTATTGCCTATTTGTTTTAAATGTATAGCCTTGTCTCATGTCTGTCCCTGTACACATTGTGCGTTTTTTCTTTGTTTCCTTGTTTGTTTGTTTTTCCATATTTTATGATATATCTATGTACATTATTGATCTTGTGTTTCTAACAAGAGGATATATGAGGATGCCGGGACAACTTGAAAAAGAATGTATATAGATTCGGCTATAAAAGTTTTTAGTTCACATTGTATGGGACAACAGGTGGATTGCTGCTGGAGGGTTAATTGTAGTTCTGTGTCTCCACCTCCCATTTCATGGGGGGTTGGGATGTGGAGCTTTGAATTTCCCTGTCCGGTAGACATCATTGTTACGACTAAGAACATTGTTGTCCGAAACGCGTAAACTATCGCTTGCTGTATGGATTTGTCTGCACTTGGATATTTGTTACAAGAATAAAGAGGAAGTTCATATGAAAAGCACAGTGCCGGAACTGTTTTTTTCTGTTTACTTGCTCCGTCTTCTCACCGTTTTGCACGCCCATGTCCAGTTGATTGACGTCCGAGCTCTCCTCTGTGCCCGTAAAATCCCTCGCCTGTGTAACATCCCAGAGTATGTCACTAAAACTCTGTTCCCCTGCTTCATGATGTTAACGTGTAAATGTGTTAACATCCTGTGTAATATGACATTGCATTTATATTATCTGGATTTACTGGGACTGTTAAATATGTATATGCTGTAATTCTTGATGTACACCAGCAGGTGGCAGCAATATGTAGGCAGTCTACAGTTAGTTAGTATACCTAGACTGGAATATACCATTCCAGGCTAGCTTCCCCCTATCTGAGGAGGAGTGGAATGTTCCCACATCCTACTTCAGAGGGAGGAAAGAAAGTTCTAGGCAGTGTACCAGCCACCCCCTGTTGGGGTAGGCTGTGTGAATAGGAGCTCCCAGAAACAGGGAACCCAACCAAGGATTCAAGCCTCTGCTGAGGCCCAAGATCAACCTTCCCAGCCTGAGTCCCTTACCTCAGCTGGTAGACCAAGAAAGCAGCCCTTCACAGAACTATCAGATCTCCAGGAAGAAACCACCATTCCCTGCGAGTAGTCCTGTAAGTACAGATTCCAAAACAAGGAGAAGATAAGTACCTCCACAGCTAGTCAGACCCATATCAAGCAGACCATAGACAGAGCAGAAGATAGATACCTGCCAGATTCTTAAAGGCGTATGAACCAGATGCAGAATATATATATATATATATATATATATATAATTCCTGCCACATATTGCCAATACCTGCTGGGATCCTAGACTACTGCTGTACATTGTATGGATCTAAAGCTGCATATAATTGCATCAAGTAAAGACAAGTTGGACCCTATTTTCTGTGTGGAATTCCATCATTCATCCATTACTCCTATTGACAGCACTCAATTTTGTTGTATGTGAGCCAGGATACAGGAGTCCAGCCGTACTACAGGTAGGAGACACCGTTGACACAATACAGAGACAATCTCCCCCTCTGGCATTCCTTACCTAGTACGTGAGCTCATACCATCTTAAAAGGCCCTGCTATAGTACCTGCGCAAGCTGCAACTGGGGTCACGAACTTATACACTTATATACTGACCCACTGCATAGCATGCCCACTGACCCAGTGTCCTGCTCATTGCACCTGCGCCGTCCCGTTTAGCATTCGGTGCAGGCGCAGTGAGTGAAGCCGGCAGCAGGAGAGCGTCCTTCACTCACTGCGCCTGCGCCGAATACTAAACGGGACAGCACAGACGCGGGATTTCATGGCCACAGAGGAGAACTAGGACGTCAATCAACTGGACATGGGCGGGCCAAAAGGTGAGAAGACGGAGCCTTTAGGTGCTGCAGCAACGCCCGACTAGCACCTAGAGGCTCATTAGCATATTATAAAAGTCTTTCTTTTGAGGGAACGGCGGCAGGCGGGGAGATATAAGTCATACAGTTATGTTCTGCTGACATTAGCACATAACGATTTTTCTGATGACAGAAACCCTTTAAGAGAGCTGGAAAGCCAGGTTCCACCCTCTGTAAAGTAGCACTGCCAAGTCTGCTGCCACCCGCTGGGGAACCAGGTTATTACATGAACAATACAAATGCATAGGAAGAAATGCACACTACGTGGAGGACCTGGAATAAAGACAGAAGATGAAATGGTTATTGCATATACCAGGGATGGCTAACCTGCGGCTCTCCAGCTGTTGTAAAACTACAATTCCCACCATGCCCTGCTGTAGGCTGATAGTTGTAGGCTGTCTGGGCATGCTGGGAGTTGTAGTTTTGCAACAGCTGGAGAGCCGCAGGTTGGCCAGCCCTGGCATATACAGACAGAAGCAGGGTGTAGGAGTGGTTATGCCACTTGGGGGCGTTACACATCCTGACCTTCTGTCTGAGCAACGTAACTTCAGTTTTTTGGGTGTAATACAGCCCTAAAGTGCGGTCAGCAATTGAAGTTGCAGGCCAGGTGTCAGCAGATCACTATTTGTCACCAGTCAGGAGATTACAGCAGATGCTGACAAACATCTCATGTCTACGGTAATGGTCTCTCAGTCACGTCCTGTCCATTCCTCTGCTCTGTCCATTCTATGTCTGCTTTCATCTTCATTTTACTTGTCAGTTCTGTCTCAGTTCTGCTATTGCTTCATGGCCGACGCCTAGAGGAGTCATCACTAAATATCTAGTTTTTTATTTTTTTATTTTAGGGAAGGGATCACTTCCTTGTATCAGGGTTAGAGGATAAAGATTTGTGTAAGGCTACATGCACACGACCGTATGTGTTTTGCGGTCCGCAAATTGCGGATCCGCAAAAAAATGGATGACATCCGTATGCCATCCGTTTTTAGTTTTTTTTTGCGGATCCATTGTAACAAAGCCTAAAACGGACAAGGATAAGACATCTTAAGTTATCTTTTTTTTGTGGGGCTACGGAACGGACATACAGATGCGGATAGCACACGGCGTGCTGTCTGCATTTTTTGCAGACCCATTGAAATGAATGTGTCTGCATACTATCCGCAAAAAAAAACGGAACGGACATGGAAACAAACAACATTCATGTGCATGAGGCCTAACACTGTTGTGACTCATTTCCACAAAACAAGTGCTGGTCTGTTCTGCTGAGGATCCACGAAAACCGAAATGTCACAAATGCAAAACTGTGGTTTATAAATCGTAATTTTGTCTCTGCAGCAATGACATTCACCTCGGTATCAGTGCCATGACAATGAGCCTGGGGGCCTCACGGTGTGTCTAGAGACCTATCCCCGGGACTACATTCCAGCTAACATGAAAACAATACTGCTTCAACATTTACTAACACAATCCCGGTTAACTGTTTCTAAATCATAAAGGGTTTCTACTGAGCTGTATAGATTAAGGCTACTTTCATACTTGCGTTTGGTGCGGATCCGTCTATTCAGATAATACAACCGCATTCATCCGTTCAGAACGGATCCGTTTGTATTATCTTTAACATAGCCAAAACGGATCCGTCTTGAACACCATTGAAAGTCAATGAGGGACGGATCCGTTTTCTATTGTGCCAGATTGTGTCAGTGAAAAGGTATCCGTCCCCATTGACTTACATTGTGTGTCAGGACCAGGGCTCCAGATGGCGACCAAAATGGTCGCCAATGCGACTTAGAATTTACAAATGGCGACAAGACTTTTTAGTCTTGTCGCCATTTGCGACTAGATCCGCCACCGCAGCTCTGCAGTTGAATACAGCGGCGGGCACAGGAGATGATAGTTCTCTGCTCCGCCGCCGATGTTCTTCTCAGCAGCGCAGTGGAGAAGGAGTCTCCCTCCCCCTGTGCTGCTGCCCCCGCCGCTGTCAATAAGAAGAGAGATGGGAGGAGGAGGGGAGGAGCTGTGGCCACTGCGCCACCAATGAAGAAAACTGACCTGTAATACAAATACAGGAGGCGGGTGCTGGAATCAAATAGCCGGCACCCGACCTTTGTGACAGGGAGCTGCGATCAGCTGCAGTTGAGTTAACCCTTCAGGTGCGGTACCTGAGGGGTTAACTGTTGCTGATCGCAGCTCCCTGTCACAGAGGTCGGGTGCCGGCTATTTGATTCCGGCACCCGCCTCCTGTATTTGTATAAGAAACATTGGTGGCACAGTGCGCCCCCCCAACACCCCAGTATAAGAAACATTGGTGGCTCAGTGGGAAGTGCCAATGAGGGTTAAAAAAATTAACTCACCTCCTCCAGTTGATCGCGTAGCTGCCGGTCTCCTGTTCTTTCTTCAGGACCTGTGGTGACGTCACTGAGCTCATCACGTGGTCCATTACCATGGTGATGGATCATGTGATGTATCATGTGATGAGCACAGTGATGTCACCACAGGTCCTTTGACAGGTCCTGAAGAAAGAAAAGGAGACGATCAATTGGAGGAGGGGAGGTAATTTTTTTAATTTATTTTTTAACCCTCATTGGCACTGACCACTGCGCCACCAATGTTTATTATATTGAGGGGGGGGGGCGCACTGCGCCACCAATGTTTGTTATATTGGGGGGGCGCACTGCGCCACCAATGTTTATTATACTGGGGTGTTGGGGGGGCGCACTGCGCCACCAATGTTTATTATATTGGGGGGGTGCACTGTGCCACCAATGTTTATTATACTGGGGTGTTGGGGGGCGCACTGCACCACCAATGTTTGTTATATTGGGGGGGCGCACTGCGCCACCAATGTTTATTATACTGGGGTGTTGGGGGGGGCACACTGCACCACCAATGTTTATTATATTGGGGGGGTGCACTGTGCCACCAATGTTTATTATACTGGGGTGTTGGGGGGCGCACTGCACCACCAATGTTTATTATATTGGGGGGCGCACTGCACCGCCAATGTTTATTATATTGGGGGGGTGCACTGTGCCACCAATGTTTATTATACTGGGGTGTTGGGGGGCGCACTGCACCACCAATGTTTATTATATTGGGGGGGCGCACTGCACCACCAATGTTTATTATATTGGGGGGGGCGAACTGCGCCAATGTTTATTATATTGGGGGGGGCGCACTGCGCCACCAATGTTTATTATACTGGGGTGTTGGGGGGGCGCACTGCGCCACCAATGTTTATTATATTGGGGGGGCGCACTGCGCCACCAATGTTTATCATACTGGGGTGTTGGGGGGGCGCACTGCGCCACCAATGTTTATTATATTGACCTTCTACTATGCATTCTGTATTAAAGAGTGCTATTATTTTCCCTTATAACCATGTTATAAGGGAAAATAATACAGTGAATAGACTTTCATCCTAGCAACCATGCGTGAAAATCGCACCGCATCTGCACTTGCTTGCGATTTTCACGCAGCCCCATTAACTTCTATGGGGCCTGCGTTGCGTGAAAAACGCAAAACATAGAGCTTGCTGCGATTTTCACGCAACGCACAAGTGATGCGTGAAAATCACCGCTCATGTGCACAGCACCATAGAAGTGAATGGGTCCGGATTTAGTGCGGGTGCATTCCGGTATTTTGAATGCCAGATCTGCCACTAATACATTCCTATGGGGAAAAATGCTGGATCCGGCATTCAGGCAAATCTTCAGTTTTTTTCGCCGTAGATAAAACCGTAGCATGCTGTGGTTTTATCTTTTGCCTGATCAGTCAAAATGACTGAACTGAAGACATCCTGATGCATCCTGAACGGATTGCTCTCCATTCAGAATGCATGGGGATATGCCTGATCAGTTCTTTTCTGGTATAGAGCCCCTAGGACGGAACTCTATGCCGGAAAAGAAAAACGCTAGTGTGAAAGTACCCTAAAATATTAAGTTTAAATCCCCCCTTTCCCAATTTTACATATAAAATACACTGCTCAAAAAAATTAAGGGAACACTTAAACAACACAATGTAACTCCAAGTCAATCACACTTTTGTGAAATCAAACTGTCCACTTAGGAAGCAACACTGAGTGACAATCAATTTCACATGCTGTTGTGCAAATGGGATAGACAGGTGGAAATTATAGGCAATTAGCAAGACGCCCCCAATAAAGGAGTGGTTCTGCAGGTGGTGACCACAGACCGCTTCTCAGTTCCTCTGCTTCCTGGCTGATGTTTTGGTCACTTTTGAATGCTGGCGGTGTTTTCACTCCAGTGGTAGCATGAGACTGAGTCTACAACCCACACAAGTGGCTCAGGTAGTGCAGCTTATCCAGGATGGCACATCAATGCGAGCTGTGGCAAGAAGGTTTGCTGTGTCTGTCAGAGTAGTGTCCAGAGCATGGAGGCGCTACCAGGAGACAGGCCAGTACATCAGGAGACGTGGAGGAGGCCGTAGGAGGGCAACAACCCAGCAGCAGGACCGCTACCTCTGCCTTTGTGCAAGGAGGAACAGGAGGAGCACTGCCAGAGCCCTGCAAAATGACCTCCAGCAGGCCACAAATGTGCATGTGTCTGCTCAAACGGTCAGAAACAGACTCCATGAGGGTGATATGAGGGCCCGACGTCCACAGGTGGGGGTTGTGCTTACAGCCCAACACCGTGCAGGACGTTTGGCATTTGCCAGAGAACACCAAGATTGGCAAATTCGCCACTGGCGCCCTGTGCTCTTCACAGATGAAAGCAGGTTCACACTGAGCACATGTGACAGACGTGACAGAGTCTGGAGACGCTGTGGAGAACGTTCTGCTGCCTGCAACATCCTCCAGCATGACCGGTTTGGCATTGGGTCAGTAATGGTGTGGGGTGGCATTTCTTTGGAGGGCCGCACAGCCCTCCATGTGCTCGCCAGAGGTAGCCTGACTGCCATTAAGTACCGAGATGAGATCCTCAGACCCCTTGTGAGACCATATGCTGGTGCGGTTGGCCCTGGGTTCCTCCTAATGCAAGACAATGCTAGACCTCATGTGGCTGGAGTGTGTCAGCAGTTCCTGCAAGACGAAGGCATTGATGCTATGGACTGGCCCGCCCGTTCCCCAGACCTGAATCCAATTGAGCACATCTGGGACATCATGTCTCACTCTATCCACCAACGTCACGTTGCACCACAGACTGTCCAGGAGTTGGCAGATGCTTTAGTCCAGGTCTGGGAGGAGATCCCTCAGGAGACCGTCCGCCACCTCATCAGGAGCATGCACAGGCGTTGTAGGGAGGTCATACAGGCACGTGGAGGCCACACACACTACTGAGCCTTTTTTTGACTTGTTTTTAGGACATTACATCAAAGTTGGATCAGCCTGTAGTGTGTTTTTCCACTTTAATTTTGAGTGTGACTCCAAATCCAGACCTCCATGGGTTGAAAAATTAGATTTCCATTTTTTTTATTTTTGTGTGATTTTGTTGTCAGCACATTCAACTATGTAAAGAACAAAGTATTTCAGAAGAATATTTAATTAATTCAGATCTAGGATGTGTTATTTTTGTGTTCCCTTTATTTTTTTGAGCAGTGTATATAAACAATAAATAAATAAACATATTACATAGCGCTGTCCAAACTATTAAATTATTAAAAAATATCTCCTATGCGGTGAGCATTCGCCATTTCTTAGTCACCTTGTCACCCCAAAAAATAGGATAGGACTGTTCTATTATGGGCCGAATGTTTCATAAAATGCGAAATGCACACGGCTTTTTTTGGTGTGTTTTTTTTTTGCGCGGTATTGAGAATCACAATACTTTTTTATGGTGACGAAAGCGAATCAAAATTTTGGTATCAAAACAACCCTACGCCGATCTAATCGGCGTAGTGCTGTCACGATACCAAAATTTTGATTCGGTTTCGACTAAAAATTTGATTTGGCTCCTAAATTTTTCAGCAGCCAATGGCTACTAGGTATTTTTTTTAGTCTGGAGCACTGAGGACGGATCCGTTTGCTTCCGCATCGTCAGGCAGACGTCAAAACGCTGCAAGCAATGTTTTTCGTGTCCGCCTCCAAAGCAGAATGGAGACGGAACGGAGGCAAACTGATGCATTCTGAGCGTATCCTTTTCCATTCAGAATGCATTAGGGCAAAACTGATGCGTTTTGGACCGCTTGTGAGAGCCCTGAACGGATCTCACAAATGGAAACCATAACTCCAGTGTGAAAGTAGCCTAACAGGTCAGCCAGTTTCATAGGTGCAAATCTGCTGACAGATGGCCAATTTTGTGTATTTGGTGCACTTTTGTAAATTTGTCTGAAGACCGTCTGCAAAGTGACACTTTTTTTTGTGAGTGTGCTATTGCACTCTGCTGCAGACGTTCCACCTCTTTTTAGAGCAAATTTCCTATATTGTCCAGCAGGGGGAGTGTTTCTCCACTTGTCTTCTGACAATTATATACAAGAAAATCGCAGTATACTGATGGTTGTAGTCTGATTCCCAAGCCTGTAACTGGAGGACAAAATAGGCAGCGATTTAATAAGCCATGCATCAGTGAGCCGTCACATTGAGAAGATCTCCAAAGCATAAGAACGTCAGCTGCCGCAGGTAAGTGGGTGCTCACCTGACAGCGGGTTAACCAGAGGGTAAGAATGCCCACTATCTGTGGCTCCTTGTACAGGTGAAACTCGGAAAATTAGAATAACGTGCAAAGTTCATTTATTTCAGTAATGCAACTTAAAAGCTGAAACTAACATATGAGATAGACTCATTACATGCAAAGCGAGAGGTTTCAAGCCTTTATTTGGTATAATTGGGATGATTATGGCTTACAGCGGACCGCAAAAACGGAACGGTCGTGTGCATGAGACCTTACTGAAATAAATGGACTTTTACACGATATTCTAATTTTACGAGTTTCACCTGTATTACAGATCGGATTTCTGGGCTAGTCTGTGATGACTGATGTAGTAAATAGCACTGAGGATATCAAGTGTATTTTGTTTGACTTCAGATGCCAGTTTTTCAGATTGTATTATAGGGATATGTTGACACAAATCTGACAAGTATTTACTAGACTCTCCATGGTAGATATCCAAGGCTGATACTCAGATTTCTGCTGCGGATGTGGAGTTTGATGTGCCATAGACCCACACAATCTTTATGCCTAATTCATATATTTTTCAGCAGAAAGCCAACATTCATACCGGAAACCTGACAGATTCCATTATAGGGAAGGGAGAGGTGACAGGTCCTGGTGGTGTCCATCTATGCCAGATACGGTAATTCTAGTAGTCTGCTCTTCTGCCGGAACAGACTACGTGAATACTGTAATGCAGATGTGGACATAGCTTTAAAGGGGTTGTCTCATGTCTCACAATAGTTGTGACGTCACGGCCTAGTGTAAGCAGCAAGAAGGCTGCGGCACTCACTGAAGCACCGTGCCTTCTCAAACAGCTGATCGGCGGATCCCCGCTGATCAGATACTGATGACATATCCAGAGGATGGGTCATCAGTTACAAATAGTCAGATAACCCCTTTAAGGAGGGCTATTTGCCATGCTACAATTCCAAACAAAGAGGAAGTTAAGTAGCCAGGACATAAAACCATCCCCTATTATATCTAACTAGACATTATGCCCGTTACAAAAACAGGCGCTAGAATTGGCCGGGGCGCAGAGCAATCATCACACCGCGTTCCATGGACGGCGTGGGGGACGGCGTTGAGCAGCCGGCGCTCGGGGTGTGGTCGTGCGGATGGCGTGTGGGGGCGGTGTTGATCGTGACTGGTGGCTGTGGCTGGTGGCACTGACTGATGGCTGAGACGGCTGGCACTGACTGATGGCTGAGACGACGGGCACTGTGACTGATGGCTGAGATGGCTGGCACAGACTGGTGGTGCTGAGACCACTGGCAGCAACTGGTGGCCAGTACTGATGGCAGCAGCAGCTGCTGTATCTGTGTCTGACAAGACTGTAATGGCGGCTCTTCTGCTTCATTTAATGGCGGCGCTCAAACTGACACAGCACACCATAATAATGGTGCGCTGCTGTAGGCGGTCCGAGCGGCGGGTGGTGAGCCCTGTGTTTATTGGCCACCCCAATTGTGGGCGGTACCGGCGGCATGTAGGACAGCGCTGTAGCTGTGGGCGGTTCAGGAGGCCTGAGGTGCAATGTGTTTTTATTGGCCGCCGGCGTACTAATGTGGGCGGTCTGGGTGGCCGCCGCAATTGTTGGCGGTACCTGCGGCGTGTGGGGCGGCTTTGATGTTACCGCACTGTTGCTGTGGGCGGTTCAGGATGCCTGAGGTGCACCGCGTTTCTATTGGCTGGCAACGCGATGATGTGGGAGGTCCGGACGGCTGTATGGTGCACTGCGATTCTATTGGTTGGAGCATCGCGCATTTAACTTCGGCACACATGCACGGACACAGCGCAGGCACAGAGGGATTTTATTATATAGAATTTTTTTAAAAGACACACAACACTAATATAGGTTGTTAATACAAACTAAAAGTTTGATAGGAGTGTCTGTTTAATGTCTTATCAGGGCTGGTTGTTAAGAAGTTAGACGATAACATGCTGACTTCTTACAGTCACCACTAGAGGGAGCTTAGGAGACTTCTGTGTACAGTTTTATTGAGTTCAGTATATTACAGTTAGCAGAGTTGTGGAAGATCCAATAAATGTAATTTATCGATCACAACCTGCTTCCCTGGTGCCTTTGACTGACATCGGTACTAACATCAGTCTGAAATGCAGACATGAGCACCACATATAATATGAAGGAAGAAACCCAGCCTTGGTGCAATAGGAAAGTGAGGTCTGGTCTCCAGGGGGCATCGATGTCTACTATTGTTAGGGATCTGTGGCTGAAATAGGAGTATATGTGACTGATACTTGAACTCTGAGGGGACCTGACATTGGGACAGAAGTTTCTAGTACTATAGAGGCATCTATGACTGGAATGGGGGCATCTGAGGTAATGTAGGAGGATCTGTGACTGAAATGAGGCTCCTGTGGTTTTCTCCATAGACTTCAATGCAGGGGCGTAACTACCATAGCGGCAGACCATGCAACTGCTATGGCCCAGGGCAAGAGGGGGCTCAGTTGAGATCTCCTCCTCTTCTACTGGGGGTGAAAACTTGGTCAGGACTCTACCCTCTAAAGAAACAACATTTAGCAAACGAGGCAGTGGAAAAAAATGGTGCAAGGGTGATTGAAAAAGGTTTAGGCGGAAACCCCCCTGTCCTGTGTGGAGGGCCTGCTTTGATCCTTGCTATGGGGCCCTTACTACTCTATGTACACCACTGCTTCAATGGGTTGTTAAAATAAACAGAAAATCTGCAACAAAAATGGCATAAAAAACACAAATGCATAAAAAACACAATAAGGCTAGTAGCGGCAGCCGTCTCCGGCAGGCTGTTCGGGCTGGTGAACAGCCTGCCGGGTCCGCTAGTGCACGCGTGCCACCGGAGGTCCGCTCCGGCCCCATTAATTATAATGGGGGCGGGCCGGAGTTCCAGAGGCAGCACGGCAAACATGCCAAGAGGCGGCCGGAATAAAACTACGACATGGATCCAGTAGGCTGTTCACTCGCCGGAACAGCCTGCCGGAGAAGGCTGCCGCTTGTGTGAAACTAGCCTAAATAGTGTGTATTTATGTATGTTTTTGTCACTGTTTGGGCCCATTCAGACGGCCATAGTGCTTTGCGGATCCGCAATTTGCAACCACAATAGAAAATGCCTATTCTTGTCCGCAATTGCGGACAAGAATAGGACATGTTCTATCTTTTCTGTGGAGCGGTACGGAATAATGGATGCGGACAGCAAATGAAATAAATAGATCCGCAGACCTTCCGCAAAATTGCGGAATGGGTGCGGAACCGTTCATACAGCTGTGTGAATGAACCCTTTTTATGAGGTTTTCATGCACATTTTCTGCATACAAATCTGCAATGTGTGCAGGTACACCAACACATGTGGCTTTTGATTCAGTTTTGGTGCGGATTTTCTGCATGTTTACCCTCACCCGTGTGCACGTAGCATAAGGGTATGTTCACACAGCTCCAATCCACTGCAGATTTGTAATTTGGTGGTGGTTTTAGATTCGTTTTTTCGAGAGTTTTAGAAGAGTTGAGGTTTCCCTGCTTCCCATTGACTTCTATGCATATCTGCAAATCTGCTTTATGGCCTACTGCATACGGCCATATCCGCAGATCTGATAAATACAGATGTGTGCATCTACACCCCAGAGAGTGTTACCACTACTGCATCCTGCTACTCTCTTTAATGGTCTAACACAATGTCATCTTGTGTATTTATTCGAGGTTCACCACACTGTGCATTTCTAATGTTATGCAACTGTTATGTTCAAATGTAATGTGCCTGGTTCACCAGCAGGTGGCAGCAAAAATGGCAGAGCTATCTTAAATAGAACCCCCCTCTAACCCCTCCTCTGTGGAGGAGTGGGCTAGTACCACTTCCTGCAGGAAGGGTGGGGATTAGGGAGAGTTAGTCTAGCTTACCCCCTGCCAGGGGAAGGTGTGAAAGTGCCCAAGCCAGCCAGAGCACCCTCAGCTCTGCTGGCCATGGAGGCCAAAGCTTAGAAATTCAGGAGCCAGGAGGAAAGTATCCCTGGCCTAATCTAGAGACAGACCATACAAAGAGAAGTGCAGCATACAGAAAAAGCTGAGTTATACAGTACAGTACAACAGAGCCAGAGAGAAACAGATGTAGCAGAGTGGAGTTTGCCTGCCAGTTTTAATGCTAAAGCCTGCTGGTACCAAGACAAAGCCTATAAACAGTTTGAAGAAATGTTTATGCAAAATAAGGCTACATGCACACGACCATATAGGTTTTGTGGTCCGCAAAAAAAAACGGCTGACATCCGTATGCCATCCGTGTTTTTTTTTTTGCGGATCCATTATAACAATGCCTAAAACGGACAAGAATAGGACATGTTCTATTTTTTTTTCAGGGCATACTGATACGGACAGCACACGGTGTGTTGTCCGCATTTTTTGCGGACCCATTGAAATTAATGGGTCCGCATCCTATCCGCAAAAAAAACTGAACTGACACGGAAACAAACAACGTTTGTGTGCATGTAGCCTTAAGCTGCCGTTCAACTACATACATGGTCTGGACTGAATCTTTCTTTCAAATCCCTCAACTATTTATTTCTTCAGAACCAAAGCCTGGGGTCCAGCCGTATCCATGTAGGAGCACCGTGACACACAGAGAGAGACATTTTAGGCCACACTATACCACTCGGCATTCCTAAACCTTGTCACGCGTTTTTATATAGAGGGCCCTAGGGGGAGGCGCCCGTTGCATATCCCTCAATTTTCATGGGGCCTACTTTCAAAAAGCCTATTAAAAATGGACAAGAATAGGACAGGTTCTATCATTTGCGGCCCAGCTGCACAGATGTGGACAGTACACGGATGGCATCCTTGTGCTGTCCATCTTTTTTTGCGGGGACCCCTAAAAATGAACAGGTCCGTGTGAGATCTGCAAAAAATACGGTCATGTGCATGAGGCCTAAGAGGCATTTTTCAAATCAGCTACTGAGAAAACCTCTACCATTTTTAGGCTACATTCACACTACCGTATTTTGTTTCCGTGTCTGTTCCATTCTTTTTGCGGATTGGATGAGGAGCCATTCATCTCAATGGGTCTGCAAAAAATGCGGACAGCCCACTGTGTGCTGTCCGCATCTGCAGAACGCAAAACACATATGGTCGTGTGAATGTAGCTTTTTTTCGTATACGGAACCATTCATTTCAATGGTTCGCCGAAAAACTAAATTTCCTCCGTATGCATTCCGTTTCTGTATTTCCGTTTTTCCGTTCCGTTCAAAGATAGAACATGTCCTATTATTGCCTGCAAATCACATTCCGTGGCTCCATTCAAGTCAATGGGTCCGCAAAAAAAACGGAACACATATGGAATGTACTCCATATGTCTTCCGTATCCGTTCCGTTTTTGCAGAACCATCTATTGAAAATTTTATGCCCAGCCCAATTTTTTCAATGTAATTACTGTATACTGTATATGCCATACGCAAAAACGGAACGGAAAAACGGAATGAAACCGGAAACACTACTGAAACAAAAAATGGAAAAACGGATCCGTTAAAAACGGCCCGCAAAACACTGAAAAAGCCATACGGTCGTGTGAACAAGCCCTTATACTGTGTGCACAAGGTAAAGTTTTTACCATTAGAGTCAATGGGGAAACTGTTATGTGGATTTAGTAGCTGATCAGTGGTGTGAACATGCCCTCACAGAGAGCGCTCTTTCCATTGAGGAAGGTAAATGAGCTCATTCCAGTGACATGCCCTGGGATTTTCAGGTTGGAGGCAGGACCTATCAGCAGATAGTCAATTAATTGGCAGATGCAGTACAGGAGCCAGTAAGCGGCCTTTGGTAAACCCCCTGTGCTTTTCAGAAGCTAAGATTAGAATCCTTTTCTGCAGAAGCAGGAAGCCGCTCACACATCTTCCACCTGCCATCTCTGCCTGGAGCCGTGCTGCACCCTGCTCGCAGCTAAGGTAAGGAGAAAAGTTTGCTAAACCGTCCAGTCCATCGTATAAAAATAGGATTTTGATTGACACTTCTGATGTAGCGGTTTGTATGGATGTAGCAGGGTTAACACACAGACTTTATGAGACGTGGTATCTAATTGGTGTACTCCAAGTTCCTGTATTTCTGCTGCTACCTCTATAAACCGTAGTGCCGCCTGCTCTACACGGCTGGTATCGGTGTGCTTCTCTGTGCAAGCGCTTCATGTGTTTTCCGCTTCATTTCCTAACAGTACATGCGTGTTAAAGCCACAATGACCGTGAAGTGTACAGTAAGCACTGGCAATAATGCTAATCTGTATTTATGTAGCGCCAGCGTATTCCGCACGGTTGTGTGCCTGTAGCCTTGGGGTATGTTCACATATGGCAGATTTATTTTGTTGACCATTCTGTGGCTGTTCCAAACATCTGAATGGGGTTGTTTCTGCAGCGTGTGCATGGATTTTTACAAAGCCCAATCAGATGAAACTGATGGGACATGTATGCAACAAGTCTGCCGAGTGTGACATGACAGAAGACGGATGGTTCCTTACTGTAAAATCTGTGGGTCAGCAGCGCAACTAGGGGACATTATGGGTGGTCATATAAATAAAGTGGATCCCATTTAATATTGCGGCTGTGCACAGTAGTAGAGAGGGCATCTCGCTGATCCCACAAAGGGGTAGATTTATCACAAATGGTGTAAAGGAAAACTGACTTGGGGCCCTTGCACACGACCGTAGGCCCTCCGAGTCATACGGTCCGAGAGCGGGCCATATGTATGCATTGATCGTGCGCACGGGAGCACACGGCATCATAGATTACAATGGCGCTGTGCACTCATAAGATCATATGAGTGCGGGACAATAGCCCGACGTGCACAGCATCATTGTAATCTATAATGCTGTGTACTCCTGTGCACACGATCAATGCCGCTCACGGACCGTACGTCTCAGAGGGCATACGGTCGTGTGCAAGGGCCCTTAGGCACACTTCAGTTATTTGATCAGTGATTGTGAGCCAAAACCAGGGGTGAAACCTACACAGAGATGAAGTATAATGACAAGATCTGCACCTGTTTGTTTATGGCTCACAATAACTGAGGTATGAACTCAGCCTTAGTTGCCCATAACAACCAATCAGATTCCACCTTTCATTTTTCAGAGCTCCTTTGGAAAATGAAAGGTGGAATCTGATTGGCTGCTATGGGTAACTAAACCAGTTTTCCTTTACACCAGTTTGGTAAATCTCCCCCAATGACTTCCTTGCAATTATCTAGCCTCCAGCAATCTGAGGACATTCTAGTGGTCATTTACTAAAGCCTCATTCACACAGTCAGTGTTCGGTCAGTGATTTTCATCAGTGATTGTGAGTTAAAACCAGGATTGGAGCCTCCACAGACATAAGGGAAAGATCTGCTCCTGTTCTGTGTTTAGAGCCGCACCTGGTTATGGCTCAAAATCACTGATGGAAATCACTGAACGAACACTGACGTGTGAATGAGACATAAGACTGGCTTTTTATGCCAGTCTTAGATTCCCCCCACACTGCTGTAACATTTGGCCTAGGGCTCATGCACACTGCCATTGCCGTATTACTGCCCGCATACAGGGGGTCCGCAATACACGGGCATTGGCCATGTGCACCACTGATCGCGGACCCAATCATTTCAATGGGTCCGCAATCACAGAGATGCGGAAAGGAGGCACATATCAGAACCCCACAGAAGCACTACGGAGTGTGCTTCCATGGTGTCTCTGCCCGTGCCTCCGTACCACAAAAAAGGAGTGCATGCACTACTTTTTTGCGGTGCGGAGCCCATTTAAGTGAATGGGTCCACGATCCTCATGCAGCTGCCCCACGGCCGTGGGCATGAGCCCTTATTAGGAGCATCTAGGGAAGTCTGTGCGCCTGATGTGAAAACTACTCTAGTCCCAGGCCGGAGTAATTTTTCGTCAACATTTACACCTGACATAAATGTTAGTAAATTTGCCGGGGCCCCAGCATGGCCCCCCAGATACACCCCCGTCCCACCCAACTGTCAAACACAGCATAAAAACAGCCTTGTGCAAATATTGTCGCACAGCCAGTCAAAAAAGGGACTTTTTTATTTTTTATTTATTTATTTATTTACAACTAAAATAGCCTCCCCACCACCAATGTGCATTCTATGGGGGGTCATTCATCAAAGAACGTCCTTTTATGCCTGTCTTTGATAGCGCCTGCGCAGCCGGAGGAAGCACCTAATTTATAACGAGGCGCACCTCCAGCAGTCCGTGCACCTGGAGTGAAAACTACGCCAGTTTTCACTCCTCTTTTAGGCCTGGTTCCAAGCGTAAATGTTAGTAAATTTGCCAAAGCCCTGGCCCCCACCACTCCACCAAGAGGTATGGAAGGCATAAAAACGCCTGTGCAATAAAATTGTCGCATGGGTGTTTAAAAAGTCGCAAAAAAGTCTTGAGATAATATATATATATTTTTTATGATGTTAGTAAAGGGCCCCCTATGTCTGCATATGTTCTGTGTATGTGTGTGTGTGTGTGTATGTGTGTGTATATATATATATATATATATATATATATATATATATATATATATATATATTCCCATTCCCTGCGGTGTCCTATCATTATCTACAGTCAATTATAATGTTTTTTTATTTATTTACAGTAAGAGATTTTATTACATTTGATCCACAACAGATATGAAATGGTTTCTTTATAAGGACGATGAGAGGAATATGATGAAAAATAAAGTGGGTGCCAGATGTTGCGCCTGCTCCTCTGAGGCCCGCGCTGTATAATTACCTCTCCCCTGCACGGTCTTTGTTATTAGCTGCTGTGCTTGGAGATCTATTAAATCCCTGTCAGTATCTTGTTTACCATGTATCAAATATCTTTGTCATCCCTTTCTCCATCATAAGTGCAAAAGTATTTCAAAACTTGATTCAATGCAGCAAAAATAAGTTGCTGAAATTTCAGAAAATCATTTCCATACATAAAGCACAAAGATTTTCTGCTGTTGTGGATTTTCGTGGCGCAAATCTGCAGCGTTATACAGTACCAGCAAAGAAAATGGGGCGCCTTTACTACGGACTTGCGTCTATTTTAGGCGTAAAATAGTTGCAAGTCCCCTTTTTTTTACCTGGCCGTGTGACTATTTAGTCGCACGCCTGGTTTTAAGCTGTGTCCGCCACTTAGATGTGACGGGGACGTGTCGGGACTCCCGCCCCGGCAGATTTTGTAACATTTAAACCTGGAAACAGGTGTAAATGTTAGCGAAAAACTATGCTAGCCTGGGGCTGACATAGTCTTTATGTCAGGCGCAAGGACAGCGACAGATGCGCACGCCTCATCATAAGGCCTCATGCACATGACCGTTGTGTGTTTTGCGGTTTGAAAAACACAGACGTTTTGCGGAACAGCACGGATAGCCATTGATATAACTGCCTATTCCTGTCCGCAAAACGACAAGAATAGGACAGGTTATATTTTTTTGCGGACCACGAAACTGAGCAAAGGATGCGGACAGCCCTTTTCACACAAACGATACAGATTGGCTCCAGATGCTTTCAGGCTGCGTTCAGTGAAACTCGCACCATTTTAGCAAGTTCAGACAGTTTTTTGTCTGCGATTGCATTCAATTCTTAAGTTTGTTTTTTTTTCTGCGCGAGTGCAATGCGTTTTGATGCGTTTTTCACGTGCGTGAAAAAAACTGAAGGTTTTCAAACATCTGTTTGCAACCATCAGTTAAAAAACGCATTGCATCCGCACTTGCTTGCGGATGCAATCCGTTTTTCACTAAAGCCCCATTCACTTCTATGGGGCCAGGGCTGCCTGAAAAACTGATGCATGAAAAAAAATGCTCATGTACACAGACCCATTGAAATGAATGGGTCAGGATTCAGTGCGGGTGCTATACATTCACTTCACGCATCGCACCCACGCGGAAAGCTTTTGAGAAAGGGGCCTTATATCATCTATATTCTATAGAGTCTTGGTTTTAATCAAAGAAGTGGCAAGTGATTGGCTCCAAAGGTTTTTTTCTTCTGGTCCTTTGGGGGCCCACTAAGGTATCAAAGCCTGGGCCACCGAAAGCACCTCTGGTCCTCTGGTGGACTATTCCAAACCTGGTGCACCTAGGATTTTTTCTGTATTTTTTTTTTTTTTTTTTTTACTGTAAAATTGCCAGGTCCAGATGTTACCTGAATGTCTAAGGGAAATATGAATCACAGAACACACAAGTATTTTTAGGTGGCATCTTTTGAATCTCTGGCATTTGTTTTAAAACACAGCATATGAAATCTCTGGCATTTTTCTGGTGTTTTGACAGACTGCCAAGACCTGGGCCTCTTTCACACGGCCGTCACGTGTGAGGGTCCGATAAGATGTGGGTGCGTCGCGGGAAAATGTGCGATTTTCGCGAGTGCAAAGTGTTTTAATGCGTTTTGCACGTGCGTGAGAAAAATCAGCATGTTTGGTACCCAGACCCGAACCCGGACTTCTTCACAGAAGTTCGGGTTTGGGTTAGGTGTTGTGTAGATTTTATTATTTTCCCTTATAACATGGTTATAAGGGAAAATGATAGCATTCTTAATACAGAATGCTTAGTAAAATAGGGATGGAGGAGTTAAAAAAAATAAAATAAAAATAATTTAACTCACCTTAATCCACTTGTTAGCCAGCCGGAATCCTCTGCCGCAAGTGTGAAAGTACCCTTAGGCCTCTTGCACACAAACGTGTGCTGGCCGTGCCTATGCTGTGGACCGCAACCAGCAACTTGGCCAGGTGACGCCGCCTCCACATTCTCATGCCATTGGTCCTGTGACCATGTCCACCTCTGCCTCCTCATCCTCCACTGCAGGGACAATTCACAGTGCTCCTCCAGCATACCACATGTGCAGGGTATGGCGGTGTCACACTGTTCTACACCTCGTTTGCCTGGGCGAACGGAGTCATACAGGGGAGGAACTGCTCTGTATCCTTCATCAGGAAATGGAATCCTGGCTTTCTCCGCGACAACTCAGAATCGTAACCATGTTGACCAACAACGGGAAGAACATGGTGTCGGCGCTGCATCAAGGAGGGCTGAGGCATGCGCCCTGCATGGCACACGTGTTCAATCTGGTTGTCAAGCGGTTCCTGAAGTCTTCCACCCATCTGCAAGACATCCTAAAAATTGTCAGGAAACTTTGCATGCACTTCAGCCACTTGTACACCACCAAGCACAGCCTCCTTGAGCTGCAGCGGCAGAACGGGGTCCCCCAACATAGGCTGATATGCGACATTTCCACTCGTTGGAATTTCCCCCTCAAAATGTTGGACCGACTATACGAACAGAGAGAGGCCATAAACGATTTCTTGATGATCCAAGCGGACAGGAGTACTCCCCTGTGTAACTTCGATGTCAGCCAGTGGCCGCTCATGCGTGACACCTGCCATTTGCTCAGGCCCTTTGAGGATGCCACTTTATTTGTCAGTCTCCAGGACTACGGGATGAACACTGTCATTTCACTGCTTCATAGCCTGGAACAGATGCTGGTACATCTGGCTGGTCGGGGGCCTGGAGACGTGCCACATGAGAAGGAGGACATTGGAGCACTAGCAATGTTTAGCGAAATGGGGGTTTTTTCTACATAGGTGACAGAAGAGGAGGAGCAAGAGGGAGATGAGGAAGACGAGGCAGATGACCCAGGCATACCGTGGCAGTATGCAGTGGAGATGGAGGCAGGGAGTCCCTCTGAGTCACTTGCGCAAATGGCCCGATGCATGCTCACTTGCTTGGGTAGTGACAGCCGAATTGTCACCATTCGGCAGAGGGATGACTTCTGTCGATCCACCTTGTTGGACCCTCACTATCGGTCCAAAATGGGGGCCTTTTTTTACACCCGCTGAGAGGAGGACAAACTGAACTACTATAGAGACATCCTATGTAGTCAGTTGACTGCTGCCTATCTGCGACATGTCTATCCTCTCGCAAGTCTGACCAGGGGGCACCTCTGCTCTCACGTTCCTCTGCCATGGCTACGGAGGGGGAAGGGGGTAGGAGCAGTACCAGTTCCATCAGCAGCAGCTTAAGGCTACTTTCACACTGGCGGATCAGTTTTGCTCTAATGCATTCTGAATAGAAAAGGATCCGCTCAGAATGCATCAGTTTTCCTCCGTTCCGTCTCCATTCCGCTTTAGAGGCTTGCACCGTTTTGGTGTCAGTCTGACGAAACTGAGCCAAACAGATCTGTTCTGACACACAATGTAAGTCAATGGGGATGGATCCATTTTCTATGACACAATCTGGCACAATAGAAAACTGATCCGTCCCCATTGACTTTCAATGGTGTTCAAGACTAATCCGTCTTGATTATGTTAAAGAGAATACAAACGGATCCGTTCTGAACGGATGGAGATGTTTGTATTATCTGAACGGATCCGTCTGTGCAGATCCATAACTGATCCGCACCAAACGCAAGTGTGAAGGTAGCCTAAGTCCAGAGTCAATAATGAGCAGCTTTCTTAATCTGCCTAGTGAAGAAACTACTCACCAGCAGCATCTAGACCTGGAGCAGAACCTGAACCAGTAGGTGGTGGCATACTTGGACAGTACCCTGCCACCCTACATTGAAGATCTACTGGGCAGACAAACTGGATTTGTGGCCGCAACTGGCTGAGTTTGCCCTGGAAAAGCTGTCCTGCCCAGCCAGTAGTGTGGCATCAGAGCGGGTGTTTAGTGCGACGGGGGCCATAGTTCCCCCAAGGTGAACTCGCCTGTCCACCCAAAATGTGAAAAGACTGACCTTTTGTCAAGATGAATCAGGCATAGATCAGCCAGGATTTCCACCCACCAATGCCTGATGCATCAGATTAGATCATCCATGCTGCCTCACCCAAACCTTGACAAAAGAGACCGGTTTCTTCTGGCTACCTGCCTCAGCTACTATTCTGATGCTGCCATGCGCCTGATGCCACACATCTGATGCCATGTTGTCATGCCCGGCTCTGACTATGTGTGGAGGTCGGCCAGAATAGCAGCACGTGTTTAGTGTTTGTTTTGGAGTCGTGCTGGATCCGCCTCCCATCAGGTGCACTGGGTGGGGTCATTAGTTTAAAACCCTTTAGTGACCAAGCACATTTTTAAAAAATTGCATTCCAAGAGCTAGAACTTTTTTGTTTTTTCATAAATGTACTTATAGGAGGTCTTATTTTTTGCAGGACAAGTTCTAGTTTTTAATACACCATTTTAAGTACATGTAATGATTGATTAAAGCCAGCCGTTTAGCTAAAACCCCCTTTGTTTACGTCAGTAAAAACACTTATGGGTGGTCACTAGGGGGTTAAATGGCTCTCAATTCCAGTGCTCTGAGCGGGTTATAGAAATCAGTCTGGCCTAGGAAGGAAGGAAGGAAGGTTTTCTGTCCCAGCTTTGATAAGATAAGTGTGGTTTCTGTTTTTGTTGTTTGTTGTTTGCTGTTTTAGTGGTGTTTGTGTCATCTCTCCCTTCCAGGTTCTGTGCGAGCAGGCTGCTCCTATTTCCCCTTTTCACCATCTCAGGGAATTTAGGGTGTATTAGCCCAGGCACGAGGACACAGCATTCCTACCACCAAGGTCTGCCTGTGGGCTGAGCAGTGCAGGGAGAGAGGTCAGGTATAGCTAGGAGGTGACCCTTCCCCTGCTTCTCGCTCAGAGCCTGGTTGTTGGTTTTTCTGTGTGTCTGAGTGCTTGTCCACCGTGACATTATAACCCGCCCAAACTTTGACTGTCATTGCTCAGCGGTTTTGTGATGGCGTCAATTGAAGCGTTAGTTGACCGCATGCAGGGGCTATCCCTAGAGGTTGCGGAGCTACGTGGTTCGGTCAAACGGTGTCAGAATGCTCTGGCATCAGGTGCAGGTCAAATTTGTGTGGAGCCTAAAGTGGCTCTTCCTGATCGATTTTCAGGGGGTACGGATGACTTTATCCGTTTTAGAGAATCCTGCAAATTGTATTTTCGGCTGCGTCCATCGTCAGGTGATGAGAGTCAGAGGATAGGAATAATCACTTCTCTGCTTAAAGGGGACACGCAATCCTGGGCCTTTTCTCTGCCACCCGGTTCTCGGTGGAGGAATTTTTTTAAGGCTCTGGGATTAATCTACGATGACCCAGATCGGGTCTCGATGGCTGAATCGAGGTTATGTAATTTATTTCAGGGTAGACATACTGCAGAGGCTTACTGTGTTGAGTTTAGGAGATGGGCTACGGAATCAGAGTGGAATGATCCCGCGTTACGTAGTCAGTTTTGTCAAGGGTTATCTGAGAGATTGAAGGATGCCCTTGCTTTTCATGAATACCCAGACTCTTTGGAGAATGCCATGTCTTTAGCAGTACGGTTAGATGGACGTATCAGAGAAAGGTGTAGGGCTCCCTCCGCGCAAGGGATCCCTTCTGCGAGTGGTTTCGTCTCTACTACCTCCCCGGGTGATGTTACAGGTAACTCTGGGATAGCGGAGGAACCCATGCAGCTGGGTCAGGTTTCTTGCCATTCTAATAGTAGAGACTTTAGGAAATTGCACAAACTGTGTTACTCTTGTGGAAAGAGTGGTCATTTTATTTTTGCTTGTCCTTATGTTAAACTGCAGGTGGAAGTGAAAAAGAGAGAAAAAAAAACTTCCCTGTCACTTGGTAGCGTGAATGGTGTGGTGGAGCAGGCAGGTATGCAAGCTCCCTGCAGTTCCCGTTTTCTCCTTCGTGGCGCTAGAGTCAAGAATTTTTTTTGTCGAAGTATTCCTTGATTGTGGTGCTGGGGTAAACCTAATTGAGAGCCATTTAAACTAATGACCCCACCCAGTGCACCTGATGGGAGGCGGATCCAGCACGACTCCAAAACAAACACTAAACACGTGCTGCTTTTCTGTCCGACCTCCGCACATAGTCAGAGCCGGGCATGACACATGTGCTCCTTCTTACACCCACCATCGTCAGCAGGTATTGTTATTGCCACCCACTTCCCCACTCTGTCACTGGGTCAATCTGTGGTCTCCTGATGCTGCTGCCACCTCCACACTCTGTCATTGTGCCACTCTGTGGCCTCCTCATGCTGCTGCTACCTCTACACTATGTCACTTTGCCACTATGTGGCCTCCTTATGCTGCTGATGCTGCCACCTCCATACTATGTCACCTTGCCACTCTGTGGCCTCCTCATGCTGCTGCTAAATCAACACTGTCACTGGGCCACTATGCGGCTTCCTCGTGCTGCTGCCAACTCAACACTATGTAAATGGGCCACTCTGTGGTCTCCTCATGCTGCTGATGCAGCTGCCACCTCCACACTATTTCACTGGGCCACTCTGTAGTCTCCTCATGTTGCTGCTACTTCAACACTATGTCATTGGGCCACTCTGTGGACTTCTCAAGCTGTTCTCCCACCCTCCCCACTCCATGAATGGGCCACTATTTTGCCTTTTTGGCCTGGTTGACATCATCATTTATTTCACCCTTCTTCTGATCTGTCAGAAGGAAGGAAAAATTAGACACATGACAGATCCTGTCTGTGTAGTAGCCGTAAGGCCTGTATGGTCCCATCAGAATTGGCTTATGATTTGGTAGCCAAAAGCAGGAGTGGGTACAAAACACAGAAGACATGCAAATATTCCATTCATGTGTCATCTCTGTTTTGGATCCACTCCTGTTTTTTTTGGCATTAGCAATACTGATGGATTACTGACCAAATACTGATCGGGTGAAGGCAGATGCTCAACAGACAGGATCAGTTTTTTGGGGGGTTATTGTTCTGACGGATCAGAGGAAGGGCAAAATAATCAGTGACGTCAACACAAACTTACTGCTGACACCCTCTCCACTCTGTCAGGGGGGCTCTACTTGTATAAATGTTTAATAGAACAGGCTCTCTGCAACCAGGAAATAGCTGTTTTTTAACGTGATTTGCCGCTAATAAATTTGGATCTAATATTTTCGGAAAATTGGGTGAACCGGCCAAATCGAATTTTTGAGAAATTTGCTGATCTCTAATAATAATAACAGAAAAAAAATAATAAAAAAACACCAGAAAAGAATCTGTACGGAGCACATAGGGTTTTTTTATTTTGGTGCTTTTGTGGTGTTTTGCAGGTTTTGGTGTTTTTTTTGGGGGGGGGGGGCTACCATTTTTTTAGAAGATAAAGCGCAATATCAGACATAGCTCACAGACAACAGTTACACCAACCTGATCCACCCTTCATGGGCCTCACAGCAGATTCGTGTACACACCCATACACACTTATGAAAACATTTCCCACTCAACTGCATTTTTTCCTTAGGGCTCTTTCAGACGAGCGTGTCCTGTGTGGGAATCATGCTCTGTGTGCGAGCGTGATTTCCCATTATGGACACTGCTGATTTTCATGAGTGTGCGGCATGATAACAATTTATAATGCTGTGTATCTCTGCATGACCTTGCTTTTACCGAATGCCAGATCTGAAATCGCTACGGAGATTCTAGCCTTACCGTCGGGCTGTGTAATACAGCATTAAGGCCTCTTTCACATGAGCGATCCGGATTGTGTCGGGATCTGTTCATGGAAAAACTGATGGTCTTGCATGCAAGTTCAATCTGCATTCTGTATCCAGATTGCATGCGTTTTTCACGCATGTGAAGAAAAACTAAAGAATAACAATCTCCTTGTAACCATCAGTGAAGAACGCATTACATCCGGATGCCTTCCGTTTATCACGTAAGCCCCATTCAGTTCAATGGAGCCATAGCTGCAGGAAAAACGCACAATACAGAACATGCTGCGCTTTTTCCTGAAGAGCACGCTTATGGCCCTTTCACAAGATCAAGTTTGCTGTCTGGATGTAATGCGTGTTGCGAACGCACAGCATCCGGACTGAATCCTGATCCATTCACTTCAATAGGTCTGTGTACACGAGTGTCGTTTTTCACGCATCATCTTTCCATTCATGAAAAATCACAGTATGTTTTATATAGTGTGTTTTTCACGCAGCTGTGGTCCCATAGATATGAATGGAACTGCATGAAAAACGGAAGGCATCCGGATGCAAGGTCTTTTTTTTACTGATGGTTGCTAGGAGATGTTAAGTGTTGTTCTTCAGTTTTCCTCACGTTTGTAAAAAATGCATACAATCTGGACAGAAAAAAAAGACACTGAATGCAATCGCAAAACCATAATTTTTTTCCCGAACAGTTTCCGACGGTCAGTAAAAGAGGTCTAAGGGTTTAGTGTTCCTGTGCATCTTTTTAAAGGGGTTGACCTATGAAAAATATTCTAAATTTTTCAAAACTGCATCTGAATACCTTTTTGTAATTGCATGTAATTAAAAAACTAGTATAGACTCTGAGTTATTCAATAAAATGGATTTCTATAGCGCTACCTGCGGTTTGCTTTTTTTTACTTATTTCTCTGTCCACCTTGCTGAGGGGGACACACATGCTCAGTTCCAGGGGGAGCTCTGGAACCATGTGAGGTACAGGGCTGGTTCTAGTTTTGTTAAAACAGAGATTGCCATGTACAATAGGATGTTTGATATTTATTTTTTACATGAATCATAGGATAACCCCTTTAATTATCACATAGTGAATGGTTCAGGGGCAGACATACCATTGGTACATTGTGTGTACCTGCAGAAGGGTCCTTTTAGGCAAGGGGGTCTATACCTCAATAAAAGAGCATCAAAGTTCAGATCCCACAGATGAAAGATTGACTAGAGAGTCATAGTAAGGGTACAGTCACACAACCATATTTATGGGTCTGCATCAGTTTCTTAATTTTGCGGAATAGATGCGGGCCCATTCATCTCAGTGGGGCCGCAAAAGATGTGGACAGCACATGGTTCCACAGCCCCGCAAAAAAAGACAGAGCATGTCGTATTCTTGTCCGAAATTGTGGACAATAGGCATTTCTATCATAGGGCTATCATAAGAAACGCACACGACTGGTATCCGTGTTTTGCGGATCCGCCATTTGTGGATCTCAAAATACATAGGGTCGTGTGAATGTACTCTAAGGGGCACTATGATGAGCTCCAAACACTTGAAAAATTTGCTGTTAAACAGCCTGGAACGGTTGACCTTCATAATAGCATGTTTACACAATTCACGTCTTTCACTGGAAGGGCACTGCTATATTCATACTGCAAACAAATCCACAAGAGATCGTTTGCCTTCAATTAGGGAGTGCTAGATGAAGGATGAGTAAGAATGAATTGGGATTTGATTTTAACTGTTAAGTCCTCAGCAACGGTAAAATAAATGCAGAGCTTTTCTAAACCATTATATATGTAGAGCACACATTCTCCCAGATCTTAGGAAATGTTTTGAAAACAAAATCTGCAGTTTGCTCTATTGCAGAAGCTGCTGTACGTTTGACCTAATGTACTCAAATGGGTGAAATCCATGCGTAAAGGCCTCTTTATACCTGAAGGAGTGTTCCCAATAATTGCCCTATGTAAAGATGCTGTCCATTATGCAATCAGATGAAAACATTGCTGATGTGATCACCTAAATGATCATTTCTGGGCAGCTGATTATGGTGTCTAAACAGCTGTGCTGCTCAGAAACAAAGTTCCTCTACGGGGAAGAGCAATTACGTCAGTGATCCCTCATCTCCATACGGCAGAGGTGATTGCTGCATGTAAAACCACCTCTGATGAGCAGGCAGTTATCAGGAACAAGCCGATCATTCCCGATAATTACCTGCTGTGCTGGCCCATGTAAAGGGACTTTAAATCTTCATATGAATGGACTCGCACTAATAACATGAATTGCACTTGCATAGATTATTCATAGTTTCTAGGTCCCTGAAACTCAAAGGCCTGTTTTACAGGAGCATGTTCAGTCCAGGAAACACGTTGTGCAGGGGCTGACTGGGAACTTAAAGTGCCCCTGGGGAAAAACCTAAAAGTTGTCCCATTTTGCAGTCGGGTCCAAATTGACATGAGGCAAGGCCAACACAAGTAAGCAGGGCCAGCAATACAATAATGCAGCACATTATATCACCCTAACAGAGCCAAGTACCACAGTGCATCACAAAATACCTTCCCAAAAACTGCCCCTCTGTGGTGGCCAGAGTGTCCTACTACTCCAGTTGCCTCAAGATAGCAATACAGTTGAGTTACGGAGTCAAGAGGGCAATGTCAGATCATTATTTACCTGGCTGGTGGCTATGAGGACGGCACAGGTGGGCATTGGCTCATGGGAAATTTTTTATGAAGGGTCTATGGGCAGGTCATCCCTGACGGTGTGTGAGTACAGTACAGTAGAGCAGTGGTTAAGCAGGAACTCGCAGCAACAAAATACACTGTGGTACAGTGAGTTTGGGTCAGATGAACAGTGGCCCGTGTCTGGGAAATGTGGCCGCCACACCGTATTTCCCAAACTGAATATGCTCATGTGCAACGGGCTTTACACAGAGTATATGTGAATTTTATTAAACTTCTCTATATACCGTAAGTAGGGGCTTGTGCACAGAGCTCAGGAATCTGTACAGCTGTGTATGGACCCTGTATGACCCTTTTATTTCTGAGCCTGTACAGCTCTTTTACTACAGAGCCATACAGGCTCTATCAGATTTATTAAGTCTGGTGTTTCGAGTTGCGCCAAACTTAATAATGGGTTAATGCCTCTTAATAAATTTGGCTGTCTGAAGGTCAGAAAATTAATTCTATGTCTAGATTTGGTACCAAGATTTGCACCATTTTATGGCTTTAGTGTTTATATTATAAATGTATCTAAAAGCTTAACCCTTCCTTTTTTGTGAGAATGGTACAGAACGTGAATTTTTTTTTAAAACAAATTGTACCATTTTGTAGCTCAGCTTACAACAACTAGCATAAACTGATTAATAACTGTGGGCCCATGTAAAAATAAATTTGATTCTAGCAGCAATCGCTCTAGAGAGGGAAAGCTCCATTGGACTGCAATAGTTTTGTTTCCTCATATTTGCACTTAATTTGACAGAAAACAAAACATTGCATTGCCTCTGTATGAAATCCGTGGCATACAGAGGTTCTCATGCACCTCGATGAAAGCCCTATTGTGTTGTCATACAAAATGGAGCTATAATATGGCTGTGTGTATGAGCTCTTATTGTGTATGTCCAAAGTAGTGGTCTCTAATATACTGTCTTCTGCTTTGTTGCAGATCGCCTTAGCACAATGATAGTTACTCCAGTATACGATGACTCTGAAGCCGTGGAGCTAAGTGCCCTTTACCATCTGTATCTTAAACCCAAAGCAAAATTAATCATCTCGATTATACTTCCGGATGAAACAGAAGAATGCAGACCAATATCAAACTGGGACATTTTGGAAGAGCTGAAAAATGTGGTTGCTCCAGACAAATTTAGTTCTCTTAGGGTTTCAAGAACAACAAAAGAATGTATTCGAATTGAAGGAGAAACAGACACTAAACTTCTGGCTAACAAATTTTTTGAAAAGCTTAACGGGCAAAGCTTGCCAATCAGTTGCCTGCCTATACCATTAAACATGGTAGTAATTCAGGCGCCTGCTGACCTTCCAGCCAATGACACCACTAAGAAATTACTTACAGAAAAAGAAGATTCGGAGGACAATGCAGAGAATTTTACATCACCATCGTGCATTCATTTGGAGGGCTTGCCAAGTAAATGGTTCTTGGCAATGGATTCAAACTCCGAAAAGCCAAGTGAAGAGGTTTTGAGAAGCACTTTTGAAAAATTTGGAAGCATTGTGAATATTGACATACCTATGCTGGATCCATATAGAGAAGACGGGAGTGGAAACCAGCAGGGAACTGGTGGTCTTCATCCTTTTGATGCTTTCCTCCAGTTTCAAAATATGTCAAGTGCTATAGATGCAGTGCGGTCACTACAAGGGATGATGCTCATGTTTAACACTGAGGATGGAAAATATCTGGCATGTGATGTTAAGGTGAAATAATACAATGGTTATTTACCGTAGATGGCTAAAGAGAAACTAGTATGCATGGAAACTAGACCAGACAAAATGTGACAGATCCCCTTATGGCAAATGATCAGATTACTCCTTTAGATTAAATATAAAGTGGATTCTGATTGGTTACTATGGGATATTGCACCTGTTTTTGTCTTCAATAGCTTTTTTAGTTTTTTACTTTAAGTCTATTTTGCACACTACTTCCACACAAATCATACGATCCCATAGCAAAGGTCAGAACATCAGAATCCCCCCCCCCCCAGATAACAGCAAAAGAATTTCATTAGTAATTATAAAAGTTTAATGATGCAAAATAAATCGTGCACACAAATAAATATATACACAGTGTGTTATTGTAATTTATTCTGCACCATTAAGGTTTTTGTAATTACTAAATAAATTATACTATTGCTGCTGTTATCCTTTTAAACACCCATACCAGTATATGCATGGGAATAATACTATTGAGGTTTATATTGAGTTTAGAATACATAGTAACATAGTATAAAAAGCCAAAAAAAGACATTTGTCCATCCAGTTCGGCCTGTCATCCTGCAAGTTGATCCAGAGGAAGGCAAAAACAAACCCTGTGAGGTAGAAGCCAATTTTCCCCACTTAAGGGGGAAAAATTTCCTCCCCGACTCCAATCGGAATAACTCCCTGGATCAACGACCCCTCTCTAGTAGCTATAGCCTGTAATATTATTACACTCCAGAAATACATCCAGGCCCCTCTTGAATTCCTTTATTGTACTCACCATCACCACCTCCTCAGGCAGAGAGTTCCATAGTCTTACTGCTCTTACCGTAAAGAATCCTCTTCTATGTTTGTGTACAAACCTTCTTTCCTCCAGACGCAGAGGCTTAACCAGTAAGGTTTCTGCCTTCCCATTCAGTAGGTCCTGGGTTCAGGATCTAACGGAGACAATCTAGAACACAACCGTAATAAAAGTTAAATAAACAGGGTTCGTCCCCATCATGTCAGAGTGATGGGACTCCATAGAAAGAGTTAAAAACAAGAAATGCACCAGACAAGGACTTCAGAATGAATATCTATGTATTACCACATAAAATCCATATAGTGTGAACATCATTAAAAAGGTATCATACCAAATTAAAGCAAGTCCATTCCTCCATTCAGCAGTAGGCAGAAGTTACCTACGAGGTGGATGAAGAGTGGAACCCGTGCCTGCAACATTTAAAGGGACTCTGCCCCCTTTTTAAGCGGAGTGCCTTGAAACCTTGCCGGATCTATCACACTGAGGATCCTTATGTAAGGCTACTTTCACACTAGCGTTAATATTTTCCGGTATTGAGATCCGTCAGAGCGTCTCAATACCGGAAAAAAATGCTTCCGTTTTGTCCCCATTCATTGTCAATGGGGACAAAACGTAACTGAAAAGAATGCTCCAAAATGCATTCTGTTCTCATACAGGAGAGCAAACTGCAGCATGCTGCGGTTTGCTTTCCGTCCTGGGATGAGGAGCAAGACGGATCCGTCATGACCCACAATGCAAGTGAATAGGGACGGATCCATTTTCTCTGACACAATAGAAAACTGATCCGTCCTCCATTGACTTTCAATGGAGTTCATGACGGGTCTGTCTTGACTATGTTAAAGATAATACAACCGGATCCGTTTATAACAGATGCAGATGGTTGTATTATAAGTAACGGAAGCGTTTTTGCTGAACCTTGCCGGATCCAGCAAAAACGCTGGTGTGAAAGTAGCCTAAAAGGAGTATACCACACGGCATACTTTTTTACTGGTCACCATTGTATAAGTCCTAGCATAAGCTACTACACCATGCCTTTTTTTGCGGTAGACGATATACAATGGCCAGATGGAACTGAAAGGTTGGTCTTTTGGCTCATGGTAAGCTTATTTAACCCTGTTGACACGTTTAGCATCTATGTTGGGAGCTATCTCACCATATGCTCTAAATATATGTCACAATGTGATGTGAACATAAGTATTAAGAGTTATTAGAGTACATCCCTACTTGTCTGGAGTATGAATTATAGATTGTAGTAATTGTGGATATAAAGGACGCTCAGAAGCTACACAGACATGCAATAATTCCAATAACATTTTTATATTATAACTTGTTTAATCAGATATCTTTTGATGAAACCAACCACTTTAGTGAGGAGGCCATAAACAAGAGGAACGTTGAACATCTCAAATTACAAGAGCTGGAGCAGCAGCGGAAACAGGAGAAGGAAGAGGAGGAGGCTGAGAGGTGGGATTAATGATGTCCATAGAATAATGCATTTATGAATATTTCTGTATCCTGATTGATATTGCACTGAGTGGAGTCATCTCTTGATGATGTTGACATCATAGTGTGCAGAAGGACCCCTGATTTACCATTAAGGTAGCAGAACTGTCTGTCTGTAGAACTTCATCATAGTACTCTGTAGACCACCTCTTTGAGAAGACCTTCAGTCCTGAGTATAAGCCATCAATATGTAAATCCTGGAGAACCCCTGAAAGTTTGCATACCTTGTCTAAAGCCTACCAGGTTAGATATGGTCAGGGTTGTAACAAGTGACTATGGCACAGCCCCATCAAAACATGAAAGTTTAAGATTATGTGGACTTCCAAATTGTCCCCTGTGTCTTGTCCTTCTTTCCTTGGTCTTCAAATGATCTGTATTCACCTTCCCACCTTTGAATGTTGATGGATCAACAGTTGTGGTACCTATATCTGCTAATCTGTTAGTTACAAATATAACATTATTCAATGGAATTACTGACAGGCAGTCTGGAATGGCTGCCTCCACCATCACTGCTTTACCTGACCTATCCCCAGGTCAGAGGACCTTCTGAAACATTTACATTACATTTGCGAATGTTCATACATTTTGTAGTAAAAAAATAAAATAAAAGTTTACTACAAAAGTTACTCCCAAGCTCAGTATGATAGTGTGATTTTTCTGTAGAAAAAAAGGGAAGTGAATAGTGATCTGGACTATTTAAGACGTAACTTTTACTTCTTATACATTATAAAATAAATCCCTCAAAATATAATGGAGGTTCAATGTGAATACGATTTTCCACGATCCCGCACACAGGGGGACTCCTTGGAAACAAAGACAACTGTGTCCACACTTATACATTCAGTGTGAGACACTATGGGGAAACAAGAGCCGGTATGCACTAGCACCTTAGGTGCACAAATATAAGGTAGCAATGACCGGTATGCACTGGCACCTTAGGTGCACAATTGAGCAATGATGTGGGAGATGACATATAACAGTATATACATAATGCACGGTGGCATCAAAGAAAAAATCACACAATGATTAGGTCAAAGGGTTCACCATGCAAGAGAATGCACAGCTGCACCTGTATCATGAAGGTGCACGGCGGCACCAATGAAACCCAGTGTCCTACCCTACAGATGATGGACTCTTCAGACACCTTCGTTTCACTGTTTCTTGGCAGGGTGGTCCGGTTCGATGGTAGGAGGTCCTTGTGATATGAGGGAATCACAGAAAGATGCTCCTATATGTCCCTGGATGACCCTATAGGGCTAACCACGGAGTGTCCCACTAATTGGGCCTCCGTCCGGAACCTAACCCTGGAATTGCGTTCCCTATTTTGCCCTGAAAAGATCCCGACATGCACGTTTCTGAGGCAGAAACAGTCCTCTCATCTGGGGAATATGAAAAGTGGGCTATAAATCATTCACTTGCCGGAGAAGATATTCACCACCAAGCGTTTCCTTGAGAAAATGCTTGCCAGCAAATGCAAAAGCCACTGGGAAGGATAATTCCCAGTGGAGTAAAATGCACAGGTAGGTGCCAAAAAGAAAGGGAAAAAGGAAGAGGGACAGATGGAAGACCCCCTCCCCTAATTGCGGTACGCAATTGGGGCCGCAGGCATAGATGTTACCTGGCTGTCTGCAGGGGCCCTCCGGTATTTGAAGTGTCGCGTCCACCTGTGCGCACAGCACGCAGCGTGATGACGTCAACAATCGCGAGATATGGCGGGAGCATGCGCAGAAGGATTGCCAGGAACCGGAGTGTAGCGCGCATTGAAGGGCACTCACTGTGCCTGCGCCAATGGCTGGGATTGAAAGTAAGTCACCGCGCAGGTGCGCCAACTCCAATACACACGCTATAGCTTTTAGATACACTGCCGACATCGCCGAACATAACAACCCTCATGCCAATGTCGATGGCATGAGGGAAAACACCACAGTGTATAGGATACAAACACAAAGATGGCTGTCCACCATATATATACTGTGGAAGCATATTTAGCATAAAGCGGGCAAAATATAGATTGTCCATGAATATGGGCATCGATATAGGAGCACCATATTGGTGTGTTCTAATGGGCATCGGGATATATGCCCATAAAGCCTACACCTGAACAGACCCAGATAGGGGTATGTAATAGATAAGGAATGGTATTTGTGGTGGTTTGATGGTTTTAATTTCCTGACCATGGCTAGAAAGACGACTCAAGGGGGATGGTGGGCACCATATGAGAAAGAGTCTGTTATAATGGAATATGCAGAAAATATCATCGGGACAAATTCCTTGTAGTACTTCAGGGTACGCGAAGGAATGGGCAAATCTCAATTGACACTTTTAATAGGTGCTAAAGGAAGCAACCCAAATGAAGTTGTTCATTTAAGCCTCTAGGGGATACCGTATCAAGTTTGAATGTCCAGCGTGCTTCCCGCTGTAGGAGGAGATGATTCCAATCACCACCACGTGTAGGCGGTGAGATTTTGTCAATGCCTATAGCCTTAATGCAATTTGAGTCGTCCCCCCCCGTGGGTGTCATTCACATGCCAGGCCACTGTTGTATCGCGCTAATTCGCGATGTCGCCCAGGTGCTACCCGAGGCGTCTCCGCAACTCTTTTAGTTTTACCTATATATTCAAGTCCGCACATGCATGTGATCTTATAGATCACACCCCGTGTGCGGCAATTGATGAAGTCCTAGATATTAAAGACTTCTGCAAATTCGAGCTGTAGAAGGAACCTTAGTAATTTCAAAACAAATTGATGATGTGCCCTGTACTGAATTCCTCTCATGTTGAGATAATACTCAACTGCCCTGAGTCCTGCCTCATGGGGAATGGAGGAGTACAGGGCCTCAACATCAATACTGCCCAGGATGCTGCTATCCTCAATGGAAACATCATCAATTGATGGTCTTTGGTGATTCAATGTCGTCATGTACCGGGCCCATTTTAATGTGCGCACGGTACATAGATGACATTTTTGTCATCTGGAATGACACTACAGAGTCCTTTTTGGAGTTTGTGGTCAAACTTAACTTCAATGAAATAGGATTACGCTTCACATCAGAAGCAAATAGGGACAACTTGGCGTTTCTGGATATTAAAATATCTAGAGGCATCTCAAATGAGCTTGACACAACAATCTACAGGAAGCCCACCTCAACGAACTCTGTACTACACTGGGACAGTGGCCACCCCTTTTCTCAGAAAAGGGGTATACCAAAAAGCCAATATTTGCGTCTAAGACGCAACTGCTCCAGTAAGACCGAGTTCGTCGATCAAGCAAGGGTCCTACAAAAGCGGTTCCTTGCTAGAGGATACCCCAATGGTGTTCTAAAACTAGCATATCAGGCCGCTCTATCAGCAAAGCGGTCTGATCTGCTGGTACCTAAGGTTAAAGAGGATACCGAAAACAGATCCGCCTCATCGCAACATTTGATGAGGCATCAGGACAAATCGGGGATATCCTCCGTCAACATTGGCCCGTCTTATTGATGGACCCTGAGATTAAAGAGACCATTTTCAGTTATCCGCAGATCTCCTTTAGAAGAGGCAATAGCCTCAAAGATATGTTTGTCCACAGCCACTATACCCCAGCCACTCAAGGGACCACTTGGTTGGACTGTAAGATGAATGGCTGTTATAGGTGCAGTGGCTGTGTGGCATGCAAGATACTACAGAGCAGTAAAACCTTCTACAGCTCGAATTTGCAGAAGTCTCTTACCATCTAGGACTTCATCAATTGCCGCACACGGGGTGTGATCTATAAGATCACATGCATGTGCGGACTTGAATATATATATAGGTAAAACTAAAAGAGTTGCGGAGACGCCTCGGGGAGCACCTGGGCGACATCGCGAATGAGCGCGATACACCAGTGGCCCGGCATGTGAATGACACCCACGGGGGGGGACTCAAATTGCATTAAGGCTATAGGCATTGACAAAATCCCACCGCCTACACGTGGTGGTGATTGGGATCGTCTCCTCCTACAGCGGGAAGCACGCTGGACATTCAAACTTGATACGGTATCCCCTAGAGGCTTAAATGAACAACTTCATTTTGGTTGCTTCCTTTAGCACCTATTAAAAGTGTCAATTGAGATTTGCCCATTCCTTCACGTACCCTGAAGTACTACAAGGAATTTGTCCCAATGATATTTTCTGCATATTCCATTATAACAGACTCTTTCTCATATGGTGCCCACCACCCCCCTTGAGTCTTCCTTCTACCCATGGTCAGGAAATTAAAACATCAAACCACCACAAATACCATTCCTTATCTATTACATACCCATATCTGGGTCTGTTCAGGTGTAGGCTATATGGGCATATATCCCGATGCCCATTAGAACACACCAATATGGTGCTCCTATATCGATGCCCATATTCATGGACAATCTATTTATCTATATTTTGCCCTGTTTATGCTAAATATGCTTCCACAGTATATATATATATATATATATATGGTGGACAGCCATCTTTGTGTTTGTATCCTATACACTGTGGTGTTTTCCCTCATGCCATCGACATTGGCATGAGGGTTGTTATGTTCGGCGATGTCGGCAGTGTATCTAAAAGCTATAGCGTGTGTATTGGAGTTGGCGCGCCTGCGCGGTGACTTACTTTCGATCTCTGCCATTGGCGCAGGCGCAGTGAGTGCCCTTAAATGCGCGCTACACTCCGGTCCCTGGCAATCCTTCTGTGCATGCGCCCGCCATATCTCGCGATTGTTGACGTCATCACGCTGCTCGCTGTGCGCACAGGTGGATGCGACACTTCAAATACTGGAGGGCCCCTGCAGACAGCCAGGTAACATCTATGCCTGCGGCCCAAATTGTGTACCGCAATTAGGGGAGGGGGTCTTCCATCTGTCCCTCTTCCTTTTTCCCTTTCTTTTTGGCACCTACCTGTGCATTTTACTCCACTGGGAATTATCCTTCCCAGTGGCTTTTGCATTTGCTCCAGCAAACGCTTAGTGGTGAATATCTTCTCCGGCAAGTGAATGATTTATAGCCCACTTTTCATATTCCCCTGATGAGAGGACTGTTTCTGCCTTCAAAAACGTGCATGTCGGAATCTTTTCAGGGCAAAATGGGGAACGCAATTCCAGGGTTAGGTTCTGGATGGGGGCCCAATTAGTGGGACACTCCGTGGTTAGACCTATAGGACTATTGTAGGGACATATAGGGGCATCTTCCTGTGATTCCCTCATATCTCAAGGACCTCCTACCATCGAACCGGACCACCCTGCCAAGAAACCGTGAAACTAAGGTGTCTGAAGAGTCCATCATCTGTAGGGTAGGACACTGGGTTTCATTGGTGCCGCCGTGCACCTTCATGATACAGGTGCAGCTGTGCATTCTCTTGCATAGTGAACCCTTGCACCTAATCATTGTGTGTTTTTTTTTTTTCTTTGATGCCGCCGTGCATTATGTATATACTGTTATATGTCATCTCCCACATCATTGCTCAATTGTGTACATAAGGTGCCAGTGCATACCGGTCATTGCTACCTTATATTTGTCCACCTAAGGTGCTAGTGCATACCGGCTCTTGTTTCCCCATAGTGTCTCACACTGAATGTATAAGTGTGGACACAGTTGTCTTTGTTTCCAAGGAGTCCCCCTGTGTGCGGGATCGTGGAAAATCGTATTCACATTGAACCTCCATTATATTTTGAGGGATATATTTTATAATATATAAGAAGTAAAAGTTGCGTCTTAAATAGTCCAGATCACTATTCACTTCCCTTTTTTTCTTGATTCATGCGAGTGATCATATATATGAACATCATTTTCTGATTTATGGAAATAGTAGTGGGTTGTAGTGGCTCACTCCTTAGTAGTTACAGGGTGGTGCTGCAAGCTCATATAGAGGGAATCACCCCACCCTCTGTTAAAAAGTAAATGTAACAATGGAAAATATTTATTGTTAAATCCCCATAAAATTCAAAAATTCTTTATTACTTGAATTTTATGGGGATTTAACAATAAATATTTTCTGCATATGTCAATTTGGTTGCCAAGTGTATGAGTGCTCGCTCATTTTTCCATTGTTACATTTTCTGATTTATGTGATTTTCTGTAGCACCACTATAGCAAAGTGTGAATTGTCCCTTAAAGGAGTTCTGTACTATTAAATATTGCATATCTTTACGATCTGGTACAGATCTGATTACCATGACCCTTGCCGATTATGAATGGTGTCTGGGCACTTCACCTCCTTCTCTTTGAGATCCCTACACCATCACTAAGATTAGAAAGAAAGTGGGGAAGCCACTGAGCATGTAGGTCAACCACTAAGTGCAAAAGAAGGTGAACCAGAATTTTGGCCACAAGAAAAACAGCAGGGGGCGCTGCCAGAGAATAAAATGTGTTGTATATAAAGAACCTAACAATTTTATTGCATGTACAGTATATTGCAATATATGATCATTTTACATTTTCAGTTTAAATCCACTTTTTTGATACACTTAGCTACATAACCGCTATATTGGTGGTAATTTATGTAAGGCATATTAGTAATATATATTGTAAGCATCCAATGGCCCATTTATTATGCGTTCTAGCCTGTCATAAATTTCAGGAAGACCTAATGTTTCTCTATTTCTCTAGAAAAAGAAAACTTGCAGAGAGAAAGGCAAGAGCAAGGAAAAGAAGGGCCAGGCTGAAAAGGAAACTGCTAAAACAGAAGCAGAATGAGCAAAAGGCACAGCAACAGCAGCAGCAGCAGCAAGAGAACTGTCCTGAGGAAGAAGAAGAGGACACAGAAGAATGGCAGGAGAGGAAAATGCTCCTTGCTCAGAGGCGACTTGAGTCAATAAAGCTACTTACTGCTGTCTTGGATAAAGTTAATGTACGTGTTTGCCACAAGTTCTGCAGGTGCCTCTGACAGTTAACAGATAAGATTCATCCAGATGTTTGTTAATGAAACATATCATGTGGTTTGCTCTAAGAGTTCTGAAATGATCAGATGCATCATGATACCTCAAAGGTTGCTACACCAGGCATGAGGTTTAACTCAACAGCAGTGCAATGAAAAACTCTAGGGCCCTGTGCCCTTGCTCAGATCAAAGATGCTGTCTGGTGTGGGCAAACCTTTTGAGATATTGGATGCTGGGGTCAAAATGCTGGAAGTGTTGTTTTAAAGGGTATCTGTCCATTGCTAAGGTGCTGTTGTGCACTCAAACAGGGTTTAAAATATACCTTTTGGTATCTTCATGTGCATATCTGATCGCAAGAAAATGAAGTTTGTACTGAATGCAAATGAGGCACAAAGTGCCCAGCAGGGCATTTTCAACCAATGATGGAGACTAAGCCTGCTTCTTCTTCCACTCAAAGTACTTCCTTTGTGTGCTCTCTACCTATGACGTCACCTCTCCGCTGTGTCAACATCCCACTCAGGTGCATACTGGAAGTCTGCCTTGGCCTGTACACCTATTTACATACTGTGGGCATTGGCATCACTGTGGGTATGAAGCAGCAACACTGGCTTCATCACTGTGGGACCACCAGAAGTGGAATGGCCGCCAGTAAGGCTGATGCCTACATTATGTTCTGTAGTGTGGAGGCCCAGGGAATGGGAGGAGAAGCGAGCTTGGGCTCTTTGAAGAGGCGGGTTTTGGCTCTTTGAAAGATTGGAAATGTCCTGCTGGACACTTTGTACCTCATTTTCATACAGCACAAACTTCATTTTCTTGCAAACCGAAATGCACAGACGGATACCAAAAGTATGGGATGCACATCACCACTTTAGCACCATCAACTTAGTCATTGTTATTTTTAGCAATATGCAGCTTATACCATGACTTTAACAGAATATCCCTTTAAAAAGTCTGTTTTACCATAGTTCTCAGATATACTTACCCATAGATTGTTAGCCTCATGCACCATTAATGTATCAAAGTAGCTAAACATCCTTGTTTTGTCTCTGAAGGATTTGGTTCAAGTCAATAAACTTGAAGAAGAGCAAATGAACTGTGAATTTGCTGGATTCAGTGACTGTTCTGTGTCCACATACTCTGAGAACAGTAAGGTTATGTCCTTGCCTTTTTCGGATGAGGAGAAAAGCAATCGCCATGAAACGGATATTTGCTTTGAAGATGAAGCGGAAATTATAGTATCCAAGGAAGATACTCAGTTGCACGAGTGTGGAGAAAGAAAGGACACAATGACTGAAAACAATGACCAGAAATTAGCTGATGAAGAGCCTTACTTTGAAGACGAAACATGTAAAGAGCAAGACCCAAAAATTACTTATCATAGTCGACGAATTTTTAAACTATCTCAAGATGATCCCATAAACAAATCTTCTAAAAAGAAGAAAATTTATGAAACTGATGAATTTATTAACTACTTGTTAAATTATTACCATTATCCAGAGTATGCCAGATTATTTTTGGAAACCAAAGAAAGTCAGAACAACCCATGGTGTCGGAGAGTAGTGCGTTGGAAAGGAAACAGCTTCCAGATAAAGCTTCAGAACCTTAATGGGCATTTTGCAGAGATGAACTTTATGCCTGAGTTGGAGGAGGAATCCGAAGAAGATAGTGGCAAATGGGAAGACCCTCTTGAACAGTCAGAAGTGAAACCACAAGTTCCTCTAGAGCAAAGAAAAGATGCTACTGAATGTAACAAGCTTCTTGTGACTGAACATGAGGTTCCAGTTACGAAAGCAGTGAAGCCTCGTTTGATAAAGACTCGTGAAAGGTCATATAAAGAAACATGGGATGATAATGATAATGACAGCCTTAGCTCAGTGCCCAACAGTGAACTAAAAGAAGTGCTGGAAGAGATAAGCAGCACATCAGAATACTTCAGCGAGGATCTCAGTGGAATCTCAGGTAAACAAACTAATATCAGAAGAACTTCAAGAAAGCAAAGGAGAATTAAACAACTCAAAAAATTAAAACACTACAATGTTTCTGGCAATCCTCAGTTCTGCCACCATGAGGATATTTTGGATAGCCTGTTGCATTCATATTACCACCAATTAAAAAAACATTCAAGACACAAAGTGGCTCATGCCCACAGGAAGAAAGCAGCTTTACAATATGACTCTGAAACAACAGACTCTGATTCTGACACGGAGGCTGAATTTCGAGCAACATGGAAAAGAAAAAAGGCAAAGTTAAAAAATCGCATCTGCCTTTTGGAAGAGAAAAAAGTAAATAAAGAAATGTACTCAAGCTCAGAAAGTGAGAGCAGCTCAAGTGATGATGATCAGCACAAAGGAGACATCTTGCGACACCGCCATAATGGCAAGCCAAGACGAAAGGTACACAAGAAAGTGGGTTCAGGTTCTGAGGAAAAAACCTTGAGACCTTCAGATAAGTGCTTTGCAGAAGATGTTTCAGTTGATGAGTCAGTTGAACATGAAGACTCCCCATGGGATGCAGATGAAACTCAAACTAGCTGTAGTCTAGGTTCAGGTCATCTTATGGCAGAAAAAAAGCAGCCTGGAGGTCAAGCAAAAAGTTCATACTCTGATTACTGGGATTGGGAACGTCACTTCTACAAGGGGGAAACATGTAAAAATTAGATTTTGAAAATATTGTAAAAAAAAAATGGATCATGTTTCACATAGTTGATGTTAGGGTATAACTATCATTTCATTTTTAATGTGTATGGACAGTGATTGTGTTTTTGTAACACACTTAATTAGAAAAATACGTTTATTTTTAGCAATATGTTGATTATTTTATGAAAACTGTATGCAAATTCTCAACTAAGAAACTCTCTAACAGAGGATTGATAAATAAAATCCATCTTCAGCATCTACTGGACTCTGAAGACACTAGATAACTATGTGATGCAGAGGCAGGCTTCTTAGCCTGCCTCTGGTCTCCCTGCCACAGCCTCTGCCTCCCTATACATATGTTACTAAAAATGATTTGATATGCTTCCCTTCAGACAGTTTATCTCCTGCCAGCGATCAGCACTGGCAGCAGAGCCCCCACTATTTTTCCAGGAAGGGAGAGGAGTAGGGCTGCCGCAAACAGTGTATGTACAGAAACATTGTATACTTACATATAAGGAGGCGGAGGCTGGGCTTGTGAGACCAGTGGCATGCTGAGAAACCTGCCTCTGTATCTTACAATTATTCACTGTCTAGTGTTCAGTTGAGGGATATACTTAGAGGGCAGCTAATGGGAGACTTTACATATGGTTTTCTAATAAAAATTAACACATTTTCCTTATGAAGTAAATTGCAAAAATATTTACACCCACTGTCTCTACATATTAAAAAAAATTGAAGTGACAACTACACTTTAAGAACTATTCTCTAGTGCCTTATTACATATTTATTTTCAGGAAATAGTAATGCATTGACTAATGGTTTATAGTTGCACAGTTTGTTGAAAATTTAAGGGTGTGTATACTTTTGCACTTCATTTCTTTTATTGCTCCATTGTATCTAAAAGAAGAAAGATGCACTTCTGCAAATAGTCTTGATATAAACTGTACATCTATGCATACCAATATGATTATAGACTATGGCAGAACTACAGGGGTTGCAGTAGTCAAAGTTGCAATGGGGCCCTTAAGCCAGGAAGGCCCCATCACCACACTACTTGTTTGATCTCCTTTCTCATTTCCTTTGATATTTGGCATCCAAAGTATGGTAAATCTGAGACCCTGGATTGGAGGAGACGGGGAAGATTTATGGTTAGAAATTCCCCACTGTCAGAAATAAGATCATTAAAGGGATTGTCCGAGTTATGAAAAAAAAAATATATAGCACTGAAAATCTGATGGGCAGCAATATATAACTAAGCTAAGCAAGTTTTATGCAAAAATAAAAATATCTATTTCCTCATTTCCCTGGTTCTTTTCTGGCCCTTTGTTTACATGCAATAAAAACTATCTCTGCCCCTCCCCCCGCTCTGCTAAGGGAGTGAATACAAGTGCTGCCCTGAGTGACATGTCTGCCTGCTGGGAGAATCAACAGCAACTTGTAAGTGTAGAACTACAAGTCTCAGCTGTTTAATGACACTGCTAATACACACAGGATCTTTCCCCTACCTTCTTGTGCAATGCTCTCTCTAGTCTGTCAGCTCCAGTGCCCAGAATTGTCTCCTCACTGCCTGCTGCAGCTACCCAGTCTGTGCAGCTGAAGGGGTTAAGAATCCTAGGAGAGAGCAGCCCGGCAGAGAAGGGGGGCATGGCCAGCACAGTGACGTCTCGTTTACAGGCTTGTAAACGACCTTTATCAGAGCAGGGAGAGAAGCTGACATCACAGGTCATGTGACCCTCAGTGAAATCTGATAAACCAGGCACTGCAGATAAAGTGAGTTAATTGGAAAGCTGTTACATTTGCCCAGTTAGGAACATAGAACAAAAAAATAACTCTGACAACTCCTTTAACGTTTTAATGCCAAACATAGCAGAGTGTCAGCATCTAGTTAAGGAAGGGAAGCTGCAGTGAAAAATGCAGATGGGCAGTTGTAGGGGTTACAGTGGCCTCATAGCACATGTCTATATGGAAGAGGATACTGAGCTGTATAGGAGATTATACTGTTCCCCTACAACTACGTGGAGTAGTGGTGGTGTGTAGAAGTATCCATTAACTAATGAGAAGCCCATATCTGGACCTACAGCCCAAGTAGAATAAAGTTGGATAGTCATGCACTGGCTGACACCAGAGAACAAGTGCATGAATAGGATTGCACAAAAAGCACAATGTGGTGTGAAAGCAACTTTCCTTTGGAGTCGTCTGCATCTGCAGAGTTTGACAATCAGAGATGTAAATGCACTGTAAACACTGGTTCGTAGTGCAGCATCGGTGGGCCATGCATGTGGATGGGCTGCGTCTAGTAACTGTGAGTAGCAATTGATCTGGGGGCTCAATCTGACCTTTTTGTATTGAGTCCCATAAGCCCTTACGCTCCTGACTATAGATAAATCCTGAAGCAGGGGCAGATTGGCCATAGACCCTACAGGGAAAGTTCTCTATGGGCCAATGCCCAGGGGGCCACCCAAACCCTCCTCACGGCCGCCGGGTACATAATGATTTGATGCTATCAGCATTAATTTATGCTAGGAGCATACTTATGCACCTGACCAATAGCCGCATGTGTCCTTCGAATGGTAGTATTTTATGCTGCACTGTGATATTTGGTTCTGCTAGGACGATATTCTGTGCTGCTGTATGGTACTGCTGTCCCTGCCTACTTGTGCTGTCCCTGCCTACTTGTGCTGTCCCTGCCTACTTGTGGTGTCCCTGCCTACTTGTGGTGTCCCTGCCTACTTGTGGTGTCCCTGCCTACTTGTGCTGTCCCTGCCTACTTGTGTTGCCCCAGCCTACTTGTGTTGCCCCATTTTCTGTCAATTTTGACCAACCTACAACATGGGGCCATGTTTTGTTTCTTTTTCTTTGAGTTCCTAGTCCGCCCCTGCCCTGCAGTTATGTATTATTCTGCTTCCCATGTCCCTCATTATTTCTAATCTACCACTGCAGAAGAGGGCATAGATGGGAAGGCGTACACATACCTGCAGGGTTTGTCTGTATTCTGTAACCCTGGAGACATATCGGTCTGCATACAAGCTGTATACACAAAACAGTATCGTTTTTCAAGACTATGGGCAGAGTGGACACAGCGTGTAAAAGAAAGCATGGATAATGTTATATCACCTGTTAGAAAACCGTATCTAATCTTCTCATAGGAGCAGTATCAAGAAACCATCAGGAAATCCTACAAATAAAATAAATTTGGATTTACCTGATATATTGCTTGTTTTATTTTTACTTTGCATATTACCTGTGTAAGTCACTCTGGTTCATTCACACCAACCAGATGGATATTAGGTCAGTTGCACACAAGAATGTTCAATAGGGGAAGCGCACTCCATATCCACATTTCCTGGACCGAAGATGGGAGCATTATGTGAATACGGTACAGTAGACCCACAATCAGGCAGGATCTCGCAGCATCCTACATCAGTATGATGCTGTGGGTTCACGTCAGAGGAAATGTGGCCGTCACACACATTGTGTTTCCCAGACCAAAAAAGCTTGTGTGAATTGATCTGGGGATCGGTTCAACTGCTTGAGGGGTTCAGGAAGGATTTTTTTCACTCTAAGGCCTCTTGCACACGACCGTGTGTCCCCCGTGGCCGTATTGCAGGTCCGCAATACACGGGACACCGGCCATGTGCATTCCGCATCACTGATGCGGACCCATTCACTTGACTGGGTCCACAAATCCGGAGGTGATGAACGGAAGCACTACGGAGTGATTCTGTGGGGTTCCATTCCGTGCTTCTGTTCCGCAAAAAAGTAGTGCATGCACAATTTTTTTTGGCGGTGCGGATCCCATTCAAGTGGATGGGTACACGATCTGTAGGTGGCTGTCCCATGGTCGGGCACTGAGCGCTTACGCTCGTGGGCATGAGCCCTAAAGCAAATCTGTCTATGGTGAATTTTCTCTGGATCATGTAGAGTAGAAAGTATTAGGCTGTTCTTCTCTCTTGCTATCTGCATGGACCAGTCATACTGCTTGGCACATCTTGGTTTTGTCACTGTTTTATAGCATTTTTTCAAAGTAGTACGTGTAGGCATACATGTATACACAGGGCAAGTTTAAAGGCAGGGTACCTGGGGGCATATGCCCTGAGCCTTCACCACTAAGGGGGAAGTAGGGGCCTGCACCAGAACTGCAGGTTTGGGCTGATGCTCATGTGCCTTACAGGAGCAGCAAGGTGCCAGAGGCTGAACTAGGACCTAATAGGAGAGAAAAGAGCTGTACCTTCAGTCTACCCACTCCTAGTACTGCACAGGGGCCCGGGAGGCACAATAACAGCCTCAGACAGCTGTAATGATCTTTCCTCTGTTTTAGATGAGAGATAATTATTGTGCCCAGTAGGTGGCAGCATTACAAGGGGTGTGGTGGAGCCTAGCCGTGAGATTGGTCAATGCCGATAGCAAGTGAATGAAGTGGAAGAGAAGTGTTCAGCATCCCTCCCTCTGCATGATCAGAAGTGTTTGCATGAGGGAATTTCTCTGCGGTGCTTCCGTTTTGAGAGTTACTGTGGGAGAGAGGTGTAGGAGATTAAGAGGCTGCTGCCTGCCTTTTAGTACAGGCTATGTGTCCCCCTACAACCCTCCTGCCAACCATTACCCCCTCCAGAGCCCCAATGGTGTTACCCTTTTGCATTGGGGTCAGTCGGTAAGGTATTTGCTGTTTAAAGGGCATCTGTCAGCAGATTTGTACCTATGACACTGGCTGACCTGTTTCACGAGTGAATGTCGGCTGAAGACATCCGTGTTGGTCCCACGTTTATAGGTGCCCGCATTGCTGAGAAAAATCATGTTTTAATATATGTAAATGAGCCTTTAGGAGCACCACCTAGAGGCTCTGCTCTCTCTGCATCGGCCGCGCCTTCTGCACTTTCATCCCAGATGCCACAGGGAAGAGGAGTCAGATGTGTATGTGATTATTTTTTTCCACTTTGGAGAAGCATACTACTAGTGGGCACTATGGGGGCTTTATGACAGAGGGCATTTTGAGGGCTTTATTACTACTGGGGGCACTATAGAAAGTATTGCTACTATTGAGGTACTATAGGGAGATTTATAACTACTGGAGGATTTATGGGGGTTTATTACTACTGGGGGCACAATGAGGCATTATGAGGGGCGTTATTGTGGCTATTATACACTGTAGAGGACATTATTACTACTGTGGCATTATGGGAGGAATTCTTATTATTGGGCAAGCTATGCATCACTCATAATGGCACACTCTAGTGGAGAATTATTACTATTGTGGGAACTGTAGTGGGCACTACTAATAACTAGGGCACTCTAGGATACAGTTATTACGCTTGGTGAACTTTTGGGAGCACTGTAAAAATGGGTGGCACACAGGTGCAGTATCAGCTTAACAGACTGTTTCTTGCACTATTGCTGTCAGGGGTGCTAGGCACAATATTTAGGACACTGTGGCAAAGGGGGTATCTGTATGGTACAAGTATTTTCAGGGGGACTATCTGTTTCTGCAGAATAGTATTTGGGGAGCACAGTATGGACCCCGGGACAAGAAACTTGTGGGGAGGGACCTAAGATGTTTGTGTGGAAAACTCTGCAGATACAAGAAATGGTTGGAATAAGTTGTCTTGGCAATCTGGGACAAATGGAGAAGATGAGGAAAGAGAATGGAGATTTAACAGATATGTAGTTATACACGCTCCTGAATGTTTTAATATGAAAAGTAATAGTGAGCCATTGTGGGTCCAAATGTGGTGTCTGTCATTTTGGCAGGAAGATTTGCGGTGCTTACTGCGCTATTCTTTCCATCAAATCTGAAGGAATTGTTGACTGATGCTTAACATATAGCCTCTGACAGCAATGCGAGTATAGCCTTATATTTTTTTTTAATTCATCATTAATCACATCCTTGGGTACTCTGCTGCAGCTTCATCACTAGGGGGTACATGATGGCATCAAAAGGTTTAGAAATACTGGTTTAAAACGTCTACTAAATTTGGGCCACATGATGAACTCCTCCTTTTGTTTGACCCAATTCTCCTCCATAGTGTTATATACTGTATACATACATGTATGGTATATACTCTTTGTATCTTATTAAAACCAACAGACCTCATTGCCTGGGTGGAGGACTGTTGTGGAGACCCCTTCTGCCGGCCTCCACATTTCTTGCCCAGGGAAACAGGCAGCATGTGACTGAGACCGAATACTACTTATGTCCAGCTAATTTGTAAGAGGTGATCTACGGTTCCCTTTTAAGAAATGATTACACATTGGTTAAATAGAAGACTTTTTTTCTTCACAAAATAATAGAAGCTTGATGGTTGTAGTACACTCATGGTGGCACTATAAATTTGGTGGTTACTGGTTGCTTTTGGTTCTGGAACTTAAAGGGGTTGTCTGGGTTCAGATCTGAACCTGGACAGACCTCCATTTTCACCCCGGCAGCCCCCCTGACTTAAAGGGAACCTGTCACCTCTACTATGCTACCCTCACTGAGCGTTTCTAAATGTTCATTGTGTTACCCTAAACATATAAATTACACTTTTAATTTCATTTGCAGACGAATTCAATAAGTATTATGCATTTTTGTACTTCCCGCTTTTTATGCAAATTAACATAAGTCATATCTTACTCGTGTGACCAGAGAAGAGTCATATTTTCAAGCTCTGACTCATCTCGGGTTAATTTGCATATGTATCAGATCGGTTTTTATACACAATAAAAGCACACAGAGCTATGGGGACTGGGTATTGCGGATGTGCTAGCAATCCATTTTCTCAGCGCTATATCCAGGGGACAGGTTCCCTTTAAGCATCGGAGCAGTTCATGCTCCAATGCTTTCCTTTGCCCTGCGCTAAATCGTGCAGGGCAAAGGCATTTTTTGGAGATCCGGTGACTTACTGGGGCTCTCCATGGGGCTGCCAGGAAGCCCAGTGACGTCACCGGCATTGATGAAGGCGCTAAAGACCACCCATCAGAGCCGGTGACGTCACCGAACACACTGCCGGGCTGATTTAGCGCAGGGCAATGGAGTGCATCGGTGGATGAGGCCGATGCTAGCCTCGGGAAAGGGGGGGGGGGGGGGGCTGCCTGGGTGAAAATAAGGGTATGTCTGGGTTCAGCCCCTTTAAATGGATATTCCAGTATTTATTTTATGTCTTTATAGAACACCATTTATAAAATACATGTATTTAAAATTCTGCTCACGTAACTTTCTACCAGTGCAAATCACCCACGTATGCATCTAGTTTTCATAATGTGGCCCCTGGCATTCAGAAAGCAACAGGGTTACCTGATATATATGTGCTGGGTCACAGCACCCAGGACGCATCAATATCATAACTAAGGACGACTAATGGTTGAAACAGATTTTTATTGCGGCTATTACAACTACTTCACTGTGTATGTATTTAGATGGTTGCTTGTTTGTAGATGATTTGTAACATGACTGTCTCTAGGTGATGTTATCAAGTTGTTAATAAAGTTAACTAAAAAAAACAACTTGCACAGAGAACAGTGGTAGTGTGGGTTTACACTAACAGACATGATGTTGAGGTGCAGCAGCAATAAACTACTATTCAACTATATTTTTCATGGACTATGGGTCTGTTAAAAACCATTGACAACACAGATGGCATCCATGTTCTGTCAGTGTTTCACAGACCATTGGTAGGAGATGCTCTGGAAACTAGTTGTCAGCCAAACAGTGTCTGTGGAACACAGATGATACAGACCAAACACGGATTCTCCACGCACGTCGTCATGGCTGAAACACGAACAGATTTTCGATAGATGTCAAATGAACACGGAAATGTAAACAAGGCCTTATAATGCCGTGAGTTTGTGTCACAGGAGCGGTTTACCTGTCACAAGGAACATATTTCATGGACTGAACACAACACTGCCAGCAAATTGGCCGGAGCCTGTGCCGCAGGTCTGGGCGGATTGCTACTGAGGGAAGTTCAATAGCACCCATTCATTTGTATAATCCAGGTAGTCTACATTTTTAGCGTGCTGCTACGTGCTCAGGTTTTTTTAAGCGAAAATCAGGAGTGGATCATAAAAGGAAAGAAAGTATAAAAGGACAGATACAACTTATTTCTTTTAATCCACTCTTGGTTTTGGCTTTAAAAACCGCCTCAGGAAACCTGACTGCGTGGCTGTACCCTTAGGCCCCTTGCAGACGAGCGGGCTGGATTCAGTCCGGATGCGTTGCGGGCAAGTTCATGGGAAACCTGCGCGAGTTCGCACGCAATTTGTCTGCAATTGCGTTGTTCAGTTTTTTCCACGCGAGTGCAAAGCGTTTTAATGCGTTTTGCACGTGCGTGATAAAAACCTGAATGTTGGTACCCAGACCCGAACCTGGTCTTCACTGAAGTTCAGGTTTTGGTTCGGTGTTCTGTAGATTTTATTATTTTCCATTATAACATGTTTATAAAGGAAAATAATAGCATTTTGTATTAAAGAATGCTAAGTAAAATGTCCATTGAGGGTTAAAAATAAATAATAAAAAAAATTACTAACCTTATCCACTTGATCGCTCAGCCGTTATCGTCTTCTTTCTTCTTCTTCTTGCAGGACCAGCAAAAGGACCTGCGCTGACGTCATCACGCTCACCACATGGTGAACACTGTGACGTCAGCTCAGGTCCTTTTGCCGATTCTGCAAGAAGAAAGAAAACGATAACGGCTGAGCGATCAAGTGGATGAGGTTAGTAATTTTTTTATTATTATTTTTAACCCTCAATGGACATTTTACTTAGCATTCTATATTAAAGAATGCAAATTTTTTTCCATTATAACCATGTTATAATGGAAAATAAAGTAAATGGATTTTAATGGGGTCCCGGGGCTCATCCCTATTTATTAACATCATCTCCTGAGCAACTATCCGTGAAAATCGCATTGCATCCGCCTTAGGCCCCTTACACATGAGCGAGTTTTCCACACAGTTCTGCGTTGCGTGAAAAACGCAGCATGTTCTATAGTCTGTGTTTTTCCCGCAGCCCTGGCCCCATAGAAGTGAATGGGGCTTCAGTGAAAAACACATTGCATCCGCAAGCGTGGATACATTGTGTTTTTCACAGATGGTTGCTGAGAGATGTTGTTTGTAAACCTTCAGTTTTTATCACGCGCATGAAAAACGCATTGCGCCCACGCAGAAAAAACTGAACGCAATCACAGACAACTGAATTAACTTGCTTGCAAAATGGTGCGAGTTTTACTGAACGCACCCGGAGCAGAGGCCTTAGTCATCAGCCTGAACAAGGTGATGTCTGGGCCTCAGCACTGCCCAGAGTCCATGCAAAATTTTAAAAGTTAACAATTTCGCCTAAATCCCTAGATGTACCTCATGGACGTTTGCCCCCTGATAGATTAGTGTGTAAATAAGAGCATTTGGCCATAGTGTGAATATTTTGTGACGCTGTGGTTTTTGGCTGTTCTAGTTCAGCTATGCGCTACAGCAACCTTGGGCACTCCTGCTGTCCTAAAACTACAACTCCCAGTATCCTTATTTCACTACTAAGGGAGTTACAAGAACAGCCAAGTGTGCATGCTGGGAGTTGTAGTTTCAGAGCATCAGGAGTGCTGATCCCTGTATTACAGCCTTCAACGTCAAACGCAAGTAAAATGCTGCAGGGGAAGCCGTGTGTTTGATCATGGCTTTGTTACATATTTACAGATAAAATGATGTTAGCATGTGATAACCTTTTATTGACTTTGTAGCTACTTTTATTTGTGCTTTAAATATTAGATATGTATCAAGTGTCACGAGCCCTAATGTCATTATAACCCGGGCATCACTACCCTCTAATGCTTTTAGAACTGTAGAGCGGTGGCCAAGAGCAAATATAAAGAAATTATACAAATACATTGGCAATTTATTGTCTAATTATTTGATTCTTCTCTCTTAATGTATGTTCCCCTAGAAGGCATCAATTTTGTCTCTCTTGTCCCAGGGCTAGTACATATGACAAATACTTCAGGGGGAAAGGACTAACTTTTTTTGTATTTGGCTGAGAAGCACTTTTAGTAGCGGAGATCACCCTAGTGGGTTGTGGGCATACCAGTACTTCAGCCATTGAGGAAACCAGGAGACCGTTTTCTCTGGAATCTGTCCATCACAGACAACCTCTATCAAATTGGGTCCACCAGCAACTGATCACCCCAAAGCCTGCTCCTGTCAAACAGTCGATTTCTCCAGAAGCCACGGACAAGTGTAGTATTACAAGATGAGCATTCAGATGAAAGGTCACCGATGTAAAACATGGACCAGCTTGAGACCACAGAATTGGAACTGAGCGTACAGAGCTCCTCTTTGTTCTGGCTTATAAAGAAGGTCCAGAGCGAAAGTACCCTTGATGAGATCAGTATGCCCTAACACAGAAAATGGACAAAAATTCTCATTAAACGTGTTGTCTCACCTCCAACATTGGTGGCATATTGCTAGGATATACCACCAATGTGAGATAGATGCAGGTCCCAGAGGTGGGACCTGCGTCTCTCTCTAGAACAAGGTGCACAGCTGCCCTTCATTCATTTCTACAAAAGTGCCGAAAATAGTTGAGTGCTGGCATGCGCGGTGCACTCTGTTCTAGAGATAGATGCGGGTCCCAGAGGGACCCACACCTATCTGACATTGGTGGCATATCCTAGCAAGTTGAAGGTGAGACAACCCCTTTGCTGTTCTGTAAATATGTTAAAAGGGTTTTCTAGGAGTAACATTGATGGCCTTTTCTCAGGATAGGTGATCATTATCGGATTGGTGGGGGTCTGACACCTGCACCCCTCCTGATCAGTTGTCTGAAGAGGACACAGTGCTCTGCTCCTCACCAAGCACAGTGCCGTGCATTGCATAGTGGCTGTGCTTGGTATTGCAGCCCAGGCCCCTTCACTTGAATGGGGCTAAGCTGCGCATAGACCATATGACTGACAAATGTGAAGTCCCTAGCCTAGGAAGAGACCACAGTGCTCACCAAAGCGCCAGAACCTCTTAAACAGCTGGGAGTCGGCCCTCACCACAGATCAGATATTGATAACCTATCCTGAGGTCATGTCATCAGTACTCTCATAAAACCCCTAACATCTAAACTCTCATAAAACCCCTTTAAATACAAATCTCTCATTCTTGACCGAAATATTTGCACCGAGTTACGATGCATTCCAGAAAACTGCACAAAATGCTGTCAATACCCAAAGTGTAATGTAGATGTCAGAAGGAACTTGATACAGGAGATCTCTGGTGAAGCAAATGCCAAACAGTTATGAAAGAGCATTTTATTAACTAAACCTGCACAGAATTTACACATTGTGCTTTTCATCTTTTATTTCCGTTCCTGCATCTTTTATATGAACATATATCACACTCCTAAAAGTGTAGGCCACATAGCAGATTAATCTGAATGGAGCCCGAGCATCTGACTGATAGGTTTCAAAGGAGTTGTCTGCTTTAGGCTACACCCGCCCTGCTCCGAAATATAACTAGGAAAACCTGAACCCCAATTTCAAGTCAACTCTTCCTGGAGTGACTATTTTTGGATTAAAGTAATTATATTAACTGGAATGATATGAAGACACACATACATCTACTTATACTAACATGGTCAGTATAAAATAGTCAATAAAAAGTACTGAAAAATAAACGTCCCCCAAATTATGTTAAAGGGGTTGTCTGGGTTCAGAGCTGAACCCGGACATACCTCCATTTTCACCCAGGCAACCCTCTGACTTGAGCATCGGAGCATTTCATGCTTCGATTATCTCCTTTGCCTTTCGCTAAATCACGCAGAGCAAAGGCATTTTCAGGTGTTCCGGTGATGAACTGGGCTCTCCATGGGGCTGCCAGGAAACCCGGTGACGTCATAGGCACTGATGGGCGGGTTTTAGCACTGCCCTAGCCAGTAAAACGGCTAGGGCAGCGCTAAAGCACGCCCATTCGAGCCGGTAAAGTCACCGAACACACTGCCGGGCGGAAGCTTCCACCCGGCAGTGTGTTGTTGCAAACAAAAGAGGCCGTTCCCTGCGTGATCTAGTGCTAGGGAGCCCATCAGAGCAGGAGATCCTCCGATGCTAGCATCAGGGGGGCTGCCTGGGTGAAAATATGGGTATGTCCGGGTTCAGCTCCGAACCCGGACAACCCCTTTAAGAATAAAAATGTTGGTATACAACTGTAAGGCTTATGAGTTTTCACCAAAAGGAATGCATCCTAGCACAAAACAGAAGGCAAAAATCCTTAAACTTCCTAAGGGTGGTGTCACACTGTCAGGTTTTGGAAACCAAAACCAGGAGAGAATTCAAAAAAGGGGAGAAGTTGTATCTATCCTTTTACTTTCTATCCAGTTATGATCCACTCCTGATTTTGGCTTCCAAAGCCGCATGAGGAAAACTGACAGCGTGGCCGGGCCATTAGGGAACCGTGTCCATTTTCATTGGTTAAGGATTGTATATATATATAAAAAAAAAAAACTAAGAATGGATCTCCCAACTGCAGCCAGGATGATCGTATTCTGAATATCACATTGTGTCAATTACAGGCGTCGTTTTGCCTGCCACACCTATAACCAGGTAGAAGAAACAATAAATGCATGGCCCATGTCCACATTATGAGGCTGTAGTTGTTCATTTTAAGGGTAAGTTTAGATTATTTTCAGCAGATTTTTGAGGTCGTTCCTACTATTTAGGCAGCCCCTCTCCCTGCTGGACATGTGGGACCTGCTTCCCGTTGCTTATTTCCATCTCCTTCAGTCTGCAATGCTCTGGTTTCCTGCTGGTCAACTTCCAGAGTGGGTCATGTGTGCCGCTCCAGCCAATGATGTCTCCCCCAAGAGGCATGTGACCAGCAACATACGGCTTGGAGGACACATCACCACTGCGGCCAGTCATTGATTGCAGTGGCACATGACCCCGTCCACTCCAAAAGTTGGAAATCAGGAAACCGGAGTACAGTGAACAAAAGGAGCCAGAGCTAAATCGGTGGAGGGCAGCCAAGTATGCTTCCCTCCACAGATCCAGTGGGTTGGGGGAGCTGCCGAAAATTGTTTCAAAGGTGGATAACCCCTTTAAGCCCTGTTCACTTAACTGGGGATGAACTGCAATATCAGAGCGTGCCATGGACTGAAATGGTGCAGTTTCTGAAAAAGGGGGATCTTTTTCTTCTGATCCTGGAAAGCCTATTTGAAGTTTGTCATGTCTCTACAAAGTCACTGGTTCCTAGGCAGCAGACTGATATTGCCACATTAACAAAATGTATGTAACAGGTAAACTGGTATAAGAATGAGGCCTCATGTAATCTGCATTGTATGGACTGAAATACTGCCGCCACAGGGACTACACACACTGGGGATCAGCACAGGGCCAATGCGGGAGGGTGTAATGAGCTCTTCATGGTCAGTTCAATTACTGAACCTTCTCCAATTGTTGTTATACTGTATACAGGCTGATCCAATACTATGCAGTATCATATTAATCAGACCTGCCGGTAATAATGTTCGCTCACAGCTGTAAAAGAAACTACATTCCAGAACAAATCACGTATGAGACCAACAAGGGTCCCATCCAGAAGAGAAGAAAGGCACACCGACACTGACTGCTGACATTTCCTGGGTGGATGTTAGGCCTCATATTGGATGCAATTCCCCTCCATTCATAGCAAAGTGTCTTTCACATTTTACAATTATAGCCTTTAAATGGAATTTCTGAGATTTCCTGCAGATTCAGCAGCTCTTCTAAGTAATATATCAAGCATATTATGTAGGCAACATATAACATTCTCTTATATAAATGTAAAATATAAGATTTCTACCATACTGCTAACCATGTCTAGGTCAAAAGGACCTGCGAGGCAACCTCTAATCCCTGCCCTTACAGCTCCTACACGGGTTGTTATTCCCAGAAACAGATAGAACATCTGCTGAATAAAAAATAAAAAAAACTGAACAAAATAAATTCAGAGATATTAATGAACACTGCAAATGGCCCGGTACTTCCCGGATTACTGCTAACAAGAGAGCATCAGACTGTCTAAATCAGGGGGTGCACAATCTATTCTGGTCCGAGGGCCATATTATTAGTTTGTACCATTCCCAAGGGCCACAATAAAACTGAGACATTTCTGCTAAAGACATAGAAGGGGGTTCAACTTGTTGGGATTTCCCCCCTATCAGAACACTGAACCAGGAAAGAGCAGCATGCATGTGTGGTCCCCTAATCCTCTTCCAGAGATAGACCCCCTCCACCCGTGAAATATTTATATCAGCCCAACACAATAACAGTTTTTCCTCAACCACTTGTATAAAGGGTTTTCTGAGACTGATAAAACAATGCTGAGAGTGGGGCAGTACAATAAAGAAAAATCCCTTAAAGGGGTTGTCTCTTGAAAAATATTGTAGTTTTTAAACCAGCACCTGAATGCTTTTGTAATTGAACTTAATTAAAAATAGTATAGACGCCGAGTTATTAAATATGTTTCTGTATAGCGCCACCTGCTGTTTGTTTGTTTTTCTTTCTTATTTATTTGACCTGCTCACTGAGAAGGCCGCACATGCCCAGTTTCAGACTTCAACTGCCTCCTGAGCTGTGATAGGGAGATCATGGACACGCCCCAAGCTGCAGCAGAAAAGACACTCCCCTGAGCTGTCAGCTTTATCTAAATCTAGTAGAGCAATGAATGTGGAGATCTCTGGATCCATGTGAGGTACAGGGCTGGGTCTGGCTTTGTTAGAAAGAGATTGTCATGTATATGATCTTTGATTTTAATTTTTTACATTAGTCATGGGATAACCGCTTTAACTTTCAAATGTCTCGCCACTCCAGCAGCAAATTCCAGTCCCAGCTTATCACGCAGCAATGATGTCACATCCAGCGTTCACGTGACCGCTGCAGCCTATCACCGGCCTCAGCAGTCACATGTGCATGAACAGCACATGACCGCTGAGACCAATGATTGACAGCAGTGGTTACTTGCACTATAACTGCAGGACCAGAGCGTGGCAAAACATAAAAAAGTGACTACTGGATTTTTACTTCATTTTAGGCAGCCATGTTTTTAAGAATCTCAAAAAACCCTTTAAGTTGCCTACCACACAGCTTACAAGTATCGTCCAGGACTCGCACCGATATCCAAGATCAGTGCAGGGAAGAGAGAACAGAGCTGCTGTATAATGACAGCACTCTTACCTCTCCCTGAGCTGTGGGACACAAAACAAAAGGGCTGATAATTAGGGGCCACAGAGAATGGCATTGGGGGTCACCGGTTGCGCACCCACAAACTTTTAGACGGTTTCAGACAGAATAAAATGACTCGCATTCTAGCAGATGTTAGAATTTTACAGTATTAGGAATTTAGTGTTATATATGGTGCTCTTAGTGCATCATAGAGAGCCTTGCAATTAAACACTGCTCCTAGCAAGAGAGAAATAGGAAAGGTGGTGCACAGAAGGTGCTGCAATAACATTCGGGATCACCATTGCTGGCATCTACTTGTGCACATATCGTAGACTATGGTTGAAGCAATTACAATGCGCGCTCTGGAATGGTAGAGGTCATACTAAAACTCGCTTCTTTAGTTTATCTTCTTCTGATCTGAAGAATCTTTTACGTCCTCTTCATCAGTATATTCTGTGGGCTCCTCTCCCTCTCTCAGAAGCTTCCCGACATGATGGTACTTAACTGGAAAACAGGGCAATAGACAGTATATTATGTGTAGAAGTCACAGTGCCCCATACAGCTCCGCCTTGTATCGTGTGATCCTCACATGGGCAGAAGAGATTTACATGCACTGGGAGTAGACAAGGACTGCTCCCAAACAGATCTTGATAACTACAGTAACTTTTATAATCTTTCATTAGGGTACACACACACACACACACACACACACACACACACACACACACACACTTTTCCTGGCATTATTTTGGGATGTAAGGCTAAATGCACACGATCAGGATTGCATGCGTCTGCACTGTAGGTCATGCACATTGTATTCTATAAGAATTTGAAATGCTCATGCACATGATGCGGATTTTGACCTATGGTGCAGATCTTCTCCATTCACTCCAGTGGGGACAGCAAAATCCGCATGCGGACAATCTGCACCAATTGATGCGGATTGACTGCACGGAGTTCCCTGCTAACACCTGCAGATTTCAGTGCAGATTGTCTGCACATAAATCCTGAACGTGTGCATTTACCCTAAAAGCTCCAGAATAACCGCATGTATTTTCTTTGGTCACGTGTGTTTTCTGAAGGCATTTTTTGCCCAGTTTATTTGCCCACTACTGTATTCTTCATGGCATTTTTGTGCCATTGTTTGAAGTTTTTTTTATTAATTTTTTTTGCACACAAAGGGGGTCATTTATTAAAGACTGGCATTTTATACCAGTCTTTGACATCTCCTGCACTGCCGGAGGCTGAGCTAAATTTATGACATCAGGCACCAGTCTATGCGCTTAATCCGGAATCTTCTCTAGCCCCTGACTGAAGTAGATTTCAATTATTTACAGGAAATTGGTGTAATTGTTAGTGAATTTGACGGGGGCTGATTATTGCCCTCCCCAGTTTTGAGGGCAGTGTATAAATGCTGCATGCACCTGAATTTAGGCACACAGGCATTTAACAAGTGGCACAATCGGAACTTGCAACATTTTTATGCAAAAAAATAAATAAAAAAGACATTTAAAAAGCCATCTAATGGACAATCAGCAGCAAAAAATAAAATAAAAAAATTGCTTGTGTCTTCTGCGTTTCATATTTCCCATAGACCTTCAGCTAACATCTGGAGCTGGCACTTCACTGCAGAAAAACGCAAAAAGAAAATGCAGATGCAAAAAAACATAACTTTTAAAATATCCCAATCAGTTCTGTGTCACTCGTGTTTGTAACCAGGGCTGTGGAGTCGGTAGATAAATGTTCCGACTCCGACTCCTCAGTTTTATGTACTTCCGACTCCTCTGTATTAATATGCGAATATGCAGTTGAATCCAAGAAGCTGTTCCACCAAGTTCTTCTAAGCTCTTCTAGCAGAGAGGTAGTTGGGCTGCTGCTTTCTCCTTTGTGTGCTTATCTGCTGCTGAAGATAGGGCAGTGGGGGGATCCAGGAAGGGGCATTTATTCTAAAACATGATTTTCCTAGGAGAATCCCATAGTCATGTTTAAAGTTTAAGCTAACAATCGGAGTTTACAAGTTTTTATAGCCTTAGCTAAATGACAGCAGTTTTTCCAATGGTTTACAGCTTCAGTCTTGAACTATTGGCCCTCCATTCCCTTCACTTATACAAGTGTCTCACTCTCTAGTCCTGCAAAAAACATATTTATTTAATCCCTTATCAGTGAGAGGCTAGGTTACACATGGACGCTGCGTTCCCTGTAAAAGCAGAACACAACACTATGGAAAGTATAGGTATTGCAGCTCCTAACTGTGCGTTGCGTGCCATTTAGTGAAGCACATGAAAAGCATGCTTCTTCACCGTCACTTAACGGGTTCGTTTTGTGGTTACGTGAGGCACTGCATGCATTGGTCTTTATTCTTACAGTAGAGAAGTCATTAATTCTAACTTTTTGTGAATTGGGACATTTAAACTTGCTTTTTTTTTTTTTTATTCCAATCTAAATTTAGTAGGAGTCGGTGCATTGTTTGCCGACTCCAGGTACCCAAAATTTCCCCCGACTCCGACGCCACAGCCCTGTTTGTAACAGTCAGGATCTGTGTTATTACAGGACAGGAAATAAGAAATGTGCTGCTATATAGACCACAGGAAATAATCATTGGGACACCGGCCTTAACACGGACATAACCAATATTGATATTACATGAAATCCTATGTTTGTATCACATAATCAACACCAACCATGAAAAATGGAAACCTCACATGTTCGGCTATTCTTATGTCTATGGCTAGTTTTCATTTTCACACAGAACAAAGTGGTAACAACAACTACATATTGAACTTACAGGTAAACTGTGATTCCCAGTCACTTAGCGTGTCCTTCTGGGAAGCTGTCAGGTCTGACAGATCATCGAACGTGTCCGTCAGGGCTTCTTTATCCAGGCAGAAGGTGGCCAGACCTCGTGAGGCGTCTCGGCCAGCAAACACACCGTAAGGTCCCTCTGAAAACAGAAGAACTACACCTGAAGCAATCCAACATGCCAATCGGGAAAGTCATATGAGGTCAGTCATATTTGGCTCCGGCTATATCATTTAAGGCACGTTTACATGCTCCAACTGAGCAGCCAAGTCTCGTCAGTGGAGGAAAGAGCTGCATTTACATGTAGCAATCACCTCCACTGTACGGGGAAAAGCAATGGCTACTGTCATCGCTTGTCCTCATACAGACACATTGTTTCTGGGCAGCAGATCGCTGTTCACACCGCACAATCTACTGCCCAGAAATGACGACTTAATGTGCTGCATAAGTGATAAATTCACACAAGGAACAAGCATTTTTTTTTATTTAGTCGCAACTTTACACAGGCCAAATATCAGAAACTCGTGTTCGTTCCCTTGTCCCTTACATTTTACTACTACTACTACATGGATAGTAACATCTCATACACTAACTCTTTATCTCATGATTGATCTACAAAGGGAACGTGCCATCAGAACATGAACTATTGTTTAAATCATGTTTTTATGTTATTTTTAAAGACTTTGTGATAGTTATTTTTTAATTTTCCATTTCAATATTTAAACGAAAAACCATAAAATCCTGCAGCTTTTACACTGACCACTAAGCCTAATAACAGACGTCACTTCTTTCTCTGAACAGATCACTTTACTGCAGTTACCTGCTTATCTACACAGTGATATCAGTACAGGCAGGATTAGAATGTCAGATAAGACAGGATCCACCACTCACAACCGACTGTCAAACGTATTGTACAATGACCTCGACAGGTCACAGAGCATGCCAAGAAATCTCTACCACAAGAGTTAGGGCTCATGAAAACGACCATGGGATGTTTTGCAGTCTGCAAAACACGGATACTGTGCATTTTGCATTAAAGGAACAGCTGGCCCCTAATAGAACAGTCCTATCCTTGTCCATATAATGTGGATAATAATAAGACATGTTCTAATTTTTTTTTTTTGCGGAACGAACATGCGGACATGGAGTCATTTCATTTTTTTGTGGCCCCATTGGAGTGAATGGTTCCACATACGGGCTGCAAAAAAACCAACAGAGAAGGAAAAAGTAAAAAAAATTAAATAAAAATCTAAAATTTGTGTGCATGAGCCCTTTATAAGGTCCGCTCCTGTCCATTGTGTCTATGGCCCATAATGCTTTCTAAATGTTACAAACAGCTCAGGCAAGATGGCCACCCCATAATCATGTTCAGATATCAGACTAAAAAAATCTGTAATCAGAAAACACAAAAGAGATTAGAAAAAAAAAAAAAAAAAAAGCATGTTACTTACTATCTGATTTTAACTGGCAGATAGTTTTTGGTGACACAATTTCCTTTAAAAGGGAACTTTATCTTGACCTCACTGAGGGCAGCATAATATAGTGACAGAAATGCTGATTTCAGCGGTGTGTCACTCATGAGCTAAGGCTACTTTCACACTAGCGTTCGGGGCTCCGCTTGTGAGTTCCGTTTGAAGGCTCTCACAAGCGGCCCCGAACGGATCCGTCCAGCCCTAATGCATTCTGAGTGGATGCGGATCCGCTCAGAATGCATCAGTTTGGCACCGTTTGTCCTCCGCTCCGCAGGCGGACCCCTGAACGCAGCTTGCAGCGCTCGGGTGTCCGCCTGGCCGTGCGGAGGCAAACGGATCCGTCCAGACTTACAATGTAAGTCAATGGGGACGGATCCGTTTGAAGATGACACAATATGGCTCAATTTTCAAACGGATCCGTCCCCCATTGACTTTCAATGTAAAGTCAAAACGGATCCGTTTGCATTATCATGAACAAAAAACAAAACAAAAAATATATATATATTTTTTTTTGTTCATGGTAATGCAAACGGATCCGTTCTGAACGGATCTAAGCGTTTGCATTATAGGTGCGGATCCGTCTGTGCAGATACCAGACGGATCCGCACCTAACGCAGGTGTGAAAGTAGCCTAAAAGTAAGTGGTTGCTCAGAACCATAATCATTATCAGCATCATAATCATTGCAGCCCAGGCCTTGAAAAGAGTCAAATCTACCTGAGAAGAGTCCTGGTTATTCATAATCCCATCTGCTGATGATTGGCAGTTCTCTCCTAGAGAGAAAGGGAGAAATCTAGGTAGAAGACTGTCAGCCATCAGCAGGTGGGCGGGAGAGCAGGAATTCATGGATAACCAGGACTCTTCTCAGGTGGCCGGGACTCTTTTCCAGGCCCAGTCTGCAATGTTAGTTCTCGGCAACCACTTACTTTTAAGTTATAAATGACAGACCACTGAAATCAACTCACCTGTCTCTACTTTATTCTGCCGTTAGTATGGACAGCATAAAATACTATTAGAACTGTAAGGGTGCAGCCATCAGGTTTTCTGATCTAGTTTTGGAAGCCAAAAATCAGGAGTGGATCATAAAAGCAGAGAAACTATAGAAGAACAGATACAGCTTCTCTTTTTTGAATTCACTCCCGGTTTTGGCTTCCAAAACTGCATTAAGGCTACTTTCACACTAGCGTTCGGAGCGGATCCGTCTGATGTTTCATCAGACGGATCCGCTCCGATAATGCAGACGTTCGCATCCGTTCAGAACGGATCCGTCTGCATTAAAACTTAGAAAATTTTCTAAGTGTGAAAGACTTACATTACTCTTACCGGTAATCGTTTTTTCCCTTTAGCCTCCACAACGGCAGTAAACATGGAGAGATTATCCCGCCTTCTCAGGGACAGGAAAACAGCTTTGTGGACCAGCCCATATAAGGCCCCCTCCCTCTTACCTCTCCAGTTAGTAACCTAGTACTCAGAGATAAATGCAAGGAAGGTTTAATAAAGAACAAAAGTAACAAATATCAGAGCCAGTCTGCTCTAACTTAGAAGAACATATATATTTCATCAATAGAATATATAAGTATGAATACGTATTAAATAATGTATATCTAAATATAGTAGATTTTTTTTTTTTTTTTTTTGGGGGGGAAATCCTCCTGCCGTTGTGGAGGCTAAAGGGAAAAAACGATTACCGGTAAGAGTAATGTAAGTCTTTTCCCTACGCCTCCACAACGGCAGTAAACATGGAGGAAGTAACATAGGATAATAGCCTAGGGTGGGACAACTGCAGATAGGACTCTCCGCCCAAAGGCTAAATCCCTATTTGCAGAAACATCTAACTTGTAATGTCTAAAAAATGTACATGGATTGGACCATGTGGCTGCACGGCAGATGTCCTCTAAGGAAGCTGAAGCACCCTCGGCCCAGGATGTGGCTAGGGCCCTGGTAGAGTGAGCTTTGAGAAACGGTGGAGGAGGAACACCCTCTGTCTGGTAGGCTAGATAGATACAGGACTTGATCCATCTTGATATTGAAGTTTTGCTGGCAGCTTTCCCCTTCAACATGCCCAGGTATTGAATTAGAAGTTGATTAGTCTTCCTAATCTCCTTAGTGGCTTCCAGGTATTGGAGGACACATCTCCTGACGTCCAGGTTATGAAAAAGTCTCTCTTTTTCGTTCTTTGCCTGAGAACAAAAGGAGGGAAGGATAATTTCCTGTTGGCAGTGGAATTTAGAGACTACTTTTGGGAGGAATTCAGGAGCATGTTTTAGTGTGATCCTGTCGTCAGAAACGGAAAGGTATGGAGGCAGGATAGAAAAAGCTTGTATTTCGCCTACCCTTCTGGCCGTAGTGATGGCTAGCAGGAATGATGTCTTAAGAGTAAGAATTCTTAAGGGTATATCTGTAATAGGCTCAAATGGAGGGTACATAAGCTTGGACAGTACCAAGCTTAAGTCCCAGGGAGGCACTAGGGATCTTAACCTAGGGCGAATCCTGATGGCTGCCTTAAAAAACCTTTTTATTATTTCCATGTTAGCCAGTTTACAGTCCATAAATACACTCAAGGCTGCTATCTGAACCTTCAAAGTACTTACTGCGAGGCCTTTATCCAACCCTGCTTGGAGAAAGTCCAGTATGAGGGACATCTGAGGTTCTCCTGATGGGTCGTATTTATCCTCCCCGAAGAGTAGAAAGGATTTCCAGGCCCTCAGATATATTTTCGAGGTGACTGGTTTCCTACTAAGAAGTAAGGTGGAGATCACTTTCCTAGAGAAACCTTTGTTCCTCAGGATGTTTCTTTCAGCCTCCAGGCCGTCAGACGGAGTTGGGCGACTTGAGGATGAGAGACCGGACCCTGAAGTAGAAGGTCTGGGCGAGGAGGGAGGATCCAGAATTCTTCTCCTGCCAGAATCTTCAGGATCGGAAACCATGATCTGCGGGGCCAAAATGGAGTGATCAGGATGATTCGTACTCTCTCTTCTAAAATCTTTGCTATGACCCGCTGTATGAGGGAGAATGGTGGGAATGCATATAACAGGATTGGCGGCCAGGGTACCGAGAGCGCATCCACCTTTAAGGGTTGATCTTCTACCGCCAGAGAGTAGAAATTCGGAACCTGTCTGTTTTTTCTCCTGGCGAACAGGTCGATCTTCGGCGTTCCCCACCTGGAACAGATCTGCTTGAATACCTGAGGGTTTAGCATCCACTCTCCTGCGTTTAGCTGGTCCCGGCTGAGGAAGTCCGCCACCTGATTCTCTTTTCCTCTCACATGTGCTGCTGAAAGGGACTGAATATTCTTTTCTGCCCAACTGAAGATTTTTGTCACCACCAGGGCTAGCGACAGGCTTCTTGTGCCGCCCTGTTCGTTTCTGGGACCGAAAGGACCGTCTTTGTTGAAAAAATTTTGATTCTGTAGGAAAGCCCTTTTTTCTATCTGAAGCTTTCTCTAGAATGTCGTCCAAGGCCGTACCAAACACCCTATCTCCCTCACATGGCAGAGTGCACAGCTTGTTTTTAGAGGCTGTGTCACCAGACCAGGTGCGTAACCATACTGCTCTTCTAGCAGAGTTAGAGAGGGCAGCAGATCTGGCTGAAAGCTTCACTATGTCTGCTGACGCGTCTGCCATAAAATTAGCGGCTTGTTTTAGCATAGGTATAGAAGCTAGGATGTCTTCTCGTGGAGTGCCTGACTCTAGATGTTCCTCCAACTGTCCCAACCAAAGGCCCAGGGTTCTAGCTGTATAAGTTGCAGAGATCCCTGGTCTTAGAGTGGCCGTAGAGGATTCCCACATCTTTTTAAGGAGGCTTTCACATCTTTTGTCCATCGGATCTTTCAGAAGGCCGAGGTCTTCAAATGGAAGGGCAGTTTTTTTGGAGATTCTTGCTACTGGGGCATCTACTTTAGGGGTCTTATCCCAGGCCACAGAATCATCTTCCGCGAAAGGGTATTTTCTCTTTAACCACTTAGAGGCGGACTGTTTTTTCTCAGGGTCTCTCCATTCTGAGTGTATTAACGCTCGGATGTTAGGGTGGACGGGAAAAACACGTTTTTTCCTGTCCCCTAATCCAGCAAACAATTGGTCCTGTACTGAAAGGGGTTCTCTGGGCTCTTCCAGGTTTATTGTAGCCCTAATAGTTTTCAGAAGGGAATCCGTCTCCTCAACTGAACAGAGAGGTTTACCGCCTGCTTGATCTGAAGTATCAGAGTCAGACCCAGAGGAAATTTCACCTTCATCCAGGTCAGAGTCCTGCATATTAGAGACTATGGCTCCTGAGGTAGATGGTCTGGGAGGCAATGTAGATAACTTAGCTTCTACAGCTGCACCCACTTCTTCTCTGATTATGGTTTTCAGACTTTCAATTAAGGATGGGGTCTCCTCTGACACAACCTTGTCACAACACTTTTGGCACAATGATTTCTTGTATGAACCAGACAGCGATTTCTTGCACATTACGCATTTTTTCTTCAAAGGCGGATCCTTTTTTGAGGATTCTTTACCCTGAGAGACACAAAGTTAGAGAGGAAAGTTTTATCCTTAGTCTCTAAAAGAGAAGGGTAAAGAACCACCACCAAGGAGACCCCCATACAGGATAAGCACCCTGTTATTTTAGTAATGGGAGGAGGCTTACCGGGCTAGAGGGCCTGGAGGTATCTGTGGGCCGCCTGGGCGAATCGTCAGCTTGCTGGGACATCTTTCTCAGGAGAAGAGCGCAGGAGCTGCATCTGGACGCCGGCAGCCGCGCTCTTTTACTTCCTGGTTCCCACTGATGACGACATATGCCCCGCCCCCCCCTCGCGTCACGCGCCGGCCTTCCGACGTCACATAGAATCCAACTGCCGGCGCGCGCGCATAGGGGAAGAAGTGGGGAGCGATCCCAGGCCCAGGAACGCTCCCCCGGCTCGCAGAACAGGGCCGGTCCGCACTGGACGCGGGTCCAAAGCCCGGGGTGGCCAGCAACGCTGGGCTTAAACCTCAGGGAAGGAGGAACTTTTATAGAGTTCCGCGACCCTATCCCCTGCCTCAGCCCTCCGGCCAGAGCCGGGATACAAACCGAAAAGGCTGGGCGCGTGACTGATCCATTCCGGCAAGTCCTGACCTTCTGAGGGACAGGAAAACAACTGGAGAGGTAAGAGGGAGGGGGCCTTATATGGGCTGGTCCACAAAGCTGTTTTCCTGTCCCTGAGAAGGCGGGATAATCTCTCCATGTTTACTGCCGTTGTGGAGGCGTAGGGAAAAGTAGCCTGAGCGGATCCGTTCAGACTTTACATTGAAAGTCAATGGGGAACGGATCCGCTTGAAGATTGAGCCACATTGTGTCATCTTCAAGCGGATCCGTCCCCATTGACTTACATTGTAAGTGTGGACGGATCCGCTCGCCTCCGCACGGCCAGGCGGACACCCGAACGCTGCAAGCAGCGTTCAGCTGTCCGCCTGGCCGTGCGGAGGCGAGCGGAGCGGAGGCTGAACGCCGCCAGACTGATGCAGTCTGAGCGGATCCGCATCCATTCAGACTGCATCAGGGCTGGACGGAAGCGTTCTGCTCCGCTCGTGAGCCCCTTCAAACGGAGCTCACGAGCAGACAGCAGAACGCTAGTGTGAAAGTAGCCTAAGAAACCCGACCATGTGGTCGCACCCTAATAGACTGAGGGGTGTAGAGGGAGGTTATGGCATCAGTGTTGGGGGGCCACACCCAGCTTAACAACCCTCATACATATTTCATATATAAACTGGTTAATGCAGTATCTGTCGGCATTCTTTATCACGCCTTACAAACTCCATGCAGAATAGTTTGAATGTTCTCCCCGTGTTTGCCTGGGTTTCCGATTTCCTCCCACACTCCAAAGACATACTAATAGGGTCCTTAGATTGTGAGCCCCACTGGGGACAGTTGGGTGCTAATGTCTGTAAAGCGATGCGGAATATAGTAGCGCTATATAAGTGTGAAATAAATAAATATTTGGTTTTTAAACTATCGGCTGCGATGTCCGGGGTTGCGCAATACATTACAAATCTATAAGCTAGAATGACTTTATGCTTATTCAGAAGTTTTTTTTTCTTCTTATCATTAACTATTTATGACGTGCAAAGAACAAAAATGAAATCCACAATCCAGTTGCTGACGGTGGGATTAGAGAGCTCATGCAAGGTGTAACAGAAGAACAGTCTCACACTAGACGGAGGGGAAATTCAAATGGCCGAATGCTGATCTGTCAAAGGCACGAACCGACCCAGCAAAGAGACGAAAACCTCATCTTCTCTTCTGAAACCCATTATGGGATGGGTAACTTCTGGCACTCCAGCTGTGGTGAAACTACAATCCCCAGCATGCACTCTTGCTTGGCCGTTCTCAAAACTCACACAGAAGTGAATGGTGCATGCTGGGAGTTGTAGCTTCACAGCAGCTGGAGTTTAGAAGGTTGCTGACCCCTGCATTATTGAATATGAGGACAGAACAGGAACCAAAATACAGCTGCATAAAGCATAATGCAAGCAGGAGATTATAGTCAAAGAGATTATAAGCAGCTGCTATACAGGTGCGTGTCGGCCACAATACCCGGACTTCCTATCCCCCGTTACGACCATCTGTGAGCGGAGCAGACAGATGACGTCTGTGTGCATCCCGTATTTTGCAGAACAGAACAGCTGGCCCCTAATAGAACAGTCCTATCCTTGTCGACAATAATAGGACACGTTATATTTTTTTGCGGAACGTAAATACAGACATACGGAAACGCAATACACACGGAGTAACTTCCATTTCTATTTTTTTTGCAGACCCATTGAAATGAATAATTCCGCATTAGTGTGCGCAAAAAAAGTGCAACGGACACGAAAATATACAAAAATACTTTTCTGTGCACGAGTCCTTACTTGCGGGTTTGATGTGGTTTTGCCATAGATCTCACCCTTAGATTGGGTGAAATCCGGACAACAGAACCTCACGGATAATCTATGCGTTTCAAAATCTGAACGCAAGTTCAAGTTCTGGCCAGAGCAAATTTTACATGAGATTTGTCTAGTCTCATACGCTTTGTCGGTAATGTGTTGTAATGCAGCGGTTGTTCTGCACAAGAATCTGCACAGAAAAACTGCGCTTAATCCGCAATGTGTGCAAGTACCCTAATACAGACTAATAACATTTTAAAAATGCATTAAGCCCATCACAACTGAGATTATTTGTTTAAACTAACTAGTAACCACCTAAACTACTCAGATAAGCCACAACATAATCCCTGAAGTGCCGCTATATTACAGAGTACAAAGGTCTAAGTTCTGTCATTCATCGTTTCGCAAATCACTTCAATGTCCAACTAAACATTATGAAACCGCCGCTGTTATCACTGCAGTCGGGGACACAGATCTAAGTCACGCCACGTGCCATACCCTACAGTATATGCCTGGAAGCAATGTAGATATACGAGTTACATGAATAAAAGCTAGATCTATAACACACAGCAAACTCCTTTATAGTAGAGCACCTTTAAGGATACCGCCACATGGGATGGGTTTTCTGCAACTGAATTTACGCTGTGGATTTACCACAGATCTCACATTGAGTATTGCAGAGTTAAATCTGCAGCACGTCAAGGGGTTGTCTGGGATTTCGAGATTGATTGCCTGTCCGAAGGGTAAGTCATCAATATAAGATCGTGGGTGTCCAATGAGCACTGAGGCCTCCTCACAGCTCACCAAGCACAGCGCCGTCCATTGTATAGTGGCAGTGCTTGGTATTGCAGCTGAGGTCCATTCACTTGAGTGGGACTGAGCTCTGCCTTGGCCACGTGACACCACACATTTAAAATGTGCACCATAGGACACCATACGATTTTCATTTGCAGCAGGTGGATGAGAGCTCTTAAAAATCTCATTCCCTTTGCATATACTGTAAAACCATATGGCTCTTCTGCATGCAAATCAGTGAAGGTCAACCTTCAGTGAGGAACCGAGTATCAGCAGGGGTTCGGACTCTGGCATCATAGGCTAATGGGCATATCCATCACTATACAAGATGGGTATAACCCCTTAAAAGGAACCTGTCGCCGGGATTTTGTGCATAGAGCTGAGGACATGGGTTGCTAGATGGCCACTAGCACATCCGCAATACCCAGTCCCCATAGCTCTGTGTGCTTTTATTGTGTAAAAAAACCAATTTGATACATATGCAAATTACCCTGAGATGAGTCCTGTAGGTGAGATGAGTCAGGGACAGGACACATCTCAGGTTAATTTGCATATGTAACAAATCTTTTTTTTGACACAATAAAAGCACACAGAGCTATGGGGACTGGGTATTGCGGATATACTAGCAGCCATCTAGCAACCCATGTCCTCAGCTCTATACACAAAAATCCCGGTGACAGGTTCCCTTTAAGGGTAAGGACAAATGGGCCAGTTGTGCCACAGCCAGAAAGCCTCGCAGCCATTGCAATCTGCCACATAGGTTTTGTGGGTGCAGCAAAATGATATATTCCCTTTAAAGGGAACCCGTCACCTCCAAAAACCATCCCAAGCCGCCAGCAGTACCTGAGAATAACACATGCTTTATCCCCTGAAGACGCTGGTTACACAGCGAAACATGTCGGGAAGCAGAGTGTAGGAGTGTTTAGGTTTTAGGCAAAGAAATAGCGGCAGTATGCTCAAATATATGGGCACATCTACAGAGTCATATAGCATGCGGCAGCAATAGAAATAACATAGGACAAGTTATATAACAGAGAGGGAAGAGGAGAAATATGAGTAGCAGCTGAGCAGGAGGAGGAAAAATAAGAGCAGCAGAGGCTGAAACAATTACAAACAAAAGTGAAGTAAATCTATCACACAGTAGATTAACGCTCCAGAGTATATAGGAGCGTATAATAAAGCTACTACACAGCAACACCATCTCTAACCTATTCATAAAGTACCTCAATTATCTTCACTATCCGTCACATGTCCCTACCCCTCACCCCCTGTCTCCACTTACCTTCCCCCCTGCTGTTTAGTCCATTGATACAAGCCAGCTACAACAGCGAATCATTGAGCATATAGGTAGGAATAAATTGCGTAAGACCGCATCACTGAGAGTTTTAACGTCTATAGTTTAGTAGTTATGTTCCAAGCGTAAAAATACTACATATATATTAAAAATATGAAATAAAAGTGAAGTTTTAATTTAATAAACAGTACATGATCCAAAAACGTAAATAGGTCCTGAGTGACCACCAGTTAGTAAATTTAAATACTAAAACGTTAACTTGTACTGTGAGGTCAAAAGGTAAAAATAATTTAAAAGGAGAGTAGCCAGCAGCGCGTTTCTGACGATCATTTTCTTCCTGAAGGCCGATGCAGCAAAAGCTCTGAAAACTTTCTTTTATCCCCTGCCCACGCAATTTTCTTGTCAGGCTTGAAGTCAAGGGGGCAGCGGCCTCTTTGCTTCAAGTCACAGTAACCGCACCCCCTTGCCTACCCCTTCGCTGTATGTCAAAAAAGCCACCTTACATCACAAAAAGTGTAATACCAAGCGATCAAAAAGTCATACACACTCCAAAATTGTACCAATAAAACAGTCATCTCATCCTGCAAAAAAAGGAGACCCTACATAAGACAGTCGCCCAAAAAAATAAAAACTATGGCTTTCAGAATATGGAGACACTTAAAAATCTTATTTTTTTCTTAAAAAATGCTTTATTATGTAAAACTGAAACAAACCAAAAAAGTAGTCATATTTGGTATTGTCGCGTCCGTAACAACCTGCTCCATAAAAAAATACCACATGATCTAACCTGTCAGATAAACATTGCAAATAACAAAAAATAAAAAGCAACCAAAAATCATATGTACCCTAAAATAGTACAAACAAAACTGCCACCTTATCCTGTAGTTTCCAAAATGGGGTCACTTTTTGGAGTTTCTACTCTAGGGGTGCATCAGAGGGTCTTCAAATGTCACATGGCCCTGCCGTGTGACAGTACAGCTGTTTAAAGGGTTTCTATCACTTGGGATCACATAATTTGATGTCAGACACTAGCGATTTGCTAGTGTCTGCTCTTGCCAACCATCCTAATATAACAGCTTTTGGCCCTGCGGTTTTGATAGAAAACGAACTTTTATAAATATGCTAATGAGCCTCTAGGTGCTATGTGGGCGTCATTAGCACCTAGAGGCTCCGTCTACCTTCATACACAGCCACCGCCCAGCGCGTCCCTCCAGCCCGCCCATGTCTTCCTGAATGCGATCCTCCGTGTGACGCGGCGTACGAATTCCCGCGCATGCGCCGTGCGCGGCTGTATTCGGCGCATGCGCATTGAATGTCTGACCGCTCAGAGCTCAGACATCTCAAATGCGCCGAATACAGCCGCGCACGGCGCATGCGCGAGAATTCGGCCGCTGCGTCACACGGAGGAGGACATGGGCGGGCTGGAGGGACGAGCTGGGCGGCGGCTGTGTATGAAGGTAGACGGAGCCTCTAGGTGCTAATGACGCCCACATAGCACCTAGAGGCTCATTAGCATATTTATAAAAGTTCGTTTTCTATCAAAACCGCAGGGCCAAAAGCTGTTATATTAGGATGGTTGGCAAGAGCAGACACTAGCAAATCGCTAGTGTCTGACATCAAATTATGTGATCCCAAGTGATAGAAACCCTTTAAGCGTACAGATGTAATATACAGAATCAGGGTAACAAATATTGCGTTTTCATTGTCTGTTTACCCTTGCTTTGTTACTGGAAAAAAAAATGGATTAAAATAGAAAATCTGCCAAAAAAGTGAAATTCTGAAATTTCATCTCCATTTTCCATTAATTCTTGTGGAACACCCAAAGGGTTAACAAAGTTTGTAAAATCAGTTTTGAATACCTCGAGGGGTGTAGTTTCTAAAATGGGGTCATTTTTGGGTGGTTTCTATTATGTAAGCCTCAAAGTGACTTTAGACCTGAACTGGTCCTTAAAAAGTGGGTTTTGGAAATTTTCAGAAACATTTCAAGGTTTGCTTTTAAACTTCTAAGCCTTCTAACGTCCCAAAAAAAATAAAATGGCATTCACAAAATGATCCAAACATTAAGTAGACATATAGGGAATGTAAAGTAATAACTATTTTTGGAGTTATTTCTGTCTATTATAAAAGTAGAGAAATAGAAATTTGCAAATTTAAAAAATAAATTTTTGGTATTTATAAATAAAAATGAAATTTTTTGACTCCATTTTACCACTGTCGTGAAGTACAATATGTGACGAGAAAACAATCTCAGAACGGCCTGGATAAGTAAAAGCGTTTTGTAGTTATTACCACATAAACTGACACGTCAGATTTGCCAAAAATGGCCTGGGCAGAAAGGTGAAAAATGGCCAGGCCCTGAAGGTAAAAACTAACTTGGTCTTGAAGGGGTTAAAACCAGATTCCCCAAATGCTGGTACAGTAAATAGTGATATAGGTTTTAGCCAATAAGAAATTATGTAACGCAATATGAAGAGTGTGTGTATTTAGTGGCTTTTCTCTCACTCTTAGTTTTCTTTTCATGACATGGTTTAAAAATTGTAGACGCCTTTGAATACCGCTTTTTATAATTGGGTACTACTTATTTTGGTGTGAAAACATTTTTCCAAAAACGTGCTAGTTTTTTTTGTCTGCAGACTGCATGTTTGCACATACATTTCAGGCTGCTCTGTTTCGTGCAGAGTGAAATGATGGCTCGGTCGCCAGCTAAACTCTCCTCTGCTGAACAAACTACTAAAACTGATTTACGAAATCACAAATTAGTTTAGAAGATCATTCACTGGAGGACAGGAGCAGGACACCGAGCCATCATTTCGCTCTGAACAAGAAAGAACAGCCTGCAGATGAAAAATAGAACAAAAAATAATAAAAATTATATATATATATATATATATATATATATATATATATATATATATATATATATATATATATATATTACATATACACACTGCACAATATATCACCATCAATCGCCATATCGCAATCGCCAATTGGCCGACCCAAAAATGCTGCAATTATATTACCATATTTTTCGCTTTATAAGGCCTCTTTCACACGACCGTTTATTTTTTCCGTTTTGCGGGCCGTTTTTTGCGTTCCGTATACGGTACCATTCATTTCAATGGGTCCGCAAAAAAAACGGAATGTACTCCGTATGCATTCCGTTTCCGTATTTCCGTTTTTCTGTTCCGTTAAAAGATAGAACATGTCCTATTATTGAACGCAAATCACGTTCCGTGGCTCCATTCAAGTGAATGGGTCCGCAAAAAAAACTGAACACATACGGAAATGCATCCGTATGTCTTCCTTATCCGTTCCGTTTTTTGCGGAGCCATCTATTGAAAATGTTATGCCCAGCCCAATTTTTTCTATTAAATTACTGTATATGCCATACGGAAAAACGGAACGGAAAAACGGAAACACAACGGATCCGTTTAAAACGGACCGCAAAACACTGAAAAAGCCATACGGTCGTGTGAAAGAGGCCTAAGACAAACTTTTTTCCCCCAAAAGTGGGGGGAAAATGGCAGTGCGTCTTATAAAGCGATGGTTGACTTTTAACGTGGCTGACACGGATGTATCGCCAGCCGCTATGTTGCACAGCGCGGCCGGCGATACATCAGTTACAGTGCGGGGAGGGAGGAGGGGCTGGAGGCAAGTCGTTATTTTAATGAATAAATGTTCTTCTATTTATTCTGTTTATCTGTTCTGTGCTATTAAGAAAATGGCAAGTTTTGTATTTTGTACTTTTGCAGTAATACAAATATGTTATTTAATTTAGTAAAAGATGTTTTATTTTGAAAAACACTGTGCATTTCAGTTCTTGAGTTAAGCATAACTACATTTCAGCATTATCAGTAATTTCTGTGTGCTTTTGCCTTGAAAATCCAAGCAAATAGACCTCTTGCACAATTCCCTTAAAATATCGCATCGCATATCGTTATCGCAATTTTTAGGGCCCTAATCACAATCGCACAAAATTCCCATATCGTGCAGCCCTAATATATAATATATATTATTTTATATTATTTTTAATAGCACATAACAATTAAACTGGTTCAACAAGTTATGCGAGCACTATGAAATACGATACGCAAGCATTTCTGGAGTAGTAGGGTGTCTACCGACAAATAATGGCTGGAAGGATTATACCAGTATTTGCCTTAGGAAATAAAAGAATAACTTGAAGATTAAAAACATCAAACCATCTCAATGACATACAATAGTCTTTACCAGGAGTGTTGCTTACAAGCTCCTATAACAGGGCTGGCCAACCTGCGGCTCTCCAGTCTGCCTACAGCAGGGCATGGTGGGAGTTGTAGTTTTACAACAGCTGGAGAGCCGCAGGTTGGCCAGCCCTGTCCTATAGTATCATTTGCACTTTGTGGTTAAAGGGAGTGTCACCTAGAATGTATATATATTGTAACTAGTGCACTGCACTTATATCGGTAAACCATACATTTTCTTCCCTTTACCGGTTTCTGTTCCCCAGAAAGGCACTTTGAGGCAATAAGTGCCCCGGTGGCCATAGTTTTTTTCAACGTGCACAAGCCCGCCACTGCAATCAATCCTAGCTCCTCCCCTCGCGCTCTCAAGTATTACACTTCACCCGCCGCCATCAGTGAGCGCCTGCACTGACCCCCTGCTAAATGGCAGTCTGCACGTAAAATAAATCCAGGGGGTATTGAGGGTATTAAGGTCAGTAACGGATAGATCATTGAATCTTCGTCTTCTGTAACAGGGTCAGTGCCACAGGACTGGAGGACGGACGATTTGGTACAGATATTTAGGAAAGATAAAAAGGTGGAATCATGTAACTACCGATCGGAAAGTTTGACATCTGTGGTATGTAAAATATCTGAAGGTATTCTAGAGATGAGCTGAAAAAGTATATAGCGGTAAATGAATAAGTAATAACCAGCATACATTAATGCAAAACACTTGGTGTCAATCCTACATGCTGGGTTTCAATGAGGTTAGTGCAAATCTGGATGCTGGTCATGCAGCAGATGTGATAAATCTGGATTTTGCAAAAAGCAGTCATTGTAAAATGGCACATACTCAAAATGGGCTAAAGTCGGGAGCGGGGGAGACCACGCGGACCTGTAGTGGGAGCGGGGGAGACCACGCGGACCTGTAGTGGGAGCGGGGGAGACCACGCGGACCTGTAGTGGGAGCGGGGGAGACCACGCGGACCTGTAGTGGGAGCGGGGGAGACCACGCGGACCTGTAGTGGGAGCGGGGGAGACCACGCGGACCTGTAGTGGGAGCGGGGGAGACCACGCGGACCTGTAGTGGGAGCGGGGGAGACCACGCGGACCTGTAGTGGGAGCGGGGGAGACCACGCGGACCTGTAGTGGGAGCGGGGGAGACCACGCGGACCTGTAGTGGGAGCGGGGGAGACCACGCGGACCTGTAGTGGGAGCGGGGGAGACCACGCGGACCTGTAGTGGGAGCGGGGGAGACCACGCGGACCTGTAGTGGGAGCGGGGGAGACCACGCGGACCTGTAGTGGGAGCGGGGGAGACCACGCGGACCTGTAGTGGGAGCGGGGGAGACCACCAATGCTTCTGTGAGCGCCACGGCCTTCTCTGTGCTCACCAGGCACGGCGATGTACACTGTATAGCGGCTGTGCTTGGTATCGAGCTCAGACGCATTCACTTCTGAGCTGTTCCTAGGCCACGTGACCGATGAACGTGACGTCACTGGCCTAGGGAAACCAGCGAGAAGGCTGTGGCGCTACTATGAGTGCCGTTGCCTTCTCAAACATCTGATTGGCGGAGGTCCTGGGAGTCAGAACCCCACCAATCTAAGATTGATGAGCTATCCTCTGGATAGTTCACCAGTTTCTAAGTTTCGAAAAAACCCTTTAAGCATCAGTACTCAATGTCAGGCAGCAGCTGCAAAAGAAAATATGATTTAGGGTATGTAAAGATAAAAATCCATGATCCCAATGTACTGCAATATTACCCCTTCCACATCTTGAACATAGGATTCAGTTTTGGGCCTCACATACTATAAAGCAGGAATGGCCAACCTGCGGCCCTCCAGCTGTTGTAAAATTACAACTCCCAGCATGCCCAGACTGCTTACAGCTATCAGCCTACAGCAGGGCATGGTGGGAATTGTAGTTTTACAACAGCTGGAGAGCCGCAGGTTGGCCAGCCCTGCTATAAAGGAGAGACCAGATTATTAAATTGGATGGAAGGTATCCAAGGCTTAAAAGGTGTTGTCCAGGTTCAGAGCTGAACCCGGAAATACCTCCATTTTCACCCAGGCAGCCCCCCTGACTCATGCTCCGATGCTCTCCTTTGCCCTGCGCTAAATCACGCAGGGCAAAGGCATTTTTTGGAGATCTGGTGACGTATCGGCACTGATGGGCGTGCTTTAGCGCTGCCCTAGCCAGTAAAACAGCTAGGGAAGTGATAAAGCCCGCCCATCACAGCCGGTGACATCACCGAACACACTGCCGGGTGGAAGCTTCCGCCCGGCAGTGTGCGATTGTAAACAAAAGAGCATGAACTACTCCGATGCTCAAGTCAGGGGGGCTGCTAGGGTGAAATTATGGGTTTGTCCGGGTTCAGGGCTGAACCATTAAATTGGGTTTGTTCAACATATGGGGGCAGGGGGGTGGGACACCTTAGAGGTGATCTCATTATTATTTGTAAATACATGTGTGGCAGCAGCGTACATAGAGAAGTAAGGGCCCCATAGCAAGGATCAAACCAGGCCCCCCACAAAGGACAGAAGGGTTTCTGCCTAAACCCCTTTCAATCACCCATGGGCCATTTTTCCCACTGCCTCATTTGCTAAAAGCGGTTCCTGGTAGGTGCGGGTCCCAGAGGTGGCACCCATCAAGGGGGAACATATCCTAGCGATATGCCCCCATTGTCTGTCATGGCAATACCCTGTTAATGGCAGATACGATGTCAGCATTAAAAAAAAAAAAAAAAGAAGATGCTTCTAATTAATTTAACAATGTCATATAATTGACGGGAGAAAGTCAGAACTGGACGGACCTGTAACTGAGATCTGCACACGTCACCGAGTATTTCTGGGCAGCAGATCCCTGTTTGCATTGTATGATCTGCTGCCCAGAATGGATGGTTCTAGGTGCCAGCCGTAAGATATGATCACCTGACGAATGCCCATATGACCGCCCCGGGTAGGCAAGAAATGCAAAAACTTCCCCTTGCGGCAGCCAGTCAGATGACACAGGCTATTAACCTCTGAGGCACCGGGTAGTGAAATATTGATACTTTTTCGATACTTTGATGCCCAGTTCTGTTCAATACTGTCGTTGTCAGCATTTTGATACCAAGCTGAGATGGTGGGCTAAGGGGGGGGGATGGTGCACGACCGAGCCAGCAGCATAGAGGGACATTCAGGGGTTAATGTAACTCTCATTAACCCCAGTGTTGCCATTATGTGAGATAAATGATAGGGGTCACTTATCATTAATGTGAAGGATACGGTGTAATCACTTTAGTACCTCACATTAAAGGGCCCTTGCACACGAACGTATGCCCTCCGACACATATACGGTCTGTGAGCGGGCCATATGTCCCGGAGCGGCATACATCGTGCGCACAGCATCATAGGTTACTATGATGCTGTACAAATCGGGCCGTCCGTGGGAATATTGTCCCGCACTCATATGATCTTACGAGTGCGGGACAATAGCACAGCGGGCGGCCCAATAAGCACAACATCATAGTAACTTATGATGCTGTGCGCATGATGTATGCTGCTCCGGGACATATGGCGCGCTCACGACCCTAAGGGCTCATGCACACGACCGTATATATTATGCAGTCCGCAAAAAATACGGATGACGTCTGTGCGCATTCCGTATTTTGTGGAACGGAACAGCTGGCCCCTGATAGAACAGTCCTATCCTTGTCTGTAATGCAGACATAATAGGACAGGTTCTATTTTTTTGCAGAACGGAAACACGGAAATGGAATGCACGCGGAAAGAAAATACGTTCGTGTGCAGGAGCCGTAATAGTAAGTGACCCCATCAAGTACCTTCACAATTTGCGGACCGCAGAACACTTACGGCCGTCTGAATGAGCCCTTAGGCTTCGTTCACAGTTGTCAGAGGATCAGGCTACTGGAGCTCACCGTATCTGGTATTTCGGGACACAACGGTGTACCACCAGATCCCCATTGACTTTAATGGGATCCGGACAGGTTCTGTTATAAATGCCAGGTTTCAGCCAGACAAATGCGGCTTGTCTGCCGGCCAATGCAACTGTGAGGGCAGCCTTAGTGAGGCGCCGTCCTGCGTGCACAGTGCTTTCTGATGTAATTTGTTAGGTGTGTACTTTTGCCACGATTTTTGTAAAATGGCCAAGTAAGTTTTCTGTACAAAAACTGTATGAAAAACCAAACCGGAACCATGGCAAAACCTGCACGTGTGAATACAGCCCCCCTTCCCTCCCCCAGTACCCGACATTCCCTAATCTACAATGACTCAGCCAACATTTACTGCAGGCAGAGGTAAGGGTGAAGGTTCACGGCCATGGCGGGTGAACATTGGCCGCAGGGGGGTCATCTCATGGACTGGCGGCAGACTGGAGCTGGGCACAGACCACTTATCAGATCGTCTACAACACCTGTGCCCGGGCACTACCACCATTCCTGCGGGATCAGCCTCACCAGACCACGGACAGATCTATGGCGGTCTGAGAATCCAGAATATTTCCCACCAAGTCTCACCTGGCCCATAAAACTTCTTGCCCCTGGTGACATCGAACACCTTGCCATTGATGGCCATGAGGATCCTGGGGTTCTCGGCCCCATCGTACTCCTTCAGCTGGGCCACTGTGAAGTCTCTCCTCTTCATTTTGGGCAGGCGCTCCTCCCGGCTCTCCTCCGACTCCGGGGGCTTGTCCCCCCTCAGGATCTTGTAGAGCAGGTACAGGCACAGGCACAGGAGGCAGATATTGAGGGGGGAGGTGAAGATCTCCTGCAGGATGCCCTCCTCAGCCATGGTCGCTGGTGCTACAGGTGGTCTGGGGGCACTTCAGTAAGGTCCGCACACCTGCAGGATGACAAAGACGGACATGTTCCCAGGGACCTGCGCCACACACTCACTCACCTAACACACTGTACGTACAGGGGGGGATTCCTAAAGGAACGCCACAAATCCGCCAGGTGTGAACACTCCCTTAGCGCGCTGCTGGCGGACTGCACGCACTATCCCCCGGAGACACCGCACAGCCCGCACTACTCACCAGCGCTGTAACGTCCCGCACACTGGCGCTCCCTCCCCCGCCCCTCAGCACCACAGTCCGCACACGGGCGGGATTGGCCTGCGCCGCGCGTGACGCAGGAAGGGGGCGGGGCTCTGCGCGCCTCCTGTTCCAGGTCAAATGTCAGTTCTAGAGAGAGTGGCGCACGCGGCAGCAGTCTGGTGGTTCAGGACTGATGTGGAGCCTCCGGCCTCATCGCCTCCTCACTGTGGACATTACCTCTCCTCCACAGTCCACACCACCAGACACTACTCCCAACCAGCACTGTGTATGGAGCAATGGTCAGGCGTGTGCACTCACTGGAGCTCATTTACCAACATTTTTAGGCCAGTTTTTGACATAAAAATTAGTCGCAAGACACCTTTTTTGTGACTTTTTAAACGCCTGTCAGAAAATAGGGCTTGTTTACGTGGGCTACATTCACACTTGTGGCACAGTGATCGGCAAGTGGGTCTGTCCCCGGATTCGGCAAAACATATGCCAACTGATGGCATTTGTTAGACTGATCAGGATCCTGAACCGTCTTAGGGCTCTTTCACACTTGCGTTCTTGTCTTCCGGCATAGAGTTCCGTCGTCGGGGCTCTATGCCGGAAGAATCCTGATCAGGATTATCCTAATGCATTCTGAATGGAGAGAAATCCGTTCAGGATGCATCAGGATGTCTTCAGTTCCGGAACGGAACGTTTGTTGGCCGGAGAAAATACCGCAGCATGCTGCGCTTTTTGCTCAGGCCAAAAATCCTGAACACTTGCCGCAAGGCCGGATCCGGAATTAATGCCCATTGGAAGGCATTGATCCGGATCCGGCCTTAAGCTAAACGTCGTTTCGGGGCATTGCCGGAGCCGACATTTAGCTTTTTCAGAGTGGTTACCATGGCTGCCGGGACGCTAAAGTCCTGACAGCCATGGTAAGTGTAGCGGGGAGCGGGGAGCAGTGTACTTACCGTCCGTACGGCTCCCCGGGCGCTCCAGAGTGACGTCAGGGCGCCCCAATCGCATGGATCACGTCATCCATGCGCATGGGGCGCTCTGACGTCGTTCTGGAGCGCCCCGGGAGCCGCACGGACTGTAAGTATACCGCTCCCCGCTCCTACTATGGCAACCAGGACTTTAATAGCGTTCTGGGTGCCATAGTAACACTGAAAGCATTTGGAAGACGGTTCCGTCTTCAAATGCTTTCAGTACACTTGCGTTTTTCCGGATCCGGAGTGTAATTCCGGCAAGTGGAGTACACGCCGGATCCGGACAACGCAAGTGTGAAAGAGGCCTTACAAATGCATTGAAATACCGGATCCGACTTTCCAGTGTCATCCGGAAAAACGGATCCAGCATTCATTTTTTTTGGTCTGCAGAAGGATGTGCCTGGATCCGGCACTAATACATGCCTATGGAAAAAAATGCCTTCAGGCATGCTGCGGTATTATCTTCGTCCCGAAAAGGCAAAAAGACTGAACTGATGCATCCTGAACGGATTTCTCTCCTTTCAGAATGCATTAGGATAAAACTGATCAGTTCTTTTCCAGAATTGAGCCCCTAGGAAGGAACTCTATGCCGGAAAAGAATAACGCTAGTGTGAAAGTACCCTAAGATCAGCTTCTTACGATGGCATACCTCCCAACTTTTGAAAAGGAGTGCGCCGCGGCAATTTTTTTCTGCACTGCCGCGCCTCTAAGGCCCCTTGCAGACGAGCGTGTGTCAGCTCCCAGCACTGACGGGGGTCACTTAGCATTATATTGATTTATGATGCTATGTAACCCTTAGGCCCCTTTCACACGGGCGAGTATTCCGCGTGGATGCGATGCGTGAGTTGAACGCATTGCACCCGCACTGAATACCGACCCATTCATTTCTATGGGGCTGTTCACATGAGCGGTGATTTTCACGCATCACTTGTGCGTTGCGTGAAAATCGCAGCATGCTCTATATTCTGCGTTTTTCACGCAACGCAGGCCCCATAGAAATGAATGGGGTTCCGTGAAAATCGAAAGCATCCGCAAGCAAGTGCGGATGCGGTGCGATTTTCACGCATGGTTGCTAGGAGACAATCGGGATGGGGATCCGATCATTATTATTTTCCCTTATAACATGGTTATAAGGGAAAATAATAGCATTCTGAATACAGACTGCATAGTAAAACAGCGCTGGAGGGGTTAAAGAAAAAAGAAATAATCATTTAACTCACCTTAATCCACTTGATCGCGTAGCCCGGCAAAGATCATGTGACGTACCATGTGATGACCGGAGTGACGTCATCACAGGTCCTTGAACTATAATTAATGCTCACCACAGGTCCTATTCAGTAAAGGGGAAAGAAGCAGATGCCGGGCCGTGATCAAGTGGATTAAGGTGAGTTAAATGATTATTTCTTTTAACCCCTCCAGCGCTGTTTTACTATGCATTCTGTATTTAGAAAGCTATTATTTTCCCTTATAACCATGTTATAAGGGAAAATAATACAATCTACAGAACACCGATCCCAAGCCCGAACTTCTGTGAAGAAGTTCGGGTTTGGGTACCAAACATGTGCGATTTTTCTCACGCGAGTGCAAAACGCATTACAATGTTTTGCACTCGCGCGGAAAAATCGCGGGTGTTCCCGCAACGCATCCGCACATTTTCCCGCAACGCCCGTGTGAAAGGGGCCTAAGGCCCCTTTCACACGAGCGTGACGGATTAGGTCCGGGTGCGTTCAGTGAAACTCGCACTATTTTGCAAGCAAGTTCAGTCAGTTTTGTCTGCGATTGCGTTCAGTTGTTCAGTTTTTTCCGCGCGGGTGCAATGCGTTTTGATGCGTTTTTCACGCGCGTGCTAAAAAACTGAAGGTTTACAAACAACATCTCCTAGCAACCATCAGTGAAAAATGCATCACACCTGCACTTGCTTGCGGATGCAATGTGTTTTTTACGCAGCCCCATTCACTTCTATGGGGCCAGGGCTGCATGAAAAACGCAGAATATAGAACATGCTGCGATTTTCACGCAACGCAGAACTGATGCGTGAAAAACAATGCTGATATACACAGACACATTGAAATGAATGGGTCAGGATTCAGTGCGGGTGCTATGCGTTCACGTCACGCATTGCACCCGCACGGAAAACTCGCTCGTGTGAAAGGGGCTTTACAGTTCTGGAATGTATTAGATGACACTGAAATAATGCTACAAGAAAATTTAGACTAGCACATTCATGGTCACAGGTGCATATTCATAAAGCAAGCATACAGAGAACTGAGGCTACTTTCACACTAGCGGCACGGACCTCCAGCCTGTCAGATCCGTCCTGCCGCTAGTGACCGTGTGCCCCCGGACTGCCGCTCCGTCCCCTTTGACTATAATGGGGGCGGGGGCTGAGTTCCGGCGAGGCACGGCAAGAGGTTGCCGAAATAAAACTACGACATGTCCGACATTTATTCCGGCAGCCTAATAAAAACATTTCACATGCAAACAATAGAACCAAGAAATGGGGATCATTCTAAGTAGGGATTGACCGATATTGATTTTTTAGGGCCGATACCGATAATTTGTGAACTTTCAGGCCGATAGCCGATAATTTATACCGATATTCTGGGAATTTTCATTTTTGAGAAAAAAAAAAATTCCTACACAAATCTGCTGAAAATTAATATGTTTATTGTTAATGTGTATTTTTTTGTTTATTGTTAATGTGTATTTTTTTTTTTATAAGTCTTTTTCATTTATACTTAATATTTTTGTGTTTTTTTTTTTACTAACTTTTAGCCCCCTTAGGGACTAGAACCCTTGTCCTATTCCCCCTGATAGATCTCTATCAGGGTGAATAGGATCTCACACTGTCCCTGCTGCTCTGTGCTTTGTGCACACAGCAGAATGGAGCTTACCATGGCAGCCAGGGCTTCAGTAGCGTCCTGGCTGCCATGGTAACCGATCGGAGCCCCAGGATTACACAGCTGGGGCTCCGATCGGAGGAGCAGGGGAGAGGGGATCCTGTGGCCACTGCCACCAATGAGTAATACTGGGTGGGGGGGGGCGCACTGCGCCACCAATGTTTTTACTATTGGCCGGGATTGGGGTGGGGGTGCACTGCGCCACCAATGATTAATACTGGGGGGCTTGGGGGGGGGGGGGGGGGGGCGCACTGCGCCACCAATGAAGATAAGTCTCTCATTCATATACAGGAGGCGGGAGCTGGCTGCAGAATCCCATAGCCGGCTCCCGACCTCTATGAGCGGTAGCTGCGATCCTCGGCACCTGAGGAGTTAACTACCGCGGATCGCAGCTATCGCTCATAGATGCTGGGAGCCGGCTATGTGATTCTGCAGCCAGCTCCCGCCTCCTGTATATGAATGAATGAAAGGCTTATCTTCATTGGTGGCGCAGCGGCCACAGCCCCTCCCCTCCTCTTGTCTTCTTTTCTGTCATTGGCGGCAGCGGCAGCAGCAGCACAGGGGGAGGAGACACTGCTTCCTTCTCCCCTGTGCTGCGGAGGGAACACAGAGAGCGCTGAGAGCAGCGCGTTCTGTGTTCCCAATACGTTATCGGTATATCGGCAAAATAGATGCCGATACCGATAACGTTCAAAATCCTCAATATCGGCCGATAATATCGGCCAAACCGATAATCGGTCGATCCCTAATTCTAAGATAAAGTGGTATTATACCTACTATAAATGAAAAAATAGAAGCTCTTCGCGCACATTTTTGATCAATCGTGTGTCGGGCCCATTTACCAGGCGTCAAGGTGGCTTCCGCAGATGGGTCCCTAACACTAACAGAACTGCCTGTCTTGGACTTACCTAAGCCTACAATATTCAGGGCAGTGTAGAGACCAGCTACAGTTCCGTCCACAGCGCCCGCCCTTTTAACAGTGCCCTCAACAGCACCAGCAGGGCTCCAGATGGCGACCAAAATGGTCGCCAATGCGACTTAGAATTTACAAATGGCGACAAGACTTTTTAGTCTTGTCGCCATTTGCGACTAGACCCGCCGCCGCAGCTCTGCTCAATACAGCGGCGGCACAGGAGATGATCGTTCTCAGCAGCGCAGGAGGAGTCTCTCCCTCCCCCCTGTGCTGCTGCTGCCGCCGCCTCCACCAATAAGAAGAGAGACAGGAGGAGGAGGGGAGGAGCTGTGGCCACTGCGCCACCAATGAAGATAACTGACCTGTAATACAAATACAGGAGGTGGGTGCCGGTATCAAATAGCCGACACCCGACCTCTGTGACAGGGAGCTGCGATCAGCTGCAGTTGAGTTAACCCTTCAGGTGCGGTACCTGAGGGGTTAATTGTAGCTGATCGCAGCCCCCTGTCACAAAGGTCGGGTGCCGGCTATTTGATACCTGCACCCGCCTCCTGTATTTGTATAAGAAACGTTGGTGGCACAGTGCGCCCCCCCCCCCCAGTATAAGAAACGTTGGTGGCACAGTGCGCCCCCCCCCCCCCCCAGTATAAGAAACGTTGGTGGCACAGTGTGCCCTTCCCCAGTATAAGAAACGTTGGTGGCACAGTGCCCCCCCCCCCCCCCCCCTTCCCAGTATAATAAACATTGGTGGCTCAGTGGGAAGTGCCAATGAGGGTTAAAAATAATAAAAGAAAATTTACTCACCTCCTCCAGTTGATCCGTAGCTGCCGGTCTCCTGTACTTACTTCTTTCTTCAGGACCTGTGGTGACGTCACTGAGCTCATCACATGGCCCATTACCATGGTGATGAATCATGTGATGAGCACAGTGATGTCACCACAGGTCCTGAAGAAAGAAGTAAGTACAGGAGACCGGCAGCTACGGATCAACTGGAGGAGGTGAGTAAATTTTCTATTTATTTTTTAACCCTTATTGGCACTTCCCACTGCGCCACCAATGTTTATTATATTGGGGGGGGGGGCACACTGCGCCACCAATGTTTATTATATTGGGGTGATGGGGGGGCGCACTGCGCCACCAATGTTTATTATACTGGAGTGTTGGGGGGGCACACTGCGCCACCAATGTTTATTATATGGGGGGGCACACTGCGCCACCAATGTTTATTATATGGGGGGGCGCACTGCGCCACCAATGTTTATTATATTGGGGTGATGGGGGGGCACACTGCGCCACCAATGTTTATTATATTAGGGGGGTGGGGGGCGCACTGCGCCACCAATGTTTATTATATGGGGGGGGGCGCACTGCGCCACCAATGTTTTTTATACTGCAGTGTTGGGGGGCGCACTGCGCCACCAATGTTTATTATACTGGAGTGTTGGGGGGCGCACTGCGCCACCAATGTTTATTATATTGGGGTGATGGGGGGGCGCACTGCGCCACCAATGTTTATTATATGGGGGGGCGCACTGCGCCACCAATGTTTATTATACTGGAGTGTTGGGGGGCGCACTGCGCCACCAATGTTTATTATACTGGAGTGTTGGGGGGCGCACTGCGCCACCAATGTTTATTATATTGGGGTGTTGGGGGGGCGCACTGCGCCACAAATGTTTGTTATACTGGCGTGTTGGGGGGCGCACTGCGCCACCAATGTTTATTATACTGGAGTGTTGGGGGGGCACAGTGCGCCACCAATGTTTATTATATTGGGGTGTTGGGGGGGCGCACTGCGCCACCAATGTTTATTATATTGACCTTCTACTTAGCAGTCTGTATTCAGAATGCTATTATTTCCCCTTATAACCATGTTATAAGGGAAAATAATAATCATCGGGTCTCCATCCCAATCATCTCCTAGCAACCGTGCGTGAAAATCGCACCGCATCCGCACTTGCTTGCGATTTTCACGCAGCCCCATTAACTTCTATGGGGCCTGCGTTGCGTGAAAAACGCAGAATATAGAGCATGCTGCGATTCTCACGCAACGCACAAGTGATGTGTGAAAATCACCGCTCATGTGCACAGCCCCATAGAAGTGAATGGGTCCGGATTCAGTGCGGGTGCATTCCGGTATTCTGAATGCCGGATCCGGCACTAATACATTCCTATGGGGAAAAATGCTGGATCCGGCATTCAGGCAAGTCTTCAGTTTTTTTCGCCGGAGATAAAACCATAGCATGCTGTGGTTTTATCTTTTGCCTGATCAGAATGACTGAACTGAAGACGTCCTGATGCATCCTGAACGGATTTCTCTCCATTCAGAATGCATGGGGATATGCCCTATCAGTTCCTTTCCGGTATAGAGCCCCTAGGACGGAACTCTATGCCGGAAAAGAAAAACGCTAGTGTGAAAGTACCCTAAAATATTAAGTTTAAATCCCCCCTTTCCCAATTTTACATATAAAATATATAAACATTAAATAAACATATTACATAGCGCTGCGTCCGAAAAGTCCAAACTATTAAATTATTAAAAAATATCTCCTATGCGGTGAGCATTCGCCATTTTTTAGTCACCTTGTCACCCCAAAAAATAGCATAGGACTGTTCTATTATGGGCCGAACGTTTCATAAAATGCTAAATGCACGCGGCTTTTTTTGGTGTTTTTTATTTTATTTTTTTGCGCGGTATTGAGTATCGCAATACTTTTTTATGGTGACGAAAGCGAATTAAAATTTTGGTTTCAAAACAACCCTACGCCGATCTGATCAGCGTAGCGTTGTCACGATAGCAAAATTTTGATTCAGTTTCGATTTGGCGACTAAAAATTTGATTTGGCTCCTAAATTTTTCAGTTCAGGAGCCAATGGCTACTAGGTATTTTTTTTAGTCTGGAGCACTGCCTATGTAGCTTCTGAAGTCTCTTTGCTCACCTCTATCCCACTGTTTCTCCCTTTGCTTCACAGAACATCAAGCAGCACTCTTGCGCCCGAAGTTCCTCAGGAGGCGGTCCCTGAAGAGCAAGCCGCCGCGGGTCCCTCTCGCCCTGCTCCTACTGCTGGTCAGGAACACCAGGTTCCCCTACTTGTGACCTCTGGCGACGCAACTATGGCAACGATGCCACCACTTTTTGAGGCCCTCATGTGTCGCCAGAGGTCAGGTAGGAGCTGCCAGGCTAACTACGAAGACCTCACAAGGCTCATGTATGAGTCCTTGGCGGGGATCACAAATAGGGTTGCATCTGTGGAGGATCATTTGCGTCGTCTTCAGGAGGGGGCGGTGTTGACGACACAAATGAGTCCGATACATCACTATATTGTGTCGTTGTTACCTGCGCTGGAACGCTTATCACCCAACCAGCAGTATGAGGCCAGAAGACAAATGGACAGCGTTTTGTGGCAACTGGCACACCGCCCCACATCCATTCCCCCACCCCTGCCGTATCCCCCATCCTACACCTATCCCCCATCCTTCACCTATCCCCCATCCCACACCTATCCAAGTTTACAGCCGCAACAGGCTCAGCATTCCCACCCTCCCCCTTCCCACAACCCACCCCCATCCCAAACCCCCGAGCTCTTTTCTCAACACTTTTCTTCTCCTCCTTCTTACTATGCTCCTACCTCTTTCACCACTCCCTCTACTGTTGCTCGGGAAACTCCTTCTCCTGCCCAATCCACTCTTCATACTCCCTCTGTGCCACTTGCATCAACACGCACTTTGTTGTCCACAGTGGCAGAAGAACAACAGGACAGAGTGGACCCAAACCAATCACTTCCCTCAACCCCCCACCATACCTTCCTTAATTTGTAATTATTTATTTTATTGTTATTTATAATAAATCTTATTTATTTATTTTTTTTAAATCCAAGGACTGTTTAATTTTTTTTTTTTTATAAAGATAGATATTTTTAATTTTAATAAAATTAAAATCTCCCAGCACTGGCGGAGCGACACAACTAATTGTCGCTCCTCCAGCGTGGGCAGATTTAACCTCAGTCTCCATAACAGGCCTGATTAAATCTACCAGCGCCAGTGGAGCGACAGAAGTATGTGTCGCTCCTCCAGCGTGGGCACATCAATATATTAAAATAAAATCTCAATTACGTAAAAACAATATTTATTGAACCCAAAATGCAATTGAAATCAAATACAACACACTGTAACCATCAACCAACGGGACAACAAACATAAATTAACGGTTATTTGAAAATGAATCCCAAAATGTTTATACAAATCGGTCCTGCCAGTCCACCCTTCCTGCTTCAGAGCAGAAATAATCCGCAAACGAGTCTCTCATCCGTGCAACCGCTACAGTTGACCGATGTCGACAACTTTGAATGCTTGCGATCTCGCTGTCCTCCGGTACCTGTTCCAAATTGAGTGGTTCTTTTTGAAGGAGGTAGTTGTGTAACACCACAGCAGACTTTACAACCTCGTCGACCGATTCAACCTTCATCTGAATTGGTTTAGTGAAAATCCTCCATTTTGCGACCAAAATTCCAAATGTGCATTCAACCATTCTTCGAGCCCTGGTCAAGCGGTAGTTGTATGTGCGTTTTTTTAAATCTAATCCGCGGCTGGAATATGGTTTAATTCGATTTCCACACATTTGGAATGCCTCATCACCAACCAATACAAACGGCATGGGTGGGCCATCAGTACCTGGCAGTGGTTGAGGGAGAGGAAAATCGAATTGTCCGTTATATAGACTACGGCCCATATTTGAATTTTTAAATACCATGGAATCGTTGGCGCGTCCATAGGCCCCTACGTCCACTGCAACAAAACGATATTGAGCATCTGCGATGGCCATTAGTATTATTGAAAAATATTTCTTGTAATTGAAAAACTCAGATCCGGTTCCGTGGGGCTTGATAATACGGATATGTTTCCCGTCTACCGCACCTATGCAGTTGGGAAACTGACAAACATCCCAAAATCTTTCAGATATTTTTGTCCAATGCTGTCGAGTTGGATGTGGGATGAATTCATCATGCAGTTGTTCCCACAAAACACGGCATGTCTCCTTGACAATTATTGAGACAGTTGATATCCCAAGGCGAAATTGAAAATGGAGTGAGCTGAAACTTTCTTCACTTGCCAAAAACCTAAATTTTAAAAGAAAAAAAAGGGTATTAAAAATTTTACCAAACAACATAATATACAAGGTATATCAATCTGACGCAATTTTATTGCACCCCTACATATATTAGTTTGGTCAAGATTTTTTCTGTGGCCAATATAATTTTTAATAAAATTCAACGATAAATGTTTGTTCTCCATGGCGAACAATATTCATCACAGTTCATTCTACATCTTCAATGACGAGTATATTGATTCAAACTTTTCCAAACAAGATGTACAATTTAAAAAAAAATGATGAGCATCAATTGGGGCCAAAATTAGACACTTTGTACAGTGATCCCAGAAAAAGTAAGCAAATTTTGCTTAAAAAATTTAGGGCTTCACACTATCAAACAGCAGCTTTTAAAAATTTTGACCAAATATTGGTACAATATGTAATAAAGTATGTACTTTACCTTATGGTCAACAATAGGCGTTCTGCTGGGGAAACACAGCGACGGAAAGTGGTGTCTTGTCTTTGAATGTGAGGTGACACACGTTGTAAAAGGTCATCAAAACTTTCTACCGTCATCCGTAAGTAGTTAAAGAATTTTTCAGGATAATCCCTCAATTCAGGAAACAGAGTTTCAAAAACTCCCCTTCTTACTCTTGCAGAGGTTATTGGATGCACCCTATAGCGACGCTTTCTACGCCGTCTGGCTCGAAGACGTCTTCTCCAGCGTGAAACCAGAATTAAAGCCTGAAATCCAAAACAAATATGGTCCGGCATCATCTTTGCACTCTGCTGAAGGAACTTCTGAGTGGTAAGTGACCTTCGGTTGTCTTTTATAGCCAGTTGTAGTATTTGCTTTAACAGCTTGCATCTTTTTGTGACCTTCTGTTATCTTTTATAGCCAGTTGTGGTATTTGCTTAACAGATAGCATCTTTTTATCTCTAAATTTAAACGCCGGATCCGTCTTTCCGTCTAAAAACGGAAGAAAACGGAATAGACGGATCTGCTTTTACGACGGATCCGGCGAAAATTGACGACGGAATGAAACTGAACGACGGATCCGGCTTTTATGGTCCTTGACGGAACGACGGATACGTTAAAAATGTGCGGCGGTGTGCGTTTTGTCGGATCCGGCGGGCAATTCCGTCGGCGGAACTGCTTGCCGGATCAGTCTGACGCAAGTGTGAAAGTACCCTTATTCCTAGCAATCGCTAGAGGCCGGTGTCCTAGCGATCCGCAGAACCGGAAGTAAGGTTGCGGTGTGCGTTCCACGAGCCGGAAGGGCCTGAGGAGCGCCGATTTTTAAAGCACAGAATTTCCCATGTACGCCACTGCCATATTGACCCTGGGAGGAGGCAGTCACGATAGGAGCTGGGAGCTTAACCGTAAGTGTACCTGAATGTCCTTGGATGTTGAAGCAAAGAGTATGACCTTGATTAAGGGTCTCTCTGTATATATCTCCACTTGCATCCAGTACTTGTTTTTTTATTATATATGTTGGATTACAGGTAGCAGCCCCTACTATCAAAACAGGAGCTAGCGCGATACCCAGCCCGCATCTGATAAGGTCTGTTGTACCATTGTTGATTATGACGTCTGCAATATTCATTTTAGACGACAAATGGATTAATGTTTATACGATGATCATATCATCTATCTAGACACCGCAATAAGTGGTATCACTAGATAGACACTGTAACAAGTATTACTATATTATCTGTATTACTGGAACCGAGACCCCCTGAGGAGCCCTTGAGTGGGCGAAACGCGTTGGAGCATCGCATTGTTGTCACGGAACCATGAACCAGACGTACAACAAGAGATAAGTGGAAATAAGAAGGCTTTATTGAAAATAAAGCTGTAAAGCAAAAGTCCAAACGGATGGTGAAACCGAGCAGAGTCTTTGCGAAGCCAGAGGTCAGGAACCAGAAGGGTAGTCAGACGAAGCCAGGATCAGGAACCAGCAGGGTAGTCAGACGAAGCCAGGATCAGGAACCAGCAGGGTAGTCAGACGAAGCCAGGATCAGGAACCAGCAGGGTAGTCAGACGAAGCCAGGATCAGGAACCAGGAAGCAGCAGCAGTCTTAGAAGCATGTGAGCACAAGAGGACCAAGCAAGGAACTGAAGCCACAGACCTCCTATATATATGAGCTAGGCATCCAGCTCCTCCCAGGGGAAGGAGGAGCCGCAGGGTGGAAGGCTACAAGAAACCCAGGACCCAAGATGGCCGCCAGCACATGTCAAACGAAGGAGAGCAGCAAGCAGGTAAGACCATGACAGTACCTCCCCCTCAAGGGCCCCTCCTCCGCGGAGCACAAAACGGTCTCTGAGGGAAGCGTGCGTGGAAGGCTCGGAGCAAGGCAGGAGCATGGACATCTGCGGAGGGAACCCAGGAACGCTCCTCTGGACCATAACCACGCCAATGGACCAAAAACTGCAACCGACCGCGGACCAGGCGTGAGTCCAGGATATTGCTCACCTCATATTCCTCACGATTGCCCACTTGGACCGGACGAGGCCGAGGAACCGAGGAAGTGAAACGATTACACACCAGTGGTTTCAACAGGGAGACATGAAACACGTTGGAGATCCGCATGCCAGGAGGAAGCGCAAGGGCATAGGCTACCGGGTTTACCCTGCGAAGCACTCGGAAGGGACCAACAAAGCGAGGCGCCAGCTTGGTAGTGGGCACTCGAAGGTTGAGGTTGCGGGTGGACAACCATACACGGTCTCCGACCTGGTAGGAAGGAGCCGGCGCTCGTCTGCGATCAGCCTGGAATCTCTGGCGCTGCGCAGAGACCTCAAGGGACTTCTGGATCTGTACCCAAGAAGCACGTAGGACGGAAAGGTGATCCTCCACAGCCGGAATATCCTGCGGAGAGAATACCTCCGGTAACACGGCAGGTTGGAACCCATAATTGGCCATGAAGGGAGACGTCCCAGAGGAAGAGTTCACCGCCGTGTTCCTGGCAAACTCAGCCCAAGGCAGGAGGTCAACCCAATTGTCTTGGTGATCGGAGACATAGCAACGAAGGAATTGCTCCAAGGCCTGATTGGATCGTTCTGCGGCCCCATTGGACTGAGGGTGGTAGGCCGAGGAGAAGGAGAGATGAATCCCCAACTGGGAGCAAAAGGCGCGCCAGAACCTGGACACAAACTGACTCCCCCGATCCGACACAATCTCCTTAGGCAAACCGTGCAACCGGAAGACCTCCCTGGCAAAAATCGTGGCCAACTCTTGTGCAGAGGGTAACTTCTTGAGAGGAACACAGTGGCACATTTTGGAAAACCGATCCACAATCATGAGAATGACCGTATGGCCTCGGGATGCAGGGAGGTCCACAATGAAATCCATCCCCAGGTGTGACCATGGGCGCTCCCCGGTGGCTATGGGTTGCAGAAGGCCCAACGGAAGGTGCCGAGGGGACTTACTCTGGGCACAAACGGAGCATGCCGCTACATATGCGGCGATGTCGGAACGTAGGGAAGGCCACCAGAACAGACGTGAAACAGCCCAGGACAGCTGATTCTTTCCAGGATGCCCCGCGGTCTTGGAGTTATGGTAGGTTCGCAACAACCGAGTGCGCAACTCCTCAGGCACAAAACATCTGCCGTTGGGTCTCCCAGAGGGAGCACCAGATTGAGCCGCCAAAATCTGCTCACCCAGGGGAGAGGTCAGGCTGGTGCGAATGGCGGCCAGGATCTGATTCGGAGGTATGACCGAAGTCGGAATCGACTCCTCCCTGGACAGCTCGGAGTACTGCCGTGATAAGGCATCCGCCCTGATGTTCTTGGAACCGGGTAGGTAGGAGACCACGTAATTAAAACGTGACAAGAACAGAGCCCATCTGGCCTGACGTGGTGTCAATCTCTTGGCCTCAGAAAGGTAGGTCAGATTCTTGTGGTCCGTCAGGATGAGAACCGGAACCACCGAACCCTCGAGCAAGTGCCTCCATTCTTTAAGGGCCTGCACGATGGCCAATAACTCCCTGTCACCAATCTGATAGTTGCACTCCGCGGAAGACAGTTTCCGGGAGTAAAACCCACAAGGAAGCAGAGGACCCTCTGGTGTTCTACGCTGAGACAGAAGGGCGCCTACTCCCGTCTCAGACGCGTCCACCTCGAGGACAAAGGGCAACCCAGGGTTGGGATGCGACAGAATCGGAGCCGACACAAAGGCGGACTTTAGGGCCTCAAAAGCTCGGATGGCCTTGAGCGGCCAGACCTGGGAATTACTGCCCTTCCTGGTCAGATCCGTGAGAGGCTTGGCCAGCATGGAAAAGTCCCTGATGAACTTCCGATAATAATTGGCGAAGCCCAAAAAGCGCTGCAGGGAACGAAGACCACTGGGCTGGGGCCACTGTAAGACAGCCGAAACCTTCTCAGGATCCATGGAGAACCCCTCAGCGGAAATGATGTAACCTAAGAAGGTTACCTGGGATCGGTGAAATTCGCATTTCTCAAGCTTACCGAACAGCTTGTTCTCTCGTAACCGTTGCAACACTCGTCTGACATCCAGAATGTGGGCCTCCATGGATTCAGAATATACCAAGATGTCATCCAAATAGACTACCACACACTGCTGCAACAGGTCACGGAAAACATCGTTGATGAATTCCTGAAAGACTGCGGGCGCATTGCACAACCCAAAGGGCATAACCAAGGATTCGTAATGACCGGTCCTGGTGTTAAACGCGGTCTTCCACTCATCGCCCGCCTTGATCCTTACCAGGTTATATGCCGCCCTCAGGTCGAGTTTGGTAAAGACCGTGGCCCCTTTAAGGCGATCGAACAGCTCGGAAATCAAGGGTATCGGGTAAGCGTTCTTGATCGTGATGCGATTGAGACCCCTGTAATCGATGCAAGGCCTCAACTCACCGCCCTTCTTTTTCACAAAGAAAAATCCAGCCCCTGCCGGGGACGAAGATTTGCGAATGTGTCCGCGTGAAAGCGCCTCCCTCACGTACTCCTCCATGGCCTCATTCTCCGCTACCGACAGTGGATAGACTTTGCCACGAGGAGGAACGGCACCAGATTGTAACTCTATGGCACAATCGTATGGGCGGTGCGGAGGTAGGGCAACCGCGCGCACCTTATCGAATACATCCCGGTACTCCTCGTATTCAGGAGGCAACAGAGAGTCCGAGGAAGTACACAGCAACTTGACAGACCCATGGATGCAACTAGCCCCACACTGCGGTGACCACGAGAGGATCTCGACCGATCTCCAATCGAAAGTCGGATTATGCTTCTGGAGCCAGGGGTACCCCAAGACCACCGAGTAGTGTGGAGACGAAATAACCTGGAGGCAGACCGACTCTCTGTGAACGGCACCAATGGCTATCCCCACTGGAAGGGTCTCATGAGTCACGTGTGGCGGCAGAAGGGGTCTGCCATCTATCGCCTCAAGAGCCAGTGGGGAACCTCGAGCCTGCAGAGGAATGGAATTGGCGGCAGCGAACACACTATCAATGAACAAACCACCAGCACCAGAGTCCACCAACGCCTGGGTCGTCACCGAGCCCCCGACCCAGGAGAGGACAACAGTGATCAGTGGTTTGTCAACACGGGAAACCGGGGACGAGGAGACTCCACCCAAGATCTGCCCCCGACAGGATCTCAGGGTACGAGCGTTTCCCGGACGGTTCGGACATGCCAACCGAAAATGCCCACCGAGACCACAGTACATGCATCGGCCCTCGCGTCTCCGGAGTGCCCTCTCCCCCTCGGACAGGCGAGCAAACCCCAGCTGCATGGGTTCACCCCCAGACAAGTCATCCCCAGGAGGCGTGGGAGGAGAGGGAGGCACGGGTGGGACAGCAAACGTAGGCACCAATCTGTTAGAAGACCTCCGCAGGTTCTCCTTAAAGGAAGGTCTCTCCCTGAGTCTGGTGTCAATCAAAATCAGGAAAGAAATAAGAGACTCTAGCTCAACTGGTAGGTCCTTAGCTGCAACCTCATCCTTCAAGGCATCCGAGAGACCATGAGAGAAAGCAGCGACCAGAGCCTCATTATTCCAGCCCACCTCTGCTGCCAGGGTACGAAACTCAATGGCGTATTCAGCTACGGATCGTGAACCCTGTCTGATGGACATAAGGAGCTTCGCAGCAGAGGCAGCACGAGCCGGCACATCGAATACCTTCCGAAGAGAAGCAACAAAACCGGAAAACTCGGCAACCACCGGATTGTTGTTCTCCCATAAAGGGCTGGCCCAGGCCAAGGCCTTGTCCGAGAGCAGCGAGATCAAGAAGCCCACCTTTGATCTCTCAGTAGGAAAGGCATGTGGCAGCAACTCGAAATAAATGCCCACCTGGTTAAGGAAACCTCGGCACTGAGTTGGCTCTCCCCCAAAGCGCTGTGGAAGAGGGGCAGAACCGGTCATACCCCGAAACACCGCAGGCGCAACAACAGGTGTCGGGGTAGACTCTGGCGCAACAACCGGAGCGGCAGTAGGAGCGAGCCCAGGAGCGACAACCGACCCATCGGCAACGGGAGCGAAATGAGCCGTGCGTTCAAGCAGGGTTTGCAACGCCACAGCGAACCGACCCAACAGGTGATCCTGCTGATCAAGTCTGTCAACCAGCGTGGGTAGCGAGGATGGCCCTGTACCGTCAGAATTCATGGCTTGGTCCTAATGTCACGGAACCATGAACCAGACGTACAACAAGAGATAAGTGGAAATAAGAAGGCTTTATTGAAAATAAAGCTGTAAAGCAAAAGTCCAAACGGATGGTGAAACCGAGCAGAGTCTTTGCGAAGCCAGAGGTCAGGAACCAGAAGGGTAGTCAGACGAAGCCAGGATCAGGAACCAGCAGGGTAGTCAGACGAAGCCAGGATCAGGAACCAGCAGGGTAGTCAGACGAAGCCAGGATCAGGAACCAGCAGGGTAGTCAGACGAAGCCAGGATCAGGAACCAGGAAGCAGCAGCAGTCTTAGAAGCATGTGAGCACAAGAGGACCAAGCAAGGAACTGAAGCCACAGACCTCCTATATATATGAGCTAGGCATCCAGCTCCTCCCAGGGGAAGGAGGAGCCGCAGGGTGGAAGGCTACAAGAAACCCAGGACCCAAGATGGCCGCCAGCACATGTCAAACGAAGGAGAGCAGCAAGCAGGTAAGACCATGACAATTGTACAACAATCATCTCTGTTGTGGCAGTATCATATTTTTGTTAATTGTTTACACTACATTATCACTGTTAGGGTGTTACAGGGAAAGGAGAGAAGGTACGCGGACAGGGAACCCCACCATCAGGGGCGACCCCTGGGCAAAGGTTAGAAGAAGTGTGTACTAGGGAAAGAATTCCCATACTAACCGTTGACCTTCTAATCCACATTGTACACTGTGTAAGTCTGATTTTGTATGTCATAAGTGTGGCAGATGCTATAAGAGTAGCCGGCTGGAGGCTCGCACTCTCTGTATGACATCAAACCACCAGTAGGGGGCATTTATTTTAAAGATAAATAATAAAAAGTATATTTTAAAAGGGTCCGAAAATTGACTATAGAGAGAATGCATTTGAAGAGACCCTGAGGTATCCCCACAGTGAAAACCCCTAAAAAGTGACCACATTTTGTAAAAATCACCACCCAAGGAATTTTTAAAGGGTGCAGTAAGCACTTGACCCAACAGGAGTTTCATAGAATTTATAATACTTGGCTGTGAAAATAAAAAATTACTTCTTTTTTTTTACAAGAAAATGGTGCTTTAGCCCCAAACTTTCTTTTTCACAAAAGATAACAGGAGAATATCCCCCCAGAATTTGCTACCCACTTTCTCCTGAATACAGTAATACCACAATTGTGGTCGTAAACTGTTATTCGGGGATACGCCAGGGTTCAGAAGGGAAGAAGTGGCATCTGGATTTTCTAACATAGAATTTTCTGTCATGGTTTTTAAGAGTGATAACTTTAAAATCTTTTGGTTGGCTGAGCTGTGTAAGGGCTTATTTTCTGCGGGACAAGCTGTAGTTTTTATTGGCACCATTTTGGGGTAAATTTGGCTTTCTGGTAGCTTTTTATCAAATTTTTCGGGAGGTGAAGTCACAAAAAAGCAGTTCGATGTAATTTTTCTATTTTATAATTTTTTTTTACACCGTTCACTTAATGGGGTAGCGCATGTGAAATTTTTATAGATCCGGCCGTTATGGACGCAACAATGCCAACTATGTCTAGGTTTTGTTTTTTTTTACGTTTTACACAATAAGAACATTTTTAGAAAAAAAAATCATGTTTTTGTGTTGCCATTTTCTTAGAGCCATATTTCTTTTACATTTTTCTGGCTATGGTCTTTTGTGAGGGCTTGTTTTTTGCCAGATGAGGTGATGTTTTTATTGCTACCATTTTTAGGGTAAATACAACTTTTGGGTTGATTGATATTATGTTTTTTGGGAGGTGAGGTAAAAATCTTTTTTGACGTAAGATTAATGTGTTTTTTTTTTACGACGTTCACCTGATGGGGTAGATGATGTGATATTTTTATAGAGCCAGTCGTTACGGACGCGGTGATACCAAATATGTCTATTTTATGAATTTTTACTATTTTTAACATTTTAATTGGGGGGGGGGGATTTTTTACATGTTAAAACTTTATTTATTTTTTATTTTTATTTTACACTTTGTGTCCCTCATAAGGTCATACAAGAGCTCTGCGGGACATTTAACTTAACTTTTTTTTTTTTTTATCACTATTGATTTTCCCCTCCCCCACGACAGCACCTTAGAGAGATGGCTCCGCCCCCAGGACAGGAAACCTGCAGCATAAAAAGGTGGAGCAACTCTCCCACCTCAGTGAGGTTTCCTGTCCTGGTACGGGAGCCTGCAGTTTGGCCGGAGGGTCAGCGGCTGCGTGCTTGTACCTGCCTGAGTCCTTCCTCGCCCACAGGTGTTGGGTAGCAGGAAGGTGGTGCGGGGATTGTAGTCCACAGAGGGCAGAAGGTGACCGGAAGTTCGGCATCCCGGCAAGTTTAAAAGCTCTGTTCAGGTATGACAGCGTCCTGGGTTGTTCGGATCCCCTGTTACTGAATCGGGGTGCCAGAAGTTCTGTCCCAGTGGTGTCTGTGGCGTGGTGGGTCTGCAGGAAGCTGTGTATCTCTCAGGTGAGAGGGGCACTTGGTGGCAGAAGGGTAACTTTGGCAATGTTTTTATCAGTGCAGGTTTACCTACTATTATGGATGAAGAAAAGAGGTCTGAAAGTGCAGATATTGAAATCCTGCCGCCGGTATTGTGAGTTCTAATGTTGGTCCTTAAAGGGTTTAGGCTGTTTCCTTAGATATGGGTATGTTCCCTTTTCTTAGACGGTGCCTAAGAAGGTGGTGGCCAAGAAAAAGAACAAGGAATGCCCTATCTGCAAGTGCTCGATGTCTTCTTCTTACACTAAGAAGCTCTGTCAGCAGTGCATTGAGAAGACGGTGTCTGAAGAGACTCCGAGTCTTCTGAAAGATTTAAAATCTATTATGTCCGAAGTTAAAATGTCCCTGAAAGCCGGTAGGAAGAGGAGAAGAGCGGTGAGGCAGGAATCTGACGTGGAAGCAGAAGATAGTGAATCTCTCTCCGGGGATAAGGACTCTAATGGTTCCTCCTCCTCTGAAAATAATACAAGAGAAGGGAAGTTCCTATTTCCAGCAGAGGATACGGACAAATTATTAAAAGTTATCCATCTACCTTGGAGTTAGAGGATACCAAGGAGGACAGATCTGTAGAAGATGCCGTGTTTGAGGGGCTTAGAGAAAGGACGCGTAGATGTTTCCCTGTTCATAGATCTATTTCGGCGGTGATAGAGAGAGTGGTAAAAGCCAGATAAGAAGCCATTTATTTCTAAGACCTTTAAACAGAAGTACCCCTTTGAGGAAGAGGCTTCTACATCTTGGGACAAGGCCCCAAGACTGGATGTGGCCATTTCAAAGATTTCTAAGAGATCCTCCTTGCCTTTTGAGGATATGGGATTTTTAAGGGATCCTTTAGATAAGAGGATAGATTCTTCCCTTAAGAATTTGTGGGAATCTTCTGCGGCTGCTTTTAGGCCTAGTATAGCTGCCACTGTTGTTGCGAGGTCTATGTCACTGTGGTTAGATAGACTGGAGGGGCAGATCAGGGATAAATGCCCTAGAGAGCAGTTGTTGGCATCCATACCCACTTTCCAAAAGGCCGCAGACTTTATTGCGGATGCCTCAGTGAACGTGGTGAGGCTGGAAGCAAGAGCCGCATCCCTTTCCAATTCTGCAAGACGGGCTTTGTGTCCTAAAAATTGGAAAGGGGGAGATATGCCGTCCAAGCTGAGGCTATGTAGCATTCCCTGTGATGGCCAGTTTCTTTTCGGGTCTGAACTAGATTCTTTACTCGAAAAAGCGGCAGATAGGAAGAAAAAACTTCCCCAGGAGTCCTTCACTCAGTTCAAGCAGTATAAACGGCCCTTTCGGAACCCGTCAAGATTTCAGAATAAGAAGCAGACGGGGGATAGAGAGCAGGGAGCAATGCCTGGATCTGGGAGTAAAGGTTTTTTGTTTAGATCAGCCACAGCCCGTACGGGAAAACAAGGAAAGCAATGACGCCATGATCCCAGTAGGAGGAAGATTAAAATTCTTCTTTCCTGTTTGGGAGAAGATGGCAGGAAAATGGTTGGTAGGTCTTCTGCGGGAGGGTCTAAGATTGGAATTCTTGAGATATCCCGCAGAAAGATTTCAAGATCTTCTCTCGTAATGTTGCAAGAAATAAAAAAATTTACAAGCAAAAAGGTGTTAATTCCTGTCCCAGAGTCAGAGCTAGGGAAAGGTTTCTATTCTACCCTGTTCCTAGTGAAGAAACCAGATGGGTCATACCGGACAATAATAAATCTGAAATACCTGAACAAATTTCTGAAAGCCAGAAAATTCAAAATGGAAACCATCAGGTCAGCAATATATCTTTTATCTCCAGGCTGTCATATGGCGGTTCTGGATTTAAAAGATGCCTACCATCATATTCCGATACATCCAGATCACCAGAGATTCCTCCGGGTGGCTGTAAGAACCGAGTAAGAACCGAGTCGGGTCTTCTTCACTTTCAGTTCCAGGCGCTTCCCTTTGGCCTTTCCATGGCGCCTCGGATCTTTACCAAGGTAGTGGTGGAGATGGCTTCCTTCATCAGAAAGGAGAACATCACGTTTATGCCTTACCTGGACGATTTTCTGGTGGTGGCCCAATCTCAGGAGGCGTGTGTCAGGGCGCTGAATCGGGTGATGGAGGTAACTTCAGTCCATAGGGTGGCTGTTAAACGTCCAGAAGTCCAGGATGCAGCCGTCAACAAGCCAGGTTTTCTTGGGTCTGGTTTTAAATTCCAGGCTGGAGAAAACTTTCCTCACCGAGGAGAAGGTAGCTGGGGTTCAGGAAGTAGTTCAGAGGGTTCAGTCAGGAGAAGCCTTGTCCATAAGGAAAGCTATGTCACTGTTGGGAGTTCTGACATCCTGCATGCCAGCAGTCCAGTGGGCTCAACGACACTCTCGACAGATCCTGGCTGCCACGAAACGGGCAGGGACGTCCCTGGAGTCGATTATAATATTATCAGACGTAACTCTTTCATCCCTAGACTGGTGGAAGGAAGTAGAGAATTTGACTCAGGGAGTTCCCTGGTCCTTTCCGGAACCAGTAGTAGTAACTACAGACGCCAGCCCCTGGGGATGGGGGGCTCACGTGGAAGATCAGAATTTTCAGGGAGAGTGGTCCCAGGGTCAGAGATGGTTTTCGTCAAATCGGAAAGAGCTACGAGCCGTTTTGCTGGCCTTGAGAGCAGCTCTTCCAATGATCCAGAACAAACATGTGAGAGTGATGTCCGACAATCGGACGGTTGTCTCATATCTCAATCATCAGTGAGGAACCAGGTCAGATTCCTTACAAAGAGAGACAGAATGGATTTTCGAGGAGATAGAAGGGAGAGTGCTTCATCTATCAGCCATTCACATCAGAGGAGTCGAGAATTCTCGAGCAGACTTCTTGAGTCGCCACAAGTTGCATCAGGGGGAGGTTTTTTATTTTCTCCCAAATAGTGGATTTATGGGGTCTGCCATCAGTAGACATGTTCGCCACAAGGGAGAACAGAAAGGTAGAAAAATTATTTTCCCTCAGTCCAGAGGAGTTCCCATCTGGAGTGGATGCCTTCCTACAGAGATGGGACTTCCCTCTAGGTTATGCCTTTCCCCCTCTACAGTTGATTCCGCTAGTGATAAGGAAGATCAGATACGAGGGGGCAAGAGTGATCCTGATAGCACCCTTCTGGCCGAAGAGCCATGTCAGTTTCAGATCCGTGGATCCTGCCAGGAATTCCGGACCTGTTGTCGCAGGGTCCAGTGTTCCACCCGGAAGTAGAGTCTCTACATCTTCTGGCGTGGAATTTGAGAGGTCATTTTTAGCTAGTCAGGGATTCTCAAAGGAGGTCATTTCCACTCTAATGAAAAGTAGGAAGGAGGTGACGAACATTATCTATGCTCGAGTCTGGAGAAAGTTCCTGTCCTTTATAGGCGCAGAAGGGGTTTCCTGGCCATTAGAATTTTCAGTGGTTCAGGTGTTGGATTTTTTATAGAGAGGGTTGTCCCTCGGGTTGGCAAAAAGTACACTGAAGGTGCAGGTGTCAGCATTGTCGGTCTTAGGGAGAAGGAGTTTAGCCATGGACCCTTGGGTCATTAGGTTTTTTAAGGCAGTTGATAGAATTACGCCAGTGACGGGCTCTAGATTTCCTCCCTGGGATCTTAACTTAGTGTTAAATGCCCTAACCAAACATCCTTTTGAGCCTCTAGTTTCTTGCTCAGTTAAATTGCTTACCCTTAAGCTAGTTTTGCTGGTAGCTTTAACGTCAGCCAGGAGGGTTGGGGAGATTCAGGCCCTCTCCATTAACCCCCCTTTTATGTCCATCAGAGAAGACAGGGTAGTTCTCAGACCAGATCCCAGTTTTATGCCGAAGGTTCCTTCTAGGACAAATAGGTCTCAGGAGGTAGTTCTTCCAGCTTTCTTTTCAGAACCAAAAGATGACAGTGAGAAGGAGCTGCATTCCCTTGATGTCAGGAGTAGTGTTGAGCGAACTTCTGTTTTAAGTTCGGCGTCTAAAGTTCGGCTCCTGGTTAGCGGAGAATCCCGATATGGATTCTGAATTTCGTTGTGGTCCGTGGTAGCAGAATCAATAATCGGCCATTATTGATTCCGCTACCACGGACCACAACGGAATTCGGAATCCATATCGGGATTCTCCGCTAACCGGAAGCCGAACTTTAGACGCCGAACTTAAAACAGAAGTTCGCTCAACACTAGTCAGGAGGTGTATTTTGCAGTATCTGATGGCACTGTTTAGGGGAGGGGGGATCTGTGGATGGCACTGTTTAGGGGGGATCTGTGGATGGCACTGTTTAGGGGGGATCTGTGGATGGCACTGTTTAGGGGGGAGATCTGTGGATGGCACTGTTTAGAGGAGGGGCGATCTGTGGATGGCACTGTAGGCGGATCTGTGGATGGCACTGCCATCCACAGATCCCCCTACAGTGCCATCCACAGATCTCCCTCCCCGACGCTCACAGCAGTATATTTATAAACTAATCAGTAACTACTTTAACTTTAATCATTGCTCATTGATGAGCTCTTTACTTGGATTATAATTTATTTGGATATGGGATATCTTACTTTGTCTTAGCTCCGGTAAAAGCAGGCAGTGCGGGGGGCGGCGCTCACTCACTGACGTCACGCGCCTGCGCCGCCTAGTGGGAGGAGCAGGCGCGTGACGTCAGTGAGTGAGCGCCGCCCCCCGCACTGCCTGCTATTACCGGAGCTAAGACAAAGTAAGATATCCCATATCCAAATAAATTATAATCCAAGTAAAGAGCTCAGCAATGAGCAATGATTAAAGTTAAAGTAGTTACTGATTAGTTTATAAATATACTGCTGTGAGCGGCGTGGCCCTTGTATATTCTAACCCCCAGGCAAGCGTCCCTGTCACCATGGGAACGCCTGGGGGTTAGAATATACCATGGGAACGCCTGGGGGTTAGAATATACCATCGGATCTTCTGAGTTACTCAGCCGCAAAACAAGCATCGGCTCTGCTTGGCTCGGGGCCCCAACCAGCTCGGGGCCCAAAGCAATTGCTTGTTTTGCCTGTCTGTTAGCGACGGGCCTGGACCCACAATAGGAAGCCTCAGGCGACCCCCCGGAAAGGGCCGATCGACCCCCAAAGGGGTCGCGACCCCTAGGTTGAGAACCGCTGCTCTAAGGCATCTATTGCCCGCTGGATCAGAGAAGCTATTTCCTTGCCGTATTCAGTGTCCGGTGTTTCTCCCCCTGTTTCTGTGAGGGCTCACTCCACGAGGGTGGTGTCCACTTCCTGGGCAGAGAGGGCCAGCGTTTCCATTGAACAGATCTGTCGGGCTGCCACCTGGTCTTCTCCGTCCACTTTCTATAAGCACTATAGGCTACAGCTTGACTCTATTTCTGACCTTCTCTTTGGCACAAAGGTCTTGAGTACTGTCTCCCACCCTGGGGATGATCTCTGAAATCTCTCTCTAAGGTGCTGTCGTGGGGGAGGGGAAAAATGATGATTACACTTACCGGCAATCGGATTTTCCTGACCCCACGACAGCACCTCTTTATTCCCTCCCTCTTGGTGTAGGGCTGTGTGTTCACGGGTGTCGCACTCCAGCAGCGCCGCGGCCTTCTCACTGTTTACCGCCGGCCCAGTGACATCACAACTAGTATCAACTAGCGTGGGGAGGGCTAAGCTCCATTCAAGTGAACAGAGCTTAGCCCCGGCCCACGCTAGTTGATACTAGTCGTGACGTCACTGGGCCAGCGGTAAACAGTGAGAAGGCCGCGGCGCTGCTGGAGCGCCGCTGCCTTCTCAAACAGCTGATCGGCGGGGGTCCCGGGTGTCGGACCCCCGCCGATCAGAAGCTGATGATCTATCCAGAGGATAGATCATCAGTTAAATGAAAGTGCAGTACCCCTTTAAGGCTTCATGCACACGACTGTTGTTTTGGTCCGCATCCAAGCTGCAGTTTTTGCGGCTCGAATGTGGACCCATTCACTTTAATGGGGCCGCAAAAGATGCGGACAGCACTCCGTGTGCTGTCCGCATCTGTTGCTCCGTTCCGTGGGGCCGCAAAAAAATATATAACCTGTCCTATTCTTGTCTTGTCTTGTTTTGCGGACAAGAATAGGCAGTTATATCAATGGCTGGCTGTGCCGTTCCGCAAATTGCGGAGCGCACACGGACGCCATCCGTGTTTTGCGGATCCGCAACTTGCAGACCACAAAACACACAACGGTCGTGTGCATGAGGCCTAAGGGGAAAAAAATTCCTTCCCGACTCCAATCAGGCAATCGGAATAACTCCCTGGATCAACGACCCCTCTCTAGTAGCTATAGCCTGTAATATTATTACACTCCAGAAATACATCCAGGCCCCTCCATAGTCTAATTGCTCTTAGGCCTCTTGCACACGAACATTGTGTGTTTTGCCCGTGTGCACTCCGCATCACGGATGCGGACCCATTCACTTGAATGGGTCCGCAATCACGGAGATGCGGAACTGAAGCACGAATCGGAACCCCACGGAAGCACTACGGAGTGCTTCTGTGGTGTTTCTGTCTGTGCGGTGCGGATGGATCACGGACCCATTCAAGTTGAATGGGTCTCGGTCCGTCTCAGCCGCCGCACGGACGTTACCCGTGCATTGGGGACCGTACTTCGTGTGCAAGAGGCTTTACCGTAAAGAATCCTCTTCTATGTTTATGTAAAATGTGCCCCAATATTTTGTCTCATGGGTGGTTTTACGCCATCCTTTCTATCTGCCCGACACATTCACAAACATTTACTCCATTCCCAAACGTAAAAATTGTCAAAAACCCCCTCTACTCAGGTAATTTCACTCCAGACGCACACTCCTCGTCATAAATTAGGTGCATCCTCTGGCAGCACAGGGGGTAATAAACACCAAGATAATAAAGGCCCCCATTATGTCCACCAGGGCGGCCCTCCATTCTGACTTATAGGGGAACCCCACTACTAAATCCATATCCTAATATGGCATACATACAGCACTTCTGTATAGGAGACAACTGGTGGGTTGTCCAGGATTTTAAAGGGCACCTGTCAGCAGATTTGTACCTCGTGATCGGTAGGACCCCCACCGATCTAATAGTTATCCCCTATCCTGTGGATAGTGGATAACTTCAGACAACCGGAATACACTTTATTGGGTAAGTACTAGTGATTTCTTTATTTTACACCATTTCATGACCAGACAACCCTCTTAAGTGTTTATATACTGCCATATTGTGCCACAGTTGAATACCTCCCAACTGTTCAGGATCCAGAGGGACAGTCCCAGAGTTAGGTGGCTCTCCTGCGGTCCGGGGCTGGCTGAGGTATGTCCTGATTTTAACGTTATCTGCGTACTGAGGACACAGATACAGTTGAATACAGTAGTGAAGCAGGGAGCCGTCAGCTCACCGCTCCACCATTCACCGGCCTGTGCTCTCCCCAGCAGCAGGTGTGATTCAGTGACATCATCGCGCCTGCTGAGCTGTGAAGAAGAGTGCACAGGCTGAGGATCATTGCCCCTCTGCCCAATTCAGCAGGCGTGATGACATCACCACATTGCACCTCCTGATGGAGGGAGAAGGATGCTCACCGATCATCGGGGGAACAGGATTTATGTATTACTTTTTTTTATTATTATTAACACTACGGGGGGGTCACTAAGGGGGGAAACAACATTATTGTGAGGGGGCAGCACTACTGTAAGGGGGCATAACTACATTGTGGGAGGACTAAGTGTGGCCCGGGTGCAGAGGGTTGAGGGCATGTCTGGGCAGTTTGATCACTTACATCACGCCAGCGACACCCTGGATGAGGTAGGACCAGCTGGTTCTTTCATTTATCGCAGAGTATTGGCACCATCGTGTACCCTGTTTTCTCAGGTAATATTTTGCGGGCCATTCACAAACACCGGCTTTTTAGGCTGATCTTTGTTCCCAGGGGTGTAGCTAAAGGCCCATGGGCCTTGGTGCAAGAGTTCAGCTTGTGCCCCCCTTCCCTCAGTGCTTTATGGCCAGGGGCAGAAATTGAAATGGCGCCACCTCCCTCCAGCCAGAGGTGTAGCTTGACCTGCATTCATTTTCTATAATACCAGTGTCCTCTTATGTGGCACAATGGTCTAGTCTCACCCCCTCTGCCATGTTACCTGCCGCCACTTTTCTACTCGTACTTATACGGCCGATGACATCATGAGAGGTGCAGATTATATTTATTGCATAGTTTTACATCAAGTGTAGTATATGATACTGCAGTGTTCTAGTCATTTTCTATCTGTATGTTGTAGCAACAAAGCAGAGTACCGGTCACCCAAGCATCGGAGGACCTGCTTAGCTCAGGCGCCTGCATAGGAGCTGATTGTCTTATGAAACTTCTTGGAAACTACTGCAGAAATTAGGACATCAAGACGTCCATAACCGTCGGGGTTGTAGGTGCGTGGTGTGGTCTTCTGTGATCTGATGTCATAAACCCTTAGCCCTGCAGAAATCGGCACTGGATCCTGGCTGCCATCTTTCTTTCCCTGCCCTCTTGGGCCATAAGGTGGCACATTGACATCCAGTGTTATCTTCCATGGGGTACATCTTTAGCTAAGCAGTGCCCCGGGCAGTCGCTTACAGACGGAAAAGCTGGGAAATTATTCGTTAGGTTTCGGAAAGATTCCCTTATGGATAAACTCTGGTTAAATTCGTCACTGTCTCCACATTTACCGACACATCATACTTCCAGTCCGGTGGGGCCTGGAGCCATCCTGCAGGAACATGGACAGCACCAGCAGGTTAATGGGGATTTTTATTCTTTTAGCATGCCCGACCATCCCCAATATTTTTGCAACTACCCTTTAAAGGGGTGCCTGCTTCTTTCTGGCAGACTCCAAAACATTAGAACCTATTAACAAGGAGACCCTTTGCCAATCACTTGTGAAGGAATCCCATGGCTGTCCCATTATGGTCAAGTTAGAAGAGCCAAAGGGGCACAACACTTTCTTAATGCCCATTGATCTAGTGATCGGCAGGGGTTACAATAGTTGCACCCCCCCTACTCGGACCTAATCCTAGTGACACGCCATCATTGGGAAAAACCCCTTTAACATACATGTCTAGGTATAGAAGAGGGGTGGACTGTCTATGGCGGTTCTCTCGTCATTATCTTCATGCATTAGACTAATGTGCAGACCTGTGACATATGGCAGAGGTAAATATGGTGTCGCTGATCGTCCGCCACCTGCTGCTTGTATGGGACCTCACTTGCTATGACTAGTGGGTCCAAGAAAGGTAACCTGCCTAAGTAAAAGTTCATTAGGAGTCTCATGAGGAGCACGTACCTGCTTTTTCATTGGGGGGCAGGGAGGGGTCTCGGAAAGAAAATGTGTCTCTTTATCCCAAACTATTCGCTTCTCTCCAGGTTTTCCTAATGTGGGAAAGAGCAGTTTAATTAACAGCCTGAAGAGGGCGCGAGCGTGCAGTGTTGGAGCAACGCCCGGAGTCACCAAGTAAGGATACCAAATGTACTGTACCTGGCCACAATGATGGGGAACCACGTCCTTTAAATCCTCAGGTGCGGCGATCAATGCTGATCACGGCACGTGTGGAGTTAGGCAGAGGAATGCGGGTCCCACTGCCTTCCGATCAGAACCCCTGCAGTGACATTGTGGGGCCCTGATCGATTACCATGGCAGCCTGGACGCTTGTGATGGCTGCCATGGTAACCTCCCTGCTGCGCTGTGCACAAAGCACAGCTCAGCAGGGACAGTGTAAAAACCCTATTCACCCTAATAGATCTCTAATGGGTTGAATATGACAAGGGATCAAAAGATCCTAAGGGGCTAATAGTTAATTAAAAAAAAATATATTATTTTTTAAATGAACCCCTATATCTGGTGGTGGATCTGCCGCAGAAATACAGTTGCAAGAAAAAGTATGTGAACCCTTTGAAATTATATGGATTTCTGCACAAATTGGTCATAAAATGTGATTTGATCTTCATCTAAGTCACAACCATAGACAATCACAGTCGGCTTAAACTAATAACACACAAAGAATTAAATGTTACCATGTTTTTATTGAACACACCATGTAAACAGGCAATTTGTGCAGAAATCCATATCATCCCAAAGGGTTCACATACTTTTTCTTGCATCTGTAACTTCAGTGCATCCTCCTCCAGTATAAATGTAAGCCAGCTTCCATGCTGTCTTACATTTAGATTTAAAAAAAATTTACGCCTAAAACAGGCGTAGAAAATGATAAAAGAGACGGGCCTGCATGCCGACACCGTGCCCACTTTGTTAGACCTGGCGTGATCAGGGAAAACTTACAGATTGTGCCATTTTTCACAAGAAAACGGTGATCAAGTTGTACATACCACAAACATTGTACCAATAAAACTATAGTTTGTCCTGTAAAAAAAAATAAAAAATTTGGCTATATGAACAGGGAAAAAAAAGTTATGGCTATTGGGACGTGGTGAATCACTGAATATGAATGGACGGCTTAAAAAGAAAATAACAACGTGGGCAGAAAAAAACGAAAATGCAAAACCAAAAATGGGCGCTGTACTTAAGGGATTAATATATTATTTTTTGACATTTTATTATTTGAAATTATTATTTATTTCTAAACCTCCAACCTGTTTTCCAACCAGATGCCTGCAAGAGGTTCACCTAGACAAGCACATCAAACTTCTGGACTGCCCGGGTATCGTCATGGCGACGTCTACATCCGATGCCGCCATGATTTTGCGAAACTGTGTGAAAATTGAGCAGTTGATTGACCCAGTAGGACCGGTGGAGGCCATCCTGAGACGCTGCAATAAAGATCAGGTAGTTGATGGGAGAGGGTGTTGGGTAGAGGAATAGAAGATTTTTATTTATTTTTCCCCTTTATTTTATGGATTTAGTTTTGAACAAATGAAGCATATTTCAGAGTTAATAGATGATACAGGGGAACTTACATGTTAGGAGAATCCAACATGCACCTTATTCTACGCTTTAGAAGACGCACCTAGGGTTTAGAGGAGGGAAATCAGAAAAAAAATATTTTCTTTTCATCGGACCTCCCACGTCTGACCTCAGACCAGTCCAAAAATAACTAAATGAGCTTGCCTCTTTGGACGGCGCTGCCCCTCAGCATATCCTGCCGCTCTTCCTCCACTCACCGCTCCCTGTCCTTCTCTGGGCCCGCACTGCATTGTGACCGGACATTGCACAGCACATGCTGTACACAGTCAGCACTATGCAACACCTAGAGAAGACCAGGGAGCAGCGAGTACAGCCGCACAGATGAAGCTCCCACCTCTGGGTCACACACCTATCAGCCATATACAGCAGATCCTGTGGGTGTTCCATAAGTGTCCATAGTAGGAGTGCCCCTTTATCATACCCTTACACCTAGTACATGTCATTCACACAGCTTAGCCACACCCCTTGTAGGCGGGGCTTGCATCCCCCTAATTTACATACTAACGGCAGACACAAATCTATCAAAAAATTATCAGAGCAGAAGCAGCAAAACAGAAATGTAAATGGTATATTTATTAACCATCAGTATAGTCAGAGGAGTGATGTCTCTAGATGGAGGCCGGGGGGGGGGGCCAGTCACAACCAGGGGGATTGATCTTCACCACTAGTGGGCGCTTTATTGGATGCAGCTTGTAAACCTTTGGGTCACGGCTCTCACGGCGGCTCTAATCCTCTGCCGCATGGAGGAGATGATGTTGCGTCTGTGTTTCTGTAGGTTCCGATCTTTCTCCTTGGCCTCCTCCATTACACGCTTGGCCTTCATCGCCCTTTCGGCCTCCTCTTCCTCTTTGGCAGCGATGTATTGCTCTATATCAATTTCATAGTCGCTGATGTCCATGTTTCGGAGGTTTTTGCCCATCTTGATCATCTTATCGCCGCTCACTTTCATCCACTTTATTGTAGCCTCCATTTCACTTTCCTTTGGGCCCATATAATCTTCCAGGTTCTGGAGACTTTTGCTTATATCTCGGAGGAGGGCGCCGAGGCTCTCTGGGCCGTAGTGGGCGATCACCGTCATGTGCGTGTTCACCTTTTCTTGCAGATCTTTTTTGCAATTTTCTGCCATGTCCAGTAGACAGGCTCTCCTGCAGCGCGGATGGTTTGTGCTGCAGGGAGTGGAGCTCCTGAGGGGCTCCGGCACCTCCATTGAGGAGGGCCCGATAAGTCTTGGACCTCGGATGAGGAAAGACAAGAGAGAAGTCCTGGTAATACCAGGAAAAATATCCAAAAAACGCCAAAATGTGGCAGTAGCACTGATCGTACAGAAGAGCAGACCAGCAATGGCCGCAGAGCCGTCCAGCCAGCCAGGTTCTAGAAGTGCGTTGTCCTAGGAGCCATTATGACATCATAGCCTGACATGTTCCTACTATTGGAAAAAACTTTATTGGCAGGAGCAAAACCTTACAGCTTTACCAGAACATAGGGTATTGATGGGGGGTGGACGGTAGTCTAGAGCAGGGGTACTCAACTAGTTTTATTAAAGGTCCACATACCTGGGTCTGCAGTCAGGTGAAGGTCCGAGCTGAACGCCAACAGTAAAGATGCCATCTTTTTAATGTCTTGCAAACTTTGTAGAACTATTTACATTCAGATTTATAATTGTTTTTAGTGTGAAAATTGGCATTTTTTCTCTTTCACCAGCCCTTTGAAATTCGGTACAAAGGGGGTGACTGCCATTCGAACACACTGGTGCAAATGCTCATCTGTGATCTGAGTGCGGTATCTGTTCTTCACCAGACTCATAGTGGAGAATGCAGATTCACAAGTGTATGTAGAACCAAACATAGTAAGGACATAGATTGCTATTTTTTGTATAAGTGGATATTTAGCTGGAATAACCAGTTTTGTCCAGAAGAAAACGGGGTCACAATCATTCAACTGAACTTTTAAAACAGCATCTTCTTGCAGATCAATTAGCTCCATCTGTAGGGTAGCAGAATTTGCCCAGGTAAAAGCATGATGGGCCTCAGTAGCAAAACGCCCAATGTTTTTTACCAGATATGGATTTTTAATACATAGCAAAACTTTTTGGCCAATTGTGAAGTCTTGGAAGCGACTTTTAAAATTGTCAATTAGGCCTTGGTGTTGAATCTATTTTTATTGAATAGAAAAAGAACACAACAATCATACATAGCAACCAAGACATTGTATGAAAAGTATATCTCCAATTCCATTTCCAAGACCATGTAAAACATAAAATAAAGTGCACAGATGGATTCAGAGACCACCATATTTCTCTGGGACGCAACCATGAAGACCAGAGAAAACAAATGCCATCAAATAAATGCTAAAGGAGAGGTTCAGCAATATTAGATACATACAGTACGATATGAAGAACCTTGACTACTGAAAGGGAAGGCAAAAGGAACTTAGGACACAATCCTGAGATACTCAGTGATGGCGTTTTGAACAAAGGGCTACTAATATGTAACTCTTAAGTGAAACAGATTAAATCGTTAACCTAGGAGAGACAGGGGGACAGACAAGAACAAAACACGACGAAACAAAAGACAGGGGAGGGAGGGGGGGTGGAAAGTAGGGGGGGCGGGGGGGAAGGGGAAAGGACAAGACATCATATCACGTATCCCAGGTACAGTCACCTGAGACCAACCAGGTTTGAAAACGAGAGGAGCTCCTAAATTGATTCCAAGGTTCCCAGGTTAGTGCAAATGTTTGGACTTGGTTACAGGCCTCAGCTTCCATTTCTTCCATCCTGAATAAGGCATCCAGGGCACGTATCCACGTAATTCTCTGCAAACTGTCTGAGGATCTCCACTGGCGTGGTATGATCTGTCTCATAGAAAGGACAAATGTTTTAAGTACTCCCTTTTTGACATGTTTGATCCTACCCGGGAATATAGAGAGCAGGGCAATCAAAGGGGAGGGAGATATAGTAGACCGGTAAAGTGCATTATACAGAGAAAAAACATCTTGCCACAAAGGGGCGACCCCAGGGCAGTCCCACCAGATATGTAGCATGGAACCAACCTCTGAATGGCACCGCCAACAGGTGTTGGGGACCGATGGATAAAAATGATGCAACTTAACCGGCGTCCTATACCAACGAGTAAGGATCTTATAGTTCAACTCCTGTAAACGACAGGACCTGGATGATTTATGCGTAAATAAGAGGGAACGATTCCATTGCTCAGAGGACAGGGAGAACGTCAGTTCACTCTCCCAACCAGAGGCAAACCCAACACCTCTCATCTGTTCAACGAGTGATAGGTCCCCATCTCCACCGGCACCCAGCAAGCCATATATCAAAGAAATACCATGATCTGGGCCTGTGTTGGCAACACAGAGCTTTTCAAAATTTGTCAGAGGGGCAGACAGCTGCGATCCGGGAGCCAGAGAGCCCAAGAAGCTACGAAGTTGAAAGTAGTGGAACCAGCGGCTCGGGGAGTTTTGGAATATGTGTGATAGATCCACGAGAGGTAGGAGCCCTGAGCTGTTAAAGATGTCCCTAATTAGGATCCGGGGCGGGGGAATTGTGCGGAAGAAGGGGAGATTCTTGATCTGTGAGGGGAGGCCAGGATGAGCCACAATATGCGTCAAAGGACCCGGTGCGGAGATTAACTTGATTTTGGAGGCAAATCTACTCCATAGTTTGATCAGGATCTGAAGTAGGGGAGAACAAAGAGTATGTAGAAGGCTATTTAGTGTTGCTATAGGGAGCCAAAATATCCCAGGTACCATATGGGGCTCGAGGGTGTGTTCTATGTCTACCCAAAGTTTCAGAGATCGTTTGTGTATAAGGTCTAGAACACAATTAGAAATGGAAGCTCTAAAATATGCCTGGAAGTCAGGAAGGCCAGCTCCCCCCACACTCTTCGCTCTGGATAAAACTCTGTAACTCACCCTGGCCTTAGTGCCATTCCAGATAAACCTAGAAGCTAATGACCGCAATTGGGCAAAAAAACTATTTGGTATAATACACGGGGCAGTCTGGAACAGGTAGAGGAATTTGGGTAAGATATCCATCTTTAGGGCATTTATTCTACCAAACCAAGAAATCTGCAGGGGGGACCACTTCTGGAGAGAAGCCTCTACCTTCCTAAATAAGGGTTTGTAGTTCATTTGAAAGAGGAGATTGGGGTTTGCTGGGAGGTTAATGCCTAAGTGGCGAATCGAGTCCGAGGCTACTTTAAACGAGAAGCTTTCTTTAACATGAGAAATTTCCCTGCGTGGTAACGAAATATTCAAGATTTCAGATTTCTGGATATTAACTTTGAAGTTACTAAGCCTCCCAAATCTCTCAAATTCCCGCAGGACCGAAGGAAGGCCTATTCTGGGGTCCGAGAGATAGAGAAGCAAATCATCGGCAAAAAGGGAAAGTTTATGCTCCTTAGTTCCAACTCTCACCCCCTTTATATCTTGATTATTGCGCAGCGCATTAGCTAAGGATTCCATGGTCAGAATATATAGGAAGGGGGATAAGGGGCAACCCTGGCGTGTACCATTCTTGATAGCAAAAGGTGTGGATAAAAGGCCATTAGCCCTTACCTGAGCTGAGGGAGAAGAGTAGAGAGCCATAATACGTTTAATCATTTTAGAACCGAGTCCTAAATGCTCCAGGGTTAAGGTTAAGAAGCCCCAATTGACCCTGTCAAAGGCCTTCTCTGCATCCACTGAAAGTAAACACAGAGGAGACCTAGTATTCCTAGCTCTAGCTATGATGCCCAAGGTCTTCAAGGTACTATCTCGAGCTTCCCTGCCCGGGACAAAGCCCACCTGTTCCTGATGGATATACTTCGGGATGAGGGGGTGTAATCGTAAGGCTAGTAATTTAGCGTACACCTTTAGGTCCACGTTTAAAAGAGAAATAGGCCTATAATTGGAGCAATAAGAGGGATCTTTATCAGGTTTAGGTATAACCGTTATATGGGCCTGTAAAGTTTGGGGAGGGAAGGGGGTTCCCACTGCTATGGAATTAAAAGATTCGAGTAATAAGGGGGATAGCTCATCTATAAGAAGCTTATAAAAGCGTGGGGTAAGGCCATCTGGGCCTGGGCTTTTCCCATTTTTGAGATCTCTTATAACTCCCGCAATTTCTGGGGATGAAAAGTCATCTTCCAGCGCCAAAGAATCTACGCTAGGAATCTTTTCAGGGCCGAATTGGTCTAGATAATCTTTAGTATCCTGTGTAAAGGAAGCAGACGCTGAGTCCCTCCCTGTGTTCAAGTCATAAAGAGAGCTATAATAGGTGCGGAATTCTGATGAGATTTCGGATGGAGCATAAACAATTCCCTTGTCGGATGTGTTAAGTGAGGATATCTGGGTCTGGGGTAACCTAGGATGTAGAGCTCTGGCAAGCCACTTCCCACTTTTATCGCCATATTCAAAAAATCCAAATTTTACCTTATCACGCAAACATAGTGATCTTTGGTCTAGAATTTGAATTACTTGTTGGCGGAGCAGCGAGATATCAGCTTTCAACTGATCAGAGGGGGTCAATTTATTTGAGGTCTCTTTCCCGTCGAGTTGTGAAAGTAGGGAGGAGAGTTTAGCGGACTTCTCCTTTTTGAGTCTAGCGCCATGAGATATGAAAATCCCCCTGAGCACACACTTAAGGGCTTCCCATTTAATCGGCGGGGGAGAGGGGTCTGTTTGGTGGTTAACTGTAAACTCAGAGATGGCCCTCCTAATGTCTGACATGCACACCAGGTCGTTAAGAAGATTGTCATTCAATCTCCACGTGAAGGGACGGGAAGGCGTCTGCTGAAATCTCAGTAGGCCATACACTGGAGTGTGGTCAGACCAAAGGAAGCCATCCGTTGAGCTAAGTGGATCCTCCTCAAGCAAAGATTGTGAAATAAATAAATGGTCTAGTCTGGCATAGCTATTGTGGGCTAAAGAATGAAAACTGAAATCTCTGACTCCCGGATGCAGCACCCTCCAGAGATCTACAAGGCGGAGAGAGGACAGGATTTCCCTAAAGGAACGCTGGGATGTCGGAGAGATAGCTGACCTACCAGACGAAGAATCCAGATCCGGGTCCATCACCATATTCAGATCACCGCCCAGGATGATAGAGGATCCATCTGCAAAGCGAGCCAGTTTCCTGAGAATCTTGGAGCCATATGGAATCTGCCCCTGGTTGGGAAAATAGACATTAGCAACCGTGTATACACGTGGACCATCAGACAGCTTGAGGAATACATAGCGCCCCCTACTATCAATATCTGTAGCCAAAATCGTAGGCCGAAAAGATTTATGGAATGCAATAGATACACCTCCTGCTTTTTTGACGGGGTTGGGACTATGGAACCAAGTCGTGTAATACCCACGGTCACACCTGGGAACCGAGGCAAGCTTAAAGTGGGTCTCCTGGAACATAATAAGCATGACCCGCTTCCGGTGAAAGCGATATAGAATCTGGCTACGTTTTTCTGGTTTATTTAGGCCCCTGGCATTATACGTACAAAAAGAGAGAGGGGACATCTTACCGACCTCTGAGAGGAAACTGGATTAAGTGGGGGAGGGAACACGAGGATCCAAACAAAAGGAAAGAGACAAGGACTAACAAGCAACACGCAGATAAAACAACAAAGAAAAAGAAAAGAAAAAAAACAAAACAAAAGAAAAACCTCCTATAAGAGAGAGCCAAAAACTATGGCTCCGAGGTAGACTAGTAAGTGACTATAGTCACGTTCGACACCAGGTGTCGATACCCCTAACGAGGGGAGGAGAGGTCAAGGGCAAGGCAGCAGCCCCACTGACCCCGGCATATAAAAAGGAATATCAAAGATATATAACATATAGCATAAAACATTAGAACATGAATACTATACACTGAACCAGCGCATTGGGATAATATGTGAAGTCCCACGAAAGCCAATTAGGCTCAAACAGGTGGTCTGGAATGGCGTCTGGGATGCCTCTGCGGTTTCGGGATCGCCTCTTGCCATTCTTCACGATCACTAACGGGCGGCACCATGAGGGGTCTGGGCCAGTCAGGCAGCTCCACCGCGGGGAGATCTAGTGTAGCCAGAAATCTGGGGAGGTCTTCAAGAGATTTGAACGTAGCAGACTTCCCGTTTCTCTTGGCCGAGAGCTGGAAGGGATACCCCCATCTATACAGGATCTCATTGTCCCTGAGTGTGGATAGAAGCGGTTTCAAGGCCTTCCTAAGTTGTAAGGTGCGGCGTGCTAGGTCCGGGAGGATCTGGATGGTATTCGGGCCCGATTCAGGGCCAGCCGCAGCTCGAGCAGCTTTGAGGATGGACTCCTTCTCCTTGTAAAAGTGAATACGGCAAATAATGTCCCTGGGACGTTTCAGGTCCGTTGATTTTGGGCCCAGCGCCCGATGGATCCGATCTATCTCAATGATCCTGTCCGGATTAATTTCCAAAAGTGAGGCAAAATGGCGTTGCGCCCAGGATGGCAGATCTTCTACAGATTCAGGGACCCCCCTTATTCGGAGGTTGTTTCTCCTATTGCGGTTTTCAATATCGTCCATGTGGGTTAGAATGTCCTGCATTTGAGCAGCGTGCTCATTAATGACTGCACGGTGACAATCCAGAGTATTAAAGATCTGCTCCTGTTTGTTCTCCACCTCCTCTACCCTCTGCCCCACATGCCTGATATCCTGATGCAAGGCCGCAATATCTTGCTTGTGGGAAGCTTCCATCCTGCTGAGCAAAGCATCTACCTCAGCAGTAGTGGGAAGGGATTTTAAATGGAGCTTCCAGTCCCAGTCATCCTCATGGGAGAGGGCAGTGGGCGATCTACTGGAGGCAGCCGACAAGGCAGGGGAGCTGTGGTGGGAGAGCTGTGGGCCTGAATAGGCCTCTGAACCCCTGGAGGCTGGCGATGAAGGGACGGACCCCAAGGTAGGACTCACCGCTGCTGCCACTGCTGCATATGAAACCGGAGGTCCTCCGGTGCTATGTTCCCCCTGGTTCCTGGAGGTGAGGGCCGCAGTTTTCCCTCTAGTCAGAGGAGTAGAGGCGCTCGTTTCCCGCGCCTGCTCCGCCATCTTGGAGGTTGTGGCGCCGGATCTCAGGCTTTCAGGCTGGCTGGACGGGCACAGGAACTTTGTGATGTCCCCCGATTCTCGTGATGCGGGTGCCGGGGTGTTAGCTGTGCCCCTCTTGCGACCCATGAAAAATCTGTGGGCTTCTGGATGCTATATGGGGCTGTAAATGCCGGCGGTGCTCAGGAGCTCAGGCAGTGTGCTGCTCACTCCGCCATTGGCAAGCTCCGCCCTCGCGTCAATTAGGCCTTGCATGAAGTCCCCATGGTTGGAGAATGCACTTTCTTTGGTATTTTCTTGTTGGCTATATTCATCAAGCTTTGGAAAATGAAGCAAGTTCTCTTTAAGATCACTTTGAAAAACTTCTAATTTCTTCTGAAAAGCCCTCACTGCTTCCACAAGGTCAAAAATAGTTTGATTTTTGCCTTGTAGTTTTATATTTAAAGCATTTAAATGACTTGTAATATCTGCCAGGAAAGCAACGATTTCCATTTTGTCTTTGTTGCTCATAAATCACAAAAATGCTTTTTCTGTCTTCTGTTCATCTAAAAACTTTTCCAGCTCTTTCCGAATCCTCCAAAAGCGTTCTAAAACTCTGCCCTTACGAAGCCACCTTACATTGTTGTGGACAAGTAGATCACTGAAGGCAGCATTGACATCAGTTAAAAAGTCTTTCAGCAGACGATGTTGAAGTGCTGAAGAGGCCCGGAGAAAATGAATCAGCTTCATAACATTTTCCATGACATTTGCATGTTTTTCTCCAAGGTTAGCACACAAGATAGACTGGTGTATTATCCAATGGTAAGAAATCAAACTAGGATTGAGCACTTTCAAGCGTGGCACCAACCCTTTTCCTACCATAGCAGGAGCTCCATCCGTTACAACTGAAATAACTGAATTCAAGTTAATGTCCCTTTTCTTCAGCATTTCTGTAATTGCTCCATAAAGATCTTCACCTCTTGTGTGAGCATGGAGGGCAGTCATGCCAAGTAGATCTTCACAAAAATCTTTTTGTGTGTCGTTATAAAATCTAACAAATACCATGAGCTGGGCATTATCAGTTGCATCACACGATTCATCCACAGCTAATGAAAGGCAATCTGCCTTTTTCATTTTCACCTCAAACTGGGAGAGCAGATCTTCTGAAATTATTTCAGTTCGGCGTGCTGGCGTGGAATCAGACAAGGGAATTTGTTAGATTTTTCCTTGAAATTCTTCTTCTGTTTACCATCAAACATGGCGTCTACAACTTCTACCATACATTCTTTAACAATCTCTGCATCTGAAAATGTTTTTTTGTGTCTTCCTAAAATCCAAGCAACCCTCAGTGATGATTCAGTTGTTTTTTCCTGCTAGGACCTTGAACTAACAAGACGCTTAGTAGAAGCTTGATATGATGCAGTTAACGAAGCAATTTCTTTTTTTCGTATCTCAGAATTTTCTGGATAATTCTGTTCAAAACTTTTATGTTTTGTTTCATAATGTCATTTTACATTACTTAATTTTATAAGGGCCACTGTTTCGTTGCATATTAAACACATTGGCTTTGGGTTGGCAACATTCATAAGAATAAAACAATATTTCGCAGTCCATTCATCTTTGAAATCTCAATTTTCTGAGTCTACTTTTCTTTTTTTTTGATGTGCTAGCCATGGCTTATTATATTGTGTTTGTAACAGTGGACAAATGTGGTGTCTATCTTGCCTGGGGCAGTGATGTATGGCTGGAGGATACCAGTCTCCTCAGCCAGAGTGTGGCTTGACTGGTAGGGCAATGCTTGGCTCAACTAGGCAACAATTGTTGTCTCCTACAGACCTGCTGCTAGATTTTCAAGTTGTTTCCTGAGCTGTCTTGTCTCTGTTGCTCCTCCTGGCAGCACTTTGATACTCCCCCTAGCAGCACTCTGATGCTCGATCTGGCAGCACTTTGATACTCCCCCTAGCAGCACTCTGATGCTCGCTCTGGCAGCACTTTGATACTCCCCCTAGCAGCACTTTGATGCTCGCTCTGGCAGCACTTTGATACTCCCCCTAGCAGCACTCTGATGCTCGCTCTGGCAGCACTTTGATACTCCCCCTAGCAGCACTCTGATGCTCGCTCTGGCAGCACTCTGATACTCCCCCTAGCAGCACTCTGATGCTCGCTCTGGCAGCACTCTGATACTCCCCCCTAGCAGCACTCTGATGCTCGCTCTGGCAGCACTTTGATACTCCCCCTAGCAGCACTCTGATGCTCGCTCTGGCAGCACTCTGATACTCCCCCTAGCAGCACTCTGATGCTCACTCTGGCAGCACTCTGATACTCCCCCTAGCAGCACTTTGATGCTCGCTCTGGCAGCACTCTGATACTCCCCCTAGCAGCACTCTGATGCTCGCTCTGGCAGCACTCTGATACTCCCCCTAGCAGCACTCTGATGCTCGCTCTGGCAGCACTCTGATACTCTTCTGCTCCCTCTGGAAGCACTGTGCTACTCTGAAACTTTCCTGCTCCTTCTGTCTGAGCGTTGGTGTTCTATCTTAGGCTACATTCTCTCCCTCATAAGCCTAGGGCTGGATGATATGACCTAAAAATAAAATTTTGATGATCTTTAAATATTGCAACAGAATGAGATAATAGTACACTAAGGTCTCCATTAAAAATAGACACTTGCTTCTAGTGGTTTTTATTTTTGGTTCGCGAATCCCATGGATTTAACGTGTTTTTCACAAATTTTTTAGTTTTTTTTTATATGTTCTTACATTTCTATTACAACGGATATGTCAAAAATGTCAAAAAGTATGACTTGGAGCATACTGCATTTTAAACATCTCCAATGAACCAAATAAAAAAAGGTTGTCCAGTTTCAGAAAGTATCCGGACAACACTGAAGATTAGCCTGAATAAAGAATAGGATGGTACTTACCCTGCAACTCTAGAACTGCCGCTCAAGTTTTCCAATCTGGGTTCTGTTTTCTCAGCTGCGATGGTGATGTCATGTCCATAACATGTGATCACTGCAGCCAAGCTGGCCTCTTGGCTGCAGCGGTCACTTGTGAAGTTGCTGTTGCACCCAAGTAAACAGAGCCTAGTAGGGAGAACCAGAACAGCAGTGCTGGATTTTGTAGGTAGGTACTGCTCTGTTCTTTATTGCATCCTATTCCTAAGTGTTGTCTGGTTTCTTATTCAAACTGAACACCCCATTTAATGGCCAGACACTTTTTTGTGATTTAACGATTTGGTGGTGTAATGGGCCACTTTTATTTTTTGGGATGCCAAAATAATTTTGGATTTATTTTTATTTTTATTTTTACATGACTCAATTTTCTGTGACACTTTCTTTGTTATTAAGTTTTATCACAGATTTTTTTTTTTCCTGCAGGGGGGAAGACCAAAGAATTTTTAATGTCTTTTAGAGTATTTTCACACCTGTGGCATGGCTATCCGGCAGGCTGTTCTGGCAGGTGAACAGCTCGCCGGATCCACCATGCCGCAAGTGCCCGTTTGCTGCCGCTCCGTCCCCATTGACTGTAATAGGGGCAGGGGGCGGAGCTATACGGCACAGCACGGCCAGAGATTGCTGGTCTAAAAGTCCTGCATGTCCAACTTTTTAGTGTGGCGATCACTGCCGTGCTGCGCCATAGCTCCGCCCCCACCCCATTATAGTTAATGGGGATGGAGCGGCAGCACAGCAGTGCACGGTTAATTGCGGCATGGCGGATCCGGCGGCTAGCCATGCCGAAGGTGTGAAAGTACCCTTAGCTTGCAAATTGACACTAACAGTGCTTTAACTCGCCAGATTTTGTGGCAGGAAATTTTGCGACTGAAAATCAGTTCCATTCATTTCAATGGGGCGGCAAGCACATGGATTTTTCCATGACTTCAGGTGGAACTGGTTTTCAATCACGGAATTTTCTGCCACAAAATCTGCCACTTGTGTAGGTGCCCTATAATACATAATTAAAATAGGTTCCCTATTCTGTGTTGGTCATTTTGATATTAATGTAGTCTTGTGTGAATGGCGAGGATGTTTATTACAGTTTTGGGGAATTTTTTGTTTTAGTTTGTATGTGGTTCGACATGGTGCAGATTAGGTCAATTTCTGCACCTAAAGCAGAGTGTAAATGAAATTTGAGTAATCTCATTTACACTCTGGTGGTACTGTATTACGCTGTGGCTTATACGTATGAAAATCTGTGAGGGAAAAAAACGCACTGAGGGTGCTTTCACACTTGCGTTGTGAGGATCCGGCAGGCTGTTCCGTCCCGCTGGATCCGTCACACCGCATGACAACTGAAAGCATTTGTAGACTGATCCGGCTTGTGGATCCATCTAAAAATGCATTGCAAGCGCGGATCCGTCTCGCCGTTTGCCGTGCGGAGAGACGGGTCCGTCTTGTATTTTTTTTTCACAGTTTTAAAGGTCTGTGCATGCGCAGACCGGATGGACGGATCCGTCTTTCAGTCTTTTCTTAATGCCGGATCCAGCGTTCAGTCATGTGTTCCGGCATTTCAGGACGGAGATAAAACCGCACCATGCTGCGGTATTATCTCCGTCCTGAAATGTCAAAAAGACTGAACTGAAGACATCCTGATGCATCCTGAACGGATTTCTCTCCATTCAGAATGCATTAGGATAATCCTGATCAGTTTCTTTCCGGCATAGAGACCCGAGGACAGATCTCTACGCCGGAAAGGAAAAACGCCATTGTGAAAGTACCCTAAGGCCTCTTTCACATTGGCGTTGTGAGGATCCGGCATGCACTTCCGTCGCCGGAAATGCCCGCCGGATCCATCACAACGCCACACACCTGAAAGCATTTGAAGACTGATCAGTCTTAAAAATGCTTTCAGTGTTACCATGGCAGCCAGGACGCTACTAAAGTCCCGGCTGCCATGGTAAAGTAGTGGGGAGCTGGGGGAGAAGATACTTACCGTCCGTGCCCCTCCCGGGGTGCTCCACAATGATGTCACAACGCCCCTACGTCGCACGGATCACGTGATCCATGCGATCATGTGATCCATGCGCGTGGGGCGCTCTGACGTTATAGTGGAGCGCCCCGGGTAAGTCCCAGAATTAGTAATGGCCACATTAGTGCCCCAGTAAGAATAATGTCCCCATTAGTGCCCCCAGTAAGAGTAATGCCCCCATTAGTGCCCCTCTTCTCTGCTTTTGCAAAAAATAAAAAATAAAATTAGCATTCACCTGGCTGCGGTGAACATTCGCTGCTGACTGCAAGCTCAGGACCGGTGCTCCAACGTGATGACGTCTTGTAGGTCCTGTCCTGAGCTTCTAGTCAGCAGGGAGTGTTCTCCACAGCGTGAGCAAATGGAGGTGGAGGTACCGTAATTTTATTTAATTTTTTACTAGCACAAGTAGCGGTGGAGGTAAAGGCTGTACTAATGGGCGTTCCATGATGGAAGCGCTCATTAGTAAGGGTACTTTCACACTTGCAGCAGGACGGATCCGACAGGCTGCTCACCCTGTCAGATCCATCTTGCCACTACTTCGCCGTGCCGCTGCTCTGTGCCCATCGACTATAATGGGGATGGGGGCAGAGCTACAGCGCAGCACGGTGAGAGGCCGCCAGACTAAAAGTACTACATGTCCGACTTTTTCGTCTGGCGGCCTCAAGCCGTGCACTGCCATGCTGCGCCGTAGCTCCACTCCCGCTATAGTCAATGGGGAGTGGCAGGACGGCGAAATAGCGGCAGGACGGATCTGACAGGGTGAACAGCCTGTCGGATCCGTCCTGCCGCAAGTGTGAAAGGAGCCTAACAGTCCTTACAGGAAAATTCTGGCACCGGCAAGGGAACTAAAATACCAGCCTTGCTGGTGAACTACTGGCCGGGTGGCAACCCAAGCCACAGAACAGACATATGATAGTTTTGTTCCGCATCCAATTCCCATTATTGGGGGATTGGATGCGGCCCCTTAATTACAATGGGGCCACAAGAGATGCAGACAGCACACTGTGTGCTGTCTGCATCTTTTTCCGCTCCATTGAAACTAAGGGGTCCGCATCCAATGCCCCAATAATGGGAATTGGATACGGAACAAAACTATCATGGTTTGATGGGGCTTAATCACTTTATTTAATCCAGGTTACCTAAAGAAGATGGCCCAGGAGAGATGGGAACACGACACTGACTGGAGTCCTTTCCTGCAGTCAGTGACGTGTTCCCGCCTCTCTGTAGCCCTCTCCACGTCCCCCTTCCTCCCCAAATGTGACATTTATATCATTGGTGGCAGCGGTGATGTCCCTCCCCTCTCCAGCAGCACGTAAGTGTCCTTTGGAGCTTGAAGCTCCCTTACGTGCTGCCGCTGCTGCGGGGGAGGAGGGACCTGTGAGCGCACTGAGGGAGAAAGCGCTGGTGCCTGCATGTGGAGGGAGCCGTCTCTCACTGCGCCCCTGGGAAGGAGGAAGTGCGCCGGTAAGCTCCTCCTCCTGCACGTACCAGAGTGTGCAGGAGAGGAGGAGCGCTACATGTCTCACTGCGTTCAGCGCCCTGGGAGTGGGACAGGAGGAAGTGCGCCGGTAAGCTCCTCCTCCTACACGTACCAGAGTGTGCAGGAGAGGAGGAGCGCTACATGTCTCACTGCGTTCAGCGCTCTGGGAGTGGGACAGGAGGAAGTGCGCCGGTAAGCTCCTCCTCCTGTACGGTACAGTGTGCAGGAGGAGGAGCGCTCTGAAGGATGGCCGGGGTCCGGACAACTGGCGGCTGCGGTCCGTATTTGGACCGCGGTCCGCCTGTTGAGTACCCCTGGTCTAGAGGAACAACAGGGTAATGGGGGGATGAAGCCCATGATGCTCAGTCCCTCTCAGTCGGTGGCATGATGTCAGGTATATTGGGGCAGCTTTGTCCTTTACAATTTTCTATAATAATTTGCACGTTTTTCATTTTCTTAACATTTTAAAAGTGTAGATAAAACAGTGAGGGGCTGGGCTTCCCGTGGCCCTACAGATTTACTATCATTTATTACAAAAACTGGTGTAAATTTCAGTTTTTTGCACACAAGCCGTCAGAACAGGCGCCAGATTTATTAAGAGGCGCGTGTGGCGGTCTGGTCAACTCCCACCGTCACGGGTCGCCCTTTTCCTGCCCGGATCGTAAATAATCCTGTCAGGCGTGAAATCATCCCACACATCAGCTGAGGCCTATTGCTGGGGAAACCATGAACTGAACTTTATTGACACACACACACACACCCAGTTTATACAGTGCACATGACTCCTCCCCCTGTATCCTGGGAGATAATTGAGTGACGACATAAGCCAAGCCCCCTCCCCGTGTGTCACACCCTTCGTTGGCTGTGGTAAAACTGTGAACAAGAGTCACACCGTGTTCATGATGGAGGGCATAATAAAGGGCGCGTGTCTCAGTCAATCTATTCCGCGGCTACCTCCGCACTTGTTTCTTCTTCCCCAGCGGCTTAAGTCTGGGATGAGTTTAGAAAGTGTCTGAAGTCGTCCTCACTGCTGAGTATTTGGGGCAGAGCAGCAGGAAATGAGTGTCCTCCTCCGGGACAACCCCCCCACACCCTCACCGCTGGCACAGTATATCCTCACCGGGTCCTTCTGTGCCGTCTTCTGTCTTTTTCACAGAACGCAAGGCCTCCGTGCCTGTATTGCGGACTATATACAGCGGGTACCCAATACACGGGCACCAGCCGTGTGCCCTCCATACTGCGGGTGCGAGCCCATTGACTTGAATGAATCCATGATCCGGCTAAAAGATACAGCAAAATATCTTTTGCGGAGCAGAGTCACGGATCGGAAGCGCACGGAATCGCTCAGAAACGCTTTTGGGTCCGTTCCTCCGCACCGCAAAAGATAGGAGCCCTCAGCTGCATCTTATTAGCCAGTTACAACCACATGGTTTCTTCTATCCGCAAAACCACCATTACTACTGAAGACCGTGGAAACACTGCGGCCGTAATTGGTTAATAGATGCGGCTCGTATGGCCGCACAAAACTCTGCTGCATCCCATAGCTGCGCCATGTGGTCGTACCGAGAGGGAACCGCGCCGCCGTGCAGGGCCTAATTATACTAACGAGGCTGCGGTATGTAGCCGGTCTGCATTGTTACTGGTAATACCGCACGACCGTTAACAATGCAGAGCGGCTTTAACATTACAGTCTCGTCGGCTTTATTAGGCAAGAGCTGCTGCACGGTTCTTGATCGCAGTGCGGCCGCGCCCCAATACCAAACGATGGCGCCGTGTGGTCATACCCTTGTAAGGTCCATAGGTTTCAGGGGTAAATAGACTAATGTAGGACTTTCCTGTCTCGCAGATCCTGCAGCACTACAAGGTGACAGATTTCAGGGACACCTCCGAGTTCTTGGCCATGTTGGCAAAAAGGCAAGGGAAGCTGAAGAAGGGCGGGATGCCAGACCACGAGAAAGCCGCCAAGTCTGTTCTAACGGATTGGGTCAGGTGAGCGCTTTAATCCTGAGATCCCATTCACAGTCCTGGAGAACAGGGAGCAGCGGTTTACAGGTCGTGGCCTATAGCAGTCTTACCCAATCGGTGGCTCTCCTGCTGCTGCAAAACCACAACTCCCATTATCTCCTGACACCTGTGGCTGTGCCGACACGGGAAGGAAAGGCATCAAAGGAGTTTTCCAGGAATATCTGATTACTCAGACACCCCTGCCGATCACCTATTTGAAGGGGCTGTCGAGTTCAAACGAGCAATGTGGTCTCTACATAGTGTACCCAGCACAGCGCCACACATTGCATAGGGGTCGTGCTTGGTACTGCAGCCCAATCCTATTCACTTGAATGTGACTAAAGCATAGAAAGGCCCCATTGACCGATGTATGTGATGTCACAGGACAAGGAAGGGGCCGCAGCACCCACCCTAAACCACCGATTGTTGGGGTTCCCAGGAACATGGCCTCTTATATGACACTCGTTCAGTCCCTTATCGGCCGATTCAGAAGGGCCTTTACATAGGAGACTGCTTATTCCCCTAGACCCAGGGGTAGACTGGCATCTGGAGTGTTCGGCCATCTTGTATGATGAATGCCCGTCTCACCCGCAGTGGTAGAATCAGCTACTTCACGCACCCTCCTGAGACGCACACGTTACCAACTCACATCAGTGCGGAGATAGTCACAGAAATGGGGAAGGCGTTTGATTTCGAAGCCTTGGAGATGGATAATAATGAGTCTTTGTCACGTAAGTACGAGGCCTGGGGCCCAGCTTCTCTGCGTCCTCCATCATTAGATCCGTCCTGTAAGGCTACTTTCACACTAGCGTTTTAGTTTTCCGGTATTGAGATCCGTCATAGGGGTCATTCATTGTCAATGGGGATAAAACTGAACTGAACAGAACGGAGTGCTCCAAAATGCATTATTTTCCGTTGCGTTCCCTTTAGTTGCGTTCCCATACCGGAGAGCAAACCACAACATGTTGTAATTTGCTTTCCATCCTGGGATGCGGAGCAAGACGGATCCGGCATGATCCCCAATGCAAGTCAATGGGGACAGATCCATTTTCTCTGCCACAATAGAAAACTGATCCGTCCCCCATTGACTTTCAATGGAGTTCATGACGGATCCGTCTTGGCAATGTTAAAGATAATACAACCGGATCCGTTCATAACCGATGCAGATGGTTGTATTATCAGTAACGGAAGCGTTTTTGCTGAACCCTGCCGGATCCAGTAAAAACGCTAGTGTGAAAGTAGCCTAATAGTCGTACAATTCTACATCTCATGTCCGCTCCTTCTCCCCGTACAGAAGTCCAGTCTGCTCCTCAGGGTATTGCGATGGAGAGTTCAGATTTGACAACCGGGGCCGGGCGGGAGGCAGAGGACACAGAATGGCGGTATTCTGCAGAAAATATCGAGGCAGCGCCCGTTGCAATGGAAGAGGACAACAATGACGAGGTAGGCCCAAAAAATCTTGAAGGGGTTTTCCAATAATAGTTTTTTTCCTGCAGTACGCCCCCTGAAACAGAAGATTCCTACTTACCTGCTCCGTGCTGCTCCTTCGTCCTGACCCCATCTTCCAGTCCCCGCACGGTTTACATACGGCTGGGCATCGCTCTAGCCAATGACCGGCCTCAAGGGGGCGTGCCGCTTGTGGCCACATTACAGCTGGAGTGATGCATGTGACACGCCCCCAGCCAGATGTAAACAGCGCGGGGACTGGAAGATGGAGACAGCGGGGTCAGGACAGAGGACGGAGTGGAGCAGGTAAGTAGGAATCTTCGGTTTCAGGAGGCAGGCTTCGGGCACTTGATAAAAAATAATTACTGGAAAGAGCATCTGTCAGCAGGATCAAACCAGGTAGGTAGGGTTGATTCAGCTGATTAAAATGATAACATTTATCACAAAGTCTTGTGAACATCAGTGGCGGTGGTCCAAAGAAATAATACTTTATTGTTTTATGCAAATAAGAGCTTAAGTGCACTGAGGGGTGGGGCCTAGCCCTTCAGTGCACCTCAGCAGTGCAGTGCTGGCCACGCCCCCTCAGTGCATCAGAGACCTTATCTACATAAATGCATTGCGGGTATCATTTGTATCAGCAGGATGCATAGCAGGCAGGACGCCTGGTATAATAGGGTTGATCCTGCTGACGGGATAAATGATCATTTGTTATGTGGGGGGCAGTAGACTCCCCTTTCCCCAATCTGGAGGAGTGGGCTCAGCAAAGCATAGGAGGACATGGCAGCATTCCAGGCGGAGCAGACAGTGTCATGTCAAGTGGGGGGCAGGAGGCGGCCATGACAGAGGGATTCAGAGAGGTCATGCGCTCCCCCTTAAAGGGAATCTGTCGCCAGTGTTATGGCCTCCTAACTAAGGACACCATAAACTACTGACAGATCCCGGTGGCTGAATGCAGAGTCACTTTCTGTAATTAGCTCAGCCGTTTTGCTAAAATTTGTATTGAACAGTTCCAGCGCATGCTGATGAGTCCTAAATATTCATGAGCTTCTGGCTTTCTCCGCCCCCTTCTGTAAATTCAGTTGGAATAAACGCTGGCAGGGGGCGGAGAACGCCGGGGCTCATGACTATCAGGACTTATCGGTGCGTACTGGAGTGTTAGAACAAGGCATCATACAGTATCCATTTTGCTTGGAGTTATACTTTAAAGGTGTTATCCGGGAAATAATATTGATGACCTATCCTTACATCAGTGAGGGTCTGAGTCCTGGCACTCCTGACAATCAGCTGTTTCAGGAGCGCGGCGGCCTTCCAGGAGCTTACCAAGCACAGCACTGTACATGGTATAACCGATGTGTACATGGTATAACCGACGGTGGAGATTAAAGCCGCCAAAAGCAAGTCCCAGGAGGAAACGGAGCGAGTCCCCAAAGCTCCCAGCTTGATGGAAATCCAGTCGGTGGATCCACTGCAACAAGGACAGGCGCTACAGGCGGCGAGCAAGAGGAGGAAGAAGCTGCAGAAAAGAGCAAGTGAGTGGCCGGCCGCTGCAGGACTGGTGATGTGTACGGCGGTAACTGAGGCTGACCGTCTGCATGGTCCTTATACATAGACGCTCAGACTAAGGGCTTATGCACACAACTTTTGCGCATTTTTTGTGTATCAGATGTGGACCTATTAATTTCAATGTCCATATCTTTATGTCCATTCCACGGCTCCACAAAAAAGATAGAACATGTCCTATTCCTGTACATTTTACAGGATCGGACATTTCTACAGAATTAAAAAAAGAAAAAAAGAGGTGGCATGCACATGGCCAGGATACGTAGGTCGTATACATGGGACCTACAGCTGGCCATACATTTAGTAACTTGGGCAAACGATCAATCAGCCGACAGCTACACCCCCCCCCCCCCCCCCCCCCCCCCTATCCTCATATACGTACGGCTAAGCGCTTGTGTATTCAATCTGGAGAGAGGGGAAAGCTGCAGTCGTACTCTTTGGGGGCGGCTTATTTCCTGGGAGAACAAAAGGATCGAATGAAAACAAATTTAGCCCCATCCTTCTGTCCCCCAAAATCAGTCAGCGGAGAGTAGGGAGCTCCCTATTCACATAGTGTTTCAGTCAGCGGTGAGCAGGTGTAATTGCACCTAACCGTCCCATTCATTTCAATGGGACTGATAGTTCCAATACGCTTGTATAGGAGCGATCTGTACCATTTAAATGAAAGGGACGGCTTGGGTGTAATTATACCGGCTCACTGCTGCAGATGCAACAGCGAGAAGGTAAACAGTGAAGAGAAGGAGGCGCTGGCACGGCGCGCGCCTTCTCTTCAAACAGCTGATCGGCGGGGGTGCCGGGTGTAGATCTGATATTGATGACCTATCCTGAGGATAGCTGATCAATAAATATAACTTGGACAACCCCTTTAAAAACGTGCATCGGTGGTGACTCCCTTTAAGGAAATTGCACCCTGGATAAATTTAGGCAGAGGTCCCCTTTAGAGGGATTTTCCGAGATCCAAAAAGAAATCACTGACCTGTAGAATAAAGTATGTAATATAGTTACTGTCCCGATGTACGGATCGGTCCTCTGTTTTAGACGGAATCTGTAACTGAGCCTCCAACGCAGATGTGAACAAGCCCCAAGGTGGATTTGTGGGACCTGCCGATTCCTGGAAAACCTCTTCATGTACCATTAAGTCTAGTTCTAAAGTCGCAGGTTCAAGGAACGTAAAAATCTTTAACAGTTAGGGCTTATGCACACGGCTGTTGTCGGCCAGTGCCCGTATTGCAGCCTGCAAACAGCGGTTCCTCAATTTACGGGGACTGGACGTTTGTGCACGTGAATGGGTCTGCAATCCAGAAGGTGCGGTGGGTTTTCTGTCCGTTCCTCCACACCGCAAAAAAAGTAGTGCATACATTACTGTTTTGTGGTGTGGACCGTCTGATGCGGATTGCGAACCCTATTCAAGTGAATGGGTCCTGCGTCCGTATGCGGCGGTCCCACGGTCAGTGCCTGTTCATTGCGGACCGCAATTTGTAGTCTGCAGCACAGGCCCGGCAGCTATGTGCATGAGCCCTCACACTGCGGTAAGACGTTACTGGATAGTAATTCCCACTGTAACCAGTAGCTATGACTTGATGGATGACTGGGGGTAAACCTAACATTGCTCTGTTTTCTCGCAGATAAAATCGCCATCAAGTTGTCGGACACATTAACACAAGCAATGAATTTCGGATTTGGCGATGACTGAATCTCCAGGGGTTATTTGGCCGCCCTGACACCCAGCAGATTAACACTCTGTGATGAGGACACTAAGACCATTAAAATCCGATTCTCCTGCAGAGGGTGTATGACTGATGGTGTCTGACTGCTCAGATGGAAACTACAAGTCTCCCATTCGGCTTTATGAAGCTACAGGGGCAATTTGCGTCACAGTCCAGTCTCCAAACCCTATGAACAAGGAGTTTGAGCTCTTAAAGTTGGCACGTATATGGCGGTAGCATTCCCACTGAGGATCAAACATAGCGGTGAGGTGCACCTGCCGGACCATAAAAACATGTATTGGCGGTGACTCCCTTTTTAAAGGGGTTGTGTCATTTCGGCAAATAGCATTTATCATGTAGAGAAAGTTAATACAAGACACTTACTAATGTATGGTGATTCTCCATATTGTCTCCTTTGCTGGCTGGATTCATTTTTCCATCACATTATACACTTGTCATATCCAGGAGCTACGACCACCCTGTAATCCATCAGCGGTGGTCGTGCTTTCACACTAAAGAAAAAAGTGCTGGACTATGGACACTCCTGCAGTCCCATCCAACAGACCTGCGCTTTTTCCTATAGTGTGCAAGAACGACCACAGCTGCTGCAATCAAGTGTGGTCGTAACCATGGAAACGAGCAGTGTATAATATGATGGAAAAATTAATCCAGCCAGCAAAGGAGGTAATATGGACAATCACAATACATTAGTAAGTGGCTTGTATTAACTTTCTCTTCGTTATAAATGGCATCTGCTGAAGTGAGACAACCCCTTTAAGGAAGTTGTAACCAAGAGAATTTATTTTATTTGTATAAATTTAGGCAGAGGTCCCCTTTAGAGGTGTTTTCAGGGATCCAGCAAGGAATAACGCACCTGGAGCAGAAAGTACGTAATATAGTCACTGTCCCAATGTACGGATCGGTTACTGGGGAATGCGGTTACCGGACGCTGCTCTTCTGAAAATCCAGTTACATTAAAGTAGTTATCTGGTAATTAATATTGTAGGTCATCAATATCAGATCTGCGGGGGGTCCGACACCCGAGACCTCCACAGTTGCACCGACCTCCATGAGCATCACAACCTCTTCCTAGGCCAATGATCTCTCGTTCATCGGTCACATGTTCTGGGCCAGGGATGCCAAACCTGTGGTCCTGCAGCTGTTTCAAAACTACAAACTGTCATATGTGACACTTCAAAGAGGTGCTTCTCTATAGGCAGTGGATAATATATACATATCATCAAGCCATATGATTGGCTTACGCATTCCACCACACTCTATGGGACACCTGTAGAAAGATGAGAAATCAGACACTTCTCACGGCACAGCTCTTTGCCCCCCCCCCCCCTCTCTTCTACAGTCTTGAAACAAAGAGAGGGGTGGAAGGAAGGCACTTGGAAAAGAAAAAGTTAACTCATTACAGTCCTAGAGATACAAAATATAGAATAAAATTCACACTTCTTTAACAGTCCCCCCTTGAATTTCATTCTCTCCCTAAACCTAAACATCTGTCCCAATGCTCCGCCTCCTCTTCACCAGCTTCCATGACAAACCATACCTAGCGAACAGCCTCCCGTGACACTGGATTTGAGCACGGGGAAGTCAGATGATCTTTCCCTAACTGGCGTTGACATTATATGGGGGAGACTGGAGGTCATCAGTGCTTCTGATTTTCTGGATCAATGTTTTAATACAATTTTTCCATATTCTTTTGCGTCAAGATCAACAGTCACACAAGGGAAAACCAGTCTCAACACTTCCTTGAAATCAATCCAATTATGCTTTCTTTGAGCTTCACTGTGCTTGTGGTCAACAACACTCGGAATGGACCATCAAACCAGGGTTTTAGGACTTTTCTAATGTGTCTTTTTCTACCACCCAATCTCCAGACACAATTGGGTGGGTTCCTGGTACTTTATCAAAACCTGGAAGTGAAGCAAAAACTCGAAAATGTACTTTAGTCAAATGCTTGTACAAAACTGATCACATAATCTGCCAGACAACCATGTTGCATCTGAAACTGCTGTGGGAAATAAATCCCATCCTAGGGGCTGACCCAAAAAGGACCTTATAGGGACAAAGGCCTGTCTCACGGTTAGGCGTATACCTTACTAAAAGAGGGCTACCAGCAGGCACTCTAAGGCTTTTTGAATCTTAACTTAGTGTCCCGTTCAGTTCCTTTTCCCTACTCTACTGCTGCTTTGTGGATGGTACGAAGCATGTAAGGTCTGTCCTACACCCAAAACCTTCATCGTCTCCTGCATCACTTCACCTGTGAAGTGAACACCTGTGTCACTTTCAATGATCTAAGGTACCCCATACCTGCACACAACTTCGGCCATAATCTTCTTTACTTCTTTAGGTACGGTTTTGGCCATCCTGAAAACAAGTCATCACATATCAATACATACTCATACATGCCCACCATGGGTAATTTAAGGTAGTCTGCAAACGTTGAAACAGATACAAAAAGCAAGAAGTGTTTCTTGGGTACCTTAACCACCTTGCCCACTTTGTTGTGGGCACAACCGTTTATCCTTGAGTATGTCTGACTGTTACAGTGCTAAATCCTGGGGCGTACCATATGCTGCATACTAAATCACACATAGCAGTTTTTGTCTGGTGCATCACTCCATGGGTTGCCTGTGCCATCGTGGAGTAGAAGGACCTGGGAAGGTAAAGTTTTCCCTTCTTATTTGTAGTCCCCCCTTTCCCATCCACCAGTCCCTTTCCTCCTTCCCCATCTGGTTCTGTAAGGTCTTAAGAACTTTCGGGAGACAGGAGGAGTTATTTCAGGGACCTGAACTGTGGCCACTTAAGACAGGGGTCTGCTTAGGTAATTTGGCAGCCATTTTTGCCGCCTGATCTGCCGTGGCTTTCCCCTTTGCCTCCTCTGCATCTGTTTACAGTGGCCTTGTGTTGCTATCATCACCTCTCATGTTAGTGACAAGAGGGCTTCCATCAGAGACCTCACTGCTTCCCCATTTTCGATGGGTTTACCTGAAGCGATCAAGGAGTCTCTGGCTTTCCATGTGGGCCCATAGTCATGGGCTATCCCAAAAGCACACCTGGAATCAGTGTAAATGTTGTCTGTTTTTCCATCTGCATATCTGCAAGCCATCTTCAGAGTCTTTTAGCTCCACTTCTTGAGCAGACATGTGTGGTAGTTCACGTTTAATCACCAGTGCCCAACCTGTGTAGTACCTGCCATCCTGGCCATACCTTGATCCATCCACAAAGAGCACATGATCTAGAAAACCTAATGGCTGATTTACCAAATCCCACTACCTCTTGTGATATCATCTGCAAACAGTCAGGAGCCTCTTCCTTTGAATCTGGAAGAAAAGTTCAAAGTGCGGTGCCCTAACTCTTCCCTCCCCCCTTGGTCCAGAGGCAACAGGGTGGCTGGGTCCAAAATATTACACCTTTAGAGAGCAACATTGTCAGGCAACAAAATGGAACACTGCATTCTCAAATAACGGGCAACAAAACAATCATTTTTGATTGTACGTTCATGAGGATAGATGTAATATCACCATCACTTTGTGGTTCAGAGCTATCTCCGAGCTTTCATCAAGCATAGCTAGTACAACTACTACAGCTCTGATGCAGAAAGGGGCACCTCTGGCCACGGGATTAAGTCTGACTGAATAATATGCTACGGGGCGTTATTGCTGGCCATGCTGTTGGGTGAGGACAGCTGAGTCATGGCCACTCACTTCATAACAATACAATCTAAATGTAATAATCTGATAGTACATTGTGGGGGAACACAAAATTGCCAGTTCTAGGCATAAAAAGCATCTACCACCTCATCTGTGAGGCGGTAGGGACTAAAGGACAAATCAATCACAGTGGAGTGAGTAGGGGTAATGGGAACCTGAGCCAACAAGGTGTGTGTGTTGGGCACGATGAGGGTGTTAGAAACTGTGGCTTCATTAACGGCATGTAGGTCATGTACCATCCAATGGTGAGTGGTTTTGCTTTCTCAGCTTCTGGGAGTACTGATACAAACATGGACCAGGGAATTTTATCACTAATGGCCAACAAACAAAGTTCCTGGTCGTTGAGGGCACCTGTAAGCTTCACAGTGCCGTCCTCCTGATGTGAGATACCAGCATGTTCTTTTGCAAGCAAATCTGCACCCAGGAGGCAACAAGGGGCGTTACCACTGACCAGTAAACGGGCAAGCGCATCTTGGTCAGGGGCAAATCTAATATGGATGGTTTCTGTTGAGAAGGGAGAGTACTACTTTCCCATCCACTTCTACCCAAAGACTGGTGTCCTTGGAGAGTAAATCAGGGGAGGCCATGTTTGCTGTGCACAACTGTCTTGGCTGCTCCAGTATCAATCAAAAACGGGACTACTTCTTTATCACCCAGAGTGAGGGATATCATTGGGCCAGACTGAATCTGCTAAAAATGTTTAAAAGTAGAGCCGATACTGGATTTCCGGTTTCCTAATCTTGATCTAACTCCCCCCCTCCCTTACCTGTCTTTGTGTTCTTCTTATAACAAAAAACATGGGTGTCTGTGGGGACGGACAGTGATCCGGGCATGGTCAACATAGAATACAATCCTCTTGTGTGGTGTGGACGAGGAGTACCACACACAGCACAACACTCTCTCTTCTGGGATCTGGGTCCCACAGACTCTGCAGGCCCATCACAGGGTGGCAGACTTACTTTTTCCTCACTTCAATGAGGCGTTTGGCATCAGGGCTGAAGCAATGCGAAAGGAACACTACCTATGGTTGGCACCACTGAACCACCCAATGCCGCTTGATGTTACTCTGCATTTTGGCTTACAGAAGTATCCAACTTTCCCTATCGCGGAATTAATAGACTGGAAAACAAAACAGGACTTCTCATCTTCCATGGGAGTGTCTTATAACTAGGGGATGGGCACAAGGGCTGTCGTCTGTAACGTCCACCCCTATCCTCCTCCCTCCGCTCTGAGTCATCTAAGTCCACCCCCTTCAGTCGGACGCTGTGGTCCCCCTTTTGTCCATCAGTAATCTGCCAGCTGTCCATTAGAACAGAGCTCTGATGTTTAGCACAACACTTTAAATGTAACACGTAACTTCAAACATTGAAACAAACAGATCTGACAATACAGACATGAACACACAAAGGGCCCATAAGAAACTTTTCATTGACTTTGATAAAAAAAATGTACAGCTTGATCAATGCTGTTGGCACCAATAAAAAACAAAAACTTCCAAGAAAAATAAAATAAAATTCTCAATGCGCATATTATTTAAAAAAACAAATACCGTACTCCATACGCATTCATATACATTTTCATGTACTCATTTTCATTAACAGCTCATAATCAGTCTTCACACATATTCGCCTCAATTACAACTCAAAGCCACACCCATTCACATTCCACTGAATCATTTATGTCTTCCAACCCACATTGTTTCATCCCAAAACTTGCAGCACAGACAAACACAGCTTTTCTGGAAACAGATAGCCACACCACACCCAGAATTGCTGATGGTCTGTCGCTGTAAGACAATATACATGTTATAATCATACAGTCATTTTGTTAAAAGCTGGATTCCCACAGTACACTGCTTGGGAAAGAAGAAAGAAGATTATTGAACAATTCTTTGTCTTCTATAATAATATTACACATATAACATCACTTACTCTGCATGATTCCCTGCCCCCATGATTCCCTCCACCCTTTCCCTGCTCCTCTTATCTCAGGAATGTTTCTGTGTGAAGGTGGGGGGGGGGGGGGAATGAATTTCTCTATTTCACAGTTCCTGACCATCTTTTTTGGATCTTCCCTATTTAACCAGTTCATTTCTGAACATTTAACACAAGCGCCTTTCTGATTGCAGACACTGGGGCACTTTCTTTCTTGCTAATGCCATCAATTATCATCCTGACACTGCTCTGTTTTCTCCCCTTTCAACATCACCGGAGTTCTGATGCCCTCAGTCTGTAAGCTCTAACTTCACAGTTTCTTACAGATTTTCATCCCTGTTGCCAGCCGGGCGACCTTCTGTCCGGGGCCACACTTTCTCTAACATTCTTTGTCACATTTTAACTTTCAATTCTCCATATCACATCCTATAATCTCCCTCTTTCCTCGCTACTAGCTAGGGGCTGTATTTTCTCCTTCATAATACTGGGACTGACCCATCTTAAAAACAGTATTTAAAAATGACACACACACAAAACAGAGGAGTGATCAGCACCTTTAGCCCTTTCTTCCGCAGACAAAGGATTCACCCTCCCACTGGTTTGCTCAAATCTGACTATCACGTCTGTCTAGTCAGCTGCGACTCCCCGCACGTCTTCCCCAAAACCAGGGGTCAGACGGGCTCCGTCGCGTCTTCCTGGGGTCAGGTCAGGTAGTCTCCGCAGTCTTCCCTTTGATCAATGAGTCATGTGGAACTACCGTCTTCCTAGGGTCAGGTCAGGTAGTCTCCGCAGTCTTCCCTTAGAACAATGAGTCATGTGGAACTACCATCTTCCTGGTCAGGTCAGCCGGAGTTCCTTTGTCCCACACCTCGGCGCTACAGCGCCCCCTTCCAAACCAGGAGGTTACTGTCCCCTCCCTTTGTCTGTGGTTTTACCGTCTGTGCTCAACTCACTCCTCACATAAATCATAGACACACACAAAACATATACACACCAGAGTGATCTATGATTTCAGACTATTGGTTCAATAGACTCTAAGCTTTCAGCATTACAGCCGACTACTATACTTACATCAGTACCACCCCACAGCGGACTGAGCTATCTGAGCATGACGAAGTAAATAGCAGAAAGGCAGATGAGATAAAAAGTTTTCTCACCTTTCTTTGAGGTTGCAATCCTCTCCCCTCTGCCGTTCGTCAAGCTCAGGGGCCCGTCTTGTCAGCTGTTTGATGCTACATTCGCTCAGAGTCCCTTCGTGGTCGCCATTTTGATAAAGACGCCCTAAATTAGGGCATTTTAGATACACTCTGGTGTTCCGAATCAATGTACCCCCCCAGGGGTTAATATCCACGCGTGGCTGAGAAACTAGACGCTGACACATAGATGGTCAATGCAATCTCTAACTTTTATTACATGGGGTAAGCCGTATATACATCTTCAGAAGAGGGCAGTCCTCTCTGAGGCTAAAACATTGTTTCATTGGTCAAAAAGGAAGAAGAGATAAGAGAGAGGAGATAATACACCTGCATCTGCGCACTGGGCCCTACTTTGGAATGTGAACTAATGTAAACATCTGGTTACCATCGCCATTTTGTAATGGCTTCTATTCTAACAATAATACTGCATACGTCATATGTGACACTTCAAAGAGGTGCTTCTCTATAGGCAGTGAATAATATATACATATCATCAAGTCATATGATTGGTCTACGCATTCCACCACACTCCATGGGACACCTGCAGAAAGATGAGGAATCAGACACTGCCTGCAGCACTTTGCCCCCCTTCCTCTCCTGCTTGAGACAAAGAGAAGGGTGGGGGGGGAGGCACTTGGAGAAGAAAAAGTTTAACTCATTACAGTCCTAGATATACAAAATATAGAATAAAATTCACACATCTTTAACACTGTGGCGGAGTGAGGCATGACGGGAGATGTAGTTTCTCCAGCCGCTCGCTCAAGTGTTTAGAGTGCAGCAGGAACTACAAATCCCGGCATGAGGAAGGAAGCACGTGTGCTGTGTGTGGAGAGCTCTGCCTGCTCTGAGACTACAACTCCTAACATCCTACTGTCTTAAAGTGGAAGTGTTTAAGGCTGGGGTCTAAGGTGACATTTGGGTTGCTGTTAGTTACAGTAAATATACAGCATTAACTCCGCCCCCCCCTCCCCACATAGAAAAACAGTAAAGTGACATCACAGGACTACCGTAAACCGTGTGCGACCAGTTTAAGATGTATCAGAGCTTGCTATTCTTTAAAGGGGTTTTCTATAATGTAAATCAAGGATCCTATGGGTGTAAAATGGCAAGATTTTTGATACACTTACCTTAACGACCTACCACTGTTACCCTGTGCCCACCGCTCCATGTTTAGAAGCGTATATGATGATTAGACGTGTGCCAGGACGACCTGACACATGATCACGGCGGGCAATCGCTGTCCACCCTGATGATGTTGTACCGTGCAGTGATTGGTCTCAGTGGTCATGTGACCTGTCATCCAAATGGACAGCCCTGTACGTCCAGTGGGGGTGCCAGGTGTTGGACCCCTCCCCCCCCCCATCAGTCCACTTCTCTCTGGTTGTTTTGGTTTGACAGGGGAAGAACCCACTGAATGCTGGGAAAAATGTCAAGAAAGATCCCGGCGTCTTGAACCTCTCCCACTTCAAAGAGCAGGTCAAAAGGGAGGCCGAGCAGAAGAAAAAGAGGGTGAGGCTAAGGCTTTGTATGTGGGCGATACTCCCGTCCGGTGTGCCGCTTATCATACCATGTATACAGGGACTTGGGGTGGTCCGGGGGGGTCAAACACTCAATCATTACTCCACTGTTAAAAAACCCTTCTCTTGACCCGTCCTGCAGAACTAACTACAGACCAGTCTCCAATCTTCCCTTCATCCCAAAACTCCTGGAGCGTCTGCTCTTCTCTCGCCTCATCCGCTATCTCTCTGCTCACTCTCTCCTTGATCCATTACAATAAGGTTTTCACACCCTACATTCTACAGAAACTGCCCTCACCAAAGTGACGACCTCCTGACAGCAAAATACAATGGTGACTACTCTCTGCTCATTCTCCTGGACCTCTCTGCAGCTTTTGACCCTGTAGGCCACCATCTCCTACTCACCTGCTCCAATCTATCAGCCTAAAGGACACTGCCCTCTCCATGTTTTCTTCATATCTCTCTGACTGCTCTTTCAGTGTATCACTCGCTGGCTCCACTTCTTCTCCTCGCTCTCTTGCAGTTGGGGTTCCTCAGGGTTCAGTCCTTGGTCCTCTGCTTTTCTCTCTCTACATAGCCCCAATTGGACAGACCATCAGCAGATTTGATTTCCAGGACTATCTCTATGCTGATGACGCACAACTATACACGTCATCCCCCGACATCACCCTTGCTGTATTACAGAACACCAGTGGCTGTCTGTCCGCCGTCTCTAACTTCATGTCCTCTCTCCGTCTGCAACTGAACTTCTTCTGTTCTCTCCATCTACTAACCTACCCAAACCTGCTATCTCCATCTCAGCGTGCGACACGATCATCACTCATGGGCAGCACGCCTGCTGTCTCGGGGTGACTTTTGACACTGATCTTTCCTTCACCACCTATATCAATCTCTCGCCCGTTTATTGCGCCCGCACCTCAAAAACATCTCTAGAATCCGCCCCTTCCTCACTATGGAAACATCAAAACCTCTCATTGTTGCCCTGATCCATTCCCGCCTCGATTACTGTAACTCACTATTAATTGGCCTCCCCGTCACCAGACTTTCCCCTCTCCAATCTATCCTCAATGCAGCAGCCAGGGCCACCTATCTGTCCAACCACTACTCCGATGCCTCCGCCCTGTGCCAGTCATTGCACTGGTTGCCCATACAGTCCTTACCCACAAAGCTCTCCACAGTACTGCCCCCCCCCCCCCCTACATCTCCTCCTTCTTTTCTGTCTACCCGTGCTCTACGCTCTGCAAACGACTTACGACTGACATCCACCTTAATCTGAACCTCTCACTCCCGGCTCCAAGACTTCTCCAGAGCTGCACCATTTCTCTGGAATGCCCTACCCCCAAGCAATTAGGTTAAATCACAATATATACAGTTTAAGGCGCTCCCTACAAACACCTCTTTTTAGGGTGGCCTTTCACATCCCCTAACCAAACTCCTCTCGAAATATTGACCATTTATAATCATTTCCTAAACCTGATCCTCCACCAAACTCTCCCCTGCACCCTGAAGCACTACAGATATGGGCTGGTGACAGCTCATGCGGCTTTATATATACTCCCCTGTTTTCCAAAGATCCATTGCACAAAACAAGCACTTTTACCTTTTGTGTCACCCCTTTCCTCTCATAGATTGTGAGCTCTTGCGAACAGGGCCCTCATTCTTCTTGTTCTAATTATTGACTTGTCTGTTGCTATGTTATTTATGACTGTACATGAACCCCTGAATTGTAAAGCGCTGCGGAATACGTTGGCGCTATATAAATAATAATTTATTAATATTATTATCATTGGCTCCTGGGGAGATTCTGACATCTTATAATGGAAGCTCAGTTATTCTATAAGGGCAGTTATAGCAGAGCACCGTGCGGATGTATTATGTGCCAAATAATGGGGATCTCATCACCCGGGGTCGTCTTATCTCAACAATTCACTAGGACAGGGATGCCCAACCTGCAGCACTCCAGCTGTTGCAAAACTACAACTCCCAGCATGCCCAGACTGGCTACAGCAGGACATGGTGAGAGTTGTAGCTTTACAACAGCTGGACTGCTGCAGGTTGGACATCCCTGCAATAGAATATGCCATCAACATCAGATGGCAGGACCCGCTCCTGTCTCCAGAATGGGACCTCTGAAGTGAAGGTAGAGCGCCCACCCTGCATCCACCGCTATGTGAATTTCAAAAGTAACCGATCGCTGGCTCGGCTATTTCTGGCAGTCCCATAGCGGAGAACAGAGAGGTGGCCGTGCACGCAAGGCTTTCTTTCCATTCACTGGCCTATTTTAAAGGGGTTGTCCCGTCTTGGACATTGGGGTCATATCGCTAGGAAATGCCCCCAGTGTCTGATAGGTGTGGGTCCCATCTGTCCTTAGACTGGAGCCCACAAAGTGACGGAGAGCGACCTCCATTTATTTTTATGGGAGAGCCGGCCATAAGTCCTATTGAAATCAATAGAGTGGTGGAGAATATGGGCTATTTTCAGCACCCCCATAGAAATCAATGGATGGCGCCTGCACATGCAGGGTGCGCCCTCTGTCACTTTGCGGGCTCCATTTTAGGCTTAGGTATGAGACCAGCACTTATCAGACATTGGGGGCATATCCTACCAATATGACCCCAATGTCCAAGATGAGACAACCCCTTCAAAGGTAAAAGTGTAGCACCCGGGTGCAGATTTTGCGCTGATGGACTATCTCTCTTCATCGCAGGTAGAAGAGATGAAAGCAAAGCAAAAAGATGCCCGGCAGAAAGAACTGGCGAAGAGAAGGAGCTTGGACACGTTTCAGAACGATGCACTGAGGCGGCAGAGGGAGTTTGAGCAGAAGGTGTGTAGAGCTCCGACATTTTGGAGATTTTAGTAGAATGTAGCCCTTGTGGCATCAGCTGGTCCCGTACTGATATCCTTAGGATCCATCCCAGCAGTCCATGGCAAGTCCACACAAATGCCTAGCAGGACAGCCAGTGTAATGTGAACAAAGCAGGACTGTGAGCCCCACCCATATCAGACCATGTGATGAAGGATTCCAGGTGCAAAGGAATGTTCAATTGCCAGATGAAGGCACATTCAAGACATATAAAACAAAATCACTGTAGAATCCTTCATCACATGGTCTGATATGGGTGGGGCTCGCGGTCCTGCTTTGTTCACATTGCACTGGCTGTCCTGCTAGGCATTTGTGTGCAGGCTGGGCTGTGAGCTGGATTACATCACCTTCAGACCGTGTTCACACCATAGGTAGCGTAGTGGTAGGACCCTTTGCCATGCTGAGTGACCGTGACGTGGTGCAATGATGGGCTCCGATATCTTCCTGACAGGAACATATTGGCGGAAGTCTCAGCTTTTAATATCTGCTTGTATGACCAGCTAGTTTAGTCAGTGACATATCCTTTTGGTGCATTTTCTTCAGTGATTTATATAATTGTATTTTCATCCGCACAATGCTCTGCCTGTGCAGGATGCTTCTGTGGTGCATGTGGACCGCGCTGGCGTCCTCCTTTGTACGCATTATTTGCTCGGGATGGTCGTTTGCTGCGGTCCACATGCGGTGGGACTGCTCCCCCAATGAGAAACACGCTACAGTGTTTGGGGTTTGAGCAGCTCCTCCATATCTGCCACGATATTTCTGTGGTTCACATGCGATGGGACTGCTCGCCCAATGAGAAACACGCTACAGTGTTTGGGGTCTGAGCAGCTCCGCCATATTGGCCACTGCAATTCTACAGTGATTTTGTGGTAAACTTACGCCCTGATCAAGCACTAAATGACATGGATTGGAGTCAAGTTCTCTGTGGAAGAAAGAAAGAGGGAACATGTTGAAAGGGTCACTGTACATTGTGGCTTATAAAAAACTATTTAAATCATAATCACGATTTAAACCCTTTGGTTCTAGGGTTTGGAGGCGATGAATCCAAAAAGCTTCTCTTTTTTTGAGCATTTTACACCTGTGTTAAAGGGGATATTACTTATTGATATTTATGCAAATCTCAATAATTAATATTCATAAATAAGCGTGAGTCGTCTTATGATAGCTCCGCCTATTTGTGCCTTACTTAACAACAAATCGCTACTGATTGCCTTACACTAATCACTAAACTAGCTGCGTGCGCCTTACTGACTACCGCTAGTAACCACACGTCACAAAATAAGTATAAATAACACAGTATTTATTAATCCTTACAGAATATAACATACGTAATACACTAATCATATAGTACCAACAATACACTACAAACTATTGCTGTGGTGCCTTGCTTCTACAAATGTTTATAACCATATATATCTATATCAAGGGAATAGATACATATAGTTATAGCAGCACACAGCAATAAGTACACATACTATAACAATACACTAATATGATCCTAACTACACTCACAGTCCCAATTCCTCCCCAGAATTTATCTACAATCTCATATATACACTTTATACAGAGCCCACCCAATCCTGGCAATATACTATCCGTACGGGGAATTACAAGGGGTAAATACAGACACTGCGGCAGCTGGGGTAAACAAAGCAGCCAGAAGGGGTATCAGGGGTAATACCAGGGTAGCGGGGACCAAGGGTACAGGGGTAAGGGTGTATGAGGGGAAACCAAGGGGAGCAGGGCTATAGGGGTACACAGTGCAGGGGAATAGGAGAATCAGGGATCAGGGGAATATCAGAGGAGCAGGGGAGTATCAGGGGAGTATATATAGAATATATATAGCAGCAGGGGGGTATATTGAGCAGCAGGGGGGTATATAGCAGCAGGGGGGGTATATAGCAGCAGGCGGGGGATAAATCAGCAGGGGGGTATATATCAGCAGGGGGGTATATATCAGCAGGGGGATATATATCAGCAGGGGGATATATATCAGCAGGGGGATATATATCAGCAGGGGGGTATATAGGAGGATACTTAGGGTTTAATGCTCGTTGTCCAGGGGGGCTCGTTGGTCCAGGGGATGATTCTTCCTGCCGGTCATCTTCTTGACTGCTGAGAGGAGCGCCGCCGGCCTATTTAAACTTGGCGGCGCCCGCTCGCAGTCCCATCATTGCCGCCGTGTGCATGCGCACCGCCGGCCTGAACTCGTGGGCCGGCGCGGTGATATGACGTCACCGCGCCGGCCCGAGGATCCCAGAGCGCACTTCCAGGGGGCTTCCTTTGATCCTCCCGCCTGTGAAGCGGACGCCTACCTCCGGCGCTGTAATTACAGCGCCGGAGGTCAGCCACTCACAAGGGCATGGGAACTCTTTGTTCCCATGTCTCTGTTAGGAGCATCATCTCCAGCGCGGCCGGAGATGGTGACAAAGGGCAGAGGATCTTATTGATCCTCTGTCCTTTGTAGAGGCCGACGCTGGACATAATTGTCCAACTGTCGGTCTCCTCCACCACCCCCAGCAGCCGCATCTGAGCGGGGGATTTGGGGGCATCAGAGCAACGGCCATATATGTTTATGGATGCTTGAGGCACATCCATAAACATATATGAATGGACACGCATACATATAGGGGGCAAGTAAGCCCACCTATATTACAATATACTATATATATATATATATATATATATATATATATGTCATATGCTATATACAAAGAGATGTATGCTGCCAGAAGGGGGCATACATACATCTCTATGTATGCATACACAACCCACCTAGACGGGCCCAGAGAAAAGGCCCATATATATACATATATATATGCACATATGCCTGGGCACACATATATACAGGGAGTGCAGAATTATTAGGCAAATGAGTATTTTGACCACATCATCCTCTTTATGCATGTTGTCTTACTCCAAGCTGTATAGGCTCGAAAGCCTACTACCAATTAAGCATATTAGGTGATGTGCATCTCTGTAATGAGAAGGGGTGTGGTCTAATGACATCAACACCCTATATTAGGTGTGCATAATTATTAGGCAAAATGGGTCAAAAGAAGGACTTGACAGGCTCAGAAAAGTCAAAAATAGTGAGATATCTTGCAGAGGGATGCAGCACTCTTAAAATTGCAAAGCTTCTGAAGCGTGATCATCGAAGAATCAAGCGTTTCATTCAAAATAGTCAACAGGGTCGCAAGAAGCGTGTGGAAAAACCAAGGCGCAAAATAACTGCCCATGAACTGAGAAAAGTCAAGCGTGCAGCTGCCAAGATGCCACTTGCCACCAGTTTGGCCATATTTCAGAGCTGCAACATCACTGGAGTGCCCAAAAGCACATGGTGTGCAATACTCAGAGACATGGCCAAGGTAAGAAAGGCTGAAAGACGACCACCACTGAACAAGACACACAAGCTGAAACGTCAAGACTGGGCCAAGAAATATCTCAAGACTGATTTTTCTAAGGTTTTATGGACTGATGAAATGAGAGTGAGTCTTGATGGGCCAGATGGATGGGCCCGTGGCTGGATTGGTAAAGGGCAGAGAGCTCCAGTCCGACTCAGACGCCAGCAAGGTGGAGGTGGAGTACTGGTTTGGGCTGGTATCATCAAAGATGAGCTTGTGGGGCCTTTTCGGGTTGAGGATGGAGTCAAGCTCAACTCCCAGTCCTACTGCCAGTTTCTGGAAGACACCTTCTTCAAGCAGTGGTACAGGAAGAAGTCTGCATCCTTCAAGAAAAACATGATTTTCATGCAGGACAATGCTCTATCACACGCGTCCAAGTACTCCACAGCGTGGCTGGCAAGAAAGGGTATAAAAGAAGAAAATCTAATGACATGGCCTCCTTGTTCACCTGATCTGAACCCCATTGAGAACCTGTGGTCCATCATCAAATGTGAGATTTACAAGGAGGGAAAACAGTACACCTCTCTGAACAGTGTCTGGGAGGCTGTGGTTGCTGCTGCACGCAATGTTGATGGTGAACAGATCAAAACACTGACAGAATCCATGGATGGCAGGCTTTTGAGTGTCCTTGCAAAGAAAGGTGGCTATATTGGTCACTGATTTGTTTTTGTTTTGTTTTTGAATGTCAGAAATGTATATTTGTGAATGTTGAGATGTTATATTGGTTTCACTGGTAAAAATAAATAATTGAAATGGGTATATATTTGTTTTTTGTTAATTTGCCTAATAATTATGCACAGTAATAGTCACCTGCACACACAGATATCCCCCTAAAATAGCTAAAACTAAAAACAAACTAAAAACTACTTCCAAAAATATTCAGCTTTGATATTAATGAGTTTTTTGGGTTCATTGAGAACATGGTTGTTGTTCAATAATAAAATTAATCCTCAAAAATACAACATGCCTAATAATTCTGCACTCCCTGTATATACACATATTTTTGACACTTCCCTCAACAACCTGTCTCCTCCTCTCCTGGGCAGTGATACGTGTTCTATTATCTGGAAGCGCAGCTGGGAGATGGCATGTCGGTGTTTCTCAAAATGATATGGGATGGGAAGTAGTAAATTTTTCTTTCTAATGGTAGGTTTATGTTTACAGAAACGGTCTTTCATCCTCATGGAGGTCTCACCGACATACACAAGACCGCAGGGACACTTCAAGAGATAGACCACGAAATTGCTGTTACAGGTAAAGAAGCCATTTATTTTAAATTTTTCCCCTGTGTATGGGTGGGTGAAGTGTTCTCCTTTAATGGCAGTCGAGCAGTGTATGCATTGAAGGCATGGGTATGTCCCATTCTTAGGTGTTGAGAGGGTGGCCTGGCGCTGGGTATGTCTGTCACTACCTACATCAGCCCTGACTAGGATGTCTCGGATGTTTTTGCACCTTTTGTAGCATATCATAGGTGGAGATTGAAATTCCGTGACATTGGGGTAAGCTCTACTGAGAATACTCCAATGTTTGTTGAGGATAGTCCTGCATTTATTGACCCAAGGGTGGTATTTCACCACGAAGGGAACTCGTGGCTGTTTTTCCACTAGTAGTGGTACTGTCTTTAGGTGGTTTCGCCTGTTGTGCATTTAATAGGTCTCGCGGATACCCTCTGTCACGAAATTGGTCTAGCATTTCTTCCTGACGTGCTGTTTTCATATTGGTGTCAGACACTATCCTGTTCACTCTCTGTAATTGTGAATAGGGAAGTGATTTTTTGACTGCAGGAGGATGGTTGCTGGTGAAGTGCAGTAGACTGTTACGGTGAGTATTCTTGGTGTACAGATCTGTGTGTATCTGTCCCTTCTCATCTTTTATAACCCATGTGTCCAGGAAATTAATTTTAGACATATCTGAGTGCATGGTGAACTGCAGTTCCTTCCATACAGAGTTGATGTACTGCCTGAATTGTTCGAGGGTTCAAATGTCGCCCCGCCACACGCAAAATATATAATCGATAAATCGTCTCCAGAAAATGCAGTGGTCCTTGTATAGAGTATCACCGTATATATATTCTTTTTCGAACCATGACATATAACAATTTGCGTAAGGCGGTGCGGCATTCGAACCCATGGCGGTCCCCCGCTGCTGGCGAAAGAAGGTATCCTGAAACAGGAAGTAATTTTCATGCAATATGGTAGTGAGCAAACTTAGGAAGAATTTTTTTTCATTCTCATTGTAGGTAGACAATGCCAATAACCATTCCACTGCCCTAATGCCTTTCTGATGTCCGATGGATGTATAGAGGCTACATACATCAAATGTAGCCAATATATCACTTTCCATGAGTTGGAGATCACGTATTTGTCTCAGGAAATCATTGGTATCCAGAAGATATGACGGTGCCTTTTTGGTGAGTGGAGTGAGTGCCCTTTCTAGGATGATGGCTGGGGCTGACAAGATGGAATCTGTAAGTGCAACAATAGGACGTCCTGGGGGGCTGGTGAGGGATTTATGTACCTTTGGCAATGTATAAAATACAGGTGTGGTAGGATGTTGATGTATAATGTATTCCCCCATTTTCACATCAATGGTATTGTTTTTAATGTAGTCATTAGTGATTGCCTGTAGTTTAGCTTTAATGGTATATACAGGGTCAGAGGTCAATGACTGATATGTATCAACATCAGATAACTGTTGCAAAATCTCCCCCACATAGTACTCTCTGTCCAGCACGACCAGGGCTCCCCCTTTGTCTGCAGGTTTCACTATTATAGATTTATCCTCCAACAATTGTACAAGAGCATCCCTTTCTAGAGGTGATAAATTTTGTGACATATGATAATCCCCTGTCCGGAGACCATGCATATTCTTGGAGATGTCACGTTGTACCAGAGATATAAACGTTTCAATGGGGTGGTACGTTTTCGGTGGTTGAAATTTGCTTTTGGTCCTTAAACCAAATTGTTGCAAGGATAGTTTTGAAACGTCCATTGTCTCATTGGTACATTGTGATCTTGTCTCAGTAGCAAAGTGTGCTTTGAGCCGCAGGTTACGAAAAAACCTTTGTCAGTCCATTTTCAGTTCAAATGTGTCCAAATGTCCAGTGGGGCTGAAGGATAAACCCTTCTGCAGCACTTGCATTTGAAGTGGACTCAATATTTTAGATGAAATGTTCAGGACTAAAGATGTGTCTGTACCTGTGAGCGCGTGGTCCTCGGTGCGTCGATTCCTCCTATGATGGCGTCCTGCCCTTCTGGTGTTCTTTTTGCTGCTTGGGTTTTATTTCTCCCTAAAAAAGGAGCGCGGCAGGCACCAGGAGTATAGTCGCTGCCAGATCCAGAAGACTGGGAGTCCCATCGGCGTGTTGTATTCCTTGTTAGTGGAGTGGCGGTTCCAGATAAGTCCTGCCATCTGTAAACCCTTTTGGACTCATAATCCTCAAAGTCCCTGATGAACTTATTGCGTTTAGTCACCTCAATGTCTTTCCTGAGGTCGCCACAGACTTTGTCAACTTTGGACTTAATGGCTGTGAGTTCATCGATGGACAAGGTATCCTTTATTTGGGATTCGATGGAGGAGATCTTCTCTCTGCTTTCCGCTAAAGCCTGGGTCAGATATTCAATGGTCAGGACCATTAGGTCCATAGAACATTTATTCAGAATATTTGCAAATTGGGTGCAATAGTTTATATTGTCACAAAAGAATGTTGGTCTGAGGTTTACTCTGAGACCTCGTGGGATGCGTTGAAGTCTGCAGTATTCAGCCAGCGTAGTAGTGTGCAGCTCCCAAGCTGTCTGTTTCCTTGCTTCCTTCTCCCACTCGTGTCCCTTGTACTCAGCAGATGGTACCTTCAGAAAATCGGCATTCGCGGTAATCCCGGACACTATTTCTCGTGCCCGTTCTTCGGTGTATGCGAAGTTGGAGGAATTCATCAGCTTGGTCTTGCAGGTGCTCGCTTAGTAAAATAGCAATAGATCCGAGAGAAGATACAAGCGGCACTTCTGCTATCAGTGATGCGGTGCGCGCGTCCCGGGAGGAAGATCCACAGATAATTGTATAGAAAGGACCAGCACTCGCTTTAGTAGTAGTTTCAAATGGATTTAATGGTCACATACAAGTGGTAAGTGACGCGTTTCGGCTACTGTGAGCCTTTGTCAAACATAGTGTATACAAGTTTACAAGCAATTTAAATAGCCCGCGGTGGAGCCGGAAATGACATCAGGTTACCATGACAGCATTGTAAACAAAGGGCACAACAATGCAGAGATAATGATTGAACAAGTGGATGAACAGATGACTGTCATTACTGGATAGGGCACCATGCTTAGCAGTGCTGCATACTGTAGATCATATTATTTTTGGGGTGTAATATTACATAATAGATGCTAGATACTATAGCAAGCTAATTCAGAAGAAAAAAGAAGAAAAAGAACATAATTAATTCTCGTGCACCATGCTTTACAGTGCCACATTTTGCTAAATCTTACATAATAATGTCAAAGACTGAATGCAGCGGTGCTGCAATTATGCGTGGTACACTTACGCCCTGATCAAGCACTAAATGACATGGATTGGAGTCAAGTTCTCTGTGGAAGAAAGAAAGAGGGAACATGTTGAAAGGGTCACTGTACATTGTGGCTTATAAAAAACTATTTAAATCATAATCACGATTTAAACCCTTTGGTTCTAGGGTTTGGAGGCGATGAATCCAAAAAGCTTCTCTTTTTTTGAGCATTTTACACCTGTCTCCTCCTCTCCGGGCAGTGATACGCGCTCTATTATCTGGAAGCGCAGCTGGGAAATGGCATGTCGGTGTTTCTCAAAATGATATGGGATGGGAAGTAGTACATTTTTCTTTCTAATGGTAGGTTTATGTTTGCAGAAATGGTCTTTCATCCTCATGGAGGTCTCACCGACATACACAAGACCACAGGGACACTTCAAGAGATAGACCACGAAATTGCTATTACAGGTAAAGAAGCCATTTATTTTAAATTTTTCCCCTGTGTATGGGTGGGTGAAGTGTTCTCCTTTAATGGCACTCGAGCAGTGTATGCATTGAAGGCATGGGTATGTCCCATTCTTAGGTGTTGAGAGGGTGGCCTGGCGCTGGGTATGTCTGTCACTACCTACATCAGCCCTGACTAGGATGTCTCGGATGTTTTTGCACCTTTTGTAGCATATCATAGGTGGAGATTAAAATTCTGTGACATTGGGGTAAGCTCTACTGAGAATACTCCAATGTTTGTTGAGGATAGTCCTGCATTTATTGACCCAAGGGTGGTATTTCACCACGAAGGGAACTCGTGGCTGTTTTTCACTAGTAGTGGAGCTGTCTTTAGGTGGTTTCGCCTGTTGTGCATCGAGTTCCCTTCGTGGTGAAATACCACCCTTGGGTCAATAAATGCAGGACTATCCTCAACAAACATTGGAGTATTCTCAGCAGAGCTTACCCCAATGTCACGGAATTTCAATCTCCACCTATGATATGCTACAAAAGGTGCAAAAACATCCGAGACATCCTAGTCAGGGCTGATGTAGGTAGTGACAGACATACCCAGCGCCAGGCCACCCTCTCAACACCTAAGAATGGGACATACCCATGCCTTCAATGCATACACTGCTCGAGTGCCATTAAAGGAGAACACTTCACCCACCCATACACAGGGGAAAAATTTAAAATAAATGGCTTCTTTACCTGTAACAGCAATTTCGTGGTCTATCTCTTGAAGTGTCCCTGCGGTCTTGTGTATGTCGGTGAGACCTCCATGAGGATGAAAGACCATTTCTGTAAACATAAATCTACCATTAGAAAGAAAAATGTACTACTTCCCATCCCATATCATTTTGAGAAACACCGACATGCCATTTCCCAGCTGCGCTTCCAGATAATAGAGCACGTATCACTACCCAGGAGAGGAGGAGACAGGTGTAAGATGCTCAAAAAAAGAGAAGCTTTTTGGATTCATCGCCTCCAAACCCTAGAACCAAAGGGTTTAAATCGTGATTATGATTTAAATAGTTTTTTATAAGCCACAATGTACAGTGACCCTTTCAACATGTTCCCTCTTTCTTTCTTCCACAGAGAACTTGACTCCAATCCATGTCATTTAGTGCTTGATCAGGGCGTAAGTGTACCACGCATAATTGCAGCACCGCTGCATTCAGTCTTTGACATTATTATGTAAGATTTAGCAAAATGTGGCACTGTAAAGCATGGTGCACCGAGAATTAATTATGTTATTTTTCTTCTTTTTTCTTCTGAATTAGCTTGCTATAGTATCTAGCATCTAGTATGTAATATTATACCCCAAAAATAATATGATCTACAGTATGCAGCACTGCTAAGCATGGTGCCCTATCCAGTAATGACAGTCATCTGTTCATCCACTTGTTCAATCATTATCTCTGCATTGTTGTGCCCTTTGTTTACAATGCTGTCATGGTAACCTGATGTCATTTCCGGCTCCACCACGGGCTATTTAAATTGCTTGTAAACTTGTATACACTATGTTTGACAAAGGCTCACAGTAGCCGAAACGCGTCACTTACCACTTGTATGTGACCATTAAATCCTTTTGAAACTACTACTAAAGCGAGTGCTGGTCCTTTCTATACAATTATCTGTGGATCTTCTTCCCGGGACGCGCGCACCGCATCACTGATAGCAGAAGTGCCGCTTGTATCTTCTCTCGGACATACCATAGCCGTCACAGGATACCCCTTTAAGACAATGACATGCTTTTAATCTAGCATCCAGTAATCTAGAAATTCTGATGTGACCACCTGAGGCTCTACCTGACGTCCTCTTCCCTCTTGTCATGTAGGTTGTGGAAGCAGCTGACGTTATCCTTGAAGTCCTGGATGCCCGGGATCCACTGGGTTGTCGCTGCCCACAGGTGGAGCAGGCTGTGGTGCAGAGCGGTACACACAAAAGGCTGGTCTTAGTTCTTAACAAAATAGGTATGTGTTATATGAAAATGTACCCACCAAGCACAGCGCCATCCATTTTCTAGTGGTTGTGCTTGGTATCGCAGCTCAGCCTTTTTTCACTTCAATGAAGCTGAGCTCGCAGCGGCCTCCACACAGCTTAGTCTAAGTCACGCAACGTCACGTTCATCGCTCACAAGGCCTAGGCGCAGCTCAGCTTTATTGAAGTGAAAGGGACTGAGCTGCGCCTCGGCCTTGTGACCGATGAACGTGACATCGCATGACTAAGCTGTGAGGAGGCTATGGTGCTACTGCGAGTGCCAGTGCCTTCTCAAACAGCTAATCGGCAGGGGTCCTGGGTGTCGGACCCCCACCGATCAGAAACTGATTACTTATTTAGGGGGAAGGTCGTCAGTAAAAAAAAACAAAAACACTTAGAAAACCCCTTTAACCTCCTCAGGACCGCCGTACGCAGGATTGCGTCTTTGCGGCGGTCCTGTTGTTCTGGGTGGACGCGCCGGTGCGTCCTCTCGCGAGACGCGAGATTTCCTGTGAACGCGCGCACACAGGCGCGCGCGTTCACAGGATCGGAAGGTAAGCGAGTGGATCTCCAGCCTGCCAGCGGCGATCGTTCGCTGGCAGGCTGGAGATGTGATTTTTTTAACCCCTAACAGGTATATTAGACGCTGTTTTGATAACAGCGTCTAATATACCTGCTACCTGGTCCTCTGGTGGTCCCCTTTGTTTGGATCGACCACCAGAGGACACAGGTAGCTCAGTAATATGTTGCACCAAGCACCACTACACTACACCCCCCCCCCCCCCGTCACTTATTAACCCCTTATTAGCCCTTGATCACCCCTGATCACCCCATATAGACTCCCTGATCACCCCCCTGTCATTGATTACCCCCCTGTCATTGATCACCCCCCTGTAAAGCTCCATTCAGATGTCCGCATGATTTTTACGGATCCACTGATAGACTGATCGGATCCGTAAAAATCATACGGACGTCTGAATGCAGCCTTACAGGGGAGTGATCAATGACTGTGGTGATCACCCCATATAGACTCCCTGATCACCCCCCTGTCATTGATTACCCCCCTGTCATTGATCACCCCCCTGTAAAGCTCCATTCAGATGTCCGCATGATTTTTACGGATCCACTGATAGACTGATCGGATCCGTAAAAATCATACGGACGTCTGAATGCAGCCTTACAGGGGAGTGATCAATGACTGTGGTGATCACCCCATATAGACTCCCTGATCACCCCCCTGTCATTGATTACCCCTCTGTCATTGATCACCCCCCTGTAAAGCTCCATTCAGATGTCCGCATGATTTTTACGGATCCACTGATAGACTGATCGGATCCGTAAAAATCATACGGACGTCTGAATGCAGCCTTACAGGGGAGTGATCAATGACGGAGGTGATCACCCCATATAGACTCCCTGATCACCCCCCTGTCATTGATTACCCCTCTGTCATTGATCACCCCCCTGTAAAGCTCCATTCAGATGTCCGCATGATTTTTACGGATCCACTGATAGACTGATCGGATCCGTAAAAATCATACGGACGTCTGAATGCAGCCTTACAGGGGAGTGATCAATGACTGTGGTGATCACCCCATATAGACTCCCTGATCACCCCCCTGTCATTGATTACCCCTCTGTCATTGATCACCCCCCTGTAAAGCTCCATTCAGATGTCCGCATGATTTTTACGGATCCACTGATAGACTGATCGGATCCGTAAAAATCATACGGACGTCTGAATGCAGCCTTACAGGGGGGTGATCAATGACAGTTGGGTGATCACCCCATATAGACTCCCTGATCACCCCCCTGTCATTGATCACCCCCCCTGTCATTGATCACCCCCCCTGTCATTGATCACCCCCCTGTCATTGATCCCCCCCCCCACTGTAAGGCTGCATTCAGTCTTTTTTTTGGCCCAAGTTAGCGGAATTTTTTTTTTTTCTTACAAAGTCACATATTCCACTAACTTGTGACAAAAAATAAAATCTCACATGAACTCACCATACCCCTCACGGAATCCAAATGTGTAAAATTTTTTAGACATTTATATTCCAGACTTCTTCTCACGCTTTAGGGCCCCTAGAATGCCAGGGCAGTATAAATACCCCACATGTGACCCCATTTCGGAAAGAAGACACCCCCAGGTATTCCGTGAGGGGCATATTGAGTCCATGAAAGATTGAAATTTTTGTCCCAAGTTAGCGGAACGGGAGACTTTGTGAGAAAAAAATAAAAAATATCAATTTCCGCTAACTTGTGCCAAAAAAAAAAAAATTTCTATGAACTCGCCATGCCCCTCATTGAATACCTTGGGGTGTCTTCTTTCCAAAATGGGGTCACATGTGGGGTATTTATACTGCCCTGGCATTCTAGGGGCCCCAAAGCGTGAGAAGAAGTCTGGTATCCAAATGTCTAAAAATGCCCTCCTAAAAGGAATTTGGGCCCCTTTGCGCATCTAGGCTGCAAGAAAGTGTCACACATCTGGTATCGCCGTACTCAGGAGAAGTTGGGCAATGTGTTTTGGGGTGTCATTTTACATATACCCATGCTGGGTGAGATAAATATCTTGGTCAAATGCCAACTTTGTATAAAAAAATGGAAAAAGTTGTCTTTTGCCAAGATATTTCTCTCACCCAGCATGGGTATATGTAAAAAGACACCCCAAAACACATTCCCCAACGTCTCCTGAATACGGCGATACCAGATGTGTGACACTTTTTTGCAGCCTAGGTGGGCAAAGGGGCCCACATTCCAAAGAGCACCTTTCGGATTTCACTGGTCATTTACCTACTTACCACACATTAGGGCCCCTGGAAAATGCCAGGGCAGTATAACTACCCCATAAGTGACCCCATTTTGGAAAGAAGACACCCCAAGGTATTCCGTGAGGGGCATGGCGAGTTCCTAGAATTTTTTATTTTTTGTCACAAGTTAGTGGAAAATGATGATTTTTTTATTTATTTATTTTTTTCATACAAAGTCTCATATTCCACTAACTTGTGACAAAAAATAAAAACTTCCATGAACTCACTATGCCCATCAGCGAATACCCTGGGGTCTCTTCTTTCCAAAATGGGGTCACTTGTGGGGTAGTTATACTGCCCTGGCATTCTAGGGGCCCAAATGTGTGGTAAGGAGTTTGAAATCAAATTCTGTAAAAAATGACGAGTGAAATCCGAAAGGTGCTCTTTGGAATATGGGCCCCTTTGCCCACCTAGGCTGCAAAAAAGTGTCACACATCTGGTATCTCCGTACTCAGGAGAAGGTGGGGAATGTGTTTTGGGGTGTCATTTTACATATACCCATGCTGGGTGAGAGAAATATCTTGGCAAAAGACAACTTTTCCCATTTTTTTATACAAAGTTGGCATTTGACCAAGATATTTATCTCACCCAGCATGGGTATATGTAAAAAGACACCCCAAAACACATTCCCCAACGTCTCCTGAATACGGCGATACCAGATGTGTGACACTTTTTTGCAGCCTAGGTGGGCAAAGGGGCCCATATTCCAAAGAGCACCTTTCGGATTTCACTGGTCATTTACCTACTTACCACACATTAGGGTCCCTGGAAAATGCCAGGGCAGTATAACTACCCCACAAGTGACCCCATTTTGGAAAGAAGACACCCCAAGGTATTCCGTGAGGGGCATGGCGAGTTCCTAGAATTTTTTATTTTTTGTCACAAGTTAGTGGAAAATGATGATTTTTATTTATTTATTTATTTTTTTTCATACAAAGTCTCATATTCCACTAACTTGTGACAAAAAATAAAAACTTCCATGAACTCACTATGCCCATCAGCGAATACCCTGGGGTCTATTCTTTCCAAAATGGGGTCACTTGTGGGGTAGTTATACTGCCCTGGCATTCTAGGGGCCCAAATGTGTGGTAAGGAGTTTGAAATCAAATTCTGTAAAAAATGACGAGTGAAATCCGAAAGGTGCTCTTTGGAATATGGGCCCCTTTGCCCACCTAGGCTGCAAAAAAGTGTCACACATCTGGTATCTCCGTACTCAGGAGAAGGTGGGGAATGTGTTTTGGGGTGTCTTTTTACATATACCCATGCTGGGTGAGAGAAATATCTTGGCAAAAGACAACTTTTCCCATTTTTTTATACAAAGTTGGCATTTGACCAAGATATTTATCTCACCCAGCATGGGTATATGTAAAAAGACACCCCAAAACACATTCCCCAACTTCTACTGAATACGGAGATACCAGATGTGTGACAGTTTTTTGCAGCCTAGGTGGGCAAAGGGGCCCACATTCCAAAGAGCACCTTTCGGATTTCACTCGTCAATTTTTACAGAATTTGATTTCAAACTCCTTACCACACATTTGGGCCCCTAGAATGCCAGGGCAGTATAACTACCCCACAAGTGACCCCATTTTGGAAAGAAGAGACCCCAGGGTATTCGCTGATGGGCATAGTGAGTTCATGGAAGTTTTTATTTTTTGTCACAAGTTAGTGGAATATGAGACTTTGTAAGAAAAAAAAAAAAAAAGAAAAAAATCATCATTTTCCGCTAACTTGTGACAAAAAATAAAAAGTTCTATGAACTCACTATGCCCATCAGCGAATACCTTAGGGTGTGTATTTTCCGAAATGGGGTCATTTGTGGGGTGTTTGTACTGTCTGGCCATTGTAGAACCTCAGGAAACATGACAGGTGCTCAGAAAGTCAGAGCTGCTTCAAAAAGCGGAAATTCACATTTTTGTACCATAGTTTGTAAACGCTATAACTTTTACCCAAACCATTTTTTTTTTACCCAAACATTTTTTTTTAATCAAAGACATGTAGAACAATAAATTTAGAGCAAAATTTATATATGGATGTCGTTTTTTTTTGCAAAATTTTACAACTGAAAGTGAAAAATGTCATTTTTTTGCAAAAAAATCGTTAAATTTCGATTAATAACAAAAAAAGTAAAAATGTCAGCAGCAATGAAATACCACCAAATGAAAGCTCTATTAGTGAGAAGAAAAGGAGGTAAAATTCATTTGGGTGGTAAGTTGCATGACCGAGCAATAAACGGTGAAAGTAGTGTAGGTCAGAAGTGTAAAAAGTGGCCTGGTCTTTCAGGGTGTTTAAGCTATGGGGGCTGAGGTGGTTAACAGCTGACGGGCTGCTGTCAACCGTTGGCTGCAATCTGCTGATGGGTGTAACGCCAGTGCACAGCCCAACGTGATTTTATGTACACTGTACTGGGACGGGCATCAGGACCCCAACATATAGATAAACTTCTAATATATCATGGTTGTTAGTATTCTGGACAAGGTGGCATTCTGCGTGTTGCCTGGGTTTAATCGACAGTTTATAAAAATACATTAATTTCTTTCCAGATCTTGTGTCCAAACCTATAGTGGAGAAATGGCTGAAGTACCTGCGGAATGAGTTTCCTACGGTGGCGTTCAAGGCGTCTACACAGCAACAGAATAAGAACCTGGTACTTGGCTTTCTGCAATGTGAAGGCTTTCCTCCATACTTAAAGGGGCTGTTCATTCTTTTATGAGTAATTAGGCCATGACATGATCGGCAGGAGCTCTGGCGCTGCGCACCCTCGTCGGTCATCTTTTCTGGCACCAGAACGGCACGGCTCTGTCCAATGTGTATCGGTTATTGCACTGAAGAAAATGCAAACCGTGCTGTAGAAACCACCTCCCATCCACTGCACAATAGACAGAGCCATGTAGTTATGGTGCCAAAGCTACAGTGGACTGCCCCTTTAAAGGGAACCTGTCACCAGTGTTACTATCTAAAAGCGGCATAAACTAGTGACAGAGACCCTGTTTACAACGCCGGGTCACGTAGTATTTTTTGCCAAGTCCTTTTCTTCAGATGACTGGTGAGCGGCTCCAGCGGATCCGGCGCTCTGGACTCTGCTCACTGTAATGCACGCACTCAGGAGTCCTCGTATTCATGAGCTGCGGCTCCCCTGCCACTGATTGGTAGCTTTCTCCTTGTGGCTGCCTCTTGTCGGTCATTCACAGCTCTTGGGTACCACTGATTTAAAAAGTTTTTTTTGGGGGTGACTTTAGGAGAGGTCATCAATATCAGATTAGTATTGACCTGACACCCCCCCCCCCCGCTGACCAGCCGCTTCGGGCTGGTGCGGCAAACTATACAGCGGACGGAGCTACAAGCGGAAGGCTCCGATCATTGTCTAGTGGCCGCGCCGGGTTGTACTCTCGCTTTCTTAGGAATGCAGTTGCTATGGGGCCCTTGAAGAGAGGGGCCCAGCTTGCTTCCATCCTATTTTCAATTGAGTGGCAAGTACTTGTGCAGGACTCCCCTCTTAAAAGGGCATCTGTCAGCAGTGCTACTGCTTGCGTTGTCTCCTGTATATAGCGATGGTAGGAAACTCAACCCCAGAGACTGAGTGGCTGGCATTGTACCATTGCCTTAGTAACTGGACCTCTCACCCCCTCTGCCATGTTACCTGCCGCCACTTTTCTACTTGTACTTATACGGCCGATGACATCATGAGAGGTGCAGATTATATTTACTGCATAGTTTTACATGAAGTGTAGTATATGATACTGCAGTGTTCTAGTCATTTTCTATCTGTATGTTGTAGCAACAAAGCAGAGTACCGGTCACCCAAGCATCGGAGGACCTGCTTAGCTCAGGCGCCTGCATAGGAGCTGATTGTCTTATGAAACTTCTTGGAAACTACTGCAGAAATCAGGACATCAAGACGTCCATAACCGTCGGGGTTGTAGGTGCGTGGTGTGGTCTTCTGTGATCTGATGTCATAAACCCTTAGCCCTGCAGAAATCGTCACTGGATCCTGGCTGCCATCTTTCTTTCCCTGCCCTCTTGGGCCATAAGGTGGCACATTGACATCCAGTGTTATCTTCCATGGGGTACATCTTTAGCTAAGCAGTGCCCCGGGCAGTCGCTTACAGACGGCAAAGCTGGGAAATTATTCGTTAGGTTTCGGAAAGATTTCCTTATGGATAAACTCTGGTTAAATTCGTCACTGTCTCCACATTTACCGACACATCACACTTCCAGTCCGGTGGGGCCTGGAGCCATCCTGCAGGAACATGGACAGCACCAGCAGGTTAATGGGGATTTTTATTCTTTTAGCATGCCCGACCATCCCCAATATTTTTGCAACTACCCTTTAAAGGGGTGCCCGCTTCTTTCTGGCAGACTCCAAAACATTAGAACCTATTAACAAGGAGACCCTTTGCCAATCACTTGTGAAGGAATCCCATGGCTGTCCCATTATGGTCAAGTTAGAAGAGCCAAAGGGGCACAACACTTTCTTAATGCCCATTGATCTAGTGATCGGCAGGGGTTACAATGGTTGCACCCCCCCTACTCGGACCTAATCCTAGTGACACGCCATCATTGGGAAAAACCCCTTTAACATACATGTCTAGGTATAGAAGAGGGGTGGACTGTCTATGGCGGTTCTCTCGTCATTATCTTCATGCATTAGACTAATGTGCAGACCTGTGACATCTGGCAGAGGTAAATATGGTGTCGCTGATCGTCCGCCATCTGCTGCTTGTATGGGACCTCACTTGCTATGACTAGTGGGTCCAATAAAGGTAACCTGCCTAAGTAAAAGTTCATTAGGAGTCTCATGAGGAGCACGTACCTGCTTTTTCATTGGGGGGCAGGGAGGGGTCTCGGAAAGAAAATGTGTCTCTTTATCCCAAACTATTCGCTTCTCTCCAGGTTTTCCTAATGTGGGAAAAAGCTGTTTAATTAACAGCCTGAAGAGGGCGCGAGCGTGAAGTGTTGGAGCAACGCCCGGAGTCACCAAGTAAGGATACCAAATGTACTGTACCTGGCCACAATGATGGGGAACCACGTCCTTTAAATCCTCAGGTGCGGCGATCAATGCTGATCACCACACGTGTGGAGTTAGGCAGAGGAATGCGGCTCCCTCTGCCTTCCGATGAGAACCCCTGCAGTGACATTGTGGGGCCCTGATCGATTACCATGGCAGCCTGGACGCTTGTGATGGCTGCCATGGTAACCTCCCTGCTGCGCTGTGCACAAAGCACAGCTCAGCAGGGACAGTGTAAAAACCCTATTCACCCTAATGGGTTGAATATGACAAGGGATCAAAAGATCCTAAGGGGCTAATAGTTAATAAAAAAAATTTTTATTATTTTTTAAATGAACCCCTATATCTGGTGGTGGATCTGCCGCAGAAATACAGTTGCAAGAAAAAGTATGTGAACCCTTTGAAATTATATGGATTTCTGCACAAATTGGTCATAAAATGTGATTTGATCTTCATCTAAGTCACAACCATAGACAATCACAGTCGGCTTAAACTAATAACACACAAAGAATTAAATGTTACCATGTTTTTATTGAACACGCCATGTAAACAGGCAATTTGTGCAGAAATCCATATCATCCCAAAGGGTTCACATACTTTTTCTTGCATCTGTAACTTCGGTGCATCCTCCTCCAGTATAAATGTAAGCCAGCTTCCATGCTGTCTTTACATTTAGATAATTTATTTTTTTTACGCCTAAAACAGGCGTAGAAAATGATGAAAGAGACGGGCCTGCATGCCGACACCGTGCCCACTTTGTTAGACCTGGCGTGATCAGGGAAAACTTACAGATTGTGCCATTTTTCTCAAGAAAACGGTGATCAAGTTGTACATACCACAAACATTGTACCAATAAAACTATAGCTTGTCCTGTAAAAAAAAACAAAAAAAAAAACTAATTTGGCTATATGAACAGGGAAAAAAAAGTTATGGCTATTGGGACGTGGTGAATCACTGAATATGAATGGACGGCTTAAAAAGAAAATAACAACGTGGGCAGAAAAAAACGAAAATGCAAAACCAAAAATGAGCGCTGTACTTAAGGGATTAATATATTATTTTTGGGCATTTTATTATTTGAAATTATTATTTATTTCTAAGCCTCCAACCTGTTTTCCAACCAGATGCCTGCAAGAGGTTCACCTAGACAAGCACATCAAACTTCTGGACTGCCCGGGTATCGTCATGGCGACGTCTACATCCGATGCCGCCATGATTTTGCGGAACTGTGTGAAAATTGAGCAGTTGATTGACCCAGTAGGACCGGTGGAGGCCATCCTGAGACGCTGCAATAAAGATCAGGTAGTTGATGGGAGGGGGTGTCGGGTCGAGGAATAGAAGATTTTTATTTATTTTTTCCCTTTTATTTTATGGATTTAGTTTTGAACAAATGAAGCATATTTCAGAGTTAATAGATGATACAGGGGAACTTACATGTTAGGAGAATCCAACATGCACCTTATTCTACGCTTTAGAAGACGCACCTAGGGTTTAGAGGAGGAAAATCAGAAAAAAAATATTTTCTTTTCATCGGACCTCCCACGTCTGACCTCAGACCAGTCCAAAAATAACTAAATGAGCTTGCCTTTTTGGACGGCGCTGCCCCTCAGCATATCCTGCCGCTCTTCCTCCGCTCCCCGCTCTCTGTCCTTCTCTGGGCCCGCACTGCATTGTGACCGGACATTGCACAGCACATGCTGTACACAGTCAGCACTATGCAACACCTAGAGAAGACCAGGGAGCAGCGAGTACAGCCGCACAGATGGAGCTCCCACCTCTGGGTCACACACCTATCAGCCATATACAGCAGATCCTGTGGGTGTTCCATAAGTGTCCATAGTAGGAGTGCCCCTTTATCATACCCTTACACCTAGTACATGTCATTCACACAGCTTAGCCACACCCCTTGTAGGCGGGGCTTGCATCCCCCTAATTTACATACTAACGGCAGACACAAATCTATCAAAAAATTATCAGAGCAGAAGCAGCAAAACAGAAATGTAAATGGTATATTTATTAACCATCAGTATAGTCAGAGGAGTGATGTCTCTAGATGGAGGCCGGGGGGCGCCAGTCACAACCAGGGGGATTGATCTTCACCACTAGTGGGCGCTTTTTTGGATGCAGCTTGTAAACCTTTGGGTCACGGCTCTCACGGCGGCTCTAATCCTCTGCCGCATGGAGGAGATGATGTTGCGTCGGTGTTTCTGTAGGTTCCGATCTTTCTCCTTGGCCTCCTCCATTACACGCTTGGCCTTCATCGCCCTTTCGGCCTCCTCTTCCTCTTTGGCAGCGATGTATTGCTCTATATCAATTTCATAGTCGCTGATGTCCATGTTTCGGAGGTTTTTGCCCATCTTGATCATCTTATCGCCGCTCACTTTCATCCACTTTATTGTAGCCTCCATTTCACTTTCCTTTGGGCCCATATAATCTTCCAGGTTCTGGAGACTTTTGCTTATATCTCAGAGGAGGGCGCCGAGGCTCTCTGGGCCGTAGTGGGCGATCACCGTCATGTGCGTGTTCACCTTTTCTTGCAGATCTTTTTTGCAATTTTCTGCCATGTCCAGTAGACAGGCTCTCCTGCAGCGCGGATGCTTTGTGCTGCAGGGAGTGGAGCTCCTGAGGGGCTCCGGCACCTCCATTGAGGAGGGCCCGATAAGTCTTGGACCTCGGATGAGGAAAGACAAGAGAGAAGTCCTGGTAATACCAGGAAAAATATCCAAAAAACGCCAAAATGTGGCAGTAGCACTGATCGTACAGAAGAGCAGACCAGCAATGGTCGCAGAGCCGTCCAGCCAGCTAGGTTCTAGAAGTGCGTTGTCCTAGGAGCCATTATGACATCATAGCCTGACATGTTCCTACTATTGGAATAAACTTTATTGGCAGGAGCAAAACCTTACAGCATTACCAGAACACAGGGTATTGATGGGGGGTGGACGGTAGTCTAGAGCAGGGGTACTCAACTAGTTTTATTAAAGGTCCACATACCTGGGTCTGCAGTCAGGTGAAGGTCCGAGCTGAACGCCAACAGTAAAGATGCCATCTTTTTAATGTCTTGCAAACTTTGTAGAACTATTTACATTCAGATTTATAATTGTTTTTAGTGTGAAAATTGGCATTTTTTCTCTTTCACCAGCCCTTTGAAATTCGGTACAAAGGGGGTGACTGCCATTCGAACACACTGGTGCAAATGCTCATCTGTGATCTGAGTGCGGTATCTGTTCTTCACCAGACTCATAGTGGAGAATGCAGATTCACAAGTGTATGTAGAACCAAACATAGTAAGGACATGGATTGTTATTTTTTGTATAAGTGGATATTTAGCTGGAATAACCAGTTTTGTCCAGAAGAAAACGGGGTCACAATCATTCAACTGAACTTTTAAAACAGCATCTTCTTGCAGATCAATTAGCTCCATCTGTAGGGTAGCAGAATTTGCCCAGGTAAAAGCATGATGGGCCTCAGTAGCAAAACGCCCAATGTTTTTTTACCAGATATGGATTTTTAATACATAGCAAAACTTCTTGGCCAATTGTGAAGTCTTGGAAGCGACTTTTAAAATTGTCAATTAGGCCTTGCATGAAGTCCCCATGGTTGGAGAATACACTTTCTTTGGTATTTTCTTGTTGGCTATATTCATCAAGCTTTGGAAAATGAAGCAAGTTCTCTTTAAGATCACTTTGAAAAACTTCTAATTTCTTCTGAAAAGCCCTCACTGCTTCCACAAAGTCAAAAATAGTTTGATTTTTGCCTTGTAGTTTTATATTTAAAGCATTTAAATGACTTGTAATATCTGCCAGGAAAGCAACGATTTCCATTTTGTCTTTGTTGCTCATACATGTCAAATATGCTTTTGCTTTTTCTGTCTTCTGTTCATCTAAAAACTTTTCCAGCTCTTTCCGAATCCTCCAAAAGCGTTCTAAAACTCTGCCCTTACGAAGCCACCTTACATTGTTGTGGACAAGTAGATCACTGAAGGCAGCATTGACATCAGTTAAAAAGTCTTTCAGCAGACGATGTTGAAGTGCTGAAGAGGCCCGGAGAAAATGAATCAGCTTCATGACATTTTCCAGGACATTTGCATGTTTTTCTCCAAGGTTAGCACACAAGATAGACTGGTGTATTATCCAATGGTAAGAAATCAAACTAGGATTGAGCACTTTCAAGCGTGGCACCAACCCTTTCTCTTTTCCTACCATAGCAGGAGCTTCATCCGTTACAACTGAAATAACTGAATTCAAGTTAATGTCCCTTTTCTTCAGCATTTCTGTAATTGCTCCATAAAGATCTTCACCTCTTGTGTGAGCATGGAGGGCAGTCATGCCAAGTAGATCTTCACAAAAATCTTTTTGTGTGTCGTCATAAAATCTAACAAATACCATGAGCTGGGCATTATCAGTTGCATCACACGATTCATCCACAGCTAATGAAAGGCAATCTGCCTTTTTCATTTTCACCTCAAGCTGGGAGAGCAGATCTTCTGAAATTATTTCAGTTCGGCGTGCTGCCGTGGAATCAGACAAGGGAATTTGTTAGATTTTTTTTCCCTTGAAATTCTTCTTTCTGTTTACCATCAAACATGGCGTCTACAACTTCTACCATACATTCTTTAACAATCTCTGCATCTGAAAATGCTTTTTTGTGTCCTCCTAAAATCCAAGCAACCCTCAGTGATGATTCAGTAGTTTTTTCCTGCTGGGACATTGAACTAACAAGACGCTTAGTAGAAGCTTGATATGATGCAGTTAACGAAGCAATTTTTTTTTTTCGTATCTCAGAATTTTGTGGATAATTCTGTTCAAAACTTTTATGTTTTGTTTCATAATGTCGTTTTACATTACTACTTTTTATAAGGGCCACTGTTTCGTTGCATATTAAACACATTGGCTTTTGGTTGGCAACATTCATAAGAATGAAACAATATTTCGCAGTCCATTCATCTTTGAAATCTCGATTTTCTGAGTCTACTTTTCTTTTTTTTGATGTGCTAGCCATGGCTTATTATATTGTGTTTGTAACAGTGGACAAATGTGGTGTCTATCTTGCCTGGGGCAGTGATGTATGGCTGGAGGATACCAGTCTCCTCAGCCAGAGTGTGGCTTGACTGGTAGGGCAATGCTTGGCTCAACTAGGCAACAATTGTTGTCTCCTACAGACCTGCTGCTAGATTTTCAAGTTGTTTCCTGAGCTGTCTTGTCTCTGTTGCTCCTCCTGGCAGCACTTTGATACTCCCCCTAGCAGCACTCTGATGCTCGCTCTGGCAGCACTTTGATACTCCCCCTAGCAGCACTCTGATGCTCGCTCTGGCAGCACTTTGATACTCCCCCTAGCAGCACTCTGATGCTCGATCTGGCAGCACTCTGATACTCCCCCTAGCAGCACTCTGATGCTCGCTCTGGCAGCACTCTGATACTCCCCCTAGCAGCACTCTGAAGCTCGCTCTGGCAGCACTTTGATACTCCCCCTAGCAGCACTCTGATGCTCGCTCTGGCAGCACTCTGATACTCCCCCTAGCAGCACTCTGAAGCTCGCTCTGGCAGCACTTTGATACTCCCCCTAGCAGCACTCTGATGCTCGCTCTGGCAGCACTCTGATACTCCCCCTAGCAGCACTCTGATGCTCGCTCTGGCAGCACTTTGATACTCCCCCTAGCAGCACTCTGATGCTCGCTCTGGCAGCACTTTGATACTCCCCCTAGCAGCACTCTGATGCTCGCTCTGGCAGCACTCTGATACTCCCCCTAGCAGCACTCTGATGCTCGCTCTGGCAGCACTTTGATACTCCCCCTAGCAGCACTCTGATGCTCGCTCTGGCAGCACTCTGATACTCCCCCTAGCAGCACTCTGATGCTCGCTCTGGCAGCACTCTGATACTCCCCCTAGCAGCACTCTGATGCTCGCTCTGGCAGCACTCTGATACTCTTCTGCTCCCTCTTGAAGCACTGTGCTACTCTGAAACTTTCCTGCTCCTTCTGTCTGAGCGTTGGTGTTCTATCTTAGGCTACATTCTCTCCCTCATAAGCCTAGGGCTGGATGATATGACCTAAAAATAAAATTTTGATGATCTTTAAATATTGCAACAGAATGAGATAATAGTACACGAAGGTCTCCATTAAAAATACACACTAGCTTCTAGTGGTTTTTATTTTTGGTTCACGAATCCCATGGATTTCACGTGTTTTTCACAAATTTTTTAGTTTTTTTATATGTTCTTACATTTCTATTACAACGGATATGTCAAAAATGTCAAAAAGTATGACTTGGAGCATACTGCATTTTAAACATCTCCAATGAACCAAATAAAAAAAGGTTGTCCAGTTTCAGAAAGTATCCGGACAACACTGAAGATTAGCCTGAATAAAGAATAGGATGGTACTTACCCTGCAACTCTAGAACTGACGCTCAAGTTTTCCAATCTGGGTTCTGTTTTCTCAGCTGCGATGGTGATGTCATGTCCATAACATGTGATCACTGCAGCCAAGCTGGCCTCTTGGCTGCAGCGGTCACTTGTGAAGTTGCTGTTGCACCCAAGTAAACAGAGCCTAGTAGGGAGAACCAGAACAGCAGTGCTGGATTTTCTAGGTAGGTACTGCTCTGTTCTTTATTGCATCCTATTCCTAAGTGTTGTCTGGTTTCTTATTCAAACTGAACAGCCCATTTAATGGCCAGACACTTTTTTGTGATTTAGCGATTTGGTGGTGTAATGGGCCACTTTTATTTTTTGGGATGCCAAAATAATTTTGGATTTTTTTTTATTTTTACATGACTCAATTTTTTGTGACACTTTCTTTGTTATTAAGTTTTATCACAGATTTTTTTTTTCCCTGCAGGGGGGAAGACCAAAGAATTTTTAATGTCTTTTAGAGTATTTTTACACCTGTGGCATGGCTATCCGGCAGGCTGTTCTGGCAGGTGAACAGCCCGCCGGATCCACCATGCCGCAAGTGCCCGTGTGCTGCCGCTCCGTCCCCATTGACTGTAATAGGGGCAGGGGGCGGAGCTACGGCACAGCACGGCCAGAGATTGCTGGTCTAAAAGTCCTGCATGTCCAACTTTTTAGTGTGGCGATCACTGCCGTGCTGCGCCATAGCTCCGCCCCCACCCCATTATAGTTAATGGGGATGGAGCGGCAGCACAGCAGTGCACGGTTAATTGCGGCATGGCGGATCCGGCGGATAGCCATGCCGAAGGTGTGAAAGTACCCTTAGCTTGCAAATTGACACTAACAGTGCTTTAACTCGCCAGATTTTGTGGCAGAAAATTTTGCAACTGAAAATCAGTTCCATTCATTTCAATGGGGCGGCAAGCACATGGATTTTTCCATGACTTCAGGTGGAACTGGTTTTCAGTCACGGAATTTTCTGCCACAAAATCTGCCACTTGTGTAGGTGCCCTATAATACATTATTAAAATAGGTTCCCTATTCTGTGTTGGTCATTTTGATATTTATGTAGTCTTGTGTGAATGGCGAGGATGTTTATTACAGTTTTGGGGAATTTTTTGTTTTAGTTTGTATGTGGTTCGACATGGTGCAGATTAGGTCAATTTCTGCACCTAAAGCAGAGTGTAAATGAAATTTGAGTAATCTCATTTACACTCTGGTGGTACTGTATTACGCTGTGGCTTATACGTATGAAAATCTGTGAGGGAAAAAAACGCACTTAGGGTGCTTTCACACTTGCGTTGTGAGGATCCGGCAGGCTGTTCCGTCCCGCTGGATCCGTCACACCGCATGACAACTGAAAGCATTTGTAGACTGATCCGGCTTGCGGATCCATCTACAAATGCATTGCAAGTGCGGATCCGTCTCGCCGTTTGCCGTGCGGAGAGACGGATCCGTCTTGTATTTTTTTTTCACAGTTTTAAAGGTCTGTGCATGCGCAGACCGGATGGACGGATCCGTCTTTCAGTCTTTTCTTAATGCCGGATCCGGCGTTCAGTCATGTGTTCCGGCATTTCAGGACGGAGATAAAACCGCACCATGCTGCGGTATTATCTCCGTCCTGAAATGTCAAAAAGACTGAACTGAAGACATCCTGATGCATCCTGAACGGATTTCTCTCCATTCAGAATGCATTGGGATAATCCTGATCAGTTTCTTTCCGGCATAGAGACCCGAGGAGAGATCTCTACGACGGAAAGGAAAAACGCCAGTGTGAAAGTACCCTAAGGCCTCTTTCACATTGGCGTTGTGAGGATCCAGGGTGCACTTCCGTCGCCGGAAATGTCCGCTGGATCCGTCACAACGCCACACACCTGAAAGCATTTGAAGACTGATCAGTCTTAAAAATGCTTTCAGTGTTACCATGGCAGCCAGGACGCTACTAAAGTCCCAGCTGCCATGGTAAAGTAGTGGGGAGCCGGGGGAGAAGATACTTACCATCCGTGCCCCTCCCGGGGTGCTCCACAATGACGTCACAACGCCCCTACGTTACACGGATCACGTGATCCATGCGATCATGTGATCCATGCGCGTGGGGCGCTCTGACATTATAGTGGAGCACCCCGGGTAAGTCCCAGAATTAGTAATCGCCACATTAGTGCCCCAGTAAGAATAATGCCCCCAGTAAGAATAATGTCCCCATTAGTGCCCCCTGTAAGAGTAATGCCCCCATTAGTGCCCCCCTTCTCTGCTTTTGCAAAAAATAAAAAATAAAATTTGCATTCACCTGGCTGCGGTGAACATTCGCTGCTGACTGCAAGCTCAGGACCGGTGCTCCAACGTGATGACGTCTTGTAGGTCCTGTCCTGAGCTTCTAGTCAGCAGGGAGTGTTCTCCACAGTGTGAGCAAATGGAGGTGGAGGTACCGTAATTTTATTTATTTTTTTACTAGCACAAGTAGCGGTGGAGCTAAAGGCTGTACTAATGGGCGTTCCATGATGGAAGCGCTCATTAGTAAGGGTACTTTCACACTTGCAGCAGGACGGATCCGACAGGCTGCTCACCCTGTCAGATCCATCTTGCCACTACTTCGCCGTGCCGCTGCTCTGTGCCAATCGACTATAATGGGGATGGGGGCAGAGCTACGGCGCAGCACGGTGAGAGGCCGCCAGACTAAAAGTACTACATGTCCGACTTTTTCGTCTGGGGGCCTCACGCCGTGCACTGCCATGCTGCGCCGTAGCTCCACTCCCGCTATAGTCAATAGGGAATGGCAGTCCGGCGAAATAGCGGCAGGACGGATCTGACAGGGTGAACAGCCTGTCGGATCCGTCCTGCCGCAAGTGTGAAAGGAGCCTAACAGTCCTTACAGGAAAATTCTGGCACCGGCAAGGGAACTAAAATACCAGCCTTGCTGGTGAACTACTGGCCGGGTGGCAACCCAAGCCACAGAACAGACATATGATAGTTTTGTTCCGCATCCAATTCCCATTATTGGGGGATTGGATGCGGCCCCTTAATTACAATGGGGCCACAAGAGATGCACAGGGCCGTCTTTAATATTGATTGGACCCTGGGCAAAAATTTACTTGGGCCCCCTGGATCCCGCCTTCCCACACCTTAGGCAATCACGCCCTCCACCACAACACACACACAAAAAATCCACACATCTGGTAGAGTACAGTGAATGACTGTAAATACTTCCAGTTCTGAAGACTCCAGCGGGTCAGGATCAGTGCTCTGGGCAGCTGGGCTCAGGCTGGAAGTGGGCACCGCTCTGCAGGAAGGAGACCAGGGCTCGGCTCACCCTAGTGTTACAGTGCACCCCAGCACCCCACAGTATGCAGTATAGCACCCTATAGTATACAGCAACCCACAGTATACAGTATAGCACCCTATAGTATACAGCAACCCACAGTATGCAGTATAGCACCCTATACTATACAGCACCACACAGTATGCAGTTTAGCACCCCACACTATACAGTACCCCACAGTATATAGTAGAGCAGTATAGCAGCCCACAGTATACAGCCCCCCACACAGTATACAACCCCCAGACAGTATACAGGCCCCCACACAGTATACAGTCCCACACAGTATACAGCCCACCACACAGTATACAGCCCACCACACAGTATACAGCCCCCCCCACAGTATACAGGCCCCCCCCCACAGTATACAGGCCCGCACACAGTATACAGCCCACCACACAGTATACAGCCTACCACACAGTATACAGCCCCCCCCAGTATACAGGCCCCCACACAGTATACAGCCCACCACACAGTATACAGCCCACCACACAGTATACAGCCCCCACAGTATACAGGCCCCCACACAGTATACAGCCCACCACACAGTATACAGCCCCCCCTCCACAGTATACAGGCCCCCCCCCCACAGTATACAGCCCCCCCCCCACAGTATACAGAGCCCCCACAGTATACAGAGCCCCCACACAGTATACAGCCCGCCCCCCCACAGTATACAGGCCCCCCCACAGTATACAGAGCCCCCCACACAGTATACAGCCCACCACACAGTATACAACCCACCACACAGTATACAGCCCCCCCCCCCACAGTATACAGCCCCCCCCCCCCACAGTATACAGGCCCCCACACAGTATACAGCCCACCACACAGTATACAGCCCACCACACAGTATACAGGCCCCCACACAATATACAGGCCCCCACACAATATACAGGCCCCCCACAGTATACAGGCCCCCACACAGTATACAGCCCACCACTATACAGTAGTTTACAGTATATTAACATAACAGCCCCTGTCACCTTTTTCTGATGTAATGTTCACACAAAAAAGCTCCACAGCAACACTCCTGGTAGGACCTGTGATGACCTCATAGCCATGTGACCAGTAATTGCTAGGTTACTGGTCACATGGTGATGATGTCATTAAGGTCCTGAAGTGATCACACACAACTTTAACACAGTACGATCATGATGCCTGGACCCCTGTGTAGCTGACAGCTTGACACCCGGGGCAGTGGCTAGCAGGGCTCAAGAGGCAGCTGCCTTGGGCCCCCCAGGAGCAACTGGGCCCGGGGCAGCTGCCCCTTTTGCCCCTTGGTAAAGACGGCCCTGGAGATGCAGACAGCACACTGTCTGCACACTGAAGCTCCGCCTCCTGCACGTACCAGAGTGTGCAGGAGAGGAGGAGCGCTACATGTCTCACTGCGCTCAGCGCTCTGGGAGTGGGACAGGAGGAAGTGCGCCGGTAAGCTCCTCCTCCTGCACGGTACAGTGTGCAGGAGGAGGAGCGCTCTGAAGGATGGCCGGGGTCCGGACAACTGGCGGCCGCGGTCCGTATTTGGACCGCGGTGCGCCAGTTGAGTACCCCTGCCCATGGTTGTCTAATTATGCAAATAGTATGCCATCTGGGGGTAAATTCTCATTCCTGGGCTGCCATACAGTCTGAAAGACAACAAAGGCCCAGTTGGCCAATCTGGCAACTTTTAATGTGTAAAAACTGAAATGGGCAAGCCCTAGATCTGAATTTGTAGTTTACAAAACCCTATAAAACCTATACATTGAGCAGGGGTACTGTTCTGCTTGTGAAACAATTGCTGAACACAAATATGAGTGTTTTTTTTGCTGTAAAAGCAAACAGTATTATGACAATCACTTTTAAAATGCCATGCAGAAGCAGAACTAAGAAAATAACATTTAATTTCTCACATTTTTTTATTTATTTTTTTACTCATATTAAATTATGTTCCATATATAAATATTTGTGAGCTTTTTCTCATGAACAAAATAATATATAATAAGTGTGGGTGCACTTCATATGACAAAATCTCCTTACTTTTCAGAGTTGTAAACATCCATTCATAAAAAATAAAAAAACAATGCAACATTTTCACACATGGCAATATAACAAATTCTCCCACCATATAGCTGCCAATTAATTAATACGTCTACAACTTTCATGTAGGTAGTGCTTTTCCAAAACCCCAAGACCTCTGTACCTTAGCCTTATTTATCTACCTCTTTTACATCACACATCAAACATAGTTGAAATTTGTAGTCATTCTAATTTATGTACAAAGCAATATACAAAAAAGGAAATATCGAAGATAAATGCTCAAATCACCAGGTGTTTCACTCAAAACCACACGGAGTGCAACAAATAAAATGAAATAGATAGTATGATGAGAGCATATAAAGTAGTGTATAAAACAATGTATAAAACATGCAATTTACCAGTGGCGTACCGTCAATAGAGGCAGACCACGCACTGGCTATGGGGCCCGTGAGGTTAGGGGGCCCGGCCAGGCTGCATGGCTCCGCCCCCTTTCCGACCTGAATACACGCTGCATTAGTTAACAGTAGAGGGATAAATACTGGCAATGGGGCGTTTGGGTCGGCAGCCCGGGGCCCAGTGTCAATGAGGGGTGTACATTGCCACCCCAAACGCCCCAGTGCCATTACATATTTACATTTGGCATTATACACAGCGCTAGTGCTGCGCTGACAACAGCAGGCTGGAAGGAGAGAAGGAGCAGGGAGAGTGAGCAGCCGCTTCCTCCAATCAGGAAGCAGCTCACTGCCTGATGTGCCCGCCCCTCTGTGAGGTCTTTGGTGGAAGTTTGCTCCCACAGCTAGCAGCGCGGTAAGTACCAGCCCTGCATTTACTGTTATCAGCAGTGATGCCCCACATGCTGACCCTCCTCTGGGTCTTCCTGCCTTCTCTATGCTTGTTAACCCCCAGCACTGCCTTCACCATTCCTAGGCTGTGTGAGAGGGCAGAAGGAAGCAGAAGCGCTCTGCATGATGGAGCTGAGGTGAGAGGAGCTGACAGCAGTGGGACTGTACTTACAGCTGTCAGGGTCAGACAGGAGCCTCTGTTCTGCTCACTGTAGTGCATACATTCTTTCATATGGGACCTGTGGCATGTGCTGGATGCTCCAGATAGACGACCTCTGAGTGAAGGATGGGACATGACTAAAATTGCTCAGCTCTGCTCCCTGTTAATAACAAAGGGAGAAGTTGAGCTGTGAGACCGAGATCTGATGCTGTGGATCTGCAGAAGATCAGTCCCAGGGGTCACATTGACCAGTGTGGACAGTCCTGCTGCAGTAATTAACCCTATAGGCTCTCCTCTGATTTACACCTATCATAAAATAAATAAAACTTAAAGGGTAAGGCCGAGTTCATGTCCTGTTTTTTCCATCCGTTTCATGTACATACAGTGGCATCTTTCATCATAGAGTTTGAAAGAAAAATGTATATGTTAACCTATACGTTTTTTCTACTGGACTCTGCAGGATAGAAAAGCATAGGGTGCAGCACTTTTTTATCCCCCCCCAACATTTAAGTAAAAACGGATGGCAAAAACGTGATGTGACCACAGCCTAACCTTTTATTTAGCTCCTAATGTACCCCGCACCTTCAGTAATCAGCTTTAATTATTAAACTTTTTATTGGGGGGGCCCAATTCTGAGTTTTGCTATGGGGCCCCATGATTTCTATGTATGCCCCTGCAATTTACCATGTATCTGGGTACTTCCTATAAGTATAAAACACAATACATAGTATAGCCTGTATATAATGTAAATAAATTATACGAGAAGAAAATGTCCCACTCACGTGGTGCTGAGCCGTTAGAAAGTGGCTCAGACTATCAGTGCATTTACCAATATATGTTTTGGAGATCAAATGCTGGAAACCAGATGTAAGTGTTCGCTGAAGAATCACTACTTCCCTTTGTGTTGCCAAGATAGACGCCAAATGAAGGGGTAGTTGCAGGAACAAAATACTTTAATGGTATTGGTAAAATATATATATATAAATATAGACAACATATACTGAATCTCCAAATAAAAGCCAACTGCACTCAGTGTCTTAACCACCTCAGCCCCCCTAGCTTAAACACCCTTAACCGCCTCCGGACCGCCTAACGCACGGATGCGTCCTGGAGGCGGTCGATTCATTCCTCCTGGACGCATCCGTGTGTCATCTCGCGAGACGCGAGATTTCCTGTGAACGCGCGCACACAGGCGCGCGCGTTCACAGGATCGAAAGGTAAGCGAGTGGATCTCCAGCCTGCCAGCGGCGATCGTTCGCTGGCAGGCTGGAGATGCGATTTTTTTAACCCCTAACAGGTATATTAGACGCTGTTTTGATAACAGCGTCTAATATACCTGCTACCTGGTCCTCTGGTGGTCCCTTTTGCTTGGATCGACCACCAGAGGACACAGGCAGCTCAGTAATAAGTAGCACCAAACACCACTACACTACACCCCCCCCGTCACTTATTAACCCCTTATTAACCCCTGATCACCCCATATAGACTCCCTGATCAGTTCACCCCCCTGTCATTGATCACCCCCCTGTCATTGATCACCCCCCTGTAAGGCTCCAATCAGACGTCCGTATGTTTTTTACGGATCCACGGATACATGGATCGGATCCACAAAACACATACGGACGTCTGAATGGAGCCTTACAGGGGGGTGATCAATGACAGGGGGGTGATCACCCCATATAGACTCCCTGATCACCCCCCTGTCATTGATCACCCCCCTGTAAGGCTCCATTCAGACGTCCATATGTTTTTTACATATCCACGGATACATGGATCGGATCCGCAAAACACATACGGACGTCTGAATGGAGCCTTACAGGGGGGTGATCAATGACAGGGGGGTGATCACCGCATATAGACTCCCTGATCACCCCCCTGTCATTGATCACCCCCCTGTAAGGCTCCATTCAGACGTCTGTATGTTTTTTACGGATCCACGGATACATTGATCGGATCCACAAAACACATACGGACGTCTGAATGGAGCCTTACAGGGGGGTGATCAATGATGGGGGTGATCACCCCATATAGACTCCCTGATCACCCCCCTGTCATTGATCACCCCCCTGTAAGGCTCCATTCAGACGTCCGTATGTTTTTTACGGATCCACGGATACATGGATCGGATCCACAAAACACATACGGACGTCTGAATGGAGCCTTACAGGGGGGTGATCAATGACAGGGGGGTGATCAGGGAGTCTATATGGGGTGATCACCCCCGTCATTGATCACCCCCCTGTAAGGCTCCATTCAGACGTCCGTATGTGTTTTGCGGATCCGATCCATGTATCCGTGGATCCGTAAAAAACATACAGACGTCTGCATGGAGCCTTACAGGGGGGTGATCAATGACAGGGGGGTGATCAGGGAGTCTATATGGGGTGATCACCCCCCTGTCATTGATCACCCCCCCCTGTAAGGCTCCATTCAGACGTCCGTATGTGTTTTGCGGATCCGATCCATGTATCCGTGGATATGTAAAAAACATATGTACGTCTGAATGGAGCCTTACAGGGGGGTGATCAATGACAGGGGGGTGATCAGGGAGTCTATATGGGGTGATCACCCCCCTGTCATTGATCACCCCCCTGTAAGGCTCCATTCAGACGTCCGTATGTGTTTTGCGGATCCGATCCATGTATCCGTGGATCCGTAAAAAACATACGGACGTCTGAATGGAGCCTTACAGGGGGGTGATCAATGACAGGGGGGTGAACTGATCAGGGAGTCTATATGGGGTGATCAGGGGTGAATAAGGGGTTAATAAGTGACGGGGGGGGGGGTGTAGTGTAGTGTGGTGTTTGGTGCTACTTATAACTGAGCTGCCTGTGTCCTCTGGTGGTCGATCCAAGCAAAAGGGACCACCAGAGGACCAGGTAGCAGGTATATTAGACGCTGTTATCAAAACAGCGTCTAATATACCTGTTAGGGGTTAAAAAAAATCGCATCTCCAGCCTGCCAGCGAACGATCGCCGCTGGCAGGCTGGAGATCCACTCGCTTACCTTCCGATCCTGTGAACGCGCGCGCCTGTGTGCACGCGTTCACAGGAAATCTCGCATCTCGTGAGATGACGCACGGATGCGTCCAGGAGGAATGAATCGACCGCCTCCAGGACGCATCCGTGCGTTAGGCGGTTAATTATATATATATTTTATCGATACCATTAAAGTATTTTGTTCCTGCAACTACCCCTTCATTTGGCGTCTATCTTGGCAACATGGAGGGGGACCACGGGAGGGGGACGCCGAGGGTGGGGGCACCCTCAGAGCACTATAGTGTCAGGAAAACCGCTTTGTTGAGAGTCACAGTCCACAGGCTCAGAAACAGTAATTGTCCATAAATCATAACAGCACTATGATTGCCCTCCCTTCCAACTGGATGAGGTTTATCTGATACCTGCAGCCTCCAGAAGCTGCTGCTGTCTCGCTGGCTGGTGTTTTAACTTGTACACAGCGCAACGTGCAGGAGGGATAACCGCGGGCGCACTGAGGTCATATCCGGCGGGCCGGCATTACAGGAACCGCACCAGCTGCTCTGACGTCCTGCCGCCGGATATCCTGTGATGTGCATCCGGCGGCAGGACGCCAGAGCAGCTAGTGCTGTTCCTGTAATGCCGCGGCCCGCCGGATATGACCTCTGTGCGCCCGTACAAGTTACAATAGAGGACCTTTAGCTCGGGCCGCTCCCGACGGCCTTTTGGCTGGCGGATGGGCCTATTTTATGGTAGGGGCCTGGAGCTGCAGCTCCATCAGCCCCTACGTTAATCCGGCCCTGGGTCTAGGATATTATTAAAAGTTACGTTGTAAGCTATTTAGGCTACTTTCACACTTGCCTTTGGGGTTCCGCTTGTGAGATCCGTTTGAGGGTTCTCACAAGCGGCCCCAAACGGATCCGTTCATCCCCAATGCATTCTGAATGAATAACGATCTGTTCAGAATGCATCAGTTTAGCTCCGTTCCGCCTCCATTCCGCTCTGGAGGCGGACACCAAAACGCAGCTTGCAGCGTTTTGGTGTCCGCCTGGCCGTGCGAAGCCAAACGGATCCGTCCTGACTTACAATGCAAGTCAATGGGGACGGATCCGTTTGACGTTGACAGAATATGGTGCAATTGCAAACAGATCCGTCCCCTATTCACTTTCAATATAAAGTCAGTAGTCCCTATTAATATACCATTGGATCAGAGTTTTCTCCAATCCGATGGTATATTTTAACTTGAAGCGTCCCCATCACCATGGGAACGCCTCTATGTTAGAATATACCATCGGATTTGAGTTAGATCGTGAAAACTCAGATCCGACAGTATATTCTAACACATAGGCGTTCCCATAGTGATGGAGATGCTTCAAGTTAGAATATACTAAGAACTGTGTACATAACTGCCCCCTGCTGCCTGGCAGCACCCGATCTCTTACAGGGGGCTGTGATCCGCACAATTAACCCCTCAGGTGCTGCACCTGAGGGGTTGATTGTGCGGATCTCAGCCCCCTGATCGGGTGCTGCCAGGCAGCAGGGGCCAGACCCCCCTCCCTCCCCAGTATTAAAAGCATTGGTGGCCAGTGCGGCCCCCCCCTCCCTCCCCAGTATTAAAAGCATTGGTGGCCAGTGCGGCCCCCCCTCCCTCCCCAGTATTAAAAGCATTGGTGGCCAGTGCGCCCCCCCCCCCCTCCCCAGTATTAAAAGCATTGGTGGCAGTGGCCACAGGCTAACAACCCCCCTCCCCCCATCCACCATACTGGGGAGGGAGGGGGATCTGGCAGCACCCGATCAGGGGGCTGAGATCCGCACAATTAACCGCTCAGGTGCGGCACTGAGGGGTTAATTGTGCGGATCACAGCCCCCTGTAAGAGATCGGGTGCTGCCAGGCAGCAGGGGGCAGTTATGTACACAGTTCTTAGTATATTCTAACTTGAAGCGTCCCCATCACCATGGGAACACCTCTGTGTTAGAATATACTGTCGGATCTGAGTTTTCACGATAGTGAAAACTCAGATCTGAAAAAACTGTTATGCAGACGGATCCGCACTGAACGGATACCATTGTTTGCATTTATAGGTGCGGATCCGTCTGTGCAGATACCAGACAGATCCGCACCTAACGTGAGTGTGAAAGTAGCCTTACTTGTAACCCTAAGGGTACTTTCACACCAGTTTTTTTCTTTTCCGGTGTTGAGTTCCGTCCTAGGGGCTCAATACCGGAAAAGAACTGATCAGTTTTATCCCCATGCATTCTGAATGGAGAGCAATCCGTTCAGGATACATCAGGATGTATCCAGTTCAGTCTTTTTGACTGATCAGGACGGAGATAATACCGCAGCATGCTACGGTTTTATCTCCGGCCCAAAAATCTGAAGACTTGCCTGAATGCAGAGGAATGTATAGTTAGTGCCGGAAATAAATACCGGAATGCCGGATCCATCCTTCCGGATGACACTGGAAAGACGGATCCGGCATTTCAATGCATTTTTCTGACTGATCACGATCCTGATCAGTCGGCATACATTTTGCCGGATCACTCTGCCGGGTGGTGTTGTTTTTAAGTAGTTATGCATTGAGTAGAGTTAGCATAAAAAAAAAAAAAAGTGATTTTGTGCCTCTTTCTGATCTAATAACAGTGGGTGGCAGATTGGGGGGTACAGTACTGTGGTGAATCCTTGCCCAGGGTGCCAGAAAGCCCAACTACACTCTGCCTACTGCACACAGTACAGGGCGGTCATGCTGCCCTCCGCTTGAAGCTTGAAGCGACTGTACACAAGTCTCCCTTTCTGTGGGAGTGGAGCAGCTGCACCACTGGGGGGACACCGTCCCGTCGCCTCCATAGATAGCAGCAGGAAGACACCCGGCGACTCTGCTTACAGCGCGACACCCGCAACACTTGTCATTCACAAAGCTACAGCCGTGTGCGATTGGTCGGCGTTCGTAGAAGGGGCGGTGCTTATCGCCCCATTGCCCAATGACAAGGAAGAGAACACCGAGCTGCTGTCAGCCAATCAAACACTTGCATCCAAAGCTCTACTGACAACCCAGGTTCTAAAAGACGGCAGGAGCGGCATGTGGCGGCTGGGCGTGCGTGTGCCGGCGGCTGGGCTGGTGTGCGGGAGCTGCGCCTAGCGGCTCGGTGCCAGTGCTGTACGGGCTATGGCCACCTTAAAGCGGGACTCCAGGCTCACCTCCTGGCAGAGCACGCTCTGTGGAGGACTGGCCGGGGTGCTGAGCCGCACCGCCACTGCCCCCCTGGACGTGGTGAAGATCCTCACACAGGTGGGGACCTTCCACTCCAAGCAGGGCTTCCTGGGCACTTTCCCGGCGCTGTACAGGGCGGAGGGGCTGAAGGCTTTTTGGAAGGGTAACCTGACTGCCTGTGTGCGCCTGTTCCCTTACAGTGCTGTGCAGCTGTCCGCCTACCACAGGTAAGTGACGCCCCCAGGTTCGGGGGTAGAGTGGTTGATGACGTGAATATAAGCTGGTGGGTCCCTCTACCCATGTGTGACTGGTATGAGTGGTGCGTTCTGTGCACATGGGCTGATGTGTGGGTACAAGCTCCTCATTGGATTGTATGTGTATTTATTGATATCGATTTTTGTGCCCTTGTGATACATAAATGTCTAATGACATGTCAATCCCCAGAAGGTGCCGTACTGAGGCCGTTCATGTGTGTAAGGGCTCTTTCACACTTGCGTTCTTGTCTTCCGGCATAGAGTTCCGTCGTCGGGGCTCTATGCCGGAAGAATCCTGATCAGGATTATCCTAATGCATTCTGAATGGAGAGTAATCCGTTCAGGATGCATCAGGATGTCTTCAGTTCCGGTACGGAACGTTTGTTGGCCGGAGAAAATACCGCAGCATGCTGCGCTTTTTGCTCCGGCCAAAAATCCGGAACACTTGCCGCAAGGCCGGATCCGGAATTAATGCCCATTGGAAGGCATTGATCCGGATCCGGCTTTAAGCTAAACGTTGTTTCGGCGCATTGCCGGAGCCGACATTTAGCTTTTTCAGAGTGGTTACCATGGCTGCCGGGACGCTAAAGTCCTGACAGCCATGGTAAGTGTAGTGGGGAGCGGGGGAGCAGTGTACTTACCGTCCGTGCGGCTCCCCGGGCGCTCCAGAGTGACGTCAGGGCGCCCCAAGCGCATGGATCACGTGATCCATGTAATCACGTCATCCATGCGCATGGGGCGCTCTGACGTCATTCTGGAGCGCCCCGGGAGCCGCACGGACTGTAAGTATACCGCTCCCCACTACTACTATGGCAACCAGGACCTTAATAGCGTCCTGGGTGCCATAGTAACACTGAAAGCATTTGGAAGACGGTTCCGTCTTCAAATGCTTTCAGTACACTTGCGTTTTTCCGGATCCGGCAGGCACCTCCGGCAACGGAAGTGCATGCCGGATCCCAACAACGCAAGTGTGAAAGAGGCCTAAATGTGCACGGATTTGTGGTCCTTTTAGGGCACTTTCACACTAGCGTTATTCTTTTCCGGCATTGAGTTCCGTCCTAGGGGCTCAATACCGGAAAAGAACTGATCAGTTTCATCCCCATGCATTCTGAATGGAGAGCAATCCGTTCAGGATGTCTTCAGTTCAGTGTTTTTGACTGTTCAGGACGGAGATAATACAGCAGCATGCTACGGTTTTATCTCCATCCACAATTCCGGAACACTTGCCTGAATTCCTGTTGAAATGCCAGATCCGTCTCTGTTGTCATCTGGAAAAACTGATCAGTTTTTGCGGTCTGCGCATGCTCAGACCACAAAAAAAATAAAAATAAATGCCAGATCTGTTTTTCCAGATGACACAGGAGAGACGGATCCGGCATTTCAATGCATTTGTCATACAGGTCAGGATCATGATCCGTCTGACAAATGCCATCCGTTTGCATACGTTTTGACGGATCCGGCAGGCAGTTCTGGCGACGGAACTGCCTGTTGGAATTCTCTGCTGCAAGTGTGAAAGTACCCTTACGGAAACAGTCTGTATGATGGCCGCATCTCCTGGGCCCAGCACGGATCCTCTGACCTGACTGTACCATACATATATTAGTAATGATATTTTTTATTGGATTATACTATGCTGATATTGTTTAAAAAATAAGTTTTAGTTAAAAAAAAAAGTGAAAAAAAACTAATTGTGGTACAGTCAGTTTGTATCTGATCCTGGGGCTATTGTGGTGTACTTGCATCATGTGAGAACACCAGAGACTGACTATCCTATCATGCTTAGGCAGCAAAATAAGAGATGAACACAATCTGGGCAATTTTTTTTATGATTTCATTTTACTCATATTGGGCTAAAAAGACTTTTTTTTTTTTTTTTTTTTTTTTTTACAGATTTTAGTTTATCTGCAGAGCATCTTGCGTTGAGTTTCAAATCTGAACCCATCAGGGAGCTGCTCTTTCATCTCATGCATAGTCCTTAGCTCTGAACTTCTGACAGCTCATAGCTAAATTCTTATGAAACCGATAATGTGACTAAGGCTGCTTTCACACTATCATTTCTATTTTCCGGTATTGAGACTCGTCGTAGGGTCTCAATACCGGAAAAAACACTTCCGTTTTGTCCCCATTCATAGTCAATTGGGACAAAACGTACTGAACAGAATGCTCCGAAATGCGTTCCGTTCTCATAGCAGAGAGCATGCGGTTTGCTTTCTGTCCTGGAATGCAGAGCAAGACGGAACCGGCATGACCCACAATGCAAGTCAATGGGGACGGATCCGTTTTCTCTGCCACAATAGAAAACAGATCCGTCCTCCATTGACCTTCAATGGAGTTCATGACGGATCCGTCTTGGCAATGTTACAGATAATAGAACCGGATCTGTTCAGAATTGATGCAGACGGTTGTATTATCAGTAACTGAAGCGTTCAGGATAGGTCATCAGTATCTGATCAGTGGGAGTCCGACACCCGGGGCAGCGGCTTTCTCACAGCTTTGCCTAGGCCAGTGGTGGGCAAACTTTTTTTAGTCAACTGAGCCAAATATCAACAAAACCGTGATTGAAATGTCTTTTAAGAGCCAAATTCTTTTCCCTACCTGGGAACTTTCACTACCCTCGTCACTTCCTGTTGTGACGCAGCACGTTCCGACGTTTGGAAGGAGGAGGTTCCTAATAGTGGGAGAAAATATGGGTGATATGAGATGTACACGCCCTCTCCAGCTTTGCTAGGTGAAATGGGGCCCAGGGGCAAAAAACAATAAGGGCCCCCCCAATGCACATTTCTCCAGTCCAAACAGAACCAGGGCGGCCGCGGCCCCATGGCACATTTCTCCAGCAGTGCCAGTGACTGCACATGCGCAGACATCTCTCTCATGACACAATGGAAACCGGACGGGTAGTTGGGGGGGCGGCACAGAATGGCACAATGAGCCACATGTGCCGCCACAGGCTGTAGGTTGTACACCCCCTGCTATAAGCCCCTAACAATATCTGCTTACACCACATCCAATCTGTAGTTAAGTGCAACAGGGGATGTAACAGTTTATTGCCGTGCACCATTGTATCATACATTGTTATATATTCCTGTTATTACTATGGTTATGTATATAAACCCAGGTCCTGGATCAGTATGTGCTTGTCCGTTCTGTGTATCGCCCCCATGTTTCTGGGTTACTGTAGGTTAAGCCTGTGTGCCAGTGAGGGAGGGGCAGAAATCGGGACGCCTTCCTGCCCTCTAATCCTGATCTCAGCCGTATCATGTGAGGGAGACATCACCCACGCAGTATGCAGCTCAGGCGGTGCTGCCTGCAGGCCTTCTACCAGGTCACGGGGACATCATGTAAAGGCATTTCTTCTGCAGGAACCATAAGATGATACCGTCAAGTCGTTGGTGTGATAAAATACAACCGTTACGGCATCTGCATGTGAGGCAGGGGCTGCACGGAGCTCATGTGACCTCTGTGAACAGCTGGATATTACTAGGATTGGTCACTTGTTATGTAATGGATGTAATGACACCGTGCTAGTAGTCAGTGAAAATAAGGGCTGACTCAAATTTGCTAAACGACGGCAGAGGAACAGCCTGCCAGACTTCCCCGGACACGGCCGTGCACCGCCAGACCCCCTTGACTATAATGGGATCCAACAGCGATTTGGCAGCTTTCTGTATAAGAGTCTGCTTCGTCTGGACAAAAAGCCGTGCATGCAGGACTCTTTGACCGACCAAAGCTGGCAGTTGTGCCAGAAAGCTGCCGGATCCTATTATAGTCAGTGGGTTTCGGCGGTGCACGGCCAAATATTACTGCCTCCGCCTTGTATCTCTTTTCTGATGGCTTCTCTTTAAACTGCTTGGACATATGTGCATATACTGTACATACAAGCGCAGATCTCTTTATGGCAATGGGAATTATGTAAAGTGGTGCTTGAAAGTTTGTGAACCCTTCAGAATTTTCTATATACAGTCCTGATCAAAAGTTTAAGACCACTTGAAAAATGGCAAAAAATCATATTTAGCATGGCTGGATCTTAACAAGGTTGCAAGTAGAGCTTCAACATGCAACAAGAAGAAATGGAAGTGAGACAAAACATTTTTTGAGCATTCAATTAATTGAAAATAACGATTAAACTGAAACAGGCTGTTTTTCAGCTGATCCAAATTTTAGGACCACATGTCTTTAAAAGGCCAAATCTGTGCAAAGATGTGGATTCATTGTCATTTTCTGTCAGGTAGTCACACGTTGTGATGGCAAAGGCAAAGAAACTCTCCCTTTTTGAACGTGGTCGGGTTGTTGAACTGCATAAGCAGGGTCTCTCACAGCGCGCCATCGCTGCTGAGGTGGGACGCAGTAAGTCATTTGGAATTTAAATGATCCTGAGGGTTATGGAACAAAAAGTGGAAGACCCAACAAAAATTTCATCAGCACTGAGCCGGAGGATCCAATTGGCTGTCCGGCAAGACACTGGACGATCCTCGACCCAAATTAAGGCCCTTACTGGTTCTGACTGCAGCCCCATAACCATCAGACGGCATCTGAGACTGAAGGGCTTCAAGAACAAAAAACGTTTTCAAAAACCTTGTCTCCTTGAACGCCACAGAACTGCTCGTTTGGAATTTGCAAGAGAGCACCAAACATGGGACATTCAAAGGTGGAAGAAAGTTTTATTCTCTGATGAGAAAAAATTTAACCTTGATGTTTTCCAATGTTACTGGCATGACAAGCAGATCCCACCTGAGATGTTTTCTACGCGCCACAGCGGAGGGGGCGCCATAATGGTCTGGGGTGCTTTTTCCTTCAGTGGAACAATGGAGCTTCAGGAAGTGCAGGGGCGTCAAACGGCCGCTGGCTATGTCCAGATGTTGCAGAGAGCATTCCTCATGACTGAGGGCCCTCGTCTGTGTGGTAACGACTGGGTTTTTCAACAGGACAATGCTACAGTACACAATGCCCGCAGGACAAGGGACTTCTTCCAGGAGAATAACATCACTCTTTTGGCCCATCCTGCGTGTTTCCCCGATCTAAATCCAATTGAGAACCTTTGGGGATGGATGGCAAGGGAAGTTTACAAAAATGGACAACAGTTCCAGACAGTAGATGGCCTTCGTGCGGCCGTCTTCACCACTTGGAGAAATGTTCCCACTCACCTCATGGAAACCCTTGTTTGGAAGTTGGATTTCTGTTTTTGTGGGGTGTGGGGGGGGGTTTAGTCCTAAACTTTTGATCAGCTGAAAAACAGCCCGTTTGTTTGTTCGTCGTTTTCATTAAATTGAATGCTCAAAAAATGTTTTGTCTCACTCCCATTTCTTCTTGTTGCATGTTGAAGCTCTACTTGCTAAGATCCAACAATGTAAAATATGATTATTTTTTTTTTGCCATTTTTCAAGTGGTCTTAAACTTTTGATCAGGACTGTATCTGCATACATTTGACCTAAAACTATATCCGATTTTTACATACATCCTAAAAAAGGGGCGCACTGGGGGGAAAAAATAAGTGGCCCCTTGTTGTAGACGGCTCCAGATTGACAGAAGGTGGGGCAACAGGTGGGATCAGCAATACCATAGCACAAAATACTGTCTCGGCAGAACCACACATACCACAGAGCAGCACAATATACTGCCCCGAAAGCTGTCCCTGTATGGTGTCCATCAATAGATGCCATTTTTTGTCCTCCTCCAGTTTTATCTGATTAAAGGGATTCTGTCACCAGGATTTCACTTACTGAGCTATTAACATGACCATCAGTCTTCATAATTTATATTACAATCTACTAGTATTACTGCCCTGTGTCTTGTAATTTCTCTGTAAAATCGCTTTTATTAATATGCAATTTACCTAAATAAGGGTCGGACAGCTGTCCGTTGGAGCCCAGCCGCACCCCTTCTCCTTGAGCCAACACCGCCCCACTGCCAATTTATTCACTTCTTATCGCCGACCTCATATGCCTGGTGCGCCGTAATCTCGCGCATGCTCTGTGGATAGACCTGTGAGCGCCCGCGCGGTGTCCTGACATCGGCCTCACAACACATTGCGCATGCGCTGACTGGTCTTTCTACGGTGCATGCACGAGATTACGGCGCACCAGGCATATAAGGTCAGCGATGAGGAGTGAATAAATTGGCAGTGGGGCGGTTTTGGGCTCAAGGAGCGTCCTGACTGCCATGGTAACCGATCAGAGCCCTGGGATTACACGGCTGGGGCTCTGATCAGAAGCTGCCACTGCCACCAATGAAGAGGGGACGGGAACCTGTGGCAACTGCCACCAATGATTTTAATACTGGGGGGTTGAGGGGGGCACTGCTCCACCAATTATTTTAACCGCCTCCAGACCGCCTAACGCAGGATCGCGTTCCGGAGGCGGCAGCCTGGCGCAGAGTCACGCATATATGCGTCATCTCGCGAGACTTCCTGTGAACGCGCGCACACAGGCGCGCGCGTTCACAGGATCGGAAGGTAAGCGAGTGGATCTCCAGCCTGCCAGCGGCGATCGTTCGCTGGCAGGCTGGAGATGTGATTTTTTTAACCCCTAACAGGTATATTAGACGCTGTTTTGATAACAGCGTCTAATATACTTGCTACCTGGTCCTCTGGTTGGATCGACCACCAGAGGACACAGGTAGCTCAGTAAAGTAGCACCAAACACCACTACACTACACTACACCCCCCCCCCCCCGTCACTTATTAACCCCTTATTAGCCCCTGATCACCCCATATAGACTCCCTGATTACCCCCCCTGTCATTGATTACCCCCCCTGTCATTGATTACCCCCCCTGTCATTGATTACCCCCCCTGTCATTGATTACCCCCCCTGTCATTGATTACCCCCCCTGTCATTGATTACCCCCCCTGTCAAGCTCCATTCAGACGTCCGCATGATTTTTACGGATCCACTGATAGATGGATCGGATCCGCAAAACGCATACGGACGTCTGAATGGAGCCTTACAGGGGCGTGATCAATGACTGTGGTGATCACCCCATATAGACTCCCTGATCACCCCCCTGTCATTGATCACCCCCCTGTCAGGCTGCATTCAGATGTCCGTATGATTTTTACGGATACATGGATCGGATCCGCAAAACACATACAGACATCTGAATGGAGCCTTATAGGGGGGTGATCAATGACACGGGGGTGATCAATGACAGGGGGGTGATCATGGAGTCTATATGGGGTGATCACCCCCCTGTCATTGATCACCCCATATAGACTCCTTGATCACCCCCCCTGTCAGGCTCCATTCAGACATATTTTTTTTTGGCCCAAGTTAGCGGAAATTATAATTTTTTTTTTTACAAAGTCTCATATTCCACTAACTTGTGTCAAAAAATAAAATCTCACATGAACTCACCATACCCCTCACGGAATCCAAATGCGTAAAATTTTTTAGACATTTATATTCCAGACTTCTTCTCACGCTTTAGGGCCCCTAGAATGCCAGGGCAGTATAAATACCCCACATGTGACCCCATTTCGGAAAGAAGACACCCCAAGGTATTCCGTGAGGGGCATATTGAGTCCATGAAAGATTGAAATTTTTGTCCCAAGTTAGCGGAAAGGGAGACTTTGTGAGAAAAAAATAAATAAAATCAATTTCCACTAAGGCTACTTTCACACTAGCGTTCGGAGCGGATCCGTCTGATGTTTCATCAGACGGATCCGCTCCGATAATGCAGACGTTCGGATGCATTAAAACTTAGAAAATTTTCTAAGTGTGAAAGTTGTCTGAGCGGATCCGTTCAGACTTTACATTGAAAGTCAATGGGGAACGGATCCGCTTGAAGATTGAGCCATATTGTGTCATCTTCAAGCGGATCCGTCCCCATTGACTTACATTGTAAGTGTGGACGGATCCGCTCGCCTCCGCACGGCCAGGCGGACACGCAAGCAGCGTTCAGGTGTCCGCTCACTGAGCGGAGCGGAGGCTGAACGCTGGCAGGCGGATGCATTCTCAGTGGATCCGCCTCCACTGAGAATGCATTGGGGCCAGACGGATGTGTTCGGGGCCGCTCGTGAGCCCCTTCAAACGGTGCGCACGAGCAGACACCCGAACGCTAGTGTGAAAGTAGCCTAACTTGTGCCAAAAAAAAAAAATTTCTATGAACTCGCCATGCCCCTCATTGAATACCTTGGGGTGTCTTCTTTCCAAAATGGGGTCACATGTGGGGTATTTATACTGCCCTGGCATTCTAGGGGCCCTAAAGCTTGAGAAGAAGTCTGGGATCCAAATGTCTAAAAATGCCCTCATAAAAGGAATGTGGGCCCCTTTGCGCATCTAGGCTGCAAAAAAGTGTCACACATCTGGTATCTCCGTACTCGGGAGAAGTTGGGCAATGTGTTTTGGGGTGTCATTTTACATATACCCATGCTGGGTGAGCTAAATATCTTGGTCAAATGCCAACTTTGTATAAAAAAAAATGGGAAAAGTTGTCTTTTGCCAAGATATTTCTCTCACCCAGCATGGGTATATGTAAAAAGACACCCCAAAACACATTGCCCAACTTCTCCTGAGTACGGGGATACCAGATGTGTGACACTTTTTTGCAGCCTAGGTGGGCAAAGGGGCCCACATTCCAAAGAGCACCTTTCGGATTTCACCGGCCATTTTTTACAGATTTTGATTCCAAACTACTTTGCACGCATTTGGGCCCCTAAAATGCCAGGGCAGTATAACTACCCCACAAGTGACCCCATTTTGGAAAGACACCCCAAGCTATTTCATGATGGGCATAGTGAGTTCATGGAAGTTTTTATTTTTTGTCACAAGTTAGTGGAATATGAGACTTTGTAAGAAAAAAAAATAAAATCATCATTTTCCGCTAACTTGTGACAAAAAATAAAAAGTTCTATGAACTCACTATGCCCATCAGCGAATACCTTAGGGTGTCTACTTTCCGAAATGGGGTCATTTGTGGGGTGTTTGTACTGTCTGGCCATTGTAGAACCTCAGGAAACATGACAGGTGCTCAGAAAGTCAGAGCTGCTTCAAAAAGCGGAAATTCACATTTTTGTACCATAGTTTGTAAACGCTATAACTTTTACCCAAACCATTTTTTTTTTACCCAAACATTTTTTTTTATCAAAGACATGTAGAACAATAAATTTAGAGAAATTTATATATGGATGTCGTTTTTTTTTGCAAAATTTTACAACTGAAAGTGAAATTTCTTTTTTTTTTGCAAAAAAATCGTTAAATTTTGATTAATAACAAAAAAGTAAAAATGTCAGCAGCAATGAAATACCACCAAATGAAAGCTCTATTAGTGAGAAGAAAAGGAGGTAAAATTCATTTGGGTGGTAAGTTGCATGACCGAGCAATAAACGGTGAAAGTAGTGTAGGTCAGAAGTGTAAAGTGGCCTGGTCTTTAAGGGTGTTTAAGCTATGGGGGCTGAGGTGGTTAAAACTGAGGGGGGGTGGACTGCGCCACCAATGATAATTAACCTTAATACAGGAGGTGGGTGCCGGCAGCTGAATCGCATAGCTGGGAGCTGGGTGGGATCAGCGGCAGTTAACCCCTTAGGTGCCGCACCTGAGGGGTTAACTGCTGCTGATCGCGGCTATGTGATTCTGCTGCCGACACCTGTATTTGTATTAAACGTTAACTTTCATTGTTGGCGCAGTGCGCCCACCCCTCCTCCACCCCTCTCTTCCTATTGGCAGCAGTGGCACAGGGGGAGGGAGAGAGTGACTCCTTCTCCCCTGTGCTGCTGAGGAGAACACTGCGCGCTCATGTTCTGACTGCACTGCCTAGTATCGATTTAAATGTCAAATCCCGGTATCGTATCGGTACCGGGACAAAAGTATCGATTGGGTATCTATATTTTGATACCCCCAACAACACTAGAATGCAGCTCTCACTAGTGCCACAGCCCCTTCAAACAGCGGTGGTGCTGAGAGTTGGACCTCCGCCAATCTGATATTAATGACCAAGGCCTCATTCACACATATGTGGATTTTTACAGACCACAGTCCGTGAAAACCCGTCCTGCTGAGTGCATGAGCACACGTCGTGCGATTCGTGCCTCCACTGTACAGTAATACACTCGTATAGATCATACGAGTGATTACTGTATGGAGGCAGCGGCATGAAGCGCACGGGATCATAGCAACCAATGACTCCGTGCACTCAGGACGGGTTTTCACGGAACGTGGTCCGTGAAAATCCACATGTGTGGCTAGGTCATCAATTTCATGAAACTGAAATACCCCTTTAAGCACGATAAGTCACTTACTTATATATATTTATTACTGCTTCAGTCAGTATGTCCCCTGCTGATCTGGTTTTTCACACTACATTTCGGTCCAGTCCCAACACAGCTGCTGATGGAGAGACATGAGACCAGACCCGTCCATCATCTGCCTCCATTAAATGACACGGAGCATGGCACAGGAGGCTATGGCATTCGCTGTGTTTAATGGAGGCTGGCGCTGCTCAGCAGAGGACTCCTGGCAGTAACTGTAATAATGTATTAGTAAGTGGCCTATTGTGCTGTTATTAAAGTGATGGTATTGCAGCCAACCCCTAAAATATAGGCGAAGTGTTCAGTTATATGTACCTGATGGTGGCGGGAAAACTACCGCTGCACAAAAATATACATAATGTCCACATTACACCAAAAATGATGGTGCATGGAGAAAAGAGGGCCTCCATCCATCCTACAGCATGAAGGGTTGGTTCAACCACAAGAGGTCATAAGACTTGGGACTCCTCTCAGAACGACAGTGCCATTAACCCCTTCCCACCCAGCTCCATACATGTAAACACATTGCTAACCTTTTGTTGGGGAAAAAACACTATTCGTAGAATATTTTTCTCAAGGGTAGTGTTTCCCCTTGCGGAGATGTCTGCTGGCATAGGGAGTCTTATAGGTAGTGAGAAGGTATGGAAATGAGCCCTTTTCCAAAAGGAAGAAAACTGTCTCTGCAAAGCCACCTATAGGTACTTACCGTGTAAGTCCATATCCAGCCTGTTAGAGAGCCTTGAAACATGACTACGGATTGTACTCAGTTATCCTAAAACAGTAGTTTCCTAGAGCTGCCTACCCGGGAAACTGGATCATGGTGAGGGCTCCTGCACGTGACAAAACACTGAAACTAATAGAACAGACCTATATTAGTCCGTAATGTGGACAAGAATAGGACGTGGACATGTGCTATAATTTTTCGAGCGGCACCGAACCGATGCAGAAAGTGAATGGGTCCGCATCCGACTCACAAAAAATGCCGATTGGATGCAGACCCAAACCACTCCGTGTGCCTGAGCCCTAACCATGTAAAAGCTGCCATCGTTGTTTTTTGCATGCTGCAGGTTTTCTCCGTGAAATGGAGATGAATACTCCAACTGCTAAATCACAGGGAGGATGTGAACTCTTCCTTATACGTGACTTAACTTTTTTTTTTCCTAGGCTAACTGTGATGTTTATGGATGACTTGGGGCAGATATCACAGTGGCAAGCTATAGTTGCTGGGAGTGTGGCAGGGATGTTGGCGGCTGTTGTAATCTACCCGACCGATGTCGTCAAGACTCGTCTGATTGTCCAGAACAGCATGGAGCCCACGTATAGAGGGATAATTCACGCTCTGTGTTGTGTGTATTATCAGGAAGGATTCCGCTCTTTATACCGAGGGGTTTCTCTTTCCGTACTTGGTAAGATGTAAAAGAAGCCCTTTCATCATTCATTGTTTTAGTTTATTACTGTTAACCCCTTTCACAGCTACGATCCATGCTCTTTTACTTGTGCCCTTGACAAGTTCAGACTTTGCAGGATCTTTTGGTTAGTCCTCATGCACATGGCTGGCCTATGGCTATCTATATTGAGGCTATCCAGTCTTGTGTAGATAAAGCTTATTCGTTGTCACAACTTTCTAATATAACGTTTTGGGTATTTTTTTTTTTTTTTTAATCCTTCTCAAGTTCTCTGCTTCCTGTCAATGTGAACAGAAGTTTTCTTGTACACATTTAGTAGCTGAAAACAGATGCAATTTAAAACACTGTTAGCAAAAGTAAGAGCAAAAAGCAAGAAGGTATGTTCAGTTGTCTGTCTGTGGCTTGCCTGTCAGGAAGCGGTACTAGCTAATGGGGAAATGGTAAGTAATTAAAGTGCAAAGTTTCATAACTTTTTTTTTTTTTTTTTTGTCTACAATTCTTAAAGGGGTTCTCTCATTTCAGTAAGTGGCATTTATCATGTGGAGCACTTCCTAATGTATTGTAATTGTCCATATTGTCTCCTTTGCTGGCTTGATTCATTTTTCCATCACATTATACACTGCTCATTCTCGTTCATTCCATTGGGGGACACAGACCATGGGTATAGCTTAGAGATATTACTAGGAGGGACACTATGCAAAAAAAGAAGCTCCTCCTCCTCGGGCTATACCCCCAGGCACCTCCAGGAGAACTTCAGTCTTTGCTTAGTGTCCGTTCAAGGAGGTTGACATTTATTCTTCTCCTGTTTGTTATTTTTTTCTGGTTTCAGATGGGGACGCAGGTCAGCATTGCGCTTTCCTGGCCCCTGTGGAGGGTCTGCCACGGTCTTCTGAAGGTTCCTGGCTACCTCCCATTCCCCCACAGAAGAAAAGTGGATCCAGGCTCGACATGTTAGCTCTGGCATCCCACCAGCTGCTGGGACACCTGCTGCCTACCCTCCACCAGAGCACTGCTCTCCTTGATTGGAGTCAGACGTCTGAAGAGGTGAATCCCTGCTGGTCTGGACATCGAGGGAGCATGCTGTGCAGATAAGTATTGCCTGCTTCAATCTCCCTCCTTTCCCCCCCCTCCCCCCACCCCTTCATGTCGTCTGTCTGGCGCTCTGTGACCTGAGGTGAGCTAGAGAAGGACCGGCTGGGGGCATTTTTTCCCGTTGGGAGGGGGCCTTTCTGGGGAGGGCTGGTGATTCCACTGATACCTGCCTGCAGCTCAGACTATGGCCGCATCGGCGGCAATCTTGGCACTGAAGGAGTGTATTTTATCTTATGGCCGCTGCGCTCTCTGCAGCTCCCGCCGGCCTGCTCCTCCCGATATTAACCCCCGCTGCGCCGTTTCTGGCGAAGGGGTGTATTTGAAATGCGCGCGCGCGCGCTTATTTCGCGCGCTTATTTCGCGCCGCAATGACGCGTCCAAGGGGGCGGAGCCTCGGCGTCCAGCTCTGTCTCTCCCTACGCCGGAGACTCTGCTGGATTGCGGCCGTGCAGCTCCTCAGTTCTCGGTGACCGGAGACTTCTGCTGTTGCCTGGGTGGTAGGAATTGCAGCAACCTGGTAGGAAATCTTTTTTGGAATACCATCATGCCTAAACCTGGGGCCCCTAAGCCTTCCAAGGCTTCCTCTCAGGCTCCACTGGAGTCATGTAAAATATGCCTTAGGCCTTTTTCTGTCACTGGTTCCTGTGACTCATGCCCTGCTCCCGGACAGGATCAGCCTCCTTCTCTTGCTCAGCCCGGTCCTCCCTCTGCCCCTGCGGATCCAGCGGTACCCGCCTGGGCCTCCGCCATGTCTAATGCGGCAGCTGATCTGGCCTTAGTTGCCAAGGCAGCCATGTCCTTCATGGAGCGCATGGCGGCTACTACTCCAGTGGCATCCACCACTCCATCCCCTCTCAGCGACTCTCACAGAGGGCGTCTGACTTCTAAAAGGCAGCGTGAGCGGCAGCATTCCTCCTCGGATGACTCCGCTTCTCCCCCTCGCCTTGAGGCATGCCCGGTTGACTCTCCCCCTCGCAGGGAGCGCAAATCCGATGGGGAATTGTCCGGATCGGACGAAGTCACGGAGCGGGAACCCCTGCCTAAGCTTTCCACCATGGTAACCGAGTTGGTGGCAGCTGTCCGTGACACTTTTAATATACAAGGGGATTCTCCTCCCTCCACTAGTCGGGAGTTCTCCCTTTTTCCACCCAAAAAACAGGAGTCCGCCGTGTTCCCTATTCACGAGGAATTCACTGCGGTCCTATCAAAAGCTTGGGATCGTCCTAATCAAAAATTTTCGGCCACCAAGCGTATGGATACGCTTTATCCTTTTCCAGCTGACACAGTGGAAAAGTGGACTTCTTCCCCTAAGGTAGATCCTCCGGTGGCCAGGTTAGCCAAGAACACGGCCCTTCCCGTCCTAGACGGTTCCTCTCTGCAGGATGCGGTGGACAGACGTTTGGATTCACTTTCCAAGTCCATCTTCTCGCTGGCGGGCGCTTCCCTGCGACCGGCCTTTGCGTCGGCTTGGGTCGCCAGAGCCCTTACAACGTGGTTGCAGCGCCACCACCAGGATCTGTCAGAGCAGGACGCCTCTGCAGATACTCTGGATTTTATCATCCAGATGTCTCAAGCGTCTAAATATCTCTGTGAGGCTTCAATGGACATCGGCTCCCTCTTTGCCCGTATTTCGGCCCTCTCTGTCATTCAGCGCAGGGAGGTCTGGCTGAAGGTGTGGGATGCTGATGCCTCATCCAAGCGATCCCTCGCTAACCTTCCCTTTGAAGGGTCCAGGCTCTTTGGGGCTCAACTAGATGAATTCATTTCTGCCGCAACAGGGGGCAAGAGCACTCATCTACCCCAGCCCAGGACCAAGCGTCCCTTTCGGTCTCGGCCTTCAGGTTTCCGGGGCCAGTCCTTTCGTCGCTTCTCCACTGCCAGGACGCCGTCATCCTCATCGGCAGGGGGGTCCCAGGACTCCCGCAAGAAGCCTTTCTTCAAGCCCCAGCCTTCTTGGCGGCCTCGGGCGCAGTCAGCCCGTCCTCCTGCTCCCAAGCAACCCTCCGCATGAAGGGGTGCCCCCACCCCTCGTGGTGGGGGGCCGTCTGCTCTCCTTTCAACAGGTCTGGAGGGCTCACGTTCAGGACGCCTGGGCTCTGGAAGTGGTGACGTCCGGCTACAAGTTGGAGTTCGCGTCCAGCCCGCCGGAACGTTTTTTCCCTTCTCGCGTTCCGGGGGATCCAGCCAGGGCCTCGGACCTCTTTTTTGCGGTCTCCTCTCTTCTGGACCGTGGTGTCATTTCCCCCGTTCCCCCAGAAGAGCAAGGGACAGGTTTTTACTCAAACCTGTTCGTTGTTCCAAAGAAAGAGGGGTCAGTGCGTCCAATCTTGGATCTAAAACTTCTCAACAAGTTTCTACGGGTGCGGAAGTTTCGCATGGAGTCCCTTCGCTCCGTTATTGCTTCTCTGCTTCCAGGAGAATTTCTCGCGTCTGTGGACATTCAAGACGCCTACTTGCACGTCCCTATTGCAGAGTCCCACCATCGCTTTCTGCGCTTTGCCATAGGGGGGCGTCATTACCAGTTCGTCGCCCTACCTTTTGGGTTGGCAACCGCCCCTCGAGTTTTTACGAAGATTCTGGCGCCTCTCATGGCGCTTCTTCGCACCAGGGGCATCTCTTTGTTACCATACCTAGACGACATCTTGATAAAAGCTCCGTCTTTTCCACAGGCCGAGGACAGCATCCGAATCACGGTTCAATCCCTGGAACGGTTCGGATGGCTGATCAATCTCCCCAAGTCCTCTCTGCACCCCTCCCAGAGACTTTCGTTCCTGGGGATGATCTTGGACACCTCGATTTCTCGGGTGTTTCTTCCAGATTCCAAGGCTTCCCAGATTCGTCTGGCAATGGTGCTCCTTCTACGCTCTCCACGTCCCACCATTCGGGAGTGCATGCGGGTGCTGGGCCTTATGGTCTCCTCTTTCGAGGCGATTCCGTACGCCCAATTTCACACTCGTCCGCTACAACAGATGATCCTTGCCCTCTGGAACAAGAACCCTCGGGGTCTAGACACTCCTGTTCGTCTGTCCCGGCAAGTTCGAGCGTCTCTCCCTTGGTGGCAGTCTCCCCTGAACCTGAAGTCCTTCCTTCCGTTCTCCTGGACGATAGTCACCACCGACGCCAGCCTCATCGGTTGGGGAGGTGTTCTCCGGAACCTCACAGTTCAGGGTGTCTGGTCGACGGAGGAATCCCGTCTCCCGATAAACGTTTTGGAATTGAGGGCGATTTTCCACTCCCTCTCCCATTGGACTCCTCTCCTGGCGACTCGCCCGGTGCGGGTTCAGTCGGACAATGCCACGGCTGTGGCTTATGTCAACCATCAGGGCGGGACTCGCAGTCGGGCAGTAATGCGGGAAGTAGCGAGGATCCTCTTATGGGCGGAGTCTCATGTTCCAGTATTGTCGGCAGTGTACATCCCGGGAGTCGACAATTGGACGGCGGATTTTCTGAGTCGCACCAAGGTGGATCCGGGAGAGTGGTCTCTCCATCCGGAGGTGTTCGAGGACATCTGCCACCGATGGGGCCGTCCGGACGTAGATTTGATGGCTTCCCGGCTCAACCACAAGGTGCCGGTGTATCTTGCCCGCGCTCGAGACCCACGGGCGGACGGGGTGGACGCGCTGGTATTTCCATGGCAGCGGTTCAGCCTCCTTTACGTCTTCCCTCCGATTCCTCTGTTGCCGAAGGTGCTGCGCAAGATCGAGGCGGAGGGGATACCAACCATTCTCGTCGCTCCGGATTGGCCTCGTCGCGCCTGGTTCTCCAGCGTCGCTCGTATGTTGGCGGACGTCCCGTGGCCTCTGCCCGACAGAGAGGATCTCTTGTCTCAGGGGCCGCTCTTCCACCAGAATTCACGGCAGCTGCGTTTAACGGCGTGGCTGTTGAGACCGCCATCCTGAGGAAGAGAGGCTTCTCTGATGCGGTGGTAAGAACCATGATCAGGGCTCGAAAGCCGGCTTCTTCACGAATCTATTATCGCACCTGGAAGGCCTTCCTGGTGTTTTGTGAGAAATCGGGCTACTCGCCCCTACGTTTCTCTGTCCCAGTGGTGCTGTCTTTTCTCCAGTCCGGCCTCGACATGGGTCTGTCGCTCAGTTCTTTAAAGGGTCAGGTTTCTGCTTTGGCTATCTTTTTTCAGAGGTCCATTGCCTTTTTGAGACCTGTAAAAACCTTCCTGCAGGGGGTGGCGCATTCGGTTCCTCCGTATGTGCCTCCCTTGCCCCCCTGGGATCTCAACTTGGTTCTGCGCGCCCTTCAGGCGGCGCCTTTTGAACCTCTGAGGGAGATCTCTCTGGTTTTACTCACCTGGAAGGTAGTTTTTCTGGTGGCCATAACCTCCATCAGGCGAGTTTCGGAGCTGGCCGCACTTTCCTGCCGGGAACCTTTTCTGGTCTTTCACCAGGATAAGGTGGTGCTCAGGCCGGTGCCTTCTTTTTTGCCCAAGGTGGTTTCTCCCTTCCACCTTAACGAGGATCTTGTCCTGCCCTCTTTTTGTCCTTCTCCGGTGAACCCCAAGGAATGTGCTCTCCACTCTCTGGACGTCGTCAGGGCCCTGAAGGTGTACCTGGGGGCTACCGCTTCCTTCCGGCGTTCAGACTCTCTCTTTGTGATTCCTGAAGGGTCCCGTAAGGGCCTGGCGGCTTCCAAGGTCACCGTGGCGCGGTGGATCCGTTCCGCTCTTGCTGCGGCATATCGCGCTCGCGGCCACGTTCCGCCGTCGCGGATTACCACTCACTCCACAAGGGCAGTGGGTGCTTCCTGGGCTAGACGCAATCGCGCATCCGTTTCCCAGTTGTGTAAGGCGGCCACTTGGTCGTCCTTACATACTTTCACAAAGTTTTATCAGTTACACTCTCTGGCCTCGGCTGATGCTGCTCTTGGGCGCAGGGTATTGCAGGCTGTGGTTCCGGTTTGACTACTGGACGTTTATTCCTGGCGGTGTTGGATTTGTTCTTTTTTCCCACCCCATGGACTGCTTTGGGACGTCCCATGGTCTGTGTCCCCCAATGGAATGAACGAGAAAAGGAGATTTTTGTGAAACTCACCTGTAAAATCTTTTTCTCGTAATTTCCATTGGGGGACACAGCTCCCGCCCCCTTTTTTGGTTTACGCCTTAGGGTGTGCTGTGTGATGGTTTCCATAATGTTTTGTTTCCGTTCTCCTTCTCCTACTGCTTTTGCAACGACTGAAGTTCTCCTGGAGGTGCCTGGGGGTATAGCCCGAGGAGGAGGAGCTTCTTTTTTTGCATAGTGTCCCTCCTAGTAATATCTCTAAGCTATACCCATGGTCTGTGTCCCCCAATGGAAATTACGAGAAAAAGATTTTACAGGTGAGTTTCACAAAAATCTCCTTTTTCCAAGGTTACGACCACCTTACAATCAAGCAATGGTGGTCGTGCTTGCACACTGTAGGAAAAAGCGCTGTCTTATGGGTACTCCCGCCTGCCCACCCACCAGAGAGGCCAGTGCCTTTTCCTATAGTGTGCAAGCACGACCACACGGTGGTCATAACCATGGAAGCGAGAAGCGTGTAATGTGATGGAAAAATGAATCCAGCCAGCAAAGTAGGCAATGTGGAGAGTCACATACATTAGTAAGTGCCTTGCATTAACTTTCTCTACATGATAAATGTTATTTGTTGAAGTGAGACAGCCCTTTAAGCTTTATATACATAAGACTTGAACACTTCCACCAATTCAGCAAGGAGGTGTATCCACAGAAAGGGAAAGTAGTCCGTCCACACTTAATCTTGATATTTACTTCCTCTTGCTTATAAATGCAACTAAACATGTAAAGTATACAGAGAATGCTGCTCCTTTTATTCCGGCTAGAAGTTAGGGTCCATTCACACGTCCGCAAAATGGGTCTGCATCCGTTCCGCAATTTTGTAGAACAGGTGCTGACCCCTTCACTTTCAATGGGGCCAGAATGTGCTGTCCACATTTGCGGATCCATGCTTCCGTTCCGCAAAAAAATAGAACATGTCCTATTCTTGTCCACAATTGTGGACAAAAAAAGGCATTTTTATGAGCGTGCCGGCGATGTGCGGTCCGCAAAATGCGGAATGCACATTACCGGTGTCTGTGTTTTGCGGATCTGCAAAATTCATACGGTCGTGTGAATGGATCCTTATAAATGAATTACTAGCAGTTTTCAATTTTGGTTCAGTTGGGTGTTACCAGTTTGGGGTGTGTCCCTGCACAGTTTGACACTGGCAGTACTGATTGAATAGTGTTAAGCCTCATTCACATGTCAGTGTTTGGTCAGTGATTCCGTCAGTGATTGTGAGCCAAAACCAGGATTGGAGCCTCCAAAGACATAGGGAAAGATCTGTACCTGTTCTGTGTTTAGACCAACCTGGTTTTGGCTCACAATCACTGATGGAAATCACTGACCAAAACACTGACTCTGTGAATAAGGCATTAGACTGGGCAGGCCCCCCCCACCCCACCCCCCCAACTTGTAATACCCAGATGAACCTTTATGGCAAACTGCTGGCAATGCATTTATAAACGTCTAGTAGGAGTAACAGAGGACTGGTGCAACATAGTGTTAAGAATAACTGCTCAATGCTCCAGAAGGGTTATTACTTGGGCAGCACTTTAGCCACTTCTAACGGCTTCTGCTACTTTTGTGTAGCTCTCATTCACTACAATGAATGGCTGTTTCCATAAGCCCGGCCAGTGGCCACCTAGGGCCAGCGCTTAGTACTTTCTCACCGGGAAGCATCTATTATGACGCTCTGTTGTGCCATTCCTTTATTATTCCTGCTAGAAGTTATAAATGAATTACTAGCCGTTTCCAGTGAAGGTCAGAGTGTGCAGAACTTGGCTGTTTTCATAAGCCTGGCCACCTTGGACTGGCGCATAGTCCTGTCTCTGCATGAAGAGTGAGATGGGACATACCTTTAACATAAATTTAATTTAAAGAGGACCTTTCACTGGTCCTGACATTACAATATTAGTACCTGGCAGTGTAGGGCACAATCAGTAGATGTCCACGCTGCCCAATCGCAGCGTAGCGTGTCACAGCCAGGAAGAAATAAAAGCTCCCCTTCTCCTTGGCTGTGACGCTCTCCACTTGAGAAACACGGCTGTCTCTTACTCCTTGTACGGATGCTGTTAGATATCATACAGGGTGGGAAACCAGAACGGGGGGCACAGCTCCCCAACATAGCAGCCGGTCTGAATAAAAAGGAGCACACGGACATCTACTGATCATGCCCTACACTGCCGGGTACTAATGTCAGGACCAGTGGAAGGTCCTCTTTAAGCAATAGGTCACATTCCCTTAAGTGCAGCCTGGTGAACCCAAAGACATTCCCCCAAGAGTCCTATAATAATTAATGTGCAGCCTCCACAGTCCTTCAGGTATCATACCTTTCAGTGCAACTTTATATGATATTCCCATCTGTAGTAATCCAGATGACAAAGCAGAGAATCACTAATTTGGAAAGGTTGGTGTAGCACAGTGACTCGCATAATGCCTAAAGATCCAAAGTGGACTTGTGTAATGTATTTGTCAGCATCCCTAGGATTGGAGCCAGAACGGGATTTTGGAGGAGTAACCCATTACTGAACACATCCAGTGTTTATCTGCTCTTCAGTATGTCTAGAGATCACGTATCCGCCATAGGAAATCCTCATCTGCACAGACAATGCTCCAGGACTCCCACAGAGAACCTTTGTATCAGTCGTGATCTATAATCGCCAGGGCTTTCATTTGATTGACTATAGTGTGCTCTGATTCCTAACATTACTACTCATTTACTATTATGATTCCACGTGCTTTATACTACAGAAAGAATACATTGATGGTAAAGGATATCAAACTGTCCATTTCAGGAGCCGTTCCGTTTTCTGCTGGTCTGTTCTTTATGAATATGAGTTTGGATAAGATTTGGCAGGAGCCCGGGGGCCGTTTATCGCCAGTCCAAAATTTTGTAAAAGGATGTCTCGCTGCAGGAGTGGCACAGACAATGTCTTTTCCCTTTGAAACTGTGAAGAGAAAAATGCAGGTAAATTGTCCTTTCTCTGCACGTTGCCTGATTGTGATCGCATATTCTTTTCCAGTCTCTTGTCCAACATGTAGATGAGCAGCCTGGTCGAGTGGAGGTCCTAGAGCACGTCTAAAAGAGGCCACACCTTAGATTTACTGATCGTTCGACTCTTTCACTGAACCTGTCCCATACACATGCATGCTTAGCGAAGTTTGAGAACAAAGGATCAGACAAGTTGAAGTCCAGCAGGCCAGATCTTTCTTTTGCAGGACAGTTGGGACACCCCTATACACATTAGATGGTTGCACGGTCCTGCCAAAATTGACAGGTTGATCAATATCTAGTGTGTATGCACCCACACTGAACACTGACCCATCTACCAATGTCAATGTAGAAAGGACCGGCACTTACACGAGGTAGCTTTTTAGAATGCGGGATTTATTGTCACATATCAATAGTGATGCGTTTCGGCACGAAACCTGCCTTCGTCAGACTGTAATAGTCTGATGAAGGCACGTTCCGTGCCAAAACGCGTCACTATTGATATGTGACAATAAATCCAGCATTCTAAAAAAAAAACTAACTCGTGTGACTGCCGGTCCTTTCTGCATTGCCGTTTCCTGGGACGCCAGTCCACCGACACATGCACCACCACGCCATTAATTCGCAGTGCTTAACATCATATATTCCATCTACGTAGAAAATCTCACATTTGTAAACTGTCACTCCGTTCCAAGAAAACGTCAGCATGTACCATCCTGCTCTGATTTTGCCACATGATTCATCCACTCAAGTGAATAGGTCTGGGGGGGAAAACAGATTGGACTTCATACAGAACGGGTCTGTGCACGTTTACAACATCATCCGTGTTCACAGTCTGGAACATGGACCAGTTTCCCATCATCTGTGTGAAAGGGGCCTAAAGAACAGATATTAAAGGGAATCTGTCACCTAGTTTTACCCTATAGAGATGTGGACATGCACGGATAGATCTCCGCTAGCATGTCCGCAATATACCTGTCCCATATCTGTGTGGTTTTATTTTGTTTAAAAAATGATTTTATAGAGCTGTAAATTAGCTAAGTAAGGTGCCCAAGTCGTGGTTACTTACGGTTAAGGAGCCCAGCATCGCCCCTTGTAAAGCAGTCCTACATCCAGGAATCTCCTCCTTGCTCAAAGTTACAGTGCCGTAATCTTGCGATGCGTGAGCTTGCGCATGCGCAGTTCGTTCACTGATGCTGATGCCAGCAACGGGAATGAACTCTTTGCCGGCACTGCATGCACTAGCTCGCGCATCGCGAGATTACGGCACTGTAACTTTGAGCAAGGAGGAGATTCCTGGATGCAGGTGGTGCTGGGCTCCTTCACAGGGGGTGTGGCTGGGCTCCTTAAAGGGGTTTTCTCATCTCAGACAATAGGGGCATATCGCTAGGATATGCCCCCATTGTCTTATAGGTGCAGTTCCCACACCTATATTGAGAACGGAGCCCTGAAAGTGAAGGAGAGCGTACTGCGCATGCGCAGCTGCCCTCTATTCATTTCTATGGAGCCGCCGAAAGTAGCTGAGCGCTGGCTTGGCTTTTGCCGTCTGCCCCATAGAAATGAATGGGAGCATGCGCGGCACGCTCCCATTCACTTCTATGGGAGAGGTGGGGATTATCGCTTGGTGGTGGATGGACCCCGGGAAATCTGGGGTCCTCCAGCCACAGAACCCCCTCTCCGTTCTCGATATAGGTGTGGGTCCCAGCGGTGGGACCAGCACCTATCAGACAATGTGGGCATATCCTAGTAATATGCCCCCAGTGCCTAAGATGGGAATACCCCTTTAACCGTAAGTAACCACTCCTTGGGCACCTTACTTGGTTAATTTACATATCTATAAAATCATTTTTTTTAAAACAAAATAAAACCACACAGGGCTATGGGACAGGTATATTGCGGAGATCTATCCATGCATGTCCGCGGCTCTATAGGGTAAAACTAGGTGACCGATTCCCTTTAAATAAACTGATCTGAAAATCAGGGCTGGTGGAAACATGGTAATAATGTGACTGAGGCACCTTCATTGGTGAGTGGTAGGGTGTAATCTGTATGCCCCTTTTATGTATGGTGACCACGTATTTACAGGCTCTGCATAGAATATCTACTTCATGAGGCCGAAGAAATGTCTTAAATGTTAAATTATCATCGGAAACGCTTCTGATCCACTGTGGGGAAGTTCATATTTTCCTCGGCGCCTCCACAACGGCACTCACAGGAGGGTGTCCTCGCCCCCAGGACAGGACAGGAAACAACGTAGAAGCTGAAGATTTAAATGGCCTCCTCCCCCCGCTTACCTAATCAGTAGTGAGAAATGGTTGTAGAGCAGCACAAAATGGACCTTCTGACCTGTCTGGAATGCATCAGCCGTGATGGAGCAGCCAATCCAACGCCGTCCCATATGCATAAGTAGATAACAGAAGATTTCACAGCAGCATATCCAGTGTGACTTTTATTGGGGACCAAGAGTGCACACACAAGTACGACGTTTCGGCTACACAGTAGCCTTTCTCAAGTATACTGGTACAAAATCAATCAAACATATAAATACCCTAATAAGCCCCCCATGTGACAACATATATCCAATAAGCTCAAGCTGCTATTTAATGACACCTGTGTGTTAATTAAAATGATCACTGCTGCCAATAGAAATGTTGCTGAAAAAATCAAATGTACTTGGTGCTCATTAGACAAACTCCAACTGCGTCCTTGTATTGGCCACACATGTCAGCGTCTCCATGGGCCCATTGCACATGTCCGTGATGTCATCGCGTGGATGCATGGGTGGGGCGCCGTCGCCACAAACTGCAAGAAATCTGCACCCATCTAGACACGAGCACCGCATGTGAACCAATAAACATCGCAGTTATCGGTCACATATCAGGCGCGTCATCAGTCACATGACCATCACCTGACCCACAAAAGGTCCTGGAACGCTGTAAAAAGATAATAGATCTATTATGTAAACCACAATTACATATTTAATGCACCAAAAAGCGCAATCATATTTCCCATATGTATCCTAGTGTGGTCTACATACAAAGTGGACAATTGAGTAAAGTGTCGATATAATTGGCCATTCAATCATATATGGGGAAAATAGCAATGCCATTATCCACAAGTGTTACTATAATTAGGACGCCAGAAAGAATATACATAAAATACAATATAAAAAACAATGAGTAACCATGTACATTGGGGAGCAGATGATCATACAGGTGATGTAATTGAAAAAGTATATCGACACTTTACTCAATTGTCCACTTTGTATGTAGACCTCACTAGGATACATATGGGAAATATGATTGCGCTTTTTGGTGCATTAAATATATAATTGTGGTTTACATAATAGTTCTATTATCTTTTTACGGCATTCCAGGACCTTTTGCGGGTCAGGTGATGGTCATGTGACTGACGCGCCTGACATGTGACCGATAACAGCGATGTTTATTGGTTCACATGCGGTGCTTGTGTCTAGACGCCCATGCATCCACACGATGACATCATGGACATGCGCAATGGGCCCATGGAGACGCCAACATGTATGGCCAATACGAGGACGCAGTTGGAGTTTGTCTAATGAGCACCAGGTACATTTGATTTTGGAGCAACAATTCTATTGGCAGCAGTAATCATTTTAATTAACACACAGGTGTCATTAAATAGCAGCTTGAGCTTATTGGATATATGTTGTCACATGGGCTTATTAGGGTATTTATATGTTTGATTGATTTTGCACCAGTATACTTGAGAAAGGCTACTGCGTAGCCAAAACGTCGTACTTGTGTGTGCACTCTTGGTCCCCAATAAGTCACACTGGATATGCTGCTGTGAAATCTTCTGTTATCTACCCTACCTAATCAGTCGTTGTTTTGTGTCCTCAGGAATACGCGTGGAAGCCTCTCCTGGAATGCCGGGAAATTTTTTTTTGCAGCGATCGCCCAGCCTTGCCTCCTTCCGGGGGGTCCTTCCCCACGTTCATGTGGGAGGGCTGGAGCAGGGATCTGGTTCCCCGGGGACGCTTGGCCTCCCTTACCTGTTCCTGGTAGTAAGCCCTGCTTGCAGGCTTCCCCGGGCGCGCGTGGCAGTTTCTCTGGAGGAACTATCGCGGGATCCGGCGTGTGACGTCATTAGGCGAGAATCTCGAAAGTGGGTGGAGCTTCCGGCGGCGCGGCGTTCAAATTCATGGGGATATATTCAAATGTCCTCCTCGCTCTACGCTGACAGCATGCTGGCCCCGGGAGACATGGAGACCGCCTGTGGATCCCTCTGCCTAAGCCCGGTAAGCCTCCTCCCTAAGGAGAGATATGGTCACTGCCTGCAATTTTTTCCTTTTACGCCACTAACAGGGTGCTTTAATATATTACTTATCTACCACCGCTGATGGGTCTTTGCCTCCTTAAAAGTGCTGGCCCTATTGAGTGTAACCCTTCTTGATTTTAGGCCAGAGAGACCTCGATCCCAAAGCCAACCAGTGGAGACTTAACGTGCAAAAAATGCGCCATATGCAGGAAGGCCCTCTCCTCTAAGTCTAAAAAACCGCTGTGCCCCAAATGCACAGAGAAGATTTACTGATGAATCCCTTTTCCTTCCTCGAAACTATGAGGTCCATGATAAAAGAGGAAGTTAGTACTGCCGTGGACTCAAGAATGCCTCCATCTCCAAGCCATCTACCTCGCAGAGATCTTTGGCCTCTGATACGGCCTTTGACTTGGACGAAGGGGCATTATTCTCCAAATCCTCCTGCTCTGATGGCGCAGGGGAAACCTCTATTTCTGCCACAGGAGACTGACGGGCTCTTAAAAATTAGAGCAACCATGAATATTGAAGAAGGGAAGGAACCACATTCTATACAGGATCCGATGTTCCAGGGGTTAGAACGAAAGAGAACCTTGCCAATTCACAACAACATCAAAACGCTTATTTCAGGAGAATGGAAGGATCCTGAAAAAGATCAGCCATCACCAGCTCCTTTAAGCGTAAATACCCCTTCTCAGAGTCTGATTCAAGCTTGTGGGATAAGACCCATAAGGTGGATGCTCCGTTGGCCCGAATCTCAAAGAGAACCTTGCTTCCCTTTCAGGATACTGGTCTCCTTAGGGATCCTATGGATAAGAAATGTGAAAGCCTGTTGAAAAAATCTTGGGAAACGAGTACAGCTATGTTGCGTCCAGGTATAGCATCTACCTGCACAGCAAGAGCGCTTTCAGTTTGGCTGAACCAACTGGAGGACCATATGGCGGCGGGTATGCCACGATAAGAAATACTGGCTTCCTTGCCAACTCTAAAGAAAGCATCCAATTTCCTGGCTGACTCCCCGGCAGATTTAGTCAGACTCTCCGCTAGATCGGCAGCCCTGTCTAACTCCACCAGAAGGGCAATCTGGCTCCGAACATGGTCAGGGGACACGAGCTCAAAAAATCGTTTATGCTCTATCCCAGGCATCCTCAAACTGCGGCCCTCCAGCTGTTGCAAAACTACAACTCCCAGCATGCCCTAACAGCCTACAGGAATCGGCCTACAGCAGGGCATTGTGGGAGTTGTAATTTTACAACAGCTGGAGGGCCGCAGTTTGAGGATGCTTGCTCTATCCCATGTGAAGGTGACAGATTATTTGGCTCCACCCTGGATGACATCTTGGATAAGGCTGCGGATAAGAAGAAAGGGTTTTCAACGGAAAATTGCTACTTCCAGCAAAGGCGTTCCTTTCAGAACCAAAAAAGATCCAAGATGGACCCTAAGAAAAATGATAGTTCAGAGGTGGTAGGGGTAGAGTATTTCTTTTCAACCCCGAGAACTCCTCAACCTCAAAGCAATGACTCCAGTTGCCAGGTTGGGGGGAAGACTGAGGCATTTCGCTACAATCTGGGAAGATTTAGGAGCCTCCCCGTAGACACCTTAAGACAAGGCCTAAGGTTGGAACTTCGTTCCTTCCCTCCCGACCGCTTCCTAATCAACAAGAAGCTACCTCAAAAAGAAAAACAATCCTGCCTGGAATTAGAGATTTTATCTCTAGTTCAGAAGAACGTGATTCGTCCGGTCCCGAAGGAGGAGCAAGGCAAAGGCTTCTATTCTCCTTAATCCAAAAGCCAAATGGGTCATACCATCTAATACATTTAAAGGGTCTAAACGGATCTATTATATACAAACGCTTCAAGATGGAATCAAAAAAGTCCACAATAAACATTCTACCACAAGATTGCTTCATGGCGACCATAGATCTGCAGGACGCCCATTATCACGTTCCAATTTCAATCAGCCATCAGAAGTTCCTCAGAATTGCCGTCTTCCTAAAAGATCAACGCTTTCATTTTCACTTTACAGCCCTCCTATTCGGGCTCTCTTCAGCCCCAAGGGTATTCTCGAAAATAATGGCAGAAGTCACCAAATTCACTCCACCTAAAAGGCATACAAATCGTACCATATCTTGACGATTTCCTGATGGCCTTACCATCTGTGGAAATCCTCCAGTCACACCTGGAAGAAGTCCAGAATTGTTTCTCCACTCTAGGCTGGATTATAAATTTAAAAAAATTCGGACTTTATTCCGAAACAAAGGAAGACCTTCCTGGGAGTCCTTTTAGATTCCCATCTGTTAATGTCTTTTCTTCCTCAGGGGAAACAAGACTATCTGCTCCTAAAGATTTCCCAGTTTTGCAGCCGGAATATATCATAGATACGGAACATCATGACCATCCTGGGGCTTCTAACATCTACAATCCCGTCTGTCAGGTGGGCCCAGTTCCACACAAGAACTCTACAGGCGTTCCTTCTATCCTCCTGGGACGGCACCGCCTCTGCCCTGGAAAAACGAGTGATCATTCCAAGGTCAGTAAAAAATCCTTGATGTGGTGGAAAATTCGAAAGCACCTTCAGACGGGGGTTTTTTGGCAACAGGGGGACCAGATTGTAACTACGGATGCCAGCAGTACAGGCTAGGGGGGTCATGCAGACGGAAATGTAGTCTAGGGCACTTGGGGAGCAGATTTTGAACATGCCTCCTCAAATCTAAGAGAACTCTTGGCTGTTTACAACGTAATTGTCTCCCTTCACACCCCCTCATCACCAAAAAGTATTAAACAGTTGCATATTTGAACAAACTGGGGAACCAGAAGCCACAAAGATCTTCTTCTGTTGGGCAGAAAAGAACCTCACTTCTCTAACTGCTATACATGTCAGAGGAGAAGATGACAATACGTTGGCAGACTTCCTTAGTTGCTAGGCCCTAAGAGAAGGAGAATGGTCCTTGAATCCTCAGGTTTTCTGTCAATTATGCCTCAGGTGGGGGACGCTGGAATTAGACCAGTTCGCCACAAGGGTCAACAAACTGACCAATCAATTTTGCTCCCTCTCCCAGGGCATCATCCACTTTGGGTAGATGCCCTGTCTCGACCGTGGCCCAGGTGTCGTCTTTACACCTTCCCTCCCTTCAGTCTGATCTCCAAAGCGCTGATGAAAGTGGAGGAGGAGGGGGCCAAGGTGATCTTCATAGCCCCCTACTGGCCAAGAAAATCGTGGTTCCCCCTAATACTCAGGCTTTCCGCAGGAACCTTTTGGACTCTACCATCCACGCCGGATCTCCTACACCAGGGGCCAGTACATCATCAGAGTGTCAATCTAAGCCTGACTGCTTGGAGACTGAACGCGAGGCCCTAAAGAAAAAAGGTCTCTCAGATGCAGTAATTACCACTCTCCTGCTCAGTAGGAAGCCCATAACGTCAAAAATATACCTGATGACCTGGAATGCTTTTCTGTCCTTCTCGGGTAACATGATCTCCCCGGAGATTCCTCAAAGTTTACAATTTCTTCAGGCAGGACTTGATAAGGGCCTAAGACTGTCAACACTCAAGGTACAGGTTTCGGCCTTAAGTCCATTCTTGGACATTAAATTGTCAGAATCCCCATTGGTCAGGTGCTTTCTAAAAGGTGCTATGAGTGTCCCCATATCTCGTCCTACTGTTGCGCCCTGGGATCTCAACCTGGTTCTTTCAGTTCTAATGTATCCTCCGTTTGAACCAGTTGACGAAATCCCTCTGACTACTCACGCTCAAGACTGTTTCTTACGGCAATAACTGCCAGAAGAATCGGGGAAATCCAGGCTTTTTCCTGCAGGTCTCCATATTTAGTAATCCTGGATGATCGTATAATCCTAAAACACTGTCCTGCCTTCCTTCCCAAGGTTGTTTCCAGATTCCATTGCAAGCAGGAAATCTCTCTACCTTCCTTCTGCCCTTCACCATCCTCTGAGAAAGAAGGTATCATAACCTGGATGTGAAGAACCGTTCTGTGCTACCTTAATAACACTACCACCTTCAGACGTTCTGACCAGTTGTTTATCCAGTTCCAAGGCCCCAACAAAGGTTGCGCGGCGAGTAAGCCAACTATAGCCAGATGGATTAGAAGCATGATCAGATCAGCCTATTTACAGAAGAATCTTAAACTTCCCGAGGGTATTAGAGCTCATTCCACCAGAGCAGTATCCTCCTCATGGGCCGAGGCCGCATCAGTCTCGTTGGATCAGATTTGCAGAGCAGCCACATGGGCCAACCCTATGACTTTCTTTAACCGCCTCACGTCCGCCCATAGACTATAAACGTCCTATGGGTGGACGTCTATTTCTGACAGCACGTTTTAAAACGTCCTGTCAGAAATAGCAGCTGCACGCTAATCGTGCAGCTGCTGATCGGGTTGCCCGCTGTCAGTGAACGCAGGGCAACCCTAAGACAAGGCAGGGACAGTTCCCAGGTGTCCCTGCCTTCACGATCGCTGCAGACACAGCGCTCACCGAGCGCTGTGTCTGCAGAGCAGGAAGCGCTGTGCGCTTCCTGTTCCGGCCCGGCGGTCATGTGACCGCCGGGACCGGAGAGTGCAGGGGCTGTGTGAGGTCTCTCAGAGACCTCGATCAGCCCTGCTCTGAGGCTGTACAGCGCTGGATTGCTGCTGTACAGCCTCTATAGGGGTGCATTTGTCCTGTAACTGGGGCTACTATGTCAGCCCCAGTTACAGGAGAAATCAACTGTGAAAAAAAAAAGAAAAAGTGAAGCAAATGTCCCCCAGAGGTCTTGTATGACCTTATGGGGGACGAAAAGTGTAAAAAAAAAATATAAAAAAAATAAAGGGTTGAAAAAATAAAATAAAATAAAGTTTCACATGTAAAAAAAAAAAAAAGTTCCCAAGTTAGGAATAAAAAAAAAAGTTAAAAATATAAAAAATAAAATAAAATAGACATATTTGGTATTGCCACGTCCGTAAAAACCAGCTCTATAAAAATATCACATGACCTAACCCCTCGGGTGAACACCGTAAAAAAAAAAAAAAAAAAAAACTGTCAAAACAAGCAATTTTTGTCACCTTGCATCACAAAAGGTGCAACACCAAGTGATCAAAAACGCGTGTGTCCCACAAAATAGTACCAATAAAACCGTCACCTCATCCCGCAAAAAATGAGCCCCTACATAAGAAAATCTCTCAAAAAATAAAAAAACTATAGCTCTTAGAACATGGAGACACTCAAACATCATTTTTTTGGTTTCAAAAATGCTATTATTGTGTAAAACTTTAATAAATGAGAAAAAGTATACATATTAGGTATCGCCACGTCCGTAACAATCTGCTATATAAAAATGTCACTTGACTGAACCCCTCAGGTAAACGCTGTAAAAATAAATAAATAGAAACTGTGCTAAAACAACCAATTTTTTGGTCACCTTGCCCCATAAAGTGTTATAATGAATGATCAAAAAATCATATGTACCCAAAAATAGTACTAATAAAACTGTCACCTTATCCCCTAGTTTCCAAAATAGGGGCACTTCTTGGGAGTTTCTACTGTAAGGGTGCATCAGGGGGCTTCAAATGGGACATGGCATCTAAAAACCATGTGGAGTTCCTTTTCTTCTGCGCCCTGCCGTGTGCCCATACAGCAGTTTATGACCACATGTGGGGTGTTTCTGTAAACCGCAGAATCTGGGTAATAAATATTGAGTTTTGTTTGGCTGTTAACCATCGATGTGTTAAAGAAAAAAATTGATTAAAATGGAAAATCTGCCAAAAAAGTGAAATTTAAAAATTTGATCTCCATTTTCCTTTAATTCTTGTGGAACGCCTAAAGGGTTAACAAAGTTTGTAAAATCGGTTTTGAATACCTTGAGGGGTGTAGTTTCTACAATGGGGTCATTTATGGGGGTATCCACTATGTAGGCCCCACAAAGTGACTTCAGACCTGAACTGGTCCTTATAAAGTGGGTTTTGGCAATTTTCTTATAAATTTGAAGAATTGCTTCTAAACTTCTAAGCCTTCTAACGTCCTAAAAAAATAAAATGACATTTCCAAAATGATGCCAACATAAAGTAGACATATGGGGAATGTTAAATAATAAATATTTTATGAGGTATCACTTTCTGTTTTAAAAGCAGAGAAATTGAAATTTAGAAAATTGCGAATTTTTCAAACTTTTGGGTAAATTTGGGATTTTTTCATAAATAAAGGTGAAATATTTTGACTCAAATTTATGACTATCATGAAGTACAATGTGTCACGAGAAAACAATCTCTGAATGACTTGGATAAATAAAGGCGTTCCAAAGTTATTACCACATAAAGTGAGATATGTCAGTTTTGCAAAATTTGGCCTGGTCAGGAAGGGGGCAAATGGCCCAGATGGGAAGTGGTTAACCATTACAGGTTGAACTTTTATAGAAACCAGGACTTGTCCTTTGGTCGCAGAGTACTATCAGCTGCAGTCCCTCCCTAAGCATATTTACTCTGTCAATCCTCCTGTGAGTGCCGTTGTGGAGGCGCCAGGGAAAAGAGATAATTACTCTTTACCGGTAATTGGTTTTTCCAATAGCCTCCTCAACGGCACTGGGATTTTCCCACCCTGTTATATATTTTCGTTGATTATTACTATAATGATGTAATTATCCTTAGTTATAATACATATTGTTTCTTGCATCATTTCCGTGTCCACTCATTGATTGATTGGGTAAGGGGGAGGAGGCCATTTAAATCTTCCGCTTCTACGTTGTTTCCTGTCCCGGGTGGCGGGGACACCCTCCTGTGAGTGCCGTTGTGGAGACTATTGGAAAAACCAATTACCTGTAAGAGTATTTCTCTTTCCTGCACTTACTGGATTAATATCAGGGAATTTGTATTTTTACAGTTGCAAAAATATTTCTTAAAAAATGTGACACTTCACTTTAACTCATTTGTGACCACTCATCCGCCTTATTTGACAGTCTCCGCCAAACGATCCTTAGGCTAGACTGCCACCTTTTTATGGCAGCCTAGTCTAAGCGCTGGGCGGAGGAGGCTCATGCAGCTCCATCTGCGCTACCGTACAAAAATGGCTGGGCCGCTTTAGAAATCAATTTTACCTTTTGTCACTCCCATTTCCTCATAGATTGTAAGCTCTTGTGCGTAGGGCCATCACTCCTAGCGTTTCAATTACATATTTGCCAGTAAACCTGTGATGTCTATTTTGATTTGCACGTGTACCCTCTGAATTGAAAAGCGCTGAGGAATATGGTGACTCTGTATAAAGATTATTATACATCAGTACAAAAAGAAAGAAGATCCGGACTAGTCAGTAATATGTCTGGTGCTGTATTTGCACTACTTTAGTCTTATTAGTTTAGGACTTTTGCATGAATAGTCAGTGCCAGGTATGGGACACACGATGTCGCTGTGGCTTGTGCGTTCAGCGCTTCAGCTCAGGGATTTCCTTCTGTAATCCTTTACTGCCCTGAGGTGACTTGAAAGCTTGGTGAAGAACATCATGTGGCCACTAGATGGGGCTAATGGAAAAGAAAGTTGTCATTCCTGATGCCCTTGACAAGTCGGCCTTGCCGTCAGCGCTTCTTATCCTTGTGCCTGTCTTTTTAGCACCTGCATGTTAAGGTGTGTATCTGGTTACTAGTGGAGTAATGGCTCTACGTTACCTAGTGGTGCACAAAGAGGAAAAATGTCTCAGATTAAAGTTTTTGGTGCATGCATTTTTTTATTTTATTTTGCAAAATTAAGTTTTACAAAAGTAATAAATGCAGAAGTGCATGCACTGAAAATGTTACCCTAAGCAGTGATCTCTGCTTAACACCCACAGCAGGGTAATGCTGCCCTTATGCATACAGACAGCTGTACATGTGTGGGCAGAGTTCAGTGCACCCAGGGTTGTAATGTATAAGGTAGCTGTAAAGGTGCGTGTAATGTCATGTAACTAAAAGGAATTGTGGGATATCGTGTTTTTTCCTCGATGAACCGATTCTCCAGAATTGCTTCATTGGGAATACAAGTATTCACTGCAACAGGCATGTCAAGAGAGCGGACTATTGTATAAAGGGGTTATCCTATGAGTAATGAAAACCTAGAACCAGCCCTGTACCTCCCATGGATCCAGAGCTCTCCCCATTCATGGCTCCAATTGTTCGGCTAGATTCATTTCAAGCTGGCATATTAGGGGACGTGTCCTTTCTACTGCAGCTGGTGGTTGAAGGCTAGAACTAGGCATCTATGTATGTCCACCTCGGTCAGCTGGACAGAGAATTTAGAAAAAGCAAACAGCAGGTGGCGCTATACAGAGATTTCGGTAAATAACTCTGTGGGGGAGATTTATCAAAACTGATGGAAAGGACAACTGGCTTAGTTGCCTATAGCAACCAGTCAGATTCCACCTTTCATTTTCCAAAGAATCTCGGGGGGAAAAATGAAAGTTGGAATTTGATTAGTTGCTATGGGTGTCTAAGCCGGTTTTCATTTAGACCAGTGTTGATAGATCAATTTTTTTTTTACTACATGCAATTACAAAAGTCTTCAGATCCAGGTGCTGGTTTGAAAAATGTAGAGTATTTATCATGGCACAACCGCTTTAACTGTTATAGAAGTAATACAGAATAATAGATCCTGGTGTAGAGCATTGTGCTACGAAGGGTGCAGGACAAGCTGAACGGAATATCCAACAACTACATTAACCCCCTTAACCCTTTGGCTACCAGAGGTTTTTTCGGTTTCATTTTTCTTCCTTATTTTCTATGAGCCATAACTTTTTATATTTCCAGTCACATAGCTGTATGAGGGCTTATTTTTTGCGGGACAAGTTGTACTTTCTAATGCCACCATTATGGCTTAACCACCTCAGCCCCCAGTGCTTAAACACCCTGAAAGACCAGGCCACTTTTTACACTTCTGACCTACACTACTTTCACCGTTTATTGCTCGGTCATGCAACTTACCACCCAAATGAATTTTACCTCCTTTTCTTCTCACTAATAGAGCTTTCATTTGGTGGTATTTCATTGCTGCTGACATTTTTACTTTTTTTGTTATTAATCGAAATTTAAACGATTTTTTTTGCAAAAAAATGACATTTTTCACTTTCAGTTGTAAAATTTTGCAAAAAAAAACGACATCCATATAGAAATTTTGCTCTAAATTTATAGTTCTACATGTCTTTGATAAAAAAAAAATGTTTGGGTAAAAAAAAAATGGTTTGGGTAAAAGTTATAGCGTTTACAAACTATGGTACAAAAATGTGAATTTCCGCTTTTTGAAGCAGCTCTGACTTTCTGAGCACCTGTCATGTTTCCTGAGGTTCTACAATGCCCAGACAGTACAAACACCCCACAAATGACCCCATTTCTGAAAGTACACACCCTAAGGTATTCGCTGATGGGCATAGTGAGTTCATAGAACTTTTTATTTTTTGTCACAAGTTAGCGGAAAATGATGATTTTTTTTTTTTTTTTTTTTTTTCCTTACAAAGTCTCATATTCCACTAACTTGTGACAAAAAATAAAAACTTCTATGAACTCACTATGCCCATCAGCGAATACCTTGGGGTCTCTTCTTTCCAAAATGGGGTCACTTGTGGGGTAGTTATACTGCCCTGGCATTCTAGGGGCCCAAATGTGTGGTAAGGAGTTTGAAATCAAATTCTGTAAAAAATGACCTGTGAAATCCGAAAGGTGCTCTTTGGAATATGGGCCCCTTTGCCCACCTAGGCTGCAAAAAAGTGTCACACATCTGGTATCTCCGTACTCAGGAGAAGGTGGGGAATGTGTTTTGGGGTGTCATTTTATATATACCCATGCTGGGTGAGAGAAATATCTTGGCAAAAGACAACTTTTCCCATTTTTTTATACAAAGTTGTCATTTGACCAAGATATTTATCTCACCCAGCATGGGTATATGTAAAAAGACACCCCAAAACACATTCCTCAACTTCTCCTGAGTACGGGGATACCAGATGTGTGACACTTTTTTGCAGCCTAGGTGGGCAAAGGGGCCCATATTCCAAAGAGCACCTTTCGGATTTCACTCCTCATTTTTTCCTGAATTTGATTTCAAACTCCTTACCACACATTTGGGCCCCTAGAATACCAGGGCAGTATAACTACCCCACAAGTGACCCCATTTTGGAAAGAAGACACCCCAAGGTATTCCGTGAGGGGCATGGCGAGTTCCTAGAATTTTTTATTTTTTGTCACAAGTTAGTGGAAAATGCTTATTTTTTTTTTTTATTTTTTTTTCATACAAAGTCTCATATTCCACAAACTTGTGACAAAAAATAAAAACTTCCATGAACTCACTATGCCCATCAGCGAATACCTTGGGGTCTCTTCTTTCCAAAATGGGGTCACTTGTGGGGTAGTTATACTGCCCTGGCATTCTAGGGGCCCAAATGTGTGGTAAGTAGGTAAATGACCTGTGAAATCCGAAAGGTGCTCTTTGGAATGTGGGCCCCTTTGCCCACCTAGGCTGCAAAAAAGTGTCACACATCTGGTATCTCTGTATTCAGGAGAAGTTGAGGAATGTGTTTTGGGGTGTCTTTTTACATATACCCATGCTGGGTGAGATAAATATCTTGGTCAAATGCCAACTTTGTATAAAAAAATGGGAAAAGTTGTCTTTTGCCAAGATATTTCTCTCACCCAGCATGGGTATATGTAAAATGACACCCCAAAACACATTCCCCAACTTCTCCCGATTACGGAGATACCAGATGTGTGACACTTTTTTGCAGCCGAGGTGGGCAAAGGGGCCCATATTCAAAAGAGCACCTTTCGGATTTCACAGGTCATTTTTTACAGAATTTGATTTCAAACTCCTTACCACACATTTGGGCCCCTAGAATGCCAGGGCAGTATAACTACCCCACAAGTGACCCCATTTTGGAAAGAAGAGACCCCAAGGTATTCGCTGATGGGCAAAGTGAGTTCATGGAAGTTTTTATTTTTTGTCACAAGTTAGTGGAATATGAGACTTTGTATGAAAAAAAAAAAAAAAAAAAAAAATAAGCATTTTCCACTAACTTGTGACAAAAAATAAAAAATTCTAGGAACTCGCCATGCCCCTCACGGAATACCTTGGGGTGTCTTCTTTCCAAAATGGGGTCACTTGTGGGGTAGTTATACTGCCCTGGCATTTTCCAGGGGCCCTAATGTGTGGTAAGTAGGTAAATGACCTGTGAAATCCTAAAGGTGCTCTTTGGAATATGGGCCCCTTTGCCCACCTAGGCTGCAAAAAAGTGTCACACGTGGTATCGCCGTATTCAGGAGAAGTTGGGGAATGTGTTTTGGGGTGTCATTTTACATATACCCATGCTGGGTGAGAGAAATATCTTGGCAAAAGACAACTTTTCCCATTTTTTTATACAAAGTTGGCATTTGACCAAGATATTTCTCTCACCCAGCATGGGTATATGTAAAATGACACCCCAAAACACATTCCCCAACTTCTCCTGAGTACGGCGATACCAGATGTGTGACACTTTTTTGCAGCCTAGATGCGCAAAGGTGCCCAAATTCCTTTTAGGAGGGCATTTTTAGACATTTGGATACCAGACTTCTTCTCACGCTTTGGGGCCCCTAGAATGCCAGGGCAGTATAAATACCCCACATGTGACCCCATTTTGGAAAGAAGACACCCCAAGGTATTCAATGAGGGGCATGGCGAGTTCATAGAAATTTTTTTTTTTGGCACAAGTTAGCGGAAATTGATATTTTTAATTTTTTTCTCACAAAGTCTCCCGTTCCGCTAACTTGGGAAAACAATTTCAATCTTTCATGGACTCAATATGCCCCTCACGGAATACCTGGGGGTGTCTTCTTTCCGAAATGGGGTCACATGTGGGGTATTTATACTGCCCTGGCATTCTAGGGGCCCTAAAGCGTGAGAAGAAGTCTGGAATATAAATGTCTAAAAAATTTTACGCATTTGGATTCCGTGAGGGGTATGGTGAGTTCATGTGAGATTTTATTTTTTGACACAAGTTAGTGGAATATGAGACTTTGTAAGAAAAAAAAAAAAAAATTCTGCTAACTTGGGCCAAAAAAATATCTGAATGGAGCCTTACAGGGGGGTGATCAATGACAGGGGGGTGATCAATGACAGGGGGGTGATCAATGACAGGGGGGTGATCAATGACAGGGGGGTGATCAGGGAGTCTATATGGGGTGATAACCACAGTCATTGATCACGCCCGTGTAAGGCTTCATTCAGACGTCCGGATGCGTTTTGCGGATCCGATCAGTCTATCAGTGCATCCGTAAAAATCATGCGGACATCTGAATGGAGCTTTACAGGGGGGTAATCAATGACAGGGGGGTGATCAATGACAGGGGGGTGATCAGGGAGTCTATATGGGGTGATCACCACAGTCATTGATCATGCCCCTGTAAGGCTTCATTCAGACGTCCGGATGCGTTTTGCGGATCCGATCCATCTATCAGTGCATCCGTAAAAATCATGCGGACATCTGAATGGAGCTTTACAGGGGGGTAATCAATGACAGGGGGGTGATCAATGACAGGGGGGTGATCAGGGAGTCTATATGGGGTGATCACCACAGTCATTGATCATGCCCCTGTAAGGCTTCATTCAGACGTCCGGATGCGTTTTGCGGATCCGATCCATCTATCAGTGCATCCGTAAAAATCATGCGGACATCTGAATGGAGCTTTACAGGGGGGTAATCAATGACAGGGGGGTGATCACCACAGTCATTGATCATGCCCCTGTAAGGCTTCATTCAGACGACCGGATGCGTTTTGCGGATCCGATCCATGTATCAGTGCATCCGTAAAAATCATGCGGACATCTGAATGGAGCTTTACAGGGGGGTAATCAATGACAGGGGGGTAATCAATGACAGGGGGGTGATCAGGGAGTCTATATGGGGTGATCACCACAGTCATTGATCATGCCCCTGTAAGGCTTCATTCAGACGTCCGGATGCGTTTTGCGGATCCGATCCATCTATCAGTGGATCCGTAAAAATCATGCGGACGTCTGAATGGAGCTTTACAGGGGGTTGATCAATGACAGGGGGGTAATCAATGACAGGGGGGTGATCAGGGAGTCTATATGGGGTGATCAGGGGTGATTAGGGGTGATCAGGGGCTAATAAGGGGTTAATAAGTGATGGGGGGGGGGGTGTAGTGTAGTGTAGTGGTGCTTGGTGCTACTTTACTGAGCTACCTGTGTCCTCTGGTGGTCGATCCAAACAAAGGGGACCACCAGAGGACCAGGTAGCAGGTATATTAGACGCTGTTATCAAAACAGCGTCTAATATACCTGTTAGGGGTTAAAAAAAACACATCTCCAGCCTGCCAGCGAACGATCGCCGCTGGCAGGCTGGAGATCAACTCTCTTACCTTCCGTTCCTGTGAGCGCGCGCGCCTGTGTGCGCGCGTTCACAGGAAATCTCGCGTCTCGCGAGATGACGCGTATATGCGTGACTGTGCGCAGCGCTGCCACCTCCGGAACGCGATCCTGCGTTAGGCGGTCCGGAGGTGGTTAAAATGTAGTGGGAAAGAAATTCCAAATGGGGTGGAATTGGGGGGGGAAAAAAAGCAATCCTTTCAGTTTTACGGGTTTTGTTCCCACAGCGTTTTGTTTATGGCAAAACTGACCCATGCCCTTCATTCTCTGGGTCAGTACGATTACAACGATACCCCATATGTATATTTTTTTTATTTTTTTTTTACATTTTTCCATATTCTGACCCCCCCCCCCCCCCCCCAACTTTTTTTTATGCTTATGTCTACTGAGCTGTTTAGGGGCTCATTTTTTGAGGGACAATTCATAGTTTTTATTAATACCATTTTGGAGTGTGCATGACTTTTGGATCACATCTTATTTCATAATTTTTTTTTATTGGGTAAGAAGCAATAAAAAAAAATGCAAATCAGCCATTTTGACCCTTTTTTTTTTTTTCTGTTACGCCATTCGCCGTATTAGTGTTTTTTTAATTTATTTTATTTTTTTGTTTTTTATTTTATTATGGGCGTTTTTCTGCCGCGGTGATACCCAGGATGTTTATTGTTAGGTATTTTTTTTATTATACGGAAAGGGGGGTGATTTAAAACTTTTTTTAATATTTAAACTTTTTTTAAATTTGGCATTTTAAGGCTCATAAAAGACCTTTTTATAAATGATCTTTTTTTAATTTTTCATTTTGACCTATAAGGGATTTAAAAAAGAGAATTTCTTTGCATTTTGCTAATTTCTTATGTTGGCCTGCCATCTTGTGGCCAAAATAAGAATTGCAGCATTAGGCCTCATGCACACGAACGTTCTGTTTTTTTTGCGGTTCGCAAAACACAGAAGCCGCCCATGTGCCTTCCGTAATTTGCAGAACAGGCGGCCCATTGTAGAAATGCCTATTGTCCGCAAAACTGACAATAGGACATGTTATATTTTTTGCGGGGCCACGGAACGGAGCAACGTATGCACCCAAGCTGCAAAAACTGCGACTCAGTTGCGGACCAGAACAACTGTCGTGTGCATGAGGCCTTAATGCTCTGAATTTCTTCATAGAGACTCTGCGCATGTACTGAAGTCCCGATTGGCCGCACGGGGCTTCAGTACTAAGCCCGGAAGCATGAGCTTCTGGGTTTTTGCGCATTCATCTCACTTGATCACAGCATTTAATTACCGCAATTGGCATTATTGCCGGTTGTGGTAATTAGCTGCAGGTCTCTGATGTTTGAAACGGCAGAGACTTTCTGGCCATGACGCCCGCTGCACGCGAGAGTGGGCATCATGCTTGCACAGCGCTACCAGCACCGTACATGTACGGCCCTGGTAGCGAAAGGGTTGAAGGGGTTTTCCGGTTCACATCCACATCCTTTAAAACTATCATGGGAGGAGCTATAAACTAGCTGGGTGTTGGGGGCAGTGATAGGGGAGTATCTATGTAACTAGCTAGTGGGAGGAGCTATAAACTAGCTGGGTGTTAGGGGCAGTGATAGGGGAGTATCTATGTAACTAGCTAGTGGGAGGAGCTATAAACTAGCTGGGTGTTAGGGGCAGTGATAGGGGAGTATCTATGTAACTAGCTAGTGGGAGGAGCTATAAACTAGCTGGGTGTTAGGGGCAGTGGCAGAGAAAGGAGAAGCGTATCGGGAGTTTGGCTGGATACAGCAATAGGAAGTGTTACATAAAGGATTTAAAGAAACTAGAGTGATTGGTTTATGTAAATAAACTGGTCAGGAGAAAGCGTGGGAAGATGTACATGAGGTAAATAACTACAGTAACCCATTTGTTAAAACCATAGAAATCCCAGAAAATCCCTTTAAAGGGGTTCTTTACCCTTTTCTTACTGGTGGTCTTTCTTCTGGATAGGTAATCAGCATCTGATCAGTAGGGGTCAAACAGCCAGGACCCCTGCTGATCAGCTGTCAGAGAAGGCAGTAGCGCTGCGGCCTTCTCTCTACTTCCTGCAGGCGAACGACGTCACTAATTTGTCATATGGCCTAGTAACCGCTCAGCCCCATTCACTTCAATACACCCAGGCCAAGTGACATTCATGATATCACTGACCTGCGGGAAGCTGCAAGAAGGCCATGGCGCTATTACGAGCGCTGCTGCTTTCTCTGACAGCTCATCGTCGGGGTCCTGGGTGTCCGATCCCTGTCATTCAGATGCTGACCTATCCAAAGGATAGATCGTCAGTAAAAAAAAAAAAAAGGGTAAAGAACCCTTTTAAGGATACAGAAATTTCTTTTCATCCCTGTCTTCTAAGGCTACTTTCACACTAGCGTTCGGGGCTCCGCTTGTGAGTTCCGTTTGAAGGCTCTCACAAGCGGCCCCGAACGGATCCGTCCAGTCCTAATGCATTCTCAGTGGAGGCGGATCCGCTTAGAATGCATCAGTTTGGCACCGTTTGTCCTCCGCTCAGCAGGCGTACACCTGAACGCTGCTTGCATCGTTTGGGTGTCCGCCTGGCCGTGCGGAGGCAAACGGATCCGTCCAGACTTACAATGTAAGTCAATGGGGACGGATCCGTTTGAAGTTGACACAATATAGCTATTTTCAAACGGATCCGTCCCCCATTGACTTTCAATGTAAAGTCAGAACGGATCCGTTTGGATTATCATGAACAAAAAAAAAAAAATATATTTTTTTTTTTTTTGTTCATGGTAATGCAAACGGATCCGTTCTGAACGGATCTAAGCGTTTGCATTATAGGTGCGGATCCGTCTGTGCAGATACCAGACGGATCCGCACCTAACGCAGGTGTGAAAGTAGCCTTAGCCTTACATTTATTTTTATTTTTTGAGGCGGAACTTAAAAAAAAAAAAAAAGCAAGCTTTGCAACTTTTTGGCCTTTTTCACATTGGCGTCCCAGATTTGCTCCGGATGCATCGCGTGTGCATTCGGGAAACCTGTGCAAGTGCGCACGCAATTTCAGTTAGTTTTGACTGCAGTTGCGTTCAGTTTTTCTTGCGGGTGCAATGCATTTTGCACGCACGTGATAAAAAAACTGAATGTGGTACCCAGACCCAAACCTGGGTTAGGGGTTCTGTAGATTTTTAGTTCCCAATACAGAATGCTTACTAAAATGTGCCTTGAGGGGTTAAAAAAAAAAAAATTAACTCTCCTCATCCTCTTGTTCGCGAAGCCGGCATAGTCTTCTTTCTTTTTTCAGGACCTGCAAAGGGACCTTTAACGTAATCGCGCTCACCACGTGGTGAGCACGGTGACGTCAGCGCAGGTCTTGCTGAATGAACGCATCAGTTCAGATAATACAACCGCATGCATCTGTTCAGAACGGATCCGTTTGTATTATCTTTAACATAGCCAAAACAGATCCGTCTTGAACACCATTGAAAGTCAATAGAGGGCGTTCTATTGTCAGTGAAAACTGATACATCCCCATTGACTTACATTGTGTCTCAGGATGGATCCGTTTGGCTCAGTTTTGTCAGACGGACACAAACGCTGAAAGCAGTGTTTTGGTGTCCGCCTCCAAAGCGGAATGGAGACGGAACGGAGCCAAACTGATGCCTTCAGAGCGGATCCTTATCCATTCTGAATGCTACTGCAATACCCCTGTATTTCAATGTATTATGCCTCTGTCATGATGACAGGCATGTTATTAGTCCTCCAACCTGTGGCTCACTTCTGGGAGACTACCATTCCCAGAATTTTGAGACTTGTAATTTCATAGCAACTAGTGAGCCACATGTTGGCAATCCTTAGAACAAAGGTTTGGGCCCACAGAAATCCAACATGCTTGATTCCGGTTTTCCCTGATGGCAGCCACAGGTGGACATTGATGATGCCACATAGAGCTTAGATTGTAAGTAGGATTTATCTAATGTGTGTGTGGTCCACGTGAGTATCACTTTTAGAGCTGCCAAATGTACAACTATAGCCCTCTTGGTCCAGTCTTTTAAAGAGGACCTGTAACCTTTCTGTACATCTGTTTTTAGCAACTACTTTGATCCCCTTTGTAATGACCATTCTGGAATGTCTATTTTTGACTCTGCCATTGCTTTGTTACTCCTAGAAGTTCTGAATGAATTACTAGCAGTTTGCAATGAAGGTCCAGTAGGGCGTTATCAGTTGGGAGCGTGTGCCTGCACAGTATGACACGGCAGCACTAATTGGACAGTGTCACACTGTGAAGAGACACGCCCTCAACTGGTAACGCCCATCTGGACCTTCATTGCAAACTGCTAGTAATTTATTCATAACTTCTAGCAGAAATAATAAACAATTAGCACAACATAGTCATAAGAATACAGTAGATGTCCCAGAATTATTATTTGGGGAATGCAAGTAGTGGCTGAAAGACACGTCAGGAGAGGTTACAGGTCTGTAAGCTCCATCTCTTTTGATATTTCCATATTACATATTGGATATTATGTAGGGGTTGCCGGTGACTCGTCAGTTAGATATCTACGTGATAAGTCATGCAGTTTACAAACACACATGGAGCGGAAGGTCTGAAATTTCACAAGCGTTCAGCATAAGCCTCCTGGGAATGTGAAGCCTTCTGGACTTTGGCCATAACAGAAGTCTACTATTCCCATGTACTCTGTGTACAGACCACCACTCCTGCCAAATACATCTCCACTAACATAACCTGCATCCATATCCAATATCTGTGGAACATCTGAGCTGGAAATGACACTTTAATATTGTAATTGGGGCACATCAAAGATCACATTTACGAACTGCTGTACCGGAGAGATGGGTTATACCATACAATTGTTATAAAGGTTTGTATGTCCTGTTCCACAATAGAACATCACTTCTTACTTTATGTATTATAAATGCATTTGTGTCTAAGGCTACTTTCACATTAGCGGTTTCAGTTCCGCTGTTGAGATCCGTCATAGGGTCTCAATAGCGGATGAAAACGCTTTAGGCTACTTTCACACTTGCGTTCAGAGCGGATCCGTCTGGTGTCTGCACAGACGGATCTGCTCCTATAATGCAGATGTTTGGATCCATTCAGAACGGATCCGTCTGCATTATAGTTTAGAAAAAATTCTAAGTGTGAAAGTTAGTCAGACGGATCCGTCCAGACTTTACATTGAAAGTCAATAAGGGACGGATCCGTTTGAAAATTGAGCCATACTGTGTCAACTTCAAACGGATCCGTCCCAATTGACTTACATTGTAAGTCTGGACGGATCCGTTTGCCTCCGCACGGCCAGGCGGACACCCGAACGCTGCAAGCAGCGTTCAGGTGTCCGCTTGCTGAGCGGAGCGGAGGCTGAACGCTGCCAGACTGATGCATTCTGAGCGGATCTGCCTCCACTCAGAATGCATTAAGGCAGTACGGATGCGTTCGGGGCCTTCAAACGGAGCTCGCAAGTGGAGCCCTGAACGTTAGTGTGAAAGTAGCCTTAGTTTTGTCCCCATTCATTGTCAATGGGGACAAAACTAAACTAAATGCACCAAAATGCATTCCGTTCCGTTTGGTTGCGCTCCATCATGGACAGAATAATTCTGCAAGCAGCGTTTTTCTGTCCACGATGTGGTACGGAGCAAGACGGATCCGTCCTGACCTACAATGTAAGTCAATGGGGATGGATCAGTTTTCTGACACTATAGAAAACAGATCCGTCCCTCATTGACTTTCAATGGTGTTTATGACAAATCCGTCATGGCTATAGAAGACATAATACAACCAGATCTGTTCATGACGGATGCATGCGGTTGTATTACTGTAACGGAAGTGTTTTTTGCAGATCCATGACGGATCTGCAAAAAACGCTAGTGTGAAAGTAGCCTAAAAATGTTGCATGTAATAAATATGATGTAATAAACTCAGATGCAAGACGTGCAGTATAAGTTGTCACTTTTATTCATGCTTTATACCTTTATCCAGTCTAAAATTATTAGATTTTTATAATTTACTATATTTTCACATCAACACCATCACAAACCTCAAAAACCAAGGCTGTATTACTTGTTGTAGGATGATGGGCCTGGGATTGTAGAGTGGGACATAAAGGTCATCCTAGGCTTCTTAGGGAAACTATCTCACTGGAGTAGGTAATGGGAGCAAGGTGTGATGGTATAAGAAAACCAGAAACTCCTCCAGCATGGCACAGAGTGCTCAAATCTGAGGAATATGTGACTTCGGCTTGGACAACATGGTGAATTGTAGCTGTGAGACGGGTGCAGCAGTGCAAGATTAAGGATAGTGAATTTGGGTGTGATCCACAAGTAACTGAACATGACCATCTGCAGAAGTCCAAACCTGTTGGATATCTGTGTGATCATTGACTGTCATTAAAGGGGTTGTGTCACTTCAGCAAGTGCCATGTATCATGTAAAGAAAGTTAATACAAGGCACTTACTAATGTATTGTTATCCATATTGCTTCCTTTGCTGGCTGGATTCATTTTTCTTTCGCATTATACACTGCTTGTTTCCATGGTTACGACCACCATGCAAGTCATCAGCGACTCAACTATAGGAAAAAGTGCTGGCCTCTCTTGTGATTGTGCGCATGAGAGCTCACATGGGCTGTTGCTTTTTTCAGCAGTGTGCAAGCACGACCACCGCTGATGGATTTGCAGAGTGGTCGTAACCATGGAAAAGAGCGGTGTATAATGTGATGGAAGAAGGAAGCAATATGGATAATCACAATACATTAGTAAGTGCCTTGTATTAACTTTCTCTACATGATAAATGCTATTTGGTGAAGTGACACAACCATTTTAAGTGCACTGGCAACACAACATTTTCAGTCTCAAATGAATTATGCTATGATTAATGTAAAAAATGAAAAATCAAATGTCATATAGTACAGAGATGCTCAACCTGCGGCCCTCCAGTGGTTGCAAAACTACAACTCCCAGCATGCTCTAATAGCTGTAGGCTGTCCAGGCATGCTGGGATTTGTTGTTTTGCAACAGCTGGAGGGCCGCAGGTTGGGAATCCCTGATATAGTACATAATGCCTTTCTAACAAAGTGGAACCAGCCCTGTACCTCACATACTTTTTATTGCAACTGTATGTGAATCCTTTGGAATGATATGGATTTCTGCACAAATTGGTCATAAAATGTTCTCTGCTCTTTATCTAAGTCACAACAATAGTCTGCTTAAACTAATAACGCACAAAGAATTAAATGTTACCATGTTTATATTGAACACACCATGTAAACATTTACAGTGCAGGTGAAAAAAACCTTTAGAGGCTGAGTGCCCAAACTGCAACCCAAAACGCACTTTTTTATCGCAAAGTGCCAACACAGCAATTTAACCTGAATACCAATATAGTTTATCTTCGATATCATTTAGCTATAATATCCTGCCTACATTCAATGCACTGCCTGTGCTGTTCATAGTGCCTCTTGGGCTGAAGAATAGCAGGAAAACTCTAAGGCATATTGGTACACCATAAACTTTTTCCAGGGTGCTGGTGCCCACAGAGAGGGCTCTGAGTGCCGCCTCTGGCACCCGTGCCATAGGTTCGCTACCACTGCCCTAGACTAATGACATCTCCCAGAGCTAATTGGAGTGAGGTGTCAGCCAACTCGAGTCCAATCCATGAGCTGAGATTAAAGGTGTTGGTTACAGCTGCCCTGCACTATAAAAAACACACACCAGTTCTGGGTTTGCTTTTCACAAGAAGCATTGCCTGATGTGAATGATGCTCACACAAAAGAGCTCTCAGAAGACCTACGATTAAGAATTGTTGACCTTCATAAAGCTGGAAAGGGTTATAAAAGTTTCTCCAAAAGCCTTGCTGTTCATCAGTCCATGGTAAGACAAATTGTCTATAAATGGAGAAAGTTCAGCACTGCTGCTACTCTCCCTAAAAGTGGCCGTCCTGTAAAGATGACTGCAAGAGCACAGCGCAGACTGCTCAATGAGGTGAAGAAGAATCCTAGAGTGTCAGCTAAAGACTTACAAATGTCTCTGGCATATGCTAACATCCCTGTTAGTGAATCTACGATACATAAAACACTAAACAAGAATGAATTTCATGGGAGGATACCACAGAGGAAGCCACTGCTGTCCAAAAAAACATTGCTGCACGTTTACAGTTTGCACAAGAGCACCTGGATGTTCCACAGCAGTACTGGCAAAATATTCTGTCGACAGATGAAACCAAAGTTGAGTTGTTTGGAAGAAACGCACAACACTATGTGTGGAGAAAGAGGCACAGCACACCAACATCAAAACCTCATCCCAACTGTGAAGTATGGTGGTGGGGGCATCATGGTTTGGGGCTGCTTTGCTGCGTCAGGGCCTGGACGGATTGCTATCATCGAAGGAAAAATGAATTCCCAAGTTTATGAAGACATTTTGCAGGAAAACTTAAGGCCATCTGTCCACCAGCTGAAGCTCAACAGAAGTTGGGTGTTGCAACAGGACAAGGACCCAAAGCATAGAAGTAAATCAACAACAGAATGGCTTAAACAGAAGAAAATACGCCTTCTGGACTGGCCCAGTCGGAGTCCTGACCTCAACCCGATTGAGATGCTGTGGCATGACCTCAAGAAAGCGATTCACACCAGACATCCTAAGAATATTGCTGAACTGAAACAGTTCTGTAAAGAGGAATGGTCAAGAATTACTCCTGACCGTTGTGCATGTCTGATCTGCAACTACAGGAAATGTTTGGTTGAAGTTATTGCTGCCAAAGGAGGTTCAACCATTTATTAAATCCAAGGGTTCACATTTTCCACCTGCACTGTGAATGTTTACATGGTGTGTTCAATAAAAACAGCGGCGCAGGCTTGTAACGTCAGTGAGTTTCGGCCGCCCGCCCTGCTCTGCCTGCTTCAGGACATTTAGTAAGTAGTACAGATGGGGCTGGGGATCGGAACTTCAATGAAAGCGATTTTATAAAATGTTTAGGCAATAAAGCAGTGAGTGAGCGGTGGGGCCGGAGTACAGTGACCGCACCGGCCCCGCCGCATTTGCATGACACCGGCCCCTCCCACAGGTTATTAGGGCATCTGTGGATGCCACTATTATGGGGTGGGGGATATGTGGATGGCACTGTTATGGGGTGGGGGATCTGTGGGTGACGCATATATAGCAGTGCCATCCACAGATCCACCCCCCATAACTGCCATCCACAGATCCACCCCCCATAACTGCCATCCACAGATCCACCCCCCATAACAGTGCCATCCACAGCTCACCCCCCCCCCCCCCCCCGTAACAGTGCCATCCACAGATCACCCCCCGTAACAGTGCCATCCACAGATCACCCCCCCGTAACAGTGCCATCCACAGCTCACCCCCCCCCCCTAACAGTGCCATCCACAGATCCCCCCCCCCCCCATAACAGTGCCATCCACAGATCCCCCGCCCCCCATAACGGTGCCGTCCACAGATCCCCCCCCCCCCATAACGTGCCATCCACAGATCCCCCCCCCCCCATAAACGGTGCCATCCACAGATCCCCCCCCCCGCCATAACTGTGCCATCCACAGATCCCCCCCCCCCCCCCATAACGGTGCCATCCACAGATCCCCCCCCCCCCCATAACGGTGCCATCAACAGATCCCCCCCCCCCCCTCATAACGGTGCCATCCACAGATTCCCCCCCCCATAACGGTGCCATCCACAGATCCCCCCCCCCCCCCCATAAACGGTGCCATCCACAGATCCCCCCCCCCCCCCCCCATAACGGTGCCATCAACAGATCCCCCCCCCCCCCTCATAACGGTGCCATCCACAGATTCCCCCCCCCATAACGGTGCCATCCACAGATCTCCCCCCCTTCCCCCCATAACAGTGCCATCCACAGATCCCCCCCCTTCCCCCATAACAGTGCCATCCACAGATTTCCCCCCCCCCCCCCCCCTTCCCCCATAACAGTGCCATCCACAGATCCGGAGAGATCCCTTTTCATTGCTTAATTATTTTCCTAGATTTATTTCAGGCTGGCATCTCAGGGGTGTGTTCCTTCTCAGGGGGAGAGTCCTTTTAACGCAGCTCTCTCCCTATCACAGCTCGGGGGGCATGTCCTTTCTGCTGTAGCTCTTTCCCTGTAACGGTCATGGCTTCTAACAGAAAATATGGCTGGTGACAGTTAAAGAGTTAGGGCTCATGCACACGACCGTATGCTCTCTGAGACATACGGTCCGTGAGCGGACAATTGTGTCCCGGAGCGGCATACATCGTGCGCACGGGAGCGCACAGCATCATGGGTTACTATCCGTGGGACTATGATATTATGAGTGCCGGACAATAGCCCCGCGGGCGACCTGATGCGCACAGCATCATAGTAGCCTATGATGCTGTGCGCACGATGTATGCCACTCCGGGACATATGGCCCTTAAACTGAACATGTGTGACCACCTCAGTGATGTAGATTAAGAAATTAGGATAAAAACTAACAGCAGGTGGCGCTATACAGATACATTTTAGTAGCTCAGTTGCTGTACTAAATGTCAAATTCAATGTAATTGCAAAAATATTCAGAAAAATGGTTTGAAAAATGTAGAATATTTTTCATGGTAAAACCCCTGTAATGTCAAGCACCCACATGTCGCCATGTAGCCCTAGCCTTATACAGTAGTAAGAAATTGAGTAGGATTTTAGAGTTGCTGCTGTAAACTGAGTATTGGTCTTGGAGACCAAAGCAACAGCCTGGATTGGTGGTATATGTACAAATGTCTTTTCTGGCCTGTAAATCCGGCTGCTCCTTGACCTTTTGTAAAGACCTTATTAGACCAGTTTCTGTGTAAGTTGTAGATGGTTCCCATGTAGCTGAAGGACGACAGATTCACCTTTGATCAATCTGTCAGCATGAACCTCCCAACCCCGCCACTGGAATATGCTGGTGTATCGCACAGTAGGCGGTAGTGGAATGCAGAGACAAATGTGCATTTTGCTCATAAGCTGTACAGTAACCATCATGTCTGAATAGCCCTTTAACAAATTAATATAGCTAATTTTTTTTTTTTTAAGCTGGCCATACACTTAAAGGGGTATTCCCACAGAATATGCTATAAATGTCTAATAGATGCAGGTCCCCCCTCTGCAGCCTGCACCGATCTGAATGAGGGGGTGAATGGAGAGGTGGGGAGCTGTCTCCATTCACTTCTATGGAAGTCATGGACACTGCTGAGCTGTGACTCCCATAGAAGTGAACACAGAGCCATCTCTGCATTTACTCTGCACGTGGATGTATCAGCCAACAGGAACCTCACCAGTTGGGATGGGGATCAGGGAGCCACATTCTGGAGATGCAGGTCCTCAATTTATTAAGACATGTACAGTATATCCTGCCAATATGCTGTAAATGTCCATATACAAAAAAAGTTTATTAAATTAAGGGGGTTGTCTTACTTCAGCAAGTGGCATTTATCATGTAGAGAAAGTTAATGCAAGGTACTTACTAATGTATTGTGATTGTCCATATTGCTTCCTTTGCTGGCTTGATTAATTTTTCCATCACCTTGGTTATACATGGTTACGACCACCTTGTAATCCAGCAGCGGTGCCCGTGCTTGCATACTATAGGAAAAAGTGCCGGCCTCTCTGGTGGTCAGGACCGTGGGAGGTCACATAGGCTGGTGCTGGTTTTTCTATACTATGCAAGCACGACCACTGCTGCTAGATTGCAGGGTGGCCGTAACCCCTGGATATGAGCAGTGTATAATGTGATGGAAAAATTAACCTAGTGAGTGAAGGAAGCAATATGGATAATAACAATACATTAGTAAGTGCCTTTCGCTACATAATTTGGGGGGGGGGGGGTTACTATCTCTCCTTAGAGAGCAGGAGGAGACTTATAGGCCATACATGCTCCTCTGCAATTCTGGGAGGAAAAGGATGCAAGTGAGCTCTCAACAAGCTCTGCCTCCAATGCCACCAGATGTAAGGCGGCTATCCCATAAGTCAATGTTTGACCCTTTAAGTAGGCCTTGAGACATGACTCTGATATAGGTCTATTTAAAGGGTAAAACATTGACTCATATAATAGCCGCCTTACATCTGGTGGCATCAGAGGCGGAGCTTGTTGAGAGCTCATTTGCATCCCTTTCTCTACATAATAAAAGCTATTTACTGAAGTGACACATCCCCTTTTAAATGCTTCGAAAAAGTGTTATAATTTACAAAATGTGGTGCTAATGATCTGCATCATATTTATGGTATAATTTTCAGAGTTTTTTTTTTTTTTTGCTCTGCAAATTATTATACAATAGATTTGAAAATAAGATGCATCAAAGGGGCGTGGTGCCCATACCTTGGCAGAACTTCTTGCTGTATTGATCTCAGTAATGTAGCTGATGACAAAGTATTTCTTCATCAGTCTCACATCCTGAAAGCATGGACTGCAATGTACTATAAAAGGATTAATAGACAAGAAGTCTGGTGCATGGAGGAAAAGTTAATAATCTTAAAAATACTTACATTGGACAATTAAATAATCCCAGGCACCATATCCACTGTGGAGGAGATTGCTGCATGTAAATGCAGTGGTCTCCTCCACTGACAAGCAGGTGTTTGCTGAGAAGGAACGTTTCCTTCCTGACAATTGCCTGCTGAATTGTCCCTTTTACACCGGACCTATATACATTAGATCGCTGTCCAACAAATGTTAAACCAACAGCTCTTCCTCCGACTTCCCCAATACATCAACGTGTGTGTTCAGTGGGGGGGAAGAGGGTAAGCAGCTATCCAACATCTGACACCAGCTTATCTCCTCTGAAAACAAAATGATTGGGCGTGTTGAAATTCAACTGCATGATTCTTCTTTTCCTGACACGTCTTGTCGGGGGAGAGTTGGGAGACCTTCATACGCTTTAGATGTTTAGCCCAGTTTTAGCCCCCAAATTTTTTAATAGACCTAATCATGTTGGGTAGAGATGAGCGAATCAATTCTAACAAACACGTTTGTCTCTTTAGCAAGACTTCTTCACCTATGGGTGCTGTGCCCAGAGGTGGAGAAGCGCCCACCTGCCGCCCCCAGAGGTGGAGAAGGCTGGCTAATGAGACAAATCGATTTGCTCATCTCTAGTCTTGAGTTTTTTGAGGACTATAAATGAAGCCTAGGGCCATGCAAGGCCTTGGTTCAATATCTGCTGTACCATCCATCTAGGCTCTACACTGGAGTTCTGTCTCATGAGCCCAGGAATGTAGTTATCTGTATTTATTATAGCTCCTCTCTGATAATAATTAGGCCACTAATTTACGGAGCTCCATCCCCTCCCGATTGCTGTACTTTCTGCTGACTATTCACCTTGGTTGAAGCATTAATTCCTCATAGTTTTACTCCAAGAGCATGTTCTCTAGGCATGTGTGCCCTGCTAGTTATAAACCGGAATTACCTGTTCGGGTGTAGCAGAAGAGATCTGAATAGAAACTAGAGACAATCCAGTGGGACAGGGCTCCAAGCAGCGTTACTTATGTCTAATACACAATCCTTCATCAGGTTATGGAGATGCAGCCTAAAAACATCCAGTAAAGCTTTGTCCACATCTGCGTATGGGCATTCTGGCAGGAGCAGAATTGTTATATCCAGCATGGCCAGATCCCTAGTCACTATAATGGGATCTGTTGGGTTGCCTGCATGAATGCCAGGAAAAATACCATAACCTAAAGGGAAAACAGAAACCAATCACACACAGCAAACTTGAATTACTTTTAATTACAAAATTGAGTTACATTAATGGAATTGAAGTTTGCTGTGCTTTTTTCCTTGCTGGAAGGAACTGCAGCAGAAACGCAGATATGTTGCAGAATATGCATACTTTTTTTTTTTTTTTTATTATTCTTTTTTTATTCTTTTTTTTGTTTGCGACATCCAAAACGCAGCACTGTCCCCTAAGGCTCCCAGCCCACGTTGCAGATTACGTCCAGTGTTTCTGCGAGGATTCTCATGTTGAAAAACCACAGCGTAATCTAGTACCAGCAAAGTGTATGAAGTTTCACAAATCTCATGTACATTTTGCATTTTCTTTTCATGTGGAAAAGGCTTTGACGTGTGGGTTTAGAAATGTTTAGAAACGTGTGGGTTTTGTGCAGATTTAACTTTTTTCAATGCATAGGCAAGGTCTGCAGCAAAACCGCAAGGAACACATGAAATCCAAGCGAAAATTTGTGTGAAATTTCTGCAAGACAGCCGGCACCCGTGTGCAGGTAGCCTAAGGGTGCCTTCACAAGCAGTAGATTTTGGTGCAGAAATCCGTTCCATTCATCTGAATGGTATTGTTTGCAGAAATCCATGTGCTTCCTGCCCAAACACCTTTCAGGTGGATGAACGGTAAATTGATTTTCAGATACAGAAAAATTTCTGCACCAAAATCTGCTGCGTTTTTGAAGGCACCGTAACATTCAACTGGTGAATCAAAGGCAGAACAGAGTTTATTATACTAGCCTTAAAAAAGAAAAAGGCCCTTTTTTGACCGGCCGTCAAAATATTTAGTCGGGCAGGTCTGGGGTGTGCGAGGGCTGGGACTCTGGTCCTGGCAAATTTACTAACATTTACACCTGCATAAGGGTTGGCGAAAAATTACTTCACCCAGGGACTGACTGGTTTTTACACCAAATGCACCGACTGCCATAAATGCGCTTAATTTATGACCCCCGTTTTCTTTAATTTTCCTTTAGTGCATTTATAAAAGTGGGAAGGAAGAAAAGGTTTTGGGGTTGGTTGTGATTTTAAAATTCAGATGTGGGTGAATCTGGCCTAGGGTTGGTGTCCCGCTTTAAAAATCTGAAAAGTCAGGAGGTATTAATCAGTTGGAAGAATCATTTCTCCATGCAAGCAACAAATATGAACTTAACCATCACTGAAGTTTTGTAGTTCCTTTGGCGATTTAGCATCATGGAAGTTAATAAATGTTTACATTGACATTCATGAATGTTTTTGTTTTTTACCTTTTATTCTCACAGGCACAAAGCCAGATTCTTTCTCATTGTGGAGGGGGTGATGTCCACTTCAATGGTGTGCTTGATTGCTTTAGACAAATTGTGAAAACAAAGGGTGTGCTTAGTCTTTGGAGTGGACTGACTGCAAACTTGCTTAAGGTAATCTTTATGGTCTATCATAATTTATGTCATGTTTAAAATGGTTCTCCGGAGCAATTTAAAATGGCCTCCAGCGACGTGTCCTAGAATGTGAGCGGGCTGGTTCCCACCACTTGCAGAGCTGCCAATGGGGATGGGGGGGGGGGGGGGGGGGAGTGAAAGGGAAAGGCCTACTACACCCTATTCTGTGGCACTTGCATATACTACATATTGGTGAGCATTCCTGTCAGACTGCTCATCCATGATGGCATATCGTAGACAGGGTCGTGTCCTCATCTATTGTTTTGCAGTTTAGTGAGGCTCCACGCCCTCGACACCACCCCCTACCCAGGCAGCACTGCAAGCAGATTCAACAAGTGATGTTTACATTGTAGGACGGGCCGCTGGTCGCTATTTTAAATCATCCTGGAAAACCCCTTTAAACTCATGTTTTCAACCACCCGACATTTCTACTAGAATCCTACTCCATGCAGGGATTTCTGGGATTTTGATCTGCTGCAAAAAGGTGCGGCGCTCCGTGAGGGCTTAGGCTTCTTCGTAGGCCAGTGATGTCTCATTTATTGGTCACATGGCCTAGGCACAGCTCAGTCCCATTCAAGTGAATGGGAGCAGAGCTGCGATACCGAGCACAGCTGCTTTCCAATTTGGACCGTGCTGCAGCTTTCTCAAGCAGCTGATTGTGGGGTCCCAGATGTCAGACCCCCAAGGTTATCATATTGATTATACTAAGGATAAGGGGAACACTCTGTGATCAACCTTTTGTCAAGAGGTCCGCCAAGGGGTAGATTTAATAAAATACCATTGTGTACACCAGCATTACATGACATGTGTCAAGTGTATGCACCTTAGGGTCCATTCACACTTCCGTGTGTGTTTTGCGGATCCGCAAAACACGGACACCGGCAATGTGCGTTCCGCAATGTACAATTGCGGACAAGAATAGGACATGTTCTAATTTTTTCAGGATCGGAATTGTGGACCCGGAAGTACGGGTCCGCATTTCCGGATCCGGGCAGCACATTGTGCGGCCCCATAGAAATGAATGGGTCCACGATTCCGTTCCGCAAAATGCAGAACAGAATTGCGGACATGTGAATGGACCCTTAATTGTGGCTTATTTGGGGCCGCCCATGTGCCAGAACTGAAATCTACTCCAGCCAGTAACTGGAGTAAATTTCTGGTGTAATGTGCACATATTGGTAAATGAGTCTGGCTTTGGAGGTCCTGCCTGTTGGAAGAAGCTAAAAAAATAAATTTCAACAAGCGGACACCTGCAATAAAATTTGCAATTTTTCTACACTAGAAATCTGGCTTGGAGAAAATGTATTATGGCTCTAAGTCTCTTCAGTGCATATTGGGTCCACATAACCTTGGATGGACAAGTGTACTCTAACAGTCTTTCAAAAAATGACTTGCTTTCAATACAAGCTGCTGTGAAATGTACTGTACATCATTGTTTGGGATTTTGCCTGGGTTTCCAGGAGTGGACCATTAAATGGAAGCCCTGGGTAAAGGAACCCGCACCTATCAGACATTTATGACCTATCTTGTGTACATGCCATAAATGTCCAGATAGGACAACCCATTTGGCTGTGTGAATAGGTGTTGTCCTGCAGCTGGATATGATCTCTATAGGCAGAACAAAAGCGTTAGAAAGGCACTATGGCCGATATAGATGAAAATGGGCTTAATCTGTGCCATTTCTTTTTATTTTGCTGCATTTTTTTATTTTTATTTTTTTTAGCTATTTGTTAAATCTATAACATTTTACATTGGAGAACGTGCGGTGCTTTTGGTTTACTTTTATGGCTAATATATTTTATGCCAGCCTGCTCATGGCATGCAGATACATCTCCTAAAAAAAGATTAATTTCTTAAATATGGCTAAAAGTAACTCCCATCCATAATGGCTTTTCTAAAGTGCAACACAAAATGGCGCAAACAAATTTTTCTGGGCATCCGTTACGCAATTTTGCAGAGCGGGTGGGGACCCATTCCTTTTTTCAAAGGGGCCGCAAAAGATGCGGACAGCACACTGTGTGCTGTCTGCATCCGCATTTCCGTTCCGCAGCCCTACAAAAAAATAGAACATGTCCTTTTGTCCACAGCCACAGAAAAGGGATTTCTATCATAGTGCTGGCCATGTGCGGTTCGCAAAATGCGGAACGGACATGGCCAGTGTCCGTGTTTTGCAGATCACAAAACGGTTGCGGACGTTGTGAATGGACCCTTATTGTGACCCAAGGTATGTGGGGAAAATAAATGCCACAAAGCTTCATACAGGTGGGTTAAACTGTTGGGGCGAGCCGTGAAGCTTAGATGACCATACAACTGAACTGCCGGCTGAATGCTTGTTTGGCCAACTGCTATCTCTTCTGACCCTCCCATACATTAGCATGCCCTGCTCAGCCAACTCTCCATATGAAGAGAGGGCAAAACTCTGCCTCCAGGAGTCTGACAGTGTCTTATCTCCCCAAGAACAAAAGGATCAGGTAGTTGAAATTCAACACACCCAGACCTCCTCTCCCCAACAATCAGCGTCGGAGAACATCTGCGTGTTCAGCGACACAGATCTAACATGTATGGCCAGCTTTAAAGATAACCTGTCATCAACTTTATCCTGACCTCACTGAGGGCAGCATAACATAGTGACAGAAATGCTGATGTCAGCGGTGTGTCACTCATGAGCTAAAAGTAAGTGGTTGCTGAGAACCGGCATCATAATCATTGCAGCCCAGGCCTTGAAGAGTCAAATCTACTTGGGGATAGTCCTGGTTATTCCTAATCTCCTGCTCTCTCACCCGTCTGCTGATGATTGGCAGTTCTCTCCTAGAGAGAAAGGGAGAAAACTAGGTAGAAGACTATCAGTCATCAGCAGGTGGGCAGAAATTCATGAATAACCAGGACTCTTCTCAGGTGGCCGTGACTCTTTTCCAGGCCCAGTCTGCAATGATTGTGATGTTGGTTCTCGGCAACCACTTACTTTTAACTTCTAAATGACAGACCGCTGAAATCAACTCACCTGTCTCTACTTTATTCTGCCTTTAGTATGGGCAGCATAAAGTTGATGACAGGTTCCCTTTAAGGGCTCATTCAGACGGCCGTATGCTGTCTGCAAAAAAAGGATAGCATTCAGTATTTTTGCGGACCCATATACTTTAATGGGGCCATGTCCTGATTTTCACAGACAAGTATAGGACATGTTTCATTTGTTTTGCGAAACCATGGAATAGAAAAGGGCCCCATAAAAGTGAACTGGGTCAGCATCTAATCCGCAAAAAAAGAATCTACATTTTTGCGGATAGCATACGGCCATCTGAATGAGCCCTAAGTCTGCGCTCTTCTCGCCTGTGAGTGGAAACATGTGATATAATGAAATAACTCATGTGAATATACACTACATCCATAGCACACGTCTCCCTGCCTATCAACATGTTTTAGAGCATCCATGTCCCTTTCCCCTCAATGAAGCTTAAAATATTAAGTTTTTGGACCCTATATATCCATGATTGTAGAGCACAAATTTTGGCCTCCTTGCTATGGGATGAAAATAATAGCACAATACATTTATAAAGGCAGAGTTCTGGTCTGATTATTATTCCCCCCCCCCCCCCAGCAGCTTAATTTTCCATGCATTTCAAGCTGTGTTCTCCAATAATGTCCATTCTCCATTATACTGACAGGTTGTTCCTTATTTCGGTTTGATGTTCACCACGTTTGAGTACAGCAAGCGGTTCTTTCTATATCGAAATGGTTACATTGTATCCCCGTTGAGTAACCAGCTGACACCGGGGGTGGATCAGAGCCTTGGACCCCGAGAACTGGAGGAGCTGCGCAAGTTTTTAAGACATAAGAATTTTGCAAACAGGAATCCATCCCTAAAAAGCTGATTACGGAGGAGAGGAAAAAAAATTGAAAATGCAAAGTATGTTTATTTGTGTGTTGGTATTAAAGGTTTTACAAATTGTATTATTTAATAGCAATCCAACTGCACATTTCATTAGAATCTTTTGTGGTCAAACATTATGGTGGAATGGGTTAACCTCTGTAAGGCTGGGAATGCTCATGCTGTTTTCTGATCAAAAGCCAGAAGGCGTCCACGCACAGAAGAAGAAAAGTCATCTTCTGACTCTCCCCTGGCAAATGATGTCGGGGGGGGGGGGGGGTATTGGGCATCTTGAATTTTAACGCCTGATCCTTTTGTCCTGAGGGAAGATGTGCTACGGCCAGAGATGTCTAGCTGCGTCTTACTCCCCTATTAAACACATCCATGCTTGGCAGAACCGAGCATTTGGGTGTATGGAGGAGTTGGGAGGATTAGTTGTCGGCATTGGCCAACAATCTATTGAAGGTGTATGTACGGGCACATTCAGTCTTTTCTTTGTTTCCCATTCTGTTGAACTTTGGCTCAAAAAACTGCCCCAAAAAGTGTTTGGTTCCAGTCTAATAAAACACTGTTGCTGTATTTTTATTCATATTTGCAATGTTGACTGCTTTGTCACCAGTACTGCATGTTCCGTATATGACTGTTACAGGATAAGAGACATATTATGCATTACAAAGTATAAAGGGAATCGGTCAGCTCCATATTTCCTATTTAAAGTACATAGAAGGGATTCCCTACAGCAGTCCTAATGTGGTTTTGCGCTGTGGGATTCCCTCAAACGTTACTAGTGAGCGATTTTAAGGAATTTTAGAAGGACTTGCCTGAAGTGAACAAGCCTTCATGTTCGATAAATCTGGTCATCGCTCTCTTCATGATGTGATGTTCCATCAGCGGCCATAAGGGCATCTTGTATAAAATAAGCAGACATCTTGACCTATACATAATGGACTGATTCTGCCATACTAAGGACTGTGGTTCATTTGTCACTTGCATTTATACCCTAAACTCGCAGCACAGTTTACAACATGCGTCGCTACAGCAGTATTTTGTATCTGCCCTTTGTTAATCTGTGTTTTCCATTGTACTGCATACATTTTGTATGTTGTGTGTATACTGTACCACTGATTACTGTATATTTACCTGGAGATAATTCATATATTTGTCATAAAATGGTTTGAAATTGCAAAATACTGTACAAACTGTAGAAAATGTAAATGCACATGTCCAATAAATCTGTGCAGTGTAAATAACTATTAAATTATTTTCTATAATATAACTTAGGCTACTTCACACTAGCGTTGTTTTAATATCCGGCGTCAATTCCGACACCCGGAACTGCCCGCCGGATCCGGAAAAAACGGTGAAAACGGATTACATTTGAATCCTTATCAGGATTTTGATCACAATGAAAAAATGCATTTGAAAAAACGGATCCGCCATTTATGGACTTTAACTTTTTTTCACATTTTTCGGGCTTAACATGCAAAAGCCGGATCCGTTTTGACTGAACAACTCAGTGCCAGATCCGGCGTTAATGCAAGTCAATGGGAAAAAGGCCTGATCAGGCGTTCAGTCAAAGTGTTCAGGCATTTTGGCCGGAGGTAAAAATACCTGCATGCTACGTTTTTCTGAAAAGCCTGATCAGTCAAAAAGACTGAACTGAAGACATCCTGATGCATCCTGAAGGACTGACTCTCCATTCAGAATGCATGGGGATAAAACTGATCAGTTCTTTTCCGGATTTGAGCCCCTAGGACGGAACTCAGCGCCGGAAAAGAAAAACGCTAGTGTGAAAGTAGCCTAAGTCTTTGTGTATTGAAAGGTAGGTTTAGGAATGTTGGATGCACTGCAAAAGAAAGTGTTGCCCAGGGCAAGCTGTCGTATGATTTTTAATTTTTTTTTCCGATGTCAAAATAGGTCATCAATGTCAGATTGGCGGCCATAATGGAAGTGCTCACTAGTATGTATTAAGTGCAGGGAGCAGGTGAAGCGCTGTGAATGCTGCCAGTACTCGCCCTCCTTTGTCTTCTCGGGGGCCGTGCTGCACTGCTGGTCCTGACCGCGTACAGCGTCGGGACGTAGTGCGCGCACTAGGACCTGATGCTGCTTGCAGTCAGATAGTGCAGCGCGGGTGGGAGAAGACAAGGGAGTGAGACTGAAGCAGTGATTGCAGGAGAGGTAAGATTCTTTATTTTATCTCTGATCTGAGGTTTGATGGGGGTCTGGGATAAGTCTGATGGGAATTTCACATGGGGAGGTTCTGAACTGAGTTTTTGATTTGGGGGTCTGATCTAAGGATCTGATGTGAGGTCTGAGAAATTATCTATTTTTCACCTCTAAGACAGGGATGCGTCTTATCAGGTGCGTCTTATAAAGCGAAAAATACGTTAAATGCTTCTTTAATATGGTTCCTATGTAGCTTTATCTACTATTCTGGAGCCCACTCCATACAGTCAGTCACCCAGAATACTTGTCTGTACCCACAGCCACCTACAGTCAGCAATGGGATTCGTACATCTCCTCCCCCTACATCGGAATTTGTCAGGGAGGTTGCTCCAAACGTCTTGGGGAAACTAACCACATCTTCTGTGGATGTAAGTTTGCTCATTTCCTTCTGTCTTTTCATGTAATCCCAGACAGATGTGATAATGTTGAGATGAGGGCCTCACTTCCAGGACTTGTTCTTTACATTGAAGATGGTCCTTAAAGACATTGGCTGTATGTTTAGGGCTCTTGTTCATGTTGCAGAGTACAATTTGGAGTCCACAGATACCTCCCTGATGGTATTACATGATGGAAACCTGCCTGTTTTCTCAGCACAGAAAAACAGGCAAATGATGAGGACTGGAGACAGTGGTCTGCCAGGGAACTTAGTGCAGCAGACAAGACGGCATCATGCTTGCTTCCCTTTGAAATGTTTGCATTGGACTGCATCTCAAACCTGCATACAGTGTACCCAAAGCTGCCCTCCACCATCGTAAACAATGTAAAGGGGTTGAACACCATTGTATTTCTATTTAATCAACCTGAAAACAATAAGTTAAACCACTAGAACACAGATGCATCAAAGGACAGATGCAGTGAGGAGCACTTGCCAGGGTGTGCTATCCTGAGCATCACAGGTAAAAGGCACCACTTTTGGGGGAATGGCCTACTGTAGCATGGAGTGAGACGCACCTCAGAGCGCTCCTGCCAGCATTATGAACCATCCTGCTGCTCACAAACATCTGGTGGACAAGGAAAGCCCTGAAGGGTGCCTGGATGAGAGAGGATTCTCCTGCACTGCTCATATGAGCGGCATGAATGCCAAAGAGGGGGAAGAACAGCGCGTGCTCAGACAGAAGCGGATCACAGCCAACCTGGCGCGGGAGGAGGGCCAACATGAGTGGTGAGCCGGAGGGCGTCAGCGTGTCTCAGATTTGCCAGGGTGTCGGGGCGAGGGGGGAGGACTGGTCCCAATGTACAGTGGCAGCGACAATGTTCTCTTCGGATGAAGGGGAGAGAGATGATGGATGCCAGGTCCCTACTTCAAAAGAAACCCCACTGGAAATAAACCCCCCCCCCACAACCCCACTGAACAAGAGCCCACTCCTTAGCCTCCTGCACACGACCGTTTTTTTTTCCCGTTTACACTAGCCGTTTTTTGCGTTCCGTATACGAACCATTCATTTCAATGGTTCCGCAAAAAAAACAATGTACTCCGTAGCATTCCGTTTCCGTTTTTTTTCCGTTCCGTTTAAAGATAGAACATGTCCTATTATTGCCCGCAAATAACGTTCCGTGACTCCATTCAAGTCAATGGGTCCCCAAAAAAACGGAACACATACGGAAATGCATCCGTATGTCTTCCCTTTCCGTTCCGTTTTTTGCGGAACCTTCTATTGAAAATGTTATGCCCAGCCCAATTTTATCTATGTAATTACTGTATACGCCATACAGAAAAACAGAACATAAACGGAAACGGAACAACGGATCCGAGAAAAACTGACCGTAAAACACTGAAAAAGCCATACGGTCATGTGCAGGAGGCCTTAACCTCTTCAGGACACAGGGCGTGCTGGTACGCCCTGTGTATTTTTGATCACCGCGGTGATCGGAAGCCGGTGCCTGCTCAAATCATTGAGCAGGCACCTCGGCTAAATGCCCGGGGGGGTCCCCCGTGACCCCCCCCCCCCATGTCGGCGATCGCCGCAAACCGCAGGTCAATTCAGACCTGCGGTTTGCGGCTTTACCTATTGTGGCGGGCGGTGCCATCAGGTCCCCATGCTGCTGTAGGGGGACCCCTTTCATGGAAGGCAGTGCGATGTCTAAGGAAGGCATCGCACTGCCTTCCGGTGAAGAGCCTGTGTGATCCAGCCCCCTGGATCTCACAGGCCGGAAGCTGTATGAGTAATACACACAGTATTACTCATACAGCCAATGCATTCCAATACAGAAGTATTGGAATGCATTGTAAAGGATTAGACCCCCAAAAGTTCAAGTCCCAAAGTGGGACAAAAAATTAAGTTAAAAAAAAAGTTGAAAAAAATTAAGTTTTCCCCCCCAAAAATTTTGTTTCAAGTAAAAATAAACAAAAACGACATTTTCCCCAAATAAAGTAAAAAAAAATAGGGGGGGGGGGAGTATACATATTGGGTATCGCCGCGTCCGTATCGACCGGCTCTATAAACATATCACATGACCTAACCCCTCAGATGAACACTGTAAAAAATAAAAACTGTGCTAAATAAACAATTTTTTTTGTCACCCTACATCACAAAAAGTACAATAGCAAGCGATCAAAAAGGAGTTTGCCCACGAAAATAGTACCAATCTAACAGTCACCTCATCCCGCAAAAAATTTGCCCCTACCTGAGACAATCACCCAATCACCGGCTCTATAAAAATATTGCATGAGCTAACCCCTCAGATGAACACCGTAAAAAAAGTAAAATTAAAAACTGTGCTAAATAAACCTTTTTTTTTTTTGTCACCTTACATCACAAAAAGTGTAATAGCAAGCGATCGAAAAGTCACACGCACCCCAAAATAGTGCCAATAAAACCATCTCATCCTTCAAAAATCATACCCTACCCAAGGTAATCTTTTTTTGCTTCAAAAATGAAATAATTGTGTAAAACTTACATACATAAATAAAAAGTATACATATCAGGTATCGCCGCGTCCGTGACCACCTGGTCTATAAAAAATACCACATGATCCAAGGAAATCTGCCTTCCAAAAACCGTATGGCATTACTTTCCTTCTGGGCCCTGCCGTGTGCCCGTACAGCAGTTCACGACTATATATGGGGTGTTTCTGTAAACTACAGAATCGGGGCCATAAATATTGAGTTTTGTTTGGCTGTTAATCCTTGCTTTGTTACTGGAAAAAATGGATTAAAATGGAAAATTTGCCGAAAAATTGAAATTTCATCTCCATTTGCCAATAACTCTTGTGGAACACCTAAAGGGTTAATGACGTTTTGTAAAATCAGTTTTGAATACCTTGAGGGGTGTAGTTTCTTAGATGGGGTCACTTTTTAATCAATTTTTTTCCAGTAACAAAGCAAGGGTTAACAGCCAAACAAAATGCTATATTTATTGCCCTGATTCTGTAGTTTGCAGAAACACCCCATATGTGGCCGTAAACTGCTGTACGGGCACACAGTAGGGCGTAGAGGGAAAGGTATGCCGTATGGTTTTTGGAAGGCAGATTTTGCTGGACTGGTTTATTTACACCATGTCCCATTTGAAGCCCCCCTGATGCACCCCTAGAGTAGAAACTCCATAAAAGTGACACCATCTAAGAAACTACACCCCTCAAGGTATTCAAAACTGATTTTACAAACTTTGTTAACCCTTTAGGTGTTGCACAAAAGTTATTGGCATATGTGGATGAAATTTCAGAATTTCATTTTTTTGCCAAATTTTCCATTTTAACCCATTTTTTACACTAACAAAGCAAGGGTTAACAGCCAAACAAGACTGTATCTTTATTGCCCTGACTCTGCTGTTTACAGAAACACCCCATATGTGGTCGTACACTACTGTACGGCCACACGGCAGGGCGTAGAGGGAAAGGAGCGCCGTGTGGTTTTTGGAGGGCTGATTTTTATGGACCGGTTTATTTACACCGTGTCCTGTTCCAACTCCCCTGATGCACCCCTGGAGTAGAAACTCCCTAAAAGTGACCCCATTTTGGAAACTATGGGATAAGGTGGCGGTTTTGTTGGGACTATTTTTAGGGTACATATTATTTTTGGTTGCTCTATATTGCATTTTTGTGAGGTAACTTTACCAAAAATTTGAAATTCTGAAATTTTATCTCCATTTGACATTAACTGTTGAGGAACACCTAAAGGGTTAATAAAGTTTGTAAAATCAGTTTTGAATACCTTGAGGGGTGTAGTTTCTTAGATGGGGTCACTTTTTTAGGGAGTTTCTACTCTAGGGGTGCATCGGGGGGCTTCAAAAGGGACATGGTGTCAATAAAAAAGGCATCAAAATCGGCCTTCCAGAAACCATGTCTGTCCTTTCCTTTTGCGCCCTGGCTTTTAAGTGATACAGCAGTTTACTACCACAAATGTGGTGTTTCTGTAAACTGCAGTATCAGGGTAATGAATATAAAGTTTTGTTTGGTTGTTAACCCTTGCTTTGTTACCGGAAAAAACGGATTGAAATGGAAAAGTGCCAAAAATAGCTGTTTTGGCACCGTTTAAACATTTTTTCTTTTTTGGACCGTGTTAACCTGGAGGGTTAGGTCATGGGGTATTTTTATAGAGATTCTTACGGACACGGCGATACTTAATAAGTCTACGAGAATCGTTCTCTGCTGGGCCTGCCTGTTAGCATTCAAAATCTGGTGCCTGCGCCGCGGCCGTACCTGTCTTCAATCGGCGCAGGCGCACTGAGAGGCGGCCGATCCATCCTCAATGCGCCTGCGCCGGGTGTAGATGTGACGTCATCGACGCAGGCGCATTGAGGATGGAGCGGCCGCCTCTCAGTGCGCCTGCGCCGATTGAAGACAGGTACGGCCACGGCCCAGGCGCCAGATTTTGAATGCTAACAGGCAGGGCCAGCAGAGAACGATTCTGTTCCCTGGCCCTGTCAATCACAATGCGGAGGGGGGCGTCTTTAGGATCGGAGGATGCGGCTGCTACCAGCAAGTAGCCGCCCTACTTGCTGGTAGCAAGGTAATTTGCATATTTTAAAAGCATGTTTTAAACAAAATCTACAGGACCAAAATGATTAATTTGATTATGTAGGCATAAATCGCAGTGTGGGGATTATAAGTAAGCAAAAAAAAAAAGGTTTAGTGGGGTGACAGAAGCCCTTTAAACTTTTTGTTATCTCAAGGTGACAAAAAAAATCTTTTTTTTTGCAGCTTTTTTTTTTTTTGGACTGTGTTAATCTGGGGGGTTAGGTCATGGGGTATTTTTATAGAGGAGATTATTACCGACGCGGCGATACCTATTTTGTATACTTTTTTGAAATTATTTTAGTTTTACAAACTTTTTGAACAAATTTTTTTGGGTGTCTCAAGTCTGAGAATCATTGTTTTTATCGATTGTCAGTGGCTAAATGGAAAAGGGGATTATAAATTTAGTACTCCATGGAAGTGTGGTACTCCCTGAAGCAACCAATAATGCAGAGGCCCGGATGATCTGGGCATGTGTCACATTGAGTAGTGGTGTCCTTCCGTATCCCCCTCCTGAGTCCGTCCCTTCTTTCCAGTATGGGGGACCACACCTGGAAAGTGTTGGCCAGGGACGATCCGGGATCCAGCGACCAGTTCCCGAGGTCCTCCAGCCTGCTCTTTCCCGGTCCGAAAAGATCAGGGCCTTGAGGACTGCCTCATAGAACTGCAGGAATTTCCCTGTGTTGCCAGAGCCCTGGAACAGTACAAAAGAGTTGTACATGGCAACCTGCACCAAGTAGACCGCAACTTTTTTGTACCATGTCCGCGTTTTGCGCATGGCGTTATATGGCTTGAGGACTTGATCAGAGAGATCAACTCCTCCCATATACTGATTGTAGTCGACGATACAATCGGGCTTGAGGACCGTTACCACGGTACCTCGCACAGGGACAGGGTTGATGCCGTTACTGTGAATTGTGGACAGTACAAGGACATCCCTCTTGTCCTTATATCTGACCAGCAGCAGGTTTCCACTGGTAAGGGCTCGGGTCTCACCCCTGGGGATAAGTACCTTGAGGGGGTGGTCAGGGAGGCCGCGTAGATTTTTTGGCACGGTCCCACAAGCGGACGTGGATTTGGCGGCGAGGGACCTGAACAAGGGGATACTAGTATAAAAGTTATCCACGTAAAGGTGGTAACCCTTATCTAGCAGTGGGTGCATAAGGTCCCACACAAGTTTCCCGCTAACACCCAGAGTGGGGGGGACACTCTGGGGGTTGAATACGGGAATCTCTCCTCTCGTACACACAAAACTTGTAAGTGTACCCTCACAAAGTTTGTACAGCTTCACGCCGTACCTTGCCCGCTTTGAGGGAACATACTGGTGGAAAATTTAGTCTCCCCTTGAACGCAATGAGAGACTCATCAATCGCGACCTCCCTTCCAGGTACGTAGGCCTCCAAAAATTTGGCCCCGAAGTGATCGATGACCGCCCTGATTTTGTACAGGCAGTCATAGGCAGGATGGGGGGACATGCTGCATTATCTGCATAGTGCCAGATGGAACTGTGGAGGATCGAAAGAGAGGGTGTTGGGTGCAGATCAGGGGGTGCAGTCTGGAGATCGGGCAGCAGGCTCCTCTATCTGCGTAGTCCAACGGCCGAATGGATGAGGAGAGGAGAGAACGGGGGAGTTAACTGTCACCATCACCTCACAGGATCTAAGTATGGTGATTGGTGGTGTATTATCACATCACCGATCTCCATCCTGTTCCGGGTTATCGGGTCACCAGAGACCCGAATAACCCGGAAACGCAGCAAACCGCAGGTCTGAATTGACCTGCGGTTTGCTGCGATCGCCGATGCGGGGGGGGGGGGGTCACAGGACCCCCCTAGGCATTGTGCCAGAGTGCTGCTACTTCTGTGGCCAGATATATAGCTAACTGATATATAGGTAGTTGACACACACTAAGAATTGCTCATTGTTGTTAGACTATCTGACTGAACCATGAGATAGCGGCAGAGGAACTGACCCACTAGTGCTAGCTGAAATTGCAATCTGACTACCTATATGCTAAAGCTGCAGCAGTGGAACAGATTTTAAAACCTAGGTCTGCCCCCTGACATGTTTCGCCAATGAGGTATATAAGAGGTACTAATGATGATGGATGGGAAAATAAGCCAATGAAAGTCCCCCAACATCACCTGTGAAAAGGTGAGTCGGGTTATAGGCACCAATAGCCTTGTCAACTTACCGTGCTTGAAATCCCTCCTATATCGCCGTATGGCTAATCTCAGAGCAGCAGAGGTGGTGCCCGAATCAGGTGCTGCACATGGTCTGCGCAGCATCAAGATGCGCATGGACTTAGAGAGAACCGGGAGCCAACTGCATTGCTGCGCATGCTCTGCACCCGGACTTTGGAATAAGTGAAGGATAGTGCATTAGTTCTTCATGATTGTCACTCCAAAGCCGGAGTGGAATATCTCATCATTACCTCATCAGTATCAATACCTTAAAAAGAATGTGAGAAGTGACTCTCATAAGGCAGACAGTGGCCTAGAAGCTAAGGTTCAAATTGACAGTTATTTGGTAATTTTCATATAAATTTAACAACTAAGGCCTAAAGAAACAAAGAATAAGTGAAGCCTTCATTTAGCCCTTTTGGGCTCAGACTATCTAGCCTGTAGATCCATTTGGTTTCTTCCTGCAGTAAGATTCTGTCCAAGTCTCCTCTTTAAGGCCAAGTGTTTTCTTACAGATCCCCCAGAAGGACAGGCACTTGGGATCCCCAGCATGAAATTGTCTCACATGTCTCGATATAGTGGTATCCGCTTTCGTATTGATACTACTGATGTGTTGGCTGATGCGACGTCTAAATTCTTGTATTTTACCTACGTAGAGTTTGTTACATGGACACTGGGCTATATAAGCAATGCCTGTCTGACAGTTTATAAACTCTCTGATTTGGTATTTTTATTGTCCAGGGGGTGTGTGTAAATCTTAGTCTTTTTCAGGAAGGGACAAAAGGTACATCTGCCACAAGGGAAGGTACCCACCACCTTTCATTTTAACCAGGTTGTTTTTTTTTGTTCCGATTGATAGAGGCTATGGACTAATATCTCTTTGAGGTTTTTCCCCCTCCGATGTGTAATGCTGGGTCGTGTAGTGATAACATCTCTCAGATAGTTATCTGCCTGAAGTACATGCCAGTATTTATTTAGTATTTGGTATACTTGATGATTCCGGGCATCATATGTGCCAATACACCTGATCATTTTGGAGGTGAAAACCTTAGGCGCACTGCATAATGTGTCCGATCGTCTGGTGTTTTTAACACGTGCATAGGCCCTGTGTAGGACCTTTTTGGGGTAGCCCCTTGCTCTAAATCTGTGGTAAAGATTATCATACTCACAACTGAAGCTAGAGTGCAATTTCTCCTGGCTCTGATGTATTGCCCTGTTGGGATGCCTTTTTTTTAGAGAAAGATTGAGGGTGATAACTCTGCCAGTGCAGCAGATTATTCGTAGCAGTTGGTTTACGAAATATCTCTGTTAGGATGTGGCCTCCAGAGTCCAAAGACAGCCACAGGTCCAGAAATCTCAACGTATGGCTGTCTATTTCGGAAGTAAACTTCATCCCTATATCGTTGTGATTTAGTGATTTGACAAACTCATGAAATGAATCCGTGGTGCCATCCCAAAGGATGAGTACATCATCGATGTACCTGCCCCAAAATAAAATGTGTCTAGTGAAGGTGTGAAAATCAAGTGTGAAAACAAGAGTTCTCCCACCACCCTAAAAACAAATTAGCATAATTTGGTGCACATTTACTTCCCATTGCCGTGCCAATTAACTGTAAATAAAAGTGATCATCAAACCAAAAATAATTGTGAGTGAGCAGAAACTGTAGCAAAGACAAAATGAGTTTGTTATGTGCATAAATTTGTGTCCCCTTAGTGAAAAGGAATGAAGTGGCTTGAATGCCCAGATCATGTCTGATGCTTGTGTACAAAGCTTCAACATCCATGCTCGCTAATTTTGTGTTGTCTGTGACCTGAAGCTCTTGGAGCCTGGTGACCACATCCTTAGTATCCTTGATGTAAGATGGTACGCTAGGGACAAATTGTGAAATACATTCACCCACATATTAGCTGACATTCTTTGTAAGACTACCGTTACTGGAGACAATTGGTCTTCCCGGCATCGGTCGTCTTTGTTTATGCACCTTGGGGATCACATAAAGAGTGGCGATCGTCTGATGTGAATTATAAAGAAACTTGTACTCGTCTTTAGAGATGAGGTTATCATTTCTGGCTTTAACAAGTATTGTTTTTAATTCCTTGAGGAATTGTTCTGTAGGATTACTTTCCAGTTTTTTATATATATATATATATATATATATATATATCAGTCTTAGAAAGTAGTTCTTCCACCATCTCTTGGTACAGTGACTGCTCCATAAGGACAATGTTACCACCCTTGTCAGAGGGTTTTATAACTAACTCCCTATTTTTAGTTAATTCCTGTAGGGCCTGTCTCTCTTCCAGATCCAAATTGTAAGTGCTGGGTAAAGTGCACCTTTTAACCACCTCAGCTCCCCTAGCTTAAACACCCTTAATGACCAGGCCACTTTTTACACTTCTGACCTACACTACTTTCACCGTTTATTGCTCGGTCATGCAACTTACCACCCAAATGAATTTTACCTCTTTTTCTTCTCACTAATAGAGCTTTCATTTGGTGGTATTTCATTGCTGCTGACATTTTTACTTTTTTTGTTATTAATCGAAATTTAACGATTTTTTTGCAAAAAAATGTCATTTTTCACTTTTAGTTGTAAAATTTTGCAAAAAAACGACATCCATATATAAATTTTTCTCTAAATTTATTGTTCTACATGTCTTTGATAAAAAAAAAAATGGTTTGGGTAAAAGTTATAGCGTTTACAAACTATGGTACAAAAATGTGAATTTCCGCTTTTTGAAGCAGCTCTGACTTTCTGAGCACCTGTCATGTTTCCTGAGGTTCTACAATGCCCAGACAGTACAAACACCCCACAAATGACCCCATTTCGGAAAGTAGACACCCTAAGGTATTCGCTGATCGGCATAGTGAGTTCATAGAACTTTTTATTTTTTGTCACAAGTTAGTGGAAAATGATGATTTTTTCTTTTTTCTTTTTTTTTCTTACAAAGTCTCATATTCCACTAACTTGTGACAAAAAATAAAAACTTCTATGAACTCACTATACCCATCAGCGAATACCTTGGGGTGTCTTCTTTCCAAAATGGGGTCACTTGTGGGGTAGTTATACTGCCCTGGCATTCTAGGGGCCCAAATGTGTGGTAAGTAGTTTGAAATCAAAATGTGTAAAAAATGCCCTGTGAAATCCTAAAGGTGCTCTTTGGAATGTGGGCCCCTTTGCCCACCTAGGCTGCAAAAAAGTGTCACACATGTGGTATCGCCGTATTCAGTAGAAGTTGGGCAATGTGTTTTGGGGTGTCTTTTTACATATACCCATGCTGGGTGAGATAAATATCTTGGTCAAATGCCAACTTTGTATAAAAAAATTGGAAAAGTTGTCTTTTGCCAAGATATTTCTCTCACCCAGCATGGGTATATGTAAAATGACACCCCAAAACACATTGCCCAACTTCTCCTGAGTACGGCGATACCAGATGTGTGACACTTTTTTGCAGCCTAGATGCGCAAAGGGGCCCACCTTCCTTTTATGAGGGCATTTTTAGACATTTGGATCCCAGACTTCTTCTCACGCTTTAGGGCCCCTAAAATGCCAGGGCAGTATAAATACCCCACATGTGACCTCATTTTGGAAAGAAGACACCCCAAGGTATTCAATGAGGGGCATGTCGAGTTCATAGAATTTATTTTTTTTTGGCACAAGTTAGCGGAAATTGATTTTATTTTTATTTTTTCTCACAAAGTCTCCCTTTCCGCTAACTTGGGACAAAAATTTCAATCTTTCATGGACTCAATATGCCCCTCACGGAATACCTGGGGGTGTCTTCTTTCCGAAATGGGGTCACATGTGGGGTATTTATACTGCCCTGGCATTCTAGGGGCCCTAAAGCGTGAGAAGAAGTCTGGAATATAAATGTCTAAAAATTTTACGCATTTGGATTCCGTGAGGGGTATGGTGAGTTCATGTGAGATTTTATTTTTTGACACAAGTTAGTGGAATATGAGACTTTGTAAGAAAAAAAATAAATATTTCCGCTAACTTGGCCAAAAAAATGTCTGAATGGAGCCTTATAGGTGGGTGATCAATGACAGGGGGGTGATCAGGGAGTCTATATGGGGTGATCACCCCCGTCATTGATCACCCCCCTGTAAGGCTCCATTCAGACGTCCGCATGATTTTTACGGATCCGATCCATGTATCAGTGGATCCGTAAAAATCATGCGGACGTCTGAATGGAGCCTTACAGGGGAGTGATCAATGACAGGGGGGTGATCAGGGAGTCTATATGGGGTGATCACCCCCCTGTCATTGATCACCCACCTATAAGGCTCCATTCAGATGTCCGTATGTGTTTTGCGGATCCGATCCATGTATCAGTGGATCCGTAAAAATCATACGGACGTCTGAATAGAGCCTTACAGGGGAGTGATCAATGACAGGGGGGTGATCAATGACAGGGGGGTGATCAGGGAGTCTATATGGGGGTGATCACCCCCTGTCATTGATCACCCACCTATAAGGCTCCATTCAGATGTCCGTATGTGTTTTGCGGATCCAATCCATGTATCAGTGGATCCGTAAAAATCATGCGGACGTCTGAATGGAGCCTTACAGGGGAGTGATCAATGACAGGGGGGTGATCAATGACAGGGGGGTGATCAGGGAGTCTATATGGGTGATCACCCCCGTCATTGATCACCCCCCTGTAAGGCTCCATTCAGACGTCCGCATGATTTTTACGGATCCGATACATGTATCAGTGGATCCGTAAAAATCATGCGGACGCCTGAATGGAGCCTTACAGGGGAGTGATCAATGACAGGGGGGTGATCAATGACAGGGGGGTGATCAGGGAGTCTATATGGGGTGATCACCCCCCTGTCATTGATCACCCACCTATAAGGCTCCATTCAGATGTCCGTATGTGTTTTGCGGATCCGATCCATGTATCAGTGGATCCGTAAAAATCATGCGGACGTCTGAATGGAGCCTTACAGGGGAGTGATCAATGACAGGGGGGTGATCAATGACAGGGGGGTGATCAGGGAGTCTATATGTGGTGATCACCCCCATCATTGATCACCCACCTGTAAGGCTCCATTCAGATGTCCGTATGTGTTTTGCGGATCCGATCCATGTATCAGTGGATCCGTAAAAATCATGCGGACGTCTGAATGGAGCCTTACAGGGGAGTGTTCAATGACAGGGGGGTGATCAATGACAGGGGGGGTGATCAGGGGAGTCTATATGGGGTGTCACCCCCGTCATTGATCACCCCCCTGTAAGGCTCCATTCAGACGTCCGCATGATTTTTTAACGGATCCGATCCATGTATCAGTGATCCGTAAAAATCATGCGACTGTCTGAATGGAGCCTTACAGGGGGAGGTGATCAATGACAGGGGGGTGATCAATGACGGGGGGGTGATCAATGACAGGGGGGTGATCAGGGAGTCTATATGGGGTGATCACCCCCCTGTAATTGATCACCCACTATAAGGCTCCATTCAGATGTCCGTATGTGTTTTGCGGATCCGATCCATGTATCAGTGGATCCGTAAAAATCATGCGGACGTCTGAATGGAGCCTTACAGGGGAGTGATCAATGACAGGGGGGTGATCAATGACAGGGGGGTGATCAGGGAGTCTATATGTGGTGATCACCCCCGTCATTGATCACCCCCCTGTAAAGCTCCATTCAGATGTCCGCATGATTTTTACGGATCCGATCCATCTATCAGTGGATCCGTAAAAATCATGCGGACGTCTGAATGGAGCCTTACAGGGGAGTGATCAATGACAGGGGGGTGATCAATGACAGGGGGTGATCAGGGAGTCTATATGGGGTGATCACCCCCCTGTCATTGATCACCCACCTATAAGGCTCCATTCAGATGTCCGTATGTGTTTTGCGGATCCGATCCATGTATCAGTGGATCCGTAAAAATCATGCGGACGTCTGAATGGAGCCTTACAGGGGAGTGATCAATGACAGGGGGGTGATCAGGGAGTCTATATGGGGTGATCACCCCCCTGTCATTGATCACCCACCTATAAGGCTCCATTCAGATGTCCGTATGTGTTTTGCGGATCCGATCCATGTATCAGTGGATCCGTAAAAATCATGCGGACGTCTGAATGGAGCCTTACAGGGGGGTGATCAATGAAAGGGGGGTGATCAATGACAGGGGGGTGATCAGGGAGTCTATATGGGGTGATCAGTTGTTCATAAGGGGTTAATAAGTGACAGGGGGGTGTAGTGTAGTGTAGTGTAGTGGTGTTTGGTGCTACTTTACTGAGCTACCTGTGTCCTCTGGTGGTCGATCCAAACAAAAGGGACCACCAGAGGACCAGGTAGCAGGTATATTAGACGCTGTTATCAAAACAGCGTCTAATATACCTGTTAGGGGTTAAAAAAATCGCATCTCCAGCCTGCCAGCGGCGATCGTTCGCTGGCAGGCTGGAGATCCACTCTCTTACCTTCCGATCCTGTGAACGCGCGCGCCTGTGTGCGCGCGTTCACAGAAATCTCGCGTCTCGCGAGATGACGCATATATGCGTGACTCTGCGCCAGGCTGCCGCCTCCGGAACGCGATCCTGCGTTAGGCGGTCCGGAGGCGGTTAATCTGCTTCAGCTCCTTAGTGACCAATTAGACAAACGTATCGATGTTCCCAAATTGAGAAAAAGGTGGAGTAAATTTGGATCTTGGTTTTAGGGAAGAGAGGGGAGGCTCTATCGTGTCGATGGCTGTGACATCAGAAGTGTCAAGTGATTCCAGAATAGCCAAAGTGGCTTTTTCTTGTTTTTGTAGGTGGTGAAAGTCTCTTTCTTGTTGTTCGTGAGTTTTATGTAATGCAAGTTTGCGAGCAAAAAGGTTAATGTCTTTAACCCACATAAAACACTCAAAACCTGGGGTGGGGGTAAAAGACAACCCTTTACTTAATAATTTGGCATGTCTATCTTCTAACTGAAAACTGGACAGGTTGTACGTCCATTTGTCCCTGTCCCTCAGTTGCACTCCCTGGGATAAAAAATAGAGTTCACCGAGGGTGCAGTTGTCACTAGTGCAGTGGGACCAAGAGTTTGTGAAGACAGTGAATAGGAGAGTAAGGGACCAGACAAAGACGTGTATTGTGCCATATTTGGTTGCTGAGGTGTATCTGACATTGGCCCACTCAGTTTTGGGGCGGTAGAGGTGAACATAGTGACGTCCCATGTCTGGGCTACACCTGATGGAGTTGTTGAGGGCTGTGGGGCAGGTGCTGTTCTTTGTGTATACGGTACGCAACCTTTATTTTTGTGCCCGTTTGTCTATTGAATTGATTTCTGGACAGTTGTTCTTCAGGACCAGACCAATCAGATTCTGAGATATTAGTCTGTGATGTTTTTTTTTTCAGGTGACCCAGTATTAATTTTGGAGATGTAAATCTGGCCTGTGTCAAAGTCCCTTCTATCTCTGATGTATTTTGTATGCTTTCTGTCTTTAATTTCCGTTTGAAATGACTCAATATTATTTTGCAGACGTGATTCACATTGGACAAAATCTGACTGCTGTCCGAAACTCTGAATTTGTGCTATTTCTTTCTCTAACTGGATGGTAATTCTGGACAGGGCTCCTCTTTCATATTCTAGGAGATACTGTAACATGCGCAGAGAGTTTTCTGTCAATAACTGCTGCCAGCCTTTAATAAACACAGCATCCTCTTGATGTAAATTGGGGACGATATTAATTCTCATCCCCCTATAAACTATACCTTGTTGTATGTAGGTCTCCAAACTGGTAATGTCACGGCCACGGTTTTGGCCGTGACTCCTGGGGAGCCGCATACTGTTGCCCGCGGTTTTGGGTTGTAGTGTCAACCGCAGCTTGAGGCATAAGGTTGTTAGCTTCAAGTGCGGTTGGCCGGAGGGGGGGGGGGGGGGGGGGGGGGGGGGGGGGGGGGGAGGGGCAACAGCTATGTGTGCGGTTCCCTCGGAGTTGTGTGCGCGTTTGTAAGCACTTTTGTATGTCTGTGTGCACTTTGTTTATGTTTGGTGTGCACTGACATTTTCCCATCACTGTGGCAGTCCGTAGCAACGTTTGGTTGTATTATGGACATGTGGTGGCAGTGTCCCGGCCTTCGGGCTGACTCCCAGGACACGCTTGCCACCCATGTCGTTGCCTGCGGCAACAGCCACAGTGTGTTTGTTGTTTGGACACTTCCCCTTTAAGTTATGTTTTCCCTTCTGTGGTTTTGGAAGGGTTAACTCCCTTTCAGTGTGTGTGAGTCACGGGGTGTGTCTGATTGTTGGGTGTGGCCTCTTGGCCCTATAAAGCCTCAGTTGTAGGCAGTAGCCAGAGAGGGTGTTTCAGCCATGCTGGCTGTAGACATCCTCCTGGTTACTTACCAACTGCCAGTGGGGGCCAAGCTTCTGGTCATAAGTAAAGATATATGTCCTTTGGTGTCTGGAAGATGTGTTTGGTTTTATGTTTCTTTATTGCACCTGTGGTCCTGGGTTCCCGTGTGTTGTGTGTTTGTGTGCTGAGTCCTGCTGTCTGTGGGCAGTACATCCACATGGGTTCCAGGCTTTGTGGTCTGTGGTAGGTCACTGTTATGCTTGTGGCAAGTACCTGCCATTGCCATAGGTTGCATTTGTTTCCCCTTGCTTGCAGCTTGGCCAGTGAGACTCCTGTTCCTCCGTATCCAGAAGGAACAGGATGTCTTACTCTGACTCCTAGCCCAGGGACCGGTCGGAGGGTAAGTTAGGGCTCCGAGGTTCCTGCGCATGGGTCCTCCTACCTTCAAGGTCGGCCCATGCAGATAGGAGTTAGGGTCAGGTTAGGGACGCTGTAGGAGGTGACCTGCTCCCTAATCCTGTCTGTCCTGGTCAAGCAGCGACCATCATCTTTTGGCACACGGCTGAGGGTTTCCCCCATCCTCAGCCGTGACAGGTAATTTCCCAGAGGGACCTAACATATTGCTTGTAGGTTTTATAAATTTCTCTGAAGGCTGACTGTCACTGGTGTTAATAGGTAGGCTTACTGTAAAAAACACTTATTTCAAAGTCCGGCGCATCCCCATGCCACGCAGAGCATGCGCAGCACTGCAGTTGGCTCCCGTGTCTCTCTAAGTCCGTGCACATCTTGACGTTGCGCAGAGCATGCACAGTACAGCATTTGGCTCCCGGATTTTTCTAAGTTGGTGCACAGCGCCCCTGTGCGCAGCACCTGATTCGGGCACCACCTCTGCTGCTATATTATTAGCCATACAGAGATATGGGAGGGATTTCAAGCGCGGTAAGTTGACAAGGCTATTGGTGCCTATAAACTGACTCATCTTTTCACAAGTGATTGTCACGTGTAATGGGGAAGAGTAAAACACCAGATGCACACAAAAGAAATAGACAACAGTCTAGGCCTCAAAAGCTAAGGAAGATGGATGGTAATCTCCTAGTAATCCCTAGGCCTTTCCCTAACTTCTGCCAGTATGAGCAGATCCTGATGGTGGAAATGCTCATACGCCGGATACCTATGCCCTGATAAAACTGACGAGCCCTAGGATAGGTAGCAGGAGACAAGACAGCTGGTTCCTTCCCAGATGAAGAAACCAGTGTCTCCCTGAGGCCTAGAACCAAAACGCACCAGAGAACAACAAACAGAACAGGCAACTTGTACTTAGCTTTGAGATGAATAGAGAAGCAGAAGATCCAAGACAAACAAGCTCTAGCAACTCCAAGAGGAAATATCCACTGCATGGTCAGCAGTGTGAGGCAGACCTAAATAGAGCCTCATCACAGATAACAAGCAGAACCTGAGGAGAGGTGAGATCCTGGCACACAACAATATACAAGAGGAAAACAGAAAGACCTGTCATATAGCCTCATGTGCAGCAAGTCTATCCAATCTTCTAACCTCTGTCACTGGAGAGACCGTGACATCCCCCCCCCCCCCTTCCCTCTATGGCCAGGACCAACCTTATCAGGATGCTCCCTGTGAAAGGCCTTCACAAGGCGACTGGCATTCACGTTGGTCGACGGAACCCACATTTTTTCCTCTGGACCGTAACCCTTCCAGTGTACGAGATATTGAAAAGATCCACGAAGAATACATGAGTTCACTATTCTGGCAATCTGAAACTCAAGATTACCATCCACCATGACGGGAGGGGGTGGCAGGGAGGACGGTTCAGCAGGTTTGACATATCTTTTAAGCAATGACTTGTGAAACCCATTATGAATCTTCAACGCCTGCGGAAGTTCAAAACGAAAAATCACCGGATTAATAATGACAGAGATCTTGTATGGCCCAATAAACCTTGGCCCCAACTTCCAAGAGGGTACCTTCAACTTAATGTTTCTTGTGGACAGCCACACAGAGTCAACCACTCTCAGGTCCGGACCACTCGTCTCTTGTCAGCCATACATGTATACTTTTTGCCTATTTTAGATTGTTTTGAATCTTCCGCCAAATAGATGACAATGAAGAGGAGAATCTTTCTTCTTCAGGTATACCAGAATTCTCAGTACCAGAAAATTTGCCAAACTGCGGATGGAACCTATATGCACCAAAAAACAGCGACTTTTGTCACGGTATGTGGGGAAAGGAAGAACACCAAGTAAACAAACTACAACAGTAACACAGACTAGGCCCCAAAGCTAGTGAGAAAGGGGAAGGTAACCTCCTATTTATCCCTGAGCCTCTTCCTGACTGCTAACAGTATGAGTAAATCCTAATGGTGGAAGAACTCATACACCGGAACCTAAGACCTGATGAAACTGACACAAACCCTAAATTAGAGAGCGGGGATGAGACTGCCGGGATCTTCCACCGTGAAGGGACCAGCGTCTCCCTGAGACCTAGACACAACACACACACAAAGTAGAAACCAAACAAGACTTAGCTTGAGATGAGTAAGAAGTAAGAGAACTTCAAACAACCAGCTTAGAACTCTAGAAGGAAATAACAACCGCAAGGTCTGCAGTGAAAGGCGGGCTAAAATAGAGCCACTAAACAGCAAATGAGCAGAACCTGCCTACAACAGACAGCAAGGAAAAACAGAAAGACCTGTCAGATAGACTCATGTGCTGCAAGTCTATCTGATCTTCTTAGACCTCTCACAGGGCAGGCAGTGACAGTACCCCCCCTCCTACGGGTGACCTCTGGGCACCCAGGACCGACCTTATCCGGGTGTGCCCTGTGAAAGGCCTTCAGAAGGTGACTAGCACTGACATCAGTTGCCGGAACCCACATTCTTTCTTCTGGACCGACACCCTTCCAATGTACAAGGTACTGAAGGGAACCACGAAGAATACGTGAGTTAATTATTCTGGAGATCTGAAACTCCAGATTACCATCTATCATGACAGGAGGAGGTGGCAAGGGAGATGGTTCAGCAAGTTCCACATAGTTTTTAAACAAAGATTTGTGAAACACATTATGGATCTTCCAAGCCTGCGGAAGTTCAAGACGAAACGCAACTGGCAGATATCTTGTGAGGACCAATAAATCTTGGGCCCAACTTCCAAGAGGGTACCTTCAACTTAATGTTCTTAGTGGACAACCACACTAAATCACCCACACACAGGTCCAGACCAGTCATACGTCTCTTGTCAGCCATACGTTTAGATATTTTGACCATTTTTTTCAAATTGATTTGAATTTTCCACCAGATAGATGACAATGAGGAAGATAATCTTTCCTCTTCAGGTATAACAGAGGACTCAGTCCCAGAAAAAGTACAAAACTGAGGGTGAAACCCATATGCACCAAAAAATGGTGACTTATCAGTGGACTCCTGTCTACAGTTATTCAAGGCAAACTCAGCCAAAGACAAAAATGAAGACCACTCTTCCTGATTCTTGTAGACAAAACACCTCAAATAAGTCTCTAGATTTTGGTTAGTGCGCTCAGTTTCTCCGTTCGACTGAGGGTGAAAAGCCGAAGAGAAAGACAACTGAACTCCCAGACGAGTACTCCAGAACCTGGAAACAAATTGCGTCCCCCTATCAGATACCACATCAGAGGGAATGCCGTGTAATTTCACAATGTTATCAATAAACACTTGAGCAAGAGTTTTGGCATTGGGCAATGGTAAAAAGTGCGCGATCTTACTGAAGCGGTCTACCACCACCAAAATCACAGTCTTCCTAGATGAGCTAGGTAAATCGGTGAGGAAGTCCATGGACAAATGTGTCCAAGGACAGGATGGACAAAGGAAGAAGAGATCCTGAAGGCCGAGTATAAGTCACCTTGGCACGTGCACAGGTCTCACAAGCTGCCACATAGCCCTCTTACGTAAACCTGGCCACCAGAATCTCCGAGAAATAAGATCTACCGTAGATATGCACACAGGGTGTCCCGCAAGGACAGTATCATGATGCTCCTTGAACACCTTGTGTCGAAGCCCAGAAGGAAGAAACAACCTCCCTAGAGGACAGGAATCAGATGACTCACCTTTAGCTCCCAACACCTCCGCCTCAAGTTCAGAATAAAGGGCAGATACCACCACCCCATCAGCCAAAATCGGAGCAGGATCCTCCAAATCCCCCCTCCCGCCCCAGGAAAACTACGTGACAAAGCATCCACTTTGACATTTTTGGCCCCAGGGCGATAAGTGACCACAAAATTAAATCTGGTAAAAAACAATGACCATCTGGCCTGCCTTGGGTTCAGATGCTTCGCTGATTGCAGGTAAGCCAGATTCTTATGGTCAGTAATTACTGTAATGGGATGAATTGCTCCTTCTAACCAATGGCGCCATTCTTCAAAGGTCAATTTAATGGCCAGCAACTCTCTATTACCAACATCATAATTTCTTTCGGCAGAAGAGAGGTTTTTTTAGCAAAAAAAAAAGCACAAGGGCGCCATTTGCCAGGAGAAGGACCCTGCGACAAAACTGCTCTGACTCCCACTTGTGACACGTCAACCTCCACAATGAAAGGTTGAGACACATCGGGTTGCACCAGAATGGGAGCAGAAGCGAAACATTCCTTTATTGCAGAAAAAGCATGTAATGCCTCTTCCAACCAGACTGAGAAGTCCACACCTTTCTTGGTCATATCAGTCAAAGGCTTGACAATAGTGGAATAATTCAGGATACATTTTCTGTAGTAATTAGTAAATCCCAAAAACCGCATCAGCGCTTTCTGATTCTCAGGTCGATCCCAGTCTAATACCGCACGGACCTTTTCGGCATCCATACAAAAACCTGAGGAAGAAAGCAAGTAACCCAGGAACTGCAGTTCCTGAACAGCAAACACAAATTTTTCCAACTTAGCATACAACTTATTCTCCCAGAGGATCAATAATACTTGTCTTAAATGATCCTGATGAGTCTCCATATCGGGCGAGTAAATTAGCATGTCGTCGAGGTAAATAACAACAAACCTCCCCACCAAATGATGAAAAATTTCATTGATAAAGTGCTCAAAGACCGCCGGAGCATTAGTCAAACCAAAGGGCATGACCAAGTTCTCTAAGTGGCCCTCAGGGGTATTAAAAGCCGTCTTCCATTCATCCCCCTCCCTGATTCTTATCAGATTATAAGCCCCTCTTAAATCCAACTTGGAAAACACCTTGGCTCCAACAATCTGATCGAATAAATCTGGGATCAAGGGAAGGGGATAAGGATCCTGGACAGTGATAAAATTTAGCTCCCTGAAATCCAAACACGGTCTAAAGGAACCCATTTCTTTTTTTTAACAAAAAAAGAAGCCGCCAGCCACAGGTGACTTAGGCTGGGTGTCACGGATGTACTTGGGGAGAACACCAAAAGACAACAAGAAGGAAGGGAAAAGACACTAGGCCTCACCGCTAGGGAAGGAAAAGGGTCACCACCTATAAAACCCTGCTCCTGGCCCTAACTTCTATCCGTATGGGCACCTCTCGATGGTAGAGATGCCTTCTCTGACTCCCCATCCATGCTTCTAAGAGTAAGAGAACTAGATCTATTAGTTAGAACCCTTTTTTTTTCTTTTTCACCTTGAGGTTTAATATGAGGACAAACGTTAATAAAATGTCCTTCTTTTCCAAAGAAGAAACAAAGTCTTCTCTGAACCCTGAGGTTCCTATTACCAGGGCCTGAAGAGACCTATCCCAACTGCATAGGCTCATCACCAGACCGATCGGTAGAGAAAAGGCCCAGGACTGAGCATCACCTTTCAGCAGAGAAATAATCCCCACTTTTCGTCCCCAAAGGAGATCAGACGCAGACAAAAATACAATTTACAAGATTCTCTGAAACAAACAAAATTATCACTTCCCCCAGAAAACCTGTCTGGGAGGGCGACCTTAGGTTCAAGGCTGACCTGGTTCCCACTGGCTGAACCAGACGCCTGAGAATCCTGAAACTGTGCTACAGAATGACGGAGGTCAGCTACCTCCAAAGATAATCCCTGCATGCGATCAACTAGTGCATTAACAGCATCCATATCTGCACAGAGCAAGGAGAATAATGACGGTAAGGGCGGTTGTTAATGTCACGGTAAGTGGGGAAAACAAGAACACCCAATAACTAAAAGTACAACAGTAACACAGACCTAGGGCCCCAAAGCTAGTGAGGAAGGGGAAGGTAACCTCCTAGTTATCCCTGAGCCTCTCCCTGACTGCTAACAGCATGAGCAAATCCTAATGGTGGAAGAACTCATACACCAGAACCTAAGACCTGCTGAAACTGACAGAAACCCTAAATTAGGTAGCGGGGATGAGACTGCCGGGACCTAACAGGAGGACTTAGCTTGAGATGAGTAAGAAGTAGGAGAACCTCAAACAACCAGCTTAGAACTCCAGAAGGAAATAACAACCGCAAGATCTGCAGTGAGAGGTGGGCTAAAATAGAGCCACTAAACAGCAAATGAGCAGAACCTGTGGAGAGGGGAAATCCTGCCCAGAACAACAGACAGCAAGGAAAAACAGAAAGACCTGTCAGACAGACTCGCGTGCTGCAAGTCTACCTGATCTTCTTAGACCTCTCACAGGGCAGGCAGTGACACTTATCAGTGGACTCCTGTCTACAGTTATTTATGGCAAACTCGGCCAATGACAAAAATGAAGACCACTCTTCTTGATTCTCAGAGACAAAACATCTCAAGTAAGTCTCCAGATTCTGGTTAGTGCACTCAGTCTGTCCGTTCGACTGAGGATGAAAGGCAGAAGAGAAGGACAATTGAACCCCCAGACGAGTCAGGAACGCCTTCCAGAATCTGGAAACAAATTGAGTCCCTCTATCAGACACCACATCAGAGGGAATGCCGTGTAGTTTCAAGATGTTATCGACAAACACTATGTACCATTAGGTAAACCTGATAATGGTATAAAGTGCGCCATCTTGCTGAAGTGGTCAACAACCACCAGAATCACAGTTTTTCCAGAGGAATTAGGCAAATCTGTGATAAAGTCCATGGACAAATGAGTCCAGGGTCGGGATGGGATAGACAAGGGAAGTAGAGATCCTGAAGGCCGAATATGAGTCACCTTGGCACTCGCACAAGTCTTACAAGCTGCCACATAGCCCTCAACACATTTACTTAACCCTGGCCACCAGAAATCTCCGGGAAATGAGATCCACAGTGGATCTGCTCCCAGGGTGTCCCGTAAGAACAGTATCGTGATGTTCCTTAAACACCTTGTGTCGTAGTTCTGAAGGGACAAACAACTTCCCTGGAGGACAGGAATCAGGTGCCTCTCGCTGGGCCTCCAACATCTCTGCCTCATATTCAGAATAAAGGGCGGATACAACCACCCCATCAGCCAATATCGGAGCAGGATCCCCCCCCCCCTGGAAAAGCTATGCAACAAGGTATCCGCTTTGACGTTTTTAATCCCAGGGCAATAAGTGACAATGAAATTTAATCTAGTAAAAAACAACGACCATCTGGCCTGCCTTGGGTTCAGACGTTTACCCGACTCCTGGTAAGCCAGATTTTTGTGATCAGTAAATACCGTAATGGGATGAATCGCTCCTTCCAACCAAAGACGCCATTCCTCAAAAGCCAATTTAATGGCCAGCAACTCTCTATTACCTACATCATAATTTATTTCGGCAGAAGAGTTTTTTTTGAGAAAAAAAGCACAAGGGCTCCATTTGCTAGGAGAAGGACCCTGCGACAAGACTGCTTCAACCCCTACCTCTGATGCGTCAACTTCCACATTGAATGGTTGTGACACATCAGGTTGCACCAGAATAGGAGCAGAAGAAAAACATTCCTTTATCGCTGAAAAACCATGTAATACTTCTTCAGACCAGACTGAGAAATACGCGCCTTTCTTAGTCACATCAGTTAAAGGTTTAACAACAGTTGAGTGATTCAAGATAAATTGATGGTAGTAGTTGGTGAACCCCAAAAATCGCATGAGTGCCTTCAGATCCCAGTCCAGCACAGACTTTTTCCGGATCCATATGAAAACCCGAAGATGAGAGTAGGTACCCCAGAAATTGCAGTTCTGGGACCGCAAATACACACTTCTCCATTTTAGCATACAATTTATTCTCTCTTAAGATCTGTAAGACCTGTCTAACGTGATCCTCATGCGTCTCCATATCAGGGGAATAAATTAAAATATCATCCAGATAAACCACCACAAACCTGCCACCAGATGATGAAAGATGTCATTGAAGTGTTGAAAAACAGCAGGAGCATTGGTCAAACCAAAAGGCATGACCAGATTCTCAAAATGACCCTCTGGAGTATTAAAGGCCATTTTCCATTCGTCCCCTTCCTTGACTCTTATCAGATTATATGCCCCCCTCAAATCCAACTTGGAGAACACCTTAGCGCAGACAATCTGACTGAATAAATCTGGAATCAAAGTAAGGGGATAGGGATCATGGATACTGATGCGATTAAGCTCACGGAAGTCCAAACATGGCCTAAGAGTTCCATCCTTTTTTCTTTTTTTTTTAACAAAGAACCCTGCAGCCACTGGTGATTTGGATGGTCTAATATGACCTTTAGCCAAACTCTTTGTAATATACTCTCACATGGCCACTCTTTCGGGTTCAGAAAGATTATAAAACTGAGACTTTGGCAACCTAGCTCCGGGAATAAGGTTGATGGAGCAGTATAATTGAGGGGGCAACTCCTGCTCTCCACCCTCAGAGAAAAAATCTGAAAGGAAAGAAGGTAACATTTAAGTAGTTACAACAGAAAGCGACGTGCTGAGACAGTTGTCAAGGCAGTAATCACTCTCATCAAGAATCTGTCTTGCTTGCCAATCGATGGTAGGGTTATGTTTGGTTAACCATGGTAAACCTAGCACCAGAGGAGCAGGCAAACCCTCCAGCATAAAACCTGAAATAGATTCAATATGAGAATCTCCCACCTTTAGGCGAATGTCCTGCACCATTTGAGACAGACACTTTTGAGAGAGAGGGGCGGAATCGCAAACACAGAAATATTTTTGTCTAATGCGCTTGTTGTCAAACCATGCATATGGACTAACTGGCCATCCGCTAGATTAACCCCTGCCCCATGTCAATAAATACTTCAATTTCCATGGTTTTAAAGTCTAGCGCCACCTTGGCAGGCAGGAGAAATTGGGTACTACCGGTAAGTGACAAAAGTACACATTCTCATATTCCCCACCCACACTACCAAGAGTGAGAAGAGGACTAAACACATATTTTTTTTTTTCTTTTCACCTTGATGTTTAACATAAGGACACACGTTAACAAAATATCCTCCTTTACCACAGAAAAAGCAAAGTCTTTTCTTAACCCTAAAGTTTTTATCACCTGGTCCAGGAGTGACCTACCCCAATTGTATTGGCTCATCACCAGACATGAACTCGAGTGTCTCTTTACCCAGAGTGTCAGAAGAGGCCTCTTCCCCATATGATAGTACGTCCCGGGCGAGAGTAACTTTAGATCTCTCCCTCAGGCGTCTATCAATACGTACCACTAGAGACATGGCCGCCTCCAATGATTCTGGATTTTCGTGAAGTGCCAAGGCGTCCTTCAGGTTCTCAGACAGCCCTTGACAGAATTGACTACGGAGAGCTGGGTCATTCCACTCCGTATCAGTTGCCCACCTCCTAAATTCAGAGCAAATCCCTGCCGCAAACCAAGCAACTTAGATTTGGCCAGGGAAACCCGATCTGGGTCATCGTAAATAAGTTCCAGAGCTCTAATAAACTTGTCTACCGACCGGAGGGATTGTGATCCGGTTGGCAAGGAGAAAGCCCAAGACTGAGAGTCACCTTTAAGTAATGAAATAATAATCCCCATTCTTTGACTCTTGTCCCCAGAAAAGTTAGGACGTAGTCTAAAATATAATTTGCACGACTTCCTGAACTGAACAAAGTTGTCATTTCCCCCGGAAAACCTATCCGGGAGAGCGACCTTAGGTTCAGGGCAGGCTTGGTTCCCACTGCCGGAACCCACCACCTGTGGTCTCAAAAATTATGCAACGGCCGTACGGAAGTCAGCTACCTCCAAAGACAGCCCCTGCATACAATCGACCAGTGCAGAAACAGTATCCATAGCTGCACTGAAAAACACAAAGGATAACGTTTTTTGGGGCGGTTGATAATGTCACTGGTAATGGGGAAGGGGAAAACACCAGATACACACAAAATAAATAGACAACAGTCTAGGCCTCAAAAGCTAAGGAACAGGAATGGTGACCTCCTAGTAATCCATAGGCCTTTCCCAAACTCCTGCCAGTATGAGCAGATCCTGATGGTGGAAATGCTCATACGTCGGATACCTATGCCCTGCTAAAACTGACGAGCCCTAGGATAGGTAGCAGGAGACAAGACAGCTGGTTCCTTCCCAGATGAAGAAACCCATGTCTCCATGAGGTCTAGAACCAAAATGCACCAGAGAACAACAAACAGAACAGGCAACTTGTATTTAGCTTTGAGATGAATAGAGAAGCAGGAGATCCAAGACAAACAAGCTCTAGCAACTCCAAGAGGAAATATCAACTGCATGGTCAGCAGTGTGAGGCAGACCTAAATAGAGCCCCATCACTGATAACAAGCAGAACCTGAGGAGAGGTGAGATCCTGCCAAACAACAACATACAAAGAAGAAAACAGAGAGACCTATCAGATAGCCTCACGTGCAGCAAGTCTATCCGATGTTCTCACCTCTGTCACGGGAGGGACCGTGACAGTGATGTTGGGGGACTTTCATTGGCTTATTTTCCTGTCCATCATCATTAGTACCTCTTATATACTTCATTGGTGGCGAGCGCCTTCAATTCTGCCTGTTACCCCTGAGCAGGGGAGCACCCAGGAATTTTGTCTAGGGGGGGTCCGAAAGGCAATAAATGTGGCACGTGCAGTGTGCTATGCCAATTCTTTTGCCTGCCCATTTTTTAAAGCCCCCTTCATATTTAAAAATGGGGGGCGCGTAGTGTACTGTGCCGATTCTTTTGCCTGGCCATATCTAAAAGCCCTGTAGGAGTTGAAAAACATGGGGCGCTCAGCGCGCTGCACATTTTTAGCCCCGCCCATTATTAAAAGCCCCTCTTACATATAATAGGCCACTCCCAACAAACACTGTACAGCTGGAATTCTATTGTTGAGGCCTGTCTCTACACATCATACGGAGAGAGGAGGACCTTTCCTGGCTGCACTGCCTGCTTCACATTATACAATAAACAGCAGGCTACAGCCAGGAAGCTCCTCCGCTATCCTCCCTCCCCAGATCCTGCTCAAGGCTTGTGGTTCCCCCCACCATCTGCCACCCGCCCGTGGCCTGCTGTCCCCCTTGGCCGTCCTCACCCAACTCTGAATCCTCCTTCTGCAAATGGCAGGAGGAGGAGCCGGAGCATCTCCTCTCCTACATAGCGCCCCATACCTCTTACATCCAGTGATGCCACCCTTATTGTAGACGTTCTCTTTTCTCATCTTCTCTATTCAGACCAGACAAACAGACAGTTTCCCACATTTCAACCATCTTCACATCTTCTGAACACCCTTTCCTGCCACCCCCAATACTTTACTGCAAAAACAGTCCCCCTGGAAATACTACTACCACACAGATAGTGCCCTATTCAGCAATTATTGGCACACAGTGCTCTAAAAAATAACTGCCCAGACACTAATAGTATAAAGATAATGTCCCTCAAAAATAATTGTGCTAAGCTGATACTGTGCCAGGGTGCCCCCCAAAGTAACAGTCCTCCCTAAAATCCCACCAATAGAAATAATTCTCTACCAGAGCACACTTAGTAGTAATAATGCCCCTATAGTGCCCATAGTAATCATGTTCCTCATAGCCCCCAGTAGTAGTAAAGCTCCCCATAATACCCCCTAGTAGTAATAATTCTCCTTATATGACAGTACATGAAATACCCCCGCTTAGTGCCCGCAGTTAAGCTAATGTCCCCATAATGTCTGCCAGTATAAAATACCCCTATATAGTGCCCCAGTAAATGCCCTCATAGTGCTTCTCTCCCCTTCCCCATAGTGTCCCCCATAATATGCCAGTAAAAAAATGCCCCTTCTTAGTGCCCACACCAGATGCCCCAATAGTGCTCCACCCCCCCCATAGTGCCCCCAAATAATGCCCCATAGTGCCGCTCTCCCCTATAGTGCCTCCCATAATGTGCCAATAAAAAAGCCCCCTTGGTGCCACCAGATGCCATAGTGCCCCCCATAATGTGCCAATAATAAAGGCCCCTTTAGAACCCCCACTTCCCTATAGTGCCCCCAAATAATGCCCCTATAGTGCCACTAGATCCCCCATAGTGCCACTCTCCCCTATAGTGCCCCCCATAATGTGCCAATAAAAAAAGACCCTTTAGAGACCCAAGATGCCCCCATAGTGCTCCTCTCCCTATGGTGCCCCACCCCATAATGTGCCAGTAAGAAATGCCCCCATAGTGCCCCCCAAAATGGGCAAAAAATAAATGCCCCCAGTTCCACCCCAAAAAAAATGGGGCTGTAAGAAATGCCAGATGCCCCCATAGTGCCAGCTCCCCCCCCCCCCCCTTAAAAAAAACCCCACTAATACTTACCTTCATCAGCAGTGATGCGATGCAGGCATCTTCCAGCCTGTGTGCTGCCTGGCGGAGCAATAATAATGACGTCATTGCGCCGCCTGAGCCGGCCTCTGATAGACTGCAGGCATTAGTGCCTGCGGCCTATCAGAAGAACAGGAAAGGCTACTTTCACACTAGCGTTCGGGGCTCCGCTTGTGAGCTCCGTTTGAAGGCTCTCACAAGCGGCCCCGAACGGATCCGTCCAGCCCTAATGCATTCTGAGTGGACGCGGATCCGCTCAGAATGCATCAGTCTGGCTCCGCTTGGCCTCCGTTCCGCTCAGCAGGCGGACACCTGAACGCTGCTTGCAGCGTTCGGGTGTCCGCCTGGCCGTGCGGAGGCAAACGGATCCGTCCAGACTTACAATGTAAGTCAATGGGGACGGATCCGTTTGAAGATGACACAATATGGCTCAATTTTCAAACGGATCCGTCCCCCATTGACTTTCAATGTAAAGTCAAAACGGATCCGTTTGCATTATCATGAACAAAAAAACAAAAAAAATTATTTTTTTTTTTTGTTCATGGTAATGCAAACGGATCCGTTCTGAACGGATCTAAGCGTTTGCATTATAGGAGCGGATCCGTCTGTGCAGATACCAGACGGACCCGCTCTGAACGCAAGTGTGAAAGTAGCCGAAGGGAGACGCCCCCCCACCGCTGCCGGCAAGTAGAACCAAGGCCGCGCCGCCTGTGGTGATTGCTGGTGCTGCCCTGAGGGATAAAAAATAATAAAAAATATTCACTGCTTGTTCTAGGGGGTGGGGGGGGGGGCGGTTCAGACCCGCTGCCCCTGAGGAAGCCAGGTCACTGGCGAAACATGTCGGGGCGGCCTACTTAGGTTTCACTGCTTCAGCTTTAGCATATAGGTAGTCAGAATGCAAGCACTAGTGGGTCAGTTCCTCTGCCGCTATCTCGTGGTTCAGTCAGATAGTCTAACAATGAGCAATTCTTAGTGTGTGTGTCAACTACCTACAGTACAGACCAAAAGTTTGGACACACCTTCTCATTCAAAGAGTTTTCTTTATTTTCATGACTATGAAAATTGTAGATTCACACTGAAGGCTGACTATGAAGGCATCAAAACTATGAATTAACACATGTGGAATTATATACATAACAAACAAGTGTGAAACAACTGAAAATATGTCATATTCTAGGTTCTTCAAAGTAGCCACCTTTTGCTTTGATTACTGCTTTGCACACTCTTGGCATTCTCTTGATGAGCTTCAAGAGGTAGTCCCCTGAAATGGTTTTCACTTCACAGGTGTGCCCTGTCAGGTTTAATAAGTGGGATTTCTTGCCTTATAAATGGGGTTGGGACCATCAGTGGCGTTGAGGAGAAGTCAGGTGGATACACAGCTGATAGTCCTACTGAATAGACTGTTAGAATTTGTATTATGGCAAGAAAAAAGCAGCTAAGTAAAGAAAAACGAGTGGCCATCATTACTTTAAGAAAAAAAGGTCAGTCAGTCAGCCGAAAAATTGGGAAAACTTTGAAAGTAAGGGCTATTTGACCATGAAGGAGAGTGATGGGGTGCTGCGCCAGATGACCTGGCCTCCACAGTCACCGGACCTGAACCCAATCGAGATGGTTTGGGGTGAGCTGGACCGCAGAGTGAAGGCAAAAGGGCCAACAAGTGCTAAGCATTCTTGGGAACTCCTTCAAGACTGTCGGAAGACCATTTCAGGGGACTACCTCTTGAAGCTCATCAAGAGAATGCCAAGAGTGTGCAAAGCAGTAATCAAAGCAAAAGGTGGCTACTTTGAAGAACCTAGAATATGCCATATTTTCAGTTGTTTCACACTTGTTTGTTATGTATATAATTCCACATGTGTTAATTCATAGTTTTGATGCCTTCATAGTCATGAAAATAAAGAAAACTCTTTGAATGAGAAGGTGTGTCCAAACTTTTGGTCTGTACTGTATATATCAGTCAGCTAGCTGTTAATACAGGTAGCATTAGTGAATGCACTTTGAGGTGATAGCTAATCATCTAGGTAGCTAACCTGTGTTAGACAGAAGCAGTGAGTAAAGCCTCAGCTCCTTACGTCTGTCCGTGCAGTAACTGACCAAGAGGGCAGGAGAGTGACCATTGCTGCAGAGCGCACATCTCCACCACAAATAAGGCTACTTTCACACTAGCGGCACGGACCTCCAGCAGGCTGTTCCGTCGGGTGAACAGCCTGTCAGATCCATCCTGCCGCTAGTGACCGTGTGCCCCCGGACTGCCGCTCCGTCCCCATTGACTATAATGGGGGCGAGGGTGGAGTTCCAGCGAGAGGCGTGATCCGTGGATTCTTTGTCACCTCTCTAACTATCCTCCTGGCCAGCACAGGTGTCACTTTTAGCTTCCGACCACGTCCTCTGAGATTTTTCACAGTGCGGAATATCTTGTATTTTTTGCTCAAATGTAAATAAAAGCTGAGAAATGTTTTCCCCACAATAATGCCTCTTGTACATCGTCTTATTATCTTTTGGGAGACACCGATGTCATTTCCCGTCAAAATATTACTTGCTGGTTAAATAAAAGTAACTTTAAGTCAAAATTTGCCCGGGGTATGAATAATCATGGGCAGCACTGTAGATCTTACATTGATCTGGGTGAAGTGAAGTAATGAGCCCTTGTGGTTCCGTGTCCAACCTACTGCTCCATTCACAAATACAACCGACACCACTTCAGCTGGGAGGACGCCTCCATGGTTACCACTACGTAAGGTGTAGTGACTTTGAGGGGGGGGTTTACTACACATTAACGTCGTCACCTAGCAACCCACCCCCCACGTCATCCTTCCTCAGCCCTATCCGCCCTGTATTAGCAGCCCCTCCCCCTCCTTCTACGCTGCGCGGGCGCCGCAAAAGGAGACATTCCATTCCCGGCTTTACGTTGCCGCCCCCCTTCTCCTCTGACCAATCAGCTGCCAGAGAGCTCGCTGTCCCCGCCCTCTTCCTCCCCACCAGAACATTGCGCGCTATAAAAGCCGGCCATTTCGTCGGCTTTCTCCCCAGCCCTCGGAAGCTCAGTGCTGCAGCAAGAGCCACACGCCTGTCCATCCAGCGATCACCATGACCGACGCAGCCATCTCCTTCGCCAAGGACTTCTTGGCCGGCGGTGTGGCCGCTGCCATCTCTAAGACCGCTGTAGCACCCATTGAAAGAGTCAAGCTGCTGCTGCAAGTAAGGACCGGAGCGGGACGGGTCATTGAATGGTGTCTGGGTGGTCGGGCTTATAGTCCTGAGTGGGAGTGCGTGGGGGTATGCGGTACCGCAGGTGATGCCCGTCGCATGCAGCGTTATCAGGGAAGCCGGGCCTACGTAATCCTCAGTGTCCTTGACTGCGGACCCTGGATGATGGGGGTTATGAGTTGTGGATGATGGGGGGGGGGGATATTGATTTTTGCTATCGCGATCTGCTGTGGGGGCCGATGACTGTTTCCCTGCCTTGATCCCACTGCTCGGCCAAGGTCGCAGCAAGGAGACCGTAGTAATCGCCTGCATCAGGCCGGCCTCACTAATCCCAGGTAATTGCGCTGCTGCCTGGCCGTGGCCTCTGCAGCCAGTAGAGACCGCAGTGCCCTCTTTCTAATGAAAGCCGCGCCGTGAGGATGAAGGCCTGCGCTGCTAATCACACCCGGCCACTGGCGGCCTCCTCCAATGACTTGTCCTTCCAGATGGAGGCTGCGCTTGTGTAATGACTTCCCGGGCTTCTCCCCGCCCCCTCCTCCACCACGTGGTTGCGGCCGCACAATGAATGGGAGGAGGTCACCATTTTGAGGTGCGCGCAGCTGGAGGGGAGACCCGGGCACCTCACACCGGCCTCTATCTAGTGTAGCCTCCGGTTGGCGGAAATTGAAGGCTTCATTTTTACTTTAGATTGCTAGTTTTCTATTTAAACTCTAGGGGTTCACACCTTTAACCCTTTGTCTGACATTACTATGCAGTTTCAGAGAATTTCCAGTTTGCCCTGGAGGGGGTTATGTTGTACCTTAAAGGTCATTGCCTCCTTAGACCGGAAGTCAGGATGGTGACAACCTTCGGCCTTCTATAGGAGTCTTTTTCCCCGAATCCTGAAGCGCAGTGTCCTATGTCCTCCTGGGCCGTTACTCCTTCATACAGGGCAGATAATGCTTCCAGTTGGTGGTTATTTTACAAAATTTAAGAATTTATTTCCCGTATGAAAATGGTCTTGGGTTTTCTGAGGACCTGACACCTGGGAACCCCAGTGATCAGCTTTTTGGGGCCATGGTGGTCCAGTGAGCTCATCCTTGCAGATTACAAGGCACAGAACCATCCATGGGATTGAGCCACAGAACCATCCATGGGATTGAGCTGCTCTTAGGCCTCATGACCGATGGTCACAACATCAGTGGCCTAGGAAGAAGCTGAGATACTGACCTTCAAAACACTCCCAGGAGTCAAACCTCTGCTGATGTGATATTGATGACTTGTGCTGAGGATGGGTTAACTGCATGAGGTCCTGTGAAACCCCTTCAATTGTTAGTTTAGTACATGGTTGCCACAATTGCAGTACTTTCTATAACTTGAGTTTTGTCTTTCTAGGTCCAACATGCAAGCAAACAGATCACAGTTGACATGCAATACAAAGGAATCATGGACTGTGTTGTCCGTATCCCCAAAGAACAAGGCTTCTTATCCTTCTGGCGTGGTAACCTTGCCAATGTGATCAGATACTTCCCAACCCAGGCCCTGAACTTCGCTTTCAAAGACAAGTACAAGAAGATCTTCCTTGATAATGTTGACAAGAGGACCCAGTTCTGGCGTTACTTTGCTGGAAACCTGGCCTCCGGTGGTGCAGCTGGTGCGACCTCTCTGTGCTTTGTCTACCCACTTGACTTTGCCAGAACCCGTCTTGCTGCTGATGTGGGCAAAGCTGGTGCTGATAGAGAATTCAAGGGTCTTGGCGACTGCTTGGCTAAGATCTTCAGATCCGATGGGCTTAAAGGCCTGTACCAGGGCTTCAATGTGTCTGTCCAGGGCATCATCATTTACAGAGCCGCCTACTTTGGCATCTATGACACAGCTAAAGGTGAGGCTTGAGTTGCTGTGAAGGCTGAGTAAATCCACATGTGTGGCTCACCATGTTCATGATGTAAACCTTTCTTCCTCCAGGTATGCTTCCAGATCCTAAGAACACACACATCTTTATCAGCTGGATGATTGCTCAGTCAGTGACAGCAGTGGCCGGTTTTGCCTCCTACCCATTCGACACAGTCCGTCGTCGTATGATGATGCAGTCTGGAAGGAAAGGAGGTATGAGAATCATTGCATCTAGCTGTACGATGCCTAGCATTGGGTGTTGTCCTTTACATTGGTGGCTTTGGAAGGCCTGATTGTCTATAGGGAGTGACTTGGTGGTTGGTGATGGGCTTGTCCAAGTTGCTGATTTAACTTTTTTCTTTTTTCTTTGCAGCTGATATCATGTACTCTGGCACAATTGACTGCTGGAAGAAGATTGCACGTGATGAAGGCTCAAAGGCTTTCTTCAAGGGCGCTTGGTCCAATGTTCTGAGAGGAATGGGTGGTGCTTTCGTGCTAGTCTTGTATGATGAGCTGAAGAAAGTAATCTAAACATGTCCCCATGTCTGTGACCTGGCATGCTGTAAAATGTAACATACCAAGAGCGTTCATGGACTTTCTATTTTTTTGTCAAACACACCTTTTATTTATAAGTTGTAACTGGTTATCTTACTGGTTAATGTTGGGAACCAATTTGATTACATCTCACCAGCTTTCCATGTTAACATAAATCATTCCCTTATACCCAAGTACTTCCTTCGGCGCCTGCAGTGAACCATCTGTAGTGCGCCTGTGGTAGTATGGGCTGACTCGTTGGGACTCAATGCTCCTTTATTTTTTATTTCAGTCATTCATGTTTTTAAGTAACTTAGGTTGGAGGAAATAAAAAATATGGAACCATCTCTTGTGTGTTTTTATGACTTCAGGAACTGTTTACCAGGTCCAAACCTGGAACTATATTTTGCCTTGGGCTAATAAAGTGGAAAATTCAAACTGAGTTTTTGGTCTACTGATATAATCTTTACCCCTCTGAGGCTGTGAAGGTTGGCCGGCATGTATGATCACTAGCAGATAGTTATGGATGTGGTAGTTAACACAGCCTTTAGGGCCCCTTCACACTACCATATTTTTGTGTCTCCATTTGTTCTGTAATTTTGCCGACCCATTCATTTCAATGTTGCCACAAAAGATGCAGACAAGAACATGAATTTCTATCATGGAGAAATGTGTTTTACAGTCTGCAAGAAGTGATGTGAATGAGCCCTTATAGTTCAGTTATAGATGGCAGTCAGACCAGTCTTTCAGTGCTGAGAACTGTCCTGCACATGGTTTCACTGTAGGTGGCACAGACAAACTGCTGGCACTTGTGGTGAGACTGTACACAGCCTTGCCATACTGTCTGTCCTTGGCTGCAATGCGGACCACTGCTCTGCAGTCATGTGTAAGGACATCCTCCTGACATTCAGTATTAGGCACAGCCTATATGCCCATTAGTTACCTTTTTACCATGTAGAACAGTCAAGTATTTGGTAAGTGAGCAACTGGGTGTTGTAAACCCAATTAACGGGTACAGCAATCCAGGTCAGGCCTAGTATTGAAGTGAATAGGGTTGCAGCAAGAGTTGCACATGTGTAGACCGCATTCCCTGAAACTAATTTGGGGGTTTCAGTTGAGGCACACATGCCACCCCATTCATATAGATGGGGTCCTGCCCACAGAAGCAAGCTGTACCCCTATCGTGTTAGGCTGCAGGCACAGGGTCTCCAAACCACAGCACAACTCTTCCACTCAATTAATACAACCTGCTGCATCCGTTCAGAATGGATCCCGTTGTAGCTTGAAAATGAAGAAACCGGGTATGGAACCACAACCATTGACTTGCATGGTTTTTGGTGCCTGATTCGGCTTGTTCAGTTTCCCAAGCTGGCTGCAGCGGTTTTGTTTGTGGCAACGCAACAAACTGGGACGGAACGCATTCTATGCACTTTTCGGTTTGTTCAGTTTTCTCCCCATTGACAATAAGTGGGGACTATACTAAAGTGCTGTGGTTTTGAGCCCTTAGTCTTGATGTAAGATCTCCAGCAATTCAAGTGCTGCAGTTTTGAGTGTAACCATAAGAAAACTACTAATACTCCAACACAAATATTTATATGAATGCATGTTTTTCCTGCTTGGTTGTGGATTTAACATTTTTAATATCTTCCCTTGCAGTGATTAATAACTAACCCTTTTGCTGGGGATCCATGTCCCCCAGATGTTGAGTTTAGTATCCGGAATAGCAGTGACAAGTGAAGCTAATCCTCTGGCACTGTGTTGGAGACTTGATACAGGGATATGTCTTGTTAACAAGCTGTTGAGCTGTAAATATTAAGCTTTCAATAGCTGTGCTGGCTTCTTGGACAAGACATGTCCGTTTTGAATACCAGTCATACTTCTGATGTAGGAGTCGAACAGCCTCCATGATCAGATGCCACCGGCAGACACGTGACTGCCAAAATGCATACTTGTGATGTAACACTACATGAGCTGGCTGTAGTGCAGAGCAAAAATACCCTACGAGAATGTGCGTTTAATTGGCTTGTATGACAACATAAGCAGTTTGCAATGTCGGACCAAACAGTAAGGCCCCTTTCACACGAGCGTGACGGATTAAACTGAAGTTTTACAAGCAACATCTCTTAGCAACCATCAGTGAAAAACGGGATGCAATGTGTTTTTCACACAGCCCCATTCACTTCTATGGGGCCAGGGCTGCGTGCAAAACGCAAAATATAGAACATGCTGCGATTTTTCACGCAACGCAGAAGTGATGCGTTAAAATCACCGCTCATGTACACAGACCCATTGAAACTAAAGGGTCTGGATTCAGTTCAGGTGCAATGCATTCACGTCACGCATTGCACCCGTGTGGAAAACTCACTCATGTGAAAGGGGCGTAAGAGTCAAAGGGAAACATATGTCTTAAATTAAAACACAAAACATCTTTAAAGGGGTTGTCCCATCTTAGTTTTTTATGGCTGAAATAATCCAGAGTAAACGCCAATCCGGTGAGGCAGGGCGATTGTCCTCTTCTCCGCTGTTACCGTAACTCCCATGGCAATGAATGAAAGCTGCGCAGACAACGTAGTTTGCGTTGCTCCCATTCACGGTTACGGCTGGCCGCTCAGATGTTTTAGTAATCCTGGTCACCCCGGGCTGCTGCTTACTGTGGGTTGTTACCATCTTAGAAAGCAGCTCAAATCCACTTCAAAAAGTAATGTGGCGAAATGGAAGTCACATGTGCACATGGTGGCGGTTTTCTTATTGAAATCAATGGCAAGTTGTTGCCGTTTTGATTTTGGATTACGCCACAGGAAATTTCAGGTTTCCATGACTGAATCAACATTTTTGAACATACTGAGACTAGCTGTATGCTATACTATTCTTGCGGATCTGTAATTTGCGGACCGCAAAAAAACGGCACGGCCGTGTGAACGAGCCCTAAAAAGGTGATGAAAATTGTGAATGTAGCCTTAGGGTCAATTCACACATCCGTAGCAATACACCCGGCCGGCACCCCCATAGAAATGCCTATTCTTGTCCGCAATTGCTCTCCGCATCCATTCCGTCTCCATAGAGAATGAATGGGTCCGCACCAATTCCGCAATTTGTGGAACGGATGAGGACCCATTATTACGGATGTGTGAATGGAGCCTTAGGCTACTTTCACACTATTGTTTTGGCTTTCCGTTTATGAGATCTGTTCAGGGATCTCACAAGCGGTCCAAAACGGATCAGTTTTGCCCTAATGCATTCTGAATGGAAAAGTATCCGCTCTGAATGCATCAGTTTGCCCCCATTCCGTCACTATTCCGCTCTGGAGGCGGACACCAAAATGCTGCCTGCAGCGTTTTCTGTCCGCGATGTGGTGCGGAGCAAGACGCATCCGTCCTGGCACACAATGTAAGTCAATGGGGACGAATCCGTTTTCTCTGACACAATAGAAAACAGATCCGTCCCCCATTGACTTTCGATGGTGTTAATGACGGATCCGTCATGGCTATAAAAGACCTAATACAACCAGATCCGTTCATGACGGATGCATGCGGTTGTATTATGGTAACGGAAGCGTTTTTGCAGATCCATGACGGTTCCGCCAAAAAACGCTAACGTGAAAGTAGCCTTAGGCCTCATGCACAAGACCGTGGTGTGTTTTGCGGTCCGCAAAACACGGATGGCGTCCGTGCGCGTTCTGCAATTTGCGGAACGGCACGAACAGTCTTCAATATAAATGCCTATTCTTGTCCGCAAAGCTTGGACAAAAATAGGACAGGTTATATATTTTTTTGCAGGTCCACGGAATGGAGAAACGGATGCAAACAGCACACGGAGTGCTGTCCGCATCTTTTGCGGCCCCATTGAAGTGAATGAGTCCACATCCGAGCCGACAAAACGGCGGCCGTGTGCATGAGGCTTTAGGGTGGTTTCACGCATTTTTTTTTTTTTTTTTTAATACTGCAGGTTTTCAAGCAGCTTTTTTGTTCTGTACATAAAGACAGAGGAGGATCCAAGAAGAAGTGTCCTTTATATTTCAGGTTCATTTTGAATCCATTATATTTTAAATGTATTTAATTGAATAGAATATGTAATAACCGTCCCAGACTATTTGTTACTTGCTTAGAAAGAAAATAGAAAAGATTTTTGGAAAGGCAAATGTGTGCAGAAGGACGTACTGTGCAAAGTGAAACTTGCTGAGGCCTACAAGTCGACATCCAGGCCTGCACCTTGCACGGGATATGACCTCTATGAAGCAGACAGTCACCGCTGAGGGAGAGTTTCCTTCTTATTGGCTGCGAAGGGAACAGCCCAGGAAGTAAGACGTTTTCTGTTAACTCTTCAGGGTAAGTCCACTTCTGAGGAAATCTCTGCAGCGCCTGCCACATGACTCACTGCAGCAGATCAGCTGGAGACACTGCCAGCTTTCCCATGTGCAGAGGACAAAACCTGCTAAATGTGGATGAGGCGCGCTGTCCGTGCAAAATAAACCACTTTAATCAATTAGAAGAAGCAGAATCGAATCACTACTTATAGGAGCTCCTTCACACATAGTATTGTCCCTGGTGGGTTTTTTATGAAAGCCAAAACCAGAAGTGAATAAAAATAAGAAGAGAAGCTGTGTCTGTCCTTAAGGCCTCATGCACAAGAAAGTATTTTCTTTCCGTGTTCATTCAGTTTTTTTTTCGGACCATATGTGGAATCATTCACTTCAATGGGTCAGCAAAAAAAAAAAATGGAAATGACTCTGTGTCCGTTCTGCAAAAAAAATAGAACATGTCCTATTCTTGTCTGTTTTTGCCCATATTGTTTGTTTTACCACCTGGAGTGAAAGCAAGTATAGTAAACTTTAAAGAGGACCTTTCACCGATTATTACCCTATGAACTAACTATACAGACATGGAGAGCGGCGCCCGGGGATCTCACTGCACTTACTATTATCCCCGGGCGCCGCTCCGTTCTTTTGCTATGCCCTCCGGTAACTTTGTTCACTAAGTTATAGTAGGCGGAGATACCAGTCCCTAAGTTATGGTAGGCGGAGTCTGCCCTAGCGCTTGCTCACAGCCTGGGAGGTTATTTTCTCCCAGGCTGTGAGCTCTGCAATGCGATTGGCCAGCGCTAGGGCAGACTCCGCCTACCATAACTTAGGGAACGGAGATACCGGAGGGCATAGCAGGAGAACAGAGCGGCGCCCGGGGATAATAGTAAGTGCAGGGAGATCCCCGGGCGCCGCTCCACATGTCTGTATAGTTAGTTCATAGGGTAAGAATCGGTGAAAGGTCCTCTTTAATGTCACTTTCTCTGCAAAGCTGTATGGGGGAAAAACATTGATAAAAGTTGCCAGTGCACATTGCACATTCCCTATGTTGTTTTTTTAAGCAGCACAAAAAAAAAAAATCAATAAAGGTCTAGAGCAGTGTTTCCCAACCAGTGTGCCTCCAGCTGTTGCAAAACTCCAACTCCCAGCATGCCCGCACAGCCAAAGGCTGTCCGGTCATGCTGGGAGTTGTAGTTTTGCAACGGCTGGAGGCACATTGGTTGGGAAACACTGGTCTAGAGAAATAAAATGCCTGGCAATGTGGGAAAAAACACCAGCCTCAGTGCAGTCATGTGATTTGAAAGTTATGCAGTGGCATACTATTGATGACTTACCTGCAGAATAGGTAATCAATATCAGATCTGTGGGAGTCCGACTCCCTGCAGCCCCTCTGATCAGCTACTTGAAGGGGTAGCGGTGCTCGTGAGACTGCCGTTAACTCTTCAAAGTTTATCTGCATGTCGTCAACTTTGTAATTACAACTGCTCCTTCCCATTCAAGTGAATGGGAGAGGAGGCTGTAATTTTTATAGCACCCATTGAAATCAGTGGTTGACCACGTAACACACGTCATGTCACACATTAAATCGGTTTTCTGGTCCATTATTATTGGTGGCCTGTCCTCAGGATAGGCTATCAATATCTGATTGGTGATGCGTTCTGCGGCCTATTCATAGCATACCGAGGAGAGAGCTATACATTGTATATCGGCTGTGCTCGGTATTTCAGTTCAGTCCCATTCACCTGAATCGGACAGAGCTGCACAAATGCCATATGACCATTGGACGGTCCTTCAAACAGCTGATCGTTTAGAGTGTCAGAAGACAGACCCCTGCTGATATGATGTGGAGGATAGGTCATCTATTTAAAACCGCTTCAGGATGTTGCCGCGCACAGTTGTGTGCGCTGTATTTTTTTTAGCCTGGAAAAACTCAAAATGCCTTGCTCAGTACTTTTTGTAGCAATTTTAAGGTGTTTTTGCCCATAACGTGTGTTTTAGCACCACAGCATATAATTTCCCAAAAATACCATTGGCCCGCAAAATGCACGTCAAGGATGAAAAAGCTCCATTAAAAAAAAGATGTGTTTTTGTCCTGCGTTTAATACTTCCCCATAGACCATAACATATCAAGCTGCTATTTTTTTAACTAAAAAATGTTGCAAAAACAGTCAAAAAGGCACCAAAAACTGCAAAACCCTTCAAAAATGCCCCCAAAAACTGTGACACAAACTTTAAAGGGTAACAGTTTTCATAAAACTTTTAATATGTCATAGAGACATAGCAAAAGTTTGGTTGAGACCCCCACCGATCTCTAGAACAAGGAGAGAGAAGCACTCACATAGCTTCCTCTCCTGCAGCAAGAAGAGTGTGATATCTCCTGCAGTTAGGAGAGATAGCACAATATGCAACCTCTTCTCTCCAGGGATCAGTGTATTTTCTGAGACTTTTTAACACTGATGACCCATCATCAAGACAGGTTATCAGTATCTGATTGGTGGGGGATTTGAACCTGGGACCTCGACTGATCAGCTACTTGTGAAGGCATCAGTCCTTGCTGTAGTGCCACCGCCTTCTCCTTGCACACCAAGCACAGCGCTGTACATTGTATAGTGGCTGTGCTTGGTATTGCAGCTCAGCCTCATTCACTTCAATGGGTCTGAGCTGCATCTAGGCCATGTAACCGATGAACGTGACATCACCTGGCCTATACAAAGCTACAGGAAGGTCATGGCAAATAGCTGATCAGCGAGATAAGTCATCAGTATAAAAGTCTCGGAAAAAGCCCTTAACGCCCAGCGCTGTAATGACCTGCTCTATAAAAATATCACATGACCTAACCCCTCAGATGAACCCCGCAAAAAAATATAAATAAAAACGGTGTCAAAAAGCCATTTTTTGTCACCTTACATCACAAAAAGTGTAATAGCAAGCAATCAAAAAGTCATATGTACCCCAAAATAGTGTTAATCAAACCGTCACCTCATCCCGCGAAAATGATACCCTACCTAAGATAATCGCCCAAAAACTGTAAAAACTATGGCTCTCAGACTATGGGGACACTAAAACATGATTTTTTTGTTTCAAAAATGATATCATTGTGTAAAACTTACATAAATAAAAAAAAAGTATACAGCGAAAGTTTGGGCAACCTTGTTAATCGTCATGACCTGCCTAATTTTGTTGAAACAATGATAGCACACTTTCTGTAAATCCAATAAACTTCATTTCACTTCTCAAATATCACTGTGTGTGTCTCCTATATGATATATCTAACTGACATTTTTTATCGTAACAACCAACAATTTATACAGGAAAATCATGACGATTAACAATGTTGCCCCAACTTTCGCATGCCACTGTACATATTAGGTATTGCCACGTCCGTAACAACCTGCTCTATAGAAATATCACATGACCCCCCTAAAATAAAAAGAGAAAGTGTCAAAAAAGCCATTTTTTGTCACAAAAAGTGTCATAAAAAGCGATCAAAAAGTCATACAGACTCCAAAATAGCACCAATCAAACCGTCATCTCGCAAAAAATGAGACCTTATCTAAGACAATCACCCAAAAAAATAAAAAAAACTAGGGCTCTCAGAATATGGAGACACTGAAACATGATTTTTTTAATAAATAAATGCTGCTATTGTGTAAATCATAAATTAATAAAAAAAAGTATACATATTAGGTAATGCCACGTTCGTAACAATCTGACCTTTAAAAATACCACATGATCAAACCTGTTAGATTAACATTGTAAATAACAAAAAATAAAAACGGTGCCAAAACAGCTGTTTTTTGTTATCTTGCCTCACAAAAAGTGTAATATAAAGCAACCAAAAATCATATGTACCCTAAAATAGTACCAACAAAACTGCCACCTTATCCCGTAGTTTCCAAAATTGGGTCATTTTTTTGGAGTTTTTACTCTAGGGGTGCATCAGGGGGTCTTCAAATTTGACATGGCAGCTTGAGTTTTGTTTGGCTGTTAACCCTTGCTTTGTTAGTGGAAAAAAATTGATTAAAATGGAAAATCTGCCAAAAATGTGAAATTCAGAAATTTCATCTCCATTTTCGATTAATTCTTGTGGAACACCAAAAGGGTTAACAAAGTTTGTAAGATCAGTTTTGTATACCTTGAGGGGTGTAGTTTCTAAAATAGGGTCACTTTTTTGGAGATTCTACTCTAGGGGTGCATCAGGGGGACTTCAAATGTGACATGGCAGCTTAAAATTATTCCAGGGAAATCTGCTTTCCAAAAACCATATGGCGTTCCTTTCCTTCTACGCAATGCCGTTTGCCCGTACAGCAGTTTACGACCACATATGGGGTGTTTCTGTAAACTACAGAATCAGGGCAATAAGTATTGAGTTTTATTCGGCTGTTAACCATTGCTTTGTTAGTGGAAAGAAATTGATTAAAATGGAAAATCTGCCAAAAAAGTGAAATTCTGAAATTTCATCTCCATTTTTCATTAATTCTTGTGGAACACCTAAAGGGTTAACAAAGTTTGTAAAATCAGTTTTGAACACCTAGGGGTGTAGTTTCTTAAATGGGGTCACTTTTGGGTGATTTCCATTATGTAAGCCTCAGAAAGTGACTTCAGACCTGAACTAGTCCTCAAAAAGTGGGTTTTTGGAAATTTTCAATTTCAACATTTGCTTCTAAACTTCTAAGCCTTCTAACGTACCCAAAAACATAAAATGGCATTCACAAAATGATCCAAACATGATGTAGACATATGGGGAATATAAAGTAGTAACTATTTTTGGAGTTATTACTTATCTATTATAAAAGTAGAAAAATTACAATTAGCAAATTTGCTAATTTTTCTAAAATTTTGGAAAATTTGGTATTTTTTTTATAAATTTTTGACTCCATTTTACCACTGTCATGAAGTACAATATGTGACGAGAAAACAATCTCAGAATGGCCTGGATAAGGCTACTTTCACACTTGCGGCAGAGTGATCCAGCAAGCAGTTCCTGCCGGATCCGGCAATCTGCATGCAAACGGAAAGCATTTGTAGACAGATCCGGATGCGGATCCGTCTTACAAATGCATTGCAAGAAGGGATCCGTCTCTCCGCATGTCATCCGGAGAAACGGATCCGTTATATATATTTTTTACATTTTTACTGGTCTGCGCATGCGCAGACCGGAAGGACGGATCAGGCATTGCGGTATTTTTAATGCACTAATACATTTCTATGTAAATTAATGCTGGATATGGCATTCCGGCAACTGATCCGGAATTTTGGACGGAGATAATTTCAGAAGGCATGGGGGATGAAACTGATCAGTTCTTTTCCGGTATTGAGCCCCAATGACGGAACTCAGTGCCGGAAAAGAAAACCGCTAGTGTGAAAGTAAAAGCGTTTTAAAGTTATTACCACATAAAATGACACATTTTACTAAAAATAGCCTGGGCAGAAAGGTGAAAAATGGCTTGGTCCTAAAAGGGTTAAGCTTTATTATTTTGATATTTCCATTTATTACATGTTCCTTCGTAAATTTATTAGCATTATCTAAGTTAATAAAGAGAGTACAAGGCACTCGCAAGAAATTCCCCCATTTCTTGAAACTGTTTCTGCAGTGATCGTCACTTACTATCTGCATTTGATAAATGAGGCCTATGTATGAAACAGAGATCAGAGTGCAATCCAATATAATGGTGTCGGCTACAGGGACACCGTCCCATGAATGTCACAACCTGAGGGTGTGTTCCTTCTGTCATAGTGTGCGGACCCGGGCTTGGCATTTCCACGTCACACATGGCTATGTGCCAAGGTGAAGCCTTGTCCATGCTCATTCCTCAGCAGTAATACAGCAAGTTATGGCGTGTAACACACAAGTGAAAGATCAGTCGGGCGTGTCCTTCTCCTAACTTGGAAGGTCAAAGTGACAGAGAGAGGTCCACTGTTTATAATAAGTCCACTTTGTAGTGTCTTGTGTCCTCCTTGCCGCTGTCTTGCTGTATCTGGATTGAGGAGACCTGTTCTACTTGCAGTCTCTGGCCGGGGGCAGGTTTAAACCAGATATCCTATAGGTGCCGCCTGCCCTTCAAGAGGAGTTTGAGGACACCTTGCCAGGAAGACACATCCCAGAATTAACTAGTGGGACGTTTCAGTTTTTTTTCCCACTGGACAAGTTTAGACTTTGCTGGGTAACAGGCTAGAACTTATGTGAGCTGAAACAATCTGTTGTATTAGGCCTCATTCACACGGCTCAGAAGCTGTACGACAGCAGGGGAATAAGGCCTCATGCACACGACCGTGTCCGAAAATTGCAGATCCGCAAAACACGGATGCCGCCAGTGTGCGTTACGCAATTTGCAGAACGTACATAATAGAAATGCCTATTCTTGTCCGCAAAACAGAGTGTTGTCCGCATCTTTTGCAGCCCCACTTAAGTGAATAGGTCCACATCCGAGCCACAAAAAATGTGGCTTATATGCGGATCAGTGAATGAGGCCTTAGAGTATAGTGACACGTGAGACATGTGGCGAGTACGATTTCCATTAAAGTCAATGGAGGATAAGTTGCGCACAACGCAAAATCCAACATGTCTGGAGTATGTTAAGTACTGCATTGCGACACCATAGAGAAATGTCACACAACTTATTTGTCACATGTCACCATGTAGCCGTACAATGGGTGCCTTGTGTACAGTAGGGAGCAGCACCAGACGGAGCAGTTTCTGACAGAGAAGTACTTGATCAGAGGCATAGGGAGGTAAGGTAAGGCCTCGTACATACTTGTGGGTGCCCTATTATGTCCTTGTATAAAACAGAGGTGCCATACAGCCATGTGCATGATGCCGTCATCTTGCCAATCATTATCCCCCCCCCCCCCAAAAAAAAGAAATGACAGAAAACAATTGATGCTTTTGGATACTGTTGTCATAATGCAAAACCTGTAAAAATCATAATTGAAACAGAAATATGCAATGGACAGGTGTGAACAGACCCTAAGCAAATTACTTAAAGAGGACCAGTCACATTCTTGATGTGTCTGTTTTAGTAAATACTTGCATTCCCATCCAATAACAATTCTGCAGCGTCTTTTCATATAATTCTTTGTTGTTCCATTCCTCAGTTATTGCTCCTAGAAATGTATTAAGTGTTTGTGCGTCTGTGTGTGTGGGGGGGGGGGGGGGGGTCACCCTTCACAGGCTCATATTTGCAACACTGAGGCCTGCACACGACCGTTCTTTTTTTCGTTTACTGGACGTTTTTGGCGTTCCGTATACGGTCCATATACGGAACCATTCATTTCAATGGGTTTATATATAAATTTCTTTTGACAGGGGAGTAGTGACCCCTAACTGAGAACGTGTGCTAGTGATACAAAAACTATCAATAGACTTACTTTGACTCTGGGAACAGCAAAGTGGTTTCTATACTTAAAAGGCACTGGGCAATTCTGACTATGGACCCTGACCTCACACAGGTAATTAGGAACTATCCACAAGTAACGTACCGCAAAGGGAGAAGCCTACGAGATCGGCTAGTCCATAGTCATTATGAGGGTCCAAAAAGAGAAGGCACATGGCTAGACCGTAGGCCCCTCGGTGTCTTCAGATGTGGTTCCTGCAAAGCATGCAAGTTTATTAATCTATCTAAAACAATAACTTGCTCGGTGACCCAACGACCTTTTGTGATTCGTGACTTCGCCAATTGTAAAACCAAAGGCGTAGTTTATATTTGCCAATGTAGCTGCCCACTTGACTACATTGGCAAAACAAAGAGGGAATTACGGAGAAGAATCTGCGAACACCTGAACGACATTAAAAAAATCAAAAGACACCCCGGTGGCCCACCATTTTAACAACTGCCATAAAGGGGATGTAAGCTCGGCCCGTTTCTCGGTGCTGGAGGTGGTCCCTTTCCCTGAGAGGAGAGGTGACTGGGACAAAAGGATTCTCCAAAAAGAATCCTCCTGGATCTATTGCTTTCAATCCCAGTCCCCCCTCGGTCTTAACGAAAGACTAAACTTTGCATGTTTTATCTAATATCCTTCTTGTCTTAGTGTTAATCTTGACATCCCTCAGTAATCTTTCCAAATATCACTGGTATGTGACCCAGGGTTCTGGGCTGATCAGTGCGAAAAGCACCACTAAAATAAGGGGTATTTAAGACTGAATCCCCATATCTAATCAATAACACTACCTTGTACCTCTTAATTTTATCAAAATCAATATAGAGGTAGGTGTGTGGATGTATCATTATTAATATCTTCCTTCAGTATCATATTGTGCTCTTTGCCATGTGATTCATTACTGTTCAAAGCAAAAATAGGGGGTTGTCCCTGAGGGCTCTCTAAAATTATTGCGCCCCCAGGTTATTTTTATTATCTGGTGGCACATTCATACCTAGGGCATGCCATCCACAGCCGCTCTTGTTTTCAGCTTTTACTTACTGGCTCGTTTATTAAAACCACCTGCGATTCCTTCTGCATTGACAGCACGGCCCCTGTTATCTTCCGGTGCCGGCGTCGGGCCCTATGCGGCTCACGATGCGTTCCACGGTACCGGAAGTGACGTAGGCCGGAAGTCCTGTGCGTTCCACCATGCGCTCCAGGAGACCGGAAGTGGTTTCCGGCGTCCGGACGCATCTATCAGACCCTATAAATGGGTTTTATTTCCACTTGCACTCCACCTGGGCCCAAAGTATGCTACTGGGGGAGCCAATGGCCAGCATCAACACCATGTAAGTTCCTTATGCTACTTGAATCTGCAAGAGTTATCTATAGAGCTGTGAGTAATGTTAATATATACTGAAGTGTCCCTTTGTATATACACTTTTTTCAGGTATCACGTATTGATGTAGCTATCTTGCCATCTGGTAATACTATATCTACGCCTCCTCCTATGAACATCTATAGCTAAGTATTGTTCCATCTATATTAACGCTATCATTGGTCACATCTGTATCTTTACTGGACTCTGTCCTTTTCTACCTACCTCCTGATGAGCCTGATTTTATACAGGTGAAACGCGTTGAGGTCTGTGTAACAAGATGTGCATATTTTAAAACGTGCGTATTATTTTTCTGAGAGGATTGGTGATTTCCTGAGTATCTGGATCCCTCCCCACTCCTCCTTTCTGTATATGTTTATTTGAATCTCGGAGAGGACGGGTGGTGACTCTGATCACCTGAGCCACCTGTCTTTCCCCCGTTATATCTTGATATTATCGTTGTATACCTATCATTATTCCCTGGCTAGGGTCAAACTAGGGAGTTGACAGGTATAGGTTCGGGGACAGGGAACCTCCCCCATCAGGGGGTTACCCTGGGCTGAGCAGTATTTAGGGTAAGCATCCAGTCTGCCCTGCCCTCTTTCCCTCTGACCCTATCGTACTTATATAATAATTTTCGATTTTGATCCTCGAACCACCGTAAGTCTATTGATAGTTTTTGTATCACTAGCACACGTTCTCAGTTAGGGGTCACTACTCCCCTGTCAAAAGAAATTTATATATAAACCTTTTGAAATTGTAGTACTCACTGTCGGTATATACATACCTATACCCACTGTATCACCATTAAAGTTATTTTTAAAAGTCACTTATTCTGAATAGCGATATACTCAAAAACCCACGTGACAATATAAATCTAATAATAATCTAAACATTAGGCACTTTTTTCATTCATTTCAATGTTTCCGCAAACAAAAACGGAATGTACTCTGTATGCATTCCGTTTTTCCGATTTTCCGTTCCGTTGAAAGATAGAACATGTCCTATTATTGCTCACAAATCACGTTCCGTGGCTCCATTCAAGTCAGTGGGTCCGCCAAAAAAAAACGGAACACATATGGAAATGCATCCGTATGTCTTCTTTATTCGTTCCGTTTTTTGCGAAACCATCTATTGAAAATGTTACGCCCAGCCCAATTTTTTCTATGTAATTACTGTATATGCCATACGGAAAAACACAACGGAAACAAAAAAACAGAACGGATCCGTGAAAAACGGACTGCAAAACACTAAGGCCCCTTTCACACGGGCGAGTATTCCGCGCGGATGCGATGCGTAAGTTGAATGCATTGCACCCGCACTGAATACCGACCCATTCATTTCTATGGGGCTGTTCACATGAGCGGTGATTTTCACGCATCACTTGTGCGTTGCGGGAAAATCGCAGCATGCTCTATATTTTGCGTTTTTCACGCAACGCAGGCCCCATAGAAGTGAATGGGGTTGCGTGAAAATCGCAAGCATCCGCAAGCAAGTGCGCATGCGGTGCAATTTTCACGCATGGTTGCTAGGTGACAGTCTATTCACTGTATTATTTTCCCTTATAACATGGTTATAAGGGAAAATAATAGCATTCTGAATACAGAATGCTTAGTAGGTGATCAATTGAGGGTTAAAAAAATAAATAAATAATTAACTCACCTTCTCCTCTTGTTCGCGTAGTTCCCGGTCTCTTCTTTACTTCTTTAATGATGAACTACCGGCTAGGACCTGTGGTGACGTCAGATCACATGCTCCATCACCACGGTGATGGACCATGTGACTGGAGCATGTGACTGGAGCATGTGATCTGACGTCACCAAAGGTCCTTTAGCCCACAGCTCATCATTAAAGAAGTAAAGAAGAGACCGGGAACTACGCGAACAAGAGGAGAAGGTGGGTTAATTTTTTATTTTTTTTTAACCCTCAATTGATCACCTACTAAGCATTCTGTATTCAGAATGCTATTATTTTCCCTTATAACCATGTTATAAGGGAAAATAATAACATCTACACAACACCTAACCCAAGCCCGAACTTCTGTGAAGAAGTTCGGGTTTGGGTACCAAACATGCGTGATTTTTCTCACGCGGGTGCAAAACGCATTACAATGTTTTGCACTCGCGCGGAAAAATCGCGGGTGTTCCTGTAACGCACCCGCACCTTTTCCCGCAACGCCCGTGTGAAAGAGGCCTAAGGCCTCTTTCATACGGGCGTTGAGGGAACATGCACGATTTTCCGCGCGAGTGCAAAACATTGTAATGCGTTTTGCACTCGCGTGAGAAAAATCGGCATGTTTGGTACCCAAACCCGAACTTCTTCATAGAAGTTCGGGTTTGGGTTAGGTGCTGGGTAGATTGTATTATTTTCCCTTATAACATGGTTATAAGGGAAAATAATAGCATTCTGAATACAGAATGCTTAGTACAATAGGGCTGGAGGGGTTAAAAAAAAATATAATAATAATTTAACTCACCTTAATCCACTTGCTCACGCAGCCGGCATCTCTTCTGTCTTCTTTTTTGCTGTGTGCAGGAAAATAACCTGTGGTGACATCACTCCGGTCATCACATGGTCCATCACCATGGTAAAAGATCATGTGATGGACCATGTGATGACCGGAGTGACATCACCACAGGTCCTTTTCCTGCAAACAGCAATAAAGAAGACAGAAGAGAAGCCGGGCTGCGCGAGCAAGTGGATTAAGGTGAGTCTGCAAAAAAAATAAAAAATGCGGATGGCACATGGACCGCATCTGTATTTTGTGGATCCACCTTGCAGTCATCTTTACAGGACGGCCACTCCTAGGGAGAGTAGCAGCAGTGCTGAACTTTCTCCATTTATAGACAATTTGTCTTACCATGGACTGATGAACAGCAAGGCTTTTGGAGATACTTTTATAACCCTTTCCAGCTTTATACAAGTCAACAATTCTTAATCGTAGGTCTTCTGAGAGCTCTTTTGTGCAAGGCATCATTCACATCAGGCAATGCTTCTTGTGAAAAGCAAACCCAGAACTGTACAGGGCAGCTGTAACCAACACCTCCAATCTCATCTCATTGATTGGACTCCAGTTGGCTGACACCTCACTCCAATTAGCTCTTGGAGATGTCATTAGTCTAGGGGTTCACATACTTTTTCCACCTGCACTGTGAATGTTTACAGGGTGTTTAATAAAAACATGGTAACATTTAATTATTTGTGTGTTATTAGTTTAAGCAGACTGTGATTGTCTATTGTTGTGACTTAGATGAAGATCAGATCACATTTTATGACCAATTTGTGCAGAAATCCATATCATTCCAAAGGGTTCACATACTTTTTCTTTCAACTGTATAATGGCATTGGTTCTGTAGTGTGTTGCATTAGGAAGGTCTGCCCTAGGGCTTTCTGAGAGCTCGACATGTAAAAGCCCGGTGACAGGAATGTGCTCACCTATGAACACGGCTCCTGCTTCCAAGGACGCAGCTTTATTGACAGATCAGCGGCCGTGACTCTGGTAGTTACAGGTCCTACAACCTTTGTGCATGGAGCGGCCATTTACCACTTGGAGTATTTCTTGCGGTGATAGAAAATAACTAAGCATACTTTTAAAAAAATCTGAAAGAAATACTGAATACGTTTTTCAAAACTCAGTACTCCATTCTAAGGGTTAATGCACACTGTTGTAGATTTGGTCCACATCTGATCCAAGTGTTGTTCGGATTGGATGCCGACCCATTCATCTCAACCCATGTAATGTCTGCATCTGTACGTCCGTTCCGCGGCCCTGCAAAAAAGTAGAACATGTCCTATTCTTGTTCATTTTGCGGACAAGGATAGGACATTTTGGGTCATGCACACCGGCGTAAGTGCTTTGTGTTCCGCAAATTGGAGATCCACAAAACACGGATCCCGGCTGAGTGAAAGCCACCATTTTTTTTAAAGTTCTGTAGAAATGTCCTATCCTTGTCCGCAAAATGGACAAGAATAGGACATGGTCTATTTTTTTGCAGGACTGCAGAACGGCCGTGCGGATCCGGAAAGCACACGGGAGTGCTCTCCACATGTTTTGCGGCCCCAGTGAGATGAATGGGCCCGCATAGGATCTGCAAAAAAACATGGACTGGATGCCGGCTGAAACTACGGCCGTGTGCATGAGCCTTTTTATGGAAGTTTAAAAAAAATGGTGGCTTTCGTTCGGTCAGTATCCGAGTGTCAAAAATAAATGATACATCATTTGCTCATAAAGAGAACCTGTCACCACCAAATGCAGTGCAATCGGCAGGCAGCGAGTTATAGAGCAGGAGGAGCTGAGCAGGTTGGTATCTACTGTAGTTTTGCGGGAAAACATTCAGCCAAACTTGGAATTCATACATTTAAATCTCTACTTTATCAGAATTTTAAACCACCCCCGTGTACATCTATCGGTGACTGACTATACAGTATATGTATACACACTTAGGGCTCATGCACACGACTGTTGCCCGGCCGTGGCCGTATTGCGGCCCGCGTACGCAGGTCCACAATACACGGGTCACCAGCCGCGTGCATTCCGCATCACGGATCGGTCCGCAATCCGGGAGATGTGGAACGGTGGCACGGATCGGAAGCCCACGGATGCACTACAGAGTGCTTCCGTGGGTTTACTGTACGTGCCTCCGCACCGCAAAAAAGTTGTGCATGCACTAATTCAAGTGAATTAGTCCGCGATCCACATGCGGCTGCCCCACGGTCGGTGCCCGTGCATTGGCAACCGAAAATTGTGGCAAGGAGCCCTTACGTTCATGGGCATGATAACACCTCATCGTGTACACCTGAAGTCAGAAAAAGCAGACCTGTGACATGACTGTTCACTTTATATCTGTGCCTTATGGAGACTAAAATAATTATTTAATTTTCATATTCTGAACTTACTGCCAAAGATGGTCATGGTGGAGTGGGGCATAATAGTTACTTGTTACACCAATGGTTAACTTGTAGATCACAGGAACATGGCAGTTAAAGGGGTTGTCTCACTTCAGCAAATGGCATTTCTCATGTAGACAAGGTTAATACAAGGCACTTCCTAATGTACTGTGATTGTCCATATTGCTTCCTTTGCTGGCTGTATTTATTTTTCCATAACATTATACACTGCTCGTATCCAGGGGGTTATGACCACCTCATAATCCAGCAGCGGTGGTCGTGCTTGTACACTATAGGAAAAAGCTCTGGCCTTTCTGGTGCTCGGGCCATTGGTGTGACTATAGGCACGCATGCGCAGCAGCTCCTCTTCCACCTCATATGCAGCTGTGGCAGTAACTCCTGGATAGGAAAGGTGTATAATGCTATGGAAAAAATGAATCCATCCAGCAAAGGAGGCAATATGGACAATCACAGTACCAGGGATCTCAAGTCTCCCTGAAGTTCAGGGAGTCTCCCGCTATTAGATAGCGGCTCCCTGACACCCGCATGTGAAACAATATATCCCGGAAAGGTTTACTGATAGCAGAGCAGAGAGATAGATAAGAGAAGTGACAGATGACACAGAGTTTAGATTACAGGTTGAATTAACCCTTTAGGGTCAAATTGGCTTCTCAAGGAGATATATATGTTAAAGGCATCCCTTCTTCTGTCTCATTCAGTAGCTATAGAACTATTGAGAGAGATGTATTTTTTTTAAATACATTTACACATTTAACCCTCCATTTTAATTATATTATTTACCACAGTGTTAAATCCTCTCCCCCCCCCTCCCCCCCGGATGCTTGTTTTTTTCCTACAGTGGGGTAGATAATTACACACAGGGTTCACTTGCTTCTTGTCAGCTCTGCGAATGAACCGATTCATGTGAAAGATCCGAACTTCCCATCTCTAGTTTACTCGCAGTAAACCTTTCCGGCAACCTGTAGCAGTGTCCCCTTCTCGGCGCGTGCGCACAGTGCAAGAAGAAGCCGATGACAGAAGTCCGCAACGGCGCATCAGGCTGAGCCTGTGCGCAGGCGCGGGATCTCAAAGCGGGAGGAGGGGGAGGGAGGAAGAGGCGGCGCTTGGCACGAACGGCGATGCGTGTGGCCGGGCCCCATGCATCCACAGACCACCCCTGCTTGGGCACCTTAATTCAATGATTGACAGGTTAGTAAAACCTGATTTTCCGCAGAATAAAGCCACAAATAGCTTCTATAAGGCCACCTTAGAAATCAGAATGCTACCCTGGACATGAGCAGATGTTTAGCTCACAGGGCTTATAGGTGGTGACAGAATCCCTTTAATCATATACAGGGTAATGAGCCCCGTACTCCACACCATAGAGCAAAGTGTGCAGATACTGATAAGTTTGGAAAATGTAATAAAAAGTTTGTGAAAGAAAAAAAAAGAAAACCTCCCTGAAATGAGAAGTGCACCTCCCTGAAATGAGTTTTTGCAGGTTGGGATGTCTGAAGTACATTAGTAAGTGCCTTGTATTAACTTTCCTTAAATGATAAATACCATTTACTGAAGTGCGAGAACACCTAGATCTTCAGATATAATAGCATTAACCCTAGGTCAGTAGATATGTCGATACTCATCCCTGTTCCCCTGCTGTGTGCTTGCAAACCATACTTTATATGCATTGAGAGGACTTTTCCTGCAGTCCTCGCCATCATGTGCACATGCTCATGAGTCCTGTCAGTGCATTCCACAGAGGGGCAAAGGGGATGAGTATGTACGTACAAGTTACTGATCTGGATTCTTCATCAGCAGCACTATTCATGTATCGCTGTACTGAACAGCACTTGCTGGAGGTGAGATTCCCTTTTAACTTTTTAAAATTATGCTCTTCTACATGCATTGCCTCAGTCTCTGAAACAGTGCTGTCTACAGATGCATCTTTGTTTTTGGGTGATATGAGCTAATTTGCATACTTTTCCTATGGAGCACGGCCTGAAAGTATTTCTCCACACACCACACTTCAGTCAGAGCCAGCACCCCACCCACCCCCTAAGCAGCATTTTATTTTAAAAAGAACGTCTCGTGCATTTTAGATTAGTTAGGCCTCTTTCACACTTGCGTTGTCCGGATCCGGCGTGTACTCCACTTGCGATCACGTGATCCATGCGCTTGGGGCGCCCTGACGTCACTCTGGAGCGCCCCGGGAGCCGCACGGACGGTAAGTATGCTGCTCCCCCGCTCCCGCTACACTTTACCATGGCTGCCAGGACTTTAGCGTCCCGGCAGCCATGGTAACCATTCAGAAAAAGCTAAATGTCGGGTGCGGCAATGCGCCGAAACGACGTTTAGTTTAAGGCCGGATCCGGATCAATGCCTTCCAATGGGCATTAATTCTGGATCCGGCCTTGCGGCAAGTGTTCAGGATTTTTGGCCGGAGCAAAAAGCGCAGCATGCTGCGGTATTTTCTCCGGCCAAAAAACGTTTCGTTCCGGAACTGAAGACATCCTGAACGGATTTCACTCCATTCAGAATGCATTAGGATAAAACTGATCAGGATTCTTCCGGCATAGAGCTCAGACGATGGAACTCTATGCCGGAAGAAAATAACGCAGGTGTGAAAGAGCCCTTAGTTGTATGTAAGTCTGCAGAAGTAACATAACGGGGCAGATTTAGGCCCCTTTCACACGAGCGTGACGGATTAGGTCCAGGTGCGTTCAGTGAAACTCGCACCATTTTGCAAGCAAGTTCAGTCAGTTTTGTGTTCAGTTGTTCAGTTTTTTCCGCGCGGGTGCAATGCGTTTTGATGCGTTTTTCACGCGCGTGATAAAAAACTGAAGGTTTACAAACATCTCTCAGCAACCATCAGTGAAAAACGCATCGCACCCGCACTTGCTTGTGGATGCAATGCGTTATTCACGCAGCCCCATTCACTTCTATGGAGCAAGGGCTGTGTGAAAAACGCAGAATATAGAACATGCTGCGATTTTCACGCAACGCAGAACTGATGCATGAAAAACAACGCTCATGTACACAGACCCATTGAAATGAATGGATCAGGATTCAGTGCGGGTGCTATGCGTTCACGTCACGCATTGCACCCGCGCGGAAAACTCGCTCGTGTGAAAGGGGCCTTACTAATAAAGGTGCAAATTTATACACAAGACACTCAGAAATGCAGCAGATTTATCAGAGTGATTAATGCTGGATGATAAATCTGCAATAGCCTTAGGCCCCTTTCACACGGGTGTTGCGGGAAAAGGTGCGGGTGCGTTGCGGGAACACACGCGATTTTTCCGCGCGAGTGCAAAACATTGTAATGCGTTTTGCACTCGCGTGAGAAAAATCGCGCATGTTTGGTACCCAAACCCGAACTTCTTCACAGAAGTCCGGGCTTGGGATCGGTGTTCTGTAGATTGTACTATTTTCCCTTATAACATGGTTATAAGGGAAAATAATAGCATTCTGAATACAGAATGCATAGTAAAATAGCCCTGGAGGGGTTAAAAAAAAAAAAATATATAATTTAACTCACCTTAGTCCACTTGATCGCGCTGCCGGCTTCTCGTCTGTCTCCTTCTTTGCTGAACAGGACCTGTGGTGAGCATTCATTGCAGGAACAGGACCTGTGGTGAGCATTCATTGCAGGAACAGGACTTGGTGACGTCACTCCGGTCATCACATGATCCATCACCATGGTTAAAGATCATGTGATGGACCATGTGATGACCGGAGTGACGTCACCACAGGTCCTGTTCCTGCAATGAATGCTTACCACAGGTCCTGTTCAGCAAAGAAGGAGACAGATGAGAAGCCGGCAGCGCGATCAAGTGGACTAAGGTGAGTTACATTTTATTTATTTTTTTAATTAACCCCTCCAGCGATATTTTACTATGCATTCTGTATTCAGAATGCTATTATTTTCCCTTATAACCATGTTATAAGGGGAAATAATAATGATCGGGTCTCCATCCCGATCGTCTCCTAGCAACCATGCGTGAAAATCGCACCACATCCGCACTTGCTTGCGGATGCTTGCGATTTTCACGCAACCCTATTCACTTCTATGGGGCCTGCGTTGTGTGAAAAACGCAGAATATAGAGCATGCTGCGATTTTCACGCAACGCACAAGTGATGCGTGAAAATCACCGCTCATGTGAACTGCCCCATAGAAATGAATGGGTCCGGATTCAGTGCAGGTACAATGCGTTCAACTCACGCATCGCATCCGCGCGGAATACTCGCCCATGTGAAAGGGGCCTTAGACTTCTACCCCAATGTGTTTTTTTTTTTAAATGTTGCAAATATTTTTTGAGCATCCCTATCAGGGCTCTTTCCCACGAGTGGATGACATGCGGGTAATCCACTGCGTGAAAGAGTGCCAAGCCCCGTTCCTGACAGCAGAGACACGGAGCAGTAACATGACTGATAATGCTCTGTGCCTCTCTGTGACCTTTTTACTACAAAATCACAGTGTCTCTGCTGTCCGGAACGGGGCTTAGCACTTTCATGCAGTGGATTCCACGCATGGGATCCACTTGTGTGAAATAGCCCTTAGTGATGCAGCATGGTATGTGGTATGTACAGTATGGCAGTAACATAGTTTGTAAGGCTAAAAAAAAGACATCTGTCCATCTAATTCAGGCTGTTATCCTGCAAAAAAAAAAAACTGTGAGGTAGAAAACAATTTCCCTCATTTTAGGGGAAAAACATTCCTTCCCGACTCGCAATCAGAATAACTCCCTGGATCAACGACCCCTCTCTAGTAGCTATAGCCTGTAATATTATTACACTCCAGAAATACATCCAGGCCCCTCTTGAATTCCTTTATTGTACTCACCATCACCACCTCCTCAGGCAGAGAGTTCCATAGTCTCACTGCTCTTACCGTAAAGAATCCTCTTTTATGAAACCTCTAGAAACCTTTTTTCCTCCAGACGCAGAGGACTAATGCTAATGAGTTGACAAACTGAAATGTAATATATTATACCTTTCTACAGAAAGTGATGGAATCCAGGGCCCTGCCCCAGAGACCAGAGTGACAGAGAAGATGATTACAGAGCCTTATCTGTGTCTGTATGGTCATTATATAGGCTTCCAGCAGTACATCAATGTTGTACAAACATACAAATGAGATGGCACTACCTTAGGGGGTCAGCTTCAACATTCATGGCAGGATCCACGAGGTTGCGGGAAAACCGGCATTCACGGTGGTGCTCAGTCAGTAAGTTTAACTTGAATTCCAAAAAGGCATACACTGGCATGGGGTGCAGTACACTACACAAGCAAGGCAACGGTCACATCAATACGCTTCCATCAGAGTTGTGATTAACTCCCTCACCCTCTAATGATAATAAGATGACTCTGCACATGACTTTCCAATCTATACAGCAAAGCTTAGAAGTGAGCTACAAAAAAAATCCAAAATTTCATTTTTTTATGTGGCTATTTAGTTACAAATAGATGTTTAGAATAAAATTTTTGTTAAATAATATAACATGATACATATTTTTTATTTTCCAAGGCCAATGCAAGGCTCATCATAAACCACAGGTAAGGATTTTTTTCCACTCGCACTGTAGACTCTGATACGTTGTGGTTCATATTTCTACGCTGTGGTAGATATTTCTGGGATTTCTAGTCCCACAACTGCCTAGGGACCACAGTTTTTTCAATAAATCTTAAAGGGGTTGAACAGGATTTTCTTTTTGTTAATTTCCCCGACTGCCACCCACCAGTATTAGTGAAGACATCTACACTTACCTTCTCCCTGCCGCTCTGTTACAGCTACTTGGCTCACTAGGCTTCTTTCACCTTATACATGAACGGGCCAACTGCAGCCAGTGAATCAATGGTGACATGTCCTCAAGTGCTGCTTGGGGATTCATCACTGCTGAGGCAAGTCATTGGCTGCAGCGGTGCACATGACTCCATCCATGCAGGACATTGACTGACAGGGAGCGGAAGCACAGTGAAGAGAAACTGGGAGCCATGGAGTCAGAACGGACCAGCAGATAGCCGGTATGTTTAGATCTCCTCACAGATACCACTGGGTTTGGTTTGGGAGAGAAATTTACAAAAACCCTTGACAATATCTTCAAGGTCCTTTTACCCAGGCTGATTATTGGGAATGAGAATATGAGCACTCTTTCCCGTTAATTGGCCAGTGTAAATGTGAACCAATCACGCGATGAACAAGAAATCACTCGTTCATCGGGTAAAAGAATCGTTGATGCTGACACCAAACTCATCTGTTCTGGTATAACAAAATAGCAAAGACAGGTGCACGCTGCGGTCTTACTAAACCCTCAAACTGATTTTAAAATTGAGAGATTAGTCAACATGTCCTACGGTGTAGAACATGTCTAAGCCCGGACACCACTCCAAGGTTTCTCAAGTAGCCCGGGACCTAACACTCTCCTAACTGCGCCGTATGGGCAATACCAGGAGCCAGTGGGCAAATTACAGGAGCATGAGGCCGACTCACAAACAACTCACCAGTTACCTCCAGCATGTAACCATGCTAGCAATGGGAGGAGGGAGGAGTCTGCGAGTCCCACTCAAGACTGGCTGGTATGGCCCAGGCCTCACAGGTGCACCTAAATGTGGCCTGTAGATGGAAAACAGGCACATTTAAATTGGAGTTTATACACCTCCAGGAATCTCTATATATACAAACTGAAAAGACTAGCGTGGTATTAGCAGGAGGTGCTCAAACCCACATGCAGTCGTGCATATATATAGGGGAGCAAATCCTGCACTTGTGGCCCGTTGCTAATGGCGATCCCCAGCAAAAATGCATACGGTGGAGGATGCCCGCAGCGAACCACAATCATATCAGCCAGTCTTGCAAGCATGGTTACATGCTGGAGGTAACTAGTGAGTTGTTTGTGAGTCGGCCTTATGCTCCTGTAATTTGCCCACTGGCTCCTGGTATCGCCCATACGGCCCAGTTAGGAGAGTGTTAGGTCCCGGGCTACTTGAGAAACCTTGGCGTGGTGCCCGGGCTTAGACATGCTCTACACCGTAGGACATGTTGACTAATCTCTCAATTTTAAAATCAGTTTGAGGGTTTAGTAAGACCGCAGCGTGCATCTGTCTTTGCTATTTTGTTATATTGTTATATTGATTCTGACATCCACACAATTGCTACCTTGTGTGGGATGTCTATTGTGGTACTTGTGGTTCGCTGCGGGCATCCTCCACCGTATGCATTTTTGCTGGGGATCGTCATTAGCAACGAGCCACAAGTGCAGGATTTGCTCCCCTATATATATGCACGACTGCATGTGGGTTTGAGCACCTCCTGCTAATACCACGCTAGTCTTTTCAGTTTGTATATCATCTGTTCTGGGCAGCAGATTGTTCCATGTAAATAGGTATCTGCTGCCAAAAAACAATGGGGATCATTTATGAAGACCATCATTTTTTGACAGTCTTTCATACCCTGGCTCATGTAGTTTTTCAGCAGTTTTTACGCCTTTTTCTGGCATAAAATTAGTACATTTGCCAGGACCAGAGTCCCGGCCCCCACCACTCCTTTTTGCCGAATGCGATGTAAAAACGCCCATATAGCAATAAAAAGTTGCAAAAAAAGGGCTTGTGCGACGATTTTATGCCAAAAAGAAGCATAAAACTTCATAAAAGACTCCCAATGAATTTGTATTGGGACGAGTGATAGGTGTGTCCCGATACATGCCTGCTCCGTGGGCCTGCGTAAAGAGGCCTTTAAAACACCACCTGAAGGCTGGGACAATGCAGCAAGGTCAAAGCTGAAACACGCTGTTCCCGGCTGTCACACTCCGTACTTTAACCCTTGGACTGCCAAAGGGTTTTCACCAAGTATTAACATTCCTTCTCAGAATTTGCTTTAGAAGTGTGAACTCATGACGACAATTCCAAAAGATGTCCGCACTCTACACAGAGCTGCTGCTCCACACCAGTTTGGCAGATCACGGAATATGCTTTGTAATCATTCACCATATTGTCACAGAAGGCAAATACTGTACATGTTCTGGAAGGCAATGACCAGTGTAATGGCCTATATCACGTTTATACCACACACCATTCACAAGCCAATATTTACATGATGCACAATATACACAGTTTTTCCATTCCTTGTATTTACCAGTTTTTCCCCCCTATTTTTTATAGAAGATGTAACTGAGGGTGATGATACACATTACAATAATTGCTGACGATATGACTGCAATAGGCCGCCATTGATGTATGTCAATGATCATTTCAGCAACACTTGACTAAGAAGTTCCATGGCCAGTTCCCCTTCTAGGGCGCTTTCACACGTGGCAGAAAAATCCAGCAGAAAATATGCAGGTGCAGATGGTTACAAGGGTGCGGATTTTGGTTTGCTCGCTGGTTTTGATACTGATTTATCCCATTGCCATGAACTGAGATATTATTTACACTGCAGAATGTTTTTCCGTAGCGGAACACAGGTCAGCGATTGACACCTTTCAACCCCATAGGATAACATGGGGGAAGTCTTGATGTTACGGATTTTCTGGCGTTTTTTCCCACCTTATCGGCAGGGGCTGATTAAGGCTAGTATAGGCCCTTGAGTCAAATATCCAGTGGGGGCCCTTTCCCCATTTATTACTCTTTTGTAACTGTAGCAGCAGGCACTCTCGTAGGCGTGCTCAGTGCAGAGCTTTAACACATTGCTCCTAATATATACTGTATTATGTATAGCATATACAGTGGGATGCGAAAGTTTGGGCAACCTTGTTAATCGTCATGATTTTCCTGTATAAATCGTTGGTTGTTACGATAAAAAATGTCAGTTAGATATATCATATAGGAGACACACACAGTGATATTTGAGAAGTGAAATGAAGTTTATTGGATTTACAGAAAGTGTGCTATAATTGTTTAAACAAAATTAGGCAGGTGCATAAATTTGGGCACTGTTGACATTTTATTGATTCCAAAACCTTTAGAACTAATTATTGGAACTCAAATTGGCTTGGTAAGCTCAGTGACCCGACCTACATACACAGGTGAATCCAATTAAGAGAAAGAGTATTTAAGGGGGTCAATTGTAAGTTTCCCTCCTCTTTTAATTTTCTCTGAAGAGTAGCAACATGGGGGTCTCAAAACAACTCTTAAATGACCTGAAGACAGTGGCGTAGGGATCGCCATAGCAACCATAGCAGTGGCTATGGGGCCCTACGCCACTGGGGGCCCGTCCAAAGCGCATAATTTATTATTATTTATTTATTTTTATTAATACAAACACGACACACACAGGCAGGCACAGCCAGCCAGGCCCGACCGCCCGCCCACTGGGCGAGGATCGGGCGGTCCGCGGCTCGGGCCTGGCTGGGGGGAAGGAAGCCAACAGGAAGGAGGAGCTGTAGTAGGAGCAGGCGGGCCCGGGCCGGGGCGCACTGTCTGCCGCACACACAAGGAAGGAGAACATGAGGTAGGCGGTGGAGGGGGCCGGAACGGGGGCATAGCAGAGGCGGAGCCAGGCTGGCACCAGCGCAGTGCGTGCAGGAAAGATTTCCTCCGGCTCCGCCTCCTAGAGTCCTAGTAACTAGAGGGAGGACTCAGGAGGCGGACTCAAGCGGTGGAGGGGGCGGGCCGGGGTACCTGATGGCTGTTGTGGAGAATGGAGGGTCCCGCCGGCCGCACTGGCGCCAGTCAGATTAGGCGCTATGCGGCTGATATGCTAATCTGACTGCCCGAAACCAGTCTGGCTGAGCAGAGCAGGCGGCGGCGCAGCTCAGAGCCTCAGACACTCAGAGAAAGTGAGAGAGAGGGGAACCCACCCGTGACCTCACAGTCACTCCAGTCCTCAGTCTCAGTGGAGTCTCCACTCTCCAGTCCAGTGACAGACTCAGTCCCGCCGTGACGCCGTCGGTCATGCCACTCCAGTCTGTGCCTGGCTGGCACCTGCTGTCTGTGTGACTACAAGTAAGTGATGTGAATATGTGATTCATTGGAATTTAAGGAAGTGAGATTATTGAGAATTTATGATTTCTGAGATAATCTAAATTCTTAAGGGTACTTTCACACTTGCGGCAGGATGGATCCGACAGGCTGTTCACCATGTCGGATCCATCCTGCGGCTATTTCGCCGTGCCCGCGGACTGCCGCTCCGTCCCCATTGACTATAATGGGGACGGGGGCGGAGCTCCAGCGCAGCACGGCGGTGCACGGAGAAAGCCGCCGGACTAAAAAGCCTGACATGCAGTAATTTTAGTCCGGCGGCCTTTCTCCATGCACCGCCGTGCTGCGCCGGAGCTCCGCCCCCGTCCCCATTATAGTCAATGGGGACGGAGCGGCGGTCCGCGGTCACGGCGAAATAGCCGCAGGACGGATCCGACATGGTGAACAGCCTGTCGGATCCGCCCTGCCGCAAGTGTGAAACTGCTCATGGCGGTGGGAGATCTAGGATGGGTGTTTGGGTGGGAGCTCTGGAAGGGGTGGTGGGAGGCCCGATAGATATGTGGGGGGCCCATAAATTTTTTTTGCTATGGGGCCCATGCATTTCTAGCTACGCCCCTGCCTGAAGACAAAGATTGTTCACCATCATGGTTTAGGGGAAGGATACAGAAAGATGTCTCAGTGATTTCAGCTGTCTGTTTCCACAGTTAGGAACATATTGAGGAAATGGAAGACCACAGGCTCAGTTCAAATTAAGGCTCGAAGTGGCAGACCAAGAAAAATCTCGGATAGACAGAAGCGACGAATGGTGAGAACAGTCAGAGTCAACCCACAGACCAGCACCAAAGACCTACAACATCATCTTGCTGCAGATGGAGTCACTGTGCATCGTTCAACCATTCGGCGCACTTTACACAAGGAGATGCTGTATGCGAGAGTGATGCAGAGGAAGCCTTTTCTCCGCCCACAGCACAAAAAGTGCCGCTTGAGGTGGGCTAAAGTATATTTGGACAAGCCAGCTTCATTTTGGAATAAGGTGCTGTGGACTGATGAAACTAAAATTGAGTTATTTGGCCATAACAAGGGGCGTTATGCATGGAGGAAAAAGAACACAGCATTCCAAGAAAAACACCTGCTACCTACAGTAAAATATGGTGGTGGTTCCATCATGCTGTGGGGCTGTGTGGCCAGTGCAGGGACTGGGAATCTTGTCAAAGTTGAGGGACGCATGGATTCCACTCAGTATCAGCCGATTCTAGAGACCAATGTCCAGGAATCAGTGACAAAGCTGAAGCTCCGCCGGGGCTGGATCTTTCAACAAGACAACGACCCTAAACACTGCTCAACATCCACTAAGGCATTTATGCAGAGGAACAAGTACAACGTTCTGGAATGGCCATCTCAGTCCCCAGACCTGAATATAATTGAAAATCTGTGGTGTGACTTAGAGAGCTGTCCATGCTCTGAAGCCATCAAACCTGAATGAACTAAAGATGTTTTGTAAAGAGGAATGGTCCAAAATACCTTCAACCAGAATCCAGACTCTCATTGGAACCTACAGGAAGCGTTTAGAGGCTGTAATTTCTGCAAAAGGAGGATCTACTAAATATTGATTTAATTTCTTTTTTGTGGTGCCCAAATTTATGCAACTGCCTAATTTTGTTTAAACAATTATAGCACACTTTCTGTAAATCCAATAAACTTCATTTCACTTCTCAAATATCACTGTGTGTGTCTCCTATATGATATATTTAACTGACATTTTTTATCGTAACAACCAACGATTTATACAGGAAAATCATGATGATTAACAAGGTTGCCCAAACTTTTGCATCCCACTGTACCTATATACAGGTACATTAGTGACCCACTACAATTTAAAGAGTAACTAAACTTTTATCAAATGCTTGAAATGTCCTAAAAATCATTTTTGTAATATACAAATTGTCTTCTCCTAAGAGCTATAAAATCAGTACATTTGTACACCGCAGCGGTATACGTGTGTACGGATTTTTCTGTACAGGTGGAATGGGGCCGCATCGAGCGCTATGTACAGATTGCTGCTCCTGCCTGTGCCCCCTGATCTTAGCTAAATCCTGGCACAGAATTTACCTATGTGCTATGCCAGGATTTAGCTGAGCTTCTGTCTCTTTGTATTCCATGTGCACTATGAGGCTGAAAAAGGCATCTAGTGTTGAGTGAACTTGTGTTTTAAGTTCTGCGTCCAAAGTTCAGGTTCGGGTTATCGAAGAATCCCGTTATGGATTCCGCTACCACGGACCATAACGGAATTTAGAATCCATAACGGGATACTTCCATAACCCAAACCTTGGACGCAGAACTTAAAACACAATGACTAATGGTCAGTGAAAAACTACTGATGGAACACTGAGGCCATCCATGTTCTGTCAGTGGTTTTCACGAACTATTAGGCTGGGTTCACACGGGCGTCACGTTTTGGCTCAGGATGCGTCCCGGGTGCATTGCGGCAAATCCGCGCGAGTAGGTACACAATTTCAGTCAGTTTTGACTGCGATTGCGTCCCGTTATTCAGTTTTTATTGCCCGGTTGCCATGCATTTTGCACGCGCGTGATAAAAAACTGAATGTGGTACCCAGACTCGAACTTCTTTACTGAAGTTCAGGTTTGTGTTCAAGGTTTTGTACATGTTATTATTTTCCCTTATAACATAGTTATAAGGGAAAATAATAGCATTCTTTAATACAGAATGCTTAGTAGAAGTTCAATTGAGGGTTAAAAAATAAAAAAATAATTAACTTACCTCCTCCAATTGATTGCGTAGCTGCCGGTCTCCTGTTCTTTCTTCAGGACCTGTCACTGAGCTCATCACATGGTCCATCACCATGGTGATGGACCATGTGATGATCGCAGTGACGTCACCACAGGTCCTTTTCCTCACAGATAAAGGCAGAAGAGAAGTCGGGCTGCGTGAACAAGTGGATTAAGGTGAGTTAAATTATTATTTTTTTAAATTTAACCCCTCCAGCCCTATTGTACTATGCATTCTGCTTTAAGAATGCTATTATTTTCCCTTATAACCATGTTATAAGGGAAAATAATACAATCTACACAACACCTAACCCAAACCCGAACTTCTGTGAAGAAGTTCGGGTTTGGGTACCAAACACGCCGATTTTACTCACGCGCGTGCAAAACGCATTAAAATGTTTTGCACTCACGCGGAAAAATTGCGCATTTTTTCCCGCGACGCACTCGCATCTTATCCGGCCCAAATCCATGACACCCGTGTGAAAGAGGCCTTAGTGTTCAGTGCGCATGTTTGATCCACATCACTGACTAAAGTAGTGCATGTCTGCCTTGTTTTTCCACTGACTCGTGGTCAATGCAGAAACAAGGATATGTGAACAAATACATAAGGGTACGACCACAGGGCGCAGTCGTGGGGCGTACGGAGCACTGCCTTCTCAAACAGCTGATTGGCGATCAGATGCTGATGACCTATCTCATCAGTAAAAAAAAAAAACCTCTCAGAAAACCCCTTTAACAATGCAGACCAGCTATACAATGCGGTTTTTTATTAGTTAAAGAGGACCTTTTACTGGTCCTGACATTATCATATAACTCAGGGATCTCAAGTCTCCCTGAAGTTCAGGGAGTCTCCCTCTATTAGATAGCGGCTCCCTGACACCCACATGTGAAACATATACCCACATGTGAAACAAAAGGTTTACCGATAGCAGAGCAGAGAGATAAGAGAAGTGACAGGACAGAGTTTAGATTACAGGTTGAATTAACCCTTTAGGGTCAAATTGGCTTCTCAAGGAGATATATATGTTAAAGGCATCTTCTTCTGTCTCATTCAGTAGCTATAGAACTATTGATAGAGATGTATTTTTTTAAATACATTTACACATTTAACCCTCCATTTTAATTATATTATTTACCCCAGTGTTAAATTCACCCCCCTGGATGCTTTAATCATATACATAAATAGGATAATTTGGGGCAGGGTAATGAGCCCGGTCCTCCACACCATAGAGCAAAGTGTGCGGATACTGCATATGTTTGGAAAATGTAATAAAAAGTTTGTGAAAGAAAAAAAAAAAAGAAAACCTCCCTGAAATGAGTTTTTGCAGGTTGGGATGTCTGTATAACTAGCTGGCTGTGTAGGGCATACTGAAGGTATGTTATAGCGCTTACAATGTTTCCTATGCGCCACTCCGTTTGCCCGCTGTGCCCTCGTTCTGGTTTCCCGCCTGGTATGTAAATTCATACCATCGACACAGGGAGGAGGAGACGCCAGCTTTTCTCAGGGGGCGTCTCCTTCTCCCAGTACCGATGGTATGAATTTACATACCAGGCGGGAAACCAGAACAGGGGGCACAGCGCGGGTGAACGGAGCAGCTCATAGAAAACATAGTAAGCGCTATAACATACCTTCAGTATGCCCTACACAGCCAGCTAGTTAATGTCAGGACCAATGAAAGGTCCTCTTTAAAAAAGAGGCATCTGCAGCCTAATTGTCCATGCAGTGCTCAACCACAGCACGGCGGTGCCCAGAACACCCCACGGCCGAGCCATTTGGTCGTGTCCTTAAAATCAACAAAGAATATGGACAGCACAAATCCATGATTCGCTAACTTGTGAAAAAGGTCTTAGGATGTATGGAATGCATTTTCAGTTACATACATTTCTGCAACAGCTCTGCCATTTGTGAACATAACATACAGCAACCCCTTATGTGGGAGAGGGGCACTTATATTTAAATGGGATCCCTGCAATGCTTTTTTCTTTTTTAAAGTAGGAGCATTTATCTTCTGCTACCCCTGTTGATATGATGCTGGTTCTGCATTTCTGCTGCACACTATGCTGTATATAATCCAATCAGACATTATGGGCTATTTTCTGGTTGCCAGAGGATCAATGGAGTTTATATACAAATCCGGCTCCTAGAGGGAAGTTGTCTATGGAAAGCGTCAATGGTGTCATGTATAATTGTATAATGCTCATTTCACAAAAAAAAAATTTGGAGGATGTTTTTTTTATCAGCAAAAGAAATTGCTGAAGCCAGATGTTAGCTTTAAGGCCTCATGCACACGACCGTATTTTGCTTCTGTGTCCGATCCGTTTTTTTTGCGGATAGGATGCGGACCCATTCATTTCAATGGGTCCGCAAAAAACGCGGACAGCGCACCCGTGTGCTGTCCGCATCAGTATGTTCGTTCCGTTGCTCCGGGGAGGGAGGGGGGGCTGCACTGGCCACCAATGAATTTAAACCTTGGGAGGGGGGGGGGGGTCTGGCCCCTGCTGCCTGGCAGCACCTGATCTCTTACAGGGGGCTATGATACGCACAATTAACCCCTCAGGTGCGGCACCTGAGGGGTTAATTTTGCGTATCATAGCCCCCTGTAAGAGATCAGGTGCTGCCAGGCAGCAGGGGCCAGACCCCCCTCCCTCCCCAGTTTCAAATTCATTGGTGGCCAGTGCGGCCCCCCCTCCCTCCCCAGTATTATATTATATTATATTCATTGGTGGCCGTTTGCATTCATTGGTGGCCGTTAGGCATTATTACAATGGATCCGCAAAGAAAACGGATCCGCAAAAAAATACGGATGCCATACGGGGCGTCATCCGTTTTTTTTGCGGATCCGCAATTTGGGGACCGCAAGACACAAACGGTCGTGTGCATGTAACCCAAGACCTACAAACTGAAGGTTTTGCACGCAAGTTCAATCAGTTTTGCCTGCAATTGCATTCAGTGTGTGCATTTTTTTCACGGAAGAAAAACGCAGTGCATCCGAGTGCCTTCTGTTTTTCATGCAAGCCCCATTCACTTCTATGGAGCCAGAGCTGTGTGAAAAAGGCGTAATATAGAACATGCTGCAATTTTTCCTGAATGCAGAGATGAAGCGCAAAAAACTCATGTGCACACAAACCCATTGAAATGAATGGGTCAGGATTCAGTCCGGATGCTGTGCATTTGGTACATGCGTCGCATCCGGACTCAAAACTTGCTTGTGTGAAAGAGTCCTAGGTCAATAGGAAATAATTACAATTACTACAGAGAGTGTTTTTGTGGCATTTTTCCTAACATGCTTTGTGTTTTTTGGGGTCCATGGAGTTTTTTTCTAAAATGCATAGTTTTTTTTGTCAGCCATTTTTTTGTCTTCTCTATAGAGGAAAAATACCTGAAAAAAAACAGCATAAAAAATGTATGAACCAAAAAACACAGCCAAAAAAGCCTTGTAAAAGTCCATGAATTTCATACCATTTTGTTACAAGCCTAAGAAATGGCACAGAAAAGATTAGGGGACATTAATTATTAAGACCGGCATTTTGTGAGGAATCTCTTCCCTGATGGCTCGAGCTGCTCCACAGTTATTAAGGGGCGTACATCTCCTAATATTTGGGGCACATCTCTGCAGGTCCATGTGCCAGGACTGAAATCTATGCCCGCACCACCCACTCCCCAGCCATCGCCACCCAGTTTTTAGCCTAAAACTCCCAAAAAGTCACAACTGCTTGCGCAAGCAGGACATGCAGCGTTATTTCCAACTATTTGCTGCCAGTTTTCTGGCATACAGGATTTATAAATGTGGGCCGATGTGTGAAGGAGGCCTAAAAGGGTGCAAATAGGAAACACTATTCTTTTCTGCTCTCATTTTGATACATCAACCGTAATTGTGATTATAGACACATATATAGTAACAATCAGACATGTTTCACGTTATGAGAATTAACAACTAAAATCAAAGGATCTCCAGTCAGCAGAAACACTGTCCTTACATGTCAAAAAGGTATAAGGGTTCACACGGGCGAGATTTCCGCATGGGTGCAATGCGTGAGGTGAACGCATTGCACCCGCACTGAATCCGGACCCATTCATTTCTATGGGGCTGTGCACATGAGCGGCGATTTTCACGCATCACTTGTGCGTTGCGTGAAAATTGCGCATGTTCCCTCAACGCCCCCGCATCTTTTCCCGCAACGCCCGTGTGAAACCAGTCTAAGTCATTTGTGGGAAAGCTGGGTGATAAATAACATGGCCATTAGTGTAGCATAAAAAGAGGGAACACCCATCTGCCATAGATTCCTGAAATACAGTAAGCAGTGCCCTGCTACACATGCTGTTAATAGGTTGAGTGTGTAAAGGCAGACATACTGGATTCATACATGTAGCAAGCCCACCATGGATCCTACAGGTCTATTTATTATGGGACACTGCCAGGGTCATAGCTATAGGGGGTGCAGAGGTAGCAGTTGCTACTGGGCCCAGGTGCCTGAGGGGGCCCAAAGAACCTTGTGTAGTAGACTCACATAAGAAGACACCAGTATTATAGGAAGTGAATGCTGGTCAAATTATACCGTTTTAATTTTTGCCTCTGGCCGCACAAAGGCTATGTGCTCCCCAGCCCCTGGCCACAAAGCACTGAGGGAAGGGGGCCCAAGCTGAACTCTTGCACCGGAGCCTGTCTTCAATCTCCTGACTAGACAGCCATTCTGTTTCAACCACAGCATGACATGAAGCCATTTACACGGGCTGAGGATCTGGCCAATTATAGAAAATGTAAAACCCATCACTTTTCAACTCGATATTTGGGCCGTGTAAATGCGCCAGTGATAACTTGACAGATGAAGAAAATGTGGCACATCATTGATTGTCGCAGCACATCGCTCTGGGACAACAGGGATGAACCACCAAAATACAATGAATCTGCGTGTGGGCAATGATTGATAAGTAACAGTTTGTTCCCAATCATTGCCTTTTGTATAAGCCCATGTTTATGGGCCGCTAAACCTTGGTGCACAACTAAAAGAAATACCCACTTAGCTTCAGTGCCGCAAAGCCCATTTTCCCCTGCCATCACCTCAGAATGGACTAGGCAGGTAAGTGCAGGTGAGTGATATTACTAGTTGTGCACGTCTGCTCAATTTACTAATCTCTGCTTACAGCAATCAGACCAGCCCTAACCCCACTTACCCCATGCTGCCAATGGGGACAGGTAGTAAACTGAAAATCATGGCAACATCTAAGAAACCATGCAATGTGCAAAATCTACAAGTAGCTAGTGTCACGCAATAAAACGTAATAGGTATATATAATAATACATTTTACTTTATGTATCATGCTTAATAATTATATTATTGTGTCCTAAAACCAGGTGCGGGTCAAAAGCACAGAACAGGAGGAAATGTTTCCATTATACCTTATCTCTCAGTAGGCTTCGCTTCTGGTTTTAGCTAACAATAACGGACCAAATAACTGATGTCTGAACTGGGCCTAATACTACATCTCCCTGACTGAGTATTAGGCCAAATGCACACGGCCGTGTTCCGCGGCCGAGGGCGGGCCGTGGTATGCCGGGCTGGGTTCCTGTTCAGAGCAGGAGCGCACGGCGTCATTGGTTGCTATGACGCCGTGCGCTTCATGTCGCCGTTGCACTACAGTAATACACTATGCGAGTGTATTACTGTAGTGCAGCGGTGGCATGAAGCGCACGGCGTCATGATAAGCGGGAGGTGCCATATTCGATTTCGCAATATTTTGCGAATATTCAATTGAATATTCATCTTATATTCGTCGAAATCGAATATTCGTCATTATTTTATTTATCGCGAATAATATACGATTTAATTATTCGCATATTGCGATTTTTCTTTTGACAGTATAAGACAACGTTCCTATGACTATGGCTAGGCTAATATGTGTATTTTACGAATATTCTATATATAGCTATAACTTCGTCTTTTAGAATATTACGAATATTCTAAAAGACGAAGTTAGAGCAATATTACGAATATTCGTAAAATACACATATAGATTGTAATTTAGCTAATATAGTGCTATAATTTTTTTTTTTGTCTAATTTTTTTTGCCTCTTCTGAACTTCAGTTTTGGAAAATATGTATACTATTAAAAAAATTACTATAGCACTATATTAGCTAAATTACAGTCTATATGTGTATTTTACGAATATTCGTAATATTGCTCTAACTTCGTCTTTTAGAATATTCGTAATATTCTAAAAGACGAAGTTATAGCAATAGAACGAATAAATTCGTTATTTAGAATATTCGTCTTTTTTTTCCCCAATGTGTACTGCTCCCCGACAAGCATCCCCGTAACCATGGGAACACCTGTGGGTTAGAATATACCATTGGATCTGAGTTTTCACGATCTCAGGGAAAACTCAGATCCGATGGTATTTTCTAACCCACAGGCGTTCCCATGGTGACGGGGACGCTTGTCGGGGAGGAGTATGCGAACAACTGTACAGATAGGAAAAAAATAATGCCAAAATTCTAAATAACGAATATATTCACTATATTGCTATGTATTCGTTTTTTTGAATATTGGTCATTTTATTTTCCATATGAAAACATAATTCCCCCCTGCTTAAGTTGCTTGTGGGCCAATGGCTTATTGACCCACAAGAAAGAAGCAGGGAAGAATCATGTTTTCAGATGTTAAAAAATGACGAATATTCGATATAACGAATATATAGCACTATATTCGTAATATTCGTGAATTTACAAAGTTACGATATTCGCGATTAATATTCGCTATTCGAATATTCAAGCTCAACACTAATAGCAACCAATGACGCCGTGCGCTCCTGCTCTGAACAGGAATCCAGCCCGGCATACCACGGACCGCTCTCGGCCGCGGAACACGGCCGAGTGCATTCGGCCTTATCAGAAGTAGAGAACAATCAGTGCAGATACATGAGCTGTGGACACTAATTTAGGGCTCGTTCACACAAATGTTTTTTGCGTTCCGTATACAGGCCGTTTTTTGAGTTCCGTATACGGTCTGTATATGGAACCATTCATTTCAATGGTTCCGCAAAAAAACGGAATGTACTCCGTATGCATTCAGTTTCCGTATTTCCATTCAAAGATAGAACATGTCCTATTATTGCCCGCAAATCACGTTCCATGGCTTCATTCAAGTCAATGGGTCCGCAAAATGTCTTCCGTATCCATTCCGTTTTTGCGGAACCATCTATTGAAAATTTTATGCCCAGCCCAATTTTTTCTATGTAATTACTGTATACTGTATATGCCATACGGAAAAACGGAACAGAAAAACGGAATGGAACCGGAAACACTACTGAAACAAAAAATGGAAAAACTGATCCGTTAAAAACGGCCCGCAAAACACCGAAAAAGACATACGGTCGTGTGAACGAGCCCTTACTCCATGCATGTCATTTTATGATTGTACAACATGGGGTATTCCAGGAAGTACACTTCAAGGCATTCTTTTTCTGCTGAGGAGGAGTAAGTTGGAGATAGCAAACAGGTAAACCCAGATTTATATGTAAATGTTTCCCATTGAATTCAGCAGGACATGGTTAATTAAAATGCAGATTGAAAGCAAGGTTAACATTATAAATGGCTTTAAGAGTATTTAAAGGTTAATTAAAGTTTGAAAATAAGTCGTCAAACTGCAACATACACATTGGGGGAGATTTACTAACCAAAATGCATCATAATTATAGTACAAGATATGTCAGATATACAGTGCTGCCCATAATTATTCATACCCCTGGCAAATTTTTACTTAGTTACTTTTATTCAATCAGCAAGTAATTTGTTGACAGGAAATTACATAGGTGTCTCCCAAAACATAATAAGACGATGTACAAGAGGCATTATTGTGGGGGAAAAAACATTTCTCAGCTTTTATTTACATTTGAGCAAAAAATACAAAATACTGTGGAAAATCTCAGAGGACGTGGTCGGAAGCCAAAAGTGACACCTGTGCTGGCCAGGAGGATAGTTAGAGAGGTGAAAAAGAATCCAAGGATCACCACCAAGGCCATCCTGGTGAATCTGGGCTCTGCTGGTGGCAATGTCTCAAGGCAGACAATCCAACGGACACTGCACAATGCAGACCAAGGAGGACGCCACTTCTCCAGATAAGGCACACAGAAGCTCACTTGGCCTTTGCAAAAGCTCATCTGGACAAAAAAGAAGAAGACTTCTGGTCTTCTGTGTTATGGTCAGATGAAACAAAAATTGAATTGTTTGGTCACAATGATGTTTCCTTCATTTGGCGTAAAAAAGGAGAAGCCTTCAACCCAAGGAACACCATCCCCACTGTCATAGGCGTGCGCACAGGGTGTGACGGGTGTACCTGGGCACACCCTAATCAAGCCGACTCGAGGTTCTGTCAGGGCCAGGAAGCGCTGAAAGCGCTTTACTCCCCTCTTCCTTCCTGGTCCTCGGCACGCCACTGTGAAGGCTGCGCACAGTGTGAGGACGCGCTGTGACCTCACACTATGCGCGCCCACACAGCAGACTGTACAAGATAGTGCGGGTCTATATGTATGCATGCAGAGTGTATTTGTGTATATACAGTATATGTGTGTGTGTATATATGTGTGTATATATGTGTGTGTGTGTATATAATATAATATATATATATGTGTGTTTGTGCTTTAGGGTGCACACCCTAATGCAATAGGCTGTGCACGCCTATGCCCACTGTTAAACATGGTGGTGGGAACCTAATGCTTTGGGGGTGTTTTTCAGCCAATGGAGCAGGGAACCTAATCACAGTAAACGGCACCACGAAAAAAGAGCAATACATGAGGATTCTCAACGACAACATCAGGCAGTCTGCAGAGAAACTTGGCCTTGGGCACCAGTGGACATTTCAGCATGACAATGACCCAAAACACACAGCAAAAGTGGTGAAGAAATGGTTAGCAGACAACAACATTAACGTTTTGAAGTGGCCCCGACAGAGTCCAGACTTGAATCCAATTGAGAATCTGTGGAGGGAGCTAAAGATCAGTGTGATGGCAAGAAGACCCTCCAACCTGAAAGATTTGGAGCTCATTGCTAAAGATGAATGGGCAAAAATACCTGTGGAGACCTGCAAAAAGCTGGTCTGCAATTATAGGAAGCGTTTGATTGCTGTAATAGCCAATAAAGGCTTTTCTATTGATTATTGAGAAGGGTATGAATAATTTTGGACTGGACACTTTTTGCTCAAATGTAAATAAAAGCTGAGAATTTTTTTTTTTCCCACAATAATGCCTCTTGTACATTGTCTTATTATCTTTTGGGAGACACCTATGTCATTTCCCATCAAAAAACTACTTGCTGGTTGAATAAAAGTAACTTTAAGTCAAAATTTGCCAGGGGTATGAATAATTATGGGCAGCACTGTATAGGCAATTGGGGGTCCATTTGAGTTATTGCTATATGGCTCCATAATTACTTGTCTACCTGAAAGATTTAGGGAGTCATTTATTATCATTAGTAGAGATGAGTGAATCGAAGCTCACAAAGTGGAATTCGATCCGAATTTCAGGAAAATTTTGATTCGCACCGAAGCCGAATTTCCTCACGCTTTGTGGTAACGAATCACATTTTTTCCTAAAATGGCTGCTGCACGTTTGAGGACATGGAACAAGGAACTCTGGGAAGCTGGGATCACCCATAATTCCATGCATGCAACCAATCAGCAGCCAGCCAGCCCTGTGATGTCACAGCCCTATAAATAGCCTCAGCCATCTTGGATTCTGCCATTTTACAGCGTACTTAGTGCAGGGAGAGATGTCAGCAGGCGATAGGGACAGTGGAAGAAAAAACTTCATTGTGCTAAAAAAATTATTTACAAGTGCAGGGAAAGATTATTCAAGATGTAGGAAAAGGATAGGGAGGAATCATTCCACTGCATTTATGTTGAACAGGGTTCAGTAGGGGAGGTGACATCCTGGGTAATAGGAACAATCCTATCACACCTTGCTTCACTGGCTGGGCACCCAAATTGCCAGTATACAGCTCTGTAATTCCAGCAAACTGTTCTTATTAGGGTGCATGTGCTGTGTGATACAGGCATAACAGGGGTTATTACAAGGAAATATTTCTACATCTTATTAGCCCTTGTGCGGTGCAGTTATATGTTCTAAAGCATTTTTTGGCTTGTATTAGTGGGGAAAAAATGGCTTATTAGCCGTTGTGTGGTAAAGTGAGAAAATTATTGCCCTTTTTGTTGTGTATTAGTGGCAAAAGTAAAATATATTTGCCGTTCAGCGGTGCAGTTACATGTTCTAAAACCTTTTGTGACGTGTATTAGTGGAAAAAGAAAAAATATGTTTACCAGTCAGCGTTGCAGTTATATGTTCTAAAGCCCTGTGGTCTCCTCATGCTGCTGCCACCTCCACACCATGTCGCCTTGTAACTCTGTGGTCTCCTGATGCTGCCACCACCTCCACACTGCCATTGTGCCACTCTGTGGCCTCCTCCTGATGCTGCTGCCGCCACCTCCAGACCCTGTCATTGTGCCGCTCTGTGGCCTTCTCATGCTGGTTCCACCTCACCACTATGTCATAGGGCCACTCTGTGGACTTCTCATGCTGTTCCCACCCTCCCCACTTCATGACTGGGCCACTATTTTGCCTTTCAGCCTGGCTGACATCATTTATTTGACCCTTCTTCTGATCTGTCAGAAGGAAGGAAAAATGAGACGCACAACAAATCCTGTCTGTGTAGCAGCTGTAAGGCCTGTATGGTCCCATCAGAGTTGGCTTGTGATTTGGTAGCCAAAAGCAGGGGTGGGTACAAAACACAGAAGACATGCAAATATTCCATTCACGTGTCATCTCTGTTTTGGATCCACTCCTGTTTTTTTTGTCATTAGCAATACTGATGGATTATTGACCAAATGCTGACCGAGTGAAGGCAGATGCTCAACAGACAGGATCTGTTTTTTGTGGGTTATTGTTCTGACAGATCAGAGGAAGGGCAAAATAATCAGAGACTTCGACACAAACGTACTGCTGACACCCTCTCCACTCTGTCCGGGGGGGCTCTACTTGTATAAGCGTTTAATAGAACAGGTTCTGTAGACATCTATGTGGAATCAGCTGAGGACGGTGTAAAAGGAGTGCGCTTCTTCTTGGCGCTAACATCGACCTGTAAGGCTGAGTTCATACGTGAGTTATTTGGTCAGTTTTGGCCCTGTGACTGCCCAAATAAGGGAAGTGTGCAGTGATTCTTAGAGCGACGCCTGTCATCTGCATGTCATACTGACTCACAGTAATGTTTCATTACCACAGCAGACTCCCTATGCGTGTTACTGCAAGGCACAGTGTTCTACACCACTATACAGGCTCTCTGCAGACAGGAAATAGTACTTTTTTTACGAAATTCACAGTGAATAAATTCTGATTGAACCGTATTTTTTCAAAAAATTCGGCGAAACAGCTGAATTGAATTTTTGAAAAATTTGCTAATTTCTAATCATTAGAGATGAGCTAATTTAATTATTTTTTAATTCGTTCACCCTTCGTTTACTGGTATAAGCCGAATTGCGTTATGGATTCCGTTACCATGGACCATAATGCAATTGTATGACGGAATGCCTTTAGAGGCATTCCACTATTCATTCCGTCATAATAGAAGTCTATGAGCTTCAAAACCGATCCGTCCCGTTTCCGTTATGCAGGAGAGGACACCTTTTACCAGTAAACAAAGCGTGAACGAATTTCATAAGCAGAAATTCGCTCACCTCTATTTATCATATATATATGCCAAAACCGCAGATTCCGTCGCAAAGGCATTTGTGGCTAATCTTTTTCCCGCTCATGCCAGGTCTACAAAAGGTGGTGTGACGTGGGCGCGGAAGGGAGCGGGCCGGCTGGCCCATCTCATTTATCATTTTCTAAGCCAGTTTTAGGTATAAAAATGATCTAAATCTACGCCAGCAAGGGAGCTGGCGTAGATTTAGACAGGCGGTGGATGCACCTAAGTTATGTGGAGGCCGGCGCCTCTTTCCTCTGCGCTGCGCACCAGTGTCTCTAATCCCTGTGGCTCAGCACTCAACCATACCAGGGCTGTTCTAAGAGGTAGCAGTCTGGTGGTCCCCTGCAGCGAAGGTCAGATCCCTGTATAGGAGTTAAAGAGTCAATACCAGGGGACCGCTAGGATAACGCCCTTAGCCCAAAGTCAAGCCGGTTGACTGCCACAGTGGTTCCAAAACCACTTCCGTAACAACTGGCATCAGCTCTTGCTCTGGCTGACTTGGCCATACATGTATTATACGGATGGCCATTCATTTTATTGACTGTCATGTAAGGCTAAGTTCACACTTCAGTTATTTGGTCAGTTATTTCGATCTGTTATTGTGTCCTAAAACCAGGTGCGGGTCAAAAACACAGATCAGGAGGAAATGTTTCCATTATACCTTATCTCTCAGTAGGCTTCGCTTCTGGTTTTAGCTAACAATAACTGATGGAAATAACTGACCAAATAATTGATGTTTGAACTGGGCCTAATACTACATTTCCCCGACTGAGTGTAGAGAACAATCAGTGCAGATACATGAGCTGTGGACACTGATTTACTCCATGCATGTCATTTCATGATTATGCAACATGGGGTATTCCGGGAAGTACACTTCAAGGCATTCTTTTTCTGCTGAGGAGGAGTAAGTTGGAGATAGCAAACAGGTAAACCCAGATTTATATGTAAATGTTTCCCATTGAATTCAGCAGGCCATGGTTAATTAAAATGCGGATTGAAAGCAACAATGGACTGTAAGGTTAACATTATAAATGGCTTAAGAGTATTTAAAGGGTTTCTACCACTTCGTTTTCACCTAATTAGCTTTCAGACACTAGCGAACTTATATAGATATGCTAATGAGCCTCTAGGTGCTATGGGGGCGTCATTAGCACCTAGAGGCTCCGTCTACCTTCACAAACTGCCGCCGCCCCCAGCGCGGCCCTCCAGCCCGCCCATCTCCTCCCTAATGCGATCCTCCCCGTGCGCGTCTGTATTCGGCGCATGCGCAGTGAATGTCTGACCGCTTCCCTGCTCAGACATCTCCACTGCGCCTGCGCCGATGACGTCATAGTGCTCCAAGGAACAGGCGCAGTGGAGATGTCTGAGTAGGGAAGCGGTCAGACATTCACTGCGCATGCGCCGAATACATACGCTCACAGGGAGGATCGCATTCCGGAGGAGATGGGCAGGCTGGAGGGATGCGCTGGGCGGCGGCAGTTTGTGAAGGTAGACCAAGCCTCTAGGTGCTAATGACGCCCCCATAGCACCTAGAGGCTCATTAGCATATCGATATAAGTTCGATTTTTAGCGAAACGGCTGCCCAATAAACAGTTATATTAGGATGGTTTGGGTGAGCAGACCCTAGTGGATTGCTAGTGTCTGACAGCTAAATATGTAAAAACGAAGTGGTAGAAACCCTTTAAAGGTTATTTAAAGTTTGAAAATGCGTCGTCAAACTGCAGCATACACATTGGGGGAGATTTACTAACCAAAATGCATCATAATTATGGTGCAACATGTGCTACAAAGCTGGCATATGTGCTTTGAACTTTATTCATAGAAACATAGAATGTGTCGGCAGATAAGAACCATTTGGCCCATCTAGTCTGCCCAATATACTGAATACTATGGATAGCCCCTGGCCCTATCTTATATGAAGGATGGCCTTATGCCTATCCCCCAGTGGTTGATACGTTTTAATGGCTAACTGAAAAGATGATGACACAATTACTAGCTTTCAAGGCTACTTGGGCCTCTTTAAAGGCTAACATGGTATAAATATAATTTTTTTTAACTAAAACACTTTGACACTTTTTGAGACAGTGGGAAGATGCCCCAGATTTACCATCTAGCATCAGCCACTGTCAGTGTCGGACTGGGAGGCCTACTGTAAAGCTACATGCAAATATTATCTGTTCACACATGGTTCATTATGGGGATCTCTACAAAGACTTTGAGAAGGCAGGTCCATGATGAGAGAGGACACTGGCTGGTGTGCCTTTACATCTAGAAGACATCTCAGCCACACAATTAATCTATGATAATAACCTTGGTAGTTTGCTAAATAATTACCCAGTTTTTTTTATATGATCATGGGTTGGTTGAGATGCTGTGCACAGCCTATCTATATGTAGTGCAGTCAGTCTACTGTGCCACTTGTGCAGGGGATGGGAACTAGGGGCCCATCTTCCTCAGAGGCCCAGCGGTGGATTCACGTGTTCCCCTGTGGGCCAGTCTGAGCCTGGCTCTGGCTCCCAGCTCCTTCTCCTCCAGGCCTCCCTTGCTGTAAACATTTGGCATCGCCTCAGCCAATCACTGGCCTCGATGGTGACCTACTCTCCTTACGTCATGACAAATTGTGACATGATGCAAGGAGATCCCGTCTCAGCCAGTGATCAGCTGTGGTGACGTTAAACCAGATGTTTACAGAGAGCCCAGTGGAGCATTGCAGACCTGGAGGAGAAGGAGCTGGGAGCCAGAGCAGGTAAGTAAGCGTCACTTTACAGGTCCGGTCAAGTGGGAGGTTTTCCAACTCCCCCCCCCCCCCCCCCCCATCTCCCTTAAAGCTTCATGCACATAACCGTAGTTTTGGTTCACATCCAATCCACATTGTTTGAGGTTCAGACGAGGACCCATTAATTTCTATGGGAACAAAAAAAAAATGCGAACAGCACATAGATGTCATCTGTGTCCTGTCCTCATCCATGTGTCCGTCCAGCAGATTATAGCACATGTCCTATTCTTGTCTGTTGTGAGGACAAGAATAACCATTTCTACTACTGGGACCAAGAAAAAGGCCGCATGGACACAGCAAGTATCTGTATTTTGTGGATCTGAAGTTTGCGGACCACAATACACATACGGGCACGTGCATAAGGCCTAAGACTGTGTAGGCTAAGGGGTAATGAGTGTGCTGCACCAGAAAAGTGCTGCTTGGTCAGTGGAGTAGGCATTTGTACCATTTTGGCTTGCTCCATGCCCAGCAGTTTGCATTTACTAAGGGACAGCCATGTTTTGTGGGTGGAGTTACATTCTTAGACAGATTTATCATTGCACAAGTGTTCTCTAGTCCTGTGATGGTGTAAAAACTGACAGAGCCTTTCTAATTAATATGTCTAGACTTTAGACCAAAACATCCTTATGGCAAAATTTTTTAAAAAACTATGTGCAACATTGTGTAAGTTTGTCGCAATAAAAAAAGACTGCTTAAAGCTAAGCAGAAACTCAAAAAAAGGCTAAAGTCGCATACTGGTACATTACGTTTACATCATCTAAAAATTAGACAGTATTTGTCTAGAAATGCTAGATTTTCCACTCTACTCCCTACTGGAGTGAGCTTACAAGTGATAACTCTGAAGTGAAACTCAATAAAATAGTTAACTACAACCACATCCACACCCACTTTTCAAAACTGGACTACATGGGGTAAAAATGCAAAAAGTTGAAAAAAGCCTCTATTTTGTGACTTTTAGAAACTGCATACTGTCCGCAGTCGTATGTTTTGCATTGAAGAATAGGACATTTCTATTGAAGTAAAAAAGAAAATGGCAGCATGCATACAGTCGGGATCAGTGTTTTGTGGATCTGTGATTTTCAGGCCTCAAAACACTTGCGGCCGTCTGCATGAGCCCTAAGATAACTAACTGTCATCCGTTATTAGCAGTTTTTAGTAAAAAAAAGAACAAATCTGTGAAGATTTGATTGGCCGCCATTTTCCTGACAGATTTGCTATGATGTCCACTACATAAAAAACCAGAGGCTGAAATGCTGAGAGAATGATCCAGATTTCAGCCTCCATTTCTTATAGATTCCCTTATCTCTAGTTCTGAGCCCAGCATAGAACATGCATGGTTGACCCCCAACATACACAGTGTGTAATAAGGCAGGAAGAGATATGCAGCCATCAGTCACTCCTGGCACCACTTATCTCTGGAGGAAACACATGTATCAGACAAGAGAAATCAATCCTGTCGGGTGGATTTGTTTCTCTCAGCTGTAGTCCATGACTAGAGTCCGCATGATTGTAACTGTATAGCCATGAGCTATCAGGCCCATACTCTAGTAACGGATCCAGTTGTATTATCATTAAAATAGCAATGACGGATCCGTCATTAAAGCATTGTAAGTCAATGGGTGCCGGATCCATTTTCTATTATGTCCGAGAAAACGGATACGGCACCGTTGACAGAAAACCGCGGTATGGGAACGCAACCAAACGAAACAGAATGCATTCTGGTGGGCAGTGATGGTCTGTTTGCAGTGTTCGCCAACGAACACATGCGGGCTGCCATCTTGACTCACCCGTCTGGCGATGCACAGGTAAGCCCTTAACTGTGCGAGGAGCCGGTCTGAAATCAAATGTGGTCACCGGGAGCAGGCAATTCAGAGAACAGCCGCCGGGGGGATTCATCAGGCTGTTCCCGGAACTGCCTGCTCCCGGTGACCGCATTTGATTTCAGGCCGGCTCCCGGCACAGGCACAGGTAAGGGCTTTACCTGTGCATGGCCGGACGGGTGAGTCAAGATGGCAGCCCGCATGTGTTAGTTGACGAACACTGCGAACTGACCATCACTGCTGGTGGGTTCTGTTCTGTTCAGTTTTGTTCCTATTGACAATGAATGGGGACAAAACGGAAGCGTTTTTCTCCGGTATTGAGATCCTCTGCCAGATCTCAATACCGGAAAAGTTAAAAGCAAGTGTGAAACTAGCCTTAGAAGGTGAAATGTGGGCCACAACAATAACCCAGCACTACCTTCAGCATGCTGCCTGGACTTTCTCTAATAATGACTCCAATAGTTCACCTAGTATATGTACCTGGCCACCAGCAGTGAGCAGGGCCACCAGCAGTGAGCAGTGAGCTTATGGCCATGAGCCCACCAGGAAAATTCCCTGTAGAGTCTATGACCAGTCTGCCCCTTTATGTCTCTGTTAGGCTACATGCACACGACCGTTCCGTTTTTTTGCGGTCCGCAAATTACGGATCCGCAAAAAACGGAAGCTGCCCGTGTGCCTTCCGCAATTTACGGAACGGGCGGCCCATTGTACAAATGCCTATTCTTGTCCGCAAAATAGAATAGGACATGTTATATTTTTTTTGCGGAGCCACGAAACGGAGCAACGGATGCGGACAGCACACGGAGTGCTGTCCGCATCTTTTGCGGCCCCATTGAAGTGAATGGTTCCGCCCCCGACCCGAAAAACGGTCATGTGCATGAGGCCTAACTCAGATTTACTTTGGCTACTTTCACATCAGCATTTTTCCTTTCCGGTTTTGAGATCCGCAACAGGCTCTCAAAACCGCAGCACAATGAACCAGAACGGAGTGCACCAATGCATTCCATTCTGGTATGTTGCGTTCCCATGCCGGACACAAAACCCATGCTGGATCTCAAAACCGGACAGCAAAAACGCAGATGTGAAAGTAGTCTTGGCTACTTTCACACTGCCGTTTCTGGGTCCGCTTGTGAGATCCGTTTCAGGGCTCTCACAAGCGGTCCAAAACTGATCAGTTTAGCCCCAATGCATTCTGAATGAATAAGGATCCGTTCAGAATGCATCAGTTTGGCTGCGTTTGGTCTCCGTTCCGCTTTTGATGCCCACGATGGATATTCTGATCTTAGCCATCAAAACATTCATCACCCTCATTCATTGTACAATATATCTTTTAAATCATGTAACATCTAAATAGTTCAGTCACCAGTTTCCTAAAGGTCCCTTCACACGGGACAGTTCATACAAATGCTCATTCTCGATAATTGACCCTTGTAAAACTGCCACCATCACCCGAAAAACGAGCACTTGGGAGGAAAGCATGACAGACACCAAAATCCTTGTTTCTGGGCAGCAGATCGCACTGTGTGAACAGGGATCTACAGCCCAGAAATAATTAATCTATACTGGGACGAGCGATAAACTGGTCCCAGTACTGAGGAGATGATTGCTACATATAAATGTAGATCTCACCTGCTCTGACCAGCAGGCAATTATCAGCAACAAATGGTTTGTTCCCAATAGTCGCCTACTTAGTTGACCCATGCAAAGGGGCCTCAGCTGCCCATTATTTTATGACTTTAAGGCCCCATTCACACGTCTGCAATTTTGTTCCCCATTTTGCGGACCCATTCATTTCTATGAGGCCGCACGATGTGCTGCCCGGATACGGAATTGCGGACCCGCACTTCCGGGTCCGCAATTCCTTTCCTGAAAAAAATATAACATGTCGTATTCTTGTCCGCAAGAATAGGATTATGACTTTCTTTATGGCACCCCTTGTATTTTTGTACTTTGTTATTCTTGATAGATAATAAAGACGAGCTGCCACTAGTGTTGAGCGAACTTCTGTTTTAAGTTCGGCGTCTAAAGTTCGGCTTCCGGTTAGCCGAGAATCCCGATATGGATTCCGAATTCCGTTGTGGTCCGTGGTAGCGGAATCAATAATGGCCGATTATTGATTCCGCTACCACGGACCACAACGGAAATCGGAATCCGTATCGGGATTCTCCGCTAACCGGAAGCCGAACTTTAGACGCCGAACTTAAGGCCTCCTGCACACGACCGTTGTGTGCACCCGTGGCCGTTGTGCCGTTTTTCTTTTTTTTTCGCGGACCCATTGACTTTCAATGGGTCCGTGGAAAAATCGGAAAATGCACCGTTTTGCAGCCGCATCCGTGATCCGTGTTTCCTGGCTGTGAAAAAAATAGGACCTGTCCTATTTTTTTCACGGCCAACGGTTCACGGACCCATTCAAGTCAATGGGTCCGTGAAAGAACACGGATGCACACAAGATTGGCATCCGTGTCCGTGGCCGTAGGTTACTTTTTATACAGACGGATCCGAAGATCCGTCTGCATAAAAAGCTTTTTCATAGCTGAGTTTTCACTTCGTGAAAACTCAAATCCGACAGTATATTCTAACACAGAGGCGTCCCCATGGTGATGGGGACGCTTCAGGTTAGAATATACTAAAAGAACTGTGTACATGACTGCCCCCTGCTGCCTGGCAGGTGCTGCCAGGCAGCAGGGGGCAGCCCCCCCCTGTAGTTAACACATTGGTGGCCAGGCAGCAGGGGGCAGTCATGTACACAGTTATTTTAGTACATTCTAACCTGAAGCGTCCCCATCACCATGGGAACGCCTCTGTGTTAGAATATACTGTCGGATTTGAGTTTCACGATGTAACTCAAATCCGACGGTATATTCTAACATAGAGGCGTTCCCATGGTGATGGGGACGCTTAAAGTTAAAATATACCATCGGATTGGAGAAAACTCTGATCCTATGGTATATTAACTCCTGACTTTACATTGAAAGTCAATGGGGACGGATCCGTTTGAAATTGCACCATATTGTGTCAACGTCAAACGGATCCGTCCCCATTGACTTGCATTGTAATTCAGGACGGATCCGTTTGGCTCCGCACGGCCAGGCGGACACCAAAACGACTTTTTTTTCATGTCCGTGGATCCTCCAAAAATCAAGGAAGACCCACGGACGAAAAAACGGTCACGGAAAAACGGAACCCGTTTTTGCGGACCGCAAAAAAATACGGTCGTGTGCAGGAGGCCTAAAACAGAAGTTCGCTCAACACTAGCTGCCACCTCTCCTGACATGTCTGTTTTAGCAAATGACTGTATTCTCTGCAACTTTGTTTATAACTCTGTTGTGCCATTCCCTTTAGGCCTCATGCACACGACCGTATTTTTTTGCGGTCCGCAAAACGGGGTTCCGTTTTTCCGTGTTCCGTGACCGTTTTTTCGTCCGTGGGTCTTCCTTGATTTTTGGAGGATCCACAGACATGAAATAAAAGTCGTTTTGGTGTCCGCCTGGCCGTGCGGAGCCAAACGGATCCGTCCTGAATTACAATGCAAGTCAATGGGGACGGATCTGTTTGACGTTGACACAATATGGTGCAATTTCAAACGGATCCGTCCCCCATTGACATTCAATGTAAAGTCAGGAGTTGATATACCATCGGATCTGAGTTTTCTCCAAACCGATGGTATATTTTAACTTGAAGCGTCCCCATCACCATGGGAACACCTCTATGTTAGAATATACCGTCGGATTTGAGTTACATCGTGAAACTCAAATCCGACAGTTTATTCTAACACAGAGGCGTTCCCATGGTGATGGGGACGCTTCAGGTTAGAATATACTAAAAGAACTGTGTACATGACTGCCCCCTGCTGCCTGGCAGGTGCTGCCAGGCAGCAGGGGGCAGCCCCCCCCCCCCCCTGTAGTTAACACATTGGTGGCCAGTGTGGCCGCCCCCCCCCCTTCCTCCCCTGTAGTTAACTCATTGGTGGCCAGTGGGCCGGCCCCCCTCCCTCCCCTGTAGTTAACTCGTTGGTGGCCAGTGGGCCCCCCCCCTCCCTCCCCTGTAGTTAACTCGTTGGTGGCCAGTGGGAGGGGGGGGGGCCCACTGGCCACCAATGAGTTAACTACAGGGGAGGGAGGGGGGCCCACTGGCCACCAATGAGTTAACTACAGGGGAGGGAGGGGGGCCCACTGGCCACCAATGAGATAAAGGGAACCTGTCACCTGGATTTTGTGTATAGAGCTGAGGACATGGGTTGCTAGATGGCCGCTAGCACATCCGCAATACCCAGTCCCCATAGCTCTGTGTGCTTTTATTGTGGGAAAAAAACGATTCGATACATATGCAAGTGAACCTGAGATGAGTCCTGTCCCTGACTCATCTCACATACAGGACTCATCTCAGGTTAATTTGCATATGTATCAAATCGTTTTTTTTTCACAATAAAAGCACACAGAGCTATGATGACTGGGTATTGCGGATGTGCTAGAAGCCATATAGCAACCCATGTCCTCAGCTCTATACCCAAAATCCAGGTGACAGGTTCCCTTTAACTACAGGGAAGGGAGGGGGGGGGGGCCCACTGGCCACCAACGAGTTAACTACAGGGGAGGGAGGACTGGCCACCAATGAGTTAACTACAGGGGAGGGAGGGGGGCCCACTGGCCACCAATGAGTTAACTACAGGGGAGGGAGGGGGGGCCGGCCGCAGGCAGCAGGGGGCATTCATGTACACAGTTCTTTTAGTATATTCTAACCTGAAGCGTCCCCATCACCATGGGAACGCCTCTGTGTTAGAATATACTGTCGGTTCTGAGTTTTCACAATCTTTGGATCCGTCTGTATAAAAAGTAACCTACGGCCACGGATCACGGACACGGATGCCAATCTTGTGTGCATCCGTGTTCTTTCACGGACCCATTGACTTGAATGGCTCCGTGAACCGTTGGCCGCGAAAAAAAATAGGACAGGTCATATTTTGTTCACGGCCAGGAAACGGATCACGGATGTGGCTGCAAAACGGTGCATTTTCCGATTTTTCCACGGACCCATTGAAAGTCAATGGGTCCGCGAAAAAAAACGGAAAACGGCACAACGGCCACGGGTGCACACAACGGTCGTGTGCAGGAGGCCTTATTTGTACTAGAAACAGATGAAGGAATTGGCAATGGGGTATTGCCAGGTGGGACTGGGAGCGTGTCCCTACACAGATTGGCACTGTTCAATGAGTGCTCCCTGTGCAGAACACACCACTTTGACAAAGAGAATGTTCTAGTAAGGAATAACAGAGGAATGACAGCATGCAGGGTTCTAAGAAAAGGGGCTCAAGAATTGCTATATTGTGGGGTTAATACAAATACTGCAAACACTTCAGGAAAGCTGACAGGTATTGTTTAAAGAAGCATTTCCAAGCAAAAGTATTAATACATAGATATAATTAGCACATTGAAATTCCAAATGTGGAGCCAGAATCCATTTGGGGAAAACTGCTCTGTGCCCATGTGGGACATCTCTCTGACTTGGAATTCCAGTGTTATCCTGTATTTACTTCCATGTAGGAGAAATTGAGGAACAACTATTTTCAATGTTAAATTTCACTTTAGATTAAAAAAGACATGTCCATCCAGAGAAATATTTCACAGACCTTTTTGATCAAGAGAAACTCAATGCAAAGCTCAAGAAGGACTGTAGCCAATTCTGAATGGAACTTGCCAGGACCCAAAATTTGCGGTGCCAATGGTACAATAAAGTGGCCATGGTGCCATTTGACTTCTGTTGGCTCCATAGGAAACTTGCATGAGTTAAAGGGCTTGTCTCACCACAGATTAACTCTTTGATATGATAGTTGGCTTCAGGGACCGTCAGCAAACAGCTGATTTTGCCCAGGGACAATGTGGCCAACTGCTCATGGAAATGTATTAATGGATGGATGGCTCAAGTCCAACAAAGAAGGAGCTTTCCACTCTGGCTCATAGAGAGGGCATCCTCTCCTGGGAACTACCTCAGTAATGTTCATAAGGGTTCCCCAGGGGCATACGCTGGCCATAGACCCTACCTGGAAAATTAATGGTGGGCTGAAGCCCAGTAGGCCACCCAGGCCCCATGCATGTTCATGTGCAGGGTACATAACTCTCTGCAGGTCCCCATTCTACTGTAGATTCAACTATATCGCTGTCTGAAGGACAGGAGCCCATGGTTTCCTGTCCCATTATTTACCCTCATAGGCCTCACGTCTAGTTTAGTAGATCTGCGGCCTATAAGGCAGTACATTGCCGCAGGCGGTTGCGAAGCGATGATATTATCATAGTCGTTTGGGTCTCAGGTGTTGTGATAATTTCATTACGACCACCTGCATTACAGAAGCCACTGAGGAAGGGACTCACATGAGTATTTTTTTTTTTTTAGCTTGGGCATTTATGGCAGCAGTATAGGGGGCATTACTGGGGTCTTATAAAATGCATTGCTCACTGGGGGCAGTAGAAGGGGCACTCTTCACTTGGGACACCAGAGGGGGCATTGCTGGCAGAACTATAGGGGGCATTAGTTACTGGGGGCACTGTGGGGCGGCATTATCAGCAGCACTATGGGAAGCATTAGTCACTGAGGGGAGTATACAGGGAATCACTGCCAACACTATAAGGGGCATTACTGGCAGCACTATAGGAGGCATTAGTCACTGGGGGTATTATAGAGGGTATTACTGGCAGCACTATAGGGAGCATTACTGACAGAATTATACGGATATTACTTCCTCTGGACACTATGGGAGCATTTTTAATACTATCCACACTATAGGGGGCACTACTGGGGTGTTTTGTAATACTTGGGGCACTATAGGTAAATTAGTAATACTGAGGGCAATTTAAAAGACATCATTTTTACTATGACACTATAAGGCTAGTTTCACACTAACGGCAGCCTTCTCCGGCAGGCTGTTCCAGCGGGTGAACAGCCTGCCAGATCTGTGCTTCCCCTTGTGCACGCGTGCTGCCGGAGGTCCGCTCCGGCCCCATTGACTATAACGGGGGCGGTCCGGAGTTCCGGCGGCAGCACGGCAAACATGCCAAAAGGCGGCCGGAATAAAACTACGACATGTCAGAGTTTTATTCCGGCCGCCTCTCGGCATGTTTGCCGTGCTGCTGCCGGAACTCCTGACAGCCCCCATTATAGTGAATTGGGCCGGAGCGGATCTCCGGCGGCACGCGTGCACTAGCGGCAGCACGGATCCGGCAGTCTGTTCACCCGCCAGAACAGCCTGCCGGAGAAGGCTGCCGCTAGTGTGAAAGTAGCCTAAGGTACATTATTAATGCTAGGGGCGCTATAGGGATATTATTATTATTATTATTATTATTAATGGAGACATTTTATGGGGCATTGCTATAAGTGGGGGCACTATTTTTTCAGCAGTACAGTATTTGGAAGCATTGGGGGGCTGAGCAGGTACAGTATTGGGGGTGGCAGCAGGATGACCCTAGAGGGGTAGGGAGGATGATGGAAAAGTGAAGAATCTAAGATGTCTGTGTAACACACTCTGTAGACATGGCTGAAAGAAGTCGTCATGGTGGTCTTGACCAAATGGAGAAGAGGAAAAAAGAGAACGTGTACATCAGAGGAGACGTCACTGGATGTTAGAGGTATATAGTGCTGTATTTTCCTGTATGACCAGGCTGAATGTTGACAGCAGGGATGGCTCGCTCCTGCAGCCTGTGTCTCACCTCCTCAGACCCCTCCTGCGTAACCAAATTAGACAACTGGAGAAGAAGGAAGAGAACAGAATATGGCACTGTAGTATTTAGTTTTGCTGGGGCAGTATATTGTGTTCCACTGTAGTATTTGGTTCTGCTGGGGCAGTATATTGTGTTCCACTGTAGTATTTGGTTCTGCTAGGGCAGTATATTGTGTTCCACTGTAGTATTTGGTTCTGCTAGGGCAGTATATTGTGTTCCACTGTAGTATTTGGTTCTGCTGGGGCAGTATATTCTGCTGCACTGTGATGTTTGGCTCTGCTGGGGCAGTATATTCTGCTGCACTGTGATGTTTGGCTCTGCTGGGGCGGTATATTGTGGTGCAATTTAATAATTTAGTTTTTCTGCAACTCTATGGTATTGCTTGCCCCTCCTACTTGTGTTGGCCCTGCCCACTCCTGTTGGCCCCACCTTCTGTCAATATGGGGCCCCCTTACAACAACTTTTATATTTTTTTCCAGGTGAATTATTTCCCAGTTCACCCCTGGGGTTTACACACTGCATGAAAATATTACGTTATTAAACCAAATACACAATGGTTTACATTTACTAAGGTGAGTGCACCTAGACTTTAGCTCAATTTGCACCAAAATGTGGCACAGTTTGGCGCATCTAGGTTTGCAGACAACTCTGCAACTATTCCAACATGAGGACGCGGCTTGGCTTAAAGAAAAAAGGGGCACGGCCTAATATGCGACATTTTGCTCCAAAATGGCACCACAAATATGGAGTAAAATGTTGAGTCAAAGTAAGCCAACCAATAGTGATAAATCTGGTGCAGGTCTGGACTGCCTAAGCTTGCACCATCTAAGGGCTCATGCACACGACTGTGCCATTTTTTACGGTCCGCAAATGACGGATGCAGCCCGTGTCCATTCCGCAATTTGCGGAACGGAACAAGAGGCCCATTATAGAGATGCCTATTCTTGTCCGCAAAATGGACAAGAATAGGACATGTCTCATAATTTTTGCGGGGTCACGGAACGGAGCAACGGATGAGGACAGCACACAGAGTGCTGTCTGCATCTTTTGCGGACCCATTGAAATGAATGGTTCCGTATACGGAACGCAAAAAAAGCGTTAGTGTGCATGAGCCCTAAAGCAGGGGTATGCAACCTCTGACACTCCCAGCATGCATACTTGCTCTTCTCTTCTCAGAACACCCATAGAAATGAATAGAGCATGCTGGGAATTGTAGTTTCACAACAGCTGGAGTGCCCAAGGTTGCTGACCCCTGAATAGGATTAACAAATCTGCCCCAATGTGTAAACCCGGCCTTAAGTTGACAGGGTGTCATCTTGATAAAAAATGCAAGTAGAAATCTTTAAAATGAGAGAAATAAGAAAGTTAACATCAGATATTCTGAATGTATCACATATGACATACAATAATTATAAAAAAAATCACCCATACTACGTTACTAATGTATTAAAATAAAATAAGAAAAAACTGCCTAGTGGAATCTTTGCATAGACTGGTAGAACGGTGGATATGACCTTAGTGTAGTGAATGTCACAAGGAAATACAGTGTAGTAATCACATGACAGGAGGTCACCCTCCCCAGTGTCTCCAACTGGACTACCATTTATGGTCTGATCTCTAGTAAGGAAATGCTTTCCTAGAATCAGCTCCACCTCTAACCTTTCTCTTATGTTTCATATCAGGCAGTGCTATCTAAGTGTTGAGTTGACTGCCATCTAGTGGAAAGATTAGAAATAACATTTTACTGGTTGGAATTGCACCCAAATCTAGTGAACTACCTGTGAAGAGAAAAAGAGCAGCAGAAAACATTTTGGGGGTCATTTACTAAGGCCGCCTTTTTATGTCGGTCTTAGTTTTCCCCTCTGTGCTGCCGTCAGTCTTAGTTTTCCCCTCTGTGCTACCGTTAGATACGTCTTATTTATGACGAGGCTTGTCCCCCGTCATAAATTAGGCGCATCTGTGGCAGTCCGTGCGTTTGAAATAAAAACTATGCCAGCCCCTGGCTGGTGTAGTTTATAGCTGACATTTGCGCCTGTGCAAAATCTGTGTCTGGGACATGCAATAGTCATGTACCATTCGAGTGCATGCACTACTTCTTTGCGGTGCGGATTGCGGATTCTATTCAAGGCTGCGGGCGGCTGCTCTGGGATCTGTTCATTTCTTCAATGCACCGAAAGATTCGGCCACATGGATTGACCAGCATGAACGTCGGCTGCGACAGGAGGAGAGATGATGACCGCCTGATTATTTCAAGTTTGTACCCTCGGTTATCACTGACGACCTGTTAGGACGTTACCCATCTACTACTGAACTGCCCACGGAGCACGTGTATTCTTTTACCGCGGGGGACATTTTCGCTCAGCAGAAGTAGAGAGTTTGAAACGTTGCTTTTGTGTCCGGTTTCATGGAGGACTTGTGCCTCGGCCTGTTAGATAATGCAATGCAGGAACGATATTTTTGGTTCAGTTTTTTTTTTGTTTTTGTTGTTCTCATTTTCTGGGGACTTTATATATTACAGCCATATTGATGCTGTGTATCTGTGACATCATACCTGCTTGTTGGCACTGTACCGCCATCATGCTGCTCTCATCTACAATGTATCTATTATGTTATGTTATCAGCTGGGTTATTTTTCTGATTTTTCTGAAGTATGGCTAGTGTATTTAATATTGTGAGCTGGAATGTGCGTGGCCTGGGTGACCCGTCAAAGCGATTAGTCGTGATGGATTATCTACGACCGTATTTCCCCACTATCGTATGTTTGCAAGAAACCCACTTTACGAAGGAGGGGACACGGGCTTTCCATAGGTCGTGGATGAGTCATACTTTCCATTCGGCGCGATCTAGCTATTCCAGAGGGGTTAGCGTCCTGGTCCATGAATCAATTGCCTTCCAGGTTCAGTCGTCCAGTATCGACCCTGATGGTCGCTTTGTTTGCATACGTTGTACTATCTTTACGCAGGAATATCTATTAGGGTCCATTCACACGTCCGCAAAATGGGTCTGCATCCATTCCGCAATTTTGTGGAACAGGTGCATCCCCATTCATTTTCAATGGGGCCGGGATGTGCTGTCCGCATCCGCATTTGCGGATCCGCACTTCCGTTCCGCCAAAAAATAGAACATGTCCTATTCTTGTCCGCAATTGCGGACAAGAAAAGGCGTTTTCTATGAGAGTGCTGGCGATGTGCGGTCCGCAAAATGCAGAACGCACATTGTCGGTGTCCGTGTTTTGTGGATCCGCAATTTGCGGATCCTCAAAACACATACAGACGTGTGAATGGACCCTTAGTATCATTATATATACCTCCACCTTATAGCAGTGTGCCGTTAAGAGGCGCCTTGACATTTATTAATGATAACCCTGATATACCCGTTATTATGGTGGGAGACTTTAACAACACTATTCACCCCTACTGGGATAGATATGGCAGGGATGCGGGCAGACGCTGATGGTCCTGTATCAGCCTTTGGTAGATTATTGGAGGGGGTGGCCCTGATAGATAGAGGCCTGCATCACATCGCTGCTGATGGAGGTAAGTATGTGTTTTTTTTTTGTTTTTTTTGGGGGGGGGGGGGGGGGGGTTAGCACTATGGGGGCATCTGACAATTCTTATATCCCCATTTTTTTGGGGGGGGGGGGGGGTGGCACTCTGGGGGCATTTCTTACTGGCACATTATGGGGGGGGGGCCACCATGGGGGAGAGGATCACTATGGAGGCATCTGGGGGCTCTAAAGGTTTTTTATTTTTATTGACACATTATGGGGGCACTATAGGGGAGAACAGCACTATGGGGCATTATTTGGGGGCACTATGGGAAAGTGGGGGCTCTAAAGGGGCCTATTTTCTTATTAGCACATTATGGGGGGCATTATTGCATCTGGTGGCACTAAGGGGGCATTTTTTACTGGCACATTATGGAAGGCACTATAGGGGAGAGCGGCACTATGTGGGAGTGGGGCACTATTGGGGCATATGGTGGCATTTAGAAGGGGCATTTTTTACTGGCACATTATGGGGGAGAGGAGCACTTTAGGGACATCTGCTGGGGGCACTAAGAAGGGGCATTTTTCTGCTGGGGGCACTAAGAAGGGGCATTTTTTTACTGGCATATTATGGGGAACACTATGGGGAAGGGGGAGAGGAGCACTATGAGGGCATTTACTGGGGCACTATATAGGGGTATTTTATACTGGCAGACATTATGGGGACATTAGCTTAACTGCGGGCACTAAGCGGGGGTATTTCATGTACTGTATTATTATAGGGAGTATTATTACTACTAGGAGGTATTATGCAGAGCTTTACTACTACTGGGGGCTATAAGGAACATGATTACTAGTATGGGTGGGTCGAAGTCAACAATCAAGAGAAGACTTCACCAGAGTGAATACAGAGGGTTCACCACAAGATGTAAACCATGGGTGAGCCTCAAAAACAGGAAGGTCAGATTACAGTTTGCCAAACGACATCTAAAAAAAGCCTTCACAGTTCTGGCACAACATCCTATGGACAGATGAGACCAAGATCAACTTGTACCAGAGTGATGGGAAGAGAAGAGTATAGAAAAGGAATGGAACTGCTCATGATCCTAAGCATACCACCTCATCAAAGTAGCATGTTGGTGGTAGTGTCATGGCGTGGGCATGTATGGCTGCCAATGGAACTGCTTCTCTTGTATTTATTGATGATGTGACTGCTGACAAAAGCAGCAGGATGAATTCTGAAGAGTTTTGGCCAATATTATCTGCTCATATTCAGCCAAATGCTTCAGAACTCATTGGACGGCGCTTCACAGCGCAGATGGACAATGACCCAAAGCATACTGCAAAAGCAACCAAAGAGTTTTTTAAGGGAAAGAAGTGGAATGTTATGCAATGGCCAAGTCAATCACCTGACCTGAATCCGATTGAGCATGCATTTCACTTGCTGAAGACAAAACTGAAGGGAAATGCCCCAAGAACAAACAGGAACTGTGATGTCTATGCGTTCCAGACTTCAGGCTGTAATTGACTGCAAAGGATTTGCAACCAAGTATTAAAAAGTGAAAGTTTGATTTATAATTATTATTTTATTCTGCCCATTACTTTTGGTTCCTTAACAAGTGGGAGGCACATATGCAAACTGTTGTAATTCCTACACCGTTCACCTGATTTGGATGTAAATACCCTCAAATTAAAGCGGACAGTCTACAGTTAAAGCACATCTTGTTCGTTTCATTTCAAATCCATTGTGGTGGTGTATAGAGCCAAAATGTTAGAATTGTGTCAATGTCCCAATATTTATGGACCTGACTGTAGCTCATGCAGTACAAGGCTACCCTCCAACATGCTTTAGGGGTTTCCCCTCACCAGGTCATACTGTATGTTACACATCTGGTGGGATTGTCAGAGAGTGTAGAGATTATGGATACGGGTGTACAACCTTGCTCATTCAGTGACAGGTTGTAACATAAAAAAGATCCCTGGGAAGCACTACTAATAAAAAGATCCCATGAATACCCGCACACTCAAGACGAGCGGCTTAGAAGAAATCGTCCCTAGACTTTTTCACCGTCAAATGAAAGCTATATTTCTACATGATAAACATGAAACTAACTGCAATTGCCATGGACGGGCATGACCGGTTCCTGGAGATTTGGAAACTCTGGTTTGACTATTCTCTTCAGGATCGTTATTGTACTTCTCTCTATTTAGGACCCTATTTCTCGTGGGTCCTGTGGGGTTTGGTCTGGGCTCGCCCGTCTGTGCACCTTCTTCTCATTTCTGTCACTGGTTGACGGAATTTCCTAGGTCAAAGCCTAGCAGCAGGAGTGGAGGCCCCTGCTTCTGCTTACCTAATACCTGCTAGGCCTACAACCCTGCGAGAACCCCACTTTTCCCTTGTTCCCAAGGTCCCATGAGCATCAGTGCATATTTTGGACATGGAGCCCTTTCCCACCCCACCATGTGGCATTGCTAGCATCTATACAGGGGCATAACTACTGCCATACCAACCATGGAGGCTGTTGCAGGGCTTGCAATAGTAGGGGGCGATAGTAGGGAAATTTATGGACAGTCCGTAAAAGAATGCAACTTTTTTCCTGTGTCCTTGAAAAAAAATTTTTTAGGTTGGTGGTTCTTGAAAGTATACCAATAAAACTTGGCCTGATACCGCAACAAAATCAGCAATTATGTGTCACGGATGTAGTAGGGGAGAACACCAAAAGACAACAAGAAGGAAGGGAAAAGACACTAGGCCTCACCGCTAGGGAAGGAAAAGGGTCATCACCTATAAAAGCCTGCTCCTGGCCCTAACTTCTATACGTATGGGCACCTCTCGATGGTAGAGATGCCCATACACAGGAACCTAGAAAACCCTGGTGGCCCTCGGATGCCCTAATGGTAATGACAGGGCAGAGACTACCCGCTCCTTCCCTGGAACCAGCGTCTCGCTGAGGCCTAGTAAACAAAGGTGGGGGGGGGGGAAATACAAAATACAACAAATGGAACACTTAACTTCTGAGGCTGATGGATGAACAGGACTTCAACTAGAACCACACTCCAGCTCTTCCAAAAACCAAATGAAGCTATCCAGAGCAAGGAGTGATGGGTAAAGTCAGACTAAATAGGGGGAGGTGAAGGTCACATGATCCACACCTGAACAGGAGGTGTGGACATACAAGCAACACACAGACAAAGTGAAACCAAAAGAGGCTGTCAGATCACTAATGTGCAGATAATCTTTCAGACCTTCTAAAACCTGACCGGTGTGACATTATGTCTGACTAGACACATACCTATGCCATAAATCAACCTATAAAAGAAGCTACCAGACCGCATGAAAATATAATGACAATATATTAAGCATGATTCAAAGAACAATACATAATAAAACAAACAAAACAAGTGCAGGGACAAGGCGACATCACCAGAGGAGAGCACACTGGCAACAATTCATACTGCTTCACATGATAGTAACAAAATAAAGTGCAATTGTGTCAATATGATAGATCATCAAGGCAGAATATATTACCCATGCTGTGCCTCCTCCGGGATGGCGCCAACCCCGACGCACGTTTCGGCGAAACTTCGTCTGGGAGTGGCGTCATCACCGCGAGACTTACATTAAATACCCCCACCAACCAATTCCAATGCTAGTTGCATTGGCGTGCCCACCTGGACCAAATATATCCAAATAACATCCGCTGAGCATTAATTACAGGTAAAGGACCTTTGGTGACGTCACTCTGGTCATCACATGATCCATCACATGATCTTTTACCATGGTGATGGATCATGTGATGACCGGAGTGACGTCACCAAAGGTCCTTTACCTGTAATTAATGCTCACCACAGGTCCTGTTCAGCAAAGGAGACAGAAGGAGATGCCGGGCTACGCGATCAAGTGGACTAAGGTGAGTTCAATTATTATTTATTTATTTTTTAACCCCTCCAGCGCTAGTTTACTATGCATTCTGTATTCAGAATGCTATTATTTTCCCTTATAACTATGTTATAAGGGGTGTAAGGGATCGCCTCTTATTCTGGGGTCATTCTCACAGATACGACTTTAGGACACCAGGTTTCAGGTCCAAACCGTGCATTTATTGTGCACACTCCAACCAATACAGGTTATCATGAAGTCGCAGCTTCACCTAACACATGTGACATCCACATAAAATAATAAACACTTGCCCGGCTGGGCTCTAACTAACACAGAGTTTCCTGACTCACCTAAGTCCTTGTTCACACCCTGTGAACACATGCGGCTTTCTCAGCCAATGTCCCACAGCCTCCTGGCTGTACAGAGCACAGTACGCCCACTGTCTCCAGTCCAGTGTCTCAGAACGCATGGGGAATAGTGGTCTCTCAGCCCTCCTGGTTTGGACCACACAGAGCCTCCAGGCCTCTGTCCACAGGCAACACACTCCCCCCTTGCTGACACTCTGGAAGGTGCTTTATGCCAGGCTGAGTGCTCCAGCTGGTCTCACCTGTGGTGGAACAGGGGTGTGGACCGCACTATTCACCCCTTCCTTGCCTCTAACCTGAGTGAGACCTGTCACTGTCTCACAGGGGAAATAATACAATCTACAGAACACCGATCCCAAGCCTGAACTTCTGTAAAGAAGTTCGGGTTTGGGTACCAAACATGCGCGATTTTTCTCATGCGAGTGCAAAACGCATTACAATGTTTTGCACTCGCGCGGAAAAATCTTGGATGTTCCTGCAACGCACCCGCACCTTTTCCCGCAACGCCCGTGTGAAGCCAGCCTAAAAGGTGGAAGGTGATTAATTACATGCATGACAACACCAATTAAACACATAATAATAAATATACACAACTTGATTAAAAACCATTAAAAACAATAAGCAAGTGCTAACCCAGGAAATGCTTACAGGAAGGACGGGAAGCCAGTGGACTCATTGAGTCCATTTGGGCGTAATGTATTCAATTTCCAAATCCATTTACATTCCAATTGAGCAAGTTTCTTTGATATGTTTCCACCACGAACATTTTTATGCAATCTATTCCCCGGACCTTCAAGCCTTTGGGATCACAGGCATAATGGATTTTGAAATGTCTGGCGATAGTTTTTTTTTTTTACGAAGCCTTTTCCTGGCGAAAACACGCGTCGAGGTACAGCTCTGTCCAGCTCTGTCCAGATATCCGGTGCTTCCACATGTTTATGGGTAATTGATGCATTCTTATGTTTACTGCTAGTGTCCTTATGTATTAGTTATTTTCTTATTATGCTACCGCTGCCGTGTCCTCGCTCTGCTTATACTTTATATTCGTGACCTAGCCTTGCTTTCTAACCACTGCAGGCTGGCCATCACTATTTTCATGGGCCGGTTTGACACGGTACTGGTGGCAGTTAATATTATGTACACTCTGGATATGCATCTAGCCATCTGTTATTTTGGGTAATTTTATATTAGACCCACCAGAGTGTGGTTTAGTATCCTTGGATTCTCTGGTTTGCTCCCCTGTCAGTACGGTGCATGTGAGGGTGGGGATTGTTGCCCCGATACACGGGGCGTCCCATCCTCCCATGACCTTGTGCCTTATGTCATTATATGTATATTTCATGTATTAATAAAACTACATATATTTTATATGAGTGTTTTCCTCATTCCTTTTGGGGCTATTGGTTTGTTTTTTTGGACCTAATGATACTTGGCAGCGTAATTATTATAAAGTATATATCATTTTTATTTATTCATTTTTATTTTTCATTCGTCATATTTTTTTTATTTTGTTATAAATTTTTATATTTTTCATTTTTTCCCCCATATATTTTTCTCCAATCATGTTTTTCACATATCACATGGTCATGATAATATAAATAAGTATTCATTCTCAATCATGTTCACGTATCATTTCACGCATCACACATAATTTTATACATTTATAGTATTCGTGCATTTTTTATATATATTTTTTTTTTATCTTTTTCACATGTCACTCTCACTTTGATTCATATAATTAAGCATTCATTTATTAATTTTGCACATCACGTCTACATATTTATATAGGGTACTTTCACACTTGCGTTGTTTGATTCCGACAGGCAGTTCAGTTGCCTGAACTGCCTGCCTGATCAGGAAAACTGTATGCAAACGCATGTCATTTGCAGACTGATCAGGATTCTGATCAGTCTGACAAATGCATTGCAATACCGGATCCGTTTCTTCCGGTGTCATCCGGAAAAATGGATCCGGTATTTATTATTTTTCACATTTTTAAAGGTCTGCGCATGCGCAGACCTGGAAACCGGGTCCGTTTTACCGGAACACTTGATACTGGATCCATCATTAATACATTTGAATGGAAATTAATGCTGGATCCGGCATTCAGGCAAGTGTTCCGGAATTTTGGTCGGAGAAAATACCGCAGCATGCTGCAGTATTTTCTCTGGCCAAATACCGTAAGAGGGACTGAACTGATGCATCCTGATGCATACTGAACGGAAGGCTCTCCATTCAGAATGCATTAGGATTAAACTGATCAGTTCTTTTCCGGTATTGAGCCCCTGTGACGGAACTCAATACCGGAAAAGAATAACGCTAGTGTGAAAGTACCCTAATCTTATATATTTTTATACAATCATGTTCACATTGGTAATGCGTTTTTTTCTGAAATTGATCATGGATGTTTTTTAGGTTGCTTATTTCATTAAGGTTCACTAATTTTGGTTGTGATGTGGTGTGTGTATAATGTACACTACTCCCTCTATTTAATTCTTCCTCTTTTTTCTTCCTTTTCTCTTTTTTTGTGCTGCAATGCAGGCCTGCCCATGCGCCATTTAATTTTTTTGATGCCGCTGACATCATCTCTGTAATCTTGCGGGATGTGTCGGGGCCATCATGTGACCTGGTGAAGATCACATGACTTGCTCTGTCACGTGATGCTTCACGTCACAAAGCAGTGGCCCGGGATGTTATTTTGATATTTGGTCTAGGTGTGCACGCCAATGCAACTAGCATTGGGATTGGCTGGTGGGTGTATTTAATGTAAGTCTCGCAGTGATGACGCCACCCCCAGACGAAGGTTCGCCGAAACGCCCGTCGGGGTTGGCGCCATCCCGGAGGAGGCACAGCATGGGTAATATGCCTTGACGATCTATCATATTGACACAATTGCACTTGCACTTTATTTTGTTACTATTATGTGAAGCAGTATGAATTGTTGCCAGTGTGCTCTCCTCTGGTGATGTCGCCTTGTTCCTGCACTTGTTTTGTTTGTTTTATTATGTATTGTCCTTTGAATCATGCTTAATATATTGTCATTATCTTTTGGTGGTTCTTGAGTAGATTATTTTGACGTTAATTACCATTGTTTTCCAGCTCCCAGTAAATGCCGGTATGTTTAGCTGTAGACGTGGATCACCTGCCGGCTCAATACGATTACAGCAAAACCAATCCATCCTTCATATAAGATAGGGCCAGGGGCAATCCATAGTACTCAGTATATTGGGCAGACTAGATGGGCAAAATGGTTCTTATCTGCCGACACATTCTATGTTTCTATGTACAGTTTTTATTTATTTTTATTACTCATAAACCTGACTTATTTTTAGTCTACACAGCTGTATGAGGGCTTGTTTTTTGCTGGACAAACTGTAATTTTTATTGTACCATTTTTGGGGTACATACAGCTTTTTGATCACTGTTATTCAACTTTTTAGGAGGGACAAGGTGACTACAAATGGCGAACTGCATGTTTTTTTTGCCCCCCCCCCCCCCTCACCCCCCATTATGGCTTATACTGTGCAGGAACAGTTTTTTTATATTTAAGTAATTGTCCGCTTTATCCTATCCACAAAACAAAAGAGAACGGAAATGGAAACAAAATACGTTTGTGTGCATGATCCCTAAAAGAGATCTATTAGGGTGAATGGAATTCAGAACACTCCCTGCTGATCTGTGCCTCATGCACAGCTTAGCAGGAAGCTTACTATGGCAGGCCTGGAACCTTCAGCAGCGCCCAGGCTGCCATGATAACTGATCAGAGGCCCGCAATTTCACTGCAGGGGCTCTAACTTCATAGATGTCAAAATCTCTGTTGAATGCAGTATCTGAGGGGTTAAGTGATCCGTTTCAGTGTGATCGTTGTTCCCCGTCATTGCGGTTGGGTACCTGCTTGGCAGCCCGCTCCATACAATATTCTGCGCATAATGTTAAAGAGTTAACAGGAGGCACATGGTATTATTATTTTAAACCTTCATGTGCCTCATTAATAATATCACCATCATTAACCCCATGTTGCCCATTAAATGAGGACATGATGGGGTCGCTTGCTATTAATATGAAGCACATGATGGAGGTACTAATAAAACCATGTACCGTCACATTAATATAGACACACAGCATGAGCCACATAAAACTGCATCTTTCTGGATGCTGAAAAGTTAAAGGACCTTTGATGATGTTATCATCAGGTGATTAGTAACAAGTGGATGTTATTGGTCACATGGCGGTGACATCATCAAAGGTCCTTTACCTTATGAGCATTCAGCATCACAAGGACGCCCTAAGTTTTCCTCTCCCCTGCCCTCCTATTCTCCTTCACTCCCTGACACTTTCCCATTGGGCCAAGTGTATTAGTTGGCATATGATAACACGGCAAGCCCGCTATGTTCTTTCATAGTGACTGACACTAAGCAGTGTAATGAAACAGCTTAGTATCGTAAAATGCCAATCCTGCCAATGCCAATCGAACCGGGTATCAAAGTATTGGAAAAGATTCGAGACTTCGGTACCCGGTGCAACCCTATTCAGGACACTTGCATGCAATAAACCCGCTGATGTTACACAGAATTCAGTATCCTCAGATGGTACAGTTCTCAAGGCTGCAGAGGTAATCATTAGTTGGTTGAAGCAGTTTTTCTTAGGGCTCATGCACACAAATGTATTTTATTTCCGTGTCTGTTCCGTTTCCGTATGTCCATATTTCCGTTCTGCAAAAAAATAGAACATGTCCTATTATTGTCCGCATTACAGACAAGGATAGTACTGTTCTATTAGGGGCCAGCTGTTCCGTTCCGCAAAATATGGAATGCACACGGACGTCATCCGTATTTTTTTGGGATCCTTTTTTGCGGACCGCAAAATACATACAGTCCTGTGCATAAGCCCTTACTCTGCACTTTACTAACTGACTTGTATCTTAGCTTCCAGATGTGGGGTGTAATACTTTAACCAAAAAGGGCATTTCTCTCTGCGGCAGGCATACACTTCTGCTATATTATTTCTACAGATTGCTAATCCACTCTTCCACCTTGGAATGTGGAAACATACACAGGTGAGCCAAACTGTGTGGATTGTACCAGGTCCAAGATGAGCTGGACTGACTTTCCTGTGCCTCCTTCTCTTAGCACTTGCTAGGCAGGGTTAACTTAGACCACACCGACTAGAGAAGGTGACTATCCATCCTCTTTTTGCTGGATATGTCCTCTTTTCAGGGCATAAAAAATCGTCCACCCAGAATTTACCAATTATTAAAATTGCCCAGGATTCTGAAGGGGATTGGTGGGCGAAGGGGTGGGGGGATGTTTGTGAGTAACTGCCAGGCGGGAATTACTTATGAGCAATTCCATTGTGGAGCACTCATTAGTACAGCCCCTTTAATGTTTGTGTAAGAAAGAAAAATACCTCTTCCACTTGAACGGGCTGACATTCACTGTGCACTGGAGGGAAAAAGACTGTGTTAAAGTGGAAGAGGTGAGTATTATTATTATTATTTTTTGGTCGCAGAAAATTGAAGGCACTATGGAGACACTTATGTATACTGAGGAAGTACTATTGGCGGCTTTTTTTATACTTGGAAACATTATTGGGGGGCATTTTATATACAGTGCACTATTGGCCCAGTAGTGCCCCCAGCATAAATTGCCCCTCAATGGTTCCCCCCTGTATATAAAATGGCCGCCCAATAGTATTTACAGGGGGCACTATTGAGGGGCATTTTAAAGAAATGGGAGGCATTTCAAGGGGACATAGATACTGGAGACAATATGGTGGCTATTATTTATAGTGGGGGATTGGCATGTTAAAAAAAAAAATTAAATTCATCTGTTTTTGAAACGACCATGACAAATGGAAGCAAAATGGTCAATAAACCGTTCCCTACCAGCGCTGGAGTGAAGTTAAATCTTGGCAATAATGTCAGTCACGGTCATTAAAGCCTTTAGATGCCTTGATGAAGTGAGATCACGGAATCTAAAGGGTGAAAAACCTGGATGCTTCCGGGCTTCTTACCAATATCCTCTGCAGCCAATGAGGATGCCGGTAATTGGTTTCAATACGCTGGGTCTCTCTGAAGAGACCAGGGGTATTGAAGCTTCAATTCTTATTTTGGCCTGCAGGTGGCAGACCAACATAAGAAATAAGCAATTCTGTACAACTCATGGGTCTAAAACACCCGTAAGGGTTCAGAATTAAAAAAATTAAAATAAAGGATTTTGTAGGCTCAAATACAAACTTCAAAATCATAAAAAAGTTTTAAAAAAAGTTAAAAAATATATAAAGAATTAAAAAAAGTTTAAATCACCCCCTTTCTGTAGAATAAAAAAATAAATACATATGCATCATTGCATACAAAAAAACGTCCGTACTATTAAAATCTAAAAAAAATTTCCAATACGGCGAATGACGTAACGGGGAAAAGGGTCAAAATGGCCAATTTGCCATTTTTCTATCACCTCTCTTACCCAAAAAATGTAATAAAATATGATCAAAAAGTCACACACACACACACCAAAATGATATCAATAAAAGCTACAGATTGTCCTGCAAAAAATGAGCCCCCACATAGCTCAGTAGATATAACTATAATAATGTTATGGGGGTCAGAATATGGTGATTTTTTTTTTTTTTTTCAAAGTTCACATTTATTTTTACACTATTTAGACATAAAAATCCTTTACATCTGTAGTATCGTTGTAATCGTACTGACCCAGAAAATGAAGGACACACGACAGTTTTGCCACAAAGGGAACGCTATTGGGAACAAAACCCAAAAACAGTGGAGGAATTGCATTTTTTTCCCAATCCCAATTGGAATTTTTCCACTTCTCACTACATTGTATACCATATTAAATGGTGGCATTAGAAAGTACAACTTGTCCCCCAAAAACATAAGCCCTCATACAGCTATGTGAATGGAAAAATAAAAAAGTTATGACTCAAGGAAGATAGGAAAGACAAATGAAGAGTTAAAACAGGCAAATGGCCAGAAAATAGATGCACACATGGATGCAGAATGGCCATGGAAAATGATATGAAGAAGTATATAAGGTTAGACTGATGTCCTGATAGGTGAAGTGCAAAGTGTAGCGGACTTTGTCCAAAGCACATGTACAAAATTTCCTCTGCACTCTTCAGGATATGATGCAATTAAACGCTCAATTTTTATTATGAAGTAAATTCCACATTCAATCCACAAAGCAATAATAGGTAGTAAAGATAATGTGACGAGATTCTGACATTACGGTTCGCTTGTGGACCTTGGTCACAGTCTCACCGAAAGGAAAAAGATGAGTAAGTAACAATCTAGCTAAATTAAATGTACATGGTTAGTATTACACCAGGATAAGGTAGTCAAAGGGACAGGTGTTAGATTTACACTGCTCACAAAAAGTTCGGGATATTTGGCTTGTGGGTGAAATTTTAGGATGAACCTAAAATGCACTCTAACCTTTACAGGTGAACTTAATGTGGCTTTCTCTAAACTTTTGAATACACATGTTCAACTGTTCAATGTGTTAGTACTTTTTGCACAACTTGCTGTTCTCTAGCAAGGAGCTTAACGGCAAAATTCACAACAGGTGTTCAATTGGTTTGGAATTGTACTGGTAATTGGAATTGGTATTTAAATAGTCCTCTTCATCATGCTGTTTACATTTTGAGATCATGAGACCAAGACGACTTAACAACTGATCAATTCGCTATTGCGAGGCTTCAAGTAGGATGTTCTCAGACGTAAGTGTCCACTGAGCTTACAGTGTCACAGAGTGTCATCAGCAGGTTGCAACAGAGATACAGAGAGACTGGAAGAGTCACAGAAAGGCATAGAAGTGGACATCCTTTGGACACATCCCACACTGATGACCGCTTTATTGTGAACAATGCCCTGCGGAATTCGATGATGAATACCACGCAACTCCAGGTAAATTTAAGGTAGGTGATAGGCACCAAAGTGTCATGTCAGACCATTCAAAATTGGTTACATCAGCGTGGTCTGCGTGCTAGATGACCTGCAAGGTCACCTGATCACAGGCGTCATCGTCTTGCATGGGCCAGGGAGCATCTACGCTGGACGAAGGACCAGTGGACCTCAGTGCTGTTCACTGATGAAAGTCGATTCATGCTGAGCAGAAATGATGGCTGCCAACGATGTTGGAGACATAGAAACATAGAATGTGTCGGCAGATAAGAACGATTTGGCCCATCTAGTCTGCCCAATATACTGAATACTATGAATAGCCTCTGGTCCTATCTTATATGAAGGATGGCCTTATGCCTATCCCATGCATGCTTAAACTCCTTCACTGTATTTGCAGCTACCACTTCTGCAGGAAGGCTATTCCATGCATCCACTACTCTCTCAGTAAAGTAATACTTCCTGATATTACTTTTAAACATTTGCCCCTCTAATTTAAAACTATGTCCTCTTGTAGCAGTTTTTCTTCTTTTAAATATTCTCTCCTCTTTTACCTTGGTGATTCCCTTTATGTATTTAAAAGTTTCTACCATATCCCCTCTGTCTCGTCTTTCTTCCAAGCTATACATGTTAGGCTTTGTTCACATCACCGTTCTGGCTTTCAGTTCTACTGCTCCGTCTAGGAGCAGGAGAACGGAAAGGACAGAAAAGGCACATAACTGACGCCAAACTGAGTCAAACGGACCCTAAGGACCCCATAGACTATTATGGGGTCCGTTATGTTTCCGCTCAGAAGATGATTTTTAAGCGGAGACAAAAGTTGTGCATGCAGGACTTTTGTCTCCGCTTAAAAATCATCTGAGCGGAAACATAACGGACCCCATTATAATCTATGGGGTCCTAAGGGCTCAGTTTGGCGTCAGTTATGTGCCTTTTCCGTCCTTTCCGTGCTCCTGCTCCTAAACGGAGAAGGAGAACAGAAAGGCTGAACGGTGATGTGAACGTAGCCTTAAGGACCTTTAATCTTTCCTGGTAAGTTTTATCCTGCAATCCATGTACCAGGTTAGTAGCTCTTCTCTGAACTCTCTCCAAAGTATTAATATCCTTCTAGAGATATGGTCTCCAGTACTGAGCACAATACTCCAAATGAGGTCTCACTAGTGCTCTGTAGAGCGGCATGAGCACCTCCCTCTTTCTACTGGTAATCTCCCTATACACCCAAGCATTCTGCTAGCACTTCCTGCTGCTCTATGACATTGTCTGCCTACCTTTAAGTCTTCTGAAATAATGACCCCTAAATCCCTTTCCTCAGATACTGAGGTTAGGACTGTATCACTGATTTTATATCCTGCTCTTCGGTTTTTACACCCCAGGTGCATTATCTTGCACTTATCAACATTAAATTTTAGTTGCCAGATTTTTGACCATTCCTCTAGTTTTCCTAAATCCTTTTACATTTGGTGTATCCCTCCAAGAATATCACGCCTGTTACAAATCTTTGTGTCGTCAGCAAAAAGACACACCTTCCCGGGGCGTGGCCAGCTATGCAGGAGTGAGGACGCGTGTGCTGCGAGCTCCTCCACAGCACCGGAGTTAATCCACCACCAGCGACCCCTTAACGATGGGCAAACTCCCTAAAAAGACCAGGACCCGCTCTGTGGCCCCCCTGACATCTTCACAGGGGGACATACCCAGGCTTTTTGCCAGACAGCCTGCAACACCGGGCCCCGACATGCCTGAGCGTGCCGAGCGCTTTCAAGATGGCGCCGCCGGCCCTGATTTAGCTCCGGTCACAGCGGTACTAGCAGAACCTGGATCTGGGGAGCGCTTACCGGATCGACGCAGAGCCCGGTCCGCATCTGTGCCGTCATTGAACAGCAGCCCCGACCAGGACCAGACGTCTCATACCCAGGAGGAAGAGGACACTGGACCGCACTTGGAGCCCCCATCTCCAGCCCAGGGGGAAGGCCTGACAGCAACCACGCTGTCTCTCTGCTGCCCGGCGATTCAGGTCAGTGAGGAGGAGTTCCCCCCGTTACAGAGGGCTCCTCAATCAGCTTCTCACCCGGCTGCCCGGGGTCATGGAACCCCCACCCAGCCTGCAACCTCACTGTGCCCAGGGGTGGGTCTCTCACTGGGTCCCCCTGGTCGGGCGCCCCAGCCAGCTTCATGAGACATTCTCTATCACAAGGGGACACTTCTTACTGGGGGCAGCCTGGAATGGCTAATAAAACGGCCCCAAAATCACCACAGGTTGTGGCCTCTTCCCCGTGCATGCTGCGGAAACCTCCCTCACCTCGGTCTCCTGAACCGTCCCTAGCGAACTCCCCGCACTGGTCCACAGGCTCGTCATGGGACGGGTCCCATCCACGCTGTGATGGCACTGCCTTATCAGGCGCACAGACCCTGGTCGCCCCTGCAGCGCCGGCCTCATGGGGCTCACCACCATTGCCCCAGAGATCTGTGTCTCACGCTCCTCTGTCTGATGAAGACTCTCGGCCACCCACCATGGCAGACTTGCGCAATCTGATGTGCTCGCTGCCCACCAAGGCAGACCTCTCTAGTTTTGCAGCTAATATTTTACAAGAATGTAAAAGAGAATTCACACAAGTGCGCTCTGAGATGGCCTTGATTGATACAAAGGTGGACACTGTTCAGCAGGAGCACGATTCCCTGTCTGCAGATGTGCAGGTATTGAAAGACAAACTACAATCCCATGATGCACAATTACATGCCTTGCAATATCATCTGGATGACGTCGAAAATAGAAGCCGTCGCAACAATATTTGGATCAGAAGCCTCTCTGAGTCAATCACACAGGCGATACTTCTTCCTACCATTGTAAAAATTTTCAATGACCTCCTGGGACGTCCGCCAAGCTCCAACATTGAAATCGACAGAGCCCACAGGGCATTGAGGCCTCCTAATCCTGACCCCTCAAAGCCAAGGGACGTTATCTGTAGAGTCCACTTCTATGCCATCAAGGATCAGATTCTGCTCAAAGCACGACAGATGTCGTCTCTGTCCTATGACGGCGTCCCCTTTATCTTGCTACAGGACTTATCCCGCTATACTTTAACCCAGCTTGCTGCTTTGCGCCCGCTTTTACACCTCCTCAAAGAGCGCAGTATCCCTTACCGCTGGGGCTTTCCCTTTGCACTACTTGCGGGCCCCAAGGATCAAGTCGTCACCCTGCGTTACCCTACAGATCTTCCCCACTTTCTGCAGCAGCTGGACTTGCCGCCGGTTGATCTGGGGCCATGGCCATCTCTTCTCCCACCTGCCTCTGAGTCGACGGGACGACAGCGTCCATCGCCTGCCAAAAAAGTATCCAGATCCCCTGCCCCGACCTCAAGAGGACGACGCCAGAAGGGACTAAGCTACCCTAGCCGCAGATCCCCGCCTCGCCTTATTACCCGAGGGGCTTCCTACTTAACCTGGCTGGGACTACCGAAGCTTTAGCTTACTGAATGTTGCTTATTGGCTCATAGTTGTTTGCCTATTCTCTTTATGTGTCTCTATGTTCCAAACCTGCTGGTGCTTATAAGTTTCTATTTGCATTCACCAGTGTTGTGGGGGGTGAGCTCTTGTTTGGCTGACTCTTTTTCCCCCAAATAAGTAGGGACTTTCCCTTGGGGTGTCTGCCCCAAGCGACAGCCTCTCTGGACCTTAGGGTCACCTAAAACCACTCCACCTTCCCTTTTCAGAGTTTGCTTCTTGTTTGTTTACCTCTAACAGTTTTTTCTTTTTGTTTTTTGTCGATCGTTTCCCCGTTCCTCCCTTGTGTTTCTCCTCCCTTCCCCTCTTCCCCTACAGCAATGGGGTCACTGAAGATTGCATCATTCAACGCGAAGGGTCTCAACACTCCCGAAAAAGGGCCCAGGTACTCCACCACTTCCATCGCCAAAAGGTACATGTTGTCTGTTTCCAAGAAACGCACTTTAAGGAAGGTAGCGCCCCGAACATACGGCATCGACACTACACAACCTGTCACTTTGCAAATAATGTGGTGAATAAGACTAAAGGAGTCGCCATAGCGATACAGCTAGACGCCTTTTAGACGTATCATACAAACGTATGGTTCAAATTTGCAGGAGTAAATTCTATGAATACGGGAATAAAAGTGAACGTATGTTGGCGAGGGCCCTAAGGGGAAGGCTGGCAGCTTCCCATATTCCCGCTATCAAAAACGCCCAGGATCGTATGGTCCACACAACCACTGATATTGCGGCTACCTTCCACTCCTTCTATTCAAAACTTTACAATCTGCCCCAAACATCCCCTCAAGTGGTGGGTGAGTCTCCCGGCTTACCGCTTCTACTCCCCAAGCTCTCTGCGCTTGACTCGGCCACTTTGGAGGCCCCATTCACAGAGACTGAACTCCATACGGTACTCAAGTCGCTCCCGGGTGGCAAGAGCCCGGGCCCTGATGGGTTTACGGCTAGGTTCTACAAGGCCTTCTCCTCCAACCTCTCCCCTATTATGCTCCGGGTCTTCAATGGAGTGTCTCCTGGGCTCCCCTTCCCGGCGCAGACCATGGAGGCGCATATTACGGTTATCCCGAAACCGGGAAAGGACCCGCACTTGTGTGCCAGCTACCGTCCTATCTCTCTTTTAAACGTTGATCTTAAGATCTTCGCCAAATTAATGGCGAACAGATTGAACACTTATCTGCCTTCCCTGGTTTGCGCTGATCAGGTTGGGTTTGTGCCGGGGAGGGAGGCCCGGGATAACACTCTTAAAACCCTGGACATCATCCACTATGCCAAATCTAAAAAGGTCCCCATGATGGTGCTTTCCCTAGACGCAGAAAAGGCCTTTGACCGGATATCTTGGCGAGCCATCCATGAGACCCTCTCACATATAGGCCTGGGTCCGATATTCCTGATAAAAGATCCTGAAACTGTACCAACATCCCACCGCTAGAGTTAAGGTAAATGGGGCCCTCTCCCCTCCCTTTCCAATCCATAATGGGACACGACAGGGCTGCCCACTGTCCCCCCTATTATACGTCCTAGTCATGGAACACCTGCTGGCCTCTATACGTGCCAACCCAGACATAACTGGAATAAAGATAGGATCACAGGAATATAAGTGTGCGGCGTTTGCTGGCGATCTCCTTCTCTACATAACCAACCCACGTATCTCTCTGCCATCCTTATTGCGGGAGATATCTAAATTTGGTGCTTGGTCCAATTTTAAGATTAATATGTCCAAGTCAGAGGCCCTAGATGTCACTTTGCCAAGCAACCTGACCCCCGCTCTTAAGGCCTCTTTTCCCTTTGCTTGGCCACCTAGAGGCATAACATATTTAGGGATTAAAGTGACAGCGGATCTTTCGCGACTTCATAAATTGAACTTTGCACCCCTCCTCCTACAGTTCCAAAAAGACCTAGACGGATGGCGCAAGCGAGACTTCTCTTGGTTTGGTAGGATTAGTATAATAAAGATGACCCTCTTGCCAAAACTACTGTACCTTTTGCAGACTATCCCTATCCACATCCCGTCCCCTTTTTGGTCCCAACTCCGCAGATCCTTCACGCAATTTGTATGGGCCCCAGGCCGACCGCGGATAAAATGGGAAATTATGACTCGCACCAAGGAAACAAGAGGAGTGGGTCTCCCTGATTGTTGACTATATTATCACTCTGCAGCCTATGCCCGACTGTTGGACCTGACGCGTACTGATACTTCCAAGTCGTGGGCGCAAATTGCAAAGGACACTTCATTGTGTTCGGTAGAAACCCTCCCATGGCTAGTGGGCTCTCCGCGCCCAGCGCTGTCGCATTTGTCCTTCTCTGCCCATCATACCCTTGCAACCTTAGCATCTATTGGTCGCCCAACCTCACTGATTGATCCTAAAGGCCCTATGGTACCAATCACTGATCACCCTAGATTCCCTCCAGGGCTCTCCCCTAAACACTTTCTTCAAGGCACAAGAACCCGTCCGATCAGGTTCTGCCAGGTTCTTACTGGTCCCGCACTTAAACCCTTGTCTCAGATTTTAGAGGCCCCGCTAACCCGTAATTCCTTTGAATACCTGCAGCTCCAACACTTTTACACCTCCCTAAGCAGAACCCACACTTTGGCCAGGAAACTCACTGAGTTTGAGCGGATGTGTGTCTCTCCCTCAGTGATCCCACACCCCATATCCTCGGTATACAAGCTACTGATACACCAGCGATCCTCATGCCTTCCTCCATATTGTCAGGCCTGGGAGCGGGATCTGGGGAATCAATATACCCCAGACCAGTGGAACAGGTGCTTCCTTCTAGCTCACAAATCAACGGTTTCGGCCAAAGCTCAGGAAACGAGCTACAAAATTATATCTAGATGGTACAGAGTACCAGCATTACTCCACAAATGGTTTCCGACGGTATCGGACCGTTGTTGGAGATGTCTTAAAGAGGAAGGCACGATGATTCATGTGTGGTGGAACTGTAGTGGCTTACGACCCTTCTGGAACTTCGTTCATAGAATAATCAAGGAAGTCACAGGTGTCCCCATCCAAAATTCTCCAGAAGCCCTCTTACTGTTCGACAGTGTCTTGAATGTCCCGGCATATAAGAAATCCCTCCTAAAGTACATGGTTCAGGCAGCAAAGGCAGTGATTCCCAGGCACTGGAAATCTTCCTCTCCCCCCTCGCCCGAGGAGTGGTTTGATGAAATTGCTTTGTATCAGAGGCTGGAAGACCTCATTAGTATTACACCCGCAGACACCGCACGATATGTGAAGGTATGGGGCCCCTGGGAAACCTTTCGCTCTTCAGCCGCATTTCGTGATGCGCAGGTCTAACCGTTTCAGCAGAAAATGTACCCTCCCCTACTCCTTTCCTTCCCTTTGCTCCCTTGTCCAATGTCTTGTTTGTCTATTTGTTTTTATAATTTGTATATCCGTCTAAATGTGTCTAATTCATATTCTTCCATGATTTGCATTGTGTATTGACGGGTGTGTTTTCCCACAACAGTTTTGTAGACATCATATTTGAACTGTTCACACTGTTTGAATCTACGTATGTCTCTATTTTTGGCTATATCCGAAAAATTTCAATAAAGCCTAAATGAGAAAAAAGACACACCTTCGCATCGAGGCCTTCTGCAATTTCACTGATAAAGATATTAAACAATATGGGTCCCAGAACAGATCCCTGAGGTACCCCACTGGTAACAAGACCATGGTCTGAATATACTCCAATGACTACAACCCTCTGTTGCCTGTCCCTCAGCCACTGCCTAATCCATTCAACAATATGGGAGTCCAAGCCCAAAGACTGCAATTTATTGATAAGCCTTCTATGTGGGACAGTATCAAAAGCCTTACTAATGTCTAGATTTAAAGTCAAAGAGAGCGCTATGCATCAGCCACTGTTGTCACCAGATGAGCTTTTGGAGGTGGTGGTGATGTTGCAGGGTGGGAAGGTGTGTCTAGTCAATACAGAACTGCCCTACACTTTGTGAATGGTACAGTGACATGCCCATACTACTTGAATAACATTATTAATACAGTAATTGTGCCTCTGCATGAACAACACACACCTAATTTCATCTTCATGGATGACAATGCCCCAGCTCATTGAGGTTGCATTATTAGGGAACAGCTGCTGGAGACTGGGGTACCTCAAATGGAGTGGCCTGCACTTTCTCCAGACCTGAATCCCATTGAAAACCTATGGGATCAGCTGAGTCATAGAAACATAGAATGTGTCGGCAGATAAGAACCATTTGGCCCATCCAGTCTGCCCAATATACTAAATACTATGGATAGCCCCTGGCCCTATCTTATATGAAGAATGGCCTTATGCCTATCCCATGCATGCTTAAACTCCTTCACTGTATTTGCAGCTACCACTTCTGCAGGAAGGCTATTCCATGCATCCACTACTCTCTCAGTAAAGTAATACTTCCTGATATTACTTTTAAACCTTTGCCCCTCTAATTTAAAACTATGTCCTCTTGTAGCAGTTTTTCTTCTTTTAAATATTCTCTCCTCTTTTACCTTGTTGATTCCCTTTATGTATTTAAAAGTTTCTATCATATCCCCTCTGTCTCTTCTTTCTTCCAAGCTATACATGTTAAGGTCCTTTAATCTTTCCTGGTAAGTTTTATCCTGCAATCCATGTACCAGTTTAGTAGCTCTTCTCTGAACTCTCGCCGTGTAGAGGCTCGTAACTCTGTACCCCAGAACCTCAATGACCTGAGGGCTGCCCTTCAAGAAGAGTGGGATGCCATGCGTCAGCAGACAATAAGTAGACTGGTGAAAATCAGGAGACGTCATTATCAAGCTGTAATTGATGCTCAAGGCCACATGACAAGTTATTGAGACATTTACATTTTTTTATAGGGGTGTACCCACCACTGTTGCTGGCTTTTCTTTTAATACATTGTTTTAGATGAGGAATTCACCATTTCATGCTTCTACTTAACTGTCCTACTTTAATGATATAATATCATTGGAGCGGGAACTTTTTAAGTTTTTTCCATAAATTTCACCCAAAAGCCTAATATCCCTAACATTTTGTGAGTAATGTATATTGGTAAAGCTATACAGTGGAGGCCTGTCTGGTGGTAGCGGGCATAATGTAAGCAGTTTAGATGATAACCATAATATGGTATAAATGATCAAAAGTGTGGAGTAAATAAATAAATGGTGGCATACTCATTAGACAACTTGTACAAAAAAATTTGAGTAATTAATAAACCACTAGATAAACAGTAGATTGAACATCAAAAGTTGCTTGTAAATATATGACCATGGAGGCTTTGGCGTTAATGGCTGAATGCAGTAAAAAGAAGATTGGGGGCAACCCCAGGAACCGGCTTGAAGAAGCTTACCAGGAGGAAGACGAGTAGAAGAAGTGGAGTGCCTGTGGAACAGCAGAGCAGGGAAATGGTGCATATAGTGCTGGAGTGATAGAGTTAGCGAGGCTTGGTGTTCATGGGTAGCCACTGCACCTGCATGACAAAGCTAGATTGTCACTTACTCATCTTTTTCCTTTCAGTGACTGATTGATTTCAGTGGAGTCCTGTTTTTTGACAGTCAATATTCACTGGCTGTTAAAAAATGACCATGTGAACATAGACTTTGATTGGATCCAAAAACTTTAACTGTTGTGTGAATTTAGCCTTAGGCTACTGACACACATCGCAGCTGTGCCTTATTTTTTGGTGCTGCAAAAAAAAAAGCAACCAACAAGTGTTTTTTCAAAAACATACCTGCATTTATGGTGTGCTTTCTTCCAGAAAAGGGAAAACTCACAGCAAAACTGAATAACATGAATTACAAACTACAGGGTGGGCCATTTATATGGATATACCTTAATAAAATGGGAATGGTTGGTGATATTAACTTCCTGTTTGTGGCACATTAGTATATGTGAGGGGGGGAACTTTTCAAGATGGGTGGTGACCATGGCGGCCATTTTGAAGTCGGCCATTTTGAATCCAACGTTTGTTTTTTCAATAGGAAGAGGGTCATGTGACACATCAAACTTATTGGGAATTTCACAAGAAAAACAATGGTGTGCTTGGTTTTAACGTAACTTTATGCTTTCATGAGTTATTTACAAGTTTCTGGCCACTTATAAAATGTGTTCAATGTGCTGCCCATTGTGTTGGATTGTCAATGCAACCCAATTCTCCCACTCTTCACACACTGATAGCAACACCGCAGGAGAAATGCTAGCACAGGCTTCCAGTATCCGTAGTTTCAGGTGCTGCACATCTCGTATCTTCACAGCATAGACAATTGCCTTCAGATGACCCCAAAGATAAAAGTCTAAGGGGGTCACTGGATATGCGAAATTGCTACATGATGATGTGTTTCCCTCTTTATGCACTGAAGCTGGCACGTTCCCTGAGTTTTTCCAGCAAAATGGTGCACCCACCACCACATTATGGGTGTCAGGTCCGAGCATTCCTAGATGAACAGTTTCCTGGAAAGTGGATTGGTCGTCGTGGGCCAGTTGAATGGCCCCCAAGGTCTCCCGATCTGACCCCCTTAGACTTATCTTTGGGGTCATCTGAAGGCAATTGTCTATGCTGTGAAGATACGAGATGTGCAGCACCTGAAACTACGGATACTGGAAGCCTGTGCTAGCATTTCTCCTGCGGTGTTGCTATCAGTGTGTGAAGAGTGGGAGAAGAGGGTTGCATTGACAATCCAACACAATGGGCAGCACATTGAACACATTTTATAAGTGGTCAGAAACTTGTAAATAACTCATGAAAGAATAAAGTTACATTAAAACCAAGCACACCATTGTTTTTCTTGTGAAATTCCCAATAAGTTTGATGTGTCACATGACCCTCTTCCTATTAAAAAAACAAAAGTTGGATTCAAAATGGCCGACTTCAAAATGGCCGCCATGGTCACCACCCATCTTAACAGTGACCTCCACAGTGCCCGCCCTTTAACATTGACCTCCACAGCGGCCTGCCCCCTTAACAGTAACATCCACAGCTTAACCCCTTAAGGACTTAGGACGTACCGGTACGCCATGTTTGCCGAGTCCTTAAGGACCCAGGGTGTACCGGTACGTCCTAAGTTTAAAACTAGATTGTAGCGCTGCGGGCGGTGATCGGAACAGGATGTCCGGGCATTCAGCGGGCATCCTGTCACAATGCCGGGGGGGTCCCGTGACCCCCCCGTGTCGGCGATCGCCACAAACCGCAGGTCAATTCAGACCTGCGGTTTGCGGCTTTTACCTTATGCGGTGGCGGTGATCGGAGGTGCCATCGGGTCCCCATGTGGCTGTAGGGGGGACCCGATGGTATGGAAGGAAGCGCGATGCCTTCCTTAGGCATCTGCGCTGCCTTCCGGTGACGAGCCTGTGATATCCAGCCCCCTGGATCTCACAGGCCGGAAGCTGTATGAGTAATACACACAGTATTACTCATACAGCCAATGCATTCCAATACAGAAGTATTGGAATGCATTGAAAAAGGGATAAGACCCCCAAAGGTTGAAGTCCCAAAGTGGGACAAAAAAGAAAATAAAAAAAAGTTGAAAAAATAAAGTTTTCCCCCCCAAAAATTGAAAGTTTTAAGTAAAAATAAACAAAAACATAATTTTCCCCAAATAAAGTTAAAAAAAATTGGTAAAAAATAGGGAGAAAAAATAAAGTTGACATATTAGGTATCGCCGAGTCCGTATCGACTGGCTCTATAAACATATCACATGACCTAACCCCTCAGATGAAGACCGTAAAAAATAAAAAATAAAAACTGTGCTAAATAAACAATTTTTTTGTCACCTTACATCACAAAAAGTACAACAGCAAGCGATCGAAAAGGCATTTGCCCACCAAAATAGTACCAATCTAACCGTTACCTCATCCCGCAAAAAATGAGCCCCTACCTGAGACAATGGGCCAAAATTTTTTAAAACTATGGCTCAGAATATGGAGACACTAAAACCACATTTTTATGGTTTCAAAAATGATATTATTGTGTAAAATTTACATAAATAAAAAAAGTATACATATTAGGTATCACCGCGTCCGTATCGACCGGCTCTATAAAAATATCACATGACCTAACCCCTCAGATGAACACCGTAAAAAATAAAAACTGTGCTAAATAAACCATTTTTTGTCACCTTACATCACAAAAAGTGTAATAGCAAGCGATCAAAAAGTCATATGCACCCCAAAATAGTGCCAATAAAACTGTCATCTCATCCCACAAAAATCATACCCTAACCAAGGTAATCGCCCAAAAACTGAAAAAATTATGGCTCTCAGACTATGGAAACACTAAAACATGATTTGTTTTGCTTTAAAAATGAAATCATTGTGTAAAACTTACATGACGGTGGTATTGGTTATCAGCCGTCCGACCCCTAACCATACCCCACTCTTTTTTCTCCAAACCCCGTATCCAACCCTCACCCATACCTCATCTCCAACATGCCCCAAAATGACACACGGACACCAGGCTTGGAATAAATCGGCCACAGCAGCCGTCTCTTATTAACATATAAACATAACATATAATAAATAACAATTCTCCCCCCCCCCCCGAGGGGAGGTCCTTGAAGCCCCCAAACAACCGCAAATACCCCACTGGGTGAGCCATCTTGCTTCCAGCCGTTGCCCTCCAGCTCAGAAGCACCACTGAATGGCCCCTTTTAAATCCATCACCACTGGGAGTCCAGCCCCAACCATGGAGCCCTCCCAGCATCCTCCTCTGTGAATCAGACCAACTTCAAGGACCTCCCCCCGCCACAGCCACCGTGACACAAAAAACTACCCCCCCCCCCTGCCCCAATACCCCGTAAACCTCCACCCCAACCCCTTAAATAAAGGGAGGGTGGGCGGGAGCTCTTTTCAGGATCTGACAAAATGGCCCCTGGTCTCCCCTCAGCTTCCCTATTTAACCCCTTAACCACACCCCTACACTTAAACCACCCAATCCCCCACTTCCACAGATTCCTTCTCCCATCCCCTCTAAACTCCACCTAACCTACTAACTGGGGTCTCCCTAAAGCAAACCCCCGTCATGATGCCCTCCCCTAAGGATGCGCCCCCAGTCCGGCCATGACTTTAAAAAAAAAAGTATACATATTAGGTATCTCAGCGTCCGTAATAACTTGCTCTATAAAAATATCACATGACCTAACCCCTCAGGTGAATACCGTAAAAAAATAAAAATAAAAACGGTGTAAAAAAAGCAATTTTTTGTCACCTTACATCACATCACATCACAACAATACTGCCACCCTATCCCGTAGTTTTTAAAATGGGGTCACTTTTTTGGAGTTTCTACTCTAGGGGTGCATCAGGGGGGCTTCAAATGGGACACGGTGTCAAAAAAAACAGTCCAGCAAAATCTGCCTTCCAAAAACCGTATGGCATTCCTTACCTTCTGCGCCCTGCCGTGTGCCCGTACAGCAGTTTACGACCACATATGGGGTGTTTCTGTAAACTACAGAATCAGGGCCATAAATATTGAGTTTTGTTTGGCTGTTAACCCTTGCTTTGTAACTGGAAAAAAATTATTAAAATGGAAAATCTGCCAAAAAAGCTAAATTTTTTAATTGTATCTCTATTTTCCATTAATTCTTGTGGAACACCAAAAGGGTTAACAAAGTTTGTAAAATCAGTTTTGAATACCTTGAGGGGTGTAGTTTCTTAGATGGGGTCACTTTTATGGAGTTTCTACTCTAGGGGTGCATCAGAGGGGCTTCAAATGGGACATGTTGTCAAAAAAAACAGTCCAGCAAAACCTGCCTTCCAAAAACCGTATGGCATTCCTTTCCTTCTGCGCCCTGCCGTGTGCCCGTACAGCAGTTTACGACCAAATATGGGGTGTTTCTGTAAACTACAGAATCAGGGCCATAAATATTGAGTTTTGTTTGGCTGTTAACCCTTGCTTTGTAACTGGAAAAAAATTATTAAAATGGAAAATCTGCCAAAAAAGTTAATTTTTTTAATTGTATCTCTATTTTCCATTAATTCTTGTGGAACACCAAAAGGGTTAACAAAGTTTGTAAAATCAGTTTTGAATACCTTGAGGGGTGTAGTTTATAGAATGGGGCCATTTTTGGGTGGTTTCTATTATGTAAGCCTCGCAAAGTGACTTCAGACCTGAACTGGTCCCTAAAAATTGGGTTTTTGAAAATTTCTGAAAATTTTCAAGATTTGCTTCTAAACTTCTAAGCCTTGTAACATCCCCTAAAAAAAAAATATCATTCCCAAAATGATCCAAACATGAAGTAGACATATGGGGAATGTAAAGTAATAACTATTTTTGGAGGTATTACTATCTATTATAGAAGTAGAGAAATTGAAACTTGGAAATTTGCAATTTTTTTACAAATTTTTGGTAAATTTGGTATTTTTTTATAAATAAAAATGATTTTTTTTTTACTTCATTTTACCAGTGTCATGAAGTACAATATGTGACGAAAAAACTATCTCAGAATGGCCTGGATAAGGCAAAGCGTTTTAAAGTTATCACCACTTAAAGTGACACTGGTCAGATTTGCAAAAAATGGCCAAGTCCTTAAGGCGAAATAGAGCTGAGTCCTTAAGGGGTTAAAAGAAAAGGGGTTTTGTGTGCAGGTTCTGAACGTTTTTCTTTTAAAAGCTGCAGTCCCAAAAACAGGGAGTAGGTCTGTTCTCCCTATAAAATCTGAACAGTACACAAAAAAGTATGGGTCCGCACTAAATGTCTCTTAGGTAGAGGATTGTTCACAAGCAGTTACTCTTCCAGAGGCCGTTCCTTTTTAATCCCAACCTCTTCAGTCACTGAACCAACCGGCAGCAGAAACCTTTTTTTGTCACTTCAAAAGGAAACAGATATAGTGCAGACCTGCAAGTATAAAACTTCTCTGTATTTTATTGTACTTACAAGATCATTTCTTGCAACATCACATATACAATAAGTATCTCTGCCCGACCCGGGTTTCGCTACCAGCTTCTTCTGGGGCATCACACAACATCCATAGCGCTCTCCCATTTAACAGTGACCTCCACAGTGGCCGCCCCTTTGTTAGTGACCTCCACAGTACCCTGTCTCCTTAACAGTGATTTACACAATAACCCTCCCCCTTAACAGTGACCTCCACAGAGCTCCATTACCTTAAAATGTGACCTCCACAACACCCTGCCCCCTTAACAGTGACCTCTACAGCACCCCGCCCATTAACACTGACCTCCATAGCGGACCGCCCCCTTAACTGTGACCTCCATCGTTTCCTACCCCCTTAACAGAGACCTCCACAGCGATCGCCCCTTTAACAGTGACCTCCACAGCATCCTGTCCCCTTAACAGTGACCTTCACAGCGACCTGCCCCTTTAACAGTGACCTCCACAGCATCCTGTCCCCTTAACAGTGACCTTCACAACAACCTGCCCCTTTAACAGTGACCGCCATAGTACTCCGTCTCCTTAACAGTGATTTCCACAACACCCCCCCTCCCCTTAACAGTGGCCTCTACAGCAATCTGCCCCTTAACACTGACCTCCATAGCGGACCGTCCCCTTAACTGTGACCTCCACAGCAGCCTGCCCTAGGGTGCCCAGAGGTCCGATTTAAGGATGGACAGTCTGGCTTTAAGACTTCCTGTCCTCCATCCGGCGCAGGGCCTGGACGGACACAGGGACGTGTCCTTTTGAACAGCTAACTCTAAGACAGCAGCACAGTGCTGTCTGAGCGTGAGCTGCAGGGAGAAAGTCACCCTCCCTCCCACCCCTGCAGCTGACAGAGGTTGATTTTTACCTACCTTCGGCTGCAGAGTGGGAGGGGACGTGGCCTAACCAGATCAAGGCTTAGCAGGACCTGGGGGTGGGGTTTTTAAGTCCGTCTTTTGAGGGTGGCCTGATCAGCTGCAGTTAACCCCTCAGGTGCCGCACCTGAGGGGTTAATTGCAGGGGATTACAGCTCCCTGTCATAGAGGTCTGGTGCTGGCTATGTGATATTGCTGCCGGCACCCAACTCTGCCAGCACCCCACTCCCAACACCCAAGTATTTGTATTAATAGATTACTTATCTTCATTGGTGGCGCAGTGGCCACAGCCCCTCCCCTCCTCCACCCCTCTCTCTCCCCATTGGTGCCTGCGGCAGCAGCAGCACAGAGGAAAGGGAGGGACTGCTTCTTTCTCTCCTGTGCTGCTGAAGGAACATGGAGCGCGCTGAGAGCAGCGCGCTCCATGCTTTCTGATACGAGGCTGCGGGGTAGCACAGCCTAATATTGGTAAATGGCAAATCCCGGTATCAAATCGATACCGTTACAAGAATATTGATTCGGTATCGATAATTCGATACCTGTTGCAACCCTAGTCCTCACCACTGACTATAGACTATATACTGTATGTGTTCTCACTACTGACTATATACTGTATGTGTTCTCACTACTGACTATAAACTATATACTGTATGTGCTCTCACTACTGACTATATACTATATACTGTATGTGTTCTCACTACTGACTATATACTGTATGTGTCCTCACTCCTGACTATATACTGTATGTGTCCTCACTACTCACTATATACTGTATGTGTCCTCACTACTCACTATATACTGTATACTGTATGTGTCCTCACTACTGCCTATATATTGTATGTGTCCTCACTACTGACTATATACTGTATGTGTCCTCACTACTGACTATATACTGTATGTGTTCTCACCACTGACTATATACTATATACTGTATGTGTCCTCACTACTGACTATATACTGTATGTGTCCTCACTACTGACTATATACTGTACGTGTCCCCACTACTGACTATATACTATATACTGTATGTGTCCTCACTACTGACTATATACTATATACTGTATGTGTCCTCACTACTGACTATATACTATATGTGTCCTCACTACTGACTATATACTATATACTGTATGTGTTCTTACTACTGACTATATACTGTATGTGTCCTCACTACTGACTATATACTGTATTTGTCCTCACTACTGACTATATACTATATACGTCCTCACTACTGACTATATACTGTATGTGTTCTCACTACTGACTATATACTGTATGTGTCCTCAAAACTGACTATATACTATCTACTGTATGTGTCCTCACTACTGACTATATACTATATACTGTATGTGTCCTCACTACTGACTATATACTATATGTGTCCTCACTACTGACTATATACTGTATGTGTCCTCACTACTGACTATATACTATATACTGTATGTGTCCTCACTACTGACTATATACTGTATGTGTCCTCACTACTGACTATATACTATATATGTCCTCACTACTGACTATATACTATATGTGTCCTCACTACTGACTATATACTGTATGTGTCCTCACTACTGACTATATACTGTATGTGTCCTCACTACTGACTATATACTGTATGTGTCCTCACTACTGACTATATACTATATACTATATGTGTCCTCACTACTGACTATATACTATATACTATATGTGTCCTCACTACTGACTATATACTATATACTGTATGTGTCCTCACTGCTGACTATATACTGTATGTGTCCTCACTACTGACTATATACTGTATGTGTCCTCACTACTGACTATATACTGTATGTGTCCTCACTACTGACTATATACTGTATGTGTCCTCACTACTGACTATATACTGTATGTGTCCTCACTACTGACTATATACTATATACGTCCTCACTACTGACTATATACTGTATGTGTCCTCACTACTGACTATATACTATATACGTCCTCACTACTGACTATATACTGTATGTGTCCTCAATACTGACTATATACTGTATGTGTCCTCACTGCTGACTATATACTATATACTGTATGTGTTCTCACTACTGACTATATACTATATACTGTACGTGTCCCCACTACTGACTATATACTATATACTGTATGTGTTCTCACCACTGACTATATACTATATACTGTATGTGTTCTCACCACTGACTATATACTATATACTGTATGTGTTCTCACCACTGACTATATACTATATACTGTATGTGTTCTCACCACTGACTATATACTATATACTGTATGTGTTCTCACCACTGACTATATACTATATACTGTATGTGTTCTCACCACTGACTATATACTATATACTGTATGTGTTCTCACCACTGACTATATACTATATACTTTATGTGTCCCCACTACTGACTATATACAGCATGCTGTAGACTTTAGATATAACTTACGACACTTCCTGGCAAAAGTTATAGTAAGTCCGGTGGTCCGCTTGAACTGCGCCCCTTTTAATGGCACTTCATAGAAAAGTGCTGAGAAGCTTAAATGTTGCAAATTATTGTTCACATATGGCATGCGTTATAATCGCACTTTTTTACGTCACTATTGTATTGTAAATACATTGATAAATGTCCCCCGCTGTGTCTGTGTACACAGAAAATGGGTGGTAGATTAGCAGGAATGGTGGGGGACCTGCAGTTCAGACCCCCATCATCTGTATTGATGGCCTAAAACAGCTGTTCTGAAACAACAACTTCCAGAATCCTCCGACAAGAAAAGCTGAATATGTGTGCATGCTGGGAGTTGTAGTTTCACAGCAGATGGATGCCAAAGGTTGAGGATCTGCTGCTTACAATGTCGATGTACGGCAATGCACGATGCAGTTTTGTTTAGTACATCGATGTGTCTTAGGCCGAGGTCACAAGGCGATCTTGGACACAACAAATGTTGTGCGACCAAGGACCGCGGTGTGGCAGTGCAGGGAAGTAGCTGGGGGAAGGAGGGGGGGAGCATTCTAAAATTTACTATGGGGCCGAGTCATTTCTAGATATGCCCCTGCAGCCAATAAGGAACCCAGACTTCTCTGCTACAGGACGGGGAAGGAGACGACAAGGGAACTTGAAGGACGGGGCAGAGCAAGAGAGAAACACAGAGGACAAGCCAACAGGGAAGTGGCGTCAGGCTGTGTACTGTATGTAGGGTGGCCAGATGTCCGGTTTTAGGCCGGACAGTCCGGCTTTCAGACTGCCTGTCCTCTGTCCGGCGCAGGGCCTGGACGGACACAGGGATGTCCTCCATTTCTTTCAGCAGCTCACGCTCAGATAGCAGCACTGCGCTGAGTGTGAGCTGCAGCAGCTGACCGAGGCTTCTCTCACCCCAGTCAGTCACTAGAGCCGCAGACATGGCTCCCTGTGGCTGACTGAGGGGAAGAGAAGCACCCCGGCTGCCCCCAGCAAACCTTCCCATCTGAAAGTTCTCTCCCCCACCCTTTTTTTGGGCTGGCGATGGGGCCGTGGCTTCACTGAGCAGGGTGGTTTAGCAATTTAGGGGCGTGGTCAGTGAGGTTCGGCTTTCTGGGGTGAAGCCAGTGGCCAACCTGACTTTATGTGTCACTAATGATGGTTGAACATCTGCCGGGACGGTTCGCGAACCGCAAGTTCGCGGCGGGTCCCATTCATTTTAATGGCAGGCAAACCTGAAAAACCTTCAACTCATATTTGCAGCCAAGAAATAATTACTAGAAGTGCACAAATAGTCCCACAACATGGACAGTGACATACCAGATGTATTATTCGAATTTGCGATCTCCATTCATAATTTATTTCAATGCGAAATATCGGCAATATAATTTTCGCATACGCGCATGCGCAAATGCACTATACAGTACCTAAATGCACTATAAAGAAAGTATATTGGTATATAACACCCCGCTTCAATCAGTTTTTTTGGGGGGGGGGGGGACTGGTATATCACACCAGTAGAAATGATTTGTTCCAATTACGCTTGTCCCTCTATATACCTGCAGTATCGCAGCAGAACCGCACACAACTGCAGCACAATACAAATGCACTATAATATACTTTCTAACATAGAAAGTATATTATAACATTGTACAAGGAAAGCAATCCATTAGAATATACATAAAGATAAAACGTAATGTTACTATAAGGGGTCCATTCACATGTCCGTAAGTGTTTTGCGGATCCACAAAACACGGACACCAGCAATGTGCATTCCGCAATTTGTGGACCGCACATCGCCAGCACTATAATAGAAAATGCCTAATCTTGTCTGCAATTGCGGACAAGAATAGGACATGTTCTATTTTTTTGCGGAAACGGAAGCACAGATGCGGAAGTGCGGATCCGCAAATTCGGATGTGGATCCGCAAATGCGGATGCGGACAGCACATTCCGGCCCCATTGAAAATTAATGGGCCTGCACCCATTCTGCAAAATTGCGGAACGGATGCGGACCCATTTTGCGGACGTGTGAATGGAAAAGATATCCCTCAAAATGAAAATTAATTAAATTATTAAAGTTAAAGAGGACCTTTCATCAGCATCAAGTATGTAAACTGAATATACATACATGGAGAGCGGCGCCCAGGGATCCCCCTGCATTTTACTGTTATCCCTGGGCACCGCTCCGTTCTCCGGTTACAGGCTCCGGTAAAGTCATAGTTAGGCTCCACCCATTTGAGCCTGCCGCGGTCTCCTTCTCCTATGCTGTAGCGCTGGCCAATCGCAGCGCTCAGCTCTTAGCCATGCTATGAGCTGAGCGCTGCGATTGGCCAGCGCTACAACATAGGAGAAAGAGACGCCGGCAGGCTCAAATGGGAGGAGCCTAACTATGACTTTACCGGAGCCTGTAACCGGAGAACGGAGCGGTGCCCAGGGATAATAGTAAGTGCAGGGGGATCCCTGGGCACCGCTCTCCATGTATGTATATTCAGTTTACATACTTGATGCTGATGAAAGGTCCTCTTTAAGCAAAAAGCATAGATGTGGTAGGCAATAACAAGTGCTCGGCGGCACTAAATCAGGTGCTCGGCGGCACCAAAACAGAAACCATATGTACTACCACAATCCGGGGGGTTCCAGTGCACATCCATGAATCCAGGAGGGAAAGCAAAAACCATCTATCCCTGGGCTAGATGATGATGTGGTATTGAAGGACAGGGTGGGCAAAGAACTGTCCCTGATATTGCCCTACAGGGGGGTGCTATTCTGGCCCTAATAGCCTAACCACAGACCACCCGCCCTGATAAGAGCGACTCCGTCCGGAACCTTACCCTATATACAAATGGCCCTAGTAAGCCCCTAGCCCCTAGGCCCCTGACTTCCAGGTGATCACTATATAGATCTATGTGTTTTTGACTCATTATAAAAGTATATTATAAGTATATCGCACCCCTCTGTGTATCACACATATCGATAGCGCACCTATACTAGTGCTTGAAATGACTTTTGTGGCCCTATTACCTAGCGTTTGGTGTCCCTAACAGCCTGTCCCTGCTCCACACAGCAACCTCTCCCTACACTGGCAAAACACTGAATGTAAAATGGCGGCCAGATCAGGTTTATTTATAAGGTAGTGTGTGTGTTCATGTGCTGAAATGTCTCAATTGGCTGTCCTGTACCACCTGATAGATGTGTCATGGGTCAAAGTTCTTCACAATGTAAAATAATATGGCGGGCGCAAATTTCTCCATATGTTCGCATGTTCGGCGAACCGCAAACACGCAAAGTTCGAAATGACCGCCGGGCGAACCGCAAGGCCATCTTTATGTGTCACCACTACTGACTATATACTGTACTATGTGTCCTCACTACTGACTATATACTGGATGTGTTCTTACTACTGACTGTATACTGTATATACTCTATGTGTCCTCACTACTGACTATATACTGTATGCTGTATGTGTTCTTACTACTGATTGTATACTGTATATACTCTATGTGTCCTCACTACTGACTATATACTGTATGCTGTATGTGTTCTTACTACTGATTGTATACTGTATATACTGTATGTGTCCTCACTACTGACTATATACTGTATGTGTCCTCACTACTGACTATATACTGTATGTGTCCTCACTACTGACTATATACTGTATACTGTATGTGAAACACAGAGAGAGAATGCACCAAACAGATATGCTACTGACTATACTGGGAAGTCATAAATGCAGGTATTAAAAGCTGAGACTTTCGCCAATATATTCCAGTCAGGAAAATATCGGAGCCCATCATGCACCACGTCACGGTGACCGTGACGTGGTGCATGATGGGCTCCGATATTTTCCTGACTGGAATATATTGGCGAAAGTCTCAGCTTTTAATACCTGCATTTATGACTTCTCAGTATAGTCAGTAGCATATCTGTTTGGTGCATTCTCTCTCTGTGTTTCATATGATTATTTGCTACATTCTGTGTAGTTTGCTCTTGTGGTGCATGTGGACCGCGCCGACATCCTCCATTGTATGCATATTTTGCTGGGGATAGTCGATTACTGCGGTCCGCATGCGGTGGGGCTGCTCCTCCAATGAAAGACACGCCACAGTGTTAGGGGCTGAGCAGCTCCTCCAGAATTGCCACTATATTTCTGTGTTTCTGTATACTGTATGTGTTCTTACTACTGACTGTATACTGTATATACTCTATGTGTCCTCACTGCTGACTATATACTGTATGTGTCCTCACTACTGACTATATACTGTATGTGTTCTCACTACTGACTATATACTGTATGTGTCCTCACTACTGACTATATACTGTATGTGTCCTCACTACTGACTATATACTATATACTGTATGTGTCCTCACTACTGACTATATACTGTATGTGTCCTCACTACTGACTATATACTGTATGTGTCCTCACTACTGACTATATACTCTATGTGTCCTCACTGCTGACTATATACTGTATGTGTCCTCACTACTGACTATATACTGTATGTGTCCTCACTACTGACTATATACTGTATGTGTCCTCACTACTGACTATATACTGTATGTGTCCTCACTACTGACTATATACTGTATGTGTCCTCACTACTGACTATATACTGTATACTCTGTGTCTTCACTACTGACTATATACTATATACTGTATGTGTTCTTACTACTGACTGTATACTGTATATACTCTATGTGTCCTCACTACTGACTATATACTGTATGTGTCCTCACTACTGACTATATACTGTATGTGTCCTCACTACTGACTATATACTGTATGTGTCCTCACTACTGACTATATACTGTATGTGTCCTCACTACTGACTATATACTGTATGTGTCCTCACTACTGACTATATACTGTATACTCTGTGTCTTCACTACTGACTATATACTATATACTGTATGTGTTCTTACTACTGACTGTATACTGTATATACTCTATGTGTCCTCACTACTGACTATATACTATATACTGTATGTGTCCTCACTACTGACTATATACTATATACTGTATGTTCAGAAAGTTGGACCGACACTCAAAACATTCCGAGAATTATGTGGAAACATACAAATTTATTATATGGTAAAACCGCAATGTACCTAGGCACTATACATCTAATTGATAAAATAATAATTGATACAAATATATAATTGATAAAAATTCATAAATTAAAACATCAATTGATCACTCTAAGTCGAATTCTACTTTGGTTCTCTATAGAAACGTGTCTGTATAGGTAGAAATCCTGGTGGCAGGTGCCATGTAATCAGTCTGTATGTATAGCAAACCTCTCAACTTTTATACTCTCTTCATCATTAATTGTTCACATCGGGTTTAGCATGTGTTGGTGATAATATTCGGTAATTAAGGATTTGTGGAGTGTCCGATTTTATATTCTTCATAGTTTCAAATATTATACCAAACATGTCTCATGCAGAGAGAAGGGTATATGACACATACAGTAAATACAACAGTTGTAGATTATTTATAATGGGTATAATATACAGTTCCTTATTCAGACGTTATTATCGCGTTATTCACGCTTCTCGATTTTATCTTTTACTCATTTCTGGGCTGATTTTCTTACAGTCTGCCAGCTCTATATTCACACTTCTCGATTTTATCTCTCCCTTATTTTTAGACTTGTGTCTTTTCATTCTAGCAGCACTATAGCTATATAGTTGGACATGTAGTTCTTCTGTTGTTATGTTTTAACATATAAGTATTTGGTCCCCTTGTGTGTTTTCAGCGGAGATCTTTCAAGAAATGTACAATTCTTCTAATCTCTAACAATTTAGATTTAAGTGCGTTTTCAGTGCGTTTTCTCAATATACCTGCGTTTTCTGTAGTATATGTGCAAAAAGTTTTTTACTGGTGCTCTATATATGGTGTTCTTTCAAAAGAAGTGGAATTGGTCTGTTTTATCCAATTTGCATCTGTGATACATTTGCAACTAAGGTGAAAAGAAATGTACCAAAGTGAGAAAGTGATATCTCTATAATTCTAGTGTATGTTTGAAAACTCCTTCCCTATTCATGTGTGACGGTGTCACTAATATAGTGATATTTTTAGACCCATAGTGGATTACTACCAGAAGGGATTAGGCAGTATCAGTGATCGTGTATAAAAAGTGTCTGCAGTGAGATATGTGTTGGACCAACGATTCAATTAAACCCAAAAATCTCTAAGTCTGAATTCAGACCTGCTGGGAGAAGGCTGCCAAAGTCATAGATTCTACTAGACTCGGCTTGGGGCATTCTCATAATATGATTGCCCCCTCTCTAGTGTACGTCTACCCTCTCAAGGGCCACAAAAAATGCCCCTGAAGTCACTATTATGTGAAATCTAAAAATGCTTCGATAAAGAATCTTTTTCCTTCTCCCAGCAGGTCTGAATTCAGACTAACAGCCGGTACTGACCTGAGCGCTCTGTATGCGCGATTCTCCGGGCGTCTGACATACGCGGCTCCGAAGTATGCGAACGCCCATTGTCGCGCGTTCCCGGAAGTCTATGTACGGGTACGCGCGACAAGACGCCCCAAAGAAGCTCCTGAACTTCTTGGGGCGTCGGGCGTTTTACAGCGTGATTGTACGCGCTGTAAAACGCCCAGGTGAGTACCATGCCGATAGGTAAGCATTGGTTTCTCCTTGTTGAGCGTTTTACAGCGCGTAGGAACGCGCTGTAAAACGCTCAGGTCTGGACCGGCCCTTAGAGATTTTTGGGTTTAATTGAATCATTGGTCCAACACATATCTCACTGCAGACACTTTATTTATACACGATCACTGATACTGCCTAATCCCTTATGGTAGTAATCCACTATGGGTCTAAAAATATCACTATATTTCAAACACACACTAGAATTATAGAGATATCACTTTCTCACTTTGGTACATTTCTTTTCACCTTAGTTGCAAATGAATCACAGATGCAAATTGGATAAAACAGACCAATTCCACTTCTTTTGAAAGAACACCATATATAGAGCACCAATAAAAAACTTTTTGCACATATACTACAGAAAACGCAGGTATATTGAGAAAACGCACTTAAATCTAAATTGTTAGAGATTAGAAGAATTGTACATTTCTTGAAAGATCTCCGCTGAAAACACACAAGGGGACCAAATACTTATATGTTAAAACATAACAGAAGAACTACATGTCCAACTATATAGCTATAGTGCTGCTAGAATGTAAAGACACAAGTCTAAAAATAAGGGAGAGATAAAATCGAGAAGTGTGAATATAGAGCTGGCAGACTGTAAGAAAATCAGCCCAGAAATGAGTAAAGGATAAAATCGAGAAGCGTGAATAACGCGATAATAACGTCTGAATAAGGAACTGTATATTATACCCATTATAAATAATCTACAACTGTTGTATTTAAAGTATGTGTCATATACCCTTCTCTCTGCATGAGACATGTTTGGTATAATATTTGAAACTATGAAGAATATAAAATCGGACACTCTACAAATCCTTAATTACCGAATATTATCACCAACACATGCTAAACCCGATGTGAACAATTAAGCACAGATGAAGAGAGTATAAAGGTTGAGAGGTTTGAGACCACAGGTGACCCACTGAGGAAGAGATAAGCTACCTCGAAACGCGTCTGGACGGAATACCTGTGCGTTAAATCCACTACACAATATACACTCACCTAAAGAATTATTAGGAACACCTGTTCTATTTCTCATTAATGCAATTATCTAGTCAACCAATCACATGGCAGTTGCTTCAATGCATTTAGGGGGGTGGTCCTGGTCAAGACAATCTCCTGAACTCCAAACTGAATGTCAGAATGGGAAAGAAAGGTGATTTAAGCAATTTTGAGCGTGGCATGGTTGTTGGTGCCAGACGGGCCGGTCTGAGTATTTCACAATCTGCTCAGTTACTGGGATTTTCACGCACAACCATTTCTAGGGTTTACAAAGAATGGTGTGAAAAGGGAAAAACATCCAGTATGCGGCAGTCCTGTGGGCAAAAATGCCTTGTGGATGCTAGAGGTCAGAGGAGAATGGGCCGACTGATTCAAGCTGATAGAAGAGCAACGTTGACTGAAATAACCACTCGTTACAACCGAGGTATGCAGCAAAGCATTTGTGAAGCCACAACACGCACAACCTTGAGGCGGATGGGCTACAACAGCAGAAGACCTCACCGGGTACCACTCATCTCCACTACAAATAGAAAAGACATTCAAATGGTAGAGTCCGAATTTGGCGTAAACAGAATTAGAACATGTATCCATCCTCTGATGGCTACTTCCAGCAGGATAATGCACCATGTCACAAAGCTCGAATCATTTCAAATTGGTTTCTTGAACATGACAATGAGTTCACTGTACTAAAATGGCCCCCACAGTCACCAGATCTCACCCAATAGAGCATCTTTGGGATGTGGTGGAACGGGAGCTTCGTGCCCTGGATGTGCATCCCTCAAATCTCCATCAACTGCAAGATGCTATCCTATCAATATGGGCCAACATTTCTAAAGAATGCTATCAGCACCTTGTTGAATCAATGCCACGTAGAATTAAGGCAGTTCTGAAGGCAAAAGGGGGTCCAACACCGTATTAGTATGGTGTTCCTAATAATTCTTTAGGTGAGTGTACATGGCCATGTACTAAACTTCACCGTCAAGAAGCAAAATATTGCTTTACTTACGAAACTTACAGACGGACCAAGTCTCGCGAGAATTGGGACGAGATCCCGAAAGACGCTGCAAAACGAAACTAAAATTGCTGGAGCGTGGTGGAGCTCTGGGACGCCACTGAAAGAACCTCTACACTGTCGTGCATTTTCATACGTATACAATATTATCTAATGACATTATAATCAAAATGAACGCTCATCTCATTGCCTTTAAGAATAAGACCAGCCTGAACCAAAGTTATATTATGTGGCTGAGGAAGCCAAGATGAGTTCATGGCAAGTTCAGTCTATATAAAAAAATAAAAAATTGTTAACATAAACGGACATTGTATTAAAAGTTATTGCTTAAGATATGAGACCATCTGTAAGGAGTATACCAACTCCCTAAAACATGTCTGTCTAGAGGGAACATGGTTACTTGATAAGGACTCATGTCCTTGGAGCACACCTGGTGTATGAGGTTCAATTTATATATTCATAATTATATATATATATCTCTGCATGGTATATTTAGTTTACAACATATGTTAATCAATAATTCATATAATGTGTTATCTATGTGTAACAATGTATATGTTATACCATGTATTTACCATTTAGAAGGTATTGTAGAAGATACAAAAACAAGTAAGTTTAAGTTAATTGGATTCCAAACAATAGTTATTCATGGATATAGATAAATGAAATATACAAGTTCCGATGCCAAGCATCAAAGCCGCTCAACCTATATTTCAAAAAGATAGGAGAAGACAGTCAACTCCAACAAGTCCAGGATATAGGTAATTAAAAGTGTAAGGAAAAGACCTTCCTCAGTGATTTATATGGAAAGGTCAAAGAGGTCCTGAGAACGTATTATTAGATATTTTATTTTAATGCTTAAAAGTTGTGATGTTCATCTACAGTACCGCAGTGCCATCTGGAGGCAGATGGGCAACATTATATTATTTCATTATTTGTCCTATACCATTTTAGGAGTTGAGATAACGTCATGAGGTTATTAGCATGCGATACACCCACCCTACCTGATTGGGAATCCATAATCTAAAGGGGATGATTCTTAGATAAGGGGGGGAATAATTACTCGTGTGCGGGGTAGCATGGAAAGGGTAGCAAGAGAAAAAAAAGAAAGCTAGAGAAAAGATCCATATATCCATTGATCCAGCTATTCATTCAAAGAAAAAAGAAAAACTTTACCAGAAGAAACTTGGATTATTCCTTTTGGATTACTAGGAAAGTTCTTCAGAACTGGTCCCATCTGAACTCTGTCTACCTTTGACCCGGTAACGTATATTTTGCCTACTACTCATGATATTAATAAGATATTTCTCTCGGTATATAGCCAAGAGTTCCCATATTGTGGGAATATATAGTGTTAGGTGCCTCCATAATGCTGATTATTCTCTTAGCAAAGATGCATATTGTTAATGGAAGATCTGACATTATTTGAAAAGAGGACCAAATCCTTGGGAAGTTATTTTCCTTAGTCTGATTGCCGAGTTGAATATTTTATCATATTAATATCATATATTTTTGATTGGTCATAGGAAAACAGAGTCAAGGGATAACAGTTATTTTCCTGTAAATCCGTGTTTTATTGTTATAGCCTGTTTGATAACAGAAGATCCTAAGTTTCTCTTGGTATATGAGTCAGTTTGTTAAAAGTATGACACTGGTTGTCATGAATCAATAAATCATACTGTGCTGATCAGATAGGGGTGTGTTCACACCACCGTGTGGTACATTTTGGATGTTACGTTGTAACTTCATCATTTGTTTTGCAGTTGTATTGTTTTTATATTCTTTGTTTTTATAATAAATGATTATATATTTTGCATATACAATTGTTCCTTTGTTTCACTGCTTGCACAAATCAAATTAAGATACTTGATAAAAAGAACTTAGAGGCGTTTTTTATGTCCGCCTGAAGGATAATATATTTTTATATTTTTTTTATTATCTCTTTTATATGAAGATTCTTTTTCATATAGAAGATATATGACAACACGCAAAAAGGTTTTTTGATCAGCGCAACGTATCGTGAGTACCAAATGTGTACATTATATTTTCTATAAAATGGGTGGAGCCTATTGACTCTGAAAGTTTGGGACTACGTAGGAATTGTGTCCTTCCACATAAAGACCAGAAGTCCTATATATATACGGACTGATTACATGGCACCTGCCACCGGGATTTCTACCTATACAGACACGTTTCTATAGAGAACCAAAGTAGAATTCGACTTAGAGTGATCAATTGATGTTTTAATTTATTAATTTTTATCAATTATATATTTGTATCAATTATTATTTTATCAATTAGATGTATAGTACCTAGGTACATTGCGGTTTTACCATATAATACATTTGTATGTTTCCACATAATTCTCGGAATGTTTTGAGTGCCGGTCCAACTTTCTGACTATACAATTGAGAACAAGGGGTGTTTCTTTTTGACCTGAGCACCAGTCGTGGTTATCCACAGTGAGCCACCTGTATACTGTACTCAGTATATACTGTATGTGTTTTCATTGCTGACTATATACTATGTTTCACCACCACTGACTATATACTGTAGGTGCCCTCACTACTGACTATATACTGTATGTGTCCTCACTACTGACTATATACTGTATGTGTCCTCACTACTGACTATATACTGTATGTGTCCTCACTACTGACTATATACTGTATGTGTCCTCACTACTGACTATATACTGTATGTGTCCTCACTACTGACTATACTGTATGTGTTCTCACTACTGACTATATCCTGTATGTGTCCTCACTACTGACTATATACTGTATGTGTCCTCACTACTGCCTATATACTATATACTGTATGTGTCCTCACTACTGACTATATACTGTATTTGTCCTCACTACTGACTATATACTGTATGTGTCCTCACTACAGACTATATACTGTATGTGTCCTCACTACTGACTATATACTGTATGTGTCCTCACTACTGACTATATACTGTATGTGTCCTCACTACTGACTATATACTGTATGTGTCCTCACTACTGACTATATACTATATACTGTATGTGTCCTCACTACTGACTATATACTGTATGTGTCCTCACTACAGACTATATACTGTATGTGTCCTCACTACTGACTATATACTGTATTTGTCCTCACTACTGACTATATACTGTATGTGTCCTCACTACTGACTATATACTGTATGTGTCCTCACTACTGACTATATACTGTATGTGTCCTCACTACTGACTATATACTGTATGTGTCCTCACTACTGACTATATACTGTATGTGTTCTCACTACTGACTATATACTATATCCTGTATGTGTCCTCACTACTGACTATACTGTATGTGTTCTCACTACTGACTATATCCTGTATGTGTCCTCACTACTGACTATATACTGTATACTGTATGTGTCCTCACTACTGCCTATATACTATATACTGTATGTGTCCTCACTACTGACTATATACTGTATTTGTCCTCACTACTGACTATATACTGTATGTGTCCTCACTACAGACTATATACTGTATGTGTCCTCACTACTGACTATATACTGTATGTGTCCTCACTACTGACTATATACTATATACTGTATGTGTCCTCACTACTGACTATATACTGTATGTGTCCTCACTACAGACTATATACTGTATGTGTCCTCACTACAGACTATATACTGTATGTGTCCTCACTACAGACTATATACTGTATGTGTCCTCACTACAGACTATATACTGTATGTGTCCTCACTACAGACTATATACTGTATTTGTCCTCACTACTGACTATATACTGTATGTGTCACCACTACTGACTATATACTATATGTGTCCTTACTACTGACTATATACTGTATGTGTCCTCACTACTGACTATATACTATATACTGTATGTGTCCTCACTACTGACTATATACTGTATGTGTCCTCACTACTGACTATATACTGTATGTGTCCTCACTACTGACTATATACTGTATGTGTCCTCACTACTGACTATATACTGTATGTGTCCTCACTACTGACTATATACTGTATGTGTCCTCACTACTGACTATATACTATATGTGTCCTCACTACTGACTATATACTATATACTGTATGTGTCCTCACTACTGACTATATACTATATACTGTATGTGTCCTCACTACTGACTATATACTATATCCTGTATGTGTCCTCACTACTGACTATATACTGTATGTGTCCTCACTACTGACTATATACTGTATGTGTCCTCACTACTGACTATATACTATATGTGTCCTCACTACTGACTATATACTATATACTGTATGTGTCCTCACTACTGACTATATACTATATACTGTATGTGTCCTCACTACTGACTATATACTATATACTGTATGTGTTCTCACTACTGACTATATACTGTATGTGTCACCACCACTGACTATATACTATATGTGTCCTCACTACTGACTATATACTATATGTGTCCTCACCACTGACTATATACTATATGTGTCCTTACTATTCACTATATACTGTATGTGTCCTCACTACTGACTATATACTATATGTGTCCTCACTACTGACTGTATACTGTATATACTGTATGTGTCCTCACTACTGACTATATACTGTGAACTCTATGTGTCCTCACTACTGACTATATACTGTATACTCTATGTGTCCTCACTACTGACTATATACTGTATACTCTATGTGTCCTCACTACTGACTTTCTACTATATACCTTATGTGTCCTCACTGCTGACTATATATTATATGTTTCACCACCACTGACTATATACTGTATATGTACTCAATACTGACTATATACTATATGTTTCCTCCTCACTACTGACTATATACTATATGTGTTCTCACTACTGACTATATACTATACTAGCTGAAGGACCCGGCTTTGCTTGGGTATATTTAATCTATTTCATTTAATGTTTGTGTGTGTCGTTAAAAGATATCAACACTATCCACTATAACAGTGACCTCCACAGCCCCCCACCCCTTAACACTGCCCCCCCCAGAGAGGTGATGGACCATGTGATTGGACCATGTGATGTGACATCACCACAGGTCCTTTAGCCGGCAGCTCATGATTAAAGAAGTAAGAAGAGATCGGCAACTACGCGATCAACAGGAGGAGGAGAGTTAATTTTTATTTATTTTTTTAACCCTCAATTGACCTTGTACTAAGCATTCTGTATTAAAGAATGCTATTATTTTCCCTTATAACCATGTTATAAGGGAAAACAATTACATCTACACAACCTTGAACCCAAACCTGAACTTCAGTGAGGAAGTTCGGGTCTGGGTACCACATTCAGTTTTTTATCACACGCATGCAAAACGCATTGCACTCGCGCGATAAAAACTGAACAACTGAACGCAATCGCAGTCAAAACTGACTGCAATTGGGTACCTACTCATGCGGGTTTGCCGCAGTACACCCGGGACGCATCCTGAACAAATCCGTCACGCCCGTGTGAACTCAGCCTTAGACAGCAGCACTGTCTGAGTGTGAGCTGCAGGGAGAAAGTCACCCTCCCTCCCACCTCTGCAGCTGACAGAAGTTGATTTTTACCTTCATTTTTTCAATCCCTGTCGGCTGAGGAGTGGAGGGGGCGTGGCCTAACCAGATCAGGGTGTGGCTTAGAGGGACCTAGAAGTTGATTTTTAACGTAATTTTTTCAATCTCAGTCGGCTGAGGAGTGGGAGGGGGCGTGTCCTTTTGAACAGCTCACTCTAAGTGTCCATTCACACATTCGTGGTGTATTGCGGATCCGCAATACACCCGGGCGACACCCCCATAGAACTGCCTGTTCTTGTCTTCAATTGCGGACAAGAATAGGACATGTTCTATTTTTTCCGGAGCTGCGGACCGGAAGATCGGGGTCGCGCTCCGGAAATGTGGATGCGGAGAGCACATAGTGTGCTCTCCACATCCATTCCTGCCCCACTGAGAATGAATGGGTCTGCACCCGTTCCCGATATTGCAGAACGGATGCGGACCCATTTGTGGACGTGTGAATGGACCCTAAGACAGCAGTACTGTGCTGTCTGAGTGTGAGCTGCAGGGAGTGTGAGCTGCAGGGAGAAAAAATCCCACCCCTGCAGCTGACAGAAGTTGATTTTTACCTTCATTTTTTCAATCCCCGTCGGCTCAGGAATGGAAAGGGGCGTGGCCTAACCACATCTGGTTGTGGCTTAGCGGGACCTAGAAGTTGATTTTTAACTTCATTTTTTAAATCTCAGTCGGCTGAGGAGTGGGAGGGGGCATGGCCTAACCAGATCGTGGGCGTGTCCTTTTGAACATCTCACTCTAAGACAGCAGCACTGTGCTGTCTGAGTGTAAGCTACAGGTAGAAAGTCACCCTCCCTCCCACCCCTGCAGCTGACAGAAGTTGATTTTTACCTTCATTTTTTCAATCCCCGTCGGCTCAGGAGTGGGAGAGGGCGTGGCCTAGTGGGAGCAATTATCCTGGTGACAGATTTCCTCCTTGTTATGGAAACCTGGAGTAAAACTGTGTATGTGGAGACTGGAGGACCTGTGAGCTTCTATTGGCTGATAAGGGTCATGTGACCAAGCTTCTATAGGCTAATGCATTTTTTTAGGAATATCTCAGGAACGGTACATCCTAGAGAGCTGAGACCTGGTCTAAAACCTTCTTGGACACCTGATGTACCTGTGTGCCAAATTGTGTGATTGTAAATGCGACGGTGCAGATTACTTTAGCGGACACACACACACACACTCAGCTTTATATATTAGATTACTGTATGTGTTCTCACTACTGACTGTATATTGTACGTGTCACCACTACTGACTATATAATATATACTGTATGTGTTTTCACTACTGACTATATACTGTATGTGTTTTCACTACTGACTATATACTATATACTGTATGTATTTTCACTACTGACTATATACTATATCCTGTATGTGCTCTCACTACTGACTGTATACTATATCCTGTATGTGTTCTCACTACTGACTATATACTGTATGTGTCCTCACTGCTGACTATATACTATATCCTGTATGTGTTCTCACTACTGACTATATACTGTATGTGTCCTCACTACTGACTATATACTATATACTGTATGTGTTCTCACTACTGACTATATACTGTATGTGTCCTCACTACTGACTATATACTATATATGTCCTCACTACTGACTATATACTATATCCTGTATGTGTTCTCACTACTGACTATATACTATATCCTGTATGTGTTCTCACTACTGACTATATACTGTATGTGTTCTCACTACTGACTATATACTGTATGTGTCCTCACTGCTGACTATATACTGTATGTGTCCTCACTACTGACTATATACTGTATGTGTTCTCACTACTGACTATATACTGTATGTGTTCTTACTACTGACTATATACTATATCCTGTATGTGTCCTCACTACTGACTATATACTGTATGTGTCCTCACTACTGACTATATACTATATCCTGTATGTGTTCTCACTACTGACTATATACTGTATGTGTTCTCACTACTGACTATATACTGTATGTGTCCTCACTACTGACTATATACTGTATGTGTCCTCACTACTGACTATATACTGTATGTGTCCTCACTACTGACTATATACTGTATGTGTTCTCACTACTGACTATATACTATATACTGTATGTGTCCTCACTACTGACTATATACTGTATGTGTTCTCACTACTGACTATATACTGTATGTGTTCTCACTACTGACTATATACTATATCCTGTATGTGTCCTCACTACTGACTATATACTATATACTGTATGTGTCCTCACTACAGACTATATCCTGTATGTGTCCTCACTACTGACTATATACTGTATGTGTTCTCACTACTGACTATATACTGTATGTGTCCTCACTACTGACTATATACTGTATGTGTCCTCACTACTGACTATATACTGTATGTGTCCTCAATACTGACTATATACTATCTACTGCAGGTGTCACCAATACTGACTATATGCTGTAGGTGTTCTCACTAGTGACTATATACTGTACGTGTTGTAAGGGATCGCTCTCACACAGTGGGTCGCAATCACAGATTTCTCCTCTGCCAATGGGGTTCAAGTCCAAATGGTGCTTTATTCTGGCACTTCAGCACCATCACACACATACACATAAACCAAAATAAATACCTGCCCGTCTGGGCTCTAGCTAATACAGAGGTCTTCTCCCTGATTTACCTAAAAAAAAACGCAGTTTACACACAGGGTCTCCGGCTCCAACCCTCTCTGTAGGGTCACTTACTCCCCAGTCATACACTGAGGGTTGTCTTATCCCTCCTTGATTATTGCCTAGCTGACCTCACCTATGATCTCCTCAGCTAAAGGTAATGCCTGTAATGGACTAGGGGTGTGGACTGAGAAACTCCCACTACCAACCTGTCTCCCAGTTAAACAAAACGATCTCCAGCAAGCTATGCCTTGCCAAAGCAGCACCATTTCTGGATTTCAGTTATCTCACCCAGCTAAACTGAACCACCAGGTAAAATACTCCCACCATACCTCTACTGTGCACTTTATCACAGTGTCCTGACTACATACTGTATGTATCCTCACTAGAGATGTTGCGAACATAACATTTTCCATTCGCGAACAATTTCCGCAAATGTTCGCGAACGGGCGAACCGGGCGAACCGCTATAGACTTCAATAGGCAGGCGAATTTTAAAACCCACAGGGACGCTTTCTGGCCACAATAGTGATGGAAAAGTTGTTTCAAGGGGACTAACACCTGGACTGTGGCATGTCGGAGGGGGATCCATGGCAAAACTCCCATGGAAAATTACGTAGTTGACGCAGAGTCGGGTTTTAATCCATAAAGGGCATAAATCACCTAACATTCCTAAATTGTTTGGAATAACGTGCTTTAAAACATCCAGTGTGTGTATACGATCGGGTATGATGTTGTATCGATCAGGTAGTGTAAGGGTTATGCCCGCTTCACAGTGACAGACCAAACTCTGACAGACCAAACTCCCCGTTTAACGCACACGAAAACAACCGCAAACAGTCCATTTGCACAACCGCAAACTCCCCATTTGCACAAGGTTGGATACCAAGCTAGCCATGTCCCGTTCCTTGTCCTCACTGATGTCATTGAAGGTCTCTTCCTCCACCCAGCCACGTACAACACCAAGGGTCCCCGAAAGGTGACAACAAGCCCCCTGGGACACCTGCTGTGGTTGGTCTTCCACCTCCTCAAAGCCACCTTCCTCCTCTGACTCTTCTTCAGACTCCTCTCTCTGCGTTGCCGCAGGTCCAGCAATCGACGATGACAAGGCTGCTTCTGGTGGTGATGGTGACCACAACTCTTCCTCTTCATGCTCATCTACGGCCTGATCCAGCACTCTTCGCAGGACACGCTCCAGAAAAAACACATATGGGATGAGGTCGATGATGTTGCCTTGGGTTTGACTGACCAGGTTTGTCACCTCCGCAAAAGGACGCATGAGCCTACAGCCATTGTGCATGAGCGTTCAGTAACGCAGCCAAAAAATACCCAGCTCCACAGAGGCTGTCCTCTTTTTTTTAAATTAAAAAAATCTTTTCTTACCAGTTAAATCTCTGTTTTGTCCCCTATCAGGGGCCGGTGTATGGAATAGATTTTAGGAATCGGGAGATGGAAAAAGATGGTTGGTCGGTCCTCTTACTTCCAATTTGGGGCACTGCGTGTGCGCCGTGCAATGTACTGTGCCACCCTATATGAGTGGTGTGTTAAGTAGTACTATTCCTATCAGTTTAATCCCTGTTACGTCCCCTATCAGGGGACATGTATCGAATAGATTTTAGACAACCGCAAAGAGTTGTCAATAGTTGACACACTCATGACATCAAATTTATTCCTTTTTATGCGTCAATCTTGGTGTAGTGATGACTGTGCTCATGCGCACGTTTGGGAGATTGCAGGCGATGGTGGTTTTTCAAAGCCTATGGTTGTGCTGAGGTAGTTCAGTGACAGTTAAGTGACCCAGAAAACAATGATTCTGCAGTGTGGGCCCATTGTTGGCCTAGTAGGCTTTAATAATCACCTTAGATGATCACAAAGAAAATTAATGTTTTTTCTATGCAAAATTATCCAGCCGATCGCTTTTGGTCTGTTCACAATGAAGCAACGACCTTATCATCTGGGGTGTGCCAACATTGTCAACACACTCATAGAGGTGATCGCTTCATTGTGATACACAAGCCCCTTCACCACAACAAGGTAACGATCACGAAGGGGAATTGACACATGTATGTGCCTTTTTTTTTTGTTTTGTTTTTGCAGCCACAGTGCAGCACCAGAGGCCAGAAAAATTAGGCATGTACACATGCCTGAAAAATTAGGCATTGTTGCAGCCGCTGCTGTAGCAGCGGCCGGAAAAATTGATGTTTTCCAGGCAGAAAGTGCACTAAAACATTGCAGCTTGAACCCTAGTTGGTGGCGGAGAAGTCACGCAAATCATCCGGCATGCAGAGATTAAATACAGCAGCGTGTGGACCATTTTTAGCCCAAGGCATCTCATCAGGCCTTTTTTAGTCAAATGCACCCCCCACTGTCAGTCCCTTCGGGATCCATGCCTCATTCATCTTAATAAAGGTGAGGTAATCTAGACTTTTTTGACCTAGGCGACTTCTCTTCTCAGTGACAATACCTCCTGCTGCGCTGAAGGTCCTTTCTGACAGGACACTTGAAGCGGGGCAGGCCAGAAGTTCTATCGCAAATTGGGATAGCTCAGGCAACAGGTTAAGCCTGCACACCCAGTAGTCAAGGGGTACATTGCTCCTCAGAGTGTCGATATCTGCAGTTAAGGCGAGGTAGTCTGCTACCTGTCGGTCGAGTCGTTCTCCGAGGGTGGACCCCGAAGGGCTGCGGCAATGCGTAGGACTTAAAAAGCTCTGCATGTCCTCCATCAACAACACGTCTGTAAAGCGTCCTGTCCTTGCCGGCGTGGTCGTGGTAGGAGGAGTATTACTTTCACCTCTTCCCCTGTTAGATTCCCGTTGTGCTGTGAAATCACCCTTATACGCTGTGTAAAGCATACTTTTTAACTTGTTTTGGAACTGCTGCATCCTTTCCGACTTCCGGTAATTCGGTAACATTTCAGCCACTTTCTGCTTATACCGGGGGTCTAGTAGCGTGGCCACCCAGTACAGGTTGTTCTCCTTAAGCCTTTTTATACGAGGGTCCCTCAACAGGCATGACAGCATGAAAGACCCCATTTGCACAAGGTTGGATGCCGAGCTACTCATGTCCCGTTTCTCATCCTCACTGATTTCATTGAAGGTCTGTTCTTCCCCCCCAGCCACGTACAACACCATGGGTACCAGATAGGTGACAACGAGCACCCTGGGATGCCTGCTGTGGTCGGTCTTCCTCCTACTCAAAGCCACATTCCTCCTCTGACTCCTATTCCTCAGACTCCTCTTCCAGCATTGCCGCAGGTCCAGCAAGCGATGATGATAAGGCTGTTTCTGGTGGTGATGGTGACCACAACTCTTCCTCTTCACGCTCATCTACGGCCTGATCCAGCACTCTTCGCAGGGCATGCTCCAGGAAGAAAACAAATGGGATGATGTCGCTGATGGTGCCTTCGGTGCGACTGACTAGGTTTGTCACCTCCTCAAAAGGACTCATGAGCCTACAGGCATTGCGCATGAGCGTCCAGTAATGTGGCAAAAAAATACCCAGCTCTGCAGAGGCTGTCCTAGCACCCCGGTTATACAAATACTCGTTGCCGGCTTTTTCTTGTTGGAGCAGGCGGTCAAACATTAGGAGTGTTGAATTCCAACGTGTCGGGCTGTCACTGGCATGTTGTTTCGCTGCTGAATATCGGAAAAGTGCGCCATGGCCGTGAAGGAACGCCTGAAATGGCCACACACCTTCCTGGCCTGCTTGAGGACGTCCTGTAAGCCTGGGTACTTATGCACAAAGCGTTGTACGATCAGATTCAACACATGTGCCATGCACTGCACATGTGTCAACTTGCCCAAATTCAATGCCGCCAATAAATTGCTTCTGTTGTCACACACCACTTTGCCGATCTCCAGTTGGTGCGGGGTCAGCCACTGATCCACCTGTGCGTTCAGGGCGGACAGGAGTGCTGGTCCGGTGTGACTCTCTGCTTTCAGGCAAGTCAACCCCAAGACGGCGTGACACTGTCGTATCCGGGATGTTGAATAGCCCCTGGGGAGCTGGGGGGGTGCAGTTGATGTGGAGCAAGACGCAGCAGCAGAAGAGGACTCAGCCGAGGAGGTTAGCAAAGAGGATGGAGTAGGAGGAGTAGAGGAGGTGGCAGCAGGCCTGCCTGCAAGTCGTGGTGGTGTCACCAACTCCTCTACAGAGCCACGCATTCCATGCTTGGCAGCCATCAGCAGGTTTACCCAATGCGCAGTGTGCGTGATATACCTGCCCTGACCGTGCTTTGCAGACCAGGTATCAGTGGTCAGATGGACCCTTGCCCCAACAATGTGTGCCAGACATGCCATGACTTCCTTTTCCACAATAGAGTACAGGTTGGTGATTGCCTTTTGTGAAAAAAAAATTCGGCCGGGTACCTTCCACTGCGGTGTCCATTTAGCTACAAATTGTTTGAAGGCCTCAGACTCCACCAGTTTGTATGCTAAAAGCTGGCGGGCTAAGAGTTCCGACAAGCCAGCTGTCAGACGCCGGGCAAGGGGGTGACTCTGTGACATTGGCTTCTTACGCTCAAACATTTCCTTGACAGACACCTGACTGTGGGCAGATGAGCAGGAACTGCTTAGGGTGAGAGGCGGAGTGGCGGGTGGTTGAGAGGGGGCAAGGAGGGGACAGCAGTGGTTGACGTGGCTGAAGATGCTGGACAAGGAGGAGGATGGTGGCTTTGAGTTTCTGTGCTGCTTGTACTCATCATGTGTTGATCCCATAGGCGTTTGTGATGTGAGATCATGTGCCTTCGCAAAGCAGTTGTACCTAGGTGGGTGTTGGACTTCCCACGACTCAGTTTCTTTCGGCACAGGTTGAAAATGGCATCGCTGTTATCAGAGGCAGACACACAAAAAAAATGCCACAGTGCTGAGCTTTGCAATGACGGCATTCTGGTGGTGGCAACAGCATGCGTTGATTGGCGTGCTGTCTGGCTGACCCCGGGTGCTGATACATGCTGTCTGACTGTGCCACTAGCTCCTTGCGATGACCTCCCCCTGCTTCCAACTCGTCTCGTCCTCCTCTCTGTCTCCCCATCTGAACTTTCCCCCTGTTCTTCTTCTCTTCGAGCGGGCACCCACGTGACATCCGCGGACACATCGTCATCATCATCCGCTTCACTTGTATCTGACAACTTAGCAAAGGAAGCAGCAGCGGGTACAACATCATCATCATCACACCGTACGTCCATGTGTGTAATGCTGCCTGACTGAGACATATCCCTGTTATCTACATCCTCTGGCAATAATGGTTGCGCATCACTCATTTCTTCCAACTGATGTGTAAATAACTCCTCTGACAGATCAAGTGAAGTGGCTGTGGTGCTAGTGTTGGTGGTGGCGGCGGGCAGGCGAGTGGTAACTTGAGAGGTGCCCGAAGCTGAGCTGGAGGAGGATGGTGCGTCAAGGTTCCGAGCAGAAGCAGAAGAAGATTGGGTGTCCTGTGTAAGCCAGTCAACTATGTCCTCAGAACTTTTCGAGTTCAGGGTACGTGGCCTCTGACCACTGGGCATTTTTCTAGGGCCAATGGAAATCACAGCACCACGACAATGACGGCCCCTGCGGGGCGGCCTGCCTCTGCCTATCATTTTTTTTTAGATTAGTGGTACTATGTGTGCAAGGTACTGTGCCATCCGATATGAGTGGTGGGCAGTGGGCACAGTACAGTCTGTGGGCCTGACACTCACTGGCAGGCAACTGCAATTATATTACAGAGAAAATATTAAATGACTTTTTTATCTGCAAGGTACTGTGCCACCCGATATGAGTGGTGGGCACTGGCAGTGGGCACAGTACAGTCAGTGGGCCTGACATACACTGGCAGGCAACTGCAATTATATTACAGATAAAAAATTAAATGACTTTTTTATCTGCAAGGTACTGTGCCACCCGATATGAGTGGTGGGCAGTGGGCACAGTACAATATGTGGGCCTGACACTCACTGGCAGGCAACTGCAATTATATTACAGAGAAAAAATTTAATGACTTTTTTATCTGCAAGGTACTGCGCCACGTGATATGAGTGGTGGGCAGTGGGCACAGTACAGTCAGTGGGCCTGACGCACACTGGCAGGCAACTGCAATTATATTACAGAGAAAAAATTTAATTACTTTTCTATCTGCAAGGTACTGTGCCACCCTATATGAGTGGTGGGCAGTGGGCACAGTACAGTAAGTGGGCCTGACACACACTGGCAGGCAACTGCAATTATATTACAGAGAAAAAAAATTATGACTTTTTTATCTGCAAGGTACTGTTGTCACCGCCTATGTTGTGTGCTGTGACACTGTTACTACACTTGCGGTTGCCCGTGGCAACGTGTTGCTGTTAGAGCATGCGGTGGCAGTGTCTCGGCCTTCTGGGTGATTGCCGTGACATGGTTGCCACGCATGCTGTTGCCGGCGGCAACGTGTAGCTTCCTATGCTTGTGTGTGCACTTCCCCTTTAAGTGGCTTCCTTCCCTTGTCTGGTGTTGGAAGGGTTAACTCCCTTCCTAGTGTTTTGTTAACACTGGGTTTATGTGTGTGGGTGTGGCTGATTGGGCTATTTAGCCTCTGCTGGATTCCTGAAGCTGGGGGGGTACTCCAGCCATGGTGTATGCTGGAGCTATCCTCCTGGTCTTCATTTTCCATCTGTCCAGTGAGGACCACCCTTGTGGTCATAGATGTTCTTATGGTGTCTCACGTTTATTGCAGCTATGGATGTCCTGGGTTCCTGTGTGGTTTGTGCTGTGTCCTTTTAATGTTGGTGTGGACACCAGCACTTGTGCATGGGTTCCAGTCAGTGTGTCTGTGGCAGGTAAGTGTGTTACTGGTTTCACTTACCTGCCATCTCCTTATAGCTGTATGTGTTCCCCTCTTCTTGCAGCTTGGCCGGTGGAGACTCCTGTTCGTCCGTGTTGTGGAGGAACAGGTCGTCTTACCCTGCTCCTAGTCCATGGATTTCCTGAGGGTTAGTAGGGCCCCGAGGTTCCGGAGTATGAGCCCTCCTACCATCTGGGTTGGCTCATACGGTTAGGAGTCAGGGTCAGAATTAGGGACGCATTAGGAGGTGACCGGACTTCCCTGATCCCGGCGTCCTGGCCTAGCAGCTACCCATTATCCCTTTGATACCGCACGGTGGGGGGTTTCCCCACTCCCTGCCGTGACAACTGTGCCACCCGATATGAGTGGTGTGCACACAGTACAGTCTGTGGGCCTGTGGCCTCTCACACATGGGCAGGCAACTGCAATATATATATATATATATATATATATATATATATATATATATATATATGAAGCAGACTGATGTACCCGCCCTAAAAAGGGCTTTTTGGGGTGCTGTCAGGACGCTGTCCTTACAGTAGATGAGTATTTGAGGACTGGAGTGGACACAGAACACTGGCCTAGCTAACGCTTTCCCTATTAAATCAGCTGCACTCTCCCTGCTCTAACACTGCAGCTTCAGAATGAATCTAAGATGGATGCTGTCCTTGCTTTTTGATAGGAGGTGGGAGGGTCTGGGAGGGAGGGTATGCTGCTGATTGGCTGGAATGTGTCTGCTGACTGTGAGGTACAGGGTCAAAGTTTGCTCAATGATGACGTATAGGGGGCGGACCGAACATCGCATATGTTCGCCCGCCGCCGCTGTTCGCGATGAATAGTTCGGGACATCTCTAATCCTCACTACTGACTATATCCTGTATGTGTCCTCACTACTGACTATATACTATATCCTGTATGTGTCCTTACTACTGACTATATACTATATACTGTATGTGTCCTCACTGCTGACTATATACTGTATGTGTCCTCACTGCTGACTATATACTGTATGTGTCCTCACTGCTGACTATATACTATATACTGTATGTGTTCTCACCACTGACTATATACTGTATGTGTCCTCACTGCTGACTATATACTATATACTGTATGTGTTCTCACCACTGACTATATACTGTATGTGTCCTCACTGCTGACTATATACTGTATGTGTTCTCACGACTGACTATATACTATATACTGTATGTGTCCTCACTACTGACTATACTGTATGTGTCCTCACTACTGACTATATACTGTATGTGTCCTCACTACTGACTATATACTATATACTGTATGTGTTCTCACCACTGACTATATACTATATACTGTATGTGTCCTCACTGCTGACTATAAACTATATACTGTATGTGTCCTCACTGCTGACTATATACTATATCCTGTATGTGTCCTCACTACTGACTATAAACTATATACTGTATGTGTCCTCACTACTGACTATATACTATATACTGTATGTGTCCTCACTGCTGACTATATACTGTATGTGTTCTCACGACTGACTATATACTATATACTGTATGTGTCCTCACTACTGACTATATACTGTATGTGTCCTCACTACTGACTATATACTGTATGTGTCCTCACTACTGACTATATACTGTATGTGTCCTCACTACTGACTATATACTGTATGTGTCCTCACTGCTGACTATATACTATATACTGTATGTGTTCTCACTGCTGACTATATACTGTATGTGTCCTCACTGCTGACTATATACTGTATGTGTCCTCACTGCTGACTATATACTGTATGTGTCCTCACTACTGACTATACTGTATGTGTCCTCAGTGCTGACTATATACTGTATGTGTCCTCACTACTGACTATATACTGTATGTGTCCTCACTGCTGACTATATACTATATACTGTATGTGTTCTCACTGCTGACTATATACTGTATGTGTCCTCACTGCTGACTATATACTATATACTGTATGTGTTCTCACTGCTGACTATATACTGTATGTGTCCTCACTGCTGACTATATACTGTATGTGTCCTCACTGCTGACTATATACTGTATGTGTCCTCACTACTGACTATACTGTATGTGTCCTCAGTGCTGACTATATACTGTATGTGTCCTCACTACTGACTATATACTATATACTGTATGTGTCCTCACTACTGACTATATACTGTATGTGTCCTCACTACTGACTATATACTGTATGTGTCCTCACTACTGACTATATACTATATACTGTATGTGTCCTCACAAGTTCTCAGTCAGTATGTCTTTGGAGTGTGGGAGGTTTGCTCACATGAACTAAATCCATATTGGAAAAATCCAACACTTATCCAATACATATTTGCAGAGGATTTGTAGTTTGTCATTCTGTAGATCCGGCTGTGAATTATCTCCATTCAGTGGAGCTAGTCCATGTATAGTCCTGTCCAGTTTTTAGATATTGATGACCTACCTTATCAGATCAGCTCTTCTCAGCAGCCACTAGCTCCATCGTAGAACAGCTCCATCCACTGTGTAGTGGCCATGCCAGGTTACTGCAGGTCAGCTCCTGCCGCACCTGTCCACATGGGTGGAGCCGTGCTTCAGGCAACGTCTTCTGTGTTTACTTCCAGCAGCCACTGAAAACAGCACTTGGGGGGGGTGCGAGGTGCTGGACCCTCACAACCCCTATAAGACAAATGTATTTGTTTAGACCCTTATATAGCACTGACATATTAACAATGCCTATCCTTGTCCACAAAACGGACAAGAATAGGAAATGCGGAACGGACATACGGATGCGGTTAGCACACAGTGTGCTGTCCGCATTTTCTACGAACCCATTGAAATGAATGGGTCCGCATCTAATCCGCAGATCAAAAATACAGTTGTGTGAATAGGGCCTCAGGTCCCTAACGGTGTGTTGCAAACACGGGGAGAACATACAAACTCCATGCAGATGTTATCCTTGGTCAGATTCAAACCTAGGAGCCAGCACTACAAGGCATCCGTTCTAACCCCGGAGCCGCCATGCTACATGATAGACATACCGCTCCTGAAACACATGGAAAGTACATACGGCCTCATTTATCAAAACTGTCTAACATAGCAACCAATCAGAGCTCGGCTTTCATTTCCTAAAACTGAAAGCTGACCTCTGATTGGTTGCTATGGGCAACCAAGACAGTTTAACCCCTTAGTAACCACTAATACTCCTTTTTACTGACGTAAACAACGGGGGTTTTAGCTAAACTGCTGGCTTTAATCAATCATTACATGTTCCCAAAATGGTGCATTACAAACTATAACTTATCCTACAAACAATAAGATCTCATACAAGTTCATTGATGAAAAAACAAAAAGAGTTATAGCTCATGGAATGCGAATAAAAGAAAAAAGTGTGTGTAGTCACTAAGGGGTTAAATGAGGCCAATAGTGGTAGGTTGCTCAACCACCTTTGCAGGGATGCCTGCGCTCTGTGAAACTACAACTCCCAGCATGCAAACACGCTCGGCTGTTCTCACAACTCCCATAGAAGTGAATGGGAAGTTGTAGATTCAGGACACCTGGAGTGCCGAAGGTCGCTGATCGCAGCTCTAGCGCCCCCTTCTGGTAATGACACAGCACTTTTGCATAAGACTTTCTTTCTGTGAACGGCTCAACAATGTATCGCTTTGAATGGATACGGAAGTTCTTCATTTTTCTCTACAAAGTATTCGAAAATATATTGTCTTACAGCAGAGGAAGTGACAACAAGCATCCTATGGACCCCGAACATGAAGAATGTAGGGAGAATAATGTCCAGCCTGGACGAGCAACACTCCGCAGAGGGGTAAGTGCAGCTCAGCTGTTCATGTGTTCTTGGATTTGAAATTTGGAGAAGGGATGGCGTGCGCTTGTATAGAAAAAAAACACCATATTGTGCGTAATGTTCCACATTTACACAATTATACCGTACGTTATATCTGTCCGGTGTCAACACTCAGCCTTGTGGGAGCTGCTGAACCAGTTTGTTTACAGCAGAGAGTGAGTAAACTGACACCTTCTACTGAAGGAGACATACCTGGAACTTACACAGTTATATGCAAGGGGGGTAGAGGGCCTCATGCACACAAACGTATTTTCAATCCGTGTCCGTTCCGTGTTTTCTTTTGCGGACCGTATATGGAACCATTTATTTCAATGGGTCAGCTTAGATTCCGTCATTTTGTTTGTCAGCTTACGGGCAGCAGGTCGTAGGGTTAACAGGTTGTTTTTTTTTTCGTTTTTTATTGTTGTTGTTTTGTGGTGTTGTTGTGTTGTTTGCAGTGGTCTACGCCATCTGCAACTTCAGCCAGTGCAGGCTCCTGCATGTCTGTGCCACATGTTTTAGGGCACATCCGGTCACGGTCTGCACATTGAAGCTGGCGTGACTGAGCCGGGTGAATGTGGAGGCACTAGACCAGCTGCTGCAGCTTCATCCGGTTCAGCCATTCCGTACATTCCTGGTGGAAGGGTTTCACGGGGGTTTCACACTGGGCTCATCAACCTGCCCCAGCAGACTCATGAATGCCCCAACTTGCAGTCGGCTTCTAAACATGCTGGTCTGGTGGATTCACTCTTGGCAGTTGCTCTGGACAAGGGTTTCATAATTGTCCTTTCCAGTCCCCTCCTTTCTGCACTTGGAGGGTGAGCCCGGTGGGGGTGGTGCAGGGAAAATATTCCAATAAATTTGTTTGATTCATGATTTGTCTGCTACACATTCTTCCCACGTTCCTAGTCCCAACTCGTTGATTCCGTCCGAGGAATTTTCCTTGAAGTATACTTCCGTAGACCAGGCTATCCAGGTCATTCTTCAGACAGGCATGGGGGCTTGGCTGTCCAAAGCAGATGTCTCTGATGCGTTCAAACTGCTGCCCATTAGCCCATCTCTCTGGCAGTGGCATGGCATCAAATGGAGAGATGCGTACTATTCCCCACCAAGTTGACGTTGGTTCCTAGAGCAGCCCCAGTCTGTTGACAGGTTAGCGCAGGCACTGGAATGGATTTTGTTGGAACAGGGTTGCCAGAATGTCATTCACTACCTGGATGATTTTCTGTTGATCGAAGAACCCTCACAGGCACCTGTTGACTTGCAGGTTCTCTTGCAGGTCTTCAAGGAGTTAAACATTCCAGTGGCCGAACACAAAACAGAAGGGCCTGCGCAGGTTGTCACGTTCTTGGGGATCTCTCTGGATTCACGTGCCATGTCAGCCAGTCTGCCACAAGACAAACTCGACATAATCAAATCAGGTGTCCGTTCCTTGCTCATGTCTCAGGTTTGCACCAAGAGAGAATTGCAGTCTCTGTTGGGCATGTTATACTTTGCCATGAGGATCATTCCTCAGGGTAGATCATTCATTTCAAGATTGCTAGTCTTATTACAACAGACCAGTGATTTGGACGCATCAGTGCATCTTAATGCGAACGCCCGAGCAGATCTGTTCATGTGGGACAGATTTCTCAGTGGGTGGAACGGCATTTCCATGGTTATTCCGAGGGCCACTTCTGATTCTCCACACGTATTTTCAGACGCGGCTGCCTCGGTAGGTTTCGCGGCCATATTTGGCTCACATTGGTGCGCCGGCTCATGGCCCACACACGTGCTACAGGTGCCGGGGTTTTCTCAGATGTCGGCATTGTTCGAGATCTCTCCTATCGTAGCAGCTGCTATAGTCTGGGGGCATAGGTGGTCGGGTCACACGGTGGTTTTCCACACTGACAACATGGCGACCGCAGAGATCATTAACAAGGGCAGATCTAAATCGTTACTCATCAGGTCTTTCATGCGTAGATTGACCTGGATAGCTCTGGGACAGGGGTTTCATTTTCATGCCCTGTTTTTGGACGGGGTCAGCAACGTTGCAGCTGATGCTTTATCTCGTTTTGATTTTCTCGCTTTTTCTTACAGAACCCAGAAGCAGACTCAGTGGGCACCCCGGTACCGGACTGGCGGCTGCTGGTCTTGGATTAGACTCTCTGATTGGGGTCGCCAGTTCACTCATTACCAAGTCTTTGTCGGCCAGTACGTTGCGGTCGTACCGCCGAGCGTGGGTGGTTTTTCGAACTTTAAGTTGGCATATCCTAGAGGTGACACAGGTCAGGTCAAGTATATGGTGGCTTTCGTGTCTTATTGTCATTCGGTATTGGCTTTATCCTACAACACCATTAGGCTATATTTGGCTGGGGTGCAGCATTTTTTTTGGCACTTCAAGAGCCAGACAGACCCTCTATATTTTCAGCTCACCCGATCAAGGCCATCCTCAGAGGCATTCAAAAAAGCCAGGTCACGGTCAAGTTGGTCCGTCGACCTATCAAGGGGGACACGTTTCATAGCCTGTCGGAAGTTCTCACATTGTCACCATTCGGAGTCCTTCCCAGCCTGGTGATCAAGGCGGCGATGTACTTGGCGTTTTACGGGTTTTTAAGACCAGGTGAAGTGACACAGGCCAGACAAGGGGCGGTGGCTCTCCGCAAGGGAGATTTAGTCAGGATGGGCAGTAACTCATTTGCAGTTGCCTCACAACAGAACAAGGCAGGTAGGTCCCGGCCATGTAGTTAAAGTTCTTCCAGACCACAAACGCATGGTGTCCAGTGACAGTCTTGGACAACCTCTTGCTGGCCCTCAGTCTTCACAGCCCCACCGACCCATTACTTCCATTCCCTGTTGGTCCACTGACGTCCAGCCAGTTCATCAAACATATTCGCATCCTGTTGACCAGTGTAGGATTGAATCCGGCTCAATTCTCGGGGCATTCTTTCCGCATCGGTGCGGCATCCGCAGCGTCCAGCATGGAGTCCCTGTGCATATCATTGAACACTTGGGGCGCTGGCGCTCGGGGTGCTTTGTACGGTATATCCCGGAGCCACAAGCGGAGCTGGTCCAAGCATTCAGTACATTGGCAGAGTAGCACCTCAGGCCAATCCTTCCCTCACTGGTGGGTTTTGCCCCCTTTTTCAGGCATACCGACCTAGTGAGGCCAAGGCACACCTCAGGCCAATTAGGTAGGGGGGTGGTGGTTGGGCATCTTCCAATCGTTTAGGTCCTGACCACAAGTGTTAAGGCTGGCCGCAGGCTAGCCTGGATTTGTGGGAGGGGCCGGTACCTGTCTTAAGCAGTCTGGCTCTCCCAGGCAGCACGTCGGCATTCGGACGTCCCCTGCCCACCCATTCCCATTCTTCATTCAGTCATTCAACCATCACATTCAGGGTATGCCCCCTTTTTCAGGCATACCGACCTAGTGAGGCCAAGGCACACCTCAGGCCAATTAGGTAGGGGGGTGGTGGTTGGGCATCTTCCAATCGTTTAGGTCCTGACCACAAAGTATTCATTGTAAGTATTATTATGTACAGATTAAAGTGTGATTAATGAATTAATGCAATCCTAGGAGCAGGGCCGGTGCAAGGATTTTTGCCGCCCTAGGCAAAGATCCATTTTGCCGCCCCCTCATGTCACTCGCTCACCGACAGAGACACACACACACACACACACTCACCCACAGACACACACACACACACACACACACACACTCACCCACAGACACACACACACACACTCACCCACAGACACACACACACTCACCCACAGACACACACACACTCACCCACAGACACACACACACTCACCCACAGATACACACACACTCACCCACAGACACACACACACACTCACTCACCCACAGACACACACACACTCACCCACAGACACACACACACACTCACCCACAGACACACACACACACACACACACACACACACTCACCCACAGACACACACACACACACACACACACACTCACCCACACACACACACTCACCCACAGACACACACACACACTCACCCACAGACACACACACACTCACTCACCCACAGACACACACACACACACTCACCCACAGACACACTCACCCACAGACACACACACACACACTCACCCACAGACACACACACACACACTCACCCACAGACACACACACACACACTCACCCACAGACACACACACACACTCACCCACAGACACACACACACACTCACCCACAGACACACACACACTCACCCACAGACACACACACACACACACACTCACCCACAGACACACACTCACACACTCACCCACAGACACACACTCACACACTCCCCGACAGACACACACACTCACACACTCCCCGACAGACACACACACTCACCCACCCACAGACACACACACTCACCCACCCACAGACACACACACTCACCCACCCACAGACACACACACTCACCCACCCACAGACACACACACTCACCCACCCACAGACACACACACTCACCCACCGACACACACACTCACCCACCCACAGACACACACACTCACCCACCCACAGACACACACTCTCACCCACAGACACACACGCTCTCACCCACACACTCTCACCCACAGACACACACTCTCACCCACAGACACACACGCTCTCACCCACACACTCTCACCCACAGACACACACGCTCTCACCCACAGACACACACGCTCTCACCCACACACTCTCACCCACAGACACACACACTCACCCACCCACAGACACACACACTCCCCCACAGACACACACTCACACACACTCACCGACAGACACACACACACACACCGACACACACACACTCACCGACAGACAGACAGACACAGACACCGACAGACACACACACAGTCACCAACAGACAGAGACACACACACATAGAGACACACACACACACACACACACACACACACAGTCACACAGTCACACACACACAGTCACCGACAGACACACACTCAGACACTCACTGAATGACGTACACATACAGTACAGACCAAAAGTTTGGAGACACCTTCTCATTCAAAAAGTTTTCTTTATTTTCATGACTATGAAAATTGTAGATTCACACTGAAGGCATCAAAACTATGAATTAACACATGTGGAGTTATATACATAACAAACAAGTGTGAAACAACTGAAAATATGTAATATTCTAGGTTCTTCAAAGTAGCCACCTTTTGCTTTGATTACTGCTTTGCACACTCTTGGCATTCTCTTGATGAGCTTCAAGAGGTAGTCCCCTGAAATGGTTTTCACTTCACAGGTGTGCCCTGTCAGGTTTAATAAGTGGGATTTCTTGCCTTATAAATGGGGTTGGGACCCTATGACGGATCTCAATACCGTAAAATATTAACGCTAGTGTGAAAGTAGCCTTAATCTCTCATCTTTCCTTAATTAATAATTGTCCTGGATGGTTTTTTTCCGGGAAGTCACGGGTAGGCTTTATTCACATGGTGCATTTCTTTTGTTGTTGATGAGTGTTACACATATTCACATATTGGAGAACCCAACAAAAAACAAAGAAGAGTAATCATGTGTGGGAACACTATACACCTCACCGAGAGGAAGCGAGGCGAAACGTACGTTGGGGTTCTGTGCCCTCTCTGGTTCCTGGTCTGTATATCTACTCACTTAGTGCTCCCTTTGTTCCCCCCCCCCCCTCTCTTTTCCATCAATTGTCGTTATGAGAGCCAATGTGCATGTTTAGAAGGATTACATCTGCATCCCTGTTGGATTAGATCTCTATTCCCCTTATTGATGCCAATATAATTGATGCTAAATCATATGGATGTTATGGACTTGGGTATTTGGGTCATAACAGGGATCCTATTGAGTATATTCACCCCTGTTGATAAAGTATTCATTGTAAGTATTATTATGTACAGATTAAAGTGTGATTAATGAATTAATGCAATCCTAGGAGCAGGGCCGGTGCAAGGATTTTTGCCGCCCTAGGCAAAGATCCATTTTGCCGCCCCCTCATGTCACTCGCTCACCGACAGAGACACACACACACACACACACACACTCACCCACAGACACACACACACACACACACTCACCCACAGACACACACACACTCACCCACAGATACACACACACACACACTCACCCACAGACACACACACACACACACTCACCCACAGACACACACACACACACACTCACCCACAGACACACACACACTCACCCACAGACACACACTCACCCACAGACACACACACACACACTCACCCACAGACACACACTCACCCACAGACACACACACACACACACTCACCCACAGACACACACACTCACTCACCCACAGACACACACTCACTCACTCACCCACAGACACACTCACTCACTCACCCACAGACACACACACTCACTCACCCACAGACACACACACACACACTCACCCACAGACACACACACACTCACCCACAGACACACACACTCACCCACCCACAGACACACACTCCCCCACAGACACACACTCACACACACTCACCGACAGACACACACACACACACACACACACACACACACACTCACCGACAGACAGACAGACAGACACAGACACCGACAGACACACACACAGTCACCAACAGACAGAGACACACACACATAGAGACACACACACACACACACACACACACAGTCACACAGTCACACACACACAGTCACCGACAGACACACACTCAGACACTCACTGAATGACGTACACATACAGTACAGACCAAAAGTTTGGAGACACCTTCTCATTCAAAGAGTTTTCTTTATTTTCATGACTATGAAAATTGTAGATTCACACTGAAGGCATCAAAACTATGAATTAACACATGTGGAGTTATATACATAACAAACAAGTGTGAAACAACTGAAAATATGTAATATTCTAGGTTCTTCAAAGTAGCCACCTTTTGCTTTGATTACTGCTTTGCACACTCTTGGCATTCTCTTGATGAGCTTCAAGAGGTAGTCCCCTGAAATGGTTTTCACTTCACAGGTGTGCCCTGTCAGGTTTAATAAGTGGGATTTCTTGCCTTATAAATGGGGTTGGGACCATCAGTGGCGTTGAGGAGAAGTCAGGTGGATACACAGATGATAGTCCTACTGAATAGACTGTTAGAATTTGTATTATGGCAAGAAAAAAGCAGCTAAGTAAAGAAAAACGAGTGGCCATCATTACTTTAAGAAATGACGGTCAGTCAGTCAGCCGAAAAATTGGGAAAACTTTGAAAGTAAGGGCTATTTGACCATGAAGGAGAGTGATGGGGTGCTGCGCCAGATGACCTGGCCTCCACAGTCACCGGACCTGAACCCAATCGAGATGGTTTGGGGTGAGCTGGACCGCAGAGTGAAGGCAAAAGGGCCAACAAGTGCTAAGCATCTCTCCTTCAAGACTGTTGGAAGACCATTTCAGGGGACTACCTCTTGAAGCTCATCAAGAGAATGCCAAGAGTGTGCAAAGCAGTAATCAAAGCAAAAGGTGGCTACTTTGAAGAACCTAGAATATGACATATTTTCAGTTGTTTCACACTTGTTTGTTATGTATATAATTCCACATGTGTTAATTCATAGTTTTGATGCCTTCATAGTCATGAAAATAAAGAAAACTCTTTGAATGAGAAGGTGTGTCCAAACTTTTGGTCTGTACTGTACACTCACTGACAGACACACATACACTCACTGACAGACATACACCTACCCACTAAAACACACACACAGAAACTCACTGACAAACACACAGACACTTACCAACCGACAGACATCCACACTCACTCACTGACATACAGACACTCAATGACAGACACACATACATTTACTGACAGAAAGACAGACCTACATACACTCACCTCACTGACATAAATACACAGGCAGACACTCACTCAGTCAAACACTTAAACACTCACCTCCCTGGGGTCCAGTGTGGTGCAGCTCCTCAGTCCTCCAGCGCGCCATTTAGTATGCGAGGGCCGGAATGACGTCATATTCCGGCATCACAGAGGGCGCACGAGGGAGGAGTGGGGAGCTGCTAGAACAGCCTCCCTTGCCGCCAGCCTCCTCTCCTCCGGTAATTTACTAGCAGAGCAGGCACCTGCCATCAGGGTAAGCAGATGCCTGCTCTGCCATATTTAAGAAGGACCTCCACCTCCTGGCCCCCCTGTAACGGCGCTGGGGGCGGCTCAAGAGCTGCTCGCCCAGGGCTGCAGCCCCAGTCAGGTATGTTGTTTTGATATAATGAAATAATGTATTTATACACTGCTCAAAAAAAATAAAGGGAACACAAAAATAACACATCCTAGATCTGAGTTAATTAAATATTCTTCTGAAATACTTTGTTCTTTACATAGTTGAATGTGCTGACAACAAAATCACACAAAAATTAAAAAATGGAAATCAAATTTTTCAACCTATGGAGGTCTGGATTTTGAGTCACACTCAAAATTAAAGTGGAAAAACACACTACAGGCTGATCCAACTTTGATGTAATGTCCTTAAAACAAGTCAAAATGAGGCTCAGTAGTGTGTCTGGCCTCCACGTGCCTGTATGACCTCCCTACAACGCCTGTGCATGCTCCTGATGAGGTGGCGGACGGTCTCCTGAGGGATCTTCTCCCAGACCTGGACTAAAGCATCTGCCAACTCCTGGACAGTCTGTGGTGCAACGTGACGTTGGTGGATAGAGCGAGACATAATGTCCCAGATGTGCTCAATTGGATTCAGGTCTGGGGAACAGGCGGGCCGGGCCATAGCATCAATGCCTTCGTCTTGCAGGAACTGCTGACACACTCCAGCCACATAAGGTCTAGCATTGTCTTGCATTAGGAGGAACCCAGGGCCAACCGCACCAGCATATGGTCTCACAAGGGGTCTGAGGATCTCATCTCGGTACCTAATGGCAGTCAGGCTACCTCTGGCGAGCGCATGGAGGGCTGTGCGACCCTCCAAAGAAATGCCACCCCACACCATTACTGACCCAATGCCAAACCGGTCATGCTGGAGGATGTTGCAGGCAGCAGAACGTTCTCCACGGCGTCTCAAGACTCTGTCACGTCTGTCACATGTGCTCAGTGTAAACCTGCTTTCATCTGTGAAGAGCACAGGGCGCCAGTGGCGAATTTGCCAATCTTGGTGTTCTTTGGCAAATGCCAAACGTCCTGCACGGTGATGGGCTGTAAGCACAACGCCCACCTGTGGACGTTGGGCCCTCATATCACCCTCATGGAGTCTGTTTCTGACCGTTTGAGCAGACACATGCACATTTGTGGCCTGCTGGAGGTCATTTTGCAGGGCTCTGGCAGTGCTCCTCCTGTTCCTCCTTGCACAAAGGCGGAGGTAGCGGTCCTGCTGCTAGGTTGTTGCCCTCCTACGGCCTCCTCCACGTCTCCTGATGTACTGGCCTGTCTCCTGGTAGCGCCTCCATGCTCTGGACACTACGCTAACAGACACAGCAAACCTTCTTGCCACAGCTCGCATTGATGTGCCATCCTGGATAAGCTGCACTACCTGAGCCACTTGTGTGGGTTGTAGACTCCGTCTTATGCTACCACTAAAGTGAAAGCACCGCCAGCATTCAAAAGTGACCAAAACATCAGCCAGGAAGCATAGGAACTGAGAAGTGGTCTGTGGTCATCACCTGCAGAACCACTCCTTTATTGGGGGTGTCTTGCTAATTGCCTATAATTTCCACCTGTTGTCTATCCCATTTGCACAACAGCATGTGAAATTGATTGTCACTCAGTGTTGCTTCCTAAGTGGACAGTTTGATTTCACAGAAGTGTGATTGACTTGGAGTTACATTGTGTTGTTTAAGTGTTCCCTTTATTTTTTTGAGCAGTGTATTACACATTCACATATTATTATACATTATTTCTGTGTAGGCACCACTCCTGCTTTTGGCTCACAATTAGAATTGAGCGAACTTGTGTTTCAATTTCAGCGTACAAGGTTCGGGTTATCTAAGAATTCCGTTATGGATTCCACTACCACGAAGCATAACTTATAGTCCGTGGTAGTGGAATCCATAATGGCATTCTTAGATAACCCGAACCTTGTACTAAGAACTTAAAACCACAAGTTTGCTCATCACTACTCACAATTACTGATCAAACACTGAGGGCTCATGCACACGTCTGTAGCTTTGGTCCACATCTGATCCGTATTTTTTGCTGATCGGATGTTGACCCATTCATCTCAATGGGACCACAAAAGATGCAGACATATCTGCATCCATAAGTCCGTTCCGCAGCCACACTAAAAAAATAGAACATGTGAATAGAACATTATTGCCCACTTTGCAGACAAGGATAGGACATTCCTGGACATGAAAAAAAAAAATGGTGGCAGGCTCTTGGCTGGTATCCATGTTTTGCGGACCGTAAAAATGGCAACAGCTGTGTGCATGAGCCCTGACTGTGTGAAAGCGGCCTATGGTCTTATTCACGCAGTACCAATACCAAGCACAGCCTCTATACAATGAACGGTGCTGTGATTGGTAACCTGCAAGAAGGCGCAGAGCTCGCCAGAGTCTCTTCAAACAGCTGATTCGTGACATTGCCGGATGTCTGAATGCCACCGATCAGCTATTGATGACCTGTTGTCACGGCTGAGGACTGAGGATGGGGAAAACCCTCAGCCGTGTGATGCCACGAGATGTTAGTGGCTGCTCGGCCAGGACCACAGAATTAGGGAGCAGGTCACCTCCTAACGCATCCCTAATCTGACCCTGACTCCTAGCTGCATGAGCCGACCTTGAAGGTAGGAGGGCTCATGCTCAGGAACCTCGGATCCCTAAACTAGGAGCTGGGTAGACCACCTGTTCCTCCTGGATGCGGAGAAACAGGAGTCTAAAACTGGCCGAGCTGCAAAGGGATATAAACATAAAACAGACTATGGATATGGCAGGAGAGTGAAAGACTTCCACCCCTACCTGCCACAGACACACTGACTGGATCCCTGGACACAAGTGCTGAAGTCCACACACAAACATAAAAGGACACAGCACACATAAACACACAGGAACCAGAACCATAGCTGCAATAATAACAGACACCACATAATAACATTTGTTTATGACCACAAGGGTGGCCCTCACTGGCAGATGGTATAAGGGACCAGGAGGGTGCCTCCAGCTTACAAACAAGGCTGGAGTACCCCCCCAGACATCAGGTCTCAACTGAGGCTATATAGCCCAAAATGGCCACACCCACACAGACACACCCAGTGTTCACACACACAGAAGGGAGTTAACCCTTCCTAGACCTGGCATGGGAAAACAGGCACATACAGGGGAAAGTGCACACATAATTAAACCCCAGTGCACACCAGACATACAAAAGACACACCTATCAAAGATAGGTTGCCAGGTGCAACCGCATGCACATTGCAGCAAGCTGCCAAGCACAAACATGTTGCCAGCGGCCCTCACCATGTGATTGACAGAAACCAAACCGCAGGCAACTGCATGCGGATCAGGAGTCACGACCATAACCATGGTCGTGACACCTGTCCTGAGGATAAGTCATCAATATTCTTTTCCTGGTAGACTCCCTAAATGGGACACAACAGCTACCACCATTGTACCTCGTCACACCAACGACTCCTTTCTCTATAGCACTAAGCTCAAGTGACAGGGCCAAGCAGTGGCGATGTGATCTCACCTGGCCCCGCTTTCTTGCCTGTGCGCCGGCGCTTCAGTAAATGTGGCATGTGCAAAACCACCCTAAGGCCCCTTTCCGACAAGCGAGTGTTACGCTCCGGACTCGCAGCTCAGCACCGATCCTGAACTTCCAGCACTGCCTGGGTCGCATATTTATGATGTTATGTAACTGAACCCAGACAAAACTGACTGAACTTGCTTGCAAAATGGTGTGAGTTTCACTGAACGCACCCTGAACACATCCAATCCGTATCGTTCGTGTGAAAGAGGCCTAAGGGTTACATAGCATCATAAATCAATATAATGCTATGCGACCCCGGCAGTGCTGGGAGTTCAGGACGGATGCTGCGCTGCGATTCCAGAGTGTGAAACCCGCTCGTCTGAAAGGGGCCTAAGGCTTGCAATGGCTGAAGTAAGTACTATGCAGCAGTAACAAGCATCGGGGCTGTACTGCCACCTCATGGGCTAGAAAGCAGGGTACGGGGAGATTACATCACCACTGCCTGGCCTTGTCACTCAAAGCTGGGGGGCAAAGCTAAGAGCAATATATTTGCATATATTTTTCTGTACCATATTGCGTGGAGCCAGTTGGTGAATCTACAGATAGGTCTCCTGAAGTGGGCTTCACTTCTTCCTCCTTGAGCTTCTTTAGCTTTACATGGTTACTGTTGTGTCTCTCCCATATCCGCCATGCTTAGGTGTGTTTCCCTAAACGTCAAAAGTCTCAGCTCTAATGCTAAGAGACATTGGTGCTTACTGATTTGCAGTCCTTGCGGGCAGACGTTGCCTTTCTCCAGGAGGCACACTTTTATGCTTCAGCTAATTTTAACTTTGCACACCAACATTTCCCCACCACATATTCTGCTTCCATGGGTAAGAAATGGGTGGGGGTGGCAATCCTGTCTGCATGTCGGTGCCCACTAGAGGTATCATCCTCCATCACTGACCCGGGGAGTATTATTCTGCAATGCACTTACCAGGGTTCCCTCTTACCTTATGTAATATCTACGCTCCTAAGGTGGGACAAATTGGTTTTCTGAGATGGGTTCTTGTGAAACTAGACAGATTGCCACCTGTCCCCCCTCCTTCCCTTCCTTGCTTTAAAGGGGTTCTCCAGGAATTAAAAAAAAATGAAAATACTTAAATATTATTTCATTATAAATATATTACCAAATACCTTTCATTAGTTACATATGATCCTGAATACAGTTTAATATGATCTTCAGTTGAATCTCTGTAGGAATGGAGTTCATTAGGAGACATGAAGTATAGAAAGGATAGTGGGGCGGTAGATAATGAGCAGCAGCACTTGTATGCAGTCTCCATTACCACAGCCTCACATTACCTGTCCTGTCCGTCCTCCCTGTACTTCATATCTCCTCATGAACTCCATTCCTACAGAGATTCAGCTGAAGAACTTATCGGCTATATTCAGGATCATAATCCCTGACAAGCAGAGCAGAGAGGAGGATGAGGCATCTCTTTAGCTAAGTGTTGTAAAGTAACTTATCCTGCTGTGTGATTAGGACAGGTTTTGTGTGTACTAATAGGACGGCAGACATTTTATTTCTTCTAATGATTGCTCGCTAGACAAAATGAACCATTATAGCTAATGAAATGTATTTGGGAATATATTTATACTAAATTAATATTTAAGTATTTTCATTTTCTTAATTCCCAGAGAACTTTAATATGTCCTTTTCTCTCCGAATGGATATGAATATCTACCTCTTCATTTTTGGTGTCCAGAGCTCAAACACATCTCTCAATGGCGTTCCGTCGACTTATCCGTTGTTATCATCTATATGATTTATGGAGGATTAATCACCCTACAGCTAAATCCTTTTCCTTCTAGTCACCTACCCATATTCTCATTCGAGAATTGATTACTTTTTTGGTAATGTCACTGCTTTGCGTTGGCTAGAGATGGCTGATATGGGGCAAATCACTTGGTCAGACCATGCCCCAGTCATTATTTCTTTGAAATCTGCTTTTACACATGTACGGAAATGCCACTGGAACATGAATGATAGTATGTTGCGCAGAACTATTTCAAAAACTTAGGTCCAAAGATAATATTGGTTCGGTTACCTCTCTGTTTGTCCTCTGGGAGGCACATAAAGCCGTGATCCAGGGAGAATGTATCGCTATAGGTTCACCTTTAAAAAATTATTCTGTTCCACCGACTGGGGACTTGTGGTCGGGGGTCAGAGATGTTGACTCAGGAGTATGGAGTACCTAACAGCCCTGTTGTCTGACAGGGTTGATCACTTCAATAAGGTTGTGGAAGAATGGGATGCTTATTAAACATTGTGTGCTAAGAGACAACCTACATATGAAATATAAAGCTAGCGGGATTAATACTCTCTCACACACAATCTGCTATAGTTTCTGGGGCTTCTTCGCCACACCACCTTGTCCCCCCGTCTCGTGTATGTATTGTTGTACCTACTGTAGTTATAACTGATTAATGGCTATGTAGACTTATCTGATGGGCTAAAGCTATGTGTAGCTATGTGTCCTCTTTCTCCTTTTTTACTTGTGCCTACATAACTTGTATGTTTGGATTTTGCTATTATAATTAATGGGTCTTTTTGTTGGACCTTTCTTTTTGTGTCTAAACAAATAAATAAAATAAAAATAAACAATTCAAAAAAATATATATGGGTGTCTACAGTATGATACCAGCTCCACAACTCTGGGGCTTCTCAGGCACTTGGTGAGATGGAACTCCACTTCCGACATTAAAACCGGATTCTTTATTTAAATGCGAGATACAAGCAGATAAAAACTTTCACACTTTTCGGGCTACTCTAGCCCTTTGTTAAAACCATTATAGAAATGTATTTAAGAAAGCACTGTAAGGATTTTAATTAAAAGCATATACACTGTTTACAGTCAATCTACCAAAAACACAACTGAGTTTAAGGGGTTTCCAACTGCAGGGATGATGTTAAAGGGAATCTGTCACCAGCGACCTCCCTATCAACCTGTTTGCATAGACACATCATTGTGGTTCTTGGGTGTGCAATGAGCCGGGGCGTGGTATGGTGGCCAATGATGCAGTGGGTCAGGATATGTGTATAAAAGTCTATGGTTTGTTCGTGACGCCAATTGCAGCTTGCGCAGGGTACTGTTGCAGGGCCCTTTAAGATGTTGTAACTCACGTACCAGGTGAGGAATGCCAGAGTGGGGATAATGTCTCTATGTAGTGTCAACGGTGTCTCCTACCTTGGTACGGCTGGACTCCTGGATCCTGGCTCACTTGCAATAAATTGAGTGTTGTTTGTAGGAGTAATTGAGGAACTTTGGTAACAGTAAATGAGATCCAGACTGATGATATAATCTAACTTGTCTTTACTGAATGCAGCATAAATCCGTATGAGATACAGTATTAGTCTTTAGGTCCCAGCAGGCTTCTGGCAATGTATGGCAGGGATCAATATCTCTTCTGATTCTATACTATATGCCTGGAGAATCTGGCAGGTATCTGTCTTCTGCTCTGTCTATCTTCTGCTTGGTGTGGGCCTGACTAGCTGAGGAGGAATTTGGCCTCTCCTGGTCTCTGGATAAGTTACTCACATTTCTGCTCGCAGGGAATGTTTCTTCCTGGAGATCTGTAGTTCTGGAGGTGCTGCTTGCTTTCTACCAGCACTGAGGCTGAGGGCTCAGTCTGGAGTTGGGGATCTTTGGTCTCAGCCGAGACAGATCCTGGCTTGGGATCCCTATTTCTGGGAGCTCCTACCAGCACAGCCTTCCCCTAGCCGGGGTGGCTGGCACACTAACTATACTTCCTTCTCCTCCCGATGAGACAGGACAATGAACTATTCCAGTCTAGATATACTAAACTGAACTAAGACCTGCTGAACACATTGCTGCCACCTGCTGGTGTACATGGAAATTACAGCAAACATATATATCAGGTTTAGAAAATGCACATAATGAAGAATGCAATGTTAGATTACACAAGATGACAATATACATACACTTAACAGGATGTAGCGGGGAGAAAGAGTTTAGTAACATAACTCTGGGATGTTACATTCCCCTTTACTTTAAGGTAAGCCGTCCTCGGCTTGTGCTTAGGAGGGTGAGAGAACCAGCTCTGGGTACCCAATAAATACAAAGTGCTGCGTGAATTACATATAAAGACATACATAGACAAAACATAAAACGGCTTTCCCCAGGTTCCTGCCCGATAGAGTAAGGTGTCCAACACACAGTTTCCTTCTCTTGGTATAACCAGGTAACCTAAATACTGCACAAAGCAAAACCTGTATGTTATTATGGCCATCAAACATCAAAGAAAGCATGGGGATGTCTTTACTCCGTAATCCCACCATTATGTAATGGAATGCCCACAAATGAAATGGTGGCTTTATCATGTATTCCCTTCCCTGCACCATAGCCTGAAGAAATTTGGCTTAAAGCACGATCACTATGATGACTGTGGGGTAGCTAAGTTGTGGCTCTAAGGCTTGAGGCGCCTTACCTTAGGCAAAAAGGCTCAGAAGGGGAGGTATTTATCGTCTCCGTATACTATTGGCAATGTCACAGGAGGAGGGTAGTACGGTCCCATGGATCTCCTGGAAATGAGACACCTCAGGATGGGAACAATCCCGAACATTTAACAAGCGGGAAGGAGCAGCCTAGGGCTTCTAACGATTCCCAAAGCAGCAGGGGTACCTGTGTAACTACTGGATCTGCCAAGACTTACCACTTGGTCCTACCCTGGGTACCTATGGGTATATATCAACGGGTGTAGGCCATTAGTTTTCAGCGTCCGTATGAAGACAGTCCGTATAAAGGGGGGAGAGAACAAGAGCTGTTAAATACGGCATACTTAGTAAATTGCTACATTTTAAGTTAAGTGCAATCATCACAATAAGTGCATTAAGTTCACATTGTGGCACCTAGGAGAGAATACAAATAGGCATGTTATCTTAAATGTTGCATAACAGGTAAACTGGAAAAATGAGTGCAAAAATATTATGCAAATATCAGTGTAACAATACGCTCAAATATCACTTGAGTCCTTTTTCTTGAAGCGCTTGACTGTGGACAGGAACAAACGTCCATAAGTCACTTGTAATCCACGGAAACAATAAAAATTAATTGTATTCCACACAAGGTAGTGGGTGATTTGCACAATGGGTAGTTTTCCTCACAGGAAAGTCTGGAAATCTTCCTCCTGGATCCCATGTTTGAGGAGGCAAAAGTTCTTCTTTAACCTGGGTGCTCCCAGCAGCTGTAACTCCAGCAGAAACTTCATCTGCAATCTGCTGGTGGCTTTCTGTGGAAGAAATTGGAATTGCAGGATCACCTTTTTCTGGAAAATCCTCTGTAAGCCTTGGCCTTTTTCTGGTAGGTGACAGATTCTCAGGACAGCAATAAAGGATAGACCCTTGGTCTTTCATAGCAAGAAGCTCTGGATTCTGTGGTGGTTCCGGAGTACATGGAGCAGTATCAGTGGATTCCTCCTTATCCTCACACACATCAGGGCAGTGCTCCTGTTTGATGGGTTCAGGCTGTACAGTAGCAGTAGTAGTAGTAGGCCCAGAGATTTCTGTAGCGGCAGTGATAATAGCCACAGACTGGCTCTTTTCTGGCTCTGCTACTCCAGTAGTCAGGGGCAACAGTGGTAAAATCCGCCTGGCAGATGGCCTGCTGCTGCCTACTGGAGGGCAGGGTCGTAGCTAGAAATGCATGGGCCCCATAGCAAAAAAAAATTATGGGCCCCCCCCCTCCTGTGCCATCCACAGATCCCCCTCCCCTAAATAGTGCCATCCACAGATCCCCCTCCCCTAAATAGTGCCATCAACAGATCCCCCTCCCCTAAATAGTGCCATACACAGATCCCCCCTCCCCTAAATAGTGCCATCCACAGATCCCCCCTCCCCTAAATAGTGCCATCCACAGATCCCCCCTCCCCTAAATAGTGCCATCCACAGATCCCCCCTCCCCTAAATAGTGCCATCCACAGATCCCCCCCTCCCCTAAATAGTGCCATCCACAGATCCCCCTCCCCTAAATAGTGCCATCCACAGATCCCCCCTCCCCTAAATAGTGCCATCCACAGATCCCCCTCCCCTAAATAGTGCCATCAACAGATCCCCCTCCCCTAAATAGTGCCATACACAGATCCCCCCTCCCCTAAATAGTGCCATCCACAGATCCCCCCTCCCCTAAATAGTGCCATCCACAGATCCCCCCTCCCCTAAATAGTGCCATCCACAGATCCCCCCTCCCCTAAATAGTGCCATCCACAGATCCCCCTCCCCTAAATAGTGCCATCCACAGATCCCCCCTCCCCTAAATAGTGCCATCCACAGTTCCCCCTCCCCTAAATAGTGCCATACACAGATCCCCCTCCCCTAAATAGTGCCATCAACAGATCACCCCTCCCCTAAATAGTGCCATCCACAGATCCCCCTCCCCTAAACAGTGCCATACACAGATCCCCCTCCCCTAAATAGTGCCATCAACAGATCACCCCTCCCCTAAATAGTGCCATCCACAGATCCCCCTCCCCTAAACAGTGCCATACACAGATCCCTCTCCCCTAAATAGTGCCATCCACAGATCCCTCTCCCCTAAATGGTGCCATCCACAGATCCCCCTCCCCTAAATAGTGCCATACACAGATCCCCCTCCCCTAAATAGTGCCATCAACAGATCCCCCCTCCCCTAAATAGTGCCATCCACAGATCCCCCCCTCCCCTAAATAGTGCCATCAACAGATCCCCCCTCCCCTAAATAGTGCCATCCACAGATCCCTCTCCCCTAAATAGTGCCATCCACAGATCCCTCTCCCCTAAATAGTGCCATCCACAGATCCCTCTCCCCTAAATAGTGCCATCCACAGATCCCCCCTCCCCTAAATAGTGCCATCCACAGATCCCTCTCCCCTAAATAGTGCCATCCACAGATCCCTCTCCCCTAAATAGTGCCATCCACAGATCCCTCTCCCCTAAATAGTGCCATCCACAGATCCCCCCTCCCCTAAATAGTGCCATCCACAGTGCCATCCACACTCCCCTAAATAGTGCCATACACAGATCCCCCTCCCCTGAACAGTGCCATCCACAGTATCAGGTGCCTCTCTCTCCCCCCCCCCCCCATGTGCCAGTATCAGGTGCCAACCCCCCCCCCCCCCCCAGGTGCCAGTATCAGGTCAGGTGCCAACCCCCCTCCCCCCATGTGCCAGTATCAAGTGCCCCCCCCCCCTCCCCCCATGGCAGTAACAGTCGGGTATTAAAAAAAAAAATAATAAACACTTCTACTTACCTCCATGTCAGCGATGCGATGCAGCCTCTTCCTGTGTCCCTCCCTGTATGTCCATATATGGAGTCACTGCTTGTATTTCAGAAAAGGTTTCTGCTGGGATTCGAACCCACGACCTTCTGTATCAGAGGCAGAGCACCTACCCTCAAGACCATAATAGCTGCCTTGCTGCTGACTTTTTTTTCAGTCAGTTGCAATGCCTTCTTTATGGCTGTGAGGGTTAATGCTTTGCCTCTGATACACTGATACATTGGAGGTTGTGGGTTCGAATCCCAGACACATCAGGAGACTTTAGTATATACAGTAAGATTAGAGCACATTAGCGAGGGAACATTAAGACCGCTGCTGTGAAGGGGCCCTGAACAGTAAGACATCGATATTTAACTAACTTGAAAATAAACTGTCGGGCCCCGAAGCAGCTGCTTCCCCGGTAGTTACGCCACCTCCTGGCTGCCTGTGTGTAGTGTCTGTGTGTGTTAATAAAAAAATAAATAAAATAAAAATAAAATTTGAATGCGGTCGGACGGGCCCCCTAGTGGCGTAGGGCCCCATAGCCACTGCTATGGTTGCTATGGCGATCCCTACGCCACTGCTGGAGGGACTGGGAGTCTTCTTCGCTGTTGTTGCAGCAGTTGAAAGTCTCTAGGGGCAATGACAATGGCCACAGGGCCATGGGCGTCCGCAGAAATTTTTCCAGGGGGGGGGGGTATAATTTTATTGACATTTAAACGGGCACGTGTATGAAGCCTAACTGCAGATATAAGAGGGTGGAACGGAACCCCGTTTGTGTACAGGGACTAAACTTTAAAATAGGAAGCCACCACAAAAGGAAAGACCAATTCTTATCATTTCACTTGAATGTCTATTAATTCTATATTATTTTTGCACCCTTTGTTATAGTCTTAGCAATATGTTAATTTGCATTTTGTCGCCAACAAATGAAATGTTGTGTTCTGTACCTGAACGCTTCCAGGCTTTTGTCATATGTAACTTACAAGCAGATGGTCTGCAGAATACCAGGCCTACCACCAGTATTACCGCCTGCCTGCCTGCCTGGTCACCCTGACCAGGCGGGCAGGCGGTATATGATTGAAGGGGCAATACTGCCTGGTATATGGACAGCAGAGATGGCATCCTCTGGGCAGTACTGTCTATGGTCATCCTTCACCAGCACCCTGACTGCCACCTGCTTGGCCTGGCTCTCATGGCACTTCACTGCCTGCTGCTTGGCTATCAGTGACTCACCCCACACCTAACACTCAGGGTCAGGGAGTGACTCAGTAGTCACACTGTGACACTATACAGTACTGTCTATGGTCAATTCATCCTTCAGAAGCTCCCTGACTGCCACCTGCTTGGCTATCAGTGAGTGACAGGATGAATTGACCATAGCCAGTACTGCCCAGAGAATGCCATATCTGCTGTCCATATAATACCAGTATTGCCCCTTCATATACCGCCTGGTCACCCCACACCTAACACTCAGGGAGTACTGTCATCAATAAAAACAATAATAGGTTTAATCGTGGCTGACCCACACATCTGGTTCATCAATCGGTCTGGAGATTTAATTTGTGGACGTTCATACAGAAGAAACTGTATATTGTGTGGCACAGTGTATGCTGTATGTGTATAACATAAATATATTTTACATGAAAACTTACAGTTACTTGGCCCTTGGGGATCTCGGACGCCACTTCCACACTTTGGCCGGGGGCTCGGCGGAGCTGATGGGTTTTATCCTAATGAGAAAGATTTCATAATAAGGATTTGGAGAAAAGGCAGAGGGATAGCAGAGCAGAGAGAGGCTGGTGCTGCTACTAGGGGGTCATACCATGGGGGAGTAATAAAGCCCACCATAATGCCCCCCCCCAGTAGTAATAATTCTCCTTATATTAGACAGTGCAAAAATACCCCCTTGTAATGCCCCCAGTTGAGCTAATGTCCCCATAGTGCCCCCATAATGTACCAGTATAAAATACCCCTATATAGTGCCCCCAGTAAATGCTGCATAGTGCTCCTCTCCCCCTTCCTCCTAGTGCCCCCATAATGTACCAGTATAAAATGCCCCATATATAGTGCCCCAGTAGATGCCCTCAGTGTCCCCCATAATTTGCAAGCATAAAATACCCCTTCTTAGTGCCCCCCGTAGATGACCCCATAGTATTCCTCTCCCCCTTCCCCATAGTACCCACCATAATGTGTCCCAGTATAAAATACTACTGTACAGAGCCCTCCATATAACATACCACTTCTTTGTAGCCTCGCCCTCAGTAGAAGCCCCTATAGTGCCCACCAATAATGTGTTGGCAAGAAGTGCCCCCATAGTGCCCCCCAATAATGTGCCAGTAAGAAGTGACCCCATAGTGCAACCTAATAATGTGCCAGTAAAAAGTGCCCCCAATGATGCCCCCCGGGCCCCGGCCTTAATGTTACATTTCTCCCCCTCCATGTCACGTCACATTATTTCTCCCCCTCTCCATCACGGCAGCACACTTCCCACCCGTGACCCTCCCCATGGCACATTTCTCCTCCTCAGGCTCGGGCCCCTCCATGGGCCAGTGTCAGCAGCACATCTCTCCCCCCCCTCCCCCCCCCCCCAGGCACATTTCTCCCACATCCCATGTCTGCCACTGGTCTGGCCCATGAGATGGAGTGGGAGAAATGTGCCGGGGGGGGGGGGGGGGGGGAGAGATGTGCTGCTGACACTGCCATCATCCACCATGTCTTTTTTAATAGTACTGGGTTAGTTGCGGCGCCAGGGAGCGCGTCTGCTCCTACCTGATGTCCGGTGCCTCCTGGTGGTGCGCGGGGGCCTCCGCGGTAGGTGACGTCATCGTGGCTGTCGCTGAAGCTGTAGTCTGCTCTGCAGGAATCGCGGCTTGCTTCTGGGCCGGGATGTCAGTCGCTGGGGCAGACGGTAAGATGGTTGGTGCGGTCGTCTCCTCCTGTGTCTTGAGAGGGGCGACATCTGCTTCCACGGGAGCGGGCTGGAGTGCGGTGACCATCTTGGCTTGTTGTTGGGAGGTATCCCCTGCCTCCGGACTTGCAGAACGGGTGGCCGCAGCTGTAGTGGCAGTGCTGGGTATCATTGGAGACACACGTTTCTCGCCAGGGGGTTCCTCTGTAAAAGGGTCATCATCCCCGAAGACGAGCTGGTCCCACTTGGGTTGCGGCACTCTCGACGTCATCTTCCTTGGCTCCTCTGTAACAATCAGTGCAGGACATGAGGGTGGAGCCCAGAGGGAGGAGTCTTCATTCCCTTGGCTCACAATAGAAAGTTCATGGTGGGCAGTCTTTAGTTTTCCCGCTTCTAGGGGGGTGTATTCGACATCTTTGCTAAGTTTTCCCGCTTCTGGGGGGCGTATTCGATAATTCCGCGCTCTTGAGAGGGCGTTCTTGACTTTTCGCGCTTCTGGGCATCAAGAAGAAGCGCCATTTTGCGAATATGGCGAATTAACCCTTTGACTGCTGGAGCGCATGTTTAGCGCTTTCTGGCACCGCAACAAGGCAATAAAGTCAATTTTCAGGATGTAACCCTGTGACCTGACTCTTGGGTGACGCATGACTTCTGAAGCCAGAACCGGATGTTGACATGGGGAGACCCAAGACCTGCAGAGCTGGCAGAGAAGTGATGGAGTTGGAACCCAGTGGAAGGGATCAGGTAAAGTATAATTATCACCATGGGTCTGGCCTCAGGGGCGGATTGGCTATAGACCCTACAGAGATATTTCTTGTTGGGCCAATTCCACAAGGGGCCACTCAGCACTCCTCTCTGCCACTCGTTGGTCACATAATGAGCTCTCAACAGTAATTAATGATGTGAAAATCAGGTACTTATGGATCTGGCCAGTGAACACACATGCCCTTCTGAATTCAACTGCTGTGGCACCCATCTCACCCCCTAAGCCCCCTGCTCCATATCTTAATCAAAGACAACTGGAGGAGGAGGACATAAAATGGCATCTATTGATGGCCACCACAGAGGGACATCTTTTGGGGCAGTATATTGTGCTGCACTTTCATATTTGGTTCTGCTGGGATGGTATTTTGCACTATTGTATTGTTGGCCACGACTACTTGTGTTGATCCACCTTCTGTTAAGTTGGACCCGCCTACAACATGAGGCCACTTTCAGATTTTGTTTTCCAGGGCTACTTTAAGTTCCCAGTTCGCCCCTGTCAGCCATGTTTGGGGATTTGTAGGAAAGATCCCCAGGAGTGAACAACCCTTTTAGGGTACATTCACACAACCGTATGAATGGGTCCGCATCTGTTTTGCAATTTTGCGTAACGGGTATGGACCCATTCATACAAGCAACAAAATCATACATGCAACAAATATAGAGAATGTACTCTTTTTGTCCACAATCATCAACAAGAATAGGCATTTTCTATATAGTGCTGGCTCTGTGCATTCCACAAAATGCGGAGTGCACACAGCTGGTATCCGTGTTTTGTGGATACGTAATTTGCGGACCGCAAAACATGGCACGGTTGTATGAATGTAGCCTTAATGTGATTGAGCTGAGACTGAAACTATAAACTGCTAGTGGTGCTTGGTCAATGAATACACAACCATGGGTGGTGCCCCGTTGTTTTGGGTTCTGCAGTAGGGTATATGTTTAGGCAGGGTCACATTAATACTGGGTGGCATCGACCTTTGCTGTGATACAGGCTGATGCTCTGGCATGGTATCCTCCTGTGGTATGTCAGTACAAGCTCTTTCACCTTCAGCCAAGGTGGGTGGTGGCTGCCATCCAGTCCCATTCTTGATGGAGGATAGATCTGGTGATGGAGCTGGCCAGGGGAGTTGCTGGATACCCTGAAGAGCATGTAGTGTAGTGTGGGCAGTGTGTGGGTGGATGTTATCTTGTTGGAACACCATGTCTTCAAGTAGATGGTTTGTAATGGTCTTGGCGTTCACTGCAGCCAATTTGCGATGCTGTGGGTGTCCTTTAAGATACAGTAGCTCTTCTGTTTTGACTGTCCAGAACCCTCTCTATGTGTGTGAGTTCCCCCCTCTGGCCACTGTCAACACCACCAATGCATTACATAAACTTCTGATCCATCTCTTTCCAAGGATCTTGGGACTTTGATCACTACATGTAACAGCCAACAGCACTGCCATATTTTAAAATAGGCTTTTTATCTTAAAGGAGTTATCACATCTTTGGGGGTTTGAGGCACCCCCTGTCGATCAGCTGTTTTAGGGAGAACCCCTGTAACTCCTTCTAGATGTTCTTTTTGTCATTTTCCAGCAGTGTAAAGGGTCCATTCACACGTCCGCAAAATGGGTCCGCATTCGTTCCGCAATTTTGCGGAACAGGTGCGGACCTATTCATTTTCAATGGGGCCGGAATGTGCTGGCCGCATCTGCTTTTGCGGATCCGGACTTCCGGATCTGCACTTCCATTCCGCAAAAAAATAGAACATGTCCTATTCTTGTCCACAATTGCAGACAAGAAAAGGCATTTTCTATCAGCGTGACGGCGATGTGTGGTCCGCAAAATGCGGAACGCACATTGCCAGTGTCCGTGTTTTGCGGATCCACAAAACACATACGGACGTGAGAATGGATCCTAATATTGAATCAATTTCTCAAAAGTTATTCAATGTATGAATCGGATTATTAATTTGTATGATATGTGTTTAAATAGGAAGGAGAAGACACCGTTGACTTTGGCTTGGCTGGTGACCTGAAAAAATCCTTGGATAAAGGTATTTTGTCTTTACTCTTAAAGCTTCCTTAACATTTCCATTTTTCTTATGTTTTATTGAGACAGGAAGATGATTCGAAAAATGATAATGATAATTTTATGAGATTAAAAGATGCAGTTCATTTTACAGTCTCTCCAAACCAAGGACCAATTCTGAGTCCCACTGTCGAATGGCCAGAATATTACACAGTTTATGATCATGTAGATGGGTTTAACCTTTATATCCCCAATGCAAAACTGTGTGCATGTCCCTTTTAACCACCTTAAGGACTCAGCCCTATTTCACCTTAAGGACTCGCAAATCTGACCAGTGTCACTTTAAGTGCTCATAACTTTAAAACGCTTTGACTTACCCAGGCCGTTCTGAGATTGTTTTTTCGTCACATATTGTACTTCATGACACTGCTAAAATTGGGTCAAATTTTTTTTATTTGCATAAAAAAATAAAAATTTTACCAAAAATTTTGAAAAATTAGCAAATTTCAAAGTTTCAGTTTCTCTACTTCTGTAATACATAGTAATACCCCCAAAAATTGTGATGACTTTATATTCCCCATATGTCTACTTCATGTTTGTAGCATTTTGGGAATGATATTTTATTTTTTGGGGATGTTACAAGGCTTAGAAGTTTAGAAGCAAATTTTGAAATTTTTCAGAAATCTTCAAAATCCCACTTTTTATGGACCAGTTCAGGTTTGAAGTCATATTGTGAGGCTTAGATAATAGAAACCTCCCAAAAATGACCCCATTCTAGAAACTAAACCCCTCAAGGTATTCAAAACTGTTTTTTCAAACTTGATTAACCCTTTAGGTCTTCCACAAGAGTTAATGGCAGATTGAGAAACAATTTAGAAATTTCAATTTTTTGGAAATTTTTCCAATATAATCAATTTTTTCCAGGAGTAAAACAAGGGTTAACTGCCAAACAAAACTCAAAATGGGTTGCCCTGATTCTGTAGTTTGCAGAAACACCCCATATGTGGTCGTAAACTACTGTTTGGCCAAACGGGAGCACATAGAAGGAGGGGAACACCATATGGGTTTTGGAAGGCAGATTTTGCAGGACTGGTTTTGTTTATACCATGTCCCATTTGAAGCCCCCTGTTGCACCCCTAGAATAGAAATTTCAAAAAAGTGACTCCATCTAAGAAAGTACACCCCTCAAGGTATTCAAAACTGTTAACCCTTTAGGTGTTCCACAAGAGTTAATGGCAGATGGAGAAACAATTTCGAAATTTCTATTTTTTGGAAAATTTTCCATTTTAACCCTTACTTTATTACTGGAAAAAATGCGTTAACAGCCAAACAAAACTCAAAATGGGTTTCCCTGATTCTGTAGTTTGCAGAAACACCCCATATGTGGTCGTAAACTACTATTTGGCTAAACGGCAGGACATAGAAGAAGGGGAACGTCATATGGTTTTTGGAAGGCAGATTTTGCTGGACTGGTTTATTTACACCATGTACCCTTTCAAGCCCCCCTGATGCACCCCTAGAGTAGAAACTCCATAAAAGTGACCCCATCTAGGAAACTACGGGATAAGGTGGTTGTTGTTTTGGGACTATTTTAGGGGTAAAAATGATTTTTGGTTGCTCTATATTAACAAAAAAAATAAATTCTAAAATTGTTTCTACATTCGCTATTTAGTTTTGTGGAACACCTAAAGGGTTAACATAGTTTGTAAAGTAACTTTTGAATACCTTGAGGGGTGTAGTTTCTTAGATGGGGTCACTTTTTTGGAGTTTCTAGTCTAGGCTACATCAGGGGGGGCTTCTAATGGGACATGGTGTCAAAAAAGAAACTGTCCATCAAAATCTGCCTTCCAGAAACCTTATGGAGTTCCCTTCGTTCTATGCCCTGCCGTGCGGCTATATAGCCATTTACGACCACATATGGGGTGTTTCTGCAAACTACAGAATCGAGGAAATAAATATTTAGTTTTGTTTGGCTGTTAACCCTTGCTTTATTACCGGCAAAAAGGATTCAAATGGAAATTTTGCCCAAAAATGGGTGTTTTGGCACCGTTTTTATTTTATATTTTTAGCACAATTCATCCGAGGCGTTTGGTCAAAAGTTATTTTTATAGCGACGACTTTTACGCACGCGACGATGCCCAATATGTATGGCTCTCAGACTTTGGAGACACTAAGCAGGCATCCTAAAACTGCGGCCCTCCAGATGTTGTAAAACTACAATTCCCACCATGCCCTGCTGATGGCTGTAGGTTGTCTGGGCATGCTGGGAGTTATAGTTTTACAACATCTGGAGGGCCGCAGTTTGAGGATGCCTGCACTAAAACTAATATTTTTTTCCGTGTCTCCAAAGTCTGAGAGTCATAGTTTTTTATGTTCTCTAGTGGACTGTTGGGGATTATAAAAATTTAGTACTCCATGGAAGTGTGATACTCCCTGAAGCAATCGATAACGCAGAGGCCCGGATGATCGGGGCACGTGTCGCACTGAGTGGTGGTGTCCTTCCGTATCCCCCTCTTGCGACACACTCTGCACTTTTTTTGGGTTCGTCCCTTCTTTCCAGTATGGGGGACCACACCTGGAAAGTGTTGGCCAGGGACGATCCGGGCGCCTCCAATTCCCGAGGTACTCCGGCCTGCTCTTTCCCGGTCCGAAAAGATCAGGTCTTTTAAGGACTGCCTCATAGAACTGGAGGAATGTCCCTGTGCTGCTAGTGCTTCGGGATAGTACAAAAGAGTTGTACATGGCAACCTGCACCAAGTAGACCGCAACTTTTTTGTACCATGCCCGGGTTTTGCGCATGGCGTTATATGGCTTGAGGACTTGATCAGAGAGATCAACTCCTCCCATATACCGATTGTAGTCGACGATACAATCGGGCTTGAGGACCGTTGCCGCGGTACCTCGCACAGGGACAGGGGTGGTGCTGTTACCGTGGATTGTGGACAGCATAAGGACATCCCTCTTGTCCTTATACCTGACCAGCAACAGGTTTCCACTGGTAAGTGCACGGGTCTCACCCCTGGGGATAGGTACCTGGAGGGGGTAGGCAGGGAGGCCGCGTTGATTTCTCCGCACGGTCCCACAAGCGAACGTGGATCTGGCGGCAAGGGACCTGAACAAGGGAATGCTGGTATAAAAGTTATCCACGTACAAATGGTAACCCTTATCCAGCAGTGGGTACATAAGGTCCCACACGAGTTTCCCGGTAACACCCAGAGTGGGGGCATTCTGGGGGTTGAATCCGGGAATCTCGCCCCTCGTACACACGAAATTTGTAAGTGTACCCTGAGGTACTCTAAAAAATTTTGCATAGCTTCACGCCAAACCTCGCCCGCTTTGTGGGAATATATTGGCGGAAAACGAGTCTCCCCTTGAACGCAACGAGAGACTCATCAACCGCGACCTCCTTTCCAGGTACGTAGGCCTGCTGAAATGTGGCCCCAAAGTGTTCGATGACCGGCCGTATCTTATACAGCCATTCATAGGCAGGATCACCTCGGGGTGGACATGCTGCATTATCGGAATAATGCAGACATTTCCGGATGGCCTCAAAACGGGGACGTGTCATGACCATACTGTGCAGTGGGGTCTGGTATAGGACGTCCCCACTCCGGTATTGCCTGACCCTGGGTTTTTGGACTAGACCCATATGCAGCACGAGGCCCCAAAATGTCCTCATCACGGCTGCACTGACCGGCGTCCAGCCACCGGGTCTAGCCAAAAATGAGCCTGGGTTTTGAGCGACGAACTGTTGGGCGTACAGATTCGTCTGCTCCACCATCAGATTCACCAGTGGGTTACTGAAAAAAAAACTAAAATAGTCAATTTCAGTAAACCCCACTGTGGGAATCTGGATTCCAGGATTGCCAGCAAAATCCGGAATCTCAGGCTCAAAGTCCACTGGGGGACACCAACTAAGTTCATCGGCAGGGGGCTCCGGTGGGCTTATTTGGTGGGCCGGGAAACCAGTACGAACCCCAGGGAGGCTCGTACTAGGGTGGGCCACAGGATCCCTAGCTAGTGGGGCCCCTGGCTCCGCCTGGCGGCGGCTCCGCCGCCTTGGGGGCTCATCGTCATCAGATGAGGATGAGGAGGATGCGGATGATAAAAGGAACGTGGGGTCATCCTCATCCTCACTGGGGCTCTCAGAGTCGCAGGCAATCTGGGCGTATGCCTCCTCGGCCGAGAACACCCGGCGGGCCATGGGTGTGTGCGTGTATGTGTGCGTGTGTGGAAAACTTTATTATATGTGCGTGTGTGTGGGGGCAACGGGTGTTGGCGTACTAAAAAAGGCCAAAAAAAAAAAGGGCAAGTGGGGTGATCAGCGGTGGGGTGGTGGGGTGGGCGATGCAATAACAGTGGACGGACGCTAAAAAGTGCCGGCCAGTCAGCCGAAAGAAAGTTTTGAATAAAAGTGCTTTTTTTTCCTAACTAACTTTTCCCTTCTTTCCCTGCCTAACGGTGCCTCTCCCTCACTGACCCTAACCTACCTGGGTGGCGATGGGTGCAGGAGGGTGATGGATAGCGATTAGGGGGGACTCAGGAGCTGGTGCTGGACGATGCTGCCGGGTGCTCGTGCAGAACAGGAAGAGGAGGGGAGAGAGGAGCGCAGGAAGTTTGAATCTCGCGCCTCTCTCCCCTGCACCAATCAGCACCCTGGACAGCAGTGTTCAGCACCAGGGCCAGCACCGCCTCTCCAAATCTTCGGACTGCGATTGGTGGTGTATAATTACGCCACCGATCGCAGTCTTTTTCCGGTTCATCGGGTCACAGGACACCCGAATGGACCGGAAACGCAGAAAACCGCAGGTCTGAATTGCGTCCTTAAGGGGTTAAGAAGTTTATTATTATCGTATGTTTATTTTCAATGTTATTTGCTCTATGTCTACCATGTTTTTTTGTGCAGCTGCATGAGAATCTCCAGTGGAAGATGGAGCAGGGTGGGTGGCAATCTGGTATTTTAAGGGCATCTGTCAGCAGATTTGTCCCTATGAAACTGGCTGACCTGTTACATGTGCACTTGGCAGCTGAAGGCATCTGTGTTGGTTCCATGTTCATATGTGCCTGCATTGACCTGCTATGCCCACTCTTAACAGTGCAGTATGGGCACTTCTGCTTCTGCTCTACAGCTGGGAGTGCCTTCCCTTCCGGGGCACCTGTGTTGCCAAAATGGCTGCACAGGTGGTATGTCAGCCAACCACTTGTGGGGCCCCCAGCATATGCTTGGTTTGTTGTGTGTTGGTCCACCACGGTCTAAAAATGGGGATACACGTAAAAGGTGTTGTGAGCCTATGGCATTTATCATGCAGAGAAAGTGAATACAAGGCACTTACTAATGTATTGTAATTGTCCATATTGCCTCCATTGGTGGCTTGACTCATTTTTCCATCACATCATACACTGCTCGTACCCAGGGGTTATGACCACCCTGCCATGCAGGTATGAGGTGGATGGAATGGGAGCTGCTGCCCGTGCATGCCTATGGGCAATCCCACGGTCCCGGCCACCAAAGAGGGCAGTGCTCTTTCTTATAGTGTGCAAGCACGACCACCACTGCTGCTAGATTGCAGGGTGGCCGTATCTTCTCGGGAAGAGCAGTGTATAATGCAATGGAAAAATGAATCCAGCCAGCAAAGGAGGCAATATGAACAATCACAATACATTAGTGAGTGCCTTGTTTTAACTTTGTCTACATGATAAATTTCATGTGCTGAAGTGAGACCACCCCTTTAAGTAACCCCATTCATTGGACAAATAAACAGAATTAATCGCCTGCAAAAAAAAGTATATAGTCTTTTGGTTTTGACATTCTTTTAACATGAAGATGGAACAACTTCCCCTTTTCTTATTACAAAAAGTCTACAGATATCTCAAAAAACATTCATTTGCACGGAAAAAAATCTTTTTACTGGGTTCCTGTAAACTGGCGGCATTATTTTTTTTGCAGAGCTTTGTGGTTGCCAGTCCTATAGGAACATTTCTTGTAGTCTGTCTTAGGTCATTAGATGTAAACTTTCCAGCAAGCGTCATGTTTGCCCATAAGGAATAGATGCTGCATTTACAGAGACACCGGGTAGATTGAAGGATGGATGTTGATCAGTAGACAGAGGTTAGCATCAGGATTTCTGATTTTAGCATCTCCACATTTTATTCAAATAACCAGATTTTATTCTACAAAAGTACAATTCGACAAAGAGAAATATAAATCGACTGCACTGCAGTAGGAAATAACTTTAACGGAAATGTGTCACCAACATTTTTTTCTGCCAGTTAAAACCAGATAGTAGCACATATCCTTGTTTGCTAATCTGTTTATATTTTCTGATTTGCAGATTTTTTATTCTATTTTCTGAACATGATTATGGGGGCGGCCATCTTGTCTAAACTGTTCTTTACAGCATTTAGAAAGCATTAAGAAAATTGCTTTACGGCAGCCACATGGGCCATAGACACAATGGTCTACCATCTAGAACCTCATTGACTTCTATGGGAGAGTTTTGTAGGCATGTGACCTGTGCAGAGGTCCTTGTACAAGGAAACAATAGATAAGCTCTGACAATCACCTATTGTGAATGGTGGATCATGTCTTATCTATACACAGAGGTGATATCATTACAGGCAGGATTAGAATGGCAGATAACTGCAGTAAAGTGATCTGTACAGACCTATTATTAGGCTAAGCGTTCAGTGCAAAAACTGCAGGATTTTATGTTTTTTTTGTTATAGATATTGACATGGAAAATTAAAATAACATCATCAAAAATTCTTTAAAAATGTGATTAAAACAATAGGGCATTTTTTGATGACACATTCCCTTTAAATCAAACACAGTGAGGTCTATTCGACCTTTTCAGGAGACAATGCAGCGACAATAGCAGGAATCATGTTTTAACGATGTGAGGGACTAGAATTAAACAGTGATGGTGGGACTAGGTGTCTGCAACTCTGCTGCTGTCAGTATCTCCAATGAGTAATTGGTCTGTTACAGATTTCATCTCCTGTGCTTGTCACAGCCTTGGAAACCTACTCAAAGGGCTAATCGGCCGCTCTTGCCAATGCCCTATTTGACCTCAACTGGAAACCATTAGAGCGCAATCCATGTGAGCAATGCAGCTCACAGATATCCCTGTGTCCTCATGCTACCGGTGCATAGGGACATTCTCCCTCAGTGTGAAATTGAATGGGACATGGTTGGATGTGTGTGGGGGTCATGGCAGGGAAGACATTTTTGTGAGGCAGAGAAAAGTAGTAAGTCTGGTCTACCCAAAAAAGAGGTATCTGGCTGTGACTGGATTTTCAGTCCTCAACATGTTGAATCATACATTGGTTGTTAACGCCATGCCAAGACCATTGGGCCGGAACAAGACATAATACTTCATTCTCTCACTTACACTTTTCAAAAAAGTGAAGCAGGCCTTACTAGTGAGGTGCTGACACCAGATGTCAGTGGGGTGCCGTTTTCACCATGGTAATCAGGTGCCGCTCAGGTCTTTCTCTGGCTACTCCAGTCTCATAGTTGATTCCTTTTGGGCTTATTTTAATATTCGTTCAGGAGATGAAAGATATGTTATTTATTTTTTTTGGGACTACAACCAAGGATGAGGTCTGGGTATTGCCATGTTCTGTCTGGTGATCTAGCTGAAGACGATTGATAGGTCCTGCTGTAAAGAACCAGAAAAATATTCTATAAGTATTTTCTTTGGTTGTCTCTGGACCAAATTTGGTCCTTGCCTTCAGGTAGGGACTTGATCACATATGTTGGAAAAATGCATTTCATTGATTGAAGAGCTCATTAGAAATAAGAGAGATGTCTAAGATTGTGATCATGATGAAGGCCACTGTTAATAGTGACTGCCCAGCTTACTTCATTATTTTTGTCGTTTTTTGTTTTTTTTTACAGTATCAGAAGCCATTTACAAGAAGTGTGTTGCAAATTGGCATAGTCCACCTGAGGAGTTACAAAATCAGCCGCTGTATAAAGAGATTAACTCTGGGATACAGAGTGTCTTTTTTAACATAAAGAGCAGGGCACGCCCCTTGGAAGAATATAAAATAATGATATCTGTGGCTTCTGGTTTGATTGCTCATTTTCAAAACAAGAGAAGAAATAAAGTAACTTACAGGTGAGAACAAAGAACAGGTTGTCATGTGTGTCTTGTCCTCCCCAATACTATGGTGGGAACCAGAAAACGTGCACAGACGATGCAATGTGAAGCCAAGCAGACTATACACAATGCATTTATACCAATTAGGAAAAAGGAATATAATGATAATGGGAAGGTTCCAGTAGGGCAGGGTGGAGGTATATGTGATGTATGTTCTGTTGTGGAAATTTTATTATGCAGACATTTTACTTTAGGATGTGGGTGTGTTTTTATAGATTGTCATCTGTCTCCCTGTGTCTGATTTAGCCAGGGAGCGCTCTAGCAGAGGGTACTTTGGCTGAATCGGGACCAGTGGTAAAACAGTCAGTATGAAAACCTTCCCGTGGGCTTGGAGACATATCTGCTTTTAAGACATGCATATCTCCCTTGTCTGTATACTAGTACCGTATACTGACAATAGCCATACAATGTCTCGCAGATAATTTCAAACCTATGGGAACCAGTAGAATGATCTTTATTAGATACTGATCACCTTTGAGCAGTATTGAATGAGGTCCATGCTGACAGTGATGGGGGGTGGGCGGCCACCTGGCTGATCGGACAATGGACATGACTCATCCTTCCTTATACAGGGATGGGGCGTGTGCATTGTCTGCCCAGCCACATTGATTGCCCCGCCCTGTCCTTTGACATCACTTCCTGCATGTTATCACTTCCTGTATCCTTGTCTTGGGCCAGCCCCTTTTAAATAAAAGTACAGGCTGGGCATGGAGAAGGAGGAGTTGCTCAGAATTTTCAACCAAGATGGTAACAAGTGTGTCGGTCTCTGAAGGGGGGACTCACCTTTTTCCTTACACGAACTTTGATGCGAGCTGATTACAACTATTAATATTTTCTACAACAGTTCAGACTCTGAGCAAGAAGGCAGCGATACTCAGAACAGCTGCAATGAAAAACACATTGAAGAAGCTGCACCACTTGTTCCTTTAAACAGCTATTTGGCAGGGGTGCTGAGAGCTAAATCCCCACTGATCTAATAATGATGGCTTGTCCTGAGGATAGGTCATCAATGATAAAAATCTGGATAACCACTTTAACCACCTAACTGTTTTGCCCGAGTCCAGCTTGGGCAGTGGCAAAAGTACTGCCAGAAAATGGAGGGGGGGGAGGGGCTGCTTTAACTGCTGATAACTCATGAATGGTAGCAGCTAGAAGCATGCAACTGGTCTTGTTTGAAAGCTGGCATACAAGACTAAAATGACAGCTAAAGTCCAAACAACAGAAATCACTGTTAAAAATGGAGTCGGGAATAATCGCGGGTAAAACCTTCTTTTACGTTCACTTTCAGCTGCATTCACTGCATCCCGATTTCTATCAGTGATATCTTCCCCTGTTCTGAACATATTGCTGTCATTCTGATACTGTATGAAAGCTTGGGATGTCAGCTTTCAAACAATACAAAGCCGCTATCTCTAGAGATATGAGCAGTAAAAGCAGTTGCCACCCCTCCCTGTCTGTCATGGACGTACCGAGACATACGGACGTCCCTGCGACAGTGAGTGGCAGGAGATCTTTGAGACTGGCAACACGTGGTTTCATTTGACATGTTTACCTTGTGGATCATAAGGCGTCTGTGTTGTTTCTGGTACTGGCCACACCCTTAACTTCAAAGTGTTGCTATTGTGGTCATTTAGCTTTTCCTATTTATAGTTGTCTCTCCCACAATGCTGTGCGGTTTATAGCTTTAGTTGGTCCTGTGGATAGATGGTGTTTGGATCTCGGCTGAGTTCCTGGTGCTGCCATAGCTTCTTGGAAGCTAAGTGTTACCTTTCCCTTTTGTATTTTATTTTGACTTCTCTGTGTGTTGCATTCTTCCTTTTGGAGGAACAGGTTGTCTCATTCCTGTCATTAGTACCAGGGTCATTTAGGGGTAGACTTTAGGTATTCCTCTGTTTGTACTCACCTACCTTTTGGGGTCTGTTCATACTGGTAGCCAGTCGGGTCTTTTGATAGGGTTTTCACTAGGATGTGTCCATTTTCCTTCCCTAGTTTTCAGGTCTTATTTCCTTTCCCCTTTCCCTCCTATGTTCAGTGTGGGGTTTCCCTCCCACATTAGAGCGTGACACTGTCAGTCTGGAGGAGAATTAGGGAGCAGCTGCAGAGCTGACAGGCTGCAGGAGGAAAGGAAAATAATAAAAAATATATAGAAATGTGGTATTCTAATCGGTGTATGGACCCTCATAATAAAATTACATAACTTTTATCACACAGTAAACACTGTAAATAAATTCCACAAAATAATGTAAAAATTGAATTTTTTTTCTTTCACACTAAAACTAAAATAATAAAAGTTTAAAATTAATGATGTCATTAAGGGGTTAAAATGTAATTGTGTCCACTGAGTTGTGCGTCAACAAGATTTATTGCAGACACATTAAAAATCTACAATAAAAAAAGTTACATTTTTGGGATGTATGTATGTATGTTCCGCGATCACTCAAAAACGCAACCATCGATTTCAACGAAACTTGGTATACACATCACATGACCTACATTAGCCAATAGAAGCCTGCAGGTCTTTCTCTTCATATCCCAACTGCCACACACAGTCACATGTCCCTTATCAGCCAACAGAAGCTCGCAGGCCCTTAGTCTCCACATACACACAGTTTTACACCAGGTTTCCATAACAACCCAGACATTTTTCTTCACTGCTGTAGGTCAGCTTTTTAAGGGGCAGGGTGCTGTAGGTGACACTGTTAAGGGAGCGGAGTGCTGTGGAGGTGACAGTTCAGGGGTCAGGTAGGGTGGCCATTCAGGCCACCATCAATAGATGGACTTAAAAACCCCGCCCCCAGGACCGCAAAGCCACGCCCCAATCTGATTAGGCCATGCCCTTCCACTCAGCAGCCATCAGGGATTGAAAAAATGAAGGTAAAAATCAACTTCTGTCAGCTTTAGGGGTGGGAGGGACGGTGACTTTCTCCCTGCAGCTCACGCTCAGACAGCACAGTGCTGCTGTCTGAGAGTGAGCTGTTCAAAAGGACATCCCTGCGTGAGATATTCCCAAAAAATGCATTAGCCAATAGAAGCCTAGTCACATGACCCTTATCAGCCAATAGAAGCTTGCAGGCCCTTAGTCTCCACATACACACAGTTTTACACCAGGTTTCCATAACAACCCAGTCATTTTTCTTCACTGCTGTAGGTCATCGTTAAAGGGGCAGGGCGCTGTAGATTATAATACTGTTCAGTCTTCAATCTTGTAAAAGAGAGCATTAAAATAGGCTAACCTGCAAGCATGTGATTTTCACATTTACACTTGGGTTAGAGGGGTTCTCTGGGGCTTTACCTAAAGTCATTCTTTCCGCTACCATGTGGAAACAACAGCATTTTAGCAGTACTTACTCAGAGAAACCCCTTTAATCACTAAGGCCCCTTTCACACAAGTGAGTTTTTCACGTGGGTGCAAGGCGTGATGTTAACGCATAACACCCGCACTGAATCCTGACCCATTCATTTCAATGGGTCTGTGTACAAGAGAGGTTTTTTTTTTTCACGCATCAGTTCTGCGTTGCATGAAAAACGCAGCATGTCCTATATTTTTCATTTTTCGTGCAGCCCTGGCCCCATAGAAGTGTGGTGAAAAACGCATCAAAACGCATTGCATCCACGCGGAAAAAACTGAACGCAATCGCAGACAAAACTGACCGAACTTTCTTGCAAAATGATGCGAGTTTCCATGAACACATCCCCAACGCACCCTGAGCTAATCCGTCACACTCGTGTAAAAAGGATATTTATCACAGCTAGTATAAATATGAAGTACAGTAGCAACCAGATTGTTTCTTTGATTTTTAAAAGGTCATTTAATTGTTGCTTTGGGCAACTTCTCTACTTTTCACTTGCACTAGCTTTGCTAAATCTCCCCCACTCTCTTCCTTCCCGGTCTTTTTGACTGATGAATGATGGTTATTCTTCATGCAAAGACTTAGGCTACATGGACACGACAGTGAAAAACGGACATGTGATGTACATTTTTTTTAAGGTCATCATACGTCTGTTTCAAGACCAATGGCAGTCTATGGGTTTTTTCACACTGCAGTTTTTTTGTCAGTGAAAAACGGACGTCAAAAAATATAGCATTCTTTATCTTGTCCGTTTTTCACTGACCGACTGCCCCGATACAATTGAATGTGTCTATTTTTAACGTCCGTTTCTCAGAAAGGCATCAGTGAAAAAATGTCAGTTAAAAATGTCCGTTTTTAACGGACGTTTTTTTCCACTGTTGTGTGCATGTAGCCTTAGGCTGCTTTCACGCAGTCAGTGATTTGGTCAGTATTTAATCAGTGATTTCCATCAGTGATTGTGCGCCAAAACCAGGAGTTGAGGCTACATAGAGATAAGGTGTCATGGAAAGATTTGTACCCGTTTGGTGTTTTTGACCTGCAGCTGGTTTTGGCCCCCAATCACTGATGGAAATCACTGATCAAACACTGATCGAGCACTGACTGTGTGAAAGCAGCCAGAAAGAAAAAAAGGTTATCCATTTAAGTTGGCATTTACCTAATGAAAATATCTGTTTTCACATTTACCAGATTTACAACACGTCAAACAGAAGTTGATTTTCTTAGAAAAAACATCAAGTGTCTCCTAGACTTTTGGCTGCCAGAACCAATGCAAAGATCCCAGCTTATTTATGTCTTCGTCAGTGAAATTCTGTCAGTAAATGGTGAGGAAAGTTTTCATTTTACACTTTAGGCCTTTTTCACACGTCTGTGATGATGACTGTGACAAGATGGTCAGTGTTTCATCCGCAAAGGTGTCTGTGAAGCGTACTTTTCTTGGTCCATGTTTTATCTTCCATGTGTCGTCCATATTCCATGTGCACTGCAAGGCTGAAAGCATCTCCTACCAAGGGTCTGTGAAAACCACTGACAGAACACAGATGCCTTCCATGTCCTGGTTTTCATCGCCCCAGACTTCAATGTCGTGTTCAGTCCACATCACTGACCAAAGTAGTGCATGTCTACGTCATTTTTCCACTGACCCAAGATCAGTGGAAAATCACTGATTTGTGAAAAAACACATTACAATCAATGGATATGTGTGCTGTCAGTGGAGAGCACAAGTCTGCATGCACACGGCCATATTTTTTGTGTTATACGCCTGTGTTTTCTTCTGAAAATATAGTAACTGATTTTAACTTTTTAAATTTATTTACACTATTTCTTTACAGTCTTAGAACCACTTATCACCAATTTTTCTGACTTCACATTTATAAATGAAGTAATAGTGGTGGCCCTGGACGATCAACCAGACACTCAGCAGAAGGAAGATTCCGGCAGATGTGATGAGAGGAATCAGGATAGTAACTGCAGTGGCCCAGAGGAATCTAATGCAAACACGGAAAGTGAGAAGACTATATCCAGGTAATAGTTGTAACTTGAGATGAGTGAATTTCATGTTATGAAATTCGTTCACGCTTTGTTTGGTGGTAAAAGCAGAATTGCGTTATGGATTCCGTTACCACGGGCCATAACGCAATTCTATGACGGGATGCATAGCGGAATACCTTTAGAGGCATTCCGTTATTCATTCCGTCATAATAGAAGGCCTGCATAACAGATCCGCCCCATTTCCGTTATGCAGGAGAGGACTCCTCTGCATAACGGAAACGGGACGGATCCGTTTTGCAGCCCATAGACTTCTATTATGATGGAATGAATAACGGATTGCCTCTAAAGGCGTTCCGTTATGCATTTCGTCATAGAACTGCGTTATGGTAACGGAATCCATAACGCAATTCTGCTTTTACCACCAAATGAAGCGTGAACGAATTTCAAAATATGAAATTCGCTCATCTCTAGATGTAACAATCAGCCTAATACCTGTATAACTACAGGGATACAGGGCACGTTGTGGGTATATACCATGTGTACTTTGACGGCTGTTAAAGGGGGTTGTCCCTCAATCAAATATTACAATTCTTTTTTTATATCACCCACTACTGAGAGACACAGGTAGGGGCTGGGAGTAGGAGGACACTACAGCCATCACTTACAGCAGGGTGGGGGTGGCTGTAGAGCTGTTCATTCTGGGACCACCCTTGGTGCACTGGCCGGACCAGCCTCCATGGCGTTCAAAGTTTAGTTTTACAGCACTCCAAGAGCAAGGACAGGGGGTATGTGTTACTTCCGGTCCCTACTTATGGCCGACTTCACATCACCGTTTTGCTTTCCATGCTCTGATCTTTCAGAAGAACAGGGAAAAAGAATGGATCCGTTATTTTGAGCATCAGTTATGGTCAGTTTCCATCAGTTTCTGTCAGAGATCAGTTATTTTTGACAGGAGAAAAATTACTTTTTTCAGGACTTTTTCTCCCCCTCAAAAATAGCTGATCTGAGACAGAAGTGACACAAACTGATCATAACTGATGTTTAAAATAACCGATCCATTTTTTTTTCTGTTCTTTTGATGGATCAAAGAATGGAAAGCTAAACGGTGATTAGAACTCAACCTGAGTCTGTTAGCAGTTTTGCATTGACAAAACTGCTGAAAGACTCCCTTTAACCCCTTAAGGACATATGACGTACCGGTACGGTATGTTTCCCAAGTCCTTAAGGACCTATGACGTACCGGTACATCATAACTTTAAAACTAGATTGCGGCGGTGGTTAATAGGAACAGGATGACCGCTGAAATAAAGGAAGGCATTGCGCTGCCTTCCGGTGACGAGCCTGTGAGATCCAGCCCCCTGGATCTCACAGGCCGGAAGCTCTATGAGTAATACACACAGAATTACTCATACAGCCAATGCATTCCAATACAGAAGTATTGGAATGCATTGTAAAGGATTAGACCCCCAAAAGTTCAAGTCTCAAAGTGGGACAAAAAATAAAGTGAAAAAAAGTTGAAAAATTAAAGTTTCAAGTAAAAATAAACAAAAACGTAATTTTCCCCAAATAAAGTAAAAAAAATTTGGTAATAAATAGGGGGGAAAAAAAAGTATACATATTAGGTATCGCCGCGTCCGTATCGACTGGCTCTATAAACATATCACATGACCTAACCCCTCAGATGAACACCGTAAAAAATTAAAAATTAAAACTCTGCTAAATAAACCATTTTTTTGTCACCTTACATTACAAAGTACAACAGCAAGCGATCAAAAAGGCGTTTGCCCACCAAAATAGTACCAATCTAACCGTCACCTCATCCCACAAAACATGAGCCCCTACCTGAGACAATCGCCCAAAAAATAAAAAAAATATGGCTCAGAATATGGAGACACTAAAACATCCTTTTTTTTGTTTTAAAAAAGCTGTTATTGTGTAAAACTTACATAAATAAAAAAAAGTATACATATTAGGTATCGCCGCGTCCGTATCGACCGGCTCTATAAAAATATCACATGACCTAACCCCTCAGGTGAACACTGTAAAAAATAAAAAATAAAAACTGTGCTAAATAAACAATTTTTTTGTCACCTTACATCACAAAAAGTGTAATAGCAAGCGATCAAAAAGTCACACGCACCCCAAAATAGTGCCAATAAAACCGTCATCTCATCCCGCAAAAATCATACCCTATCCAAGGTAATCGCCCAAAAACTGAAAAAAAATATGGCTCTCAGACTATGGAAACACTAAAACATGATTTTTTTTGGTTTCAAAAAAGAAATCATTGTGTAAAACTTACATAAAGAAAAAAAAAGTATACATATTAGGTATCGCCGCATCCGTGACAACCTGGTCTATAAAAATTTCACATGATCTAACCTGTAAGATGAATGTTGTAAATAACAAAAAATAAAAACGGTGCCAAAACAGCTATTTCTTGTTACCTTGCCTCACAAAAAGTGTAATATAGAGCAACCAAAAATTATATGTACCCTAAACTAGTACCAACAATACTGCCACCCTATCCTGTAGTTTCTAAAATGGGGTCACTTTTTTGGAGTTTCTACTCTAGGGGTGCATCAGGGGGGCTTCAAATGGGACATGGTGTCAAAAAACCAGTCCAGCAAAATCTGCCTTCCAAAAACCGTATGGCATTCCATTCCTTCTGCGTACAGCAATTTACGACCACATGGGGTGTTTCTGTAAACTACAGAATCAGGGCCATAAATATTGAGTTTTGTTTGGCTGTTAACCCTTGCTTTGTTACTGGGAAAAATGGATTAAAATGGAAAATTTGCCCAAAAATTGAAATTCTGAAACTTCATCTCCATTTGCCAATAACTCTTGTGGAACACCTAAAGGGTTAACGACATTTGTAAAATCTGTTTTGAATACCTTGAGGGGTGTAGTTTCTTAGATGGGGTCACTTTTATGGAGTTTCTACTCTAGGGGTGCATCAGGGGGGCTTCAAATGGGACATGGTGTCAAAAAAAAAACAATCCAGCAAAACCTGCCTTACAAAAACCGTATGGCATTCCTTTCCTTCTGCGCCCTGCCGTGTGCCCGTACAGCGGTTTACGACCACATGGGGTCTTTCTGTAAACTACATAATCAGGGCCATAAATATTGAGTTTGATTTGGCTGTTAACCCTTGCTTTGTAACTGGAAAAAAATTATTAAAATGGAAAATCTGCCAAAAAAGTTAAATTTTGAAATTGTATCTCTATTTTCCATTAATTCTTGTGGAACACCTAAAGGGTTAACAAAGTGACTTCAGACCTGAACTGGTCCCTAAAAATTGGGTTTTTGAAAATTTCGGAAAATTTACTTCTAAGCCTTGTAACATCCCCAAAAAATAAAATATCATTCCCAAAATGATCCAAACATGAAGTAGACATATGGGGAATGTAAAGTAATAACTATTTTTGGAGGTATTACTATGTATTATAGAAGTAGAGAAATTGAGACTTGGAAATTTGCAATTTTTAAATTTTTTTTGTAAATTTGGTATTTTTTTTATAAATAAAAATGAATTTTGTTGACTTCATTTTACCAGTGTCATGAAGTACAATATGTGATGAAAAAACAATCTCAGAATGGCCTGGATAAGTCAAAGCGTTTTAAAGTTATCAGCACTTAAAGTGACACTGGTCAGATTTCAAAAAATGGCCAAGTCCTTAAGGTGAAATAGGGCTGAGTCCTTAAGGGTTAAGCATGTATCTGATTTGGACACATACAAACTACAAATGTTATTTCCTTAATATACTTTATGTGGTAAAATCTTTCATTCTAATAAGTGGAGCAATGTTAACAGAGAGAAGGGCAGATGCAGGAAAAGCACATTCCACACAGCTTCTTGAACGCTTTCTCTTACGAGGTGGGAAACGTGACCTCACAGGCGTTGTCTATGACTCCTGACAGCAGTTAAACAGCTTATATATCTATGAGATCAGCATCTTCCTCTTAGTTCTATGTTCCTGTGAATTCATAGAAGACCTGACCGATGTACTTTAATATATTGCATCTGATAAATCTTCTATTCTGGGACACAGCAGTACAGACATCTTGGTCTTACTGGTTTGTTCTGTATTTATTCTAGAAAGAAAGAAAAGAAGCCGATTAGAAAGAAAATAAAAGGTAAAAGATCTCTTATATATACAATTGATATATACAAGTAATCGGTTATATAAGTATACATGAGGTCTCCTGTGATTTTTAAGTATGTATGCTTCCAAACAGTATCTAACATTAGATCTTCGCTCGAAGTTTAGAATGGCAGCCATTTTATTTCTCCTAATGATTGCTCCTCAGACAAAATGAACCATTATAACTAATGAAAGGTATTTGGGAATATATTTATAATAAAGTCATTTCATTTTCATAGTATTTTCATTTTCTTAATTCCCGGAGAACCCCTTTAAGGCCTGTATTACACCAACAGATTATCTGACACATTTTCTGACCAATCATTGGTCAGATGGCCAATAACACGCACAGATCTTTTGTTATACACACCAACTGTTGGTCTGATTTGACAGCTCTTGGTCAGATAATCTGTTGCTGTAATACAGGACTAAACAAAGAAAAGACATAAGTCTGTCATGACTCAAATCCTTTATAGTATTGATCTCCTCCTATGGAGCACAGAAATGTTAGAGAACCCGTCACAGCGAAATGCACTGCAGGTAGCATATTATAGAGCAGGAGGAGCTGAGCAGATTGATATATAGTTCTGTGGGTAAAAATTCAGCAAAATGTATAAATTAGTCATTTTAATCTCTCCTTTTTCTGACTTTGTACAGAGGGGCTGTTTTGTCAGTGATTAATAGCATTCCCTGTGCAAATATGTATACAGTCATTGATAGCTGTAGACAGGGGAGGTGTTATCAGTGTCTGATAGCATTCTCTGTGTAATTGTGTATATAGAGATAGCTGTCAGTCACTGATAGCTGTACACGGAGGAGGTGTTATTAGTGATTGATAGCATTCTCTGTGTAAAGGCTCATTTTACAAGAGTATATAATTGTGAGTTGAATGCTAGCAAATCATGGTGAACGATAATCGCGCAATGTGAATGTATACAGCGACTGAACGATTCTACTAAAAATGCTCATTCAACACCTGTGAAATCATTGATGAGAAGTAAATTGTCGTTAATAAATAGTGCTAATGTAAATGCGCATTGGGTGACCTTTGCACGATGACTAAAACTGTCTGAACACAGTCAATGATCATTGTTTAAAGGGAACCTGTCACCTGGATTTTGGGTATAGAGCTGAGCACATGGGTTGCTAGATCGCCGCTAGCACAATACCCAGTCCCCATAGCTCTGTGTGCTTTTATTGTGTCAAAAAAACGATTTTATAGATAAGTAAATGAACCTTAGATGAGTCATGTCTCCTCCGTGCTTCAGAGATGAGTCCAGCGTTCTCTGACTCTGAGCCCAGCCACGCTCGCTGTGAAGGAACCCAGCACCGCCCGCATCCTCCGAATCTCCTCCTTGCTCCTAGAGTGCCGTAATCTCGCGATGCGCGAGCTAGCGCATGCGCAGTTTGTTCCCTGAGGCTGATGCCAGCACAGGGAAGGAACACTATGCAGACACTGCGCATGCGCTAGCTCGTGCATCGCGAGATTACGGCGCTCTAACTTTGTGAAGCCGGGGAGCAAGGAGGAGATTCTGAGTATGCGGGGCGGTGCTGGGCTCCTTCACAGTGGTGGTGGCTGGGCTCTGGAAACAATAGTAACAGCTCCTTGGGCTTCTTACTTGCCTCATTTACATATATATAAAATTACGTACGTTTCCAAATTATAGAGGAAGTGACCCTACCACGACGTGGAGGAAACCGTATCCAGATGCTCCACCAGCGTGAAGCATATTGGATCCACCGGCTCGAGACGCTTGCCCCTAAAGGCCTCAATAAAGAATATTCATTGAGTAGTTTTATTTAAAGAATATATGTATACTATAACATGTTTGTATTTGGTTCTATGATTGATCATTGATGACTCAGACGCTGTAGTAGTGTATGAATGTAGATACATACTCTGCCGTGTTCTATTTGCTTTCTATTGATTGAGTTTCGTTTACACTGGGTTACATAGCAACATGACGCCGCGGTCAGGTGACTGATCATGTGGCTGGGGGCGTATGCCTTCAATCACAGTCACATGACTGCTCACATGACTAGGGGCGGGCTATTCAAAAGGTGTATTTAAATGGTGCATTGTATATGTTGTATTGAGCTATCATCACCTGTTATTTGATAAAGGCAAATTTCATGCCGAAACGCGCGTCACATGGGTGACGAATAAAGAAGTTTCTGTTCAGCTAAGAAAAAACGGAGTGCTGGTTTTTCTAATATATTTCTGGTAGGTCACTCATGTCATCAATTGCCTGGATGTTTATCTATTTGTCTAAATGAGCCTTAAGGCCTAGTCCACACTGCAATTGATAATGAAATATCACTGCACACTCAAAATTAGATGCAAGTGAAAATATTTTTTATTTTAAATATCCTCCAAATAAATTGGCAACAAGATGCCTAAGGTATATGTGACAAATGCGTCTGACAATTCGGTCAATTACAAGACGTTGGTCACAGAGTCACATAGGAGGAGGTGAGAAGATGGAGGAGGCCCCGTGGCACAGCATGGAGGCGCTGCAGGGAGAGGCGCATGGCGTCTGATAACGCCTCCTCGTGTACTTTATATTCCCTCTGAGAATAAGACGGTCTTCTTTTTCTTTATATTCCATTTTATTTAAGGATTATTTAAGAGTATGAGACCTAGAAAACCAGAAGCTAAGAATGTGTCTGTATTCCGGTCATGCACTAATGTCATGGAGAGCGATGCTTTACATTGTGATGGTGATGTTGCAGACATGGTAAGTAGGCAAAGCAGATATGTTTTTTCTGTAAGTATGTCTTTGCTTTGCATGTTCGGCCTTTTGAGAATACTAGTTGTGAGACTGTTGGCATTTTTGTATTAATTTTGTTTCATGCACTGGAGAAGTTCATCTTCAATTATGGATATCATAGAAATATTTCCTACTGGGGTAATAGGGAGAATTTTTCAGATTTTATAAATTTTGAATCAGAGCATTTTACAACCTCAATGCTAATCCAGAATATTCTAAATAAATTGGGGTACTTTCACAAGGGTCTCAATACCGGAAAAAAACGCATCAGTTTTGTCCTAATGCATTCTTATTGGAAAACAATCCGTTCAGTATGCATCAGGATGTCTTCCATTCCGTCCCTTGCACGATATTTGACCAGACAAAATACCGCAGCATGCTGCTGTATTTTTTTCCGCCCAAAATCCCGAAACAATACCGCACTTGCCGGATCTGGCATTAATTTCCATAGAGATGTATTAATGCTGGATCCGGTACCAAGTGTTCCAGAAATTGCCGCATTGCCGGACCCGGTTTACGGGTCTGCGCATGTGCCAGGACACAGGAGGAGCTATTTTTACTTTTGATCTTCTAAAAAAATTAAATACTGGATACGTTATTCCAGATGATACTGGATGAGACGGATCAGGTATTTCACTGGATCATCCGTCTAACGGTTTTCCGTTTGTACACGGCTTGCTAGATCCGGCAACGGAACTGCCTGCCGGAATTAAAAAACGCTAGTGTGAAAGTACCCTAAAATGGGCAAAGTTACATTTTACAAGGACACTAGCATCTTGGGCTGTGTTGGCGGCCCAATCCTCATTCCATGACCAGTAGCTCTGAAAGTAGTATCCATGCACATAATTTTGTACTGAGGTACTCTTTGTGTACATGGATCCTCCAGTTGATAGAAAATCCCTTTAAATATCTTGCCGTGTTGTTTTGACTTTTATGTCCTGGCAGCTGAGGTTGAAATAAGATCCTTCAAGATGTCCCCATATTACTTGTGGATAACTTTCATGGGTTTTATTACTAAAGGCCCCTTTACACTCCTAAATTTAGCAGACGATTGTCGGGAAGGAAGCATTCCTTCCCAACAATCGCCTGCTTGTCAGTGAAGGAGACCGCTGCAGCGATCTCCTCCACAGTATGGGAAGGAGCGATCGCTAATACAGAATCATTGTTTGCCAGCAGAAGAGCGTAATTGGACAGCATGATCTGCTGCAGGCAAATGATGATTTAGGTGACCGCACAAACAATCTTATTAACCGGTGATCGCAATCGGCAGCACCTTTACCACTTTCCTACAAACGCTTCTTTGCAATTATCTGGCCAATGCTCGGCCATTGTAAGGCAGCCTTAAGGGATAGTTTCCACAATAAACAATGCAATCCTGAAGACCCCCTCTGTTTCTCCATATTAGGTTATTTTAGCACTGCAGTCTCGCTAAGTGATGTATTGCTCATCTCTTCATTTCCAGGGCTCCTGTGATGATAGTGACGATGGTGAGATTTCTATGACCTCAATTATTGACACTTCACTTCACATGTGGCTACAGAATAATTGGACGGCCAAGATCTCTAAGGTATTAGACAAGTAAAGAAAATCTTGATGTAGTAACCATTGTCTTCTGTGTGTCTATTGGGTCCAATCCTAAGGGTAAGGCCACTTCAGGCATTCATGTGGCCATACCCTCAGACAGGGATGGACTGGGACAATAAAGTGGCCCTGGACTTCAGCCAGACCGGCCCACTTTATTTTTCCCAAACACACTCAAAAAAGGGGTTATGTCTCTTCAGCAAGTGGCATTTATCTTGTAGAGAAAGTTAATACAAGGCACTTACTAATGTATTGTGATTGTCCATATTGCTTCCTTTGCTGGCGGGAGTCATTTTTCCATCACATTATGCACTGCTCGTTTCCATGGTTTTGACCACCCTGTAATCCAGCAGCGGTGGTCATGCTTGCACACTATAGGAGTAGCCGGGATTGTGGGAGTGCACATAGTTTGGGGCTTTTTTCGACCACCAATGCTGGATTACAGGGAGGTCGTAACCATGATGACGAGCCATGTATAATGTGCTGGGAGACATTTTGTCTCTATGGCACTATCTGCCCTAATAGTGATACAGTGCCCACATAGAGCACGATAGTGCCCTCCTATTCACAGAAAAATAGCGCATTTGTACCCATATAGTACCTACCTAGGTGCATAGAAAGTGCCATACTTTGGCTCTATGTCGGCACTGTATGACTGTGGCCAAAGTACTGTAGGTTTTCACTTTAGGTAGGTACTGTATGGCACCATAAGCAAGAAATACACCATTTATCTGTGCATAACATGGCGCTATCTGAGCACTGTATGACCGTGGGAAGACCTGGGCATACTATGCTCAGATAAGTTGTGTATTTAGTGTCTACAGTGCCCACAAAGTGCCATATCATACCTACCTAGAGCTAAAACGTGGGCAGAAAGTGCCATACTTTGCCTATAATTATACTCTGTCTACACAAGTATGGCGCTTTCCGAGTATGGGTTCTATATGGCACTATGTGGGCACGACAGGCACTAAATGCGCCATTTATCTGTGGATAGTATGGCACTATCTGCCCACAATCATACAGTGCCCACATAGAACCAAATATCGCCGTACCGTACCCACACTATTATATGGCAGTGCCCAGAGCGCCATATGTTGACTATGTGGGCAGATAGTGCCCTACTATGCCCAGATAAATAGTGCCCTTAGTGACTGCAGTGCCACACTGTACCCACCTAGAGCCAATCTGTGCACAGAAAGTGCCATACTTTGTCCACAGTGACAAAGTGCCCTTTCTGTGCACAGTCTGGCACTGGCTCCAGGTAGGTATTCTACTACACGTGGGGGCACAGCGCTCATCTCTTTAGTAAAGAGTCTTTACTACCTTATTCAGCTCCCGCCTCCAGCCTCCAGTAACAAGTGCGGGCGGCAGCGCTCACTCACTGACGTCACGCGCCTGCGCCGCCTAGTGGGAGGAGCAGGCGTGTGACGTCAGTGAGTGAGCGCCGCCCCCACACTGCCTGCTGTTACTGGAGCTTTACCCCCCTGATGCCTGGCGGCCCTGGCCGGCCCATAATTCGATCGGCCCACCGGGATTCTCCCGGTACTCCCGATGGCCAGTCCATCGCTGCCCTCAGAGCGTTCCATAAATAGACATTTAAAGAGGAGTTGACTGGTCATTAATTAAATGGGGCAGGGGTGTCCAAAGATATTAAAATAGTAAACGCTAAAATGATCATGTTCTACAATGCTCAAAACACATGTTCCCAACTGTTGTCTACATCAGCACCACCATCAGGTGAGCCTCACAGCCAGGTGGGAAGCTGACGCAGGCACAGAGGGAATTTAGAACCTTTTGTTCTTTTAAGCCACCTGTCATATTTAATTAAAGGTCAGACAAACCCTTTAAGTGAGAAATATTTGCAAGAGTGAATTATGTATTTTAGCAGATTGTTGATGCCCTGGAGCAAGGGTACTTTGGAGTCTGGACGTCTGTGGACATTTACCCCTATAGGTACTATCCAAAGCCATCAACTCACTACTTTAGTGCTCTCTGGAGGGTTAAAGGGGTTGTATGCTATTGTAATATGCTGTGTTCTCTCCTCTGTTTACCCGCTCGCCATCAGCATTGCAGCAGTGAGCAGGTGTAATTACAACTAAGCCGTACCCATTAATTTCAATGGGACGGCTCCTTCCTCTATTATCCTATTAGGAAGTCGGGACTCTGCTGTTCTGATATTTATGACCTATCCTGAGGATTGTACTGCAAGAGAACTTAGACTAGAACTTTCAGAATCACAGGTGCATATCCATGAAGCAAACATAATTATAAAAAACACAATGGCCGCACACCATTATACATACAAACAATAGAGCTAAGATATGGGGGTCATTCTAAATAAAAGTGGTACAATACCGACTATAAATGAGTTAATGGAAGCTCTTTGCGCACATATTTGATCAAACATGTGTCAGGCCCATCTACCAGGCGTCAAGGTGGCTTCCGCAGATGGGTCCCTAACACTAACAGAACTGCCTGTCTTGGACTTACCCAAGCCTACAATATTCAGGGCAGTGTAGAGACCAGCTACATTTATACTCTGCTCAGAAGTCCCAGGCAGATTTTGTAGGCTTAAGTAAGTCCAAAGAGAGGGAGATTTAGTGTTAGGGCCCCATCTGCGGAAGCCACCTTGACGCCTGGTAGATGGGCCCGACACGTATGTGCGCTAAGAGCTTCCATTAACTCATTTATAGTCGGTATTGTACCACTTTTATTTCGAATGACCCCCATTTCTTAGCTCTATTGTTTGTATGTATAATGGTGTGCAGCCATTTTGTTTTTTAGAACTATCCTGAGGATTGGTCATCAATATTACAACTCCTTTAACTTGCACTATGATTTATGCCGTTTACATTGAGAGTACTTTCACACTTGCGGTAGAGGATTCCAGCAGGCAGTTTCGTTGCCGGAACTGCCTGCCAGATCCGTCAAAATGTATGCAAACTGATGGCATTTGTCAGACGGATCAGGATCCTGATCCGTATGACAAATGCATTGAAATGTCGGATCCGTCTCTCCCGTGTCATCCGGAAAAACGGATCCGGCATTTATTTTTTCACATTTTTTGTGGTCTGAGCATGCGTAGACCGCAATGCCGGATCCGCGCTTTGCCGGATCCGGTATTAATGCATTTCAATGGGAAAAAATGCAAGTGTTCCGGAATTTTGGACGGAGATAAAACCGCAGCATGCTGCGGTATTATCTCCGTCCTGAAAAGGCTAAAAGACTGAACTGAAGACATCCTGATGTATCCTGAACGGATTGCTCTCCATTCAGAATGCATGGGGATAAAACTGATCAGTTCTTTTCCGGTATAGAGCCCCTAGGACGGAACTCTATGCCGGAAAAGAATAACGCTAGTGTGAGAGTACCCTTTAACTGTTATATTGTTGAACTGCATTTTATGTGTTTATTGTAATATATCATATTCATTTGCACTGCTATTGCACTGCATTGTGAAACGGGTTAATGCATAGACACATAATACTGAGAGACTTTGGGACTTGCTCATTCATCGGGTGATCATGGCACCTTTAGGGCCAGTTTACAGGATTGATTTTGAAATGCATGCTTAAAAAATCTGCACGGAATACACATGTCTTTTTTCAGCGCAAAAAAAAGTGTTCACTTCAAATCAACACAGAATACGCATGTCTTTTTTTTCAGCGTGAAAAAAAGCGTTCACTTCTATACAAAGCTGAATTTTCAGCTTGAGGTTTTTGAAGCAGATTTAAAGGGTTTCTGTCATGGGAAAAATTGTTATGTATCTGGCTGATATTAGCGATGTGCTAATGTCAGAAGTACATAACAGCATGTTTGTTAACTCCCTGCCTGCCGCCGTTCTCTTAAAAAACAGACTTGTATAATATGCTAATGAAGCCTCTAAGTGCTATGAGGGCGTTGCTGCAGCACCTAGAGGCTCAGTCTACTTACCTTTTGGCACGCCCAGGTCCACTTGATTGACGTCCTTCACCACATCGTCCTCATAATCCCGCGCCTGCGCCGTCCCGTTTATTTTATTCGGCGCATGCGCATTGAGTGAAGAACGCTCAGCTGCTGCCAGGCGGGCCTGTCGGGGAGGCCTGTGACGTAATCGGCGCAGTGAGGAAAGCTGGCAGCAGCCAAGCGTCCTTCACTCACTGGGCCTGTGCCGAATACTAAACGGGACGGCGCAGGCGCGGGATTATGAGGACAATACGGATAAGAAGGACGTCAATCAAGTGCACGTGGGCGTGCCAAAAGGCGAGTAGACAGAGCCTCTGGGTGCTGTAGCAACGCCATCATAGCACCTAGAGGCTCATTAGCTTATTATAAAAGTCTGTTTTCGGCAGGCAGGGAGTTAACAAACATGCTGTTATGTACATATACATAACGATTTTTCCCAAGACAGAAACCCTTTAAAGCAGATCTGCGAAAAAAGTGAGTGAAAAACGCACAAAAATTCATGGACTTTTATAGAACTGTTTTATTCTGCTTCCTATTAATTTCAAAGGGAGATTCAGCCCCAAGATAGGGCATGCTGCTTCTTTTTTATACATATAAAAAAGAAGCAAGTGTTAATTTCCATTGAAATGAATGGTGGCTGTTTTTGAGACGTTTTTGGAGCTGATTTGAAGCTGATTTTGAGGCAGAAACGCTCCAAAATCAGCACAAAAAAAGCCCTGTGTGAACTGGCTCCTTCCCATTAATTGCCCTGATCACCAGGCTGTGTAAGGCAGCCTTAAAAATGTATTATGATGGTAAATATAAAAGTTGTTGTGCAACTTTTTACATTTATATGAAATCCGGAGTAAGTTGTAATGACGTATACAGACTCTTTGTTGATGTAATATTAACATATTATAACATATCAAATCTCTATGTTTCATCAGAGATTGGAAGAGGAAGATGAATATGAGATTTCTGTGTATGATGAGAGCACACCAGGCACTGTACTCTGGAATACTAAAAGACGTGATGAAGATTTTCAATTTATATTCAAGAAAATACATCAGGTAACATTGTTATCCTCTATGATTATGTACAGTGCCTTGCAAAAGTACTCACCACCATTGACTTTTTTCATATTTTGTTACATATTTTGTTACATTACAGCCTTAAGTTCAATGTTTTGTTAATCTGAATTTTGTGTGATGGATCAGAACACAATAGTCTAAGTTGGTGAAGTGAAAATGAGAAAAATATATAAATAAAATAATTTAGAAATAGAAAACAGAAAATTGGCATGTGCGTATGTATACACCCTGGTGCAACTAATTTACCTTCAGAAGTCACATATTAGTGAAATGATGTCCACCTGTGTGCAATCTAAGTGTCACATGATCTGTCATTTCATATACACACTTTTTTTGAAAGGCGCAAGAGGCATCACTAACCAAATACTGCCATGAAGACCAAGGAACTCTCCAAACAAGTAAGGGACAATGTTGTTGAGAAGTACAAGTCAGTGTTGGGTTTAAAAAAATATCCAAAATCTTTGATGATCCCCAGGATCACCATCAAATCTATCATAACCAAATGGGAAGAACATGGCACAACAGTAAACCTGCCAAGAGACGGCTGCCCACCAAAACTCACGGAGCGGGCAAGGAGGGCATTAATCAGAAAGGCAGCACAGATACCTAAGGTAACCCTGGAGGAGCTGCATAGTTCTACAGCAGAGACTGGAGTATCTGTACATAGGACGACAATAGGCCGTATGCTCCATAGAGTTATGCTTTATGGCAGAGTGGCCAGAAGAAAGCCATTACTTTCAGAAAAAAACAAAAAGGCACGTTGTGAGTTTGCGGAAAGGCATGTGGGAGACTTCCAAAATGTATGGAGGAAGGTGCTCTGGTCTGATGAGACTAAAATTGAACTTTTCGGCCATCAAAGAAAACGCTATGTCTGGCGCAAACCCAGCACATCACATCACCCAAAGAACACCAACCATGTTTTTCAGCAGCCGGGACTGGGAAACTGGCCAGAGTTGAGGGAAAGATGGATGGTGCTAAATACAGGGATATTCTTGAGCAAAACCTGTACCACTCTGTGCGTGATCTGAGGCTAGGATGAAGGTTCACCCTACAGCAGGACAATGACCCCAAACCCACTGCTATAGCAACAGTTGAGTGGTTTAAGGGGAAACATGTAAATGCGTTGGAATGGCCTAGTCAAAGCCCAGATCTCAATCCAATAGAAAATCTGTGGTCAGACCTAAAGATTGCCGTTCACAAGTGTAAACCATCTAACTTTAAGGAGCTGGAGCAGTTTTGCAAGGAGGAATGGGCAAAAATCCCAGTGGTAAGATGTGGCAACTGCTCATAGAGACTTATCCAAAGCGAATTGGAGCTGTGATTGCCGCAAAAGGTGGCTCTACAAAGTATTGACTTTAGGGGGGTGAATAGTTATGCACATTGACTTTTACTGTTATTTTGTTCTATTTGTTGTTTGCTTCACAATAAAAAAAAAACATCTTCAAAATTGTTGGCATGTTCTGTAAATTAAATGATGCAAATCCTCAAACAATCCATGTTAATTCCAGGTTGTGAGGCACCAAAATACAAAAAAAGTCAAGGGGGGGGGGGGTGAATACTTTTGCAACGCACTGTATTGCATGTACTGTCAGTGGAAGACTACTTGCCTATAGGAGTCTATGTGCTTGACTAGATACCGCACCTGACTCATGGATAACTGTATAAAACTGTAGGAAAAATGAGGTTAGAAAGGGAAAAAAAAAAGATTCAGCTGTTTCTGGAAAAGCTGTGTGCCAACCAGTATGGCCACCATTATACCTTTCAAGGTGGTTGTCATTTGCTTTCTCGGTTTCCTAGAAAGGCTGTTTTTCACGCAGCCACAATACAGCTGAATTTTAGCGTCTGTATTTATTTATTTTTTGTAAATTCTTTATTTAGCATTTTCAATTTTCAGTTATCAAAGCCATGGCAAGCCATGGAGCAAATATTAACAAAAGTTCACACAGAAAAAGTGAACATGTAGCAGAGAACAAATGGTCAGGTAGAAAATCACCGAACCCAGAATAAGAAAATCTGAACCACAGACAGATGAATCAAGGTAAAAGGGAAGAGGGGACAGGGATGAGAAAAGCAAAGAAGGGGAAGGGAAGGGGGAAGTGGGAGAATTAGCAAAGGACCACGCACTCACACACGAGATAAGAGCGCCTTACAATCAGCGGAGTCGTAAAATTCCAACCAGTGGCTCCAGGTCTTGGTAAACCTCTTCTCAGAATGTCTCAATGTCGAGGTGAGGTCTTCCATTCTCATGGTCTCCTGGACTTTGTTAATCCACATGGCTACTGAGGGAGCCGATGGGTGCCTCCAGAGACCCGGGATACAGGCCCTTGCGGCGTTGACCAGATGTCTTATCACAGAACGTTTATAAGTAGAGAGAGGAATCTCGCACTGATGGAGCAGGAAGAAAGCAGGTGTCTTAGGAAGGGTGTACGAGGTGAATTTAGACATTATCAACCACACTGAGTCCCAGTAACTCGAGAGATGTGGGCAGCTCCAGAACGTGTGCAGAATAGTGCCTCGCTCAGAGCCACAACGCCAACATAAAGGCGAGACCGTCGGGAAAATTGAGTTAAGTCTAGTAGGAACCCTATACCATCGGGACATAACTTTGAAACCAGCTTCTTGGACATTGCTGGCAATTGACGTTTTGTGGATGCATGTATACAACCTCTGCCTTTGATCCGAGGACAACTCTATATCTAAATCTGCTTCCCATTGAGTGATATAGTTGGGGAGCGTCTGTATTATGGTCACAAGTCTCAGGCCACCATACTTCTACGGAATAAAACTTAGATCATCATAGATTCTACAGTGACGTGAGTCTGGTTCAGTTAAACTGTGGATACACGTGTAGGTAAATACACATATTATGGATATGGATGAAGAATTATTGTTTTCAAGTGGGCTCATTTGCAACATACATTTATGACATTTCAATATACACTACCTGTCCAAAAAAAAAAGTCACCACCAAAAAAAAAATATATATATATTCTCAATGGGGTTAAGGTCTGGACTCTGTGGTGGCCAATCCATGTGTGAAAATGATGTCTCATGCTCCCCGAACCGCTCTTTCACAATTTGAGCCTGATGAATCCTGGCATTGTCATTGGAATATGCCCGTGCCATCAGGGAAGAAAAAAATCCATTGATGAATAACCTGGTCATTCAGTATGTTCAGGTAGTCAGCTGACCTCATTCTTGGAGCACATACTGTTGCTGAACCTAGACCTGACCAACTGCAGCAACCCCAGATCATAGCACTGCCACCACAGGCTGGTACAGGAGGCACGACGTGTGCATCACTTCAACTGCCTCTCTTCTTATTCTGATGCGCCCATCACTCGAACAGGGTAAATCTGGACTCATCAGACCACATGAGCTTCTTCTATTGCCCCAGAGTCCAATCTTTATGCTCCCTAGAAAATTGAAGCCTTTTTTTCTGGTTTGCCTCACTGATTAGTGGTTTTCTTACGGCTACACAGCTGTTCAGTCCCAATCCCTTGAGTTCCCTTCGCATTGTGCGTGTGGAAATGCTCTTACTTTCACTATTAAACATAGCCCTGAGTTCTACTGTTGTTGTTTTTTAAATTTGATTTCACCAAACGTTTAAGTGATCGCCGATCACAATCATTCAGGATTTTTTTCCCGCCACATTTCTTTCTCGAATACGATGGGTCCCCAATATCCTTACAGTTTTTAATAATGCGTTGGACAGTTCTTAACCCAATTTTAGTAGTTTCTGCAATCTCCTTAGATGTTTTCTCTGCTTGATGCATGCCAATGATTTGACCTTTCTCAAACAGACTAACATCTTTTCCATGACCTTTGCACCAGTTGGGGTTAAATAACTTGTTGCCAACTGAAAGATAATCGCCCATGCAGTAATTATCCAATAGAAGGCTCATAACTATTTGCTTAGTTAAATCCAGGTGGCAACTTTTTTTTTTGGACAGGCAGCGTATATCATAAATGTCAGCGGTGGTCCAAACACTGGAATCCTCACATTTACTAATACAAAAGGGCTGAGGAGCTCTTCTATACAATGCCCCTTCAGTTCCTGTTGGGTGCACTCAGCTTCTCTCTGGAGATGCCTGGCCGTGACCCATGTCCAGCATATCTATACACCTGAGCGCCGACTCATTGACATCGGCGCTCAGTTCCCCCCTGCTCGTTGTCATGGGGAGGAAGAATGCCGGCCACGCTGTGGAGGCGTGCGTGACGTGGTCCTCCCCGCCCCCTTGCTACTATGGAGAGGAGGACGCCCTCGCTCCTCCTCATGAACGGGATGCCGGCAGCGCTGCAGGAAGAGAGAGAGCGTCACCGGCTCCCTGTTACACAAAGGGTCAAAGGTGTATGGTACTATTAATCAGTTGGGGTCCCAGGCATATGTATGTGGTGGAAAAACCTCTGTATAGTCAGCAAATTTGTTGTTTAAAAGGATGCATAATAATTACAAAATATATTCATAATGGCACTCGACATGGCATAAATAACGTAAGTTACTGGAGTGTATAGTATATGTATAATGTGCAATTTTTTATATTTTTAAAAAAATCTCAATTTCATACAGTCAACTACAGGAGGACAAAGTGATGCTGACAAACAAACTTTCCACCCAATAAACAAGGCTTCAGATGAGTCTATAAATGTGAGTCACTGGAATGTAATGTTGGTTATTATGGGTGTATATATAATTGGAGTCAAATTAAGGGTTCCTGGTCCTCAATGCAAAATTTATAGGATAGGTCATCAATATCAGATTCGTTGGAGTCTGACACCCACAACCACTATGATCAGCTGTTAGCGGCCGGTGTGGTTCTGGAATGACACAGTACATGGAGCCAAAACACCACAGCTCTGTACATGGATATGGATAGGTCATCAATATTTTAGTCCCAGAAAACCAAAGATTGAGTAAGCCAGGATGATGTATAAGGACTACAATTCATAGAAAGAAGAAAGAGAGAGGCAAAGGTTGACAGTGTAGACAGGGGTTGTGTCATATTGGCGTTTGGTGGCATATCACTAGTATAGGCCATCAAAGTCAGATAGGTTTTAGTACCATCTCTGAGACCTGCACCCATAGCTAAAAGATGGCCCAGAAAGTGAAAGAAAGCGCCCAGTGCATGAGCGGCGTGTTCTCCATTCATTTCTGTAGGAGTTCCTAAAAATGCTGAGCCCTAGAAGACCCATAGAAATAAATGGAGGGCACACCACTCAAGTGCTGCCAATGCTCTATTCACTTCTATGGGACTGCCAGAAATAGCCAGCACTCGGCTATTTTAGAAGCGCATCCCAGAGGTGAGACCAGCACCTATCTGACGTTGGTGGCATATCCTTGTGTTATGCCACTAATGTCTCAGATGAGACAACCCTCTTAAGAGGATTGAAAAATAAGAGAATGAACTGGAAGTATGATTTGAAATCTGCATTATGGTAGTAAGAGTATTTACCCCCGTAATAGCTATGGCCAGTGTGACTGGTGTATTAGAATAAGATTTGTGCTGTCCTTTGCTCAGCAATAGGTCTCTATTTCATAGATCTATGGTATCTTGATGCTGTTCTCTTACTTTTCTTATTTAACATGTGTAAAACCTTTTATACTTTTTTTTTTTACTTTCTTTTTAAGATACTGTTGAACCTGATTAAAGCACACGAAGACAGAGAAGTTGTGTTTTTCTTCTCCCCCTTCGAGTATGAAGATAATGTTGGCAGTGATGTGAGTAGATTATCATATTATGTTATGTGATGGGCCCATGAGCAGAATGCAGTCAGAGTTTAGCTTTACAGTAGACAGGAGCCAAAGATTTCAGTTGATTTCAAATTGTGTTGATGTGAAGTTCTTGTATACAGGTCCTTCTCAAAAAATTAGCATATTGTGATAAAGTTCATTATTTTCTGTAATGTACTGATAAACATTAGACTTTCATATATTTTAGATTCATTACACACAACTGAAGTAGTTCAAGCCTTTTCTTGTTTTAATATTGATGATTTTGGCATACAGCTCATGAAAACCCAAAATTCCTATCTCAAAAAATTAGCATATTTCATCCAACCAATAAAGGAAAAGTGTTTTCAATACAAAAAAAGTCAACCTTCAAATAATTAAGTTCAGTTATGCACTCAATACTTGGTCGGGAATCCTTTTGCATCATTTAAGTCTCTGGAACTAAGATGCAAAACCAGGTACAGCCCATGGGCAAGACTGGGGCTATTTCTAATCCTAAACAATATCGTTAAAGTGCACCTGTCACATTAAGGCTGGGTTCACACGGGCGTTGCGGGAAAAGGTGCGGGTGCGTTGCGGGAACATGCACGATTTTTCAGCGCGAGTGCAAAACATTGTAATGCGTTTTGCACGCGCGTGAGAAAAATCGGCATGTTTGGTACCCAAACCCAAACTTCTTCACAGAAGTTCGGGTTTGGGATCAGGGTTGTGTAGATTGTATTATTTTCCCTTATAACATGGTTATAAGGGAAAATAATAGCATTCTTAATACAGAATGCATAGTACAATAGCGCTGGAGGGGTTAAAAAAAATATTTAACTCCCCTTAATCCACTTGCTCGCGCAGCCAGCATCTCTTCTGTCTTCTTCTTTGCTGTGTACAGGAAAAGGACCTGTGGTGACGTCACTCCGGTCATCACATGGTCCATCACATTGGTACCCTGTACCCTGTTCAATGTGCTGTGCCAGAATTTAGCCAAGCATGAGGGAAGCACAGGCAGGAGCAGTGATGTGTGCTCCAGCCTGTGCTATTGACCGTGGCATCCAGGGCTGGCTCCAGGTTCATGTGGGCCCTTGGGCGATAGTCTCAGTGGGCCCCCCTTACACAGTGATAACTCTCTGAGTACATATAATATAGTAGATATCACCTGCAGTCCTGTGTAACACAAATAACACAGTGATGGCTATCCGAGTATAGAAAATGTAGTAGTGTTACCTGCAGTCCTATGTAAAACCACAGATAACACACACACACACACACACACACACACACACACTGGAACAGACACATACATATGGACAGACACTTATGCGATGGTGAGATTGTCAACCAACTTCTATCTAATGTGTGTGGCCACCTTTAGGGGACATTAAAAGGAAATTCCACCTTTAGTTATGCTCCAACCTTTTGTTGCCTTCTAATATGACTCCCACTGATTCCCAGTACTGAGGGGACATGGACTGGGGTTTAAAAAGGAATTATTAACATGTACCAGAAGGTGGTCTAAACTGTAACCCATTAGGAACTGGCTAGACTTTAGTATGGAGTCTAAGCAATGCCTTAGACACACACATAGACACACACACACAGGGGCACACACATACACAGGGGCGTGCACACACACACATACACAGGGACAGACACACACACAGGGACAGACACACACACAGGGACAGACACACACACAGGGACAGACACACACACAGGGACAGACACACACACAGGGGCAGACACATACACAGGGGCGTGCACACACACACATACACAGGGACAGACACACACACAGGGGCGTGCACACACACACACAGGGACAGACACACACACAGGGACAGACACACACACAGGGGCACACATACACAGGGACAGAGACACACACACACACACAGGGGCACACATACACAGGGACAGACACATACACAGGGGCGTGCACACACACACACAGGGACAGACACACACACAGGGACAGACACACACACAGGGGCACACATACACAGGGACAGACACATACACAGGGGCACACATACACAGGGACAGACACACACACAGGGGCAGACACACACAGGGGCAAACACACACACAGGGGCAGACACACACACAGGGGCAGACACACACACAGGGGCAGACACACACAGGGGCACACATACACAGGGGCAGACACACACACAGGGGCACACATACAGAGGGACAGACACGCACACAGGGGCACACAGACACACACACACATCTAAGCCTCACCACATTCTAGCCTGGCTCTTCTCCTTCCATGAACACAGCTCTCTGCTCCTCCCCCACTGGTTACATGGGCGGATGACATCAGGAAGGTCCTTTAGCCCGGTAGGAAAGTCCATCTACCCTGTTCTGAGTCCTGGGGCCGCCCACCCCAGCAGTGCACATGGCAAAAATTGTCTGCATTGCTGGGGTAAGCTGCCCTAGAATTCAGAACAGGCAGTTTAATGAAGACCAGGACACAGCTGCAGGAGTGGGCAGGCACTTGCCGCTGGCCCTGGTTGCATCTAAAGGGTTAAATGGCCCATATCAGCGATTCTGCCAATCGTATGAGAGCTGAGCTCCTGCTCTTCGCTGCCCGGGAGACCCATGCAGTGTTTATTCTAGGCCGCCGTAAAAACAAAGCGTTCTAGGATAATCCCCATTAATAACCGCCGTAGAAACATGTACAGCAATAGTACAGCATTGCACATGAACAAAAATAACAAGAATGGGAATAAGTACTCTTTGTATTACAGTTACCCTGCAGTGTATTCTTTTTTATGACAAGTTTGGCTTATAAGCACACTATATGCCCAGCTTTAGAAATAAGATGCCATTGTCTCAGACCACTCTTATTTATTAAAATCATAGGAGGAAGATCAGTTCAGCACAGATGATGAATCCTCTGGAGACTCTAGTAGGTCTAGTAATTGTGGAATTGGATTTAGAACTTACAACATACAAAATGAAGAGGAAAAAAACAATAGAGGTTTGGATTTAATAACTAGATAACTGCTAAAGTGCTGCTTGAAACCTTCAGAATTTTCTATATTTCTGTTTAAATTTGACTTAAAACTACATCAGATTTTTACACAAGTTCTAAAAGTAGATAAATATAAACAAATCAAATAATTGCGTCAAACACATTAGACTTTTATTTATTGAGGAAAATGATTCAATATCACGTCTGTAAGTGGCAAAAGTATGTGAACCTTTAAGATTAGCAGATCATTTGAAGGTGAAATTAGAGTCAGGTCTTTTCAAACAATGTAAAGACAATTAGTTGTGAGTGGGCAACCTGTTTTATCAAAAAAACAGGGATCTATCTGATCTTTGCAACCCATGTTTGTGGAAGTGCATCATGGCATGAACAAAGGAGATTTCTGAGATTCTCAGAAGAAAGATTTTCGTTAATCATCAGGCTGGAAAAGGTTCCAAAACCATCTTTAAAGAGTTTGGACTCCACTAATCCTCAGTCAAACAGATTATGTACAAATGTGAAGTCCAGATTCCTGTAAAGGGGGAATACCAGAGAACCTCCAGGATAACGCCCTTAGGTTTAGCCCAAAGTCAAACTGGTTGGTTAGCACAGTGGGTCCACACCCACAGCCCGTTATACCCTCCCCATGAGTGGTCGACCAACAAACAGTACTCCAGCAGCAAGGCATGTAATAGTCAGCAAGGGCACAAAGGAAACTAAGGTAACCTCTACGTACCATAATTAAAGGCCTTTCTCACATTATTTAGTGTTGATGGTAATGACTCCACTATCAGGAGGATACTAAACAACCATGGTCTAAACAGCAGACTTTCAAGGAGAAAGCCTCCTCTATCCAAAAAGATCATCGCTGTCCTGCAGTTTGCTAAAAATCATCTGGACAAACCAGAAGGTTACTGGAACACTATTTTGTGGATGGATGAGACCGAAGTAGAACTTTTTGGTTTACATGGGGAGCGCTACGTTTGGAGAAAGGAAAACACTGCATTCCAGCTTAAAACATCACGCCATCTGTGGATATGGTGGTGGTAGTATCATGGTTTGGGCCCGTTTTGCTGCATTTGGACCAGGGCGGCTTGCTATCATTGATGGAACAATGAATTCTGAATTATACCAGGAAATTCTAAAGGAAAATGTCAGGACATCTGTCCGTGAGCTGATTTTCAAGGTCGTACGGCAAAGATCCAAAGCACACGAGTCTTTCTACCAAAGAATAGTTAAAGAAGAATAAAGTTAAAGGGGAAGATTTTTTAGGTGTAAGGTGTAAGGAAAATGGCAACCAATTCGATTTATCCTTTAGTTTTCCAAAAATGAAAGGAGGAATCTGATTGGTTGCTATGGGCAACTAAACCAGTTTTCTTCCAAAGTTTTGGAATAACAAAGGCAAAGTACAGACCTTAATCCAATATAAATGTTGTGGAAGAGCTGAAGAGAGAAGTAAATGAGAGAAAACACCAACATAACAGAATTGAGGTTCTGTATAGAGGAATGGGCTAAAATCCCTAAAAGCCGATGTACAGAACTAATCAGTAGTTACTGGAAACTTTTAGTTGCCGTTATTGCTGCACAAGGGGGTCACACCAGATACGGAAAGCAAAGGTTCACATATTTTTGCCACTCACAGTCATGTGATATTGGATCATTTTCCACTTATGCATCCCTGACTCTCCGTTACTCCCTTCTGATTCTTTTTCTTCTTTCAAATTAATTACCTCCCTGTTTCTGGACCAGGGTAAGCATTACCAGTGTCAGCCTTCAGGTCTCCCAGACACCCACCATAATAGTATAGATTTTTTGATGGTGTATGAGATGTCAAGATGATCTCAGTCACCTCAACATTTATGTAGAACATGGCTGGAAGAGAGCTGTTTTTCATACATTGTTTGTCCAGATATTCCATATATTGATTAGTATGTAAATAGAAAAAATCTGTGAAACCCTGGGCAAAAACTGAAATTACAGCTATAGCCTGGAAAGAAAGACCTCACATCTGCCGATTGGAGGATCCATGAGTGTCTTCAGTTAGGCCACTCTTGCAACTTGGCTGTACTGTCAGATCCTGGTGGTTGTCATGAACAGACTAAGAACCTGTAGGATGCAGGGGCGTTGTTAGGTTAAAACATTCGGGGCCTGGGCCCCTGATGTTTTGTCCCAGGCCCTGAATGTCCTGCCTGCCAACTAGATACAACTGTATTGCTGTCCTCAGGATGGCAATACAATTGAATCTAATACACTGTAAGATCTGAAGGATCTGTGGTGACATCACAGGTCATGTGACCAGCAAAACAGACAGTGATTGGGAAGGACTTGCAATGATGTCACCATCATGTGACCAGTGCAGGAGAGGACGGCAGTGAAGAGAAGTACTGGGAGAAGCTGTGGTAAGGTCTGCTACATGAGGAGAGGTAAGTAAAGGGAGAGGCAGAGCAATGCTGGGAGTTGTGGTTATTTAACTGGGACTGTAGGTTAGGGCTGAAGAGAGGGATGTTATTTACATGGAACTGTATGTTGGAGGGGGCTGTGAGAGGGAGTAATGTTATTTAAATGGGACTGTATGTTGAAGGTGGCTGATTGGGGGGATTATAATATTTACATGGGACTGAATGTTGAGGGGATGATGTTTACATGAGATTGCATTAGAGCAGAAACGATTACTCGATTTAATCGAGTAATTCGACACAAAAAAATTCTCAATGCAAATTTTTTTGCATCGAGGATTCATTTGTGTCATGTGACCACAGAGCGGGAGTGAAGCGCTTGCTATTACTTCCTGCTCCGTGGTCACCCGCCGGCCCGCACCGCACTGCACTTTCTTCCTGACACATCATCAGGTCATAGTGCACGTAAGCGCGCACTATGACCCGACACTGTGTGACGTCAGGACGTCAGTGCAGCGGGCTAAGAAGAAGATGGAGGAGCTGTGGAGCGGCGCCCTTACAGGAAAGGTAAGCACTGTCGTTGGGGATATGGCTAGGAGGGGGAGTTGGTTACTAACATAGTACCTAAGGCCGAAAAAAGACATTTGTCCATCCAGTTCAGCCTGTCATCCTGCAAGTTGATCCAGAGGAAGGCAAAAAAAACTGTGAGGTAGAAGCCAAATTTCCCCACTTTAGGGGAATAAAAAATTCCTTCCCGGCTTCAATCAGGCAATCAGAATAACTCCCTGGATCAACGACCCCTCTCTAGTAGCTATAGCCTGTAATATTATTACGCTCCAGAAATACATCCAGGCCCCTCTTGAACTCTTTTAGTGAATTCACCATCACCACCTCCTCAGGCAGAGAGTTCCATAGTCTCACTGCTCTTACCGTAAAGAATCCTCTTCTATGTTTGTATACAAACCTTCTTTCCTCCAGACGCAGAGGATGTCCCCTCGTCACAGGTGGCACTGTAGGGCAGTTGGTAGTACTGGGGGGCAAGCTGGTGGCAGTTGGCACTAGGGGGCAAGCTGGTGGCACTAGGGGGCAAGCTGGTGGCACTGGGGGCATTTGGGGGTGCAAGCTGGTGGCACTGGGAGCAGTTGGTGGCACTGGGGGACAAGCTGGGGGCAGCTGGTGGCAGCTGATGGCACTGGGGTGGCAGCTGGTAGCACTGAGGGGGCAGCTGGTGGCACTGAGGGGGCAGCTGATGACACTGGGATGAGGAAGAGCTGAAGGCACTGGGGGAACGGAGCTCATGGCACTGGGTGGAACTGATGCACTTGGGCTGATCGCACAGGGGGGAACGGGGAGTCTGTCACTACAATTTGCCCTTATAGACCGCTTACATAGCACTGTAGCATAACTATAGATCAGTCAAATGGTACCTTTGTCTTTTTGTTTGGAGGTTCACCAGGGGCAAAAACAGAGTTTTATTCATATGTAAATGAGGGCTCGCAAGTGCCCAGGGGCGGCGTTCGGGCTGTAAGTGCCCAGGCCGCTCTGCCTTCTTCTCACATAACCCCTCCCCAGCCTGTTGCTTGGCCCGCCCTGTAAGCCTCTTACGTCATTCAGTGTACTGGCCAATATCCCGCCGGCGCATGCGCACTGTGATGACCATTGTGGGCAGCAGCATCATTCCATGCAGTGCGCATGCGCGGGCGGGATATCGCCAGTACACTGGATGACGCAAGAGGCTTACAGGGCGGGCCAAGCAACAGGCTGGGAGGGGTTATGTGAGAAGAAGGAAGAGCGGCCTGGGCACTTACAGCCCGAACGCCGCCCCTGGGCACTTGCGAGCCCTCATTTACATATGAATAAAATTCTGTTTTTGCCCCTGGTGAACATCCAAACAAAAAGACAAAGGTACCATTTGACTGATCTATAGTTATGCTACAGTGCTATGTAAGTGGTCTATAAGGGCAAATTGTGGTGACAGACTCCCTTTAATACTAGAGGGCTCTTCTACTAATAGAGGCACTCTTGGGGAGCATTATCACGGTTGGGGCCACTGTAGGGGGCGGTATTACTAATGGGGGCACTGTTGGGGAGCATCATCATTGTAGGGGGCAGTATTACTAATGAGGGCATTCTAGAAGGGAATTACTATTGGTGGGACTATGAGGAGCACTATTACTATGGGGGCTCTCATTTTCCTTCAGGATAGTTGGGAGGTATTGGGGAGCACAGTGGGCAGCAGGATAACACTGTGGGGACTCCAGGTTGGTGGAAGATGATAGAAATGTGAGGAAGCTAAGACGTCTGTGTGTCACACTCTGCAGAGATGAGGCGCGGCTGAAAGAAGTTGTACGGACAAAATGGAGAAGATGATGACAGAGAAGATCTATATCGGAGGAGACGTCACCTGGGAGGCCCCGGATGTGAGAAGTATGTGCTGCTGTATAGCAAGTACAGCAAAATGCGGTGTGTGTGTGTGTGTGTGTGTGTATGCGACTTAGAGAACTGGCCATATTAATTGGGGCTTGGACCCCGGCAGTGGCGTCTCTAGCTTTCAAATTTTGGGGGGGCACACTGGGGGCCAGGACAAAAGTAGGGGGGGGCAGCTATAACAATGATACATTTACACAAGTACGCTTAGAAATGCTACAATACTGTACCCAATACCTAAAACCGCAACAGGGAAGAAAAGTCCAGCTCTCTGTGGATGACACTTTTATAGAGAGGGGGATCTGTGGATGACATTGCTATGGGGGGGGATCTGTGGATGCCACATACCGTATATAGCATCTTATGCTATATGTGTCATCCCCATTTCCCCCTCCATAACAGTGTCATCCACAGATCTCCCTCCCTGCCTCTCACAGGAGTGTACATATATAAAATAAACATATTTCACATGAACACTTACAGTTACTTGGCTTGGCCCTTGGGGATCTCGGACGCCACTTCCACACTTTGGCCGGGGGCTCGGCGGAGCTGATGTTGTGTTTTATCCTAATGAAAAAGATTTCATAATAAGGATTTGGAGAAGGGGCAGAGGGATAGCAGAGCAGGGAGAGGCTGGTGCTGCTACTAGGGGGTCATATCATGGGGGAGTAATAAAGCCCACCATAATGCCCCCCAGTAGAAATAATTCTCCTTATAATGTGCAAAACATACCCCCTTATGCCCCCAGTTGAGCTAATGTCCCCCATAATGTGCCAGTATAAAATACCCCCATATAGTGCCCCAGTAAATGCCTCCATAGTGCTCCTCTCCCCCCTCCCTGCTAGTGCCCCCCATAATGTACCAGTATAAAATGCCCTATATATCGTGCCCCAGTAGATGCCCTCAGTGTCCCCCATAATTTGCAAGTATAAAATACCCCTTCTTAGTGCCCCCCGTAGATGACTCCATAGTACTCCTGTCTCCCCTTCTCCATAGTACCCACCATAATGTGTACCAGTATAAAATGCTACTGTACAGAGCCCCCATATAAAACACCCCTTCTTTGTGGCCTCAGTAGATGCCCCTATAGTGCCCACCAATAATGTGCCAGTAATAAGTGCCCTCAATAACGTGCCACTGCCAGTAACAAGAGCCCCCCAATGTGCCAGTAATAAGCCCCCATCACGTGCCAGTAATAAGCCCCCCATCACGTGCCAGTAATAAGCCCCCCATCACGTGCCAGTAATAAGCCCCCCAATGTGCCAGTAATAAGCCCCCCCATCACGTGCCAGTAATAAGCCCCCCATTACGTGCTAGTAATAAGCCCCCCCATTACGTGCTAGTAATAAGCCCCCCCATTACGTGCCAGTAATAAGCCCCCCCATTACGTGCCAGTAATAAGCCCCCCATCACGTGCCAGTAATAAGCCCCCCATTACGTGCTAGTAATAAGCCCCCCCATTACGTGCTAGTAATAAGCCCCCCCATTACGTGCCAGTAATAAGCCCCCCCATTACGTGCCAGTATTAAGCCCCCCCATTACGTGCCAGTATTAAGCCCCCCCATCATGTGCCAGTATTAAGCCCCCCCATGTTCCAGGATTCAGCCCCCCCATCATGTGCCAGTATTAAGTCCCCCCCATCATGTGCCAGTATTAAGTCCCCCCCATCATGTGCCAGTATTAAGTCCCCCCCATCATCATGTGCCAGTATTAAGTCCCCCCCATCATCATGTGCCAGTATTAAGTCCCCCCCATCATCATGTGCCAGTATTAAGTCCCCCCCATCATCATGTGCCAGTATTAAGTCCCCCCCATCATCATGTGCCAGTATTAAGTCCCCCCCATCATCATGTGCCAGTATTAAGTCCCCCCCATCATCATGTGCCAGTATTAAGTCCTCTCCCATCATCATGTGCCAGTATTAAGTCCCCCCCATCATCATGTGCCAGTATTAAGTCCCCCCCATCATCATGTGCCAGTATTAAGTCCCCCATCATCATGTGCCAGTATTAAGTCCCCCCCCATCATCATGTGCCAGTATTAAGTCCCCCCCATCATCATGTGCCAGTATTAAGTCCCCCCCCCATCATCATGTGCCAGTATTAAGTCCCCCCCCATCATCATGTGCCAGTATTAAGTCCCCCCCCATCATCATGTGCCAGTATTAAGTCCCCCCCCATCATCATGTGCCAGTATTAAGTCCCCCCATCATCATGTGCCAGTATTAAGTCCCCCCCATCATGTGCCAGTATTAAGTCCCCCCCCATTGTAATAAGCCCCCCCAATGTGCCAGTAACACTATTGTAAAAAAAACACTTATACTTACCTCAGTGTCAGCGATGCGATGCAGACTCTTCCTGTGTCCCGCGCTGTAAGGCTCAGGCGGCGCGATGACGTCATCGCTCCGCCTGCGTCGGCCTCTGATAGGCTGCCGGCCTAGTGCCTGCAGCCTATCAGAGGAAGGGGAAGGGACACGCCTCTCCCTCCCCTGCACCTCCGCTGGCACAGGCAGGTTACAATGGAGATGAGCGCAATGGAAGCGCTCATCTCCCTGTGCCCGGCGGCGGCGGCACACTTAGAGGGGGGGGCACTTTAGTTGGGGGGGCACAGCATGATGTAGGGGGGGCCGTGGCCCCCTCTGGCCCCCCCCCCCCTGGCGACGCCACTGGACCCCGGATCTTTTGAGACCCTAGCAACGCCCCTGGTAGTGTGCAATTCCTTTTTCTGCTTCCCCTGTAGGTAATGATAACTTCTGCTTGGGAACTGTATGTGCAATCAGGCTACATAAATGGCCGGCCAGAGCAGGCATCTGGATCCACCTCATAAGGAATCACAAAGATGAGACCTTGAGGCTAGGGTGAAGTCCTCAAATCCAGACCGTAGCTACATCAACAGCTTTTACCTGTAGTCTCAATGGTTCTTAAGAAAACCATTGCAGAAAAAAATATACAGTAGATGTTACAAAAGAATTGTAATAACCCAACTAATGTCCTACTTTTCTACAGTTGCAGATAAAAACTCTTTATCCAATGACCTCCAGGACACCTCCAGTGTTAGTGCTAACAGAAATAAGGTGAATTTTATCTTTTTTTAAAGTTAAAATAATAGCCAGTTTCATTTCATTGTGCATAGGAAAGAAACCTATGATACATTGTTCAGAGGCGGGGGAGGGAAGGCACAGCAGGCAACATCGGACTCATTTCTCTCCAAAAGTACTGACTGCCGTCACATGAGTGACAGACCACTGAAATCAGCGGGTCCAGGACTACACTATGCTGCCCTCAGCGAGGACCACATACAGGAACTGACAGGTTCCCTATCCAGCTGAACTAAAATAAAAAGCTTCTGTGTCTTTATTCAACAGTCTAATGAATTCACCGGAGACTCTTATGACAAGGAAAGTAAGTCCAAGGAATGTCATCAACCAGACGGCATTCGTGCGCTACGGCGAAGGAAAAAATGTAAGTATTTTCTTGCTTGGTGGCTTATTGTGTCCCAGTATGAGCAAGAAATCTAAAGATCTTCTCCAGCCAAAAAGCATGAACTAGAGAAGCATTTTTTAAAAGAGATAATTGCTGTTGGGGTATTTGCGCACAGTGGATTTTCTATGCATATTTTGGTTGCCTATTCTGCATAAAAATCTGTAGAAAAACTCTGTGTATAATACAATTATTGGTCTGTAAAGGGCCTTTAGAGCTGTTTGGGCACCACTTGTGTTCTCCTGAGGTCAGGCAGATGGGGAATAGCACCATTGCTTGGTTCCTGCCTAAAGTGGCCTGTAATGTACAGAACACAGGTATTACAGCAATTGTCAGTTTAGTACTGCTGGAGAACCTTATTAAAGGGGTTATCCCATGATTAATGTAAAAAATTAAAATCCGATATCATATAGTATATGACAGTCTCTTTCTAACACATGTAGAACCAGCCCTGCACCTCACATAGATCCAGAAACCTCCCCATGCATTGCCCTAATTGCACCGCTAGATTTATTTCAAGCTGGCAGCTTGGGGGGGGGGGGTCCTTTCTACTGCAGCTGGTGGTAGTTGAAGGATAGAACTGAGCATGTGCTTCCATTTCAGTGAGCAGGACAGAGAAATTAGAAAAAGAGCAAACAGCAGGTGGCGCTATACAGATAGATTTCAGTGAATAACTCGGTGGTTATACTAAATTTTTTATTACATGCAATTACAAAAATATTCAGATCCAGGTGCTTGTTTGAAAATGAAAACCTTTGAAAAACTGCCCGTGACCTTTCACTCTGTCTCTTTCACTGTATTAACTTCTCATATTTTTTCACAGATAAAAAAGGTTCTCCTAATGAGCTAGAGGACCTGCCGAGCACCAGTGTAGCAAGAGATGAGGTAGGTTAGGATGTATGGTCAATTTTGCCCCATTTGTAGAGGTGCTGTCAAGCAAGGCCATCCTCTTTTCTAATTGAAGCTATCGGGGGAATCAGCTGATTTTTGTAGACCCGGCACATATTTGCCAAATGGTTCCCTAATTAGTTTTCGCAATTCTTTAACAGCATTTACCAAGTGAAAATACAGATATGAGAACAGAATTTCCCATCGTTGGACAGCGACCACCCAAAATGATGGATTCTGCCAGCTTGATTTCACAAAAGATGGCTCAGAAAGGCCTAGATTTGACTGGCCAGAACATTGCACAGACCACAGAACAACAGAAGCAGAAACTGCAGGAGACTCTGCTTGAAGTCCTGTATCAATTAATTGATGAGGTTTTGGCAGGTACATGGCATTGAAATTGTCCTTACATATTTTACATACAGGACATGTAGAGGCAAATTTCAGCATGCAGAAGTTTTCCAACAGAAATAATTTAATGCACCCTTTATACAGAGCTCACTCTGCTTAGAATGTGTCTCATGGCATATGCCTAAAACATCAAGGGACACACATATTTAAAGTTTTTTTTCTCAGGACTTTCTTATTGATGGTCCTTCCTTAAAGATAACCTGTCATCAACTTTATCCTGACCTCACTGAGGGCAGCATAACATAGTGACAGAAATGCTGATGTCAGCGGTGTGTCACTCATGAGCTAAAAGTAAGTGGTTGCCGAGAACCAGCATCATATTCATTGCAGCCCAGGCCTTGAAAAGAATCAAATCTACCTGAGAAGAGTCCTGGTTATTCATACTCTCCTGCTCATCTGCTGATGATTGGCAGTTCTCTCCTAGACAGAGAGAGGGAGAAAACTAGGTAGAAGACTGTCAGTCATCAGCAGGTGAGCAGGAATTCATGGATAACCATGACTCTTCTCGGGTGCCCGGGACTCTTTTCCAGGCCCAGTCTGCAATGATTGTGATGTTGGTTCTCGGCAACCACTTACTTTTAACTTCTAAATGACAGACCGCTGAAATCAACTCACCTGTCTCTACTTTATTCTGCCGTTAGTATGGACAGCATAAAGTTGATGACAGGTTCCCTTTGAAGGGTTTTCGGGATTTTGATATTGATTGCCTATCTTGTCGCAATGTAGCATAGCTTATTGCTACATGTAAATGCAGCTTTCACCACATGTAACAAGCGGGTAGTTATCTGAAACAAACTGTTTATTCTTCATAATTGCCTGCTGTTTTGGCCAGTATAAAGGGGCTTTTAATCTGCTCATGAGAAGCAGATACTTGCTAACACTGGTGCACCATGTGAGCAGTACGTCTCCTCTGGTGCATGCACCAGATATGACACCCTGCTGATGATCTGGTATATGCTAAAAATGCTGACAAGTCTGTCCAAGTAGAAAAAGGGCAAAAAAAATTCATAAATGAATCTCATCACAAATCTGGGGCTCCATCCATCTTTCCAGACATATATGTTGGAAAAAGTGCCACAGAGGCTGTGCAAATATGGCTTCTGACCAAGATGCCATATATGTCCGGGAATCTAACTGGTCACACTGTTAACATTTCTACAATTTATACTCGTGTTGCTGGTGGAATTTCATAGAGTATGCCATTATTAATAACCCTGATACACAATTATTACATATTTCAGGTGGAAGTTCAAGAGTTTGTTTCCTGCACAGTATTGGGTAAGCAAATTCATCATTGTCTATAGGACTATCAGTGCATCTACACACTTTTCAGTGGAAAAAATACAAGAAGGACCATCAGCATCTTCCTTTCCAAATACACAGTACTGTCAACTGTGAAATACAGATCAATCCGATCTATGCAGTGAGTCGGACACCTCCTAAATCCGTTTAAAAGTATGCATACCTCCATGTAGGGTAGGTGTTCAGAAAATCCAGTCCTTTAGTCCTCAGAAATATTTTTCATTTTCATGCAAATATTTTCAGTCCCCCGTGTTTCCCCTGTGTCATTGCTACTGGCTCTAAAACCTCAGGGACTGTCGGTGAAATAAGAGGCGGAACTGGGGGGCATTATGGCGGTGCTTCCACAGTACACGCAAGACCTTATTGGTATAACAATAAAAAGAAGCATTTCTCAGGATTAGAGGACCAGGTTTTTACAAGAAATACAGGGAGTGCAGAATTATTAGGCAAGTTGTATTTTTGAGGATTAATTTTATTATTGAACAACAACCATGTTCTCAATGAACCCAAAAAACTCATTAATATCAAAGCTGAATATTTTTGGAAGTAGTTTTTAGTTTGTTTTTAGTTTTAGCTATTTTAGGGGGATATCTGTGTGTGCAGGTGACTATTACTGTGCATAATTATTAGGCAACTTAACAAAAAACAAATATATACCCATTTCAATTATTTATTTTTACCAGTGAAACCAATATAACATCTCAACATTCACAAATATACATTTCTGACCTTCAAAAACAAAACAAAAACTAATCAGTGACCAATATAGCCACCTTTCTTTGCAAGGACACTCAAAAGCCTGCCATCCATGGATTCTGTCAGTGTTTTGATCTGTTCACCATCAACATTGCGTGCAGCAGCAACCACAGCCTCCCAGACACTGTTCAGAGAGGTGTACTGTTTTCCCTCCTTGTAAATCTCACATTTGATGATGGACCACAGGTTCTCAATGGGGTTCAGATCAGGTGAATAAGGAGGCCATGTCATTAGATTTTCTTCTTTTATACCCTTTCTTGCCAGCCACGCTGTGGAGTACTTGGACGCGTGTGATGGAGCATTGTCCTGCATGAAAATCATGTTTTTCTTGAAGGATGCAGACTTCTTCCTGTACCACTGCTTGAAGAAGGTGTCTTCCAGAAACTGGCAGTAGGACTGGGAATTGAGCTTGACTCCATCCTCAACCCGAAAAGGCCCCACAAGCTCATCTTTGATGATACCAGCCCAAACCAGTACTCCACCTCCACCTTGCTGGCGTCTGAGTCGGACTGGAGCTCTCTGCCCTTTACCAATCCAGCCACGGGCCCATCCATCTGGCCCATCAAGACTCACTCTCATTTCATCAGTCCATAAAACCTTAGAAAAATCAGTCTTGAGATATTTCTTGGCCCAGTCTTGACGTTTCAGCTTGTGTGTCTTGTTCAGTGGTGGTCGTCTTTCAGCCTTTCTTACCTTGGCCATGTCTCTGAGTATTGCACACCTTGTGCTTTTGGGCACTCCAGTGATGTTGCAGCTCTGAAATATGGCCAAACTGGTGGCAAGTGGCATCTTGGCAGCTGCAAGCTTGACTTTTCTCAGTTCATGGGCAGTTATTTTGCGCCTTGGTTTTTCCACACGCTTCTTGCGACCCTGTTGACTATTTTGAATGAAACGCTTGATTGTTCGATGATCACGCTTCAGAAGCTTTGCAATTTTAAGAGTGCTGCATCCCTCTGCAAGATATCTCACTATTTTTGACTTTTCTGAGCCTGTCAAGTCCTTCTTTTGACCCATTTTGCCAAAGGAAAGGAAGTTGCCTAATAATTATGCACACCTGATATAGGGTGTTGATATCATTAGACCACACCCCTTCTCATTACAGAGATGCACATCACCTAATATGCTTAATTGGTAGTAGGCTTTCGAGCCTATACAGCTTGGAGTAAGACAACATGCATAAAGAGGATGATGTGGTCAAAATACTCATTTGCCTAATAATTCTGCACACAGTGTATATGGTTATATTTCAGGGCATATCACATAGGACAATTACCTAAAACTTAACTTTTAATAAATACACACATAAAAAGGCTACATAAGGAGCAGTCATCTCGCTTTGTGGAGTCCTCTCATCCCTGTTATTGGACACATGGTTGGTCCAATGGGGTTCTCCATATCAACTCTCTATCTGTAAGGATCCTATATGTACTACGGGACCTGGGACTACGTTATCTTTATATACAAAATAGGGTATTAAAGGACACAATAGGATTAGGTACGGGGACAGAGTGTACTTACCATTTAAGAACATCTCTCGACTGAGACAGAATAAAGGAAAGCCTAGGGACAGTTTCCTTTAGGCACATTTTTTCCCATGGTCTCAGCCATTTTTCATCCTTGGTCATTGACACCTAATTCATAGGTGCCGTATGTATGTATATATATATATATATATATATATATATATATATATATAGCAATTTAATGACCGTTTTGCACTCTGGGATTTATCGCGGCTCTTTATGGAGGCTTTTTATGTGTGTATTTATTAAAAGTTAAGTTTTAGTTAATTATCCTCTGTGATATGAATTGATAGCATTGCCTAGTAGATTACCATTGCGCTCAGTGATTTCAGGGCATCTACCCTACATTGTGTTATGCTTACATTGAAACAATTTTGGAGGTTACTCCCTTCAAAGAGGTATTCCAGTAATAAAGAGTTATCCCTTGTACACTAGACAGAGGATAACTGTTACCTTGATGTTGATTAGATCAGTCTAGGGTCCCCTGTTTGAATGGAGCAGTGGTCGAGCATGCTCAGTGCTTCTCCATTCAAACTCCAGATAGCTGAGAGATGCAGAGAGAGGAGTCCTGGAGTCCTCTGCATGATGTGTACACTCATGTGTTCTCCTGTGAGTTGCATGGGCAGTTTGCAGGTGCACGATTGGAATTCTGCATCCTTTTTACTACTAACTCTTTACTGTAGTTTATAGGGGTGGTCGAAGGTGACAGTCTCTTTAAACTGTAATTCCTGTCCAGTAATCTGCATATATCTATAGTTAACTCAGTTCCTAACTAAATTTCTACTAGTGTTGATTGCGAATATTTTAATCGCAAATTTTTATTGTGAATATCGGCACTTCGAGAATTCATGAAGATTCAAAATATTGTGCTATATCTTCGTAATCGCGAATATTCTAGATTTTTTTTCATCAGTACCCTCCCTGCTTCTTGCTTGTGGGCCAATGAGAAGGCTGCAATATCTTTGTCTGAGCTTAGCAACATCCCTAGCAACCAATAGGAAAGTTGCCTACCCCTTACTATATAAGAAACTCTTGGCTCATAGATACAGTATAGAAATATTATACGCTCATGCTTGAGATACTTAAGATATTAATGTTTCTCTTAAGTGACTGGTACTTTTCCATATTTTTGCTTTCTCCCCCTCATTCCCTTCCTCCCACCCTCACTTTCCCTCTTACCCTACCCTCTCTACCGTTACCCTTTCTCATACCCAACCTTTTACTTTATAGTTCTACTTTATAAAATGTTTTAGTTTATGTAACATTTTATGCTACCATACGAATGTGGAAGTGTAAACCTGATCTTTATCTCTTGTTTATGTAACAGTTGGAGTGAATTAACTCTGACGCATGTATTTCATGCACTTTCCTAAAATAAAGAAAATTTATAAGAAACTCCCCAGCAGCCATTTTCTACAGTTTTTTAGCAGTTCTGAGAGAAGAGAGCAGTGACATTGCAGTGCTCTGTGCTTTCATCTGGATCCTATTCCTTATTCAATTACATTAGATAGTTAGCTCATATATATAATACAGATAGTTAGTGGGCACTGCATATAAAACTATTGTTCTCCGATGCAGGTGAAATCAAAAACAGTGTCGTAATGTAAAATTACTTGCAGTGATCAGGAGTTCTTCCTCAGTCACAAAAGTTGCTGCCAACCATTTTCTCCAGTCTCAGAAAACTGCTCATCACTAATTTTTACCACTCCGTAAATTACATTTCTTATCTTTTGAAGCTTTCTGAAGAATCTGAGTAAATCTATACTAAGCAGCATACCAAACATATATGCAGAGGAACATATTATCTGGTACTTGGATCAAGTTGCTGAACTTCTAACTTCTGAAGTACGCCCACTAGAGCTGACACCAGATGCTCTACAGTCTAAGGCATTAGATCTCCTAAAAAATAAAGTCCAAGGTACGTTGCATCAGGAATATGGGTTAAAGATTAATATCCCCCCCCCCCCCCCCCCCCGGATTAACATACTTACATTTTCACCTTCAGTCAAGAGAAATTCTTAGTTATATTAATTCATGGAAAGATTAATCTAAATGGTTTTGTCAAGCTCTTGAGTGTCCTTTCTGCTTAGTTATGCAGCAACACGGGAAGGCATGTTGGGCATTTTGGTTCTCTGCCAGTTTCCTAAAAAGAGACTAATAATAACTAATAATATCATACCTTGACAGTAGAGGATAAGTCAAGGACTAATAATTAATTTTCTTTAATTTGGTGATGAGGAGCTTTATAATGAATCTTTGGTGATCCTAATAATTGAACTCTTGCAGGACTGCTGAATCCTTTTGTCAAGTTCTTTGTCAAGAAGGAGATTATGAAGAATTTGAAGACATCCCACCAGGCTCTGAAAGACCCATTGGCAAACAAAGAGACTATATATGTGAGTAACTTTACATACAGTACTAGAAACAGATGTAATGTGCATGGTTTATTTACAGCCCTGGGTCACAACTTTTTATAAACTTTGCTCTCAAATTGGCTCATTATATGGAATATATCTAAAACTCTACCACAGACCATGTTATATACTTAAATATCAGATAAAAGCATTTAATTCAGTAGCTCTCTTCACATAAACAACTATGACATGTTTAACTGTGGATAGGGCTCATCAAAAAAGGACCTGTCACTTCTTATGGCTCCTTTACACTGCTCCAAGGAGAAAACAATTGATAGAAAGGCATGTATGCATGACATTATCGCTTGAAGTCTAGGTAGTTTTGTGACTTATTACTATTCTTTGGCTGTAAAACTTCTGATGTCAGTAGGAGATAAAAAGGTGTTTTGTTTGGAAACGTATGGGCACCTGAGCCCTGAAGGACAGGGCTCAGTGCCACCTCCAATCAGCCAAAAAAATTTGACCAACTGGTAGGCGCCAAACCCATATAGGCGAGTAGTGATACTATGAAGATAAGTAGTGCAAATAGAAAAAGTAAGATATGAGAGAGTGGATAGGTCAAGGGGCTAACAAAGAAAACCCCAATGTCTCAATCTAATTGTAAATCAAGTATATAGGTTCAGATGGATACAAGTTGAATGAAACAACGTATAAACATAGATATAAGTAAATAGGTCCAAGTTAGTGGAGATTTCTTAAGTAAAAACAAACCAGCCTATAATGTGTACATATGCAACGAACTAGACCGAGGCTAGGGGTCTCTTCCACAGGTGTTATGTGAGTTCTTAGAGTCTTTGTCGTGACGCCAGTTGCATTTCAGCAATGGGGGACCCCTATGTAGAAGGCGATGGTGGAACCCAGTGCATGAATTCCTGAGTGGTATAAGGGTTGCCTATAGTGTCCTTTAGGTGCGGCTTTAGCACTTGTCACAGTGCTCCTACCTGAAGATCCCGGAACCCCTGGCGTAGTCGTCCGAAGCAGTGCAAATAGGGTGAACAGTTGAAGATTGAGTAGAATAAATGGAGTTGAGACTTGTATTAAAGTTGAAAACAGCTTTACTTGATTTAAATTGCATCAGAGAACAATCTTCCAACTTTACCTTGGTCACCAGCATACTTTGGTTTAACTTTTGGCAGGCAAACACTATCAGGTCTGCTACATCTGTACTCCCTCAGCTCCGCTATGTTAGCTGGATTAAATAGGAACTTTTCCTCTTCTGCTGTAAACTGCAACTTAGCTTTCGGAAGTCTGACTTTGGTCTTTCTCTTTATCTGTATCTTTCTATTTATCTTGATCTATATCCAGGGAATCTCTCCTACTGGCTCTGAAGCTCTCTACTTCTCTTTCTTTGACCTAGCAGAGCAGACAGTGCTCTGCTGGTTGGAACACAGCCTTCCCCTTACAGGGGGTAAGCTACTAACAACGTCTCCCCAAGATGGGGTAGGCTAGACTGCCTTCTGCAGGCTCGTCCAGGAGGAACGAGGGCCTGCTGCTTCCCCTTACAGGGGTTAAGCTACTCTCTCCTTCACTAACATTGAACTCCTCCCTCTTTAGAGAGGGCTGGAAAAGACTAGAAGGTCCCACTCCAGGGAAACTAGCTCTGCCAAGATTGCTGCCATCTGCTGGTAGACCAAGCACATTAAATAGAAACAGTCGTTTGTAAGGAAATATACATACACATTATGCAGGATATAACAATGAAAATATATACGATGACACAGGATCTACCACAAAAGATAGTAGAGGCTACAAAAAGGTGGTAATGCCACTCTGGGGCGTTACATATATTAGTAAGAGCCCAATAAAATATGTGTGGTATACAACACAAGGCTCAACCATACAATTCAGGTGATATAGTATACATATAATATGTGTAAAAAGCACTCACTTTACTGGGGAGGTTGTCTGTCGGATAACCTCAAGACACCTTCAGACAGATCCTCCCTGGCCGGGTTCGCTTCAGGAGTGGTATAAATGACAGAAGCAAGAGGTCCAGCTTCTGTTCATAAATCCTTTACTTTCATTATTTTCACACATTGAAAGTTATTATAATATGGTGATGAATGATCTAAAAGAAGCTTTCGGGGTTTATAGTAACACCAATAAAAGATCTATGACGAGATTACACATCACGCCCAATCTTACTATAGGAAAAAAATAGCTTTGAAAAACCTAACCCAAAACAAAAAGATTGTAATTAAAAGTGTTGATAAGGGGGTGGTGTAGTGATCCTGGATTCAGATTTATATCTAGCTGAATCACAGAGAATACTCTCAGACCAAGAATTTTATCGAATCATTATTTAGAACCCCACTAACAGTTTAAAAAAAAACTCCTCTTTGAACTGGTAGAGGCGGGTTTTGAGATAGGTATTTTAGATAAAAAAGAAAGAATTCCTGAAAGTGTTACATCCATCCATTTAACGCTTTTACTTCCTGCCTAAGATTCACAAATCCCTGACCCAACCACCTATGATTTCTGGTATTAACTGTTTAATATACAATCTTTCAGCATATGTCAACTTTCACTTACAAAGATATGTCCCAAAACTTCCTTCTTATCTCAGGGATACTTCTCACCTCATCCAACTATTAGAATCATTCCAATGGGAAGAGAATTCTATATGGGTGACTTTAGATGTAACATCCCTATATAGTAATATTGAACACGATCTGGGTATTCTAGCAGTATCAGAAATCCTGACAAGAGACCCTTTAACTCCTGATTCACAAAAAGAATTTCTTATCAAAGCAATTGATTTTATCCTCAAACACAATTACTTTACCTTCAACAGTATTTTTTTTTATCCAGACTAAAGGTACAGCCCTGGGCACTAAATTTGCCCCATTATATGCCAATCTATTCATGGGTATATTTGAAGAGAGATTTGGATTACTTTCTCATCCTAATATAAAATTCTACCGGAGATATATAGACGACATTATTATGATCTGACAAGGAGGAATAGAAGAACTGAACCTCTTCACTAAAGCACTTAATACCAACAAGTGGAAAATAGCTTTCAGTTCAGAATACAATTCTAAAGAAGCATTTTTTCGGGACCTACATCTCACCATATGTCATAAGAAAATTGTAAACAAAACTCATTTTAAAAACGTCGATGCCAACAGTTATCTTGATTTTAACAGTTATTACCTTAAAAAATGAAAACGGAATATTCCATTTAGCCAAATGAAGAGAATTAGGAGAAACTGCTCTAACGATAATGACCTAAAAAAAACTACTTAAAAACTTGAACAGCAGATTTAAAGACAAAGGCTATCCAAAAGGCCTTTTACAGAAATCTACAAAAAAGTTCTTAAAATTACTCAGCAAGAGAGCCTGCTACCTAAAAAAGAAAAACAGGCAGGCAACCCATTAAAAAATACACGATATTTAAGTTTTATAAAAACATTTAATTCTAAACACACCTTGATTAGAAAAACATTAGAGAAACATTGGCCAGTTCTGCAAAAAGATCCAATACTAGGCTAAACCATTCCCCCAGCTCCGACGATTATTTTTTCGCCGAGCCAAGACCATCGAAAACATCTTAGCACCTTCTTGCCCAAATTTAAATCCAATACTGACAACCCAATTGCCTTAGAAAAAGAATCAGGATCCTTTAGGTGCCAGAACAGAAGATGCAAATGTTGCATCATGATTACCCATAACACTAAAACAATCACCGTCCCCCCAAATAATGAAATTGTTATAATCAAACAAAAAATCGATTGTGGCACCTCGAACGTTATATACCTGTTACAAAGCCCCTGTGATTCTCTCTATATAGGACGCACCTCTCAAACGTTGCGTGAGAGAATGAATGAGCATCATTCGAACATTTCCAGAAAAGTGATGACACATAGCGTCTCACGTCATTTTGCTTCAGCCCACGAGGGTGATCCCTCTTCCCTGAGAGTTACCCCCATTGAATGGGTCCCCCAGTCACACCAAACATTGTGCCAATAGAAAATGTTTTGGATTTTTCGTTTGAACACGCTTATACCATTCGGTCTAAATGAATCCCTGGAACACAATAACTATTGAGATTTTTGCTTTGTATATCCAGTTCTATCCGTATTCCCAAAAAAGGCTCAGATGTCCGTTCATCAATACTAAGGCTCTCAGTTTTATTTTTGAAGTCTACTATTCAGCATATGTATATCCATTTTTACGTATTTTTTGCTATCCATATGTTCTTTTATCATTATTACCTATTTTTACCCAGTCATGCTCTTTTTGATATACAGTCAGGTCCATAAATATTGGGACATCGACTCAATTCTAACATTTTTGGCTCTATACACCACCACAATGGATTTGAAATTAAATGAACAAGATGTGCTTTAACTGAAGACTGTCAGCTTTAATTTGAGGTATTTACATCCAAATCAGGTGAACGGTGTAGGAATTACAACAGTTTGCATATGTGCCTCCCACTTGTTAAGGGACCAAAAGTAATGGGACAATTAGCTTCTCAGCTGTTCCATGGCCAGGTGTGTGTTATTCCCTCATTATCCCAATTAACTCTGGACCTTTTATCTGCTCATTGTAACTTCAAATGTGCTATTTGCATTTGAAATCTGTTGCTGTCAACTCCCAAGATGAGATCCAAAGAGCTGTCACTATCAGTGAAGCAAGCCATCATTAGGCTGAAAAAAAAAAAAAAAACCCATCAGAGAGATAGCAAAAACATTAGGCGTGGCCAAAACAACTGTTTGGAACATTCTTAAAAAGAAGGAATGCACCGGTGAGCTCAGCAACACCAAAAGACCCGGAAGACCACGGAAAACAACTGTGGTGGATGACCGAAGAATTCTTTTCCTGGTGAAGAAAACACTCTTTACAACAGTTGGCCAGATCAAGAACACTCTCCAGGAGGTAGGTGTATGTGTGTCGAAGTCAACAATCAAGAGAAGACTTCACCAGAGTGAATACAGAGGGTTCACCACAAGATGTAAACCATTGGTGAGCCTCAAAAACAGGAAGGCCAGATTAGAGTTTGCCAAACGACATCTAAAAAAGCCTTCACAGTTCTGGAACAACATCCTATGGACAGATGAGGCCAAGATCAACTTGTACCTGAGTTATGGGAAGAGAAGAGTATGTAGAAGGAAAGGAACTGCTCATGATCTGAAGTGTTTCGGGCAATATTATCTGCTCATATTCAGCCAAATGCTTCAGAACTTATTGGACGGCGCTTCACAGTGTAGATAGACAATGTCCCAAAGCATACTGCAAAAGCAACCAAAGAGTTTTTTAAGGGAAAGAAGTTGAATGTTATGCAATGGCCAAGTCAATCACCTGACCTGAATCCGATTGAGCATGCATTTCACTTGCTGAAGACAAAACTGAAGGGAAAATGCCCCAAGAACAAGCAGGAACTGAAGACAGTTGCAGTAGAGGCCTGGCAGAGCATCACCAGGGATGAAACCCAGCGTCTGGTGATGTCTATGCGTTCCAGACTTCAGGCTGTAATTGACTGCAAAGGATTTGCAACCAAGTATTAATAGGTGAAAGTTTGATTTAGGATTATTATTATTATGTCCCATTACTTTTGGTCCCTTAACAAGTGGGAGGCACATATGCAAACTGTTGTAATTCCTACACCATTCACCTGATTTGGATGTAAATACCCTCAAATTAAAGCTGACAGTCTGCAGTTAAAGCACATCTTTTTTGTTTCATTTCAAATCCATTGTGGTGGTGTACAGAGCCAAAAATGTTAGAATTGTGTCGATGTCCCAATATTTATGGACCTGACTGTAGACGAATATCACTCTTTTTATGGATTTTAGCTATGTATTTATAGCCACTTATTTATTTTATTTGATCCAGAACTCTAGTTACATATGTATTTTTAGTCTTGGTTTACCAAAATTTTCATAGTCACAAATTTTCTATTATCAAGGATATACAGATTTATTATTGTATTTTATATATTGTTGGTTATCACCAATCATATATATCATGTGGAGTCTACACATGACTACTTTTTTTTTTTTCCCCTTTTGTGTCCCTCTTTCATTTTTTAATATAGTATCTGGCCTGGAAGATTAGAGTCCTTTTAATCCTAGGCCTCTGTAACATTTATGGAGCAATATTTACACTCCACTTCACCATCCCCTCAAAGGAATCTGCGATATCGGAAAGGGCCTATTGCGTTCCACTTTGGAAAGCAGGAGCCATTTCCGATTCCTCCGCTTCCCACCTTTTTTTTTTTTTCTATTACATACCTCCGATACCGGAAGTGTTCACTGCATTCCACCCTAGAGCGCATGAAACGCTTTCAGTTTGTCTGTCTTTGTAAGCGCCCTTTATATTTTATTCTTTTATATACATCTTTACATCACTCCTGAAGAAGGGGGCTTATTGTTCTGAACCCCCGAAACGCGGTGAGTGCCGTGTGTTTTATGAAAAAAAAAAAGGATTTAGGACCAGAAGCTGGACCTCTTGCTGCCGTCATTTATACCACTCCTGAAGCGAACCCGGCCGGGGAGGCTCTGTCTGAAGGTGTCTTAAGGTTATCCGACAGACAACCTCCCCAGTAAAGTGAGTGCTTTTTACACATATTATATGTATACTATACCACCTGAATTGTATGGATGAGCCTTGTGTTGGATACGTATTTCCTAATATTTTATTGGGCTCTTACTTATATGTACATATATACATGTATGTATACTTGATTTACAATTAGATTGAGACATTGGGGTATTCTTTGTTAGCCCCTTGACCTATCCACTCTCTCATATCTTACTTTTCCTATTGGCACTACTGATCTTCATAGTACCACTACTCGCCTATATGGGTTTGGCTCCTACCTGTTGGTCTAATTTTTTTGGCTAATTGGAGGTGGCACTGAGCCCTGTCCTTCAGGGCTCAGGTACCCATCTGTTTCCAGCCAAAACACCTTTTTATCTCCTACTGATGTACAGGTTTTATACCGTACTCTGACCACCTGTGCTGCCTACCATCATCCGGCCTTCTTTCCTTTTTTCCTTTACTCTTTTCTGGCCCCACCAACTTGGCGCCCCTCTGTTCTCATTTTATATTTTGAGAGCTCTCAAAATATATTGCATTAACCCCCATTATTATTTTTTGAAACTTCTGATGTCACCAGCGTTGTGGCAGACAGTTGGAGGCATCTTGTTCTCTGCACTTCTTTCTTCATACATGTAATGTGAGGAATTAGTTGCTGGTCCAGAATATGGCGGTGTAGGCAGAGAGAGCACAGGCCACAGGCCTTGGATGCAGTGTAACAAGAAGAGGGTACGGTACACTTAAATACTAAACAAGAGCTTGGTACAGGAGGTTTAGGATGCCAGTCAACGTGGTGGTATTTCAGTAATCGCTCTGTTTCTAGCCACAATTCTCGGTGCTTGCTCTCTGATAACCACAGCTTCCAATGAAACCGGTGACTTCTGTTAGGTCCTCTTTTTCACCACACTCCTGCAACGTACACCTCGGAACGCTGGGCCACACCGCTTAGTTTCTCTTCCAGATGGAAAAATCTGGAAATCACTAGATCACTCCCAGAGCCCAGCCAATTGGGCCACACCATCAAAAATGATGTAGTGTCCAACCAGTGCTCTGGAGTAGTAACCCACCCCACATTAACTGGCTGAAATCTTTTAACCCTAAGTTGGCTGGCTTCCTTCTCCCCTACCATTACAATATAAAAGTCTATTCTAGGGGTTGTCCTATGATTAATGTAAATGAAAATAAGACATGACAATCTCCTCTAACAAAACTAGAACCAGCCCTGTACCTGGATCCAGAGATCTCCCAGATTTTATTTCAAGCTGGCAGCTTGGGAGGTGTTTCCTTTCTTCGGAGCATGTCCTTACTCAAGGGATGTGACTTTTTTGCTACAACTCTCGCCCTGTAAGTGTTACAGCTTTTAACAGAAGATATGGCTGGTGGCAGTTGATGATGGAACGGAACATGTGCAACCACCTTTGCGAGGTGGACAAAGAGATTAGTAATACAAAAAACAGCAGGTGGCGCTAGACAGATACATTTTATTGAATAACTCAGCGGCCATACTAAGTTTATATTTACATCCAATTACCAAAGTACTCAGATCTAGGTTTAAAATTTTTTGAATATTTTTGTGGGACCAGCCCTTTAACATATATACTTATCTACCCATCAGCAACCCAGATTACATTCCCACACCTTTACATACAGAAGTCAATAATTACAAGCTAGGTTGGGGCATAAAAGACTATTACCAGTACACATCACCTCCTGCTTGGCCGCCCTATTTCCATTTAGGCACTGCTTATTGGAGCATGCTAGCTGTATGACATTAGTACATGAAGACACAGGACATACTTTTATGTTTTGCTGTGCTATAAGTTTCATACATGTTCATTGACTTTACATTGTGTTTTTTTCCTCTATTTTCAGGGGCTTCTAGAGGATCTTACAAAGATAATCACTAATGAAGACAGAACTTTAAATCCCTAAAAACACATTGAGTGGAAGCATTCTATAAAGTTTTCCTGAAGTTATAAGACACTCCTTGGAATACCTTGTGGACGTCACAGCTGACTAAACAGTTTACATTTCATGTTTACATGCAATAATGTGATAAGGCGTTATTGTTGATCATGGCAATAAATGCAATATGCCAGCGGGGCACACCTGACTATTTTGCAGACATACAGGACAAAGTCTGTTTTAGGGACAGATACATATTTAGTACTAATTTATGGGTGTAAAGAAATAAAACTTTTATATTGCCAAAGATTCTTTGTTTTTGCTTGTGTTAGCTTAAAAGTCGCTAAACCCATCCATATTGACAGTGAAGTCTATCCCCATTGAAATAAACATGGCATACTTGTGTGTTTATAGTGGAGTTTGCAAAAATGGCTAAGTGGCTAAAAGAGTGTTCGGTCAATAGCTGACTCATGTGTATGGCCGGCTTAAAGGGGTTGTCCAGGAATAAATATTTTTTCCTGATGTCCGTATCCTTCCTCTGCTAGGGAAAAAATTATACTTGTTCCACGCTGGCTTCTGAGTGTCCATCTTCTGGTCCGTGGCTTACTTCCTCCCCAGCATGGAAAGGGTTCATTCACACGTCTGCAATTTTTTTCCAGATCCGTTCCGGATTTGGCGGACCCCATTCATTTTCAATGGGGCCGGAACGCAATTCCGTTCCCGAAAAAAATAGAACATGTCCTATTCTTGTCCGCAATTGCGGACAAGAAAAGGCATTTTCTATCATATTCCCAGAGATGTGCGGTCCACAAATTGCGGAACGCACATTACCAATGTCCGTGTTTTGCGGATCCGAATTTGCAGGCCGCAAAACACCTACGGACGTGTGAATGGACCATTATAGTCACCTGCTCCATTGCAGCTAATGACTGGATTGAGTAGTCACACAATTTTTCTTTTAGCATTTCTTTTTTTGCAGCCATGCTACCTCTCACTGCTCAGCCACCGATACAGGTCAATTACACAAATATGAAAATATGTTAATAACATAAGAAGCTTCTATGGGTTTGTTCACATCTGCATGGAGGCACCGTTCGGGGCCTCGTCACAGATTCCATAAAAAACTGTGGCGAGAAAAGTACTGGACTTTTTTCTCTCTCTGCTAAAAAAGCAGAATCTTGAATGAAAACCAAACGGACCTCATTATAGTCAAAGGGATCTCTTTTTTGCTTTGTTCTGGTCAGTTATGTCCTGAATTCAGAATTTCCGTAGTTCTGGTCCTATAAAGGAGAAGAACAATGGAAACAACAACGCTGATCAGATAAGTAGGGTTGCTTTTTTCAATTTAACAAGTGGGACTCTCTTCCTGAGACACCTGCACAACTTGCATTGGCAGCAAGAAATATTTCTTGGCTTGCGTTTCCTCTAAAAAGCAACTTCTAAACTGAAAAGTCCAGAGAAGCTGTATTTCACTGAGAAAAAGTAGTGACTGGACTTACCGTAACTGATTGATAGTGAATTCCACCTAAAAATATCTTCTAACACAGCAGAGTGACACATCAGAAAATGCTATTTATGGAGGTCCCTAAACTCAGGTCCCAGCCAGTCCTAAAATTAAAGGGATTTCTAGAGCCATGAAAGAAAATGTGTCATCAGCGTACTGTAGCTTGGCGATATATGGAAATCTAAATGCCTTAAAGGAAATGTGTCACCAATTTTTTTTCTACCAGTTAAAACCAGATAGTGATACATATCCCTTTTTTCTAATGTTTTTATTTTCTGATTACAGATTTCTTGTTTAGAAAGCATTAAGAAAATTGCGTTACAGCAGCCCCATGGTACATAGACACAATGGTCAGGAGGGGACTTCGTTGACTTCTATGGGAGAGTTTTCTAGGCATGCTCTGTGCCCTGTGTAGTGGTCCTTGTACAAGGAAGGACTAGATAAGCTCTGACATCTGTGAATGATGGATCCTGTCTTCTCTATACACAAAGGTGATATAATTACAGGCAGGTTAGAATGACAGCAGGTAACTGCAGTAAAGTGATCTGTACAGACCAAGAAGGAGCGCCTATTAGGCTTAATGGCCAGGGGTGCACCGCCAATGAGGCGAGGTGAGGCGATTGCCTCAGGCAGCACCAGGTAGAGAGAAGTGGGGGGCAGCGGAAAGGCCTTGGGCAATGAGTGCTTACATTGTGGAAGTGTTCATCTGCATATTCAACTGTATTACTGTTCTCAGGAGAGTGATACAGTTAAATGCTGCGACAGGGCATGCGAGCAATGTCTCGCTGCCCTACCGTTTGCTCTAATAGGATTTAGTCCTAGTAACTGGATGAATCACTATGAGGACATTGGGGGCTCCAAAAAGGGGCATTTTTGTACAGGAACACATTGTTAGGGGGCGACTATGGGGGCATTTATTCTACTGGGAACACTAAAAGGGGGTAATTTTTTGCACTGGCACATGTTATAAGGGAGCATGTTTTGCACTAGAACATATAAGGGACCATTTTGGTACTGTCACACATTATAAGGCCGAATGCACACGGCCGTTGATCTATACCAGTGTATTACTGTACTGTGGCGGCAGCAGGGAGCGCACGGCGTCATAGCAACCAATGACGCCGTGCGCTCCTGCTCTCAGCAGGAAACCAGGCCGCGGCACCACGGACCGCTCACGGCCGTGTGCATTCGGCCTTAGGGAGTATTTTTTTTACAACTACACATTATAGGGGGAATTAGTACTAATGGGGCATTATTGTTGGCTTTATTACTAGTGGGGGAATACGAGGAACATGATTACTAGTATGGGTACTATGAAGCATTATTACTACTGGGGCAAAATAAGGGACATTATTACTATTAGAGGCACTGTTACCACATAGTGTACTTTGCCAGGGAATTATTACTATTTGAGGACTTGTTACAGTAGGGGGCACCCTGGCACAGTATCAGATTAGCACAATTATTTTTGGAGGACACTGTTTACAGCCCTATAAGTGTCAGGGGCAGTATTTGCTGGGCACTGTTATTTTGTAGGGTGCTGTGTGCCAATAATTATTAAAGGGAGCACTATCGGGGTGGTACTAGTAATATTAGGGGGACTGTTTCTGTGGTTTAGTATTGGGGAGCACAGTTGGTATAGTATAAGGGGTGGCAGGATGGGGTGCTCAGAAAGTGGGGAGGAGGAAAGAAAAGTAGGAAACTAAGATGTCTGTGTGCCAAACTCTGTAAAGACAAGTAATGGCTGAAAAAAATCATCATGCCGGTCTGGTCTAAATGGAGAAGATAAGAAAAGGGAACATCTACATGAGAGGAGGCATCACTGGATGTAAGAGATATGGATGTGGTGCTATATTAACCTGTATGTTTTGTAGCACTATATGTAATGTTTTCCAAGTATGGCTTTAATAGTAGGGCTGGAGGGAAGGGATTAGGTTGAGAATTTGCCATGGTGGGGGGGGGGGGGGGGATCAAAAGGTAGCAGAAAGGTTAGATGCACCTCTGTTATATTTAAAAATATGTTAAACATAAAAACATGATTTAAACAGTAGGTCACTTTCTGATTACACGCTCCCTTTAAGAAACATAGCACTCAACAGTGTCCTTCATTTTAGCAGCCAGTGGCTGTCCTAGTACATGAAGCTCTATTGAAGCTTTTGTTTATATATGTGTATCTGTACTTTTTAACATTAGTGCCCCTTTAATAACTACTTAAACTTGGTGAGACAGTTACCCTTTGCACTAGCAAATTTACCATGTGATCTTTGATTGATAAGAGCATGGGAATGACAGGAGAACTGCAGAACAAACCGGTCACAGAGGCCAGTCTGAACCAGCTGACGTCTTACCTAACGTTGACAGTCATTCCTGTGATCAAACAAGGGCTTTTCTGCTGACAGTCTCTGGCCCATCAGAACACAGAGGAAACAAAAGCAAGTCAAAAATAAATTTTTATGATTAATCTCTACATATACGGCTACTTTTACACAGTCAATATTTGGTTAGTATTTTTCATCAGTGTTTGCAAGCCAAAACCATAGGTTAGGGGGGATTTATCATGAGGGGAATATCTCAAGTCTGTGTTGAAGTATTTTATACGACATTTATCAATGTTGTTTGATAAACTTGTCTTATCCTTAACTCCTTAAGGACACAGCCTTATTTCACCTTAAAGGGCTTCTGTCACCCCCCAAAAGTCATTTCTCTTTTTTGGGCTCATTAAAATCCTCTAAAACATAACTTTTACTATCATTGGTTAAAATAATACCCCATCTTAATATGTATGTTAGGCTACGTCAAATAAATAGACAAGGCCTTACTTTGGACGTATCCGGATAATGCAGTCCGATATATAGAAAAATTTCTGGCAACTTAGTTAGATGACTGTGGACCTGGCCAAACGATAAGAGAGAGGTGGTGGATAAGGGGAAGGGAACAATATCCCTAATAAATCCCTCAATGTACCCCTGCCTACAGGCGGAGCACCCGCCCCGAAAGGGGCGACCCCACCTCTCGGTGGCTAAGCCCTCGCTGTCGCCTAATGTTACCCTGCCTGTAAGGATTGATGATGTTCGTCCCTTCTTTAGCAGTTTGTACCGACGCGTTTCCCCAGACGTTGTAAAGACTGGTTCATCAGGGGACTCAGGATCGGTCGCTCCTTCCTCAGGGCGCCTGCGCCGGGTGTAGATGTGACATCATCGGCGCAGGCGCACTGAGGAAGGAGCGGCCGAGCGAGCGTCCTCCTCTCAGTGCACCTGCGCCGACTGAAGACCGGTACGGCGCAGGCGCGAGATTTAGAACGCAGACAGGGCCAGCCAGAGGAGGAGAGCGTTCGCTGGCCCTGTCAATCAACAAGAGGAGGGGGCGTTTATTTGAAAGGAGGATGCGGCAGCTACCAGCAAGTAACCGCCCTACTTGCTGGTAGCCAGGTAATTTACATATTATAAAAGTGTGTTTTTTAAAGAAACTAGACAACAGAAAAGGGTAAGAGCACTATATATAGAAAAATCGCACTATAAGGATTTTAATGAGCCCAAAAAAGAAAAATTACTTTTGGGGGGTGACCTTTAACCACCTCAGCCCCCATAGCTTAAACACCCTGAAAGACCAGGCCACTTTTTACACTTCTGACCTACACTACTTTCACCGTTTATTGCTCGGTCATGCAACTTACCACCCAAATGAATTTTACCTCCTTTTCTTCTCACTAATAGAGCTTTCATTTGGTGGTATTTCATTGCTGCTGACATTTTTACTTTTTTTGTTATTAATCGAAATTTAACGATTTTTTTGCAAAAAAATGTCATTTTTCACTTTCAGTTGTAAAATTTTGCAAAAAAAAACGAGATCCATATATAAATTTTGCTCTAAATTTATTGTTCTACATGTCTTTGATAAAAAAAAAATGTTTGGGTAAAAAAAAAAAATGGTTTGGGTAAAAGTTATAGCGTTTACAAACTATGGTACAAAAATGCGAATTTCCGCTTTTTGAAGCAGCTCTGACTTTCTGAGCACCTGTCATGTTTCCTGAGGTTCTACAATGGCCAGACAGTACAAACACCCCACAAATGACCCCATTTCGGAAAGTAGACACCCTAAGGTATTCGCTGATGGGCATAGTGAGTTCATAGAACTTTTTATTTTTTGTCACAAGTTAGCGGAAAATGATGATTTTTATTTTTTTTCTTACAAAGTCTCATATTCCACTCACTTGTGACAAAAAATAAAAACTTCCATGAACTCACTATGCCCATCAGCGAATACCTTGGGGTGTCTTCTTTCCAAAATGGGGTCACTTGTGGGGTAGTTATACTGCCCTGGCATTCTAGGGGCCCAAATGTGTGGTAAGGAGTTTGAAATCAAATTCTGTAAAAAATGGCCGGTGAAATCCGAAAGGTGCTCTTTGGAATGTGGGCCCCTTTGCCCACCTAGGCTGCAAAAAAGTGTCACACATGTGGTATCTCCGTATTCAGGAGAAGTTGGGGAATGTGTTTTGGGGTGTCATTTTACATATACCCATGCTGGGTGAGATAAATATCTTGGTCAAATGCCAACTTTGTATAAAAAAAAAGGGAAAAGTTGTCTTTTGCCAAGATATTTCTCTCACCCAGCATGGGTATATGTAAAATGACACCCCAAAACACATTCCCCAACTTCTCCTGAATACGGAGATACCACATGTGTGACACTTTTTTGCAGCCTAGGTGGGCAAAGGGGCCCATATTCCAAAGAGCACCTTTCGGATTTCACTGGTCATTTTTTACAGAATTTGATTTCAAACTCCTTACCACACATTTGGGCCCCTAGAATGCCAGGGCAGTATAACTACCCCACAAGTGACCCCATTTTGGAAAGAAGACACCCCAAGGTATTCGCTGATGGGCATAGTGAGTTCATGGAAGTTTTTATTTTTTGTCACAAGTTAGTGGAATATGAGACTTTGTAAGGGAAAAAAATAAAAATAAAAAAATCATCATTTTCCGCTAACTTGTGACAAAAAATATAAAAGTCTAGGAACTCGCCATGCCCCTCACGGAATACCTTGGGGGGCCCTAATGTGTAGTAAGTAGGTAAATGACCTGTGAAATCCTAAAGGTGCTCTTTGGAATGTGGGCCCCTTTGCCCACCTAGGCTGCAAAAAAGTGTCACACATGTGGTATCGCCGTATTCAGGAGAAGTTGGGCAATGTGTTTTGGGGTGTCTTTTTACATATACTCATGCTGGGTGAGAGAAATATCTCGGCAAAAGACAACTTTTCCCATTTTTTTATACAGAGTTGGCATTTGACCAAGATATTTATCTCACCCAGCATGGGTATATGTAAAATGACACCCCAAAACACATTGCCCAACTTCTTCTGAGTACGGCGATACCACATGTGTGACACTTTTTTGCAGCCTAGATGCGCAAAGGGGCCCACATTCATTTTATGAGGGCATTTTTAGATATTTGGATCCCAGACTTCTTCTCACGCTTTAGGACCCCTAGAATGCCAGGGCAGTATAAATACCCCACATGTGACCCCATTTTGGAAAGAAGACACCCCAAGGTATTCAATGAGGGGCATGGCGAGTTCATAGAAATTTTTTTTTTTTGGCACAAGTTAGCAGAAATTGCTTTTTTTTTTTTTTTTCTCACAAAGTCTCCCTTTCCGCTAACTTGGGACAAAAATTTCAATCTTTCATGGACTCAATATGCCCCTCACGGAATACCTTGGGGTGTCTTTCCGAAATGGGGTCACATGTGGGGTATTTATACTGCCCTGGAATTCTAGGGGCCCTAAAGCGTGAGAAGAAGTCTGGAATATAAATGTCTAAAAAATTTTACGCATTTGGATTCCGTGAGGGGTATGGTGAGTTCATGTGAGATTTAATTTTGACACAAGTTAGTGGAATATGAGACTTTGTAAGAAAAAAAATAATAATTTCCGCTAACTTGGGCCAAAAAAATGTCTGAATGGAGCTTTACAGGGGGGTGATCAATGACAGGGGGGTAATCAATGACAGGGGGGTGATCAGGGAGTCTATATGGGGTGATCACCACAGTCATTGATCACGCCCCTGTAAGGCTCCATTCAGACGTCCGTATGCGTTTTGCGGATCCGATCCATCTATCAGTGGATCCGTAAAAATCATGCGGACGTCTGAATGGAGCTTTACAGGGGGGTAATCAATGACAGGGGGGTGATCAGGGAGTCTATATGGGGTGATCAAGGGTGAATAAGGGGTTAATAAGTGACAGGGGGGGTGGGGTGTAGTGTAGTGGTGCTTGGTGCAACATATTACTGAGCTACCTGTGTCTTCTGGTGGTCGATCCAAACAAAGGGGACCACCAGAGGACCAGGTAGCAGGTATATTAGACGCTGTTATCAAAACAGCGTCTAATATACCTGTTAGGGGTTAAAAAAAAATCACATCTCCAGCCTGCCAGCGAACGATCGCCGCTGGCAGGCTGGAGATCCACTCGCTTACCTTCCGATCCTGTGAACGCGCGCGCCTGTGTGCGCGCGTTCACAGGAAATCTCGCGTCTCGCGAGAGGACGCACCGCCGTGTCCACCCAGAAGAGCAGGGTCGCCGCAAAGACGCAATCCTGCGTACGGCGGTCCTGAGGAGGTTAGGGACCAGGCAATTTTTTGCAAATCTGACCAGTGTCACTTTAAGTGGTGATAACTTTAAAACGCTTTTACTTATCCAGGCCATTTGGTGTTTGTTTTTTCGTCACATATTATACTTCATGACACTGGTAAAATGGAGTAAAAAAAACACATTTTTTTAATAAAAAAAATACAAAATTTACCAAAAATTTGGGAAAAAATTGCAAATTTCCAAGTTTCAATTTCTCTACTTCTATAATAGTTATTACTTTACATTCCCCATATGTCTACTTCATGTTTGGATCATTTTGGGAATGACCTTTTAGTTTTTGGGGACGTTACAAGGCTTAGAAGTTTAAAAGCAAATCTTGAAATTTTTCAGAAATTTTCAAAAACCAAATTTTTAGGGACCAGTTCAGGTCTGAAGTCGCTTTGTGAGGCTTACATAATAGAAACTTCCAAAAAATTACCCCATTCTAGAAACTACACCCCTCAAGGTATTCAAAACTGATTTTTACAAACATCGTTAACCCTTTAGGTGTTCCACAAGAGTTAATGGCAAATGGAGATAACATTTCAGAATTTAGAATTTTTTCCAGTAACAAAGCAAGGGTTAAAGCCTAACAAAATGCTATATTTATTGCCCCGATTCTGTCGTTTGCAGAAACACCCCATATGTGGCCGTAAACTACTGTACGGGCACACAGTAGGGCGTAGAGGGAAAGGTGCGCCGTATGGTTTTTGGAAGGCAGATTTTGCTGGACTGGTTTATTTACACCATGTCCCATTTAAAGCCCCCCTGATGCACCCCTAGAGTAGAAACTCCATAAAAGTGACCCCATCTAAGAAACTACACCCCTCAAGGTATTCAAAACTGTTTTTTATAATTGTATATTTATTAAAGAGTGAAGAAATGACAAAGCATAGCCACAACAGATCTATGCACATTAATACAAAGTATGAGGTAACATGTGAAGCATCGTATTTACAGTAACTTAGGCATTAATAACATTCAGTAATATTCTATAACAGAAAGAGGAATGTCAAGCATTAATATGACAAAGTGCACAGAAGAAAGATAAACTATGTCTGTCTTTAATCAGTCCATTATAGGACCACTGAACAGGAGCGTAGCTAGCGGCTTATGGGCCCTGGTGCAAGAGTTCAGCTTGGGCCCCCCTTCCCTCAGTGCGTTGTGTGTCTTCTTATGTGGCAAAAGGGTCTTTGGGCCCCCTCAGGCTCCTGGGCCCGGTAGCGACTGCTACCTCTGCACCCCCTATAGCTACGCCCCTGCCACTGAATAACAACGAGACAAGACAAACGACAAGGACAAAGACACAAAAGGAAGGAGGGGGGTGGGGGATTGGGAGATACACCATTCTTGCCAGCACTCTAAGGCCCCTTTCACACGGGCAGGTATTCCGCGCGGATGCGATGCGTGAGGTGAACGCATTGCACCCGCACTGAATACCGACCCATTCATTTCTATGGGGCTGTTCACATGAGCAGTGATTTTCACGCATCACTTGTGCGTTGCGTGAAAATCACAGCATGCTCTATATTCTGCGTTTTTCACGCAACGCATACCCCATAGAAGTGAATGGGGCTGCGTGAAAATCGCAAGCATCCGCAAGCAAGTGCGGATGCGGTGCGATTTTCACGCACGGTTGCTAGGAGACGATCGGGATGGAGACCCGATCATTATTATTTTCCCTTATAACATGGTTATAAGGGAAAATAATTGCATTCTGAATACAGAATGCATAGTAAAACAGTGCTGGAGGGGTTAAAAAAAATAAATAAAATATTTAACTCACCTTAGTCCACTTGATCGCGATGCCCGGCATCTCCTTCTGTCTCCTTTGTTGAACAGGACCTGTGGTGAGCATTAATTACAGGTAAAGGACCTTTGGTGACGTCACTCCGGTCATCACATGATCCATCACCATGGTAAAAGATCATGTGACGTACCATGTGATGACCGGAGTGATGTCATCAAAGGTCCTGTTCCTGTAATTAATGCTCACCACAGGTCCTATTCAACAAAGGAGACAGAAGGAGATGCCGGGCTATGCGATCAAGTGGACTAAGGTGAGTTAAATTATTATTATTATTTTTTTAACCCCTCCAGCGCTGTTTTACTATGCATTCTGTATTCAGAATGCTATTATTTTCCCTTATAACCATGTTATAAGGGAAAATAATACAATCTACAGAACACCGATCCCAAGCCCGAACTTCTGTGAAGAAGTTCGGGTACCAAACATGCGCGATTTTTCTCACGCGAGTGCAAAACGCATTACAATGTTTTGCACTCGCAAAAATCGCTGGTGTTCCCGCAACGCACCCGCACATTTTCCCGCAACGCCGGTGTGAACCCAGCCTAAGGATGTCTCGTAGCCCAGTAATCGTCCCAGGGATCCCGTAAGGCATTGAAGAGAGCAATTTTGTCCTGAAACATAGCTGTGGAGTATTCCAGGGTTCGGACTAGCATACAAATCAGAGACCCTTGGTGGTTCGGGGCTTTTCCAACAACAAGGTATTAGACAACGGGCTGCTGTAAGTATCATTAGTAGTAAATTAAGTGAGTGTTATTTAACTTGACGAGGTACCACATTAAGCAGGAAGGACATAGGGTCAGGCTGGATCTCCACTGCAAAAATGTCACTTAGAAGGGTGCCCAGTCCAGTAGGGGCGTATCTTGGGACAGTCCCAATAGATATGAGGCAGTGTACCCCTATGTAACCCGCACCTCCAGCACTCTCTCGGAACTACCGGATTCATTCTATGGAGGAGGTCAGGAGTGTGATACCAATGCATCAAAATTTTATATTGGTTCTCCTGATGTAGTACCGCCATTGAGGATTTCGCTGCCCTCCTCCATATAAGGCGCCACAGTGTGTCCGGTAGAGTCTTCCCCAGGTATTCCTCCCACCATACCATGTAGGAGTGCCGTTGGACCCGATCAGGAAAGGGGGTCAGTAATATGGAATAAATTTCAGAAATCAGACCCTTCGTGTGTACCCCTTCCCTACAAAGGCATTCAAAGGCATTTGGGAGGGAGACTGTAACCCCCGAGAAAATGGACCGGGCAAAGTGACTAATTTGGATATAAAAATAATTGGAGGAGGGGGGGAGGTCATATTTGGTCTGGAGAGTTGAAAACGGCAAAAGGTCCCTAGTGAAGGGGTCTATAATATCTGCAAACCTGAACACCCCTCCTTGAAACCATGGTCTCGTCGTGGATGCGGTAAGACTAGTGAGGAGCTTAGGGTGATCTAGAAAGGAGGTCATGGCGGAGTGGATAGACACTAGAGGGAACCGACCACTACATAGCTGCCATATGGATCTAGTGCAGGCCATGGGTACTAAAAGATCCCTATTTGGCAGGGCGCAATGAGATCCTGACCATAGCATAGAGTTGGGATAAATCGGGGCTAGCCAGAGTCTTTCTATCTGGACCCAGACAGAGTACGGGTGCAGAGAAGCCCAGGCCGTGACATAGCGTAATTGGGCTGCCCAATAATATTTGGACAGATCCGGTACCCCTAACCCACCTTGGTGCTTACTTGATAGGAGGACTGACCTTGGGATTCTATGACGTTTCCCCGCCCATATGAATCTAAGGAGCTGAGATTGGGTGGATCTCAGGTCCCTAAGGGGGACCGCAATCGGAAGAGTTTCAAAGAGGTATAGTAGCTTGGGCAATATTGTCATTTTAGTCGCGGCAATGCGTCCCAGGAGAGACAGTGGGAGAGAGTGCCATTTATCCAGTAGACCCCTGATTTCTGCATATATACGTGGGAAGTTGGCTTTATAAAGATCCCCATATCGAGGCGTAAGATCAACACCCAAGTATCGCAAGGAATCCCTCTTCTATTGGAACAGGAAGTTCATCTTAAGCGAGTTCAGGACCGCCTGAGGAATATTGAGGGGGAGGGCCTCAGTTTTATGGGTGTTGACCTTATACCCCGAGAGCCGACCGAATTCCTGTAGAATGGAGTGGAGATTTGGTAGGGAAACATGAAGTTTGGTAAGGGTAAGGAGGATGTAGTCCGCTTATAGAGACAATTTGAATTCCTTGTCCCTAACCTGAACCCCTCTGACATCCGGGCAGAGATCTGATTTTGGCCGCCAGGGGCTCGATACACATGGCAAATAATAGAGGAGACAAGGGGCACCCTTGTCTCGTCCTGTTGGCAATGCGTATGGGGCGAGACTGGGCATAAGAGAGTTTGATTGTCGTTGTGGGGGAGGAGTATAAGCTACGTAAGGCGTGAACGAAGGGGCCATAAATACTGTATGCTTGCAGTGTAGCAAAGAGGAATGGCCAGCTTAAACGGTCAAACGCCTTTTCGGCGTCTAAACTAAGAAGTAGCGCCTCCTCCCCCGAACGAGATACAACATCTATCAGGTCAATGCTTCTGCGGGTGTTGTCAGCTCCCTGGCAGCCTGGGACAAACCCCACCTGGTCTTTATGGATCAGGGCGGGGAGGAAAACATTTAGTCGGGAGGCCAGGACTTTAGTATAGATCTTAAGGTCTGAGTTAAGCAGGGCAATGGGCCTGTAATTTTGGCATTCGTGGGGATCTTTCCCAGGTTTCGGGATCATCGTGAGATAAAAGTGGGACATCGGCGCAGGTACTGCATTGCCGGCTAGGAAATGGTTAAAAAGGGTCACTAAGTGAGGGGTTAGTTCGGTCTTAAAAGAGTTATAGTATTTATATGAAAAGCCATCAGGTCCTGGGGATTTACCTTCAGGCAATTGGTCTACTATTTCCCCTATCTCTTCAGGAGTGACCGGACCATTAAGGATGGAGAGATCGGAGGCTGTCGCGTGTAAAGCAATAGCTTGTTGACACGACCTAAAGATAGACTCTTTAGTTGGGCTCTAGTGTCGAGTGTGGAGCGCGAGGGAGAAGCAGCCATCTTGTCCTCTAGGGTTCGCAGGTGGGAGGTAAGAGTCTTGACCAGGGCAACCGAGTCCCTCTTTAGTCTAGAGCTTATCCCAATATAATGACCCCTCATGACCGCCTTATGGGCCTCCCACAGAGGACAAACATCTCCCACTGACCCCTCATTCAAAGCAAAGTAGGACTTCAAATGTTCGCGAAGTTCCTCCCTAGTAATGGGCTGCTTCAAAAGGGAGTCATTAAGTCTCCAGTGGCATTGGCGGACATGACCCGATCCACTACTAATGTCGATCATTACTGGGGCGTGATTGGACCAGGTGATTTGGCCCATATCCGCCCCTCCAATAACCGGAGGGTCGAGATTGTACCAAAAAAATTGTCGATACGGGTGTGGGATCCATGTGGGGCAGAGTAAAAGGAGAAGGATCTGTCAGTTGGGTGGGAGAGACGCCAGAGGTCATACAGGGAATACTTCCGCACTAATTTACGCGTGCACCGCCCTACCCGGTAAAGCCAGGCGATCCATTGAGTCAAAGAAAACGGCATTAAAGTCCCCGCCCAGAAGTACAAAAGGCTCCGGAGAATCCGCTCCTTCAACAAAAACCTTGCGGAAAATTCTGCAGAGAAAGGGGATCTGCTAAGTATTTGGGGCATAAATGTTACATAAGGTGATGGGTTTATCTGCTAAGTGACCGCGGAGAATAATATAACGCCCCTGGGGATCCAGCGTTGAAGATTCAACTCTGAGGGGACACTGCGTGGATAACAAGATGGCGACCCCCGCCTTCCTACGCCAATGAGTAGCCGAGTAAGCAATAGGGTACAAGTAAGAGGCAAAACGGAAGGAGGAGCCCCCATCAAAGTGTGTTTCCTGCAGGAACACAACGTCTGCTTTAAGGGATTTCAGTTCCAAAAGCAAGAGCTTCCTCTTGGCATTGGAGTTGAGCCCCCTGACATTGAGAGTGACGCACTTCACCATGAGGATATGTGATGGTATATATTATATGCAAGATACAGCTCACCAGAATATTCCGTGTGCGTCAGCGGTGTCACACTAACGGAGCAACAGGTAACGGGTTAAATTGAGGTGTACGATCCCCACAGACAAGGGAGTTCAGGCACCTATAATAGGAGAAAAATGGAAGAAACAAGAAGGAGGGGGAGGGAGACAGGACAAGACAACCCAAAATCAGACACATAAGTAACAGTAAATAACTATTCCCAAGGAGGGAGTCCCTGCCAGGGGAAAACAAAAAAATCCCCTCAGGGGGTAAGAGTGTTGGAGACCAGCAGGTCAAGGCCGGTCAGGGAGTAAATCTCAGAAAACTTATATAGTAAACGAAGAACTATAAGGGCCCTACGGAGAGCCCGCACCGTAAAGGAGCAGGAAAAAAAAAAAAAAGTAGTCAGCAACTGGCCAAACAATACTGATAGACGACCCATATACTGATTTATCAGAGTCCAATGTCCCTGTGAACCTAGAGGGGGTAAGAGCATGGCTCAGGACAGCCATTTCCTCCAGGCCAGGAGCGGTCAGGCAGGCGGACGTAGTCCTGATGACAGAGGAGACCGCGGGGAAGAGGATGCACTTGAACCTGGTTTTCTTTTCCTGGCGACAGGTGAACAAGTGCGTGGTGGTGGAGGCGCTGGGGACTCAAACTCCCAATCAGAGATGTCAGGTATAGGGATTCCCAGCGACTTGCAAAAAGGGTTCTTCCCTGATGCCGGACCACCAGGGAAAATGGGAATTCCAAGGGATAGGCGATCTGGCGGTTCCTGAGTGATGCAAGAAGAGGTTGGAGGTGTCTCCTTTTCTGGAGCGTAAACCAGGATAGGTCAGGTATCAGCTGCACAGGAGCGCCATTAAAGTCAATGTTGCGCAGGGATTGTGCTTTAGCCATGATGGCTTCTTTAAGGGCAAAGTCGTGGACGCAGCAAATTACGTCCCTGGGATGGGCAGCGGAGCCCTTGGGCTTGAGGGCCCTGTGCGCCCTGTCCAGCTTGATCTTATGCGAGGGTGCGTGCCCCAGGACCATATTAAGCATGGCTTCTAGCGTGGCAAAGAGGTCTTCCTCTCCGGATGCTTCTGGTAGGCCGTGTATCCTGATATTATTGCGACGGCCCCGGTTATCTAAGTCCTCCAAGTGCCGTCCCATGCCCCGAAGTACAGCTGTTTGGGCAGAGATAGATTCATGAAGAGCAGAAACGTACTGCCTGGTGTCATCATGGGCTTTTTCCAGAGAGTCCACCCGATCCCCCACTAGTTTGATATCAGTGCGGACCGCTGCAATCTCGGCCCTGCAGGCTTCTGTAACTTCAGAGATAAGGGCCCGAAAATCCTCCTTTTTAGGAAAACGGCTAAAGTAGCTCACCCAAGGTTGTGGGGACTCAGGTGAGGCTGATGGGCCCGTAACAGTGAGTGGTGGAGGTCTTGGTGATCTGGCCCACATGTCAGAGGGCAGAGGGGAGCTGCTATCCCCTTGATCCAGCACAGGGGGGGACGGAGGAGGCTTGTCAGGCCGGGGTTTTTGCAGGGGAGCCCCAATATGGCTAGGTGTGTGGGCCACAGGGGTAGGATCCCAAACCCTAAGGGGAGACCCGGTACCTGTGCGCTCTGCCTCTTTATGCGGAACGGATCCAGGGGCCGACATGACAGTGTCCACGTTGTTATCGGCCGGAGGGAGAAACTCCAGGGCAGCAGGGGGGAGCTGCAGAGCCGATATTCCACACGGGGAAGCCGCAGGTAAGGCTTCAGATTCCTTTGTAAAACTAGCAGAGGACCACTGCTGTACCGATCTGTGCTCACTGTCTGAAGCGCGGGAGACAGGAGGAGGGAGGGAGGAATGGCGGGAGGCCCTCTGTGTCCTGGTGTGGTGCGGCGGGAGGCCCTCTGTGTCCTGATGGATGGTCCTGGCAGGTGAGGGGGACCGAGGAGGGAGAGGGGTTCTCTTGGGTCCAGTTTTCTTCCCCATGTGGGCCGCTGTTGGAGCGCTGCAGGCCAGTTAATTTCGGTGCGGGCAGGAGCCGGTCTTTCAAGCGGCCATCTCCTGCAGTGTCCAGACACGCCCCCCTTCAAAACTGATTTTACAAACTTTGTTACCCCTTTAGGTGTTGCACAAGAGTTATTGGCAAATGGAGATGGAAAATTTGCCAAAAAATTTTAATTCTCAAATTTCATTTTAATCCATTTTTTCCAGTAACAAAGCAAGGGTTAACAGCCAAACAAAATGCTATATTTATTGCCCCGATTCTGTAGTTTGCAGAAACACCCCATATGTGGGCGTAAACTACTGTACGGGCACACAGTAGGGCGTAGAGGGAAAGGTGCGCCGTATGGTTTTTGGAAGGCAGATTTTGCTGGACTGGTTTTTTTACACCATGTCCCATTTGAAGCCCCCCTGATGCACCCCTAGAGTAGAAACTCCATAAAAGTGACCCCATTTTGGAAACTATGGGATAAGGTGGCAGTTTTGTTGGGACTATTTTTAGGGTACATATGATTTTTGGTTTATCTATATTACATTTTTGTGAGGCAAGGTTACCAGAAATAGAAATTCTGAAATTTCATCTCCATTTGCCAATAACTCTTGTGGAACACCTAAAGGGTTAACGACGTTTGTAAAAATCAATTTTGAATACCTTGAGGGGTGTAGTTTCTTAGATGGGGTCGCTTTTATGGAGTTTTTACTCTAGGGGTGCATCAGGGGGGCTTCAAATGGGACATGGTGCCAAAAAAAAAAAGGCCATCAAAATCTGCCTTCCAGAAACCATACGGCGTTCCTTTCCTTCTGCGCCCTGCCGTTTGGTCATACAGCAGTTTACGACCACATATGGGGTGTTTCTGTAAACTGCAGTATGAGGGTAATAAATATTAAGTTTTGTTTGGCTGTTAACTCTTGCTTTGTTATTGGAAAAAAACGGATTAAAATTGAAAATATGCCAAAAATTTGCTTTTTTGGCACCATTTTTATTTTTATTTTTTTACCGTGTTCATCTGAGGGGTTGGGGGGGTATTTTTATAGAGCAGATTCTTACGGATGCGGTGATACCTAATATGTTTACTTTTTTTTATTTTTATGTTTTACACTATATTATCTTTTTATAAACGAAAAAAAAAAACATTTTAGTATCTCCATAGTCTAAGAGTCATTTTTTTTTTTTTAGCCGATTATCTTAGGTAGGGGCTCATTTTTTGCGGGATGAGAGGACGGTTTTATTGGCACTATTTTGGGGGGCATATGACTTTTTAATCGCTTGCTATTACAATTTCTGTGATGTGACAAAAAAATACCTTTTTTTAAATTTTTTTACCGTGTTCATCTGAGTTGGGGGGTATTTTTATAGAGCAGATTCTTACGGACGCGGCGATACCTAATGTCTATTTTTTTAAATTTATTTTAGTTTTACTAAATAATATTTTCGAAATTATATATTTTTTGTTTTAGTGTCTCAAGTCTGAGAACCTGTTTTTTTATCCGATTGTCAGTGGCTAAATTGGGATATAAATTTAGTACTTCATGGAAGTGTGGTACTCCCTGAAGCAACCAATAGTGCAGAGGCCCGGATGATCGGGGCACGTGTCACACTGAGTAGTGGTGTCCTTCCGTATCCCCCTCCTGTGACACACTCTGCACTTTTTTTGGGTCCGTCCCATCTTTCCAGTATGGGGGACCACACCTGGAAAGTATTGGCCAGGGACGATCCGGGCGCCTACAGTTCCCGAGGTACTCCGGCCTGCTCTTTCCCGGTCAGAAAAGATCAGGGCCTTGAGGACTGCCTCATAGAACTAAAGGAATGTTGCCCGCGCTCTGAGACAGCACAAAAGAGTTGTACAAGGCAACCTGCACCAAGTAGACCGCAACTTTTTTGTACCATGCCCACATTTTGCGCATGGCGTTATATGGCTTGAGAGATCAACTCCTCCCATATACCGATTGTAGTCGACGATACAATCGGGCTTGAGGACCGTTGCCGCGGTACCTCGCACAGGGACAGGGGTGATGCCGTTACCATGAATTGTGAACAGTACAAGGACATCCCTCTTGTCCTTATATCTGACCAGCTGTGCTGTGGACCCCAGACACCCGATTTAGGGTGATGCAATCAGTAACAGTTTTTTTTTCTTCCACTAACTTTCCCTGAATATCCCTGCCTAACCTAACCTGTCCCTAGCCTTTCCCTAAAATACCTGGGTGGTGCTGGGGCACAGATGGGGTGCTGGGGTGCTGGCTGGAGATCGTGCAGCTCTGGATCGACGTGCAGGAGGAAGAGAGGAGCGCTGCGGTAATTTGAATGACCCGCCCGCCCCTGCAGCTAATCAGAGCCGATCCTGAGAGGTGATGTCACCATCACCTTTAAGGATCTAAGGACGGTGATTGGTGGTGTATTATCACACCACCGATCACCATCCTGAACCGGGTTATCGGGTCCCCAGAGACCCGAATAACCCGCAAACGCAGCAAACCGCAGGTCTGAATTGACCAGCGTTTTCCTGCGATCGCCTACACGGGGGGGGGGGGGGGGTCACAGAATCCCCCCTCGCATTTAGCCAAGGTGCCTGCTCAATGATTTGAGCAGGCACCGGGTTCCGGTCACCACCCGCCGAGCGGCTGTCATCGGAAATGCATAGGACGTACCGATACGCCCTGTGTCCTTAAGACCAGGAAATCAGGGCATACCGGTACGCCCTATGTCCGGAACAGGTTAAACCTAACACTTTTGTCATCCAGGCATGCTCAACCTGCGGCCCTCCAGCTGTTGCAAAACTACAACTCCCAGCATGCCCTAAAAGCTGTAGGCTGACCAGGCATAATGGGAGTTGTAGTTCTGCAAGAGCTGGAGGGCCTCAGGTTTGGCATCCCTGGTCTAGAGAAGCTCCTCCAGTTTTCCTACTCCACCCTCCTACTGGAGTGAGATTGCAACTTATTTGCGACTTTAAAAAAAAGTCTCAATGATAAATCTGGAGTAGCAACCATTAACATAGCTAACCACACCCACGTTTCCACCCACATTTCAAAACTGGAATCAGTGGTGTAAAAATGCAAAAAGTCGCAAAATTTTTCTGTGAGGGCAAAAAAAGCCAATTTTGCAGCTTTTTGATGCCAGAATTTTGGAGTGGAGTGAAGAAATGCTAAATCAGGGCCCTAGTTTTGGAAGTTTCACCCGTTCAGTATTCTGGTTAGATTTTCGTATTAGTCCAGGAATGGAATCTACATCAGATCATTATGTACCCAGCTGGTGGCCTTGAGGAGGGCTCGAGCGGCCCCCTGGGCATCAGCCCACCAGGTGATTTCCCAGTAAGGTCTATGGCCCGCACCTGATGGAAACCATGACGTAATCCACAGCAAAACTTGGATTATTGGCCACAGCTAGGCGAAATTATGTCAGTGTATCTTGGCATCAGATTGCTTCCGCATTAGCGACCTCATCCACACAAGGACATTTGTTGTCAATGGTACAATTTTTACCCACTGAACTAAACAACTGGCTTTACTTTACAAGTGTAGTTTAGGGACATGTCACCACGGAGGCCAGTGAATAGCTGCAGATGTCTACATGACCACTGACTGGACGTCAGCACTTCTGGTCCACTAGGAACCGGAATTACCAGGGATGTGACCCTTGGTGATGGAACAAAGAGACTTCCAAGATTATTATTTTTTTTAAACAGATTCCCAGCAGTCAGTACGTTTTTTGGGAGGTCAGACACTATTCAGAGCTACAAATATGAAATAATATAATTCTGAAGGAGTTGAAGGATGCAATAGATGACGAATAATAAAGCCCTGCTCTTGTTCTGACAATTGCATTCTGCTATGAAAATTGGAACCTGAAGAGCAGGCCACCTCAGCAAGTTAAGGGATATCACCCTGATGGAGCTGTTGTGGAGCTGTCTAACTGCCCTTTGGAAGGAACGTGATTACCATGAATAGGAAGACAATCAGATTACAGGCATATGTTGTCTAGAGACAATGGCATCAATGTGTGTCCATCTGTCATAGTGGACTGAAGAGCAGGTGGAGAGCACCTCGTCATTACTTATTCATCATCAGACCCTGTAATTTCACCAGAAGTTCTTACATCACAAAACACAACATTACTTGTGGAAGTCACCAAAGTTACAGCCCAAGAAGAACATATGAAGCGAACAGGGTGAAGTGAAATAAGAGGAAGATAGCTAATATATATCTATATTTTGCAAATTGTACATGTATTTCTCCTTCGTAGCTAGCTGCTGTCAGCGGAGTCCATGCTGTGAATGTGTTGTGCAATCTCTGAAGAAATGTAGGGTTATATTGGTCTACACCTAGAACATGCCTACAGAAACATAAGACCCAATGTTTAGAAACATGAGACACACAAATACATGCAAACTTAGCTAACCAAGAGGATGGCATGCATTTGGCCTGTCAAAGATGTTAAGATTTTGTGCTAAAAGGGCAACGCTTGTATTATTCTTACTAGTGATGATCACATGTTAAAGCAATAATGGTTATCTGCACAAAGAAATCTTCAAAAGATCTTAATCATTTCAAACCAGTGAAATAAATTTCAAATACAGATTTGTGGACTGCCATGATGTATGTCCGGTCACAATTGCAACCAATACGAACGTGTCGAAAATAATCCATGTGTATTCAATATTGACTTCATAATCAGAACCAGGGTCATGTTCACCACATGAACAGATGCTAAGGTCTACTGCACATGCAGAGCCCAGTTCTATTGTGGCTCTATTGTGATATAAGTTCAGCTCAGTAGAATTGCAGGAGATCCTGGTATAGTGGCCATACAGACAGTAAAATGTGGCTGCATTACAGCTTTTTGAGGCCAGTCTAAGGGGAGCTTGGTCCTCGCTTGTGATGTGACATTCGCTACTTTCTTCCCCTTAAGGACACAGTCAATTTTCACCTTAAGGACCGGGCCAAATTTAGCAAATCTGACATCTGTAACTTTATGTAGTAATAACGTTGGAATGCTTTTACTTATCCAATCGATTCTGAGAGTATTTTATCATGACACACTGTACTTCATGTTAGTGGTAAATTCGTGTTGATACGTTTCACCCAAAATTCCGCTATTTTTTTAATTTGAATTTCTCTTCTCTTAAGACGGAAAATGATACCTCATAAAATACTTATACATTAACATTCACCATATGTCTATTTATGTTGGCATAATTTTGTAAATGTCATGTTATTTTTTTCCAAAACCCACTTTTTCTGTTCTGAAGTCACTCTGTGGGGCTTATGTATTAGATACTACCCATAAATGATCCAATTTTTGAAACTTTACCTCTAAAATAATTCAATTTTATAAACTTTGTTAACCCTATCCATGTTTCACAGAAATTAAAGGAAACTGGAGTTGATATTTCAAAATTTCACATTTTTTTGCAGGTTTTCCATTTTAATCTATTTTTCATGTAAGGTAGCAGGTAACAACCCTCAATATTTATTACTCTGACTCTGCGGTTTACAGAAGCACCCCATATGTGGTATGGACACACAGCAGTGATCAGAAGGGAAGAAGCGCCATATGGTTTTTGGAGGGCAGATTTAACTGGAATGGTTTTTGGACGCTATGTCACATTTTAAGAGACCTTAAGGTACCTACAGAGTAAAAAAACCCAAAAAGTGACCCCATTTTGGACACCCCTCAAGGAATTTATTGAAGGGTGTACTGACCACTTGGACCCCACAGGCATTTTGTGCAATTTCGAAACTGCTGTTAAAATGAAAAATTTTATTTTTCCAATAAAATGTTGCCTTAGCCCCAGATTTTTCATATTTACAAGGAATAACATGAGAAAAAAACACCCCCCAATTTGTTACGCAATTTCTACTAAATATGGCAACACCCCATATGGGATCACAAACTGCTGTACGGGCACACCGCAGGACTCAGAAGGGAAAGTGCAACAAGCTTTTGGAGGGCAGATTTTGCTGGAATGGTTTCTGGGGACTGTGTTGCATTTGAAAAGACCATGAGCTACCCCTACAGTAAAAACCCCCCATTTTTGGAAACTACAACCCCAATGAATTTGTCAAGGGGAGTAGTGAGTACTTTGACCCAACAGATGTTTCATAGAATTTAAAAACACCTGGCTATTGCATTTTTTACAAGAAAATCTTGCTTTAGGCCCAGAATTTATTTTCTAAGGGGCTACAGGAGAAAAAGGACCCTATAATTTGTTACCCATTTCTTCCTGAATACGGCAACACTCCATATGTGGTCATAATCTGTGGTTTGGGCACACAGCAGACAATTGCAGAGGCTCTGAGGTAAAATTAAAGAAAAGAAACCCCCTAGAAGTGACCCCATTTTGGAACCCACACCCCTGACAGTATGTACCAAGGGGTGTAGTGAGCATTTTAACCCCACAGATGTTCTGCCAAATTTAATTCACAGCATATGGTGCAAAGTGAAAATTGCAATTTTACACAGATATGCCATCTCAGTGCCCAATGTACTGTGCCTGTTGTGTGCCAGTGTGAAAAGTAAGCACTCGTATTATTATGCAGTGCTTCCTGTTTTTATAAACACCCTACATGTGACCCTAATATTTTGCCTGGACATACAATAGGGCTCAGGAGTAAGGCCTCTTTTACATGAGCGAGTTTTCCGTCCGGGTGTGATGCGTGAAGCAAACTCATGGCATCCGGACTGAATCCTGACCCATTCATTTCAATGGGTCTGGGCACATGAGCATTGTTTTCAAACATCATCTCTGCGTTCAGGAAAAATTGCAGCATGTTCTATAGTCTGCGTTTTTCACGCAGCTCTGAGTCCATAGAAGTGAATAGGGCTTCAGTGAAAAACGGATCTAGGAGATATGTAGATTGCTTTATTCTTCAGTTTTTTTTCCACACGTGCAGAATATAACTGAAACACTGATCGCAATTGCAGACAAAACTGACTGAATGTGCATGTAAAACCATCAGTTTTTTCCTGAACAGATCCTGACACAATCCGTAACGCTCGTGTGAAAGAGGCCTAAAAGAGCACCATGTGCGTTTGAGGTGCATTGTGGGGATTTACACATCTTGTGCTGACAACTGTAGAGACTATGGGCTGAAATAATAAATAGGACCCCCGAGAAGTGACCCCATTTTGGAAGGTATTAATTAAAGAGGTTATCAAACAGTCCCCCTTATGTGCCGGGCCCATCACAGGTAATATACTTACCCCGCTCCCTGCGCCGCTCCTGCTCCCCGCCACTGCTTCTCCCTGTACATGGATGAAAACATCCGGTGTCGGGGAGGGGGGGAGCAGCCAATGGCAGGCAGGGACAAGGACAAGCCTCCCTAGTATCGCGGGTGACGCTAGGGAGGCTCGTCCCCGTCTGCCATTGGCTCCTCCCCCCGACACCGGATGTTTTCATCCGTGTACGGGGATAAGCAGCAGCGGCGGTGCCAGGAGCGGCGCAGGGAACTGGGTAAGTATATTACCTGTGAGGGGCCTGGCACATGAAGGGGGGGGGGGCTGTTTGAGAAATTGGATAACCCATTTAATGCACGGTGGACCGTGCAAAGTGAAAATTGCAAGTTTTCCACAGATAGGACATTTCAGTGCCCAGTATACTGTGCCCAACGTGTACCATCTGAGACAAACCGTGCCCTTTACAATGTTAGGCGGGTTCTACTGGTTACTGAAATGCCATAAATGTGGACGTAAGCTGCTGTTTGGTTACGCGACAGGGTTCCACTACAGATAGTGCCACACACCTTGTATATATGCAGCACGCCAGACCCGCAGGGTATTGCGATAGTGAGGTCACGGTTATGGGCAATCGAGGGCTACTCACTGTATTGGAGAACCCTGGGCAGGCATGCAGCAGTGAAGGAGAGGTAGACACAAGTTCCTCTGGGGCACACTCTGTATGTAGGGACCAGGCCTGATGTAGTGTGAGGTGCCCTGGATGTTCCAGGTGTTTAGAGTGCCTGAAGCAAGGTCCCTTTTGAGATTCGTGACGCCAGTGCCTGTAACGGTGGCACACCGGTTTCAGCAGCAATAATTGAGGTACACAGGTGGTATAGTGAACCAAACGTTGCTTTACTTAAAACAGTCCAACTTTATACATCAAGATGGTAATGCAGTCCCTTATATCAAATGCTTCACAAGCAGGCTTATTTCACAAGATGGCAGGTATTAATCATGCAAGATACATGGAGGGCAATCAACAACACACTCAGAATCAGGTTGTACCTTCTCCTCAGAAATAGTGTACACTGTTCTTTAGAACTCCTGTCTGGTTTCAATCCCAAGGCCCGGATGCCTAAATGCTGGCTTAAAGGGTTTCTATCACTTCGTTTCACCTATTTAGCTTTTAGACACTAGCGATCCGCTAGTGTCTGCTTTATCTAACCATCCTAATATAAGAGCTTATTGTCCTGCCGTTTAGCTAAAAAAATAACTTATATAGATATGCAAATGAGCCTCTAGGTGCTATGGGGGCGTTATTAGCACCTAGAGGCTCCGTCTACCTTAACAAACTGCCGCCGCCCAGCGCGTCCCTCCAGCCCGCCCATCTCCAGCTGAAGCGATCCTCTCCGTGCGCGTCTCTGTTCTGCGCATGCGCAGTGAATGTCTGATCGCTTCCCTGCTCAGACATCTCCACTGCGCCTGCGCCGATGACGTCATAGTGCTCCGAGGAACAGGCGCAGTGGAGATGTCTGAGCAGGGAAGCGATCAGACATTCACTGCGCATGCGCCGAATACGAGGAGCATCGCATTCCGGAGGAGATGGGCGGGCTGGAGGGACGCGCTGGGCGGCGGCAGTTTGTTAAGGTAGACGGAGCCTCTAGGTGCTAATAACGCCCCCATAGCACCTAGAGGCTCATTTGCATATCTATATAAGTTATTTTTTTAGCTAAACGGCAGGACAATAAGCTCTTATATTAGGATGGTTAGATAAAGCAGACACTAGCGGATCGCTAGTGTCTGAAAGCTAAATAGGTGAAACGAAGTGATAGAAACCCTTTAAATCCCTGGTTCAAATAATCTTCCTCCAGTATTGGCACTTGCTTTGCTTTATAGATCCTCTGCTCATCAGGATACTTATCCGACTGGTAATATCCTTACTTGGCTTGAGGGTAACTGCAGGTTTCTCCCAGGAGGTTCTGTCCTTCTACTGGGGTGTCTTCTGAGCTAACTGAGGCTCACTTGGACTACAGGCAGGCTAGGGTTCTCCTTACTGGCCTCCTGGTCAAAGCTAGCAGCCAGGGCTATCAAGCTGCATGTCAGGAGGAGGCCCTCAGCAGATCTCTGGCTGGTGCCTTCTCACTTCTATCTCCACAGACTCCTGACTCTGAACTCCCTCCTCCCTGTCTGGGCCTGAACATTTATACTAGGGGCTCCCTATCTCCCTCTAGCGTCTAGGATGCCTAACTACACCGTAATAGGCCTGCTTACACATAACACAGGGGAAACATTGCATATAAAAGCACATAGAAAATACATTAAATGCATAGTTAAATATAAGATCACTGTCCCTTGTGAGTAGAAGTAACACGCAAACCAATTGACCCTTGTGTAGTGCCCACGCCTACCTAGTGGGACACTACATATAGAGCCAGGCTCTGTGCCCCTTTATATAGTGCCCCCTGTATTCAGTGCACGCACACTCTGTATAATCATACTCAGCTGTCCCCAGTCCCAGGACGTCCACCCATGATGCAGGCCGCCTGACCATTGCAGGTGGTGTGATGATGTCATCGTGCCTCCCGCATCGCAAAAAAACGTACTGACAGGGAGGTATAGGTTCCCTTGTCCCACCAGGCCTCAGACAGGTGCTCAATTATGTTTGTGTCCCAAACTGAAAACTGGGTGAACTCACCCCGTGATCGGGTGCTGAGGAGAGGGGGCCCAAAATGTAGGTGACTGCTGAGAAAACTGACAGGACATGGGGACTTCATAGAGGTAATCCCCCTCCTCCATTTTGGTGGACTCAAGATGCCAATTTGTGACATGAAGTCCATTTATGTGAAGGGTGATGTAACCCTGCATTTCCCCTGCTGAAGAAAATGCTGGCAATAGACAAATTCAATGCTTATAAGGTGAACAGTGCAAAAATATATGACTGGCTTCACAGCTGTTAGAAGGTGACGTCTGAACACCTCCCTGTACTTAGGCTTTCTCAAAAAATCACAGCCATAACTAAACTCCTGGACATCCGGGTTACTTAATGTACACACAGCAGGAGACAACCGAGACAAAACGTCAATCATCCCTGATGGGCGGGGACGAATGACGTCATGTTGGTGGAGCAGCTGTTTAGGTGACAACACTGTGTGGCTCGTACCAAATGTGTAACAAGGGAGCGACAGTTGCTCGATTGATATCAGGTTATCGTTTTACTAAGTATAGCCTCTTATTAATGTTTTACTTTATTATAAAACTTTTGATCACATGCTATAGTGGATATTTAGCTGATATAGTATTTCCAAAATAGTTAGAAACCAGCAAAGTAAAAATCGGTCACCCCTATGAAAAATGGATCAAACCGAAGCTCAGGACTTGTTTTTCTTTCCGTCGCTGTGCTCTACTATATCCCTCCGCCAGGGTCGGCAGCTCCCGGAAGAGAGGTTAGGCTTCTGCCGCCGGCCTTGTTGTGCTTTCTTCGGGTGTCTACGGGCGGAGCTCTTGTAATATCCGGCGGACACGTCGAGTTTTCGTTTCTTTCCCGTTATTTTCTAAGCCTTTATTCTATTTATTTCCGGGAACGTCGACAAATGTCAACTCCAGCGAGACGGCGCCTTATGAGAGACTTTAAAAGGTAAGTGGGACGCTAAAATGGCGTCTCCCCCGTGGAACGGAGCCGGTGAGGTGGATGGCAGGGTGGGTGTTGGGGGGAGACTTTGGCCCGGGGGCTCATGCTGTGTTTTTTGGTGTCTCTCACAGGCTTCAAGAGGATCCCCCCGCAGGAGTCAGTGGCGCCCCCTCTGAAAACAACATCATGGTCTGGAATGCTGTTATATTTGGGTAAGGTTAAAGGAGAACCCCAACTACACTCTATTTCCGCCGTACAGTCAGTATAACTGCCGCAAGAGACCAGTTCTGCGGAAATGACCGATGCTGGCGGACCAGGCGGACTCTAATGGGGTCCATTGGGTTTCCCTTAGGGAACCTGGAATTTTACTGGACAAGATGATGCAACACTCGGCTCCGTCATGTACTGTTTACTCCTAACAACCTCCTGCAGGTGTGAATACAGTCTAAAGGGGGGTTCTAACATCTTGAGGGGTTTTTGTTTTGTAACTTGGTGGTGTAAAATACCACAAGGCATGACACAGACTATACCAGTCCCTGGCGGAGCCGGATCCCTCACTGGTCTCTGCTCCAATGCTGTGTGGACCCAGTATCTGATCACTGGTTGCAGTGGAGTCATAGGCCCAGGAAGTGTCAGTGACGGGAGTCACTACGGCGTTTGTGGACTGTTTTTAAACTCTTAACACAAAATCGCGTACGCCATAATATGCGTTAGGGGTATGTATGGGGTGTGTTCTCAACTGGGCACACTTCATCATACATGTGGGGTGACAGTGACGGGGTTTGGAGACGACTCTGATCCTGGTCATTTAACCCCTCAAATGCTGCGGTTAGTAGCGACCAGGGCGTCTGAGGCATTAGACACAGAGGGTGGACTTCCTCTGTCCTCCAGTCAAAGCCCCTGTGGCAAAATTGCGGGGCTGTGGTTGCAATGGCTGCCAGGGGCTGTGTGATGGCTCCTAGGCCTGTTATAGCAGACTGCCTGTCAAAATCCCTCAGGTCTTTCACACGTCGGTGCCAAGATGGTCAGTGGCTCATCCGTAGAGGATCCATGTTTGGTCCGCTTGTGTGGGTTTTTTTTATTTTTTTTATCCGTAGTCCACGAACTGCTAGGCGAAAATTTCCAGAATATCTCCTACCAATGGTCTGTGGATAGGAATGTGAAAATCACTGACAGAACAGGGATGTCATCCCACAGGCAGCGATATACCAGAAGAAAACAGCAGGATGGATCGGGCGCTGTTCCTCCGGAGTTAAAACACAGCGGTTAATTTTTTTTCAAGAGCAGGTACATTAAAACCCTTGTGTAGCGCGTTTCGGAGGGGGTCCCCTACGTCAGACACAGGACGCATCCATCACTGCGAGGTGACGTCTCTGGAGGGCAGCTCCGTCCCGTGACCCTCTACGGGCACAGACAGGCAGCATTGTTTTCTGCAGACTCAACCAGCAAAAAAAAAAGAGGAACATTGGGAACCTGCCACCATCTTGGATAACAGCATGAGGACCCGATTGCCCATGACGGGTCCCTTTAAGAAATGTTATGGGGTTGGATGAATCACTTTAAAGGGATTTTGCAAGACTATACTGATGACCTATCCTCAGGATAGGTCATCATTATCTGATCAGTGGGGGTCTGATACCCGGGACCCCCACCAATCAGCTGTTTGAGAAGGCACAGTGGATTTCCGTTTGCCGTACCCCAGATGTGCACTCTGACACCTTCAATGGGGCAAATCTGCTTGCAGCCACTTGTCATGGCTCCTGTGTCCGCTAGTGGATTCCTCCTCTGTAGTCGCCGCCCTGGAATCATTCCCTCTCTGACGTTCAGATAACAGAATATAACTGAGGATTTGGCAGAAGTGGACGACGGCCAGAACAGTGTGTATGGAAGCTCTGCTTTCTGTCAGTGGAGGAATGTGTTTGGGTCTCTGCTCAGTAACAGTAGGTGCTGCCGGTGGGGGTCTGTTACACTACCTGCATGAAAATCCAATAAACACGGGTGCAGTTATGGCCCAAACAACACAAAGGCCCCTGACAGGACTGTCCTCGCACACATTGTATGTAGTGGTGACGGTGCTGGGAAAGACCTGTCCAGCCGGTCACATATAAAAGGACTGCAAAGTACATAACCATATGAAAATCTGATCAATATTTTGGCAGCGAAACGTGTTATCTTTGTAAAAAAAAAAAACTGGCAAAGTTAAAAGTTGAGAACGTGAGCACTATTACTTATTTTGTTAAAGGGAACCTCTCGCCTCTCCTGATATGTCTGTTTTAGTAAGTACTTGCGTTCCCCTTGTAATACTTCTGGAACGTCTTGTGGCATTCCTCTGTTATTCCTAACAGAAATTTATGATGGTCCAGCTGGCACTCGACACTGGCAGCACTAGTTGGATAGTCGGACCATGCAGGGACACCTCCCCAACTTGTAACACTTTTATGGGTATTTATTGCAAGCTGCTAGTCATTCATAACTTTAAGTAGGAATAAACGAGAAATGACACAACATTCAGTCATCATAATAGATGTTCCAGGATTATTATACGGTGAATGCAGGTAGTTCCTAGAACAGACATGTCAGGAGAGGTGACCAGTTCTGTTTAAACACTGCGGCGTGCTGACGCATACATGTAATATGACGCACATTGACATTGCGAGACAGGAAAACGATATGATTATGGCAGGTTCATGCAGTGTAGTCAGGTCTGCCAGTGATTGATCCGGTAATCGGTGCCATGCATGGTAGTGCCATGGTCTGTATGAGAAAGCTCTTGAGATATGTACTTTAAATCTATGTGCACTCAGTGGGATGCTGAAGAAATGACTGAATGCTCTAAAGGGGGTTTGTGAGATCTTTTTACTGATGACTATCCTCTGAATATGTCATCAGTATCTGATCGGTGGGGGACCGACACCCGGGACTCCCGACAATCGGCTGTTTGATAAGGCACCAGCGCTCACATTTGCTCTGCTGCCTTATTGCAGCTTTGTCACATGGCCTATGGGGCACAGCTGTTATTAGAAGTGAATGTGGCTGAGCTGCGGTACCAAGTACATCCACTGTCAAAAGGGTGGCGCTGTGCTTGAGCAGGGAGAAGGTGTCGCTGCTACTGTTCGACAAGGGGTCCCAGGTTTTGGACCCCCACCGATCAGATACTGATGACCTATCCAGAGGATAAGGTCATCAGTAAAAATATCTCAGAAAACCCTTATAATATAAATCTGTAAAAAGTAGGCACTACTAATGTGGCATTGTTTGGGAGAATAAGGTTACTGCTATGGCTGGTCCACTGCTGGATTCCTCTGCAGCAAAGTTGCCACAAAATGGTGCAAATTTAGCTGTGGATTTCATTCTCTCCATTACAAAGGGTAAAATCCGCAGCAGAAATCTGCAACGTAAATGGACATGCTGCAGATGTAAAATATACACCGCGTGGTAAAATGTCAGGCACTTTGCTGCTACTGTAAATTTGGAGGGTTTGCACTGTGAGGGGTTTTTAAATAACACTCGTCCTGTACTCCTCTGTAATTCTAAAACTAATGGCTGTTCATGAATATTCATCAGGGTTTCTTCCCTCGCAAAACACATTATTTAGCAGCGTCTCGGTGCTGGGAACGCATATAAAATCCAGAGCAACACTGAATGTGGTTGGAGCTTGTAGAATTGTTCAGTGTCGGCTTCCATTAATAGGAAAAGTCTCCTAAAGGGGCTGTACCTGTTGAGGGGAAAAAATCTCACCTCCTTTTCCTGCTCCCTGGGTCCTCGTCCTGTAAGCTTCCAGATGGATACATGCCACCCAATTATTTTTAATGCCCACATAGGGATACTGTTACAAAGCGGATATGGATCCGCGTTGTCACTTGAACAGTTATGTCTTGGGGCTACTCTGAAGGGCATTATCTATGTGGCCCCTCTGGTCTTCACTCTTTTTTTTTGAATCAAATCGTTTTTATTAAACAATAAATACATATTATAACATAATACAATACGTTGACTTTTTCTTTCTTTACATTATCCACAATGCGGATTCAGTGAACAACATTACTCATATGTATATCACCACTCAGTATTATCATGAATCCATACAATACATATACCTTTGCTAAAACATATTATGGGCAAAAAATACCAAAAACTTGACCTTTCCAAACTCCCTCCCCCCCTTACCCTACCCTAACCCCCCAACCCTAACATTGGTCTTGACCATCACATGTCTATATAACCACGTGGGTATTAGATAACCATTCAGTCCACATTTTTTCGAACTTCTGAGGGCACCCTCTCTTCACAAACACCCCTTTTTCAAGTACCAGCATGTCATGCACCTTCCGTTCAAACTCACTCAGTGTGGGCGGACTTCCCTGGATCCACCTCATAGCAATCAGTTTCCTGGCCACATATAGCAATCTCCCCACAGCGACCCTAACCGGTTCATTCCCTCCAATTTCAGACACATACCCCAGAATACACACCTTAGGATCTTTTTGAATTCTTAATGTCAATTTACTATTAATCATCTCTACAACTTCCTCCCAATATCTGGTCTTCACTCTTACTGGGATGTGGACTCGTCCTCAGGGGAACCACCAGGCTGCCACCTCCTTGGCGTAGTCTCTTTTCAAGTGGCTGCTGACACATGGAGGCCAAGAGGCACCATTGTGGTTCATCAAGGGATCAGGCAAAACTGTAGTTAGGGCAAGCAAAAAAATTGTGCACTTTGATAGTTTGGGCAGCTCCGGGTCAGACAGTGAAGGGTTTAATCCAGGAAACATGCAGAAGTCAGTACACAGGCAGAGGAGCTCCGCTGGGGACAGTGAGTGATGATCTCTGTACAGTGCTGCGGAATATATCAGCGCTATATAAGTGAGTAAATTATTCCAGGTCCAAAGGAGGGACACTTGAGGAGCAAAGGGTTAGAAAGGAGGGACACATGGGAGACATCTGTATACAGTAACGTGCTGCTGCAGCCAATTACTGACCTCAGCAGTGATGTGTCCCCCAGCAGGTACAGAAGGGTGGGTTGACAGTTGGAAAAACAAAACCCTTCAAGGTAACCACATACAATGGCACAAGTTCATTGCCCAGCTGTGCCCGTATTGCAGCTCGCAAACAGAGGGTCCACAATATGTGGGCACCAGCCAGGTGCTCACCGCATCACGGATTCAATCCGGAAGGTGCGGAGGAACAGAACCCCACGGAAGCACTCAGTTTCTCTCCAAGCCTCAGCACCGCAAAAAAATAGAACATGTTCTATTTTTTTGCTGTGCGGATAGATCAGGGACCCATCCAAGTTGAATGGGTCTGGATCCGTCTGCGGAATCCGCATGAATGCTGCCCGTGCATTGGGGCCATGTGCATAAGCCCTAGCTCTGATCAGTCCTGATTTCCCTATTGGCTTGTCTGTGTGTGTTGTACTTCCGGGTCTGTGGTAACTAGGGACCGTCCTACGGCGAGGATGGAATGTTTCCTAATTGTCACTTCCTGCCCCTCCCACCACAGTTCCTTATCTACTAGTGTACCTACGTGAAAATCCAGAAAATGTGTATGTGCTTGTCTGAACCAGGCCTGTATCCACATTCAAAAACTCATAGGTGACCGCTTTGTTCATCGATGCATAGGAAGGGGTAGAAAGAACTTTTGTCAATTATTGAAAATTTAGTAGATAAAACTTTGATATCCCACAGACTATAAGGGGTCATAAAGCTGGAGGAGGGTCCTTTTGGGGGTTCTAAATTTCTAACTTACTGCATCAGAAGTATAAAACTTATACAGTAATTACTTTCCTCTATCATAATTTTTTTTTCTTCTCTCCCGCAGACCAGAAGGAACGCCCTTTGAAGATGGTAAGTGAATGATGCCTCTGTTAAATATTTATTTACCTCAAATTGCATCTAATGAAATAGTTGGACAGGTGTACCCTATTAAAAAGGGCCCCCCGCCACTACCACAACCACTGGCTACCCCACCTTGTGGAAACCCAGCCTATATGTGGTCATCTACAAGACCAGGTATTTCAGTCTCAATTAATGCAAACAGTTGTGTAAAATCAGGCACATTGCCATGCAGTCTCCATAGATAAACATTGGGAAAAGAATGGGTCATACTGAAGAGCCCAGTGACCTAAACACCTCCTTTACCACAGGTCAGTTTGTGAAGTTTCTGATTTGTCCCCATCAATGAACTGCTACTTTAAGTGGAAGTGGTGCTGTTGGATATTGGCATAGGAGAGCACGTAAAATTGCAGCAGCCGCTCAGTGATTTCATCAGGAGGGCCACTACTGTTACGTACTGGTCATCATAGTCCTGTATTGCATCAGTTCTCCAGAGTGGTAGGAAATGGTGACATAGTCCGTGGATAGAAGGCACAGAAGCCAAACATGAACATGTCCGTCACTCTTTTCAGATGGGGAGCACTGCCCCTGTTCTTGTGACCGCCAGCGGTTGGACCCACGGTATAGTTTTTAAAGCACACCTCACTACTCCAGCCTGTGCCCTCCACTGAAACCTCTGCCACAGAACATTGGTGCATGATACCCTTCACCGATGTGCTGTGCCAAGAGCTAGGCTAGGATAGCAAATCGGTGCCCCTGCCTGTCCTTGCTCCGCTCCACTAAAGCCTGGCATAGCACATCTGTGGCAGAGGTTTCAGAAGGGGGCACAGGCAGGAGAAGCCAGGTGTGCTCCTGTTAGTACATCCTGTCCAAGTCTGAATCCACACAGGACATACATGGCTATGGTCTACAGACTCTGTATGCGTTGTAGTGAAGAGGGTGGGCATGATGTGTTAATGTTGGCACCATTGTGATGGGGTGAGAAGGGGCGTGACGATACAATGGGGCACAAAGCCAATAGTTCCCAGATTCTACCGCTGTTTTAACCCCATCTGTGTCTTGAGAATGTGGATAAAGTTGAAGCTGACAGGTTCTGACTAGATTGTGGGCCAAGCGACACTTTAACCCCTTCACGCCCAGCGCCGTAATGGTACGGTGCAGGGGGATGTGACTTAACGGCCAGCGCAGTACTACTACAGCGGGCTGATCAGGTGGGTGCAGGAGCTCACTGATAGCCGGACTCCTGCTGTATGCGCCGGCATTGGTGTGCCACGGTCAGCACAGACCGCGGCATGTGCAGAGAGGGAGAGAGCTTCCATGGGGGCTGCCTTCCATGACAATCTGTGAGATCCAATCTCCTGGATCTCACAGGCAAGCAGGCTGAAGTGTATTACAAGGTGTAATAAACTTACAGCCAATGCATTACAATACAGAAGTATTGTGATGCATTGTAAAGGGGATCAGACCCCTCAAAAGTTGAAGTCCCAGAGTGGGACAAAAAAAGGTTAAAAGAATAAAGTTTTTCAAAAATATTAAGTATCGCCACATCTATTAAAATATCACATGACCTAACCCCTCAGGTGAACAGAATAAAAAAATAAAATTAACTGTCAAAAAGCCATTTATTTGTCACCTTCCATCCCAAAAAGTGTAATAGCAAGTGATCAAAAAGCCATACGCACCCCAAAATGATACCAATCAAACCATCATCTCATCCCGCAAAAAATGAGACCCTACCTAAGACGATCGCCCAAAAATATAAAAAAACTATGGCTTTTTTTTTTCTGTTTCAAAAATGCTGTTATTGTGTAAAACTTGCTGTTATTGTGTAAACGACTTGCTGTATAAAAAAATATCACTTGACCTAACTCCTCAGTTGAACACCGTAAAAAAAAGTGTCAAAAAAGCCATTTTGTTGTCACCTTACATCACAAAGTGTAATACCAAGTGATCAAAAAGTCATGTGCACCCTAAAATAGTACCAATCAAACAGTCATCTCATACCGAAAAAAATGAGTCCCTACATAAGACAGTCGCCCAATTTTTTTTTTTTAAAACTATGTCTTTCAGAATATGGAGACACTCATGTGGAATCAGATGAACATTGTAAATAAAAATTGTGCCAACACAGCTATTTTTTTAAAATTTTTTTATTACCTTGCCTCACAAAAAGTGTTATATAGAGCAACCAAAAATCATATGTACCCTAAAATAGTCCCAACAAAACTGCCACCTTATCCCGTAGTTTCCAAAATGTTTTTTTTTTGGAGTTTCTATTCTATGGGGGGGGGGGGGGGGGGGGGGTTTCAAATGTGACATGGCAACATAAAATTATCCCAGTGAAATTTGCCTTACAAAAACCATATGGTGTTCCTTTCCTTCTGCACCCTGCTGTGTACCTGTACAGCAGTTTACGATCACATATGGGGTGATTATGTAAACTACAGAATCAGGGCAATAAATATAGCATTTTGTTTGGCTGAAGTGTTAACCCTTGCTTTGTTAGCGGAAAAAATGGATTAAAATTTAAAATCTGCCAAAAAAGTGACATTCTGAAATTTCATCTCCATTTTCATTAATCTTAAAGAGATGATATAAGTATGTAAAATCAGTTTTGAATCTCTTGAGGGCTGTAGTTTCTAAAATGGGGTCATTTTGGGTGGTTTATATTATGTAAGCTTCACAAAATGACACCAGACCTGAGCTGGTCCTTAACCCCTTAAGGACTTAGGACGTATCGGTACGGCATGGGTTTAAAATAAGATTGCGGCGCCCCGGGGGTTAATACGAACGGGATGCCGGCTGAAATCATTCAGCCGGCATCCTGTCACAACGACGACCCCCCCCCCCCCCCCCCCCCCCCCGTATCGTCGATTGCAGCAAACCGCTGGTAAATTCAGACCTGCGGTTTGCTGCGCTTTTAGCCAATTCTGATCCCCGCGGATCAAACTTTAAAATGCCCGAAATAAAGTTTTATTAAACCCCCCCCCCGGTGGACAGTGGTTATACCAGGGTGTCAGCACATTGCTGACACCCTGGTATAAACTGCTGACATCGGTGATGCGATGTCAGCCATTTAACCCTTTCCATACAGCGGTCCGTACGGACCGCTGTATGGAAAAGGTTAACAGCTCGGGAGCACCCTCCCTCTCCCATCAGGAGGGGCTGCTGTGCCTTTGCAGCCCCCCGATGGGAGAGGGAGACAGCCCCGTCCTTACCCTTCCCCATCTGCGCAGTTGTGGCTACAACTGAGCAGGCGGGGAAGGTTCCCATGGCAACAGGACGCCTTCTCAGGCATCCTGCTGTCCATGGTGCTGAACAGATCTATGCTAAAGGCATAGATCTGTTCAGACAAAGTGTAAGTAAAATACAGTACAGTACCCTATGTACTGTATTATATAGACATCAGACCCACTGGATCTTCAAGAACCAAGTGAGTCTGGGTTAAAAAAATTGAAAAAAAAATGAAAAAAGTTAAGATTAAAAAAAAAAACACATTTATCACTGAATAAAATACACTACACATATTAGGTATCGCCGCGTCCGTAACGACCTGATCTATAAAACGGTCATGTTACTTTCCCCGCACGGTGAACGCCATAAAAATAAAAACTATGAGAAAATTGAAATTTTGCCCACCTTACTTCCCCAAAAAAGGTAATAAAAGTGATCAAAAAAGTCGCATGTACGCCAAAATAGTACCAATCAAACCGTCATCTCATCCCGCAAAAATCATACCCTACCCAAGATAATCGCCCAAAAACTGAAAAAACTATGGCTCTTAGACTATGGAAACACTAAAACATGATTTTTTTGTTTCAAAAATGAAATCATTGTGTAAAACTTAAATAAATAAAAAAAAATTATATATTAGGTATCGACGCGTCCGTATCGACCGGCTCTATAAAAATATCACATGACCTAACCCCTCAGGTGACCACCGTAAAAAAATAAAAACGGTGTAAAAAAAGGCATTTTTTGTCATCTTGCGTCACAAAAAGTGTAATAGCAAGCGATCAAAAAGTCATATGCACCCCTAAATAGTGCCAATCAAACCGTCATCTCATCCCGCAAAAAATTAGACCCTACTTAAGATAATCGCCCAAAAACTATGGCTCTTAGACTATGGAGACACTAAAACATTTTTTTTTGTTTTAAAAATGAAATCATTGTGTAAAACTTACATAAATAAAAATTGTATACATATTAGGTATCGCCACGTCCGTGACAACCTGCTCTATAAAATTACCACATGATCTAACCTGTCAGATGAATGTTGTAAATGACAAAAAATAAAAACGTGCCAAAAAATCTATTTCTTGTTACCTTGCCGCACAAAAAAGTGTAATATAGAGCAACCAAAAATCATATGTACCCTAAACTAGTACCAACAAAACTGCCACCCTAACCCGTAGTTTCTAAAATGGGGTCACTTTTTTGGAGTTTCTACTCTAGGGGTGCATCAGGGGGGCTTCAAATGGGACATGGTGTCAAAAAAACCAGTCCAGCAAAATCTGCCTTCCAAAAACCGTATGGCATTCCTTTCCTTCTGCGCCCTGCCGTGTGCCTGTACAGCCGTTTACGACCACATATGGGGTGTTTCTGTAAACTACAGAATCGGGGCCATAAATAATGAGTTTTGTTTGGCTGTTAACCCTTGCTTTGTAACTGGAAAAAAAATATTAAAATAGAAAATCTGCCAAAAAAGTGAAATTTTGAAATTGTATCTCTATTTTCCATTAAATCTTGTGCAACACCTAAAGGGTTAACAAAGTTTGTAAAATCAGTTTTGAATACCTTGCGGGGTTTAGTTTCTTAGATGGGGTCACTTTTATGGAGTTTCTACTCTAGGGGTGCATCAGGGGGGCTTCAAATGGGACATGGTGTCAAAAAACCAGTCCAGCAAAATCTGGCTTCCAAAAACCATACGGCGCACCTTTCCCTCTACGCCCTACTGTGTGCCCATACAGTAGTTTACGGCCACATATGGGGTGTTTCTGTAAACGGCAGAGTCAGGGCAATAAAGATAGTCTTGTTTGGCTGTTAACCCTTGCTTTGTTAGTGGAAAAAATGGGTTAAAATGGAAAATTAGGCAAAAAAATGAAATTCTCTAATTTCATCCCCATTTGCCAATAACTCTTGTGCAACACCTAAAGGGTTAACAAAGTTTGTAAAATCAGTTTTGAATACCTTGAGGGCTGTAGTTTATAGAATGGGATCATTTTTGGGTGGTTTCTATTATGTAAGCCTCACAAAGTGACTTCAGACCTGAAGTGGTCCCTAAAAATTGGGTTTTTGTAAATTTCTGAAAAATTTCAAGATTTGCTTCTAAACTTCTAAGTCTTCTAACATCCCCAAAAACACACAATGATCCAAACATGAAGTAGACATATGGGGAATGTAAAATAATTAATATTGTTGGAGTCATTACTATCTATTATAAAAATAGAAATAGAAGTTTGGAAATTTGCGAATTTTTCAAAACCTTCGGTAATTTTTTTTTATTTTTTATTTTTTTTTAAATGAAATATTTTGATTCAAATTTACCAATGTCATGAAGTACAATATGTGACAAAAAAAATCTCAGAACGGCCTGGATAAGTAAAAGCGTTATTACCACATAAAGTGACACATGTTGGATTTGCAAAAATTGGCCTGGGCAGGAGGGCGAAAACTGGCCCGGGGTAGAAAGGGTTAAATACTGCCATATTCTCTGTGTGGACTGTGCCAGTTGTATAGCAGCAGCCCAAAAAAGGGATCCCCCACCTCCTTCTTAATCTGAATCAGACAGCAGCATCTACCCTAAGGCCTCTTTCACACGGGCGTCATGTTTTTGGGCCGGATGAGATGCGGATGTGTCGCGGGAAAATGTGCGATTTTTCTGCGCGAGTGCAAAACATTGTAATGTGTTTTGCACGCGCGTGAGAAAAATCGCCATGTTTGGTACCCGAACCCGGACTTCTTCACAGAAGTTTGGGTTAGGTGTTGTGTAGATTGTATTATTTTCCCTTATAACATGGTTATAAGGGAAAATAATAGCATTCTTAATACAGAATGCTTAGTAAAATAGGGCTGGAGGGGTTAAAAATAAAATAAAAAATAATTTTTAACTCCCCTTAATCCACTTGTTTGCGCAGCCCGGCTTCTCTTCGGTCTTCATCTGTGAGGAAAAGTACCTGTGGTGACGTCACTGCGCTCATCACATGATCCATTACCATGGTGATGGACCATGTGATGAGCGCAGTGACGTCACCACAGGTCCTTTTCCTACTGCAGAGCAAAGATGAAGACAGAAGAGAAGCCGGGCTGCGTGAACAAGTGGATTAAGGTGAATTTAAATTATTATTATATTTATTTTTAACCCCTCCAGCCCTATTGTACTATGCATTCTGTATTAAGAATGCAATTATTTTCCATTATAACCATGTTATAAGGGAAAATAATAATGATCGGGTCCCCATCCCGATCGTCTCCTAGCAACCGTGCGTGAAAATCGCACCGCATCCGCACTTGCTTGCGATTTTCACGCAGCTCCATTCACTTCTATGGGGCCTGCGTTGCGTGGAAAACACACAATATAGAGCATGCTGCGATTTTAATGCAACGCACAAGTGATGCGTGAAAATCACCGCTTATGTGCACAATCCCATAGAAATGAATGGGTCCAGGGTCAGTGCGGGTGCAATGCGTTCACCTCGCGCCTTGCACCCGCGCGGAAAACTCGTCTGTGTGAAAGAGGCCTTATAAAGGCAGGGTGCAGACAGGGCTTGTCTTCAGGGAAGGAGGTTTTCCAGTTGCCACCAATTCTATCACATTATACAAATTGAATTATTATTTCTGATTTTTTATTTTTAGGAACATTTAAACTCACGATAGAATTCACAGAAGAATATCCAAATAAACCACCCACAGTTCGATTTGTATCAAAAATGTTTCATCCAAATGGTAAGTAGAAACTTAGATCCTGCTCCCTTCTGGGTTTCTGTAGCTGACAATGTGTACACGGGGGGCTGCCGTAGTGGGGCTCTGCTGTGCACTGTAAGCTGGATGAACTAAATGTTTACCTCTATAGACGTTAGCATGTAAATTACTGATAAGTGGGTGAAATTAAGGATATGCTTTATTTCATTTGAAAGGGGTTGTGAAGCGTTAGTACATTAACCTACCCTTAGGTATAGCTGATCATATCTGATCAGTGGGGTCTGACTCCTGGGACCCTCTCCAATCTGCTGAATCGTGTGAGCACTACGGCCTTTTTACTGCATACTGTCTAGATCGTAGTGGTTTCCCATTCTAGTGAATGGGATGAGCACCGTACTACCACTACAAGCTAGACAGCATGCGGTTTAAGGGAACCTGTCACATTGAACGTGATGTCTGAATTGCAGGCAGCAGAGAAGGTTCATGTATAGCTTTAAAGAGGAGTTTACATTACCTTTCATTGAGTTTTATTTTATTTTTTTTATATCGATTGTACGCCCCGCTGTTTTCCCACCCAGTATGTTAATACTGAGCATCTGTACAGGAAGAAGGGAACGCCAGGGTTTCTCAATGTCCTAAAACAAAGGAGATTGTAGCAGCACTTACAGGTCTGTTCCTTCAGCCAGTATTGTGGTGGTGCCGGCAATGATGGGTACCAGTCCGTAGTACCCCCAAATTTCACAAATGTGGAAAAGACTGCAGCACTCCCAGGTCTTCAAGCCATTCTGATTTATTCACCAAATAGTGCAACGTTTCGACCTTACATGGTCTTTTTCAAGCATCTAGTGAGTTGTGCATACAATGATGTAAATACCCTCCCAATAAGTCCCCCTGGTTACCCGCATCACTATTGTGTGAATTCCAGACAACTCATCATATAGAGAATCAACATACAAATCCTGTCTCATCAATACGTCAGTGTGGATTAACCTAATCCTATCTAATAAAATTGCTTACTGTGTCTTTCATTAATATTGGGGATCCCTGTGGGCATATCGCTTCTGGTCCTGTGTAGAAAAAGGGGCGCGCTCCGTCCTGCATCCCTATAATAGAATAGAGGCGCGCGACGTACGCTTGTGCTGGAGCTTACTAGGCCTGGCGTGTCAGGGGCGCCAATGCGCTTGCACGTACAGGGAGCGATGAGCAAAGTCGTTCCTCCAACTTTCTTATTGCGCATGCACCAGCGATATGCCCACAGGGATCCCCAATATTCATGAAAGACACAGTAAGCAATTTTATTAGATAGGATTAGGTTAATCCACACTGACTTATTGATGAGACAGGATTTGTATGTTGATTCTCTATATGATAATGAGTTGTCTGGAATTCACATAATGGTGATGCGGGTAACCAGGGGACTTATTGGGAGGGTATTTACTTCATTGTATGCACACCTCACTAGATGCTTGAAAAAGACCATGTAAGGTCGAATAATTATCAATCTGGTGAATAAATCAGAATGGCTTGAAGACCTGGGAGTGCTGCGGTCTTTTCTGTTTGTAGGGTTTCTCGTCTCCTTCTCCCTGGCTGTAGAGAGGTCCAGACGCCCATCGAGAAACCCTGGCGTCTCCTCCTCCTCCCTGTACAGATGCTCATTATTAACATACTGGGTGGGAAAACAGCAGGGAGGGGGGGGGGGGGCACAGCAGGTGTACAAGCGATTAAAAAAAACCCCACAAAAAAACAGGCAGGGTGGCAGCATCAGCAGGGAGTACCCGGCAAAGAGGTATTTAAAAAGGGCCTTTTATGGTTCCAGACATTATGAAATAAGTAGGGGATTGTGTAGGGCATAATTCATTGATGTAATATCACTTACTAGTTTGTCTGTCTGGGGCTCCGTTCCCCTGCTGTGGCCCCTTCTTCCTGGCTGTAGTGCGGTCCACACAGCAGAGAGCGTCACAGCCAGGGAGAAAAAAAACCTCACCTTCTCCCTGTGACGCTCTCTGCTGCTATTAGACCGCACTACAGCCAGGGAGAAGGAGACGCCCTTTGAGAAACAGGGCAGTCTCCTCCTCCCTGTACTGATGCTATGCATTAGCATATCAGGCGGGAAAAGTGAACTGGGGCCACAGCGGGAGAACGGAGCACCAGATGGACACACTAGTAAGCGATATTACATCCATTAACTATGCCATTCGCAACCCCCTACTTATTTCATAATGTCTGGACCCATTAAAGGAATAGATTCAGTGTAAGCTGTATTTCATGCATTTAAGTTCCTGCTCGTTCTGGACTGGGAGCCGGTCCTAGCGGGGATGGACAGCCTTCTGTCTATGACTGTGTATATAGCTGTCAATCACTGATCACTATAGATCAATGTGCTCAGCTCCTCCTGCTCTATAACATTCTACCTGCAGCTCAAACACCATGTTCAATGGGATGGGTTCCCTTTACAACAGTGCAGTGCTCAGGGCCTCTATAAACAGCTTATTGGCAGGGGGTCCTACGAGTCAGACCTCAGCCGATCTGATATTGATGACAAGGATAGGTTCTCAATATACTAGCCCAGGAATGGCCAACCTGTGGCTCTTCAGCTGTTGCAAGACTACAACTCCCAGCATGCCTACACTGCTTACAGCTTTCAGCCTACAGCAGGGCAAGGTGGGAATTGTAGTTTTGCAACAGCTGGAGAGCCGCAGGTTGGCCAGCCCTGTACTAGCCCTATACAACCCCTTTAAGGATATGTTGGAGCGCTCAGCTATTTTTGCAACTGCTATTGAAGTGAATAGAGAAATCTGAGCACGGACAACCACCTCTTTGTTTCCTGCGAGGGTGTGACCGGGTCCTGTTCTGGGGATAGATGTGGGTGCCAACTCTGGGACCTGCTTCTATCGGACATGTATGCCATACCCATAACATATGCTATAAATGTCCTGGATAGGACAAACCATTTCATGTGTGATATGATATAATGATTACTTTGTGTTGATGTTTTGCTCAGTGATTCAGTTTCATCAGTTTGAATTTAGACTGTAGTGTCCTAGATATGACTGTCGGTGACAGCTCGTCTTTTATTTTTTGTCCTCCCCCCTCAGTATACGCTGATGGCAGTATATGTCTGGACATTCTTCAGAATCGTTGGAGTCCAACATATGATGTATCTTCAATACTAACCTCTATACAGGTAGGTGCAGTTGATGGCGTGCCTTGTATGTGGACGGTATGGGACAAATGTAATTTTATATATAATTTATTTATTTTTTCCCTCTCTTTGTAGTCACTGCTGGATGAACCAAATCCAAACAGTCCAGCAAACAGCCAGGCAGCGCAACTGTACCAAGAAAACAAGCGCGAATATGAAAAAAGGGTTTCCGCAATAGTGGAACAGAGTTGGCGTGACTGTTGACACTGGCCCTTGTAAATGAACACTCTGAACAAGAGGAAAAGTGTATGTGTGCGTATATATTATACAATATATATACACACATCTGAAGTGTTTGAGTGATCTTCCTCTTGCTAGAATCTTTAAATGTACATCAACTGCAAAAATGGCTGTTGTGCTGTCACTGACTTCCTTAGCCCGAGCTGATGCTTTTCTCCCTCCCCCTTGGACACCTGAGAGCATTCGTGTTGAAAACAAATGTACCGTACATGGGTTACTTGCAAAAGGTTTCTCTTCTCTCATCCAGCCACCTGTGTTTGCCGAATACGGACTGACGTCTGCCAACAGACGAGCACGTCAGCCTAGTAACACCGCTCCTGTGCAGGTTTTTTTTTTTAAATCTTGCTTTATATTTTAAATGAATTTCTTGACATCCTGGTTGGGTAAAACATTGTTCTTAATTTCATTCCGTGTTGCCTCTTTGTATATCAGAAAGAACACGCTTCTCTGTCTGTTTCTCCAGTTGGTGAAATATTTAAAATGTCCTCCCCATCCCCCTCAGTTTTCATGTAGCTCTCCTGCACAAGGGCATTCATGTGTTACCACAGGTTTGCATGGACTCTGTGCAGTTTGAAGGTGGTCCTAAACTGGAGACTTATCAATGCAGGGAAAGGTGGAGGCATTTCTCATAGAAACCAGTGGGGTTGCAGCTTTTATTTTCATTAATACTCTCCAGTGTATTTTGGCGTGCAGTTGGAATCCATGCCTTTATTACTAAATGTTCCTGAAGTGAAGTCCATGGGAAGTGGCTGGTAACACATGAAGTCACACTTGTGAGGAATATCTAAATTACATTGAAACTTAAAGGGTTTGTACAGGCTCTAGATATTGATGATGTACGATAGGTCATTATCAGATTAATGACCCCCAGAAAAAAATAACAGTTCTTAGCCACCTCTGGAAATAACACAGTGAATGGTGCTGGTTGCAGATGGCTCCATCCACTGTGTAGGGCAGGGATCAGCAACCTTTGACACTCCCAGAATGTTCTATTAACTTTCATGGGAGTTAGAACAGCCAAGCGTTTTTGCATGCTGGGAGTTGTAGTTTCCCACCAGCTCGAGTAAGAAGGTTACTGATCCTTGACTACGATAGCAACCTGACACGGTCACTACACAGTGTTATTTCTGCCAGGTGTGGGTGTCTGACCCCCACTGATCAGGCATTGATGACCTATCTGAAGGGTCATCAATAACTAGAGAATGGACGGCCACTTAGGCTACCTGCGGACGTTGTGGATTACGTGCAGTTTTTCCATGCAGCTTCATGTGCAGATAAACCGCAAAATAATACAGAATCAGCAAAGTGAGCGATTTCATAACTCATGCACACTTTGTTTTTTTGTTCTGTGTGGGTTTTGAAGCCCTCAGCATGTCAATTCTTTGGTTCTTTTGTGCGGATTTTTCAATGCAATGGTGAGATCTGCAGCAAATCCACACAAAAATCGCAATTAACACATGCTGATTTTGGTGCTGAATCACATTAGTATGGATTTTCTGTTTGTAAACCTGCACTCATGTGCAGGTAGCCTTAAAGGCCTACTTTTCTTAGTGTCCTTTTAGCGGATGCCCCTATTAATGGCCTATAACGTAACAGTGCAGATTTGGGTTGTTATGGAGTTTGAGATTACATACAAGGTTTTTCAGATCCTCCACTTTGTTTTCTAATGGCAAGTTTTCAGTTTCTACAAGTAACCCATGTAAAACTGTACATTCTAAACTTGTAAATAAAAAAATAAGTAACCTACCTATGGAACACAATGATCTGTGATTCTTCTGCTTCTTCTCTGTTCTATATTAGAGCCATGTTCTAGTAAGCCTGATGCACAAGCTACGCATTTGATATTCTGTGTGGTACTGTAGTTGTCCCTAAAACCAGTGGAGGTCCTGCTGGAGTGTGTACCCTCTAAATCTGAGAGGGGAGTGGGAGCATGGAAAAGTAAGTATTAGAGTACATGCACACGACCATTACTATGTGCTGCAGAGCGAACCCATTAAGGGCCGCGATCTGCAACATACAGCAAAAGATAGGACGTGGCCTAACTTTTGCGGAGCAGAGACACTAGTTAGTCCACAGAAACGCTTGGCAGCCCTTCTGGGTCCATGCCTCCGCACCACAAAGATAGAACATGTCCTGTCTTTTGCCGTATGTTGTGGATCGTGGACCCATTCAAGATTGAATGGTGTCTCTGGCCTGGCCTTACATCTGCAGCCATATTTATGGATGGGTATGCTGTACGGATGGCATTTATTAATAATTAGCACTAAATGGGTCAACCCCTTTAAAAGGATTCTCTGGTTTCATTATTAATTTAAAATCTGCCCATAGTACCCCAAATACTATGTAAGTGCTCTGAGAATCAGATCCTGGCAGAGGACGCTGTTCTCTCTGCAGTTGCACCCTACACGGGCAGAACAATCCCTGTGAAACATCGCAGGGAAAAACAGGCTGGGTTTGGTTAGAAACCCTGTAGGAATCTGCTGAAAATGGGAAGTTCTGCATATAAACATCCTGTAATGATGCTGAGAAAAGGGAAAGGAAACTGCTGACATGAAAAATAGGTATATGGGGCAAAACTATGCACTATTTGGGGTACTTTGGGCAAATAAAAGGGTTCACTGGTTTTGTAGAGAATTTTTTTAAAACCTGGAACTGGCAAAGTGTGCTCCCCGTTGATCAGGCTTGTTTTCCATCAAAATGAGTGATGGAGTCATTTGTACTCTCTGCCACTGCTACAATGTTTAGGTAGGAGATGTGTGTAAATATTCACATCATGACCAGGACCCCAGCAATGATTCACCAAGCCATGCCACCTTCCTCCAATGTTCCTGTGCTCGTGTAGGCACTCTATACAGTGGCCGGGGTCAATATGAGAACTAACGGAAGCTGTTACTGCGCTATCATCCTCATCTACACTTACTGGCCAAAATAGGGGTGAAGCCACAGCAGCAGAAAGACTAATGCTCAAGTGTGCTCACAACCACAGGGTAACCCCCCTTACTGTACTGCACCCACTGTGGTTTTCTGACCTATCCTCTGGCAACAGCAGTTCCAGGCCAAGTCCAAGGAGCCCAATCAGATCCCAGCTAAATTTCTCTAAGGCTCTGCACAATAAATGCAGCAATCGGACAGGTGGATTTTACTGTCAGCTCTATGTACTTTTCTCTACAAGGGCCCACTGGCAGAATTTTTTGAGCAGTGTAGATAAAGCGCATACTACAGCAGTATCCTGCCTTAGGGTCCATTCACACGTCCGTAAGTGTTCTGCAAAACACGGACACTGGCAATGTACATTCCCCAATTTGCGGGCCGCACATCGCCGGCACTATAATAGAAAATGCCTAATCTTGTCCGGACAAGAATAGGACATGTTCTATTTTTATTTATTTTTTTGTGGAACGTGGACAGCACGGAATCGCAAATGCGGACAGCACATTCCGGCCCCATTGAAAATTAATGGGTCTGCACCCGTATTCGCAAAATTGCGGAACGGATGTGGACCCATTTTGCAGACGTGTGAATGGACCCTTACCTGAAAAAAACATTTTATATCAAGTACAAAATTTAATTAAAAATGAATGTGTTGCTAGAAAGTATTAAGTGCATCTTAACACTTTCTAGCAACACATTCATTTTTAATTAAATTTTGTACTTGATATTAATCTCCCCCCCAAAAAAAACACACAAAAACCTTGCAATATTTTAAAAAAAAATTGAATTAAAGTCTACACATTCAAATGATTTTTTATTTTATTTTTTCATTAAAGAGCATCTGTCCCCGCTCCTGGAAAGTCCATTACCCTCTCCATGCAATAAACATGTTTGGCCATTTCTCTGTCATTATGAGTAGATTGCTGACTGAGTGCTACCAGTTGGGGACGTCCCCCTACAGTCTGTCGCTGGCGGTGTCAGACTGCAGAAACACGCCCATAACTTATCAAGCTGGTGATTTTTTAATAAACTTTTAGTAGGAATAGCAGAACATAGAGTCATAAGAATGGATGCTTCTGAATGGTCATTTAATGTGGAATACAAATATTGACTAAAAGCCATGTCAGGAGGGGTGACAGGTCCTTTAAAGAGGCTATAATTGCCCCCAAACAGACTACTGGAGTTTACTGTATTTACCACCCAATTCCCTGATTATAATAGGATCTGACGGCTTTCTGGCATAAATACCGACTTTCAGACTGACAGATACCTGATATAGTCAAAGGGGATCTGGTGGTTTCTCTCTACAGTAAACTCATGCAGGATAAGTATGACCAGTATGAGGGGCCCGTGCATTTTAGGGGTCAGATAACCTCTTTAAAGGGAATAGTATGACAAAACCTGTCAGGTAAGGGTAGGTTCCCACCTGCGGTGCAAACTCCAGTAGTCTGTAGACTACCAGAGTTTACTGTAGCGAGAAACCACCAGATCCCCTTTGACTATATCGGGATCCGACGGCTTTCGGCTGGACAAATATTGGTATCTGTCAGACTTTATGCCAGAAAGCCGTCAGATCCTATTATAATCAGGGAATTGGGTGGTAAATACAGTAAACTCCAGTAGTCTGTTCCTTGGCTTATGTGTATGTTTTACTGATTTGAGGCCTCATGTGCACGGATATTCTTCCATAGAATCTTTGCCTCTAGAGGAAAACAATTTATATGGCAAAAGGTGACATCAACATATAGTGGCTGTGTACATGAGGCTTTGTCTGTTGGGACTAGAGAGATATGTGGTTTCTCATACTGTACTATGAATGTAGAAAAAGTGAACCAGGAAAATGATAATACTATTGCTGGACAAAGAACAATATGAGATGGGCAAAGATTTCACATTTTTATGAATGATCATTCAGGAGACTCCAAGATGCAGGTGGAACACTTAACGCTTAGAACCATTAAAAAGAGTTGCAGCAAACAAACTTGACTTTCACTAGGTTTTCTTGTGTTAGAGGCCCCAACGCGGATAGGGAAACGCCCTATCACAGATTCTTGTAAAAAAAAAAAAAAAAAATTGGAGCAATATACTGCATTGTTCAGTAAAATGTTGGATTTTTCATACAATGGGGCAAAGTCCGTTGCAGATCCATTATTTTGCTCTGCAGAAGAATGAAAATGAAGACTGTGAAGCAAACGGCTTAGGCCTCTTTCACACTTGCGTTCTTGGGATCCGGCGTGCACTTCCGTTGCCGGAGGTGCCCGCCAGATCCGGAAAAACGCATGTGTACTGAAAGCATTTTGAAGACGGAGCCGTCTTCAAAATGCTTTCAGTGTTACTATGGCAGCCAGGACGCTATTAAAGTCCTGGTTGCCATAGTAGGGGCGGGGGAGCGGTATACTTACAGTCCGTGCGGCTCCCGGGGCGCCCCAGAATGACGTCAGAGCGCCCCATGCGCATGGATGATGTGATCCCGTGATCCATGCGATTGGGGCGCCCTGACGTCACTCTGGAGCGCCGCATGGACGGTAAGTATGCTGCTCCCCACTACACTTTACCATGGCTGCCAGGACTTTAGCGTCCCGGCAGCCATAGTAACCACTCTGAAAAAGCTAAATGTCGGGTCCGGCAATGCGCCGAAACAACGTTTAGCTTAAGGCCGGATCCGGATCAATGCCTTTCAATGGGCATTAATTCCGGATCCGGCCTTGCGGCAAGTCTTCAGGATTTTTGGCCGGAGCAAAAAGCGCAGCATGCTGCAGTATTTTCTCCGGCCAAAAAACGTTCCGTTCCGGAACTGAAGACATCCTGATGCATCCTGAACGGATTTCTCTCCATTCAGAATGCATTAGGATAAAACTGATCAGGATTCTTCCGGCATAGAGCCCCGACGACGGAACTCTATGCCGGAAGAAAAGAACGCAGGTGTGAAAGAGCCCTTAGTACCGGGTACATTCACACAATGTAAGGTCCCTTCTGCTGTCTGAGAACTTATCGGTGGAGGTGTCAGACACCACCAATCTGATATTAAGGCCCATCTTGAGGATAAGACATCAGTCTCTGCTTCCCAGATAAAGCCTTTAAGTGTCAATTTAAGGTTTATTAAAATTGTTCAACCACTTCCTAACTAAGGGGGGGGGGGGGGGGGGGGTTTCCCTGCCTTCCAGGAACCATAACTTTTAAAATTTCCTGTTAACATGTCCTGCAAAGAACAAGCCCTTGAACTGCTAAGTTGTACTTACATACAACACCATTTTCCACCATTGTTTTGAGTTTTATTCCTACAGAATTCCCTATGCTGTAAATCTGACCTGTTAATTCTCTGGGTCAGCACGATTACAGCGAAACCACATTTTTAGTTTTTCTTGTGTTTTAATACTTAAATAATAAAAACTTTGAAAAAAATATATATTTTTGACCTTTATAACTACGGAGCTGTGTGAGGGCTAATTTTATGCAGGGCGATCTGTATATTTTATTCATACAATTATAGTGTATAAGATTTTGTTCACTTTTTATCAAAAAGTTTTTCTGGGAGATGAAGCAACGTCATATAGATTTGTTTCCATTAAAATATTTACTGTATGGTTTTATATAGTAACAGTTTGGGCATACTTGGAAATGGGCAATACTAATGGTCTATTTTTACTGGTTATAATTTGTAAAATGGGGATAGTTTGAGTTTTTATATTTCAAAACTATTTTTTCTTTACATTTATTGTTAATTCCCCTGGAGGACTTTAGCACGCGATCATCTGATCACTTACCCCATAGACTGCAATCATTTACCATTGTAGTCCATGTGAGAATCACTACATTGATAAGAACTTTGCTAGGGAAGGCTTCAGAAAACCACAGGCTGTTATAGCAACTGATTGGCTCCCACAGTCTCGTCGTGGGGGAGCTATTTAGTCACCAGAAGCACAGCGCTCCCAGTAACTGACCCCTAAGATACCGTAGTCACAAATGACCAAAGCATCTGAGGGATTTAAATTCTTTTATAGGCATTATCTCTGACAACAGACTGCCACTGAGAGTAAGAGCAGGCACTTGTCAACTATGGCGCTTGCTTGGATCCTCAGCAGGCGTCATCTTTAAAGACCTGACATCTGCTGTACATGTCAGGAAGGGGTTAAGTGTCATGTTAAAGATTGCTGCAATTGCACCTTTAATTAAAAAGAAATGGAACTTAAAAAAAACATCGATATTACACAACAGTGATAAGAAATGACTAAACCTAAAAACAAAGTGTACTCTGAACAGAAGTGTTAATTTTTTTTAGTTTTAACTTTTCATTTCCCCATAAATGTGCTTCCATGATATCAGCTTAGGTTTAAAGCAATAAACTAGGGTAAAACACCATTTATTGAGTAGTTACCTGAATGGACAACCTAAAACAATGCCGTGAATAAATAACACAAAACACCGTTCACCTTGTCACTGATTAGGCAGAACTAGAGCGTATGAGCCAACCTGGCCTTCTTGTCGTAGCTGGTGGATGAGATCCTGTCTATTACGTTTTCTGCTTACTACCAAAAACCTTTTCGCTGCCTGTCCATAAGACTTGCTCTTCAGTCCGTATCTCTGAGCTACCATATGTATGTGTTTTCTTTCTTCATTGCTCAGCTCTCTAGAAAACGTCAGGTCGTCCTGACTGTTGGACACCGCATAGTTTCTGACAATGTTCTCAATGTCTCTCTTGTTGATCTTTTGGTTACTTGCGGTTAGGCCAAGGCCCTCACGACTAAACTGCTCCTTTACAGCAATTGGCTCTGCAATTCCTTCTCCTCCCTTGCCCAAGCCCCCACCAGTCCATCCCATCTTCCTTAGAAGCTGGTTTCCGATATTGTCCTCTTTGATTTGTTGTTTGAATGCCACTGTATCTGAAACCCCTCGGATCTGATTTCGAGAAATTGCATCTTCTGCGGGGCCCTTCCTCAGATGATTAATTACCACCGGCTGGGTCTTCTTTAGGACCATCACAGCCGCCTCCGCAGCCTCATGCTTTACTGTTTTCTTAATGCCAAAGGCTTCCGCTATAAGCTCTTGCTCAATTAATACTTTGCACTTCCAAATATCTGAAGCCATTCTCTCAAACACGTATTCTATAGATACCTTGTTAAACTGAGCCGTGGCATTCAGGGTGCAGACAGCGTTTTCATTATTCTCACAAATCACAATGTCTTTTAATGAGAGTATGGCACCGTTGCCTGAGGATCTGGTCCTATCAGATTTCTTCTGGTTAGGCTGTAAGCGTCCTAAGACCTTGACAGCTTCTTCTGCTGCAGCATGCTTGCTGTTCTTCTTATTCCCAAAGGCTCCCGCTATACAATGGTCTTGCACATATACATTGCATCTCCATGTGTTATTGGGCATCATGTCATACTTGTACTCAACCGTCATTTTGTTAAAAGTGGCAGAATTGTTTAAGATGCCTATGGCGTCGCATGCATTTCCGGTGAGGATAAATTCTGACCATGGTTTGGTTGAGGCACCTTTTACGGTTTCAGAAAACTGCTGGCCTGCCGGGAAACTCTCATTCATATTATGGTCGCTGTCTTGTTTCAAAGCTGGTGGCAAGTCAATCCCTAGAGAATCATTAGAGCATGCCACCAAGTCGTCACGATAGCCGCTGCCAAACTTTCGCTTTGTGTGGATCACTTTGACCATGGGCTTCACCAAGAGCTGTACGGCCAGCTCAGCTGCTTTGTCTCGGGCTCCAATTCTGGTCCATGAAAAACCTGTAGCCAAGTAAACATCTTGGCACCGGACTTCACACGCAAAGCCATCGGGAGGGATTTTCCTAGGTCTAGGAAGGAGGCTCGGAGGTATTTCCTTGAGAGAGACATAAATATATTCTGGATTTGATTTACATGCCTGAACAGACTGGGTTAACACGTGGGTGTAGTTAACCCGCGTGCTACCAGCCACCATTTGAGGGTTTTGCATGTTTTGTTTCACAAACACAGAAAGTTGGTTAATAAGACTGGGTTTGTCCAAAGTATGCATCGTGTGACCCACAGAACTTGATGCAATGTCCTTGCCAAACTTCCCAGGTTTTTTCGGTGGTTTTACAAAACCAATGCCTTTTCTCCCCTGTTTGTTCATGCCCTGCCATGAATCTAGGACATTAGAGCGGAAATCTTTGGACATATTTGAATAATGAGCCTCAAACTTAGCAGAGTAATCCTGCTCCATTTTGGTCATGAAGTTGCTGCAGTCACTTTTACTCAGCTCATCAACCAGATGCGAGTCATACACATAGGGGCTGGGATTCAACTCCACTTCGGAGAGGTCGTCGACGGCAAACGATGCATTGGACATAAGTGGCGGGTTAGCTTTTTCCTGATTGCTTGTGTCATTACTTCTTTTTTCGCTTACTTGAAACTGCTTGTCATCCTCATTTGTGCTCACCACAAAATGTACTGGTTCGAAGCGTGGTCGTGGGCCCAACTTCTTCTTTTGGGGTTGTTCGGCTGCAAGTGAAAAATACAAATGTATATTTAATAACTTTTAAAAGTTTTTTTTATAATTTATATATTTAATTATCAGATTGGTGGAGGTCCGACTTCTAACACCCCACCTTCAGCTGTTCGATGGGGCTGCAGCACAGCACACTGCATAGTGAATGGGCCTAGTATTGCAGCTCAGTCCCATTCACTTGAATGGAATGAACTGCAGAAAGGCCATGTGCCAATGGACATGACGTCACAAGCTGAGGAAGAGGCCACAGAGTTCACCAGACACCGCGGCCCTGTCCAACAGCTGACTGGCTGCAGTGTATAGAGACAGACCGCCAGAGACTATACAGAGTACAGATCATCAATATTTAACCACTTCAGCCCCCCTAGCTTAAACACCCTTAATGACCAGACCACTTTTTACACTTCTGACCTACCCTACTTTCACCGTTTATTGCTCGGTCATGCAACTTACCACCCAAATGAATTTTACCTCCTTTTCTTCTCACTAATAGAGCTTTCATTTGGTGGTATTTCATTGCTGTTGACATTTTTACTTTTTTTGTTATTAATCGAAATTTAACGATTTTTTTATTTTTTTTTTCTTCTTACAAAGTCTCATATTCCACTAACTTGTGACAAAAAATAAAAAACTTCCATGAACTCACTATGCCCATCAGCGAATACCTTGGGGTGTCTTCTTTCCAAAATGGGGTCACTTGTGGGGTAGTTAGAAATCCAAAAAAATAAAAAAATGGAGACAGCACGTCCAAAAAGGGTGCAAAAAGTGGAGTTTATTCCGGATGCAACGTTTCGGCTATGTTAGCCTTTTTCAAGCATTTATTTTTTTGGATTTCTACAAGTTGCTTTACTGTTTTTTTTTTACCACCCCTCCTGGAGACGAGCACCCGACACATTACTACTTAGGAGTGCTGTCCACCCATATTTTCTGCTTGTGGGGTAGTTATACTGCCCTGGGATTCTAGGGGCCCTAATGTGTGGTAAGTAGTTTGAAATCAAAATCTGTAAAAAAAATGGCCGGTGAAATCCGAAAGGTGCTCTTTGGAATGTGGGCCCCTTTGCCCACCTAGGAAAGAAGACACCCCAAGGTATTCCGTGAGGGGCATGGCGAGTTCCTAGAATTTTTTATTTTTTGTCACAAGTTAGCGGAAAATGATGATTTTTTTTTTCCTTACAAAGTCTCATATTCCACTAACTTGTGACAAAAAAGAAAAACTTCCATGAACTCACTATGCCCATCACGAAATACCTTGGGGTGTCTTTTTTCCAAAATGGGGTCACTTGTGGGGTAGTTATACTGCCCTGGCATTTTAGGGGCCGAATGCGTGAGAAGTGGTTTGAAATCAAAATCTGTAAAAAAAAATGGCTGGTGAAATCCGAAAGGTGCTCTTTGGAATGTGGGCCCCTTTGCCCACTTAGGCTGCAAAAAAGTGTCACACATCTGGTATCCCCGTACTCAGGAGAAGTTGGGCAATGTGTTTTGGGGTGTCATTTTACATATACCCATGCTGGGTGAGATAAATATCTCGGTCAAATGCCAACTTTGTATAAAAAAAATGGGAAAAGTTGTCTTTTGCCAAGATTTTTCTCTCACCCAGCATGGGTATATGTAAAAAGACACCCCAAAACACATTGCCCAACTTCTCCCGAGTACGAGGATACCAGATGTGCGACACTTTTTTGCAGCCTAGGTGGGCAAAGGGGCCCACATTCCAAAGAGCACCTTTCGGATTTCACCGGCCATTTTTTTTTTTTTTTTACAGATTTTGATTTCAAACCACTTCTCACGCATTCGGCCCCTAAAATGCCAGGGCAGTATAACTACCCCACAAGTGACCCTATTTTGGAAAGAAGACACCCCAAGGTATTTCGTGATGGGCATAGTGAGTTCATGGAAGTTTTTATTTTTTGTCACAAGTTAGTGGAATATGAGACTTTGTAAGAAAAAAAAAAAACACACATAATTTTCCGCTAACTTGTGACAAAAAAATAAAAAATTCTAGGAACTCGCCATGCCCCTCACGGAATACCTTGGGGTGTCTTCTTTCCAAAATGGGGTCACTTGTGGGGTAGTTATACTGCCCTGGCATTCTAGGGGCCCTAATGTGTGGTAAGTAGGTAAATGACCTGTAAAATCCGAAAGGTGCTCTTTGGAATGTGGGCCCCTTTGCCCACCTAGGCTGCAAAAAAGTGTCACACATGTGGTATCTCCGTATTCAGGAGAAGTTGGGCAATGTGTTTTGGGGTGTCTTTTTATATATACCCATGCTGAGAGAAATATCTCAGCAAAAGACAACTTTAGCATTTGACCAAGATATTTATCTCACCCAGCATGGGTATATGTAAAATGACACCCCAAAACACATTGCCCAACTTCTCCTGAGTACGGCGATACCAGATGTGTGACACTTTTTTGCAGCCTAGATGCGCAAAGGGGCCCACATTCCTTTTATGAGGGCATTTTTAGACATTTGGATCCCAGACTTCTTCTCACGCTTTTGAGCCCCTAGAATGCCAGGGCAGTATAAATACCCCACATGTGACCCCATTTTGGAAAGAAGACACCCCAAGGTATTCAATGAGGGGCATGGCGAGTTAGCGGAAATTTATATATATATTTTTTTCTCTCACAAAGTCTCCCTTTGCGCTAACTTGGGACAAAAATTTCAATCTTTCATGGACTCAATATGCCCCTCAGCGAATACCTTGGGGTGTCTTCTTTCCGAAATGGGGTCACATGTGGGGTATGGCATTCTAGGGGCCCTAAAGCGTGAGAAGAAGTTTGGAATATAAATGTCTAAAAATTTTTACGCATTTGGATTCCTTGAGGGGTATGGTGAGTTCATGTGAGATTTTATTTTTTGACACAAGTTAGTGGAATATGAGACTTTGTAAGAAAAAAAAATATAATTTCCGCTAACTTGGGCCAAAAAAAATGTCTGAATGCAGCCTTACAGGGGGGTGATCAATGACAGGGGGGTGATCAGGGAGTCTATATGGGGTGATCACCCCCCTGTCATTGACCACCCCCCTATAAGGCTCCATTCAGACGTCCGTATGTGTTTTGCGGATCCGATCCATGTATCAGTGGATCCGTAAAAATCATACGGACGTCTGAATGGAGCCTTACAAGGGGGTGATCAATGACAGGGGGGGTGATCAGGGAGTCTATATGGGGTGATCACCCCCCCTGTCATTGACCACCCCCCTATAAGGCTCCATTCAGATGTCCGTATGTGTTTTGCGGATCCGATCCATGTATCAGTGGATCCGTAAAAATCATACGGACATCTGAATGCAGCCTTACAGGGGGTGTGATCAATGACAGGGGGGTGATCAGGGAGTCTATATGGGGTGATCACCCCCCTGTAAGGCTCCATTCAGATGCCCGTATGTGTTTTGCGGATCCAATCCATGTATTAGTGGATCCGTAAAAATCATACGGACGTCTGAATGGAGCCTTACAGGGGGGTGATCAATGACAGGGGGGTGATCAGGGGTTCATAAGGGGTTAATAAGTGACAGGAGGGGGTGTAGTGTAGTGTAGTGGTGTTTAGTGCTACTTTACAGAGCTGCCTGTGTCCTCTGGTGGTCGACCCAAACAAAAGGGACCACCAGAGGACCAGGTAGCAGGTATATTAGACGCTGTTATCAAAACAGCGTCTAATATACCTGTTCGGGGTTAAAAAAAAAATCGCATCTCCAGCCTGTCAGCGAACGATCGCCGCTGGCAGGCTGGAGATCCACTCGCTTACCTTCCGATCCTGTGAACGCGCGCGCCTGTGTGCGTGCGTTCACAGGAAATCTCGGCTATCGCGAGAGGACGCTTATATGCGTCCACCCAGAAGAGCAGGGCCGCCGCCAGGACGCAATCCTGCGTACGGCGGTCCTGAGGCGGTTAAGTCACAAAAAAAACCTTTACGTAATCCCACCATTTAAACAAGTACAGCAGCACCACTTACCGGCAACTGAGGTGGCAGGTCTCTTTGAAGCCTTAGCCCCGGGCACAAGCTCATACGATGGCATCTCACCAGTGTCAATTCCTTCAGCCATCTGTTGAATTTTTTGTGTTAATTGGGCACCGTACCTAAGAGCACAAACATCGAGACCTCCAGTCAGTGTATGGGCTAATGTATTCTACGGCACAACCATACAGATCCTGCTTCATACATTGATAAGGTGGCAATACACTTAGCGTTCAGATGGCGAAAATGGGTAGAGGGGAATGAGGTCTTTGGCAAAGTCTTATCTCCTACAGCAGGCATGCTCAACCTGCGGCCCTTCAGCTGTTGTAAAACTACAACTCCCACAATGCCCTGCTGTAGGCTGATAGCTGTAGGCTGTTCGGGCACGCTGGGAGTTGTAGTTTTGCAACAGCTGGAGGGCCGCAGGTTGAGCATGCCTGTCCTACAGGATCAAATCCAACATGCTCAATCCTTTATTCCTCCACAAGGGAGAGTTCTTTCTACCCATCAGGCAGTCGGCTGATCCTGCTGACATTGATGTACAGTACAGACCAAAAGTTTGGACACACGTTCTCATTCAAAGAGTTTTCTTTATTTTCATGACTATGAAGGCATCAAAACTATGAATTAACACATGTGGAATTATATACATAACAAACAAGTGTGAAACAACTGAAAATATGTCATATTCTAGGTTCTTCAAAGTAGCCACCTTTTGCTTTGATTACTGCTTTGCACACTCTTGGCATTCTCTTGATGAGCTTCAAGAGGTAGACCCCTGTCAGGTTTAATAAGTGGGATTTCTTGCCTTATAAATGGGGTTGGGACCATCAGTTGCGTTGAGGAGAAGTCAGGTGGATACACAGCTGATAGTCCTACTGAATAGACTGTTAGAATTTGTATTATGGCAAGAAAAAAGCAGCTAAGTAAAGAAAAACAAGTGGCCATTATTACTTTAAGAAATGACGGTCAGTCAGTCAGCCGAAAAATTGGGAAAACTTTGAAAGTAAGGGCTATTTGACCATGAAGGAGAGTGATGGGGTGCTGCGCCAGATGACCTGGCCTCCACAGTCACCGGACCTGAACCCAATCGAGATGGTTTGGGGTGAGCTGGACCGCAGAGTGAAGGCAAAAGGGTCAACAAGTGCTAAGCATCTCTGGGAACTCCTTCAAGACTGTTGGAAGACCATTTCAGGGGACTACCTCTTGAAGCTCATCAAGAGAATGCCAAGAGTGTGCAAAGCAGTAATCAAAGCAAAAGGTGGCTACTTTGAAGAACCTAGAATATGACATATTTTCAGTTGTTTCACACTTGTTTGTTATGTATATAATTCCACATGTGTTAATTCATAGTTTTGATGCCTTCATAGTCATGAAAATAAAGAAAACTCTTTGAATGAGAAGGTGTGTCCACACTTTTGGTCTGTACTGTATATGACAAGGTTCACACTTTGGACAATCCTCTAAACAATCTTACTGGTTGTCACCTATGCCATTTATGTTCACAAGTCCCTCAGCCCTATGTAAAGGTGATTTCCCAACATGCACATATATCCCCAGCATAGTGGATAATTATATCATCGCCTCGACCACTAGGATCCCCACCCATCACACGAATGGGGATCCTGGTGCCCATATATGAAGCAGCAGGTCAAGCATGTGTTCTGCTGTCCCATTCACACTCTATGGCAGTGATGGTGAACCTATGGCACCACCTCTGTGGGCACCCACACCCTGAGAAAAAGTCTGTTGTGTACCAATATGCCTTAAACTTCTCCTGCCATGAACAGCACAGGCCGTGCACTGAATGTAGGCAGGCTATTATAGCTAAATGATAAAGTACATGGAAGATATACTATACTGGACTGTGGTATTTAGTTTACATTGCCGTGTTGGCACTGTGTAATAAGTGGATTTTGGGTTGGAGTTTTAGCACTCTGTAAATGGTTCGCCATCACTGCTCTATGGGGCTGTCAAAAATGGCAGAGTACAGTGCTCAGCTATTTAAGGCAGTCCCATGGAGAATAAATTGAGGGGCAGCTCATATGCTTAGCCCCTTAGTGACCACCCATACGTGTTTTTACGGCGGTCACTAAGGGGCCTTAGGTTAAGCCGCCATTTTTTTTACGGTGGCCCAGTCTAAGTGCTGCATGGGTCTCCCTGCTTTAATGGCCTGGACTGGCAGGAGTGCTGATCCGGGCTGTTTAACACTTTACATGCCAGCCTTCAGTAATTTCGAGCAGGCTGTGCCTCTCTGGTGCAGCTTGCTGGTCAATGTTAGAATAGCATTTCCATTAAAATGCAATGCACTATAGGGATAGTGCATTGCATTTTAATAGCAATCAAAAAGCTGTCTGTTATAGTCCGCTTGTGGGACTATTAGATGGTAAAAAAAAATTATAATAATAATAAAAAAGTCCCATTAAAAAAAAATTATAATTACGCTTTTTTTTTTTCCATTAGAAAACCAAAGCATAATTAAAGCCACACATAGAAGTACAAAAATACCATCTTTATTAATCAACATAACCGTAAATAAAAGGTAGAACAAGCCCATTGGATATCCTGTTGTGTGGATTAATTAAGAGACGTATATATAGGACATGGCAAGGCACGCCCCCCGGAAGAAGCACATTTAGCGAAACGTACGTCAGGCTTCTGGCTTTCCCCAAAACTGGTTGGTATTTACTATTGTTGGTAATTTGCGTCTAGGGGGTGCTGGGTTGCTGGTTGTGTTGGGTGTTTGCCACGTCACCACTTATACCATGTCCTTCACACAGGAATTTTTTCTGATCGGATATACGGATATACATTGGCAGAGGGGATTCGTCTTGGATGACGATATGGTTTAATTTATGGGGTAGATGATCCATTTTTTGCCATCACCCCACCATTAATACCTGGTACACCCCATTTTACTGCTACTGTGTTTTTCCTATCTGACCAGTATATCCTGTGTTTGACTGTCCAGTGACACAATATGTTTTCATTCTATGGCTATATACCTATGAAATAATGTATTACCACTACTCATCGTTTTGGGGTTTGCTTGTTACTCTACATTTCAACACTCCCTGCATTTTATTTATAAAGATGGTATTTTTGTACTTCTGTGTGGGGCTTTAATTATTCGTTGGTTTTCTGATATGATCCCACACATGCTATGTTATATTGTGTATCTGTGGATATTTTTTTTCCCATTGAAAATACGCTTTTCAATGGAAAAAAAAAAAATTGCAAAAAATAAAATAAAAAATCTTCCCTATATGTTTGGTATTGTCGTGTCCGTAACGACCTGGACTACATAAATATCATGTAAATTATCCCCTACGGTAAACGCCGTAAAAAAAAAAAAAATATATATATATATATACACTGCTCAAAAAAATAAAGGGAACACTTAAACAACACAATGTAACTCCAAGTCAATCACACTTCTGTGAAATCAAACTGTCCACTTAGGAAGCAACACTGAGTGACAATCAATTTCACATGCTGTTGTGCAAATGGGATAGACAACAGGTGGAAATTATAGGCAATTAGCAAGACACCCCCAATAAAGGAGTGGTTCTGGAGTGGTAACCACAGACCACTTCTCAGTTCCTATGCTTCCTGGCTGATGTTTTGGTCACTTTTGAATGCTGCCGGTGCTTTCACTCTAGTGGTAGCATGAGGCGGAGTCTACAACCCACACAAGTGGCTCAGGTAGTGCAGCTTATCCAGGATGGCACATCAATGCGAGCTGTGGCAAGAAGGTTTGCTGTGTCTGTCAGCGTAGTGTCCAGAGCATGGAGGCGCTACCAGGAGACAGGCCAGTACATCAGGAGACGTGGAGGAGGCCGTAGGAGGGCAACAACCCAGCAGCAGGACCGCTACCTCCGCCTTTGTGCAAGAAGGAACAGGAGGAGCGCTGCTAGAGCCCTGCAAAATGACCTCCAGCAGGCCACAAATGTGTATGTGTCTGCTCAAACGGTCAGAAACAGACTCCATGAGGGTGATATGAGGGCCCGACGTCCACAGGTGGGGGTTGTGCTTACAGCCCAACACCGTGCAGGACGTTTGGCATTTGCCAGAGAACACCAAGATTGGCAAATTTGCCACTGGCGCCCTGTGCTCTTCACAGATGAAAGCAGGTTCACACTGAGCCCATGTGACAGATGTGACAGAGTCTGGAGACGCCGTGGAGAACGTTCTGCTGCCTGCAACATCCTCCAGCATGACCGGTTTGGCATTGGGTCAGTAATGGTGTGGGGTGGCATTTCTTTGGAGGGCCGCACAGCCCTCCATGAGCTCGCCAGAGGTAGCCTGACTGCCATTAGGTACCGAGATGAGATCCTCAGGCCCCTTGTGAGACCATATGCTGGTGTGGTTTGCCCTGGGTTCCTCCTAATGCAAGACAATGCTAGACCTCATGTGGCTGGAATGTGTCAGCAGTTCCTGCAAGACGAAGGCATTGATGCTATGGACTGGCCCGCCCGTTCCCCAGACCTGAATCCAATTGAGCACATCTGGGACATCATGTCTCGCTCTATCCACCAACGTCACGTTGCACCACAGACTGTCCAGGAATTGGCAGATGCTTTAGTCCAGGTCTGGGAGGAGATCCCTCAGGAGACCATCCGCCACCTCATCAGGAGCATGCACAGGCGTTGTAGGGAGGTCATACAGGCACGTGGAGGCCACACACACTACTGAGCCTCATTTTGACTTGTTTTAAGGACATTACATCAAAGTTGGATCAGCCTGTAGTGTGTTTTTCCACTTTAATTTTGAGTGTGACTCCAAATCCAGACCTCCACGGGTTAAAAATTTGATTTCCATTTTTTTTATTTTTGTGTGATTTTGTTGTCAGCACATTCAACTATGTAAAGAACAAAGTATTTCAGAAGAATTTTTAATTAACTCAGATCTAGGATGTGTTATTTTTGTGTTCCCTTTATTTTTTTGAGCAGTGTATATATATATATATATATATATATATATACAGAATTGCTCATTTATTCTTAGTTGCCACCAAAAAAACTTAAGTGATTAAAAAGCGCCATTTGCTCAAAAATGACACCAATGAAAAATCGTCCCGCAAAAATAAAGCCCTCACACAACTCCATAGAAAGAAAAATAAAAAAGTTATGGGTCTTGGGAAGCGGCAATGCAAAAACCTTTTTTTTCTTAAAAAACAAAAACAAAAAGGTGGTTTTATTGCATTCTGCATTTTTCTCCCTCCAAATAACAGAAATGACTATTCTCATCCGCAACACAGACCAGAATAGGACGAGTTCTATCACCTGCCGAACGGCCACACTGATTGGCAGAAAGATACGGATGTGTGCGTGGCCTGACAGAAATGGGTCCGTGTGCTCTCCGCAGAAAATGCAGACAAGCACACGGATGAAAAATCTGTTGCAGATTCAGTCCATTGCAGGAAACACGTTCCGTGTGAGCGTGATCCTCCGTTCTGGACTTGCAGGAGCGCACGGCATTATACGGATTTATAATGCTGTGTGTCTCTGCGTGACCTGTATCTACACAGTCATACTGACATGAAACTGTCCCTATAATTCTGTAGATACAGCTTTATGTCACTAGGATTCTGTAGAAGGAAGATCAAGCAGAAACACACAGCATTATAAATCAGTATAACGCCCTGTGCTCCTGCAAGTTCAGAGCGGAGGATTATGCGCACACATGGAGCGTGATTACCGCAATGGACTCGCTCGGGTGAAACAGCCCTTAGGTTCAATTTATACAACCATATATTATTTGGATGTGGACCCATTGATTTCAACGGAGCCGCAAAAAACGCTGTCCACATCTGAATGTCCGTTCTCCAGCCCTGAAAAAAATAAAATAAAAATAGAACATGTCCTGTAAATAGTCATTTCTTAGAGAGCGGGACGTGCTGATCCGCAAGGGGGCAAACGCACGCGGCCGGTATCCATGTTTTGCAATCAGCGGACCGCTAAACTAACAGTCATGTGACTGGGGCCTAAGTTCAGCAACAAAGCCGTACGTGCTACATGCAGATTGTCAGAAGGGTAAAGAGCCGCAGGAAGGACTGACAGTACATACCGTTTTCCCTCGGTGATTGACATTTGTTAAAATCTCATCCACTTTGCTGCTACTAGAATATACTTCAGACAGAAGATCCGCACTGTGTGTGAACACAGCCTTATTTACCCCCCTGTCGAGGACACACTCACCGGTTCCCTATGAAGACGATGTTGGTCCACACCACAGACAGGGCGAGCAGCTGGTCCATCTTGCGGCCCGGGTAGTCGTGAATGTGACGCGCCAGGAACTCTCTGCGGGCCGCCCAATGGCTGTCATTCTCGTGGAACTGACGGAAATCATCCAGGGACACCGGCGTCCCCTCACCGGGGGCTCTTCTATGTACAGAGGCCATGGCCTGAGCGTCAGATATCAGCGCCTGCCAGCGTACCGACGAGAAGGACTATGCAGACGGAGCCGCGGCGACCCCCGGAGGAGAAGCCCCGAGCCTCAGAGAAACACACGGCTATCCATTGAACCATCGACCGAGCGCCCCTGACGTCTGGTGCGGAGCCGCGCAGGAACCACAGAGGACAGCGTGTGGCAGAACGTAAGGACTATAGAGACCGGCTATGGCATACGGTCTGACCTGCGCTACAGCGACACCTAGCGTTCTCACCTCCAGGGTCCTACATTACTGTGCCTGCAGGTGGCAGCACATACAAACGTTCGCGACTTCGGAACGTTCAGAGGTCAGAAAATTCCTGGCAAGGGCTCCTCTTCATCTCAAAAGTATGGTTAGAACTGGAAAGTCGCTTCATTAAAAAGTCGCAGTGGACTCCTTGTTTATAGTAGATTTACATGGTAGGTTCTTTGTACATTGGCCTAGCAGGCTATTCTAGGCTTTTATGTCACCTGGGGCAAAAATTTAAAGTCCTGCCCTAGACCCCCCCCCTGTCCCCCATTAAATAACCACCCGTTTTAAATAGAAGGATAGATTTAAAGGGGTTGTCTCACCTGGAACATTGGTGGCATATCAATGAAGCTCCCAAAGAGAACCAGAGGGCGGTGCACTCTCCATTCATCCTAGTGATGTGCCGGGATGATTGGTTTGCCCCATCCCATCTACTTTTTAAGCTCCGTTAAAGGGGTTTTCTAAGGAAAAAATATGAAATGTATCTTAAACAGCTCAGCACAGTCAAAATAGATGAAAAGGCATAATTACCTCACTGATCCCGTCCGTGAGGATGCCAGGTCCCCCTCTATTCTCTACTTCCAGCTACAGCAATGAACGTGACCACTGATGTATGTGGATGCATTCTAGGCTTAAAGGGGTTGTGCCCCATCCATAGGATAGGAGGATAAATGTCTGATCGTCAGAGGTCCAACCACTGAGACCCTCACCAATCACAAGAACAGCGGCCCAGTATCCTTGAAATGAATGGAGCAGGGATGAAGCAGGCATCTGTCCGCTCCATTCATTCAGTGCAGCGCTCAGCTATTTCCGACAGTGCCATAGAGATGAATGGAGCAGCCAGGCACATGCTCGTCCAGCCGCTCCATTCATTTTGGAGTACTTTGTCCCTGTTCTCGTGATTGGTGCCCAGCCGCCACTATTTTTCCCGGTGTGCCGTTCCCGCCTTACACCAGCATATGTCCCGTAACATCACCCGTGCCCTGACCAATGCAGTTATTGGGAACTTAACGACTGACACATGGACAAGTGCTTGTGGCCAGGGACGCTACATTTCCCTGACGGCACACTGGGTGAGTGTTGTGGAGGCCGGGAGCGAGTCGTAGCCTGGGATGGCACAGGTGCTACCGACGCCAAGGATTGCGGGCCCTACTTCCATCAGGATTTCCGCCAACACCTACATTAGTGGCTACAGCCCCCCTTTTCCTCCTCCACTTCCACCTCTGAATTCTCATCTTGCAGCACCAGTCAGCCATCAGTCAGTAGCTGGAAGCAGTGTAACACTGCAGTGGGGAAGCGGCAACAGGCCGTGCTGAAACGAATATGTTTAGGTGACAAACAGCACACCACTGCTAGAGCTGTGGCAGGGTATAAGGGACCAGACTGAGCTGTGGCTCTCGCCACTCAACCTACAACCAGGCATGGTAGTGTCTGATAATGGCCGTAACTTGGTGGCAGCTTTTAGCTCGGCAAGCTCACACACATACCATGCCTAGCCCACGTGTTCAACTTAGTGGTTCAGCGGTTTCTCAAAACCTACCCCAATTTGCCTGAGCTACTGGTGAAGGTGCTCCGAGTGTGTGCCCATTTCCGAAAGTCATCTACAGCTGCCGCCGGTCTGGCAACACTTCAGCAGCGCTTACAATTGCCAACTCACCGACTGTTGTGCGACGTGAGCATGCGCTGGAACTCCAGGTTTCACATGTTGGCCAGGATTTGTGAGCAGCAGAGGGCAGTAGTGGAATACCAGCTGCAACATGGTCCTCGCCTTTCCAGTCAGCTTCCGCTCTTCACAAGTGAGGAGTGGGCATGGATGTCTGACCTCTGTGAGGTTTTACACAACTTTGAGGAATCAACACAGATGGTGAGCGGCGATGCCGCTATTATCAGCATAACCATCCCACTTCTGTGTCTACTGAAACGCTTGCTGCTCACAATGAAGGCGGACGCTTTGCATGTGGAAATGGGGGAAGACAGTACACAGGGTGATAGCCAGACCACCCTCAGTTCGTCTTTTCAGCGCGAATTGGATGATGAAGAGGAGTGTAGTATACGGGAGTTGTAATACCCGTCACTACCAAAGTGTCACTTGGTGTGCTGTCGTCCCTCCTAATTATGGGGAAATTGTTGTATGCCAGTTTTATAAAATGTAATGTAATGTGTGTATTTCCCTGTCACTGAAACTTGCACTTACAGGCCGGCTAGGGGTGTCATTCCAGCTCTTAGGCATTAGAGGGAGCTAGGGAGCCCTAGTTTATATAAGGGCCAGACAAGGAAGGGAAAGTCAGTGTAACCTGATCTAGTGTGGAGTGCAGAAGTCAGTCTAGACCACAGCTCAGAAGTTTCTAGAGCCTGAGGAAGTTTCCAGAAGCTGAGAGAGACAGAGGCAAAGATCAGGAAAGCAAGAGGTACTCAGAAAGACAGAGGAGGTACTTATTAAAGCTATAGCCAAGGAGATAAAGCCAGAACTAGGTTAATGGGCCTTGGTGAAGATATGCTGTATTCCAGGATCAGACAGAATTAGAGTGCAAGCTCCTTTGCTGCAAGTCCTGTGTTCAACACTCTGTAATTACCCTGCTGTACTGAATTGCCTGCATCGACCGAATTGCAAAATCGACTGTATGCTGAGGAACTGCGTTTCCAATATTGTCTCTGCCTGCAAACTACTAAAAGTTGAAGTTCTGTTTTAACACCACGTTTCCTCAAATTATTCCTGCATCCGCAAACGGCGTGCCACCGTTTACTTGGCACTGGCGTCACGAACTATTTCTACCTATACCTGCCCTTGCAGAGAGTCAGCTGTACCAGGTTAGTGTATATTGCACTACATCACCCAGAAACACCTACTGCACACAACTTGAGTACGCTGCACTTCTCTTTTGGCGTTCCACGAACAGGATACGCACGCTTTCTAGTGCAAGAAGCGTGAACTTTGTGCCTTATACAGTTGCCCTGTGACCAAAGTGACAATTTTCCTGTTTTATTCAAGTGGACTTTGTGGACTGAAAATCGTACCCAAAGTGTACCAAAAACCTCTAAAAAGCGCTGTGCAGTGTTGCGCTACCCAGAGGAAGAAAATCGCCGCATTGGAGTGTGGTTTTGTGGACTTTTTACAATCCTGCTTGCTGTCAGTGAATGGACAGCGTTTTGCTAAAGATGGCCACCGGCTGCCTGGAGTAAAGTTTCCCGCGCCGCTGAGGACATTCGTGGGCGGATCCCTGCAAAGACACAGAGAGTCCCGCCCCTCTTCATCATCGCACCGCTGCGGCCCTGCTTCTCCTGCGTCACCGCGGTCTCAGGACGTCCGGAATCTCGCGAGACTTGGCCTGCGCAAGACCAGCGATACCGGTAAGCACTTGTAACCGGAGGGAAGGGGAGTGTACCGGCCACTTTAGTCGCCAGCGGCCACCTCTCAATAGACTACCATGTCAGAGCCAGAAGTGCCTGAGCAGCCGGCCCCGGGAGAGCTTGCGGCTCCTAATCATCCTACAGCACCCAGCATGATGCCCTTTACCATGCCTTACTATTTCGGGGCCCCATGGTTCCCCCGCTACAGGGGAGAGACCCATACCCTAAGGGACTTTAAAGAAAAGTTGCTGGCACTATTCCGATTGTACCCTATAAATGCCGACCAGCAAATGGAAATCATGCTGGCGCAACTGGAGGGAGCTGCCCGCAGGGAAGTGTTATCATGGCCTGCTACTGAGCGGAGTACTCTAGAACAGATCTTCACCCGCCTCAGAGCCACTTTTGAAACTAGGACTGCCTCAGAGATAAAGATGCACTTCTTTGGCAAGAAACAGAAGTCCGGTGAGTCCCTCCGTGACTTTGCCCTATCACTTCAGGAGGCTTTAGGGGCTGTAATCCAGATAGATCCCAAAGAGGCTGATAACCGGGACCAGACCCTGAGGGAACAATTTATCAACGGGGTGTCTAGTGAACAAATAAGGACCCAGTTAAAGATGCTGTCCGCCCAGCACCCTAACAGTGCCTTTCTGGACTTTAAAGAACTGGCTATAAAAATTCTGGGGTCCACAGTATCTCCTGAGTTGAGCGCCCCACCTGAGTCATCAGCCTGCAGGCCAAAACCGCTTGTCACTAACCGAGCTGAGGCCGGCCAAGCTGTTCAAGTGTCAGCTACTGATACTATTGCCATGCTGACAGAGCAAGTAAATCACCTCACTAAAAGTCTAGAGAAAGTGTGCAGAAAAATAGAGGAATGGGAAAAACCCATAATGCTAGATGAAGAATTCCTGTTATCTCCTAGGCCGTTCCCACCTCCATACCAAGAGACTCACCCCAGGGATCCTGGGAGGCGTAATAGAGGTCGCAAGAAGCCCGTGTGTACATACTGCAAAAAGCTGGGACACACAGAATCCACGTGCTGGCAGTTAAACGGGCAACCCCTGAGGCTGAGGACCAACCCTCGGGAGGTAGAACACTAGGTCCAGAGGATCCAAATTGGATGCCACGTTATGTAGGATCCCATCCTAAAATCAATATAGAGATCAACGGGATCCCCTTTGAAGCCCTATTAGATACTGGGTCTCAGGTCACTACTATTCAGCTGCCTGCATTTGAAAAGTTCTGGGACACCAACCAGTTGACCCAACCGCCTGAATCCTGGGTGGAAATTATCGCCAGCAATGGCAAACCAGTAAAGGTTCATGGATACTGGGAACCCACCCTGCAGGTGGGAGAAGTAACCCTGCCTCAACAGGGAGTGATCGTAGTACAGGCCGGTGACAGAGGAGGACATCCTGTCATTCTAGGCACCAATGTCTTCAAAAACTGTTATTCAGAAATACTTGCTGTATTACATCAGACTTTGCCCACTGCTTCCTCTGCATCCAGGAGGGTGATTCAAAAGACTATCACTGTGTTAAGTGCCCAGCAGAGGTTTGCTAATGGGAAAGGAGAAATTTGTACTGCCAGGATCCGTGATATTAAGCCTGTGACTTTGCCTCCTAATTCTCAAACTCTTTTGTGGTGTCGTGCTGTCCTGGGAGTCGAAGGCCGAGATTATCCAGCCCTGGTGGAACCACTCCAGATGGAGGATTATCCTTATGTGAGAGCTGCCAAGTGCCTGGTGAACGTCTCCCAAGGTAAAGTACCTGTCCGTCTGATTAATCTGAGTAATCATCCTGTTGCGCTTACTAAGCATTGCCCTGTTGCCCAGCTGTCCCAGGTGTCCTTCCAAGACATCATTCGTCTTCCAGTGACAGAAAAGCCGCCAGCTGCAGACAGCAGATGTTCGCCGGTGACCCAGCCACAAGTGCCCTGGTGGGAAGAGCTCCATGTAGGGGACGAGACTACCCCCCAACATCAACAAGAAGGGATTCTACAGCTTGTCAAGGAGCACCACCAGGCCTTCAGTAAGCATGCTACTGACTATGGAGAGGTTAGTGTCATACAACACACCATACCTACTGGCTCTCATCCTCCTATCAAGGAGAGATACAGACCCTTACCACCTACTTCATATCAGACTGTAAAGGAAATGATCCAAGAAATGAAAGACTCTAATGTGATCCGGGACAGCCGTAGTCCGTGGGCTGCACCCCTGGTTCTTGTAAAGAAGAAGGACGGTAGTATCCGTTTCTGTGTGGATTATAGGAAAATTAATCAAATAACCCACAAAGATGCATACCCACTGCCCCGCATTGAGGAGTCACTAACTGCTCTGGGCTCCTCTGCCTATTTCTCCACATTGGACTTGACCAGTGGCTACTGGCAAGTACCCATGGCCCCTGCAGATAGAGAAAAGACTGCCTTCACTACTCCCATGGGCCTGTTCGAATTCAATTGTATGCCGTTCGGGCTATGTAATGCCCCAGGAACTTTCCAGAGACTAATGGAACGGTGTTTGGGTCACAAAAACTTCGAAACAGTGCTGCTGTATCTTGATGACGTCATTGTGTACTCAAAAACATATGAGGACCATCTGAAACATTTGGCAGAAGTATTTGAAATCCTTATCAAATATGGCTTGAAGGTAAAGCCATCCAAGTGTCACCTGCTCAAACCTGCAGTAAGATACCTGGGGCATATAGTAAGCGGAGAGGGAGTGCAACCTGACCCTGATAAATTGGCAGCTGTCTGTAATTGGCCGGTTCCTACTACTGTCAAAGAGGTGAGGAGTTTCCTGGGTTTTGCCGGCTACTATAGACGTTTTATCCCCCATTTTGCTCAAATAGCTGATCCTATCCAGGAGCTCTTGAGGGGGCAACCCAAAAAGAGTCCTAGAACTCCTGTGCCCATTGAGTGGAATGAGAAAAGAGAGATAGCGTTCCAATTGCTAAAAAAGAAACTGACCGAGCCTCCAGTGTTAGGTTATCCAGATTATAGCAAGCCCTTCCATCTCTATACTGATGCTAGCAAGCGAGGCCTGGGAGCTGTGTTAGCCCAGATCCAAGAGGGAAAAGAGAGAGTGATAGCATATGCAAGCCGCTCCCTGAAAGGAGCTGAGAAAAATGACCAGAATTATAGTTCCTTCAAACTAGAGTTCCTGGCATTAGTGTGGGCGGTGACAGAAAAATTCAAGGATTATCTAGCCGCCACCCCGTTCATTGCATTCACTGACAATAACCCTCTGGCACATCTCAATACAGCTAGATTGGGGGCCTTGGAGCAGAGATGGGCCTCTCGCCTTGCCAACTATAATTTCTCTGTAAAGTATCGTGCTGGGCGTACTAATGATAACGCTGATGCTTTATCCAGGCTTCCCACAGAGACAGCTCCTGATGATGTGCGAGATGCTTGGGAAGATGTAGAGATGCCGGCTTTCTATAACAAATTTGCTCAACAGGATCAGGCTCGAGCTACCAATAACAGAGCTGCAGTTCCTTCACCCTCCAGTAGGCCTGAACCTAAAGAAGAAAGGTGGGTGAAACTACAGTCTGAAAGTAGAGTGCTGGGTGAGTTGTTGGACTTCATTACTAGTGGCAGAGCCCCTGAGAGGATTCGGCGTAAGAGTGCAGATCCTGAGCTCATCAAATTGTGGAGACAGCGCCATCAACTCTTCATACAAAAGGGCCTATTGCTACGGAGAAGCCTAGACCCAGTGTCCAACGAGAGAGTGCACCAGATTCTCATACCCCGACGAGATGCAGGTATGGTGTTGGAGATGTACCACAATCAATCCGGTCACTTTGGGGTGCAAAAGACTGAGGCTACTATCCGCCAGCGGTTTTACTGGGTGGGCATGAGAGAAGACATGGAAAAGTGGTGTCGAGAGTGTGTAGCCTGTGCCTTGAAACGAAGTGAGCACCATGATCAGAGGGCACCACTAAGACCCATTGTTAGTACCCGTCCTCTTGAACTTGTCGCCATCGACCATGTAAAACTGGAGCCTAGTCGCTCAGGGTATGCTTATGCCATGACTATTATTGACCATTTCACAAAGTTTGTTGTAGCAGTGCCTGTGAGAGACCAGACAGCCAAGACTACAGCCGAAATGTTCTGGAAGCACTTTCTCCTGCCCTATGGATGTCCAGAAAAGATCCTCACCGATCAAGGACCTGCTTTTGAGTCCCATCTGTTCCATGAACTGTGCCGCTTACACAACTGTAAGAAGATCCGGACGACGGCCTACCATCCTCAAGGTAACGGATTATGTGAAAAAATGAATCAGACCTTGATAGAGATGCTGAGGGCCGTGCCTCCTGAAAACAGAGGAGATTGGCCCAGTCTGTTGCCACAGCTCATGTTCACATACAATCATACCATACATTGTTCCACCGGGTATACCCCTTTTTACTTGATGTTTGGGCGCCAAGGGACGTTGCCTGCTGATCATTCATTGGACATACATGTACCTGATTGCATTAACCCATTACCTAACACCGACTGGGTTGCTGAGCACCAAAGGCGATTGGATGCAGCCAAAGCCATTGTTCAGGAACGTATGGACTTTGCTAGAGACCGACAGCAGAGAGACTATGATCAGGCAGCCCATGCAGAACCCTTGACCATAGGGGCCGTGGTATGGTTAAAGAATAACCGTCGTACCAGCAAATTGGACAGTAAGTGGGAGCGAAGTCCCTATGTTGTCACTGCAATCCCAAATGTTGGAACTCACACTTATGAGATCACCCGGGAAGACAAGGGATCCCAAATTGTACACCGAAACAGGTTGAAGCTCTGCCTAACACCAGAACCTAGTGCTGAGAGTTCTGGATCTGAATATCCTGTGTCAGAGTCAGCAATACAGCCCGAGGATCCTATGCAGGCTGTTAGTAATCTGAGGTATGACGCTGATCCCATGCATTGGCTTCTGACACCGTGGTTGAACTTGCTGGTGCCTGCTCCGGCACCTACTGTAGTTTTACCTCCAGAAGAGCCGGTTCAAGATGCCCTGGATCCAGTTCCCCCTGTAGTGGATATAGTTGTTCCTGTTGTTCCAGTTGTTCCTGACCGAGGTCTCACGGATGGAGACCCTCCTGTTGCTCCTCTCCCTTCTACCTCGTTGCTAAGGGAAGAGGAGACCCCTGTGTTGAGAAGGTCTACCCGGATGACCAGGGGACGTCCGCCAGTCCGTTTAGGAGACTTTGATTATTCTGGTGGTGTCTCCTCCCAAACAGTTGCCACGGGCAATACCTTGTTGGACATTTGTGCGCAAGAATGGACTCCCCCACGTGAGCCCTTGCCTGTGCTACACCCACAGGAAACCCCTGGGTAGTTCCGTTATTATGCTGTCATTTTATTGTGCAACTTCATACTAAGGAAATGTGCCCAGAGATGGACTCCACCGCATGAGAGCCTCTGTGATTAATAAGAAATAACCTGGGTACGGACTCATGTTTGTTATTTGAGCCTCCAAGAACTTTTATACTGTTTTATCCATTTTGCTGTTCTATCATGGACTTATTCATTGTCATGGACTATCCTGGTTCTAATGTTACGCTGTGCCAGGTCAGCGCCCCCGTTCCATTCACTATCCTGAGAGAAGAGAACGACGCCCCTTGTCACCACACTTCACTTTTGCCAATTGGACCTGATGTAAATGTAAATGCAGATGAATTACATGTATGTATGCCTGCATGTCTCTATTTTCTATTTCAGGTAGAGATTCCAGTTGGGCGACCCATGATGGAGTACGAGGTCGTACTCAGCTTAAAGCAGTGGGGTATGTAGTATACGGGAGTTGTAATACCCGTCACTACCAAAGTGTCACTTGGTGTGCTGTCGTCCCTCCTAATTATGGGGAAATTGTTGTATGCCAGTTTTATAAAATGTAATGTAATGTGTGTATTTCCCTGTCACTGAAACTTGCACTTACAGGCCGGCTAGGGGTGTCATTCCAGCTCTTAGGCATTAGAGGGAGCTAGGGAGCCCTAGTTTATATAAGGGCCAGACAAGGAAGGGAAAGTCAGTGTAACCTGATCTAGTGTGGAGTGCAGAAGTCAGTCTAGACCACAGCTCAGAAGTTTCTAGAGCCTGAGGAAGTTTCCAGAAGCTGAGAGAGACAGAGGCAAAGATCAGGAAAGCAAGAGGTACTCAGAAAGACAGAGGAGGTACTTATTAAAGCTATAGCCAAGGAGATAAAGCCAGAACTAGGTTAATGGGCCTTGGTGAAGATATGCTGTATTCCAGGATCAGACAGAATTAGAGTGCAAGCTCCTTTGCTGCAAGTCCTGTGTTCAACACTCTGTAATTACCCTGCTGTACTGAATTGCCTGCATCGACCGAATTGCAAAATCGACTGTATGCTGAGGAACTGCGTTTCCAATATTGTCTCTGCCTGCAAACTACTAAAAGTTGAAGTTCTGTTTTAACACCACGTTTCCTCAAATTATTCCTGCATCCGCAAACGGCGTGCCACCGTTTACTTGGCACTGGCGTCACGAACTATTTCTACCTATACCTGCCCTTGCAGAGAGTCAGCTGTACCAGGTTAGTGTATATTGCACTACATCACCCAGAAACACCTACTGCACACAACTTGAGTACGCTGCAGGAGGAGAAGGAGCTAGTGTCACAAGGAGAGAAACGTTTTGGAAGATGATGGAGTACATAGAAGACCGTGTCAGCGTCCTCAGTGATCCCTCTGTGCCTTACAACTATTGGGTGTCCAAGATGGACATGTGGCATGAACGGGTGCTCTACGCCTTTGAGGTGCTGGCCTGCCCTGCCACCAGCGTTTTCTCAGAGCGGGTATTTAGTGCTGCTGGGGGCATAATAACTGATAAGCGCATCCGCCTGTCAACGGAAAATGCTGACAGGTTGACGCTTATCAAAATGAACAAGGCCTGGATTGCCCCTGACTTCTCTACTCCCCCAGAGGAAAGCGGCAGAACATAAAGGCACTCTAAATGTGGCTTTTATGGTGTATTGAATATACTGTATTCCTATGCACCCCTTCCACCACAAAATAGGGTATATGGTTCAATCTTCCTTTTCTTGCCCTCCTCCTCCTCCTCATCCATCATATCAACATGCTTATTAGGCTGCCCTCGCTCCTCATGTTTTAGAGGGTCAGCTCAGCAGCAGGCCCTCAACCATTATTTTTTCAATGGTCAGCTCAGCAGCAGGCCCTCAACCATAATCTTTTCGATGGTCAGCTCAGCAGCAGGCCCTCAACCATAATTTTTTCGATGGTCAGCTCAGCAGCAGGCCCTCAACCATAATTTTTTGCATGGTCAAATGAGCATGTTTTAGATGGTCAGATCAGCAGCAGGCACTAGCTGCTAATGTTTTCTATGGTCAGCTCATCAGCAGACCCTCACCCCTAATGTTTTCTATGGTCAGCTCATCAGCAGACCCTCACCCCTAATGTTTTCGATGGTCAGCTCATCAGCAGACCCTCACCCCTAATGTTTTAGAGAGTCAGCTCAGCAGCAGGCCCTCGCCCATAACGTTTTAGATGGTCAGCTCGGCAGCAGATCTTCAACCATAATCTTTTCGATGGTCAGGTCAGCAGCAAGCCCTCGCCCCTAATGTTTTAGATGGTCAGCTCAGCAGCAGGCCCTCGCCCATAACGTTTTAGATGGTCAGCTCGGCAGCAGATCTTCAACCATAATCTTTTCGATGGTCAGGTCAGCAGCAAGCCCTCGCCCCTAATGTTTTAGATGGTCAGCTCAGCAGCAGGCCCTCGCCCATAACGTTTTAGATGGTCAGCTCGGCAGCAGATCTTCAACCATAATCTTTTCGATGGTCAGGTCAGCAGCAAGCCCTCGCCCCTAATGTTTTAGATGGTCAGCTCAGCAGCAGGCCCTCGCCGCTAATGTTTTAGAGGGGCACCAGCAGACCATCAATCATAATTTTTCAAGGGTGTGTATGATGCCCTCATTTATGTGTCTTAAAGGGTGTATTGAAGTGCCAGTTCCTTGTAATTATTGGCAGCTCTTTCACTTAGTCCCGCTACCTGAACAATTGTACCACAATGTGAATAAGGCCCTCCTTTATGTGATATACAGGTTATATCGGAGTGCCTCTTCCTTGTAATTTTTGGCAGCACTTGCACTTTTTTTTCTCTAAAATCAATTTTATCTTCGGTTTTGTGCGTATTATTGTCAGTCTGTAAAATTGGCGTACTACTCGGACAACATCGTTTCCAGCAGCGACCTGGGAGTCTAAGATGCATCCAGACGAACTATTTTGGGGGTGTTTCCATCAATTTCTGACCTTTTCATGTGAACCAGGCACCCTACCTTCTTAAGAGCAGGGGGTGCCTGGTTTAATGCTCGGGTTCTCCCATTGAATTCCATTGTGCTCGGTAGAGTACCCGAGCATCCCAAGGTGTTCTACTTGAGCACCCGAGCACTTTGGTGCTTTATCAACACTAGAATTTATACATTCATCATTGACAGCAATGGAAGCTGTAAAAATCTCTTTGCACTTAGCTCCCCCCAGTGGCAGCTGCATGAAAACACAGGAGAAGATTTATCAATAATAGCGTAATTTTTCGCCAAAATAATACTAACATTACAAATCAAAAGTGGCGATTTGTTTCACCTCATATATCAAAAGGCGCACAACAATTTCAAAATGTGACTTTTTTAATATAATAGAAATACGGAACTGAGGATGCCTTATTGTATTTAGGTTAATATATAACTTTTATTTAGGTCATATAAAATAAATGAGACAGTATGGTGTATAAATCTACACTATTAGAAGATAGGGGGCGTTATGGGTCTATATCAGCAAATGAGGCCAGTATGCCTGTTATAGTAGAGGAGGGTGGTACCCTGGGGAGGAGCCTATTAGTCCGGACCCTAACTCACCCTGTATACTCACCCTACTTGGCCTGGTCTAATAGGTGTCAAAACCTCAGTGGCTGTAGTCGGGGCACTCGTCCTAACAAGGACGACCCCCAGCCTCAGGAACCTCGGGCCTGTGCTGTAAACCCTATTCTCTTACCTCCCTAGAAGTTGTTGATGGTACCTTTATCCTACGCGTTTCACCGGGTGTAGACTCGGCTCGTCAGGGATATTGGTGGACAGAGCACCGGATGCAGTGGCTGTGCGTCTGTAGTCTTCTTCTGGCAGTGGCAATCATTGATACTCCCGCGTCTCCTTTTGAACGTGTAGCTCCTCCCACATGGTGCGTCACTCATCACGTGTCTCTTCAGACGGAGACACCATGCCGAGATACCGCCCCAAGCTGAGTACGGGCTCGCTGTGCCCCGTCACTACCAGGAAGTGACATGTGTTGTGGGAGTGGTTAGTTGCTATGGGGATCTAACTCCGCGTCCCCGGCTAGCTTTCAATGCAGCAAGTTTCTATTGATGATCGCTGTTTAGCGATCCTGGTGCCGTCTGGGTCAGAGGACAGCTAATGGGTGGTTTTAAATGTATCAGTTAGTGGACCGGAGACGACGCTCAATCACCCCGTCCTGTTCCGGACCGCAGTGAGAGCGTGCAGGTCCAGTCCACTTCTAAGTTATAGCAGCAGTGTCATTGCACTAAGATACAGCTTTTGGTAAGATAATAGCAAGTATATATATATATATATATATATATAGTAGTGTTTACATGTGTATATCGCACACATATACCTGTACATGACCAGCGTCTGTTGCCTATACGTACAGAAGAATTTGCACCATAGACCAGTATGTATCACACAGGTACCCCTGTGCATGGCCAAGATCAGATGACCTATACGTTTAGTAATTTATATGCAGCTGACACTGATCATGACAATAAGTTTGTCCACATGGTATATTGTAGAGGGTAAGTGTACCCTAGTATAGTTAGCACTACTCCATATAGTATTTATGATATATAGGTTATTCCTAGATAGATGGTAATAGTCCACTCAGTACAGTCCCCAAGTTCAGATTGGAACACTTGGTGCGGATAAATGTTACCAGTGTCCCATAGTGTCCCTTAGGTACCAATGTCCCATAGGCACACTTGGGGGCAGCGCCGTGGACAGCAAAAGTATGGAGGGATAGTCTGGTCGGTATCATTTCACTACTAGATGGCCTGTATTTTAATCTACCGATATTGTTTTCACAGGAACGGTTTATACGAAAGGTATTCATTGAGACCATTAGGTGTCACTGATTTTAGTCTGAAGATCCATCTGGTTTCTGCCTTGAGGATCATTTTATCCCAATCTCCACCTCTACTGGGCCTGGTGATGTGCTGGATACCTATGAATTTAAGGTGAGTGGTATCCCCATTGTGATATTGGTTCATATGGCGGGCCACTGATGTATCTTTCTTATTTTGGACATCATTGATGTGGTCTCTGATTCTACGCCTAAACTCCCTCTTTGTTTTCCCTACATAGTCAAGGGGGCATGAGCATTGTGCCAGATAAACTACACCCATAGTGAGGCAGTTTATATAATCACGTATTGAGTACTCTATGTGTGTAGCCGAACTTACGAAGTTCATGGTTTTGGATATTTGACTACAGGCTGTGCACCTTCCACATTTGAAGGTGCCTAGCGGCCTCCTTGACAGCCAGTTTCCGGGGTTCTGAGGGGGCTGGTAGTGGCTGTTGACCAGTCTATCCTTCAAGCTTCTACCTTTTCTGTAAGTTATTAGGGGGTAGGGACCTATAATATCTTCCAGATCTGGGTCTGTTTTTAGTATATCCCAGTGTCTGGATAGCACCTGTCTCACCTGCTGATGTGCATCATCAAAGGTACCAACGATGCGGGCAGAGTTCTGCTCCCTCGTTGGTCCCCCTTCTTCTTGTTGGGTATGAGCAATGTGTCTCTGTTTGCCGAGCATGCTCCCTCAAATAAATATCAATATAAACTTGATTATCTGCCTATTTCTCTCGATTTGTGACATTTTATTGCCAATAACACTAAAATGCCACTTATTAAAACATATGCGCCATTTCAGCCAACTCTGCCAGACTTGAGACTATTGAACATATTTGCGACATTTCCACCAGTAAATTGCGACTTTTGTCTCAGACTCGAGGAGCTTTTGTTATTGTTTTGATGAATGTCAATTTGCTGTCAAAACCCTTCTGTTTAGCTCATTTATATTAGATAAAAACAACTGCATCCTGTTTTATTACTTACGTGTCTTTTCATAAGTGCGACTTTTTGACAAAAAGTTGCATCTTTATGCCATAGATGTGACTTTTTACACAAAACACCACCACATAAGCTGTCTTAATTGTCTGCAACAATTTGAGACATTTCTGCCGATAAGAGGATGATAAATGAGGTGTAATATGCGCCAGTTTGATAGCCCCACCTACTTTGACATTTATAACTCATTTCTGGTGTGATGCATTTTTTATGGTAAATTCTGGAGAAAACAGTTCATATATTTTGTTACAAATCAAAACACCATTCTTTCATAATTTTGGTGAAACGTGCTTAGTAAATGTCCCCCACAGTGTTTTCATTTCGGTAACAGTTAGAAAAGACGTTCATCGTGGGGTCCCCTATTCCCCCAGGCTCCGTAGCACTTGATTGGTCAATAATTGGAAATAGCATGGAGGATCAGATGGGGTGTAAGTTCCAAGTCATGAGAGATCCACTGACCCAGCTCAGTGTAACCTTATTTATTTTTAGAGAAACAAGTAGAGACCTGAGATTTCTGTATAAGGTTCCATTAGGGCAACTGTAAGCCGTGTACCGGGGTGGGCTCCCCAGGATACAGCGAAGTCCCAAACAAGAAAAACAACTCCACCAATAGCTTTTGCTAAAACAGAATTTTACCTATTCTGTGATGAGAACATATTCCTACTACTTTACAAATCATTAGTCAGACCACACATGGAGTACTGTGTACAGTTCTGGGCTCCAGTGAACAAGGCAGACATAGCAGAGCTGGAGAGGGTCCAGAGGAGGGCAACTAAAGTAATAACTGGAATGGGGCAACTACAGTACCCTGAAAGATTATCAAAATTAGGGTTATTCACGTTAGAAAAAAGACGACTGAGGGGAGATTTAATTACTATGTATAAATATATCAGGGGTCAGTACAGAGATCTATCCCATCATCTATTTATCCCCAGGACTGTGACTGTGACGAGAGGACATCCTCTTCGTCTGGAGGAAAGAAGGTTTGTACACAAACATAGAAGAGGATTCTTTACGGTAAGAGCAGTGAGACTATGGAGCTCTCTGCCTGAGGAGGTGGTGATGGTGAGTACAATAAAGGAATTCAAGAGGGGCCTGGATGTATTTCTGGAGCGTAATAATATTACAGGCTATAGCTAGTAGAGAGGGGTCGTTTATCCAGGGAGTTATTCTGATTGCCTGATTGGAGTCGGGAAGGAATTTTTTAATCCCCTAATGTGAGGAAAATTGGCTTCTACCTCGCAGTTTTTTTTTGCCTTCCTCTGGATCAACTTGCAGGATAACAGGCCGAACTGGATGGACAAATGTCTTTTTTCAGCCTTATGTACTATGTTACTATGTTACTATGTTACCTAAACGTGGTAATGAACACAACCACAAATGCTGGAAACATACAATAAATTTACATACACTCAGCCCGAAGGCTGAGACCCTTGTGCTGCCCAGCGCGGCGCCCTCCAATGGATGCAGGAAGAAAGTGTGGTAATTTATCTACTGGCGGGCCCAACTAAACTGCCACACCTTACCTGTTATTCGGTTCGCCGAATTTAAAAAAAAAATTTGGTTCGATACGAATTTATTTGCGGCAAATCGGGTTAAAAAAAACGCCTATTTCCTGGCTGCAGAGAGCCATTATAGTGGTGTAGAATACCTTGCAGTAACACACATAGGGAGTCTGCTGTGGTAGTGAAACAATAGTATGAGTCCGTATGACATGTAGATGACAGGCGTCGCTCTTAGAATCACTGCACACTTCACTTATTTGGGCAGTCACGGGGCCAAAACTGATTAAATAACTGAAGTATGAACTCAGCCTTACAGGTCGATGTTAGCGCCAAGAAGAAGCGCATTCCTTTTACACCGTCGTCAGCTGATTCCACATAGATGTCTACAGAACCTGTTCTATTAAACGCTTATACAAGTAGAGCCCCCCCGACAGAGTGGAGAGGGTGTCAACAGTAAGTTTGTGATGACGTTGCTGATTATTTTGCCCTTCCTCTGATCCGTCAGAACAATAACCCCCAAAAAACGGATCCTGTCTGTTGAGCATCCTCCTTCCATCAGTCAGCATTTGGTCAGTAATCCATCAGTATTGCTAATGCCAAAAAAACCAGGAGTGGATCCACTGACACGTGAATAGAATATTTGATTGTCTTCTGTGTTTTGTACCCACTCCTGCTTTTGGCTATCAAATCACAAGCCAATTCTGATGGGACCATACAGGCCTTACGGCTGCTACACAGACAGGATCCGTTGTGCGTCCCATTTTTCCTTCCTTCTGACAGATCATAAGAAGGGTCAAATAAATTATGTCAGCCAGGTCGAAAGGCAAAATAATGGCCCAGTCATGAAGTGGGGAGGGTGGGAATAGCATGAGAAGTCCACAGAGTGGCCCTATGACATAGTTGTGAGGTGGAAGCAGCATGAGGAGGCCACAGAGTGGCCCAATGTCACAGTCTGGAGGTGGCGGCCGCATCAGGAGGAGGCCACAGAGTGGCACAATGACAGTGTGGAGATGACGGCAGCATCAGGAGGCCACAGAGTGACAAGGTGACATGGTGTGGAGGTGGCAGCAGCATGAGGAGACCACAAAGTGACCCGGTGACAGAGTGGGGTGGCAATAACAGTACCCGCTGACGATGGTGGGTGTAAGATGAAGCAATTGGCATCAGATGTGTGGCATCAGGCGGGTGGCAGCATCAGAATAGTAGCTGAGGTAGGTAGCCAGAAGAAACCGGTCTCTTTTGACAAAGTGTTGGTGTGCCACCATGGATGATCTAGTCTGATGCATCAGGCATTGGTGGGTGGAAATCCTGGCTGATCCACGCCTGATTTATCTTGACAAAGGTCAGTCTCTCCACATTTTGGGTGGACAGGCGAGCTCTTCTTGGGGTAACTATGGCCCCGCCGCACTAAACACCCACTCTGATGCCACACTACTGGCCGGGCAAGACAGCTTTTCCAGGGAAAACTCTGTCAGTTGCGGCCACAAATACAGTTTGGCTGCCCAGTAGTCCAGCGGATCTGGCAGGCTGCTGTCCAAGTATGCCACCACCTGCTGGTTCAGGTCCTGCTCTATGTCTAGCTGCTGGTGAGTAGTTTCTTCACTATGCGGGTGAAGAAAGCTGCTCATCATGACTCTAGACTCAGTCTGCTGCTGATGGAGCTGGTACTGCTCCTGCCACCCCACCTCTCCCCAGAAGCCATAGCAGTGGAACGTGAGCACAGAGGGCCCCCCCGATCATATCTGCGAGAGGATGGACGATGGCGCAGATAGGCAGCGGCCAACTGACTACATAGGATGTCTCTATAGTAGTTCAGTTTGTGCTCCCTCTCAGCGGGTGTAAAAAAAGGCCCCCATTTTGGACCGGTAGCGAGGGTCCAACAAGGTTGAGATCCAGAAGTCATTTCTCTGCCGAATGCTGACAATTCGGCTGTCACTACGCAAGCAAGTGAGCATGCATCTGGCCATTTGTGCAAGTGACTCGGAGGGACTCCCTGCCTCCATCTCCACTGCATACTGCCACGGTGTGTCTGGGTCCTCTGCCTCCTCTTCCTCATCGCCCTGTAGCTCCTCTGGCTGCTCCTGCTCCTCCTGTCTTGTCACCTGTGTATATGTCCTCCTTCTCCAGTTCAGCCCCCACAGGGCTTATGTGGCCATGAGATCTACGTGCCACGTCTCCAGTCCCCTGACCAGCCAGATTTACCAGCATCTGTTCCAGGACATGAAGCAGTGGAATGGCATCATTCATCCCGCAGTCCTGGCGACTGAAAAAAAAAAAACGTGGCCTCCTCAAAGGGCCTGAGCAAACGGCAGGTGTCAAGCATGAGCTGCCACTGGCTGACATTGAAGTTACATAGGGGAGTACTCCTGTCCGCTTGGATCATCAACAAATCGTTTATGGCCTTTTTCTGTTTGTATAGTCGGTCCAACATATGGAGGGTGGAATTCCAACGGGGGATGCCGTTCTGCCTCTGCAGCTCAAGGAGGGTGTGATTTGCGGTGTACTAGTGGCTGAAGTGCATGCAAAGTTTCCTGGCTATTTTTAGGATGTCTTGCAGATGGGTAGAAGACTTCAGGAAGACTTCAGGAACTGCTTGACAACCAGATTGAACACATGTGCCATGCAGGGCGCATGGCTCAGCCCTCCTTGATGCAGCGCTGTCACCATGGTTCCGATTTTCAGTTGTCGCGGAGAAAGCCAGAATTCGATTTCTTGATGAAGGACACAGAGCAGTTCCTCCCCTGTGTGACTCTGTTTTCCCAGGCAAACGAGGTGCAGAACAGTGTGACAAACTGCAAAGGAAAAGGGGGTCAGTCAGAACATTCCAAAGCGCAGGGGCACGTTGCTATGGCTGAGAACAACACTGTAAAACAAAACATGCAATGCAACACCTCTCTGCAAACCAAATAAAGTACAAAATTGCATAATAATTGCAAGTGCTATACTAATAAGTTAGAGATGCTTGGCAAATCATTTTGTACAAAATTATTTGAGCCCGTCTGCCGCACGTCAAGGCGATCTCTGTAACACTAAATTCTACCTGTTATGTGCCATGACGGCTACCATATAATTCAGCGAGTGTAGGTTCCACATGCATGCTGGGCCTGCCTTACTTTCTGTCATTTTTGGTGCCAAAATGGCCTCCATTATATCCAAGGAATGCAGGTACCAACATGAATGCCGGGCCCACTGCACACCACTCCTGGTGCCAAATGGCCACCAAAGACTGCAATGAGAGTCCACAAACTATCTCTCTCCTGGTGCCAAATGGCTTCCAGTGAGTGAGGGAGAGCAGGCCAAGCTATATACTCACACTAATTAAAATCAGCCTATGGGGCAGACGAGCTGGTCAGGAGAACAGTGTGACACCGCCGTGCCCTGAACATGTGGTGTGCTGGAGGGACACTGTGAATTGTCCCTGCAGTGGAGGCTGAGGACACAGTGGAGGATGAGGAGGCAGAGGCGGACATTGTCGCAGGACCAACAGCATGATAACGTGGAGGCGGAAGCGGCATCACCTGGCCAAGTTGCTGTTGTGGCTGTGCAGGAACCACATTCACCCAGTGGGCCGTAAAGGACATATATTGTCCCTGACCGTAGATACAGCTCCACACGTCGGCGCTTCCGTGCACTTTGGCTGGCACCAACAGGCTCAAGGACTGGCCCACCTTCTGTTCTACATGTGTGTGCAGGGCTGGTACTGCCTTTTTGGCAAAGAAATGACGGCTTAGGACTCTCCACCTCGGCTCGGCACAAGCCATCAGTTCTCTTAAATTAGCAGAGTCCACCACTTGGAAAGGGAGGGACTGCAGCACCAGCAACTTGGCCAGGAGCACGTTCAGCTTCTGCACCGTTGGATGAGTGCACGCATACTGTTGTCTCTTGGCAATCGCTTCGGTGATCGATTGCTGATGGAATGACTGATGAAGAGTAGGAGGGCAAGGAGCAGGAGCATTAGAACCAGCAGATGATGGGAAAGACAGACCGCTCCCTTCGGCTGAAGTGGTGGAGCCTTGACTGCCTGAAATCGGCTGCGTGCCACTGGGTGATGCAGCGGTTGCTGCGGCAGGCTGGACAACCACATTGGAGCCACGGTTCTCCCAGGCCACTTTATGGTGACGCTGCATATGTTGACGCAGGGCCGTTGTGCCAACATTGACACCCTGGCCATGCTTCACCTTCTGCCAACAGATTCTACATATGGCCATGTTCACCTCCTCCGGCGGCTTAACAAAAAACTGCCACACCGCCGAGTAGGCGATTTTACCCCCAACACTGCGTGGTCTCCTCATGCTGCTTGCACCTCACGAGCAAGCTGACACCCTCTTCTCCCGATGATGATGAAGCCCCTTCATCACCCGGCTCCCAAGTACGATCAGTTACATTATCATCATCGAGTGCTGTCTGCATGTCACTGATGTCCTCCTCAACCGTCTCTGGGTCAGGAGCCTGACCGTTTGCAACACCAGCTCCCACGCCACTCTCCTCATCACTACTTGCCCGCCTAGTGGAGGAAGCGGCGGATGTCTCCTCTACATCTTGGCTTGCCAGTAGCTGCTGACTGTCCTCTAGTAGCTCCTCCTGGCTGTATAGTGGGGTTGAACCCACAGCATATAATACTTCTCTGGCTGAGGGAACAGAAGAAGACAGACAGGTTGAGGACAGGTGAGCGCACAGGGCCTGCTCCCGGGCCATGCCAACTAGGGTTCTGTCTGATGAACCCACTGACTCTTGGCTGGGGGTGTCTGATGTCACTTGCGACGAAGTCGGAAATTGAGTCAACCATTCAAGAACCGCTGGGTTGCTGGTCAAGACATGACCGCTAGCTGACAAACGAAAATTAAAACACCCCAAAAAAGTCTGTGATTTTCTCACTTCACTACACAACGGGTAATAAGCTTTTTTTTTTCACACTAACACACACAAAAATGGGCTTTAAAACATATAACTGCACCGCTGAACGGCAAATATATTTTTCTTTTGCTGCTAATGCACAACAAAAAGTGCTGTCATTTTAGCACTTCACCACACAACGGCTAATAAGCCCTTTTTTCCCCACTAATACAAGCCAAGAAATGCTTTAGAACATATAACTGCACCGCACAAGGGCTAATAAGACATAAATATTTCCTTGTAATAAACCCTGTTAATGGCTGTTACACCCCAATAACAAGAACGGTTTGCTGGAATTACAGAGCTGTATAATGGCAATTTGGATCCCCAGTCAGTGCAGCAAGGTGTATTAGGATTGTTCCTATTACCCAGGCTGTAACCTCCCCTACTGAACCCTGTTCAACATAAATGCTGTGGAATGATTCCTCCCTATCCTTTCCCTACACCTTGAATAATCTTTCCCTGCACTTGTAAATTGTTTTTTTTAGCACAATGAAGTCTTTCCTGGCACTGTCCCTATCGCCTGCTGACATCTCTTCCTGCACTAAGTACACAGGAAAATGGCAGAATCCAAGATGACTGAGGCTATTTATAGGGCTATGACATCACAGGGCTGGCTGGCTGCTGATTGGCTGCATGCTTGGCATTATGGGTGATCCCACCTTCCCAGAGTTCCTTGCTCCATGTCCTCACACGTGCAGCAGCCATTTTAGGAAAAAATGCGATTCGTTACCACGAAGCGTGAGGAAAGTCGGATTCAGTGCGATTCGCTCGTCTCTAGTTATTACCCTAAAAAAACAAGAATAACTGTATGGGTGTGTGGTAGGGGCTAGCCTGCGGGGCAGCACAACAGCTTACAATCTTACAAAGCTCTACAGTATTCCCCCCTCCCATAACTGGTCCTGTAGCACGTACCTGAGTATTCCTCCTGAGCAAAACGCCAGCCTGGCTTGAGTTTGTGGGAAGTTTATCAGCTCTCCAGTGTGAAATGTCCCTTTAAATGATGGAGTCCTGGCAATGAACAATAGCAACGCTTGTGGCCTGACACAAACAGAGACCCTATCTAACTAACTACAGGCCTGGTCTCAGTCTCTAGGCGCCAACACTGTAATGAGGTGCGTGCACGATCTTACCGACCCGGGTCTGCTCTGCCTCCGCTGGTGACTCTGAACAGAACAAATGCCTCTCCAACAAGAATGCGGTCCCAAAGTGTATGTCGCTTTGCTCCTCAGCTCTCATCAGCGTTCCTGAAAGCAATCCTTGTTTCTCTGGTCAGGATCAGGGTCTTGGACACAATCAGCTTCACGTAGCTGCAGCTCTGGTTACTGAGGGATGCTCTCACACCTGGATGCCGTCGGATCCTCTGCTGACACGGTTCCTCAGTCTCAGCTCCCTCTAAGATGGCTACTTCCTTTCGCTTCCTCTCCAGGCACTGTGTTACTCCACCTCTCATGAATATGGAAATATATGTAGTATGTAGCTGTGTTTAGTAAATAGCGGCATCTTGTGGCTAAACAGCAGAATGTCAGTCCAGATCATTTAATTGAATCTACACAAGCAGTGTTCAGACAAGGAGAGCCGTTTCACCATCACACATAACAGGTCTACAACAAAAAGTGTCATCCTGGTCCTTGTCGCTTATTGTAAGTAGTGAAATCATGTAATGATACATCATGTAATGCTCACCTATGGAGGGTGGGGTGCGATCTTCCTCTATGAAATGCTGGATTTTTGGCAACACATGAAGTATAAGGATGCAACAAGTTTCAAAGCAAAAATCGCCCAGCCAAGAGGCTATGATCAGCCATGATATTAACAAATTGTTCAACTTTGATAATATTATGCCATGCATATTACATGGATGGAAGGGTCGTACTTAACATGGGTTATCCATATCACTAAGAGTTGGGGACATATTGAGCGGGAAGTTCTAGCTTCCGTTTTTCAAGATGTGAAAAGGATAAAAGTATCTAGCAAGTTGTGCATGCCTTGACACAGAAACCTTATCCTCATACCAGAGCCAAATTATCTTTTCCCATGACAGTACCAGCTCCAGTGCCCCCTCATTAATAGTATGTAGCAAAACCCCTATAAAGCTCCTTTCAGACGAGTGAGTTCCATGCATCAGACTCACAGCGTGACTCAGGTTTTGAGTCACTTTAAAAGTACCACTCCATGATGCACTTTCATTTTCTTTCATAGCCGCTTTAGCTCTTTCTCTTGTGGGTAGCTCCCGCTTTCGCTGCTCAGCTTTCCAGATTGAACAGTTCTTTTTCAGGTGTCCGGCATTTTTGCAGCGAAAACATACCCTGGTTTCTTTGCTTTGTATTATGCCTTCATAGCTGCCTCTGATCTCTCGTTCTCGTCACTATGCAGATTTTCCTTTCTTCTGCTGTATTCATCAATTAATTTTCCCTTAACATATTCCCTTTCCCTTAACATTGTCTTTCATTTCTTCACCTATTGCACACAGCTGGTCCACAATCTCTAGCATAGCCTTTACATGTTCACCCATTCCCTGCCCTTATTCCAGCCTCATCTTATACAGTTTGTGCAGCAGATATAGTTTACTGTTTACGCTTGCACATTCATGCATCTAGTACCTGCTACAAGTCATCTTTGGATAACAACATTTGAAGCTTAGACTTCCATAGCTGGTAGTTGGTATTGTTGAGCTTTGCTATTGTAAACTTCATATCTGAAGCACATCTTTCAGTGAATTGGATGCAGCTCTTGTTTCCTCACACAGGATTTGGTAGGATCGTAGACGCAGCACTTACTTGCTTGTGGTTTCCTTTTTCTAGTGTCTAGAGCTGGGCCCATAACCTGTTGGTTGTGAGTTAGAGAAGACACTAGTAGCTTGTGATGAGGCAGAACTTGGATTACTTGTGTGGATTAAGTTCCAAACATACAAAACATTTCAGCAAACTGTAACAGCAGCCATATTGGTATAAAGAGAGAGAGAGAAGGACCAACAAATTTTACAGATATACACAACTGGTAACCTTAACATACAGTGCCATCTACTGGTCAAGTGATATTAATAGACAATACTATACACTCACCTAAAGAATTATTAGGAACACCTGTTCTATTTCTCATTAATGCAATTATCTAGTCAACCAATCACATGGCAGTTGCTTCAATGCATTTAGGGGGTGGTCCTGGTCAAGACAATCTCCTGAACTCCAAACTGAATGTCAGAATGGGAAAGAAAGGTGATTTAAGCTATTTTGAGCATGGCATGGTTGTTGGTGCCAGACGGGCCGGTCTGAGTATTTCACAATCTGCTCAGTTACTGGGATTTTCACGCACAACCATTTCTAGGGTTTACAAAGAATGGTGTGAAAAGGGAAAAACATCCAGTATGCGGCAGTCCTGTGGGCAAAAATGCCTTGTGGATGCTAGAGGTCAGAGGAGAATGGGCCGACTGATTCAAGCTGATAGAAGAACAACGTTGACTAAAATAACCACTCGTTACAACCGAGGTATGCAGCAAAGCATTTGTGAAGCCACAACACGCACAACCTTGAGGCGGATGGGCTACAACAGCAGAAGACCCCACCGGGTACCACTCATCTCCACTACAAATAGAGGCTACAATTTGCACAAGCTCACCAAAATTGGACTGTTGAAGACTGGAAAAATGTTGCCTGGTCTGATGAGTCTCGATTTCTGTTGAGACATTCAAATGGTAGAGTCCGAATTTGGCGTAAACAGAATGAGAACATGTATCCATCCTCTGATGGCTACTTCCAGCAGGATAATGCACCATGTCACAAAGCTCGAATCATTTCAAATTGGTTTCTTGAACATGACAATGAGTTCACTGTACTAAAATGGCCCCCACAGTCACCAGATCTCAACCCAATAGAGCATCTTTGGGATGTGGTGGAACGGGAGCTTCGTGCCCTGGATGTGCATCCCTCAAATCTCCATCAACTGCAAGATGCTATCCTATCAATATGGGCCAACATTTCTAAAGAATGCTATCAGCACCTTGTTGAATCAATGCCACGTAAAATTAAGGCAGTTCTGAAGGCAAAAGGGGGTCCAACACCGTATTAGTATGGTGTTCCTAATAATTCTTTAGGTGAGTGTATATGGTACATGCTGTTGCATCCCCAACACATTATTAAAGCTGGGGGCACTATAAAAAAATTATTTACACTGTCAGAGACATTATTTTAGCTGGGGCGAAAATAGGGGGCATTATTAAAGCTGTGGGCAGTAAAAAAAAAATCCTACACTATGGGGGACATTATTTTAGCTGGGGGCCTAACATACTGTGAATGTTCTCAGAAGGGTCGGTCTAGAAATTACTGCCAATCAAATTCATCCATTTTTTAACGCACATGAAAAACTGATGCAAAATGGATGCAAAACGGACATTAAAAACTGACACACGGCCAGAAAATGGATGCACACACTGATGCAAAATGGCCATGAAAAACTGACAGTGTGTCTGTTTTTAACTGACGTTTTGCATGTAGCCTTAGGGTTACATAGCATCATAAATCAATATAATGCTATGAGACCCCGTCAGGACGGGAGCTGCCGCATACTCACACTGCGAGTCAGATGCATGGAACTCGTTTGTCTGAAAGGGGCCTAAGGCTAGGTTCACATCTGTGTTGCAGTATTCCAGCAATGCAGTCGAATGGGAGGTCATTATTATAATGTTGGCAGTACTATTGGAGCTGTATGGTGGAATCACTATTATAACTGAAGCAGCACTTTTGGGCACCATAGGGGAGGTCATTATTCTAATTGGGGCAGCTGTATTGGGGTACTGTAAAGGTGGGGTCATCTTTACTACTGGAGCACACTGTGGGGGTTTTAATATGTGAGCACTATGTTTTAGCAGTGCAGGCCAATCCAAGAGCAGGGCTGGACAAGCAGGAAGTGTCTTGTGCTACTGATACTGTCACGGATGATGTTGCAGAAAGCTGGAACTTATAAATAAACATCCGACTGGCTTGATCCCAAACTAAGAAGCATATGGGTGAGCCCTATAAAACCCCTAGAGCTCTCCCTGACTGCTATGCCCATGCAAGGGTCTCTATAGTAGACGATTGCATGCCCACGTACCTAATACTGTGTGACACCTGAAAAAACCCTATAATAGTGAGGGGACATGACCACCGGCTCCCTGCACTTAATACGGACGGAGTCAGGGTCACCTAGAATCAAGCCAGAAAGGAAACACAAATAAAGGAAAAAGACTTATGTGAGGAAGCAGCAGCCTCCAGCAGTGAACACCTCATCCAGGAAGTAGTATAAACCACAAAGTGAGGCAGTATGGGAGGGAATATAAAGGGAGACAATTAGTCTAAATAGGTGACACCTGGGAGAAGGAAAGGAGATGACAAAGTGAAACCAAAACAAAGAACGCCATGCAAGAGGTAGAGAAGAATGTCTGCCAAACCTTCTCACAGAACTGGCGGTGACAGATACACAGTGGTCACCAGTCAGAGAAGCGGTGCAGATATCTTGCAGATATGCAACTAAAAAGTGAGTGTTCTGTTCATTTCTCAGTTAATGTGATTTTTTTTTTTTTAAACCGGAGGGTCAGGTTAAGGATGTAGTCATTTTTTTAATTTTTCATCTCCGCATTTAAAAAGTCAGAACTTTTTGTGAATTTCCCTTTAAAAGATTATATCTAGAAAACTATCCACCCATTTAAAAAAAACAAAAAACAAAAAAAACAAATAGGTTTTATGTAATATGTGATAAAATGTGACTTTAGTGTCCCTTTAAACACAAAGAAAAAATGTTCATACATTTTTAACCTGAAAATTAATTTCTTAAGAAACATGTTCTGAAAACATATAACCTACTAGTTCAGGAAAGTACTGAGGCTACATACCTGGAGTGTATTGTACCTCTCTTGCGGCCCTGTAGGTTGGGTAGCAGCTCACGTCCGTTCTCCATCAAGTACAGCCTCACATCACACTCTTGTGCTCTTGACTGATGCTATTCACACATTCTTGTGTATGTCTGAGTAAGCTTATTAAATCCTGATCAGTACATGTTCCTCACTGAGTAAAACATTTAACATGTCCCATTAACAGTGCCTGAAAGATGATTTCTGTTTATGGGATTACATAAGAGTTGCTCAGTGCTGGACCTCCCCTGCAGTCTTGTAGTACACTGACTCAGTCTTAGAGGTAAACTGGGCAAAAACTGAAATATTAGGTCTACTGACAGTTATGCTTATCTAAATCCCCCCCCCCTCCCACACAAATATCTTAGCAGTTGGACCCCACCAATCAGACACTAATCCCCAATCCTGTGCATAGGGGCTAAATGTAAATCTAAGAGGACAACCCCTTTAGAAAAAACCTTTCCTCTGCCCTATCTTAGAGCAGGTTATGATAGAGGGAGAGACGTTGAGCTCTGTAATATATACCTTTATAGCATTTGGAACAGAATTTGAGTAAAAAGATGAGTAAATCGTGGCAGGACTGCTAGGAGAGGGCCATTCCTTATTACTCTGCCTACACACAAGGCTGTCAGCTTTTCGTGCACACACTGATACAGGGAGAGCTGTCAATCATCCGGTGTGGGCAGGACTCTCACTGTCTCTCCTTGGAGTCCTGGCAGGATTTACTCAAATCATATAAACCTATAGACCGGCATTTCTCCATCATATTCTGCTTTCCAGTTATTCTCCAAGCTGTCACTGTCTATTGGGTATGAATCTCAAATCCATTGTCCTTGAAAATTCAGATGTACAGACTGAAAGAACCGTTCCCCTTGTAACCGGCAGTTGTCTATTTATAAATATTCAGGAGGAATAACAGTGGAACGGCACAACAGTGAGTAATGAGAACAATTACTCCAGCGTGGTTATTTTAAAATCCAAATTGGAGCATCAAGGGGTAATGTCACCGCCAGTTCTGTGAGAAGATCTGGCAGACGTTCTTCTCTACCTCTTGCATGGCGTTCTTTGTTTTGGTTTCACTTTCTCATCTCCTTTCCTTCTGCCAGGTGTTACTTATTTAGACATAATTGTCTTCCTTTATATTCTCTCCCATACTGCCTCACCTTGCGGTTTATACTACTTCCCGGATGAAGTGTTCACTGCTGGAGGCTGTGTCTGCTGTTTGCTCAGATAAGTCCTTTACTTTATTGTGTTTGCTTGCTGGCTTGATTCTAGGTAACCCTGACTCCCTCCGTATTAAGTGCAGGGAGCCGGTGGTCGTGTCCCCTCACTATTATAGGGTTTTCAGGTGTCACACAGACTTAGGTACGTGGGCATGCAATCGTCTACCATCGAGACCCTTGTATGTGCATAGCAGTCAGGGAGAGCTCTTAGGGTTTTATAGGGCTCACCTATAAGCTCCTTAGTTTGGGATCAAGCCAGTTGCTCGTTTATAAGTTCCAGCTATCTGCAAATCTCATCCATGACATTTAAGGCTAAATCCTTGGAGCGCTGCATTTGTAACCCCTGTGCTCTGCACACTCCTCCTTCCCCTTGATTGACAGGGATAGACATCAGCATGCTGAGGGCTGAGCTGTGTCCTAGCATGTACATATGTTATACACTACATACCATGTTGAAACAATGTTGAGGTTTTCTATACATTGAAAGCTAATACTGTTGTTTTCACAAACACAATATATGATTATAAAGAAACCAGTAATATGTATTTGCTTTCTAAGTAAAGAAAGCCACTCTTCTTAATATGATAAAGCTATAGTCTGGAGGTAAGTCGTCAACCTTCCATGTAGATGTCTCATATTCAAATCTCAGAAGAAACTTAATTTTTTTTACTTTTTCTCTCTCCATCATTTAACCAATAATAAAAGACTATAGCTTTACTATATTGACAATAGATGTTTTCTATACTTAGAAAGCTAATACATATTAATGGTATCTTTATACTCATATATTATCTGTGAATAGACCAGTAACTTCCATTAGCTTTCTGTCACAGAACCATGAACCAGACGTACAACAAGAGATAAGTGAAAATAAGAAGGCTTTATTGAAAATAAAGCTGTAAAGCAAAAGTCCAAACGGATGGTGAAACCGAGCAGAGTCTTTGCGAAGCCAGAGGTCAGGAACCAGAAGGGTAGTCAGACGAAGCCAGAATCAGGAACCAGCAGGGTAGTCAGACGAAGCCAGGATCAGGAACCAGCAGGGTAGTCAGACGAAGCCAGGATCAGGAACCAGCAGGGTAGTCAGACGAAGCCAGGATCAGGAACCAGAAGCAGCAGCAGTCTTAGAAGCATGTGAACACAAGAGGACCAAGCAAGGAACTGAAGCCACAGACCTCCTATATATATGAGCTAGGCATCCAGCTCCTCCCAGGGGAAGGAGGAGCCGCAGGGTGGAAGGCTACAAGAAACCCAGAAACCAAGATGGCCGCCAGCACATGTCAAACGAAGGAGAGCAGCAAGCAGGTAAGACCATGACAGTACCTCCCCCTCAAGGGCCCCTCCTCCGCGGAGCAAAAAACGGTTTCTGAGGGAAGCGTGCGTGGAAGGCTCGGAGCAAGGCAGGAGCATGGACATCTGCGGAGGGAACCCAGGAACGCTCCTCTGGACCATAACCACGCCAATGGACCAAAAACTGCAACCGACCGCGGACCAGGCGTGAGTCCAGGATATTGCTCACCTCATATTCCTCACGATTGCCCACTTGGACCGGACGAGGCCGAGGAACCGAGGAAGTGAAACGATTACACACCAGTGGCTTCAACAGGGAGACATGAAACACGTTGGAGATCCGCATGCCAGGAGGAAGCGCAAGGGCATAGGCTACCGGGTTTACCCTGCGAAGCACTCGGAAGGGACCAACAAAGCGAGGCGCCAGCTTGGGAGTGGGCACTCGAAGGTTGAGGTTGCGGGTGGACAACCATACACGGTCTCCGACCTGGTAGGAAGGAGCAGGCGCTCGTCTGCGATCAGCCTGGAGTCTCTGGCGCTGCGCAGAGACCTCAAGGGACTTCTGGATCTGTACCCAAGAAGCACGTAGGACGGAAAGGTGATCCTCCACAGCCGGAATATCCTGGGGAGAGAATACCTCCGGTAACACGGCAGGTTGGAACCCATAATTGGCCATGAAGGGAGACGTCCCAGAGGAAGAGTTCACCGCCGTGTTCCTGGCAAACTCAGCCCAAGGCAGGAGGTCAACCCAATTGTCTTGGTGATCGGAGACATAGCAACGAAGGAATTGCTCCAAGGCCTGATTGGATCGTTCTGCGGCCCCATTGGACTGAGGGTGGTAGGCCGAGGAGAAGGAGAGATGAATCCCCAACTGGGAGCAAAAGGCGCGCCAGAACCTGGACACAAACTGACTCCCCCGATCCGACACAATCTCCTTAGGCAAACCGTGAAACCGGAAGACCTCCCTGGCAAAAATCGTGGCCAACTCTTGTGCAGAGGGTAACTTCTTGAGAGGAACACAGTGGCACATTTTGGAAAACCGATCCACAATCATGAGAATGACCGTATGGCCTCGGGATGCAGGGAGGTCCACAATGAAATCCATCCCCAGGTGTGACCATGGGCGCTCCCCGGTGGCTATGGGTTGCAGAAGGCCCAACGGAAGGTGCCGAGGGGACTTACTCTGGGCACAAACGGAGCATGCCGCTACATATGCGGCGATGTCGGAACGTAGGGAAGGCCACCAGAACAGACGTGAAACAGCCCAGGACAGCTGATTCTTTCCAGGATGCCCCGCGGTCTTGGAGTTATGGTAGGTTCGCAACAACCGAGTGCGCAACTCCTCAGGCACAAAACATCTGCCGTTGGGTCTCCCAGAGGGAGCACCAGATTGAGCCACCAAAATCTGCTCACCCAGGGGAGAGGTCAGGCTGGTGCGAATGGCGGCCAGGATCTGATTCGGAGGTATGACCGAAGTCGGAATCGACTCCTCCCTGGACAGCTCGGAGTACTGCCGTGATAAGGCATCCGCCCTGATGTTCTTGGAACCGGGTAGGTAGGAGACCACGTAATTAAAACGTGACAAGAACAGAGCCCATCTGGCCTGACGTGGTGTCAATCTCTTGGCCTCAGAAAGGTAGGTCAGATTCTTGTGGTCCGTCAGGATGAGAACCGGAACCACCGAACCCTCGAGCAAGTGCCTCCATTCTTTAAGGGCCTGCACGATGGCCAATAACTCCCTGTCACCAATCTGATAGTTGCACTCCGCGGAAGCCAGTTTCCGGGAGTAAAACCCACAAGGAAGCAGAGGACCCTCTGGTGTTCTACGCTGAGACAGAAGGGCGCCTACTCCCGTCTCAGACGCGTCCACCTCGAGGACAAAGGGCAACCCAGGGTTGGGATGCGACAGAATCGGAGCCGACACAAAGGCGGACTTTAGGGCCTCAAAAGCTCGGATGACCTCGAGCGGCCAGACCTGGGAATTACTGCCCTTCCTGGTCAGATCCGTGAGAGGCTTGGCCAGCATGGAAAAGTCCCTGATGAACTTCCGATAATAATTGGCGAAGCCCAAAAAGCGCTGCAGGGAACGAAGACCACTGGGCTGGGGCCACTGTAAGACAGCCGAAACCTTCTCAGGATCCATGGAGAACCCCTCAGCGGAAATGATGTAACCTAAGAAGGTTACCTGGGATCGGTGAAATTCGCATTTCTCAAGCTTACCGAACAGCTTGTTCTCTCGTAACCGTTGCAACACTCGTCTGACATCCAGAATGTGGGCCTCCATGGATTCAGAATATACCAAGATGTCATCCAAATAGACTACCACACACTGCTGCAACAGGTCACGGAAAACATCGTTGATGAATTCCTGAAAGACTGCGGGCGCATTGCACAACCCAAAGGGCATAACCAAGGATTCGTAATGACCGGTCCTGGTGTTAAACGCGGTCTTCCACTCATCGCCCGCCTTGATCCTTACCAGGTTATATGCCGCCCTCAGGTCGAGTTTGGTAAAGACCGTGGTCCCTTTAAGGCGATCGAACAGCTCGGAAACTCACCGCCCTTCTTTTTCACAAAGAAAAATCCAGCCCCTGCCGGGGACGAAGATTTGCGAATGTGTCCGCGTGAAAGCGCCTCCCTCACGTACTCCTCCATGGCCTCATTCTCCGCTACCGACAGTGGATAGACTTTGCCACGAGGAGGAACGGCACCAGATTGTAACTCTATGGCACAATCGTATGGGCGGTGCGGAGGTAGGGCAACCGCGCGCACCTTATCGAATACATCCCGGTACTCCTCGTATTCAGGAGGCAACAGAGAGTCCGAGGAAGTACACAGCAACTTGACAGACCCATGGATGCAACTAGCCCCACACTGCGGTGACCACGAGAGGATCTCGACCGATCTCCAATCGAAAGTCGGATTATGCTTCTGGAGCCAGGGGTACCCCAAGACCACCGAGTAGTGTGGAGACGAAATAACCTGGAGGCAGACCGACTCTCTGTGAACGGCACCAATGGCTATCCCCACTGGAAGGGTCTCATGAGTCACGTGTGGCGGCAGAAGGGGTCTGCCGTCTATCGCCTCAAGAGCCAGTGGGGAACCTCGAGCCTGCAGAGGAATGGAATTGGCGGCAGCGAACACACTATCAATGAACAAACCACCAGCACCAGAGTCCACCAACGCCTGGGTCGTCACCAAGCCCCTGACCCAGGAGAGGACAACAGTGATCAGTGGTTTGTCAACACGGGAAACCGGGGACGAGGAGACTCCACCCAAGATCTGCCCCCGACAGGATCTCAGGGTACGAGCGTTTCCCGGACGGTTCGGACATGCCAACCGAAAATGCCCACCGAGACCACAGTACATGCATCGGCCCTCGCGTCTCCGGAGTGCCCTCTCCCCCTCGGACAGGCGAGCAAACCCCAGCTGCATGGGTTCACCCCCAGACAAGTCATCCCCAGGAGGCGTGGGAGGAGAGGGAGGCACGGGTGGGACAGCAAACGTAGGCACCAATCTGTTAGAAGACCTCCGCAGGTTCTCCTTAAAGGAAGGTCTCTCCCTGAGTCTGGTGTCAATCAAAATCAGGAAAGAAATAAGAGACTCGAGCTCAACTGGTAGGTCCTTAGCTGCAACCTCATCCTTCAAGGCATCCGAGAGACCATGAGAGAAAGCAGCGACCAGAGCCTCATTATTCCAGCCCACCTCTGCTGCCAGGGTACGAAACTCAATGGCGTATTCAGCTACGGATCGTGAACCCTGTCTGATGGACATAAGGAGCTTCGCAGCAGAGGCAGCACGAGCCGGCACATCGAATACCTTCCGAAGAGAAGCAACAAAACCGGAAAACTCGGCAAACACCGGATTGTTGTTCTCCCATAAAGGGCTGGCCCAGGCCAAGGCCTTGTCCGAGAGCAGCGAGATCAAGAAGCCCACCTTTGATCTCTCAGTAGGAAAGGCATGTGGCAGCAACTCGAAATAAATGCCCACCTGGTTAAGGAAACCTCGGCACTGAGTTGGCTCTCCCCCAAAGCGCTGTGGAAGAGGGGCAGAACCGGTCATACCCCGAAACACCGCAGGCGCAACAACAGGTGTCGGGGTAGACTCTGGCGCAACAACCGGAGCGGCAGTAGGAGCGAGCCCAGGAGCGACAACCGACCCATCGGCAACGGGAGCGAAATGAGCCGTGCGTTCAAGCAGGGTTTGCAACGCCACAGCGAACCGACCCAACAGGTGATCCTGCTGATCAAGTCTGGCAACCAGCGTAGGTAGCGAGGATGGCCCTGTACCGTCAGAATTCATGGCTTGGTCCTAATGTCATGGAACCATGAACCAGACGTACAACAAGAGATAAGTGAAAATAAGAAGGCTTTATTGAAAATAAAGCTGTAAAGCAAAAGTCCAAACGGATGGTGAAACCGAGCAGAGTCTTTGCGAAGCCAGAGGTCAGGAACCAGAAGGGTAGTCAGACGAAGCCAGAATCAGGAACCAGCAGGGTAGTCAGACGAAGCCAGGATCAGGAACCAGCAGGGTAGTCAGACGAAGCCAGGATCAGGAACCAGCAGGGTAGTCAGACGAAGCCAGGATCAGGAACCAGAAGCAGCAGCAGTCTTAGAAGCATGTGAACACAAGAGGACCAAGCAAGGAACCTCCTATATATATGAGCTAGGCATCCAGCTCCTCCCAGGGGAAGGAGGAGCCGCAGGGTGGAAGGCTACAAGAAACCCAGAAACCAAGATGGCCGCCAGCACATGTCAAACGAAGGAGAGCAGCAAGCAGGTAAGACCATGACACTTTCTAAGCATAGAAAAACTCTATTCTCAACATGGTAAGGCTATAGTAAGTAGTGTATATGATATGAACATGCTAGGACACAGGTCAGCCCTCAGCATGCTGATGTCTAGCCCTGTCAATCAAGGAGGGGGGAAAGTGTGCAGAGCACAGGGGTGTTAGAAAAACATCTAACAGAGACCAAGTATCACAAAGGTATCCAAGGATTCAGCCCCCTGGTGCTTACTTGCATATGAATTAAATGCAGCTGTTTAACATACAGAAAAAAAGAATGAAATAGTTTCAGCATGATGAGCCCTACCAGGCAGTATGGCTAGTTAAATAACATACAACCTGTATCCCTGAGTTTGAAGGGGTTTTCTAGTTAAACAGTTTGCAACAAGGTCAAATGGGATTAAAAATCTAAATAAGTTATACTCACCTACACCCATCCCACACTGGTGCTATTCCATTGCTGCCTAGGTCCCTGCAGCTCATTTATTCTCGCTCCCCTCTTGGCATGCAGGTAATGACTCGCTATGCCTTCTTAGCCAATCATTGGTTTAGACGGGTCACCTCTGTGACTGGTGATTGGCTTTGGGCATTTCAAGTTTTGTCTGCATGTCAAGCCAGGAGCTGGAAATAGTAGAGAACCAGGCAGTGATAAGGCAGATCGGTGGAGGGGATATCTGTCTTTCACGTTTTTAAGCCCCTCACAACCACTGAGAACTAGTTTTGTTTAGCTGCCCATATAACAGAGCCAAAAATATCACAAAGGCCCATGATGCTCTAAAATTCATTCAAAAGTAAGACAGTTCTCCATAAACTATCTATTCATGATATATCTGTAAAGAATAAATCAAGGCAACTGGACTTACTGTAGATTTCTTGAAAATGTTTCACTCGTTCTTCCAACGAGCTTTCTCAATTCTGAGTGACTGTACAAGAATTCTCTGGGAATAAATATGTAACTGAATCAACATCTGATAATTATACCTAGCATGGGGTCAAAGGTGTTGATCCCATTATCCTAATTGGAGTCAGTAGGTGATAATGACCTCCTAGAAAAAGGTGTCAAGACAGCATTGTATGTGGCAGGCAATAGATGTCTAACCCCCCCCCCCCCCCCCCGCCTCTATTCAAGCTTGGCTTCTCCATTTTTACGTAGATGGCCTCCTTCACACCTCGTTTGTACCAATCGGCCTCCTTATCCAAAACACGTACTTGACTGTCTTCAAAGGTGTGACCTGTTTCTTTTAGATGTAAGTACAATGCTGAATCTTGACCAGAGGTTTTGGCTCTTCTATGCTGAGCCATACGCTGATGTAGTTGTTGTTTTGTTTCGCCGATATACAGTTCTGAGCATTCCTCATTGCACTGGACTGCGTACACAATGTTGTCCATCTTGTGTTTAGGTGTTGGGTCTTTGGGGTGAACCAGTTGTTGCCTCAGTGTGTTGCTGGGTACAGTCTTGTACAGTCACTAAGAATTGAGAAAGCTCGTTGGAAAAACAAGTGAAACGTTTTCAAGAAATCTACAGTAAGTCCAGTTGCCTTGATTTATTCTTTACAGATATACCATGACCTGGATAAATGAGAACCTTCACACAGATATCTATTCATGAATTTCAACCATTGTTAGTGGATTGCACCCAGTGTAGCATCCTCTGCCATGCCTGTAACCTTGTATGTAATCCACAGCTTATACAGGTGAATGGAAAAAGTTAGGACAACACAGATGTAATAGATTTTATTGAAAATGTACAGGACATGAGATAGTGTTGGTCCAAAAGTAAATATGCTTACAGTGTATTACTGTCCACACACTGTCATACAGAGCAGGCTTAGACACCTCACTCTCCAGTGCCTATGCAACCATTACTCCTAGCATATTGGGGTAACTGGAAGTACTGGATACTAGGAATAGTAGTTTAGGAACAGCAAGTGACCCAAATGTTTCCAACCTTGATTTAGGAGGAAGGACCTAACAAAAGGAGTAGAATAGCAGAGGTCTGATTAGATAAGGGAAAACAAATATACTGTTTGTGGCCTTTAACCACCTCAGCCCCCAGTGCTTAAACACCCTGAAAGACCAGGCCACTTTTTACACTTCTGACCTACACTACTTTCACCATTTATTGCTCGGTCATGCAACTTACCACCCAAATGAATTTTACCTCCTTTTCTTCTCACTAATAGAGCTTTCATTTGGTGGTATTTCATTGCTGCTGACATTTTTACTTTTTTTGTTATTAATCGAAATTTAACGATTTTTTTGCAAAAAAATGACATTTTTCACTTTCAGTTGTAAAATTTTGCAAAAAAAAACGACATCCATATAGAAATTTTGCTCTAAATTTATAGTTCTACATGTCTTTGATAAAAAAAAAATGTTTGGGTAAAAAAAAAATGGTTTGGGTAAAAGTTATAGCGTTTACAAACTATGGTACAAAAATGTGAATTTCCGCTTTTTGAAGCAGCTCTGACTTTCTGAGCACCTGTCATGTTTCCTGAGGTTCTATAATGCCCAGACAGTACAAACACCCCACAAATGACCCCATTTCTGAAAGTACACACACTAAGGTATTCACTGATGGGCATAGTGAGTTCATAGAACTTTTTATTTTTTGTCACAAGTTAGCGGAAAATTATGATTTTTTTTTTTTTTTTTTTTTTTTCTTACAAAGTCTCATATTCCACTAACTTGTGACAAAAAATAAAAAGTTCTATGAACTCACTATGCCCATCAGCGAATACCTTGGGGTCTCTTCTTTCCAAAATGGGGTCACTTGTGGGGAAGTTATACTGCCCTGGCATTCTAGGGGCCCAAATGTGTGGTAAGGAGTTTGAAATCAAATTCTGTAAAAAATGACCAGTGAAATCCGAAAGGTGCTCTTTGGAATATGGGCCCCTTTGCCCACCTAGGCTGCAAAAAAGTGTCACACATCTGGTATCTCCGTACTCAGGAGAAGGTGGGGAATGTGTTTTGGGGTGTCATTTTATATATACCCATGCTGGGTGAGAGAAATATCTTGGCAAAAGACAACTTTTCCCATTTTTTTATACAAAGTTGTCATTTGACCAAGATATTTATCTCACCCAGCATGGGTATATGTAAAAAGACACCCCAAAACACATTCCTCAACTTCTCCTGAGTACGGGGATACCAGATGTGTGACACTTTTTTGCAGCCTAGGTGGGCAAAGGGGCCCATATTCCAAAGAGCACCTTTCGGATTTCACTCCTCATTTTTTCCTGAATTTGATTTCAAACTCCTTACCACACATTTGGGCCCCTAGAATACCAGGGCAGTATAACTACCCCACAAGTGACCCCATTTTGGAAAGAAGACACCCCAAGGTATTCCGTGAGGGGCATGGCGAGTTCCTAGAATTTTTTATTTTTTGTCACAAGTTAGTGGAAAATGATGATTTTTTTTTTTATTTTTTTTTTTCATACAAAGTCTCATATTCCACAAACTTGTGACAAAAAATAAAAACTTCCATGAACTCACTATGCCCATCAGCGAATACCTTGGGGTCTCTTCTTTCCAAAATGGGGTCACTTGTGGGGTAGTTATACTGCCCTGGCATTCTAGGGGCCCAAATGTGTGGTAAGTAGGTAAATGACCTGTGAAATCCGAAAGGTGCTCTTTGGAATGTGGGCCCCTTTGCCCACCTAGGCTGCAAAAAAGTGTCACACATCTGGTATCTCTGTATTCAGGAGAAGTTGAGGAATGTGTTTTGGGGTGTCTTTTTACATATACCCATGCTGGGTGAGATAAATATCTTGGTCAAATGCCAACTTTGTATAAAAAAATGGGAAAAGTTGTCTTTTGCCAAGATATTTCTCTCACCCAGCATGGGTATATGTAAAATGACACCCCAAAACACATTCCCCAACTTCTCCCGATTACGGAGATACCAGATGTGTGACACTTTTTTGCAGCCTAGGTGGGCAAAGGGGCCCATATTCAAAAGAGCACCTTTCGGATTTCACAGGTCATTTTTTACAGAATTTGATTTCAAACTCCTTACCACACATTTGGGCCCCTAGAATGCCAGGGCAGTATAACTACCCCACAAGTGACCCCATTTTGGAAAGAAGAGACCCCAAGGTATTCGCTGATGGGCATAGTGAGTTCATGGAACTTTTTATTTTTTGTCACAAGTTAGTGGAATATGAGACTTTGTATGAAAAAAAAAAAAAAAAAAAATCATCATTTTCCACTAACTTGTGACAAAAAATAAAAAATTCTAGGAACTCGCCATGCCCCTCACGGAATACCTTGGGGTGTCTTCTTTCCAAAATGGGGTCACTTGTGGGGTAGTTATACTGCCCTGGCATTTTCCAGGGGCCCTAATGTGTGGTAAGTAGGTAAATGACCTGTGAAATCCTAAAGGTGCTCTTTGGAATATGGGCCCCTTTGCCCACCTAGGCTGCAAAAAAGTGTCACACATGTGGTATCGCCGTATTCAGGAGAAGTTGGGGAATGTGTTTTGGGGTGTCATTTTACATATACCCATGCTGGGTGAGAGAAATATCTTGGCAAAAGACAACTTTTCCCATTTTTTTATACAAAGTTGGCATTTGACCAAGATATTTCTCTCACCCAGCATGGGTATATGTAAAATGACACCCCAAAACACATTCCCCAACTTCTCCTGAGTACGGCGATACCAGATGTGTGACACTTTTTTGCAGCCTAGATGCGCAAAGGTGCCCAAATTCCTTTTAGGAGGGCATTTTTAGACATTTGGATACCAGACTTCTTCTCACGCTTTGGGGCCCCTAGAATGCCAGAGCAGTATAAATACCCCACATGTGACCCCATTTTGGAAAGAAGACACCCCAAGGTATTCAATGAGGGGCATGGCGAGTTCATAGAAATTTTTTTTTTTTGGCACAAGTTAGCGGAAATTGATATTTTTAATTTTTTTCTCACAAAGTCTCCCGTTCCGCTAACTTGGGACAAAAATTTCAATCTTTCATGGACTCAATATGCCCCTCACGGAATACCTGGGGGTGTCTTCTTTCCGAAATGGGGTCACATGTGGGGTATTTATACTGCCCTGGCATTCTAGGGGCCCTAAAGCGTGAGAAGAAGTCTGGAATATAAATGTCTAAAAAATTTTACGCATTTGGATTCCGTGAGGGGTATGGTGAGTTCATGTGAGATTTTATTTTTTGACACAAGTTAGTGGAATATGAGACTTTGTAAGAAAAAAAAAAAAAATTCTGCTAACTTGGGCCAAAAAAATATCTGAATGGAGCCTTACAGAGGGGTGATCAATGACAGGGGGGTGATCAATGACAGGGGGGTGATCAATGACAGGGGGGGTGATCAATGACAGGGGGGGTGATCAATGACAGGGGGGTTGATCAATGACAGGGGGGTGATCAGGGAGTCTATATGGGGTGATCACCACAGTCATTGATCACGCCCCTGTAAGGCTTCATTCAGACGTCCGGATGCGTTTTGCGGATCCGATCCATCTATCAGTGCATCCGTAAAAATCATGCGGACATCTGAATGGAGCTTTACAGGGGGGTAATCAATGACAGGGGGGTGATCAGGGAGTCTATATGGGGTGATCACCACAGTCATTGATCACTCCCCTGTAAGGCTTCATTCAGACGTCCGGATGCGTTTTGCGGATCCGATCCATCTATCAGTGGATCCGTAAAAATCATGCGGACATCTGAATGGAGCTTTACAGGGGGGTGATCAATGACAGGGGGGTGATCAGGGAGTCTATATGGGGTGATCACCACAGTCATTGATCATGCCCCTGTAAGGCTTCATTCAGACGTCCGGATGCGTTTTGCGGATCGGATCCATCTATCAGTGCATCCGTAAAAATCATGCGGACATCTGAATGGAGCTTTACAGGGGGGTGATCAATGACAGGGGGGTGATCAGGGAGTCTATATGGGGTGATCACCACAGTCATTGATCACGCCCCTGTAAGGCTTCATTCAGACGTCCGGATGCGTTTTGCGGATCGGATCCATCTATCAGTGCATCCGTAAAAATCATGCGGACATCTGAATGGAGCTTTACAGGGGGGTGATCAGGGAGTCTATATGGGGTGATCACCACAGTCATTGATCACGCCCCTGTAAGGCTTCATTCAGACGTCCGGATGCGTTTTGCGGATCGGATCCATCTATCAGTGCATCCGTAAAAATCATGCGGACATCTGAATGGAGCTTTACAGGGGGTTGATCAATGACAGGGGTGTAATCAATGACAGGGGGGGTGATCAGGGAGTCTATATGGGGTGATAACCACAGTCATTGATCACGCCCCTGTAAGGCTTCATTCAGACGTCCGGATGCGTTTTGCGGATCCGATCCATCTATCAGTGGATCCGTAAAAATCATGCGGACGTCTGAATGGAGCTTTACAGGGGGGTAATCAATGACAGGGGGGTGATCAATGACAGGGGGGTGATCAGGGAGTCTATATGGGGTGATCAGGGGTGATCAGGGGCTAATAAGGGGTTAATAAGTGACGGGGGGGGGTGTAGTGTAGTGTAGTGGTGCTTGGTGGGACTTTACTGAGCTACCTGTGTCCTCTGGTGGTCGATCCAAACAAAGGGGACCACCAGAGGACCAGGTAGCAGGTATATTAGACGCTGTTATCAAAACAGCGTCTAATATACCTGTTAGGGGTTAAAAAAAACACATCTCCAGCCTGCCAGCGAACGATCGCCGCTGGCAGGCTGGAGATCAACTCTCTTACCTTCCGTTCCTGTGAGCGCGCGCGCCTGTGTGCGCGCGTTCACAGGAAATCTCGCCCATCGCGAGATGACGCATATATGCGTGACTCTGCGCAGGGCTGCCACCTCCGGAACGCGATCCTGCGTTAGGCGGTCCGGAGGTGGTTAACATACATGGATCAACTATCCTAAAAAGGCAATTATGGACTACTAACAGTAAGCAAACTAATTCCCAATGTGAATTTAGACTTGGATCAAACTCGGTGTCCCAGTATCCATTTCATTTTTTTCCTAGGAAAAACTTGAGATAAAGCCTTCCTACATAATTTCCCTCTCTTGGGATGCCGTCAGAGGTTTTGACTCACTTACTATGAGGTATTTATGGTTTCACTGTGCTTTCATAAGCAACCATTTAAAATAGAATCAAAATGGCTTTCAACCTGAAATCCATAAGTAAAACACATAAAAAAAAGTAAAACTGTAGGTAAAATTTAGGTTTGTTCCTAAAGATATAGGCCTAGTTCAAGATGTCCTAGATCATGTGTGGTTGTATCAAATGGTGAACGGAGGTAAAAGTCCTAATAGGTGATGTAAACATGGTAAAGAACAGGTCTAAGCTTTGAAAAAGGTCTCAAAATAATGAACTTTTTAGATGATCATGCCACACTTGTAAAATAAACTTTTGTGCCAGATTTTCAGTGTTAAAGAACCAGTGCTTTATTCACAGCAACAAAAATGTGCATGCTGAAATTTAGGATAATGAACAGTGTGCTTTCAAAGAAAGCGCTGCTATTGTGAGACAGAGGCACTTCAAACTTTAGAGGAAGAGCTCTATAAAGGGTTAAAATGGGGTTGTTAAAGGAAATTTCTGTAAATCACGTTTTTCTGTTAAACATGTTTTTAAATAATTTTTGGTAGTTATTTTTAATTTTCCATGTCATTTATAGTTAAACAAAAACCATAAAACCATGCAGTGTTCGCATTGGCCAGTAGGCCTAATAATAGGCGCCACTTCTTGGTCTGTACAGATCACTTTACTGCAGTTACTTGGTTAACTTTACAGCCTCATTATATCACCTCAGTGTACAGACAACACAGGGTCTACCATTCACAATAGGTGATATCACATCTTATCAGCTCCTTCCTGACCTCTGCACAGGTCACAGATCCTGCCTAGAAAAATATCCCATATAAGTCAAGGAGGTCCCCTCCTGACCATTGTGTCTATGGCCCATGGGGCTACCGAAAAGCTGTCCCATAATCATGTTCAGAAAATAGAATAAAAATAAATAAATCTTTAATAAGAAAACAAAAACAGATTAGATGAGATGTGTTGCTCTGGTTTTAACTGGCAGATTAAATGTCTGGCGACACATTTCCTTTAAGCACTCTCACTGTACTAGAGTTGGGGGGGGGGGGGGGGGGGTATGTATTGTGCCTAGCAGCTAGCTCCTGTCCAACATTTATTTTTCAGCAATAAGCTAGTCATACTATAGAGCCCACCAAAGCACCAGTTCTGGGAGCTATTAGCATCCATTAGGTTAACCCTTTATGTGCATCATACAGTAGATCCTCTTGGTTAAAGCACCTGTCCTGTGACAGAGGCACTTTAATCCAAGATCAAAGCATAGGTTCTCTGGACGCCATTTAGCAGTTTACTTCAAGATATCATCTTTCAGTAACTTTGCAAATACTGTTTGCTATACTGATCTTGAGGCACACGCACAGCCTCCAGGTTGCTAATGAAACCAGTCAAAAGCATATTAAGAGACGCACACTTAATAGCTTATGGGTATGTTCACACACAGGTTTTTCTGTGCGCTGGAAGAAAAAAAAAGTACAATCCACTTCTGGATTCCTCAGGGTTTTTTGGATGCAGTTTTTACTCTGACGCGGTTTTTCATCCTTCCCATTTCAATAAACTCTAGATGTGTTTTCTGTGTAAAGAATAGATATATCACTACTTTTTCACATGGGGCGGTTTTCAAATCCGCAAGCGGAAAGAAAGCGCTTGTGAATTGACAAGTGGTTTCCACTTTTAATTCAATAGGTATGAATTGCAAGTATTTTCAGTATGGTTTTTGGCTGTGGAATCTGCACCAAAATCCAGATAAAGTAAAACTCAAGATAAATGCTCAGATAACGAGGGGGTATTCTCAGGGCAGACATTGGTGGCATATCCCTAGAATATGCCACCACTGTCTGATTGGCAGGGTCCAAATCATATAAACAATAATGTTGGCTAGAAGTGCCATTGTCACTTTGCAGTTGGTTCAGCTTCACTTTTTCAGTCAGCTACATGCTTCGGCACGAATACGGGCCCACTGTTGCCACTTTGATACATGGGGGTCTGGCTACCACCAATCCCTAGAAAAGACATTGATGGCATATCATAGCAGTATGGGCCCACTTTGAATCCTGAGACAATCCCTTTAAAGGGAACCTGTCCCCTGGATTTTGTGTATAGAGCTGAGGACATGGGTTGCTAGATGGCCGCTAGCACATCCGCAATACCCAGTCCCCATAGCTCTGTGTGCTTTTATTGTGTAAAAAAACCAATTTGATACACATGCAAATTAACCTGAGATGTGTCAGAGCTTGAAAATATGACTCTTCTCTGGTCACACAAGTAAGATATGGCTCTTTTATGTTAATTTGCATAAAAGGCAGGAAGTACAAAAATACCTATTGAATTCGTCTGCAATCGAAATTAAAAGTGTAATTTATATGTTTGGGGTAACACAATGAACATTTAGAAACGCTCAGTGAGGGTAGCATAGTAGAGGTGACAGGTTCCCTTTAAGTGTAGCATCTAGTTCTACATTGAACCAAAAAGGATAGCTGGGATGTTAGACCAGAATGGACTGTAAAAGATGCTGTAACTCAAAACCAGTTGAAAGGGGTTTGGAAAGAACCACTTTAACCTTGACCTGCTTCCCGATGCTCGCTCGCTCATTCTCCTCCCGGCCTGTCATGCTCCGCTGGGCTTTCTCGCAGAAAACATCCAGTTTGACATCGCCTGCAGCCAATCACTGGCCATAGTAGTGACTGGCTCCCCTTACGTCATGACAAACGGTCACATGATGTAAGGGGATGTGGGCTCTGCCGTGGCCAGTGATTGGCTGCGGTGATGTCAAACCAGATGTTTTCAGTGAGAGGGAGCCCAGCGGAGCATCGCATATCAGGAGGAGAAGGAGCAGGGAGCCAGCACCAGTAAACAGATAAGTCTCTTTACAGGTCCAGCCAAGGGGAGGGGGGTTGTCACCCCTCCATTTTTGCACAACCCCTTTAAGTAAAGCAATGTGTTTGCAAAATTATCCTAGAAAATGGTGTTCAGCGAACCAGCTCTTTAATATCATATTTACTATAACTGTCACAATAAAGGAATCTCTCCCTAGACCTGGTGCTTTATTTTTTACAGAATACTCGCAAAACCCAGAACTACCTTAAAATGGCTTTCAACATTAACCTGAGCATCGCTCTGTGGGTAAATAATATAGAAGTATACAAGAGCCAGTATCCATAGCAAAAAAGGCAAGTATTTATATATATATTATCTATATAGGTTCTCTTGTTACCGATGGACATTAATATGGAATGGTGTTAGCCATACATTGTAAAAACCTTCATTTGTTTCTAACATCTCAAAGTATACCATGCAAGTTACAGAGGAACACCCTTCAAATTATGGACAGCATTGGTTAGAGTTATTATTGGTTCTATCACAAACTAATTTCCTTTCCAATCTCCAGATAAAACCTCTATATCTTCTACAGAGAGCAATCTTCTCCTTTAGACAGATGCTGAGATAGATTAAAAGAAGCTATAGAGAGAAAAGGAGAGAAAAACATGTGTAATTATCAAGAAAGAGAGATAGGATAAGAATACTGTTGTATTCAAAGAAATATAATTGGTGTTAAGAATTTTCAAAGGGATAAGTAAAGTATTAGAATGGCAGCATGACCTCAACAGATATGCAAATAATAACATTTTCCACTCCACTTAAAGCATGCCTCCAGTGAGAAATAGAAACTACACAGTGCTCGGAGATCCTCATGTGCAGAGCCTTTGTTTTGAAATATTAACCCTTTGTGTTGCAGACCTCTCCTTTCTCCTAATTTACTAACAGGAAGTTCTGCTGAGGCTGCTGTAATCACAGGACTTTATTAGCTAGCAAATAACCTCTAGAGACACACAAACAACTTAAAATTCCACCTAGGTAGGCTATCCAAATTAGGCTACTTTCACACTGGCGTTTTGGCTTTCCGTTTGTGAGATCTGTTCAGGGCTCTCACAAGCGGTCCAAAACGGATCAGTTTTGCCCTAATGCATTCTGAATGGAAAAGGATTCACTCAGAATGCATCAGTTTGCCTCAGTTCCGTCTCCATTCCGCTTTGGAGGCGGACACCAAAATACTGCATGCAGCGTTTTGGTGTCCGTCTGACGAAACTGAGCCAAACAGATTCATTCTGACACACAATGTAAGTCAATGGGGACGGATCCGTATTCTATGACACAATCTGGCACAATAGAAAACGGATCCGTCCTCCATTGACTTTCAATGGTGTTCAAGACGTATCCGTCTTGGCTATGTTAAAGATCATGCAAACGGTTGTATTATCTGAACTGATCCGTCTGTGCAGATCCATGACTGATCCGCACCAAACGCGAGTGTGAAAGTAGCTTTATTTTAACTATTTCTCGATCAGTCAGCTACTACTATTATAAATGGTGGAGGGAAAGTAGAGGGTTACATTAATTCCCCATATCCTATGACATTTTTAAGTTACTTACAATAGGATAATGTCATACATATGAATGGGGTTGTTTGTGCAGCACTTGAGATGAATGAGAAGGATGCTGATATGTTTGCCACATGTCAATATACTGTTAAAGTGGTTGTCTAGCTGGGACAACCATTTTTCAGACAGCAGTATTTCCAAAGATGCCCTGTATGTATTTTAAGATTTAAACACAACCTGTAAAATTAACTTTTATGTTCTGTGATGTCCTAAAAATAATAACTGGACAGTTAGGATATAGAGCTGATGGATACAGAAAGCACAAGTTGTAACAAGTAAGTTCTAAAATAATAAATGTACATTGGTTATACATTTACAGCCCCTTTTCTGTTGCAAAATTGTTTCACTTTATTAATTGAACAATCTTGTGATCTTATAGTAGATGAGACAAAAAAAAAAATAGACACCTGATTTAATGTCATTGTGGAAATTAACAAGGTATGTCATATTTAGAGCTATAGCTTCAACGAATGTGTGATGTTAAAGGGGCTGACCGCTTTTTACTTTTAATGGCCAATCCTGGCACCTCCGCTGATCAGCTGTTTGAATAGATGGCGGCACTCGTACGAGCACTGCCTTCTCTGCTCTGTATACCTGATCAACACAGCAATTGCAGTGGTGATCAGGTGTAATTACAGGCATGGCATCCCCATTAACTTCTATGGGAAAGCTCTGTCTGTTCAAGTAAATAGGACTGCAATTGGTGCGATGAGCATGTAAACAGAGCAGAGAAGGCAGCGCTATTATGACCACTGCCTTCTCTTCAAACAGCTGATCGGCAGGGGTGTTGGAAGTTTGACCCCTGATCCAATATAGATGACCTATCCTGAGGATAGGTCATCAACAGTAAAAAGCGGAAGCCCCTTTAGCTATTCCTAAGCCGACATCCCAGCTTGCTGATCATTGTAGCCACTTGTAGACATTATTGATTCAGTCAATCTATTAGTTGTGATCAACATTCATATGGTGGAAAGTTAGAAATTCATTCTTAACAATATTTGCAGAGCAATTCTATTAAATGACGACATAGCATTAAAACGTTGGGCGCATTTATATATGAAGTTCTGTCCCAGGTAACAACAGCGAAACAGCTGATAAACTCATGAAAGATCATCAAGGGCATTTCTCCCTTGGAATCATCAGGCAAAAAGGAGCTTAGCCTTTTAAACATCACACACTTAGAAGACCATTAATGTGAAGAAATGCTCTGTCAGGGTACTGAACTTTGCAGATTGTGCACAACGGGTTCACCTACATAGTTTAAAGTGAAGGCGCAGGCTTGAAGAAAACATGTTTAAATTTAGAATATATTAATAAATTGGCACAGAATTTGCAGCTCATCATTATAATCAATCGGCTTTATTTTTTAAACAAAGTTCCAAATCCCCTGCAGTCTCAGATGTAAAAAATAACGTTCTATTTACCTAGAGGAAGCCTAGGTGCTCACTGCATACTATATTGAAGTCAATTGTAGAAAGTATGCATCAAGCTCCCTCTAGGGCTGGCAGTAGGTAGCAAGTACAGGTGAAACTCGAAAAATTAGAATATCGTGCAAAGTTCTTTTATTTCAGTAATGCAACTTAAAAGGTGAAACTAATACTGTATATGAGATAGACTCATTACATGCAAAGTGAGACATTTCAAGCCTTTATTTGGTATAATTTGGAGGATTATGGCTTATAGCTTATAAAAACCCAACGTCACAATTTTGAGGTACCCTTTGCTCAGGGGGTATGGATTAATTAGCTGACTAGAGTGTGACACTTTGAGCCTAGAATATCGAACCTTTTCACAAAATTCTAATTTTAAGCTGCATTAATGCAATTCCTTTTAATTTGCATTACTGAAATAAATGGACTTTTGCACAATATTCTAATTTCACCTGTATATTACATTTTAAATGGAACTGGTCATCAGCTTCATGGTGCCTAACCAACAAGCAACATGACATTCAGAAAAGTTCCTTAATTGCAGAGAGCCGTTTTATTCTGAAACACTGCAGTGTTTAAGAGAAGACAGTTTTAAAAATGAGCCGTGCCAAGAGAGGTGTCCACTGTGAGGCTTTTCCCCACCCTCCTAGGCTTGATTGGCAAGTTTCTATACACAAATATAGCAGAGACCTGTCTTCTCCCTGTGCCCAGATTTTTTTTCTCTGAAATGCTGCAGCTCTCCGATGAGGGAGCGGGTCAGGAAATAACGCTGACCGTCGTTTGGGCAGCACACAACCAATTATAGTTTCCCTTTAAATGTGTCCATGCAGGGGGTTTGGAGCTCTGCTATAAAGGACTATAAAGATATATTACGACATTACAGGGGTTTTCCAAGATTATTAACCAATTGGCACAGAGCAGGGGGATTGTCTAAACTAATGGGGAAAAAAACAAAACAAAAAAACCCACATTATAAATATTCCACCACTACAGCGTCGCCGCTTCGGTCCCCACTGGGCCTACAGTAATGACATTATGGCCATCATGCGTGTGTCTGTTGTGCACGAACAGCACATGATTGTTGAGGCTAGTAATTGGTAGCAGTAGTCACCTAAGTGATGGATGTGACACCATTACTGTAGGACCAGCGCAGACCAGAGCGGCAGGGCATTTGTAAGATAAGGTTTTGAGTCATTATTTTAAACAGCCCCTTGGCCCGATTTTTTAAAAAACCTTGGAAAACCCCTTTAATATGAAATAAAAAAAATAAATACATGCTGGTAAAAGCAAGTTTTAATACTTTCCATGCTGCCTATTAGAGACTGTGGGGACTGGGCGCTGCTGGTATAAGACTTAGATGTAGTGATCTTAATCTCATCTTCTAAACTAAAGGATTTATCCCCGATTTCTCATGGAACCATCCTTCAAATTATTTCAATGTAGTTGCTTCTGAGTTTTCACCACTGCTTAAAACATTCTGTACATAATAATGGGACTAACCCGACCTCACTCCTCTGAATATTCATTTTATTTTTCAGAAGGCTCAGACAAAACAATGATATAAAACATTACATACAATAGATACAAATACACTTCTATAAAAAAAAGACTATAAGACAGTGACAAATAACATGTATTTTTTTTTATTACTTGAAGTTAACTGGTAAGACCAGCAAAACAGCTGATGACTAGATGTAAAGCAAGGTTACACCTCACAAATCAGTATTAACTGGCCGGGTACATTTTTACAAGGTAGGATATTTGTAGAAAACAGAATAGCTCATAGAATTATGAGGAAGGAGAGTGCATTGCGATTTCTGAGTGTTTTTCTTTTCTTCAGCCAGACTAAAGCTGGCCAAACAAATTAGACAGAAGTTGGTTGATGGTTGAACCGCATGGCTGCCAGGCCAGACCCTACAGGGAAATTTACTGGTGGGCCGATGCCTAGAGGGCCACTCAAGCCCTTGCCCACCATCCAGGTACATAAAGATCTGATGAGCTGAACATTAATTAAAGGGGTTATCCCATGATTATTGTAAAAAATTAAAATCCGATATCATACAGTACATGACAGTCTCTTTCTAAAAAAAAAAGCTACAACCAGCCCTGTACCTCACATGGATCCAGAGATCTCCGCATTCATTGCTCTACTCGATTTAAATCAGGGAGGGGGAGTGTCTTTTCTGCTGCAGCTAAGGGGGCGTGTCCATGCTCTTCCTATCACAGCTCAGGAGGCAGTTGAAGGATGAAACTGAGCATGTGCGGCCATCTCAGTGAGCAGGACAAAGAAATAAGAAAAAGAAGAAACAGCAGGTGGCGCTATACAGATATAGGTTATTGAATAACTCAGTGGCTATGCTTAATTTTTAAATACATGCAATTACAAAATAATTCAGATCCAGGTGCTGGTTTGAAAACTAGGATATTTTTCATGGGACAACCCCTTTAATTTAGGCAGCTCTTTGTGCTGTACTGTGGTATATGGTTCTGCTGAGGTAGTATTTTGTACTGCACTGTGGTATTGCTAGCCCTGCCTATTTCTGTTGCCCCGCCATCTGTCAATTGGAACCCTCTACAACACGGGGGCCACTTTTTTTTTTTTTTTTCAACCAGAGCCACTTTAAGTTCCCAGTCCACCCCTTTTTAACAGCAGTTGAAGAATCATATGGTGAACATTCGTTTTGCATCAGTCATAAACATTTTAGTGCATATTGTCCATTACAGTTTTTCAAACTGCCCATACACATTCAATGATCTTCCTGGGAACATTCTTTCAAAGATTTTTCATTCACAAAAAAAAAATCTTTCTTTGAATGAAAGATCTTTCATCCAAATGTCGAAAATATTAAACATGGTTGACTTCTTTTGAAACTATAAACGGTTAGTTAAAGGGGTTCTGCACTTTGTTTTAACTGATGATCTTTTCTCTGGCTAGATTATCAGCTTCTGATCGGCGGGGGTTCCGACACCCGGGACCCCCGCCGATCAGCTGTTTGGCAAGGCAGCGGCGCTCCAGCAGCGCCGCGGTCTTCTCACTGTTTACCGCTGGCCCAGTGACGTCACGACTAGTATCAACTAGTGTGGGCTAAGCTCTGTTCACTCGAATGGAGCTTAGCCCTCCCCACGCTAGTTGATAATAGTCGTGACGTCACTCGGCCAGTGGTAAACAGTGAGAAGGCTGTGGCGCTGAGCGCCGCTGCCTTCTCAAACAGCGGGGGTCCTGGGTGTTGGACCCCCGCCGAACAGAAGCTAATGATCTATCCAGAGGATAGATCATCAGTTAAAACAAAGGGCAGAACCACTTTAAGATTCTTAAAATTCAACAGATGAACTTTCTTTTAATTGAAATCGTCTGTTTTGATCAACTTTAGTCTGATGTGTATAGTCACATTTAGTTTTACTCTTTGCTAGCTGAAGATTAAAGAGGTTGCCTATTAGGACATACAGACATCAAGAGGTCCCCCCACTTGGCACCCCCTCTAGAAGCCAGAGCAGCTATTAAAGTTTGAATAGCTGCCTGTTCTATTACATTTACCCTTAGAGCATAAGTTTTTAGGTTGCTGAGGTTTCCCTTAGCAATAACAGCTGGTAGTTGGGTTCTGAAGCTGGCCCTTTAAAAAGTGCTTGACTTAATCGGGCAGCCTCATAAAATTTCAACTAATGCCATTACCGTGATTTAAAACGTGAAGAACACGTACACATACGATCTATACACCAACATTAGTGATTTACAATTTCAACATATATATCTTAAAGTTTCCTTAAAAATAAAAAATGTATTCAAAATACACAATACTTAAAGGGGTATTCTATTATGTGTCATTCATAACCTATATAATCTAATCACAGCTATCTTTAGAATGGGAAGGGTCCCCCAACCTGCTCCCCGTCTGGTGAGGCGGCCTCTAGATATTCCATAAAAGTTGAAGAGCAGAATACCTCTTTAGATGGATTCTCCAATTTCAACATTCTAAGGGCTCATGCACACAAACATTTTTTGTCAGTTTGCGATTTTTTTGCGGCCCGTATGCAAAACCATTAATTTCAAATGGGGCCGCAGATAAACGAAAATGACTGTGTGCATTCCGTATCCGTATGTCCGTTCCGCAAAATAATAAAATGTCCTATTCTGGTCCGTTTTGAGGACAAGGACAGGCATTGTTAAAACGATGTAACACAGACGTCACCCGTTTTTTTGTGGACCGCAAAATACATACGGTCGTGTGCATGAACCCTAATTATAAAATTGGTGCCCAACTAAACAGCTTGACCCTTTTCAATTTGATAGTTCCATGATTCGCCACTTCCACAGCTTCTGATATCAGCAATACTCATGTCCGCAGTTTTTTGACATGTCCAAATGACACATCAGAAAACAGTAAAACTGGAGAACCCATTACGACTATTAAACCTCCTACAGGATTACTGTAGTTAATCATTTTTAAACAACTGCTGCACAAAAATTGACATTTAACGATCCTTAAAGCAAACGAATATCAATGTGATTCGTAAAACATAGGTGCAATTTTAGGAAGGCATTTCCATCAGAGTGGTAATATTATTCAGTGCACAGCCAAGGGTTGCTGGAAAGAAAACAAAATGTACAAGAAAAATAATTAATTGTACAGAACACAGATCTAAGAGTAAAATCCATATAAAGAACAAAAACACAAAACAACGCATCTATGAATATACGTTTAAATTAAGTAGCTTCCGCTGTATAATTTAAAAGGGTTGTCCAGATGACACTAAATAATGCTCATCACACTACAATTATAGAGATAAAGAAATCCTGTTGTACATACTTGGGGGGAAAATTTCTCAAAAATGGTGCTAAGGAAAACAGGCTTCATGACCCACAGCAACCAATCAGTATGACCCTTTCATTTTCCAAAGGAGCTCTGAAAAATGAAAGCTGGAATCTGACTGGTTTCTATGGGCAACTAAGCCAGTTTTCCTTTGCACTAGTTCTGATAAATCTCCCTCTTAGTGTGAATGTGCTGTACTACAGCATCCAGTACATTAATACAACAATAATTTGCGACCTTTTAGGCTTCTCACCACTTTTCAGGGTTTTAGTAGAGGCGGAGCTTGGCACGATCCGTTAGATTTACTATAATTTACCCCAGAAGCTGGCGTAAGTTCTAGCTGAAGTATATGCCACCCGGGGGAGGAAGGGGGAAGCTGCTTATGCAGCCAGTTATTTTCGTTAAAATGTAGAAGCGAGAAATGTCGCTTACCCATTCACAAGACTCTGAAACGACTACCCAAAATTGCAGTGACTAACAAGAAGAAGCAGATGGAAGGGAGTAACATGACTTGTGGACTATTTGGAGTCATGTTACTGGACTATGGGTCTGCATAGGAGCTACGGTACATTCACAAATCAGCGGAATATTTTCTAACACTGCTTGCAAAGTTGCTTCATTTTTTAAATTTTTTTTTTAATTTATTCATTACATTTTTTTGCAAAAGTACAAATGGTCTTGAAATGTCAAGAACAGGGGATATGCCAGTATAGGAAACATGGTATGGCAAAATTCAGTCTTGGGAATGCAAGCAAATGAAGACCTAAATTAAATGTGACGCAATCAAGCAAAACACATTGTCAAGTTTATTTATTCACATGGAACTTGCAAAATTTGAAATACACAAATATATAAAAAAGTTGTGATGTTTTTTAGACGAAATAAACCAATAAATGTGATTGTTCGCTACACAGCTCACTCGGAGTTGTTTGTACTGTAGTAGATTCCTTTTTGAATCTGGAAAGTTTCCAATTGACATAGGAATGCTAGAAAATGAATCTGTAGCTCTGATAAACTATAGGGAAAAACACAGTAAATATCTTTGGGACCAGTGAACAACATAGATAGGAGAGGGAACGAGTGGATGTCAGTGGAGCATATTTTAAATGGATTTATTAGCAGTACATGCAAAAAAGCAAACAAAATTGAGGGGAAATAAAATGCGCATCAGTGCCATTCCTTGTAGAAATCATAAAGTCTTCTACAAGCTGCCACGAATTCAGGCTTTCATGCAAAGAAAAAGACGGTGATGGGTTGGGTGCAGATGATATGATAAAGAAACATGGGGAAATCAATGCAATGTGCCAAAGTGATATGCATTACAGGAAACCAGAACTGTGAATGAAACAGAAATAATAAAAATGGATTAATGATATCATTAGAATAAAAAAAATCATAATGGTTAGCACAGAAAGCATGCAAGGTAAAGATGGTTTTGTTGAACTTTTACAAAAAAGTTACTGACTTGCAGTGTGCATACAGGTTATACATGCAGTAACACAGCTTTGGCACAAGGTGGCCCCAATCAGCAGAAAACACTGCAGGTTTTTCGGCATAGGTTCTGCAGATCACGTATATAGTCAGGGTTCTGTTTAAAGCATGTTTGGTGTGTACATTTGGGGGGTCATTTATTAAGACTGGCGTCTATAACCCCTACACTGGAGGTGGATCTGCCGAAGTTATGTACAGGCGCCAGTCTAAATCTATGCCAGCTCCCTTGCTGGCGTAGATTTAGAACATTTTCTATGGCTAAAACATTTTCTATGGCATAGAAAATGATAAATGAGACTATCTGCTGCTGTCAAAAAATGATTCAGTATAGGATAGAGCGATGGTATAACAATCGCTCCTCGGTATACCGAGAAGGAGATCGCTGCATGTAATAGAAGAGGTCTCCTTCGCTAGCGAGCAGGCAATTGCCGGGAAGGGACGATTCCTTCCTGACAATCGACTGTTAAATCGGGCTAATACAGCCTTAAAGAGGACCTTTCACTAGAATAAAACATCTAAACTAACTATACAGACATGGAGGGCGGCGCCCAGGGATCCCCCTGCACTTACTGTTATCCCCGGGCGCCGCTCCGTTCGCCCGGTATAGCCTCCGGTATCTTCATAGTTAGGCTCCACCCAGGGGAACCTTCCGACGTCTCATTCTCCCATGCTGTATCGCTGGCCAATCGCAGCGCTCAGCTCATAGCCTGAGAGGCTTTTTTTTCTCTCAGGCTATGAGCTGAGCGCTGCGATTGGCCAGCGCTACAGCATGGGAGAATGAAACTACGGCAGGTTCCCCTGGGTGGAGCCTAACTATGAAGATACCGGAGGCTATACCGAGCGAACGGAGCGGCGCCCGGGGATAACAGTAAGTGCAGGGGGATCCCTGGGCGCCGCTCTCCATGTCTGTATAGTTAGTTAAGATGTTTTATTCTAGTGAAAGGTCCTCTTTAAAGGTGGTTATCCCATGACTAATGTAATATAGTACATGACAGTCTCTTTCTAACAAAGCACCAGCCCTGTACCGCCCATGTATCCAGAGTTCTCTCCATTCATTGCTCTGCTAGATTTATATCAAGCTGGCAGCTCAAGGGAGTGTCTTTTCTGCTACAACTAAGGGGGCGTGTCTCAGCTCTCCCTATCACAGCTCAGGAGGCAGACGAAGGATGAAACTGAGCATGTGCGGCCTTCTCAGTGAGCCAGACAAAGAAATAAAAAAACAAAAAAACAGCAGGTGGCGCTCTACAGATACATTATATTGAATAACTTAGTGGCTATGCTAAATGTTTAATTACATGCAATTACAAAAGTATTCAGATCCAGGTGCTGGTTTGAACACTATAGAATATTTTTCATGGGACAACCCCTTTAAGTTTACGCCATTTATAGGATTAGCAAGTCTGTCCCATTCTTTTTACAGATGAAGGCAAATATGCACCAAGCCAGTTGTTCTAGTCTTTATACTTTGTCATTTCAGAGGTTAAAGGGGCTGCCTGTGAATTGAAGTAATTCAGCTAAACAGGAGGAAATACTAGAAAATAAAAACAGTACCTGTTAAATCCCCTGCGGCTCCAGTGGTACCTGCTGGTCTCATGGCATATTATAGAGGAGGTCTACGATTGACTGAAGCGGTCATGAGGATATATGGCATGAGGAAATTTAACAGGGACCATCACAGACACTGAAGAAAACCGGATTTTCTCTCTGCCAGTACCCACTAGAAGGCCTGCGGCTACCAGCAGCTATTTTGGCAGTATTTTTCTAAGTGAGGAGCAGATTTAGTTTTTTTTCATATGCAACCAGACTGTTCACATGAAGAATAGCTCTGGTGGTTTTTAACAGCTATTCCAATGCAATTTATCAACATAATAATTTATCAAACTCAAATTTATATAATAAAGTACCCTGTGTTATAGGTAGGTCTACGACTATTTGGTTCTATGTGATATGTCCAAGACATACTGTTGTACAGTAAACTACCCTCTCCATGGGGAACAGGAAGCAATCCCACTCAATCAGAATGTAAGCTATGGGCCTGTCAATAGGAATAAATATTTTCCGATTTATATAATAATATTTCGTTTAAGGTGTATTTTCTTATTGCATTTCCTTCCTCTCCTTTGCTTGGGACAATAGCCGATTGTACCCTAGACATTTCCAACACAGGCAGTAACAGGAAGCTTTACACAGGCATTCAGCGCTCACTGTGGCTCTGCTGAAAAGCACATTCAGCAGGAAAAAAACATGTATATGCAGGTGGTAAAAAATCCTATTATAGGCTGAAAAATCTACTGATTTACTGTGAAATGCACTAGCACAGGCAATCTAAGGCTCTGTTCATCAGCAAGAATACATAAGGAAAATGTCCCAACATATCAAACAGAAGGCTCCAACATATGCCACTGTACACTGGCAAACAATGCTACAGAAATGGATGTAAAAAAATAAAATATATATATTTATAGTAGGTCCCATCTGATAAGAAGCTACCTTGTCGTCTGGTAGGTGGGCCCAACATATTTTTGATCAATAATATGCGCTAAGAGCTTCTTTACTGCTTATTAGCAAGTATTGGCGTCGTGTATTTGACCCTGTTCACACATTCACCTGTTCACTCAGTCTTAGTGCATTTAGTGGTGTGCTGCTACTTATATATATACATACACTCACCTAAAGAATTATTAGGAACACCTGTTCTATTTCTCATTAATGCAATTATCTAGTCAACCAATCACATGGCAGTTGCTTCAATGCATTCAGGGGTGTGCTCCTGGTCAAGACAATCTCCTGAAATCCAAACTGAATGTGAGAATGGGAAAGAAAGGTGATTTAAGCAATTTTGAGCGTGGCATGGTTGTTGGTGCCAGACGGGCCGGTCTGAGTATTTCACAATCTGCTCAGTTACTGGGATTTTCACGCACAACCATTTCTAGGGTTTACAAAGAATGGTGTGAAAAGGGAAAAACATCCAGTATGCAGCAGTCCTGTGGGCAAAAATGCCTTGTGGATGCTAGAGGTCAGAGGAGAATGGGCCGACTGATTCAAGCTGATAGAAGAGCAACGTTGACTGAAATTGGAATCATATATTCAGTATATTCAGTGTATACTTGCTTGTATAATGACTAAAAGTTTGCTTAACAAAATGGCCCCTGATGAAACTGCCAACACCCACACTAATCCCTTACTAAACACTTTATGATATTGCTGACTTTTGCTATTGTCTTGTGATATGTGATACGTGACAACTGGTCAAATAATGTGACAATGAGATCAACCAGCTGAGTCATAAAGTTCCCCTTATTACCCTATATAAACCCATGTATCGCTAATAATAAACGGAACATCTAGCATTGACTTCTCTGTGACAGTCTGTGTGTGATTTCTCTCGGCGTACGTATGCCTACCATTTGATATCGATTCGGAGCAGTACATCAACCTAGCCTGACTATTGGATCAGAACCAGAATCAGAACATTTGGCGCCCAACGTGGGGCCCGAAAGGATTGGACCTCCTGCTGACGTACCCCCAGAGACTGGACCCGGAGAGACGAGCCAACGGACACCGGGACTGCAGCCCGTAATAAGAGGTGAGAAAATATATTCATCTTACCTATCTGTGTCCCTTGGCCTAGTCTATCCATATTCGTTCTAGGGAGGGGTGCACCGGCAGTGAGGTATCCTCCGGGGCATGATAGTAAGAACCCCATATTGTATTGATAAAGCTTGATGTACTGTGTTTTATTATTTTTATGTGTATGGTTGGTTTTTCTGTAAGGAGAGGCATAGACTGACAGAACAACAGAAAAGAAGTCTCCCAAGTGCCTACATTGAGGGGTAACCCCGGTGTGTGACCCCAAGAAATAGTAGAAGGGAAGGAGACGGCTTGCTGATAACCTAGTGTGTGTTAATCTCAAGCTCAAGGCGTTTGTTTGTCAGTGTCTGTGCTATCCAATTATCAGAAACAAAAAGAGAAGGCTCCAGAACGTGTTTTAAGAGAAGGCCCCAGAACGTGTTTTTAGCATAATGGGTAACCAAGAAAGTGTCCCGAAGGGCTATTGTTCACCTGAACAATACGTGGCGGACCGGAGAGGAAAACGTCATGTTAAAAGATTGGGCCAGTTAGAAAAAAGTTATGATATTGCAAAAGGGGGTATATTGTGTTCTGCTACATGGCAGACATTATTGACTGAAAAGAGAGGTAAATTGCAAGACGACAAGTTGATAGATACAGTCAGGGTGTGGCTGGACTGTAGCAAAGAATTTGAACAGACAAAAGGAGATGTAATGTTTGATGAAAAGTCAGGACGCCATTATTATCGACCTGGCCTAGTATTAGCGCGGGAACAGCCACCGCCCTATAATGGCGCCGCAGAGAAGGAAAGGGGAAGTTGGTTTTGTACAGTGTGTGGTCAGCAGCAGCCTGCCCTCCGTGTTACGTGCTTAGCCTGTGGTGCTCCACGCCCACATGACCACACCCCTTTAGCTCCCCAGCACGTCCCACCAGTCCCGGCAATGACGCCATCTTGTCCTCAGCCAACGCCCAAGGCTGGACTTGTAATTTCCCCTAAACCTGTCAAGTCCCAAGTCACTAACATATACCCCATTATAAATTCTGACGGCACCTACATGCCGCCACCCAGACCAACGGTGCCTGCTCGTATAATGATGCTAGGAAAGGACGGCGTAAGTCAGGAGGATCAGGATGGGGAGGAATCTAAAGAGGAGGCAAGGGAGGAATCGCAGGTGACGGTGGACTTTACCACAAATCCTGGTCTAGGGCAAACTCCGTTACGAGGGTCGGGTATGCAGCCCTTCTCTGATGTCTCCTCCCCAATTACCCCGGGAGCAAATGACTATTTCCAAAATCAGATTGAACAGTTGCAAAGAGACGTCCATGATTTAGAACGAGGGAATTTGGAAGTTATAAAGGAAGCATTGTTAAGCACCCGCCCAGTCGGGCCACCTAAGTATGTGTCTTTCACCCCCCAGCAGTTGTTCACCATAGTGAACCTCATGCCAGACCCAGATACGCACCCTATGCCTTTTTACAGAAAATTGTCACAAGTATATCAGACATACGGGTGTACTTGGTCAGACTTGCAAAGTATTGTAGAAAATAAGACTGGCGAGTATTCCTCACTCATAATGGATCATATACGCCAGCCGGAGCTCCGTGGAGCAAATTTTGACACTCGAGATCCAGAATCCGGTGACCCTTTCATCCAACAATTATTTAAGTGGGCAAAGGATAAATTAGCAGAACAATCCACCACTCTACAAGATATGGTACAGGATAAAGCAGAGTCAGTAGAGAAGTTTGCTCAGAGAGTTAGACAGAATTATAAAGATATGGGATTCAGTCTAAATGAACCTGTGCACCTGAGACTTCTGGCCCGATCATTTGTAGATGGCCTTAGGCCAGACCTAAACAAAGCTCTTGTTACCTGTCGCCCAGAATGGAAATCATTAACATTAGAAATCTTAGAACAAATTGCAAAAGGACTAGAGAGCAATACCAAGAAAACCCGCACAGCAGTCATGACAGAAGAGGAGAGAGAGGAAAGGCCCCCACCCCGTGTCTGTTATGGGTGCGGCAAGCCAGGACACATAAAGAGGAACTGCCGCTCCAGACATCTGTGGCCAGCAGCCCAGAGTCAAAGAGGAACTCCTCCTCCATGGCCAGCTCCGCCCCAATAGGATATTGGCAAACCAGTGCTGCTGGGAGGGGACACTTCGTGTATGGCAGTCTCTGCCCCTCCTGCTGGCCCCGCCCCTCGAATCACCCTCGATGTGGCGGGGAAGGAACTCTCATTCCTTGTAGACACTGGTGCAGCCCGCAGTGTGTTATGCGAGACCGCCATACTCCCTTCTTGGCTCACAGATATCCATTTACCCTGTTCTGGTTTAGAAGGGGTCACCCAACACAACCCTGTTACTAAGCCTCTCTTGATCACTCCCTCCACTAAGTCCCGAGGCCAATCCCCACAGTTGCATCTACCCACTGGAGTAATGTCACAATTTGTTGTAAGCCAGACATGCCCTTTTAATTTACTAGGTTCAGATTTCCTTCAGAAAGTCCGGGCTAACATTCAATTCAAAGAAAATGGTACAGTTGCCCTAGGTACCGCACTGTGTCCTGAAGAAACCTGCCTCATGATGGCATTAGTAGCTCAGCCCCCTGAATTACCCGAACAAGGGGATACGTTGCAAAGCATTTTGCACCTTATCCCTGACACCCTTTGGACAAAGGGTCCCCAGGACGTTGGGCGTCTCAAGGTCCAGCCAGTCACTGTAACCTTGAAGGATCCCAACTTACTACCATACAAAGCCCAATACCCTCTTTCCATTTCCCAGAGAGATGCCATCACTCTCCAGATACAGGCTCTTCTCGCAAATGGGGCTATCAAAATTACCACTTCACCGTGTAACACACCTTTATATCCAGTCAAAAAGAAAAGGGAAAAAGGACAGCCTCCTGTATATCGCATGGTCCAAGACCTACGAGCAATCAATGAAGCTACGGTCTTTGAAACCCCCATTGTTCCAAATCCCCACACCTTGCTTGCTAGCATTCCTCCTACAGCCACTTTCTTCACAGTCATTGATCTGGCAAATGCCTTCTTCTCTGTCCCATTGCATGTTGACTCTCAATTTCTTTTTGCTTTTACCCATGATGGAAAACAATACACCTGGACAGTTTTGCCTCAAGGAGCTCAGAATAGTCCTTCCTGCTTTAGCAAGGCAATGGCTTTCATCTTACACCCATGGCAGGCAGCACACCCTGAGGTGGAACTCTTACAATATGTGGATGATTTACTTCTTTGTGCTGACTCACACCCCGTCTGCCTGGACTCATCTACCTCACTTCTCCAATTCCTGGCAGATGCTGGGTGTAAAGTCTCACGTTCCAAATTGCAGTTATGTCTTCCAAAAGTTGTTTTCCTAGGCCACTGCATCTCACAAGGCAGTAAGCACCTTACGGATGCCAGAAAAAAAGCAGTCTCAGACATCCCACTGCCGGATACCCCTCACCAACTGCAGACCTTTATGGGTCTAATTTCATACTGTAGGCCGTGGATCCCTGATGCATCCGTTCTGATGCAGCCACTGTATGACTGCATACCCCGTGTTGCTACTGTCCCTTTCCAAATGACTGCAGAGGCCATAGAAGCATTCGAATCTCTCAAACAAGCCATTATCACTGCCCCAGCTCTTGGCATTCCTAACTATAAACTTCCTTTCCGCCTTTATGTCATGGAACGCCAGGGTCATGCAACAGGAGTTCTCACCCAAAGCCATGGAGGTCGTAATAGACCTCTAGGTTACTTTTCAAAACGTCTAGACCCTGTAGCCAGAGCCACCCCTTCCTGTGTCAGGGCCGTTCATGCTGCTAGTTCCCTTTTGAACGCCACCGCTGACATTATCCTAGGACACCCCCTCACCATCATGGCTCCTCATGACATCTCGGCTATCCCAACGTGGGATAACCACTTGTTACAACCGAGGTATGCAGCAAAGCATTTGTGAAGCCTCAACACGCACAACCTTGAGGCGGATGGGCTACAACAGCAGAAGACCCCACCGGGTACCACTCATCTCCACTACAAATAGGAAAAAGAGGCTACAATTTGCACAAGCTCACCAAAATTGGACTGTTGAAGACTGGAAAAATGTTGCCTGGTCTGATGAGTCTCGATTTCTGTTGAGACATTCAAATGGTAGAGTCCGAATTTGGCGTAAACAGAATGAGAACATGTATCCATCCTCTGATGGCTACTTCCAGCAGGATAATGCACCATGTCACAAAGCTCGAATCATTTCAAATTGGTTTCTTGAACATGACAATGAGTTCACTGTACTAAAATGGCCCCCACAGTCACCAGATCTCAACCCAATAGAGCATCTTTGGGATGTGGTGGAACGGGAGCTTCGTGCCCTGGATGTGCATCCCTCAAATCTCCATCAACTGCAAGATGCTATCCTATCAATATGGGCCAACATTTCTAAAGAATGCTATCAGCACCTTGTTGAATCAATGCCACGTAGAATTAAGGCAGTTCTGAAGGCAAAAGGGGGTCCAACACCATATTAGTATGGTGTTCCTAATAATTCTTTAGGTGAGTGTATATACACACTGAGTAGTATACTTTTTGCAGGGATACCTAGGCATATAAAAAGGTGCAGCCTACTGAGCTTTTCTATACAGTAAAAATGTTTTACAACACATATGGACAGACCAGTCTAATGGAGGCCAAATAGACACTGTTTTGGCCTCTGTCAGGTAAATGGGGTCCTATGGATACATTTCATGAATGAACACTGCAGATACAGTATGAACAGAGCCTTATCTAAGTACTATGTGGCAGCTGAGGGTCTTTAGGGTAAATCCAGAAACTATGAACAGCATCAGATGAACAAAACACATGGCCAAACATCAAGAAACACTACTGACAATGCAAGACTTTAAACACAAGTCATACCAGCATTAGTAACCCTTATCTTATCACTCAGATGGGATCTACAGTGGTGGCCAGAAGTTTTGAAACTGACACAAACTGTGGTTTTCAAAAAGTTAGCTGCTTCAGTGTTTTCAGATCTTAATGTCAGATATTTCTATGGTATACAGAAGTACAATTATAAGCATTTTGTTTGTTTTTTAACTTTCCAGTGTTAACCCTTCTTTTTCAAGACTTCTGCAATTGGTCCTGGCATACTGGATACCAGCTTCTGGGTCAAATCCTGACTGATGGCAAATCATTCTTGCCTAATCAGTGCCCGGAGTTTATAACCATTTCTGTGTTTTTGTTTGTCCACTCACTTTTGAGGATTGACCACAAGTTCTCAAAAGGGATTGAGATCTGGGGAGTTTCCTGGCCATGGACTCAAAATGTCAATGTTTTGTTAACCAAGCCACTAAGGGTACTTTCTCACTTGCGGCAGAGGATTCCGGCAGGTAGTTCCGTCGCTGGAACTGCCTGCCGGATACGTCAAAACGTATGCAAACTGATGGCATTTGTCAGACGGATCAGGATCCTGATCCTTATGACAAATGCATTGAAATGCCGGATCCGTCTCTCCCGTGTCATCTGGAAAAACGGATCCGGCATTTATTTTTTTTCACATTTTTTGCAGTCTGAGCATGTGCAGACCTCAATGCCGGATCAGTTTTGCCAGAACACTCGGGGCCGGATCTGGCATTAATGCATGTCAATGGGAAAAAATGTTGGATCCGGAATTCCGGCAAGTGTTCCGGAATTTTGGACGGAGATAAAACCGTAGCATGCTGCGGTATTATCTCCGTCCTGAAAAGTCAAAAAGACTGAACTGAAGACATCCTGAACGGATTGCTCTCCATTCAGAATGCATTAGGATAAAACTGATCAGTTCTTTTCCGGTATTGAGAAAAATCAATGCCGAAAAAAAATAACGCTAATGTGAAAGTGCCCTTAGTTGTCACTTTTGCCTGGTAACATGGTGCTCCATCATGCTGAGAAAAAAGCACTGTTCATCACCAAATTGCTCCTGGATCATTAGGAGAAGTTGCTCTTGAAGGATGTTTTGATACCATTCTTTATTCATGGCAGTGTTCTTAGTGACCACACTCCCTTGGATGAGAAGCAACCTCATACAGTCTGAAAGGGGCTTCATTAGAGAAAATAACTTTACCCCAAGTCCACCGTAATCCAATCCCTGCACTTCCTGCAGAATCACAGCCTGTTCTTGATGTTTTTGTGGAGAAAATTGACTTTTTTGCTGTCCTTCTTGACACCAGGCCATCCTCCAATAGCCTTTGCCTCACTGTTTGTGCAGACGCAATCACAAAAGCTCTGCACTGGTAGCGGAATACTCTTTAGGACACAGCCCTGGCACTTGCTGGACTTTTTTAGGTGCCCTGAACCTGTCTTCTTGAAGTTCTTGATGATTCAATAAAGGTTTGTTTTAGGTGCAATCTTAAAAGCAGCAATGTCCTTGCTTGTGCGGCCCTTTTGATGCAAGGCAGAGTTTCCTTGGAGGTTAATTTTCATGGCAAGGGGTGACTTTGTTATGAAGAGTGATCAACTGAATTACAATTAATTGCAACATAGATTTAGTCAGTGTCGGACTGGGGTGTCTAGGGCCCACCAGTAAAATTTATTTTGGGGGCCCACCGTACAGATACATTAAAATATTACCTGCTCACACAGCAGCAAGATGCTACCAGATGATTAAATATGGGGGTCCCTGCAGCAACTTTGAAAAGGTAAGTTCTGGGGAAAAGAGAACACCGACTAGCTTTCCTCTATACCTAGAGGTCATCTCAGCTATCTGATCGTGTCTATAATAATAATAAACTGGGGAATTTCTTTAATAATCTATCAGGTTTTTTATATGAACATAGACTGGTTGAGGTGCTGTACATTGAAAATATGTATGTAGTCCAGTAAGTCTACTGTGTTATGTGCCGCTTGTTCAGGGGGTGGGAGACTAGGGGCCCACCAGGGGATTCACCTGTACCCCTGTGGGCCAGTCAGAGTCTGGACTTAGTGCAAAATGTCACCATAAAAACTGAAGCAGCAAACATTGTGACAACCAATATTTGTGTCAATCTTAAATTTTTTGTCCACAACTATATAACCAAGCAGCATATATTCAAGATGCATAGTGCATGGAAGTGCAGTTTTAATGTTTACAACAGAAAAATCTCTGCAAGATAATTTACATTACAATTAGTACCAGTCAAAGAATGGAAACAAGAAGAACAATTTTCTTGTTCCTATCCCCTGACAGGTCACATAATATCCCTTTGCGTAAAGTTAAAAGTTTTGTCTTTCCCAATGTTTCACCAGAGGTGGGACCCGCACCTATCTTTGGAATGGAGCCCGCAAGGTGCATGTGCAGCCACCCTACATTCATTTCTATGGAAGTGCTGAAAATAGCCAAGCACTGGCTCAGCTATTTCCGTCAGACCCATAGAAAGGAATGGAGCGGTGGCTGCGCTTGCATGGTGCGCTTCCCATTCATTTTAATGGGACTGCCAAAAATAGCCAAGCCTGCCGCTCAGCTATTTTCGGCACGCCCATAGAAATGAATAGAGGGTGGCCGCGCATGCGCAGTGTGCCCTCCTTCACTTTGTGGGCTCCTTTCTAAAAGATAGGTGTGGGTCCTCGCGGTGTGACCTGCATCTATAAGACATCAGGGGCATATCTAAACGATATGCCCCCAATGTCTATGGTGAGACAACCCCTTTAATATTTATTGTATTGCCACAGATGGATTTTAAAGGAGCTAGAGAAGGTTTCTGAACATTTACAAACAATATAAGGGGCTGCAAACTGTCGGAAAACCGAGGAGGATGCCACTTTCCCACCCAATAACATAGGTTCATTTCATATGTAAGATTAAAGGGGTTTTGCCATCTCAGACAATGGGGGCATATCGCTACGATATGCCCCCATTGTCTGATAGGTGCAGGTCCCACCTCTGGGACCCGCACCTACAATGAGAATGGAGCGGGGAAATGAAAAAAGGAGGGCGCACTGCGCATATGCAGCTGCCCTCCATTTATTTCTATGGGGCCGCCGAAAATAGCCGAGCGCTGGCTCGGCTTTTTCCGTCTGCCCCATAGAAATGAATTGGAGCAGGGGCAGCGCTTGCGCTCCCATTCACTCCTATGGGAGCAGCGCTTCGTGGTAGACGGACCCCGGGAAATCCGGGGTCCTCCAGCCACAACTCTCCCTGCTCTGTTCTTGTTGTAGGTGCGGGTCCCAGAGGTGGGACCCGCACCTTTCAGACAATGGGAGCATATCCTAGCGATATGCCCCCATTGTATGTGATGGGAATAACCCTTTAATCTCCAAGAATGCTATAAAACCAAATGTAATAAAGCAGTTGAGTCCAGATCTCAGGACAACTGAGAATTGTCTGGACTTGAAAATGGTTGCTCAATCACGGTCCCCATGTGAAAGACCTTGAATGGCTTTGCATAGAAGAATATATGTGATGTTAAATACTTTTGTGTTAAAAAGGACAAAAATATTATAGCAGTCAGTGATACTAATGTTATGGTTACAGATGAATAGGCGATAGGGGTTAAGAGGCCTCATGCACACAACAGTAATTTTCTTGTGGATTGAATGTGGACCAATTTATTTCAATGGGACCGCAAAAAAAATTCAGACAGCACATCATGTGCTCCCTGCATCAGTCTGTGCAGCAGTCCCACACAAAAATAGACTATGTTCTATACTTCCCTGTTTTGCGGACAAGGATAGATAATTTCTATAGAAGGGGGAAAAAAAATTGCATCCTGCTGGTAGATGTTTTGCAAATCTGCGGTTTGTGAACTGCAAAACACATACGGTGGTGAGCATGAGGCCTAAAGTCGCATTTAGAAAGCCTGATTGTCAAGCAGATTATCGGAAATGAACGTTCCTATGAGCACTCAATCCCGATAATCTGCCGCAGATCACATGATTAAACAATCGTTCATCAAGTGAAATGATCTTTGGTGCGTACACCTCAATCATCGTTTCTGGGCAGCAGATGTGAACAGGGATCTGCTGCCCAGAAAAAATGAATATGTATGAGGACGAGTGATGGCAGTAGTCATCGCCTGCCCCCTTACAGTGGAGGAGATCACCGCACGTAAATGGAGCTCTTCACTTCCACTGCTCATCGGTGCTTTGTAAATGCATCTCCAGGAATTAAGGAGGTCTGGAGTGAAATGGTAGCACTGCTATAATACTTTTGACCTTTTTAAAGCAAATATCACATATATATTTCTGGCGGACATGGCACCACATTATTTTTGCTATACAAAGAAGAAGACAGAGAAAATGCAGTGTTCACACGTGCAGGGCTAACAGACTGAGACACCTATTGTAGAAGCAAAGCCAAAATTGCTGTCAAAGCTACCTGTGAATTAAAGAGGGCGAACAGTGTACGTACTTTCTGTTTAACAATTGCAATGAATGTAGATTATTAGTCTGTAGAGATATAATAAAGATACACAGGCCACATCCCATGTGATTCCTCTTAACACAGAAGTAGCTCAATATTTCGGTCAATCGTTTTAGAAGGCAAAAGCCGATCCCATTTTCTTTTCTATCAGTCCTAGAGCACAGGAGGTGTACTTTAGGTGATATTTTGGGATACAGTGAAGAAATATCATAATCACTCAACAGAAATGATCTTGGACCACATTATATCTATACTCCCAGCTTATAAAGCGACATTACGTTATATTTGCCCACCTTGAGTTCTTTTACAGTAGCTTACCAGAGCTATGCGCCATGCAGCAAACAGCAGAATTAACTGTAAAAACAGCACACAAGTAACGAATGGGAGTGTGAAATGTTAATAGGAAAAATAAAATGAACTAGTTACATGAATAAACAGAAAATAGACAACTGAAAGCACTAGCCAGTTACCATTTACAATGAAGAGTAGCAGTAGAAAGGAGTCCATTCTTCTTATTAGGCATAATCATGAAAACTGGATGAAAAAACTATGATGAGCAGGCTGTAATCAGATTCACTGAATTCACTGGTTCTCTCCTCAGACACAGTTAAGGCTACTTTCACACTTGCGTTCGGAGCGGATCCGTCTGGTGTCTGCACAGACGGATCCGCTCCTATAATGCAAACGCTTGCATCCGTTCAGAACGGATCCGTCTGCATAACTGTTTTTTTCAGATCAGATTTTTCACTTCGTGAAAACTCAGATCCGACAGTATATTCTAACACAGAGGCGTTCCCATGGTGATGGGGACGCTTCAAGTTAGAATATACTAAAAGAACTGTGTACATGACTGCCCCCTGCTGCCTGGCAGGTTCTACCAGGCAGCAGGGGGCAGACCCCCCCCTCTCCCTCCCCTGTATTTAACTCATTGGTGGCCAGTGCGGCCCCCCCTCCCTCCCCTGTATTTAACTCATTGGTGGCCAGTGCGGCCGGCCCCCCTCCCTCCCTCCCCTATATTAAACTCATTGGTGGCCAGTGCGGCCCCCCCTCCCTCCCCTGTATTTAACTCATTGGTGGCCAGTGCGGCTGGCCCCCCTCCCTCCCTCCCCTATATTAAACTCATTGGTGGCCAGTGCGGCCGGCCCCCCTCCCTCCCTCCCCTATATTAAACTCATTGGTGGCCAGTGCGGCCGGCCCCACCCCCCGCCTGTATTGAACTCATTGGTGGCCAGTGCGGCCACCCCCCCCCTCCCCCCCTAATTAAAATGACCGACCCCCATCATTGGTGGCAGCGATGAGTTCCGATCGGAGTCCCAGTTTAATCGCTGGGACTCCGATCGGTAACCATGGCAACCAGGACGCTACTGCATTCCTGGCTGCCATGGTTACTTAGCAATTTTAGAAGCATTATACTTACCTGCGATGTCTGTGACCGGCCGGGCGCTCCTCCTACTGGTAAGTGAAAGGTCTGTGCTATAAGCAATGCGCCGCACAGACCTTTCACTTACCAGTAGGAGGAGCGCCGGGCCGGTCACAGACATCGCAGGTAAGTATAATGCTTCTAAAATTGCTAAGTAACCATGGCAGCCAGGAATGCAGTAGGTCCTGGTTGCCATGGTTACCGATCGGAGTCCCAGCGATTAAACTGGGACTCCAATCGGAACTCTCCGCTGCCACCAATGATGGGGGGGGTCGGTCATTTTCATTAGGGGGGGGGGGGGGAGGGGTTCCGGCCGAACTGGCCACCAATGAGTTAAAAACAGGGGGGGGGGGGCGGCCGCACTGGCCACTAATGAGTTAAAAACGGGGGGGGAGGGAGGGGGGACCAGCCACACTGGCCACCAATGAGTTAAAAACGGGGGGGGGGGGGAGGGGGGCCGGCCGCACTGGCCACCAATGACTTAAAAACAGGGGGGGAGGGAGGGGGGCCGGCCGCACACTGGCCACCAATGAGTTAAAAACAGGGGGGAGGGAGGGGGGGCTGGCCGCACTGGCCACCAATGAGTTGAAAACAGGGGGGGAGGGGGGGGGGGGGCAGCCGCACTGGCCACCAATGAGTTAAAAACAGGGGGGAGGGGGGGGGCAGCCGCACTGGCCACCAATGAGTTAAATATAGGGGAGGGAGGGGGGGCCGGCCGCACTGGCCACCAATGAGTTAAAAACAGGGGGGAGGGAGGGGGGGCCGCACTGGCCACCAATGAGTTAAATACAGGGGAGGGAGGGGTCTGCCCCCTGCTGCCTGGCAGCACCTGCCAGGCAGCAGTCATGTACACAGTTCTCAGTATATTCTAACTTGAAGCGTCCCCATCACCATGGGAACGCCTCTGTGTTAGAATATACTGTCGGATCTGAGTTTCACGATCTAACTCAAATCCGATGGTATATTCTAACATAGAGGCGTTCCCATGGTGATGGGGACGCTTCAAGTTAAAATATACCATCGGATTGGAGAAAACTCTGATCTGATGGTATATTAATAGGGACTCCTGACTTTACATTGAAAGTCAATGGGGGACGGATCCGTTTGCAATTGCACCATATTGTGTCAACGTCAAACGGATCCGTCCCCATTGACTTGCATTGTAAGTCTGGACGGATCCGTTTGGCTGCGCACGGCCAGGCGGACACGAAAACGCTGCAAGCTGCGTTCGGGTGTCTGCCTGCTGAGCGGAACGGAGGCTAAACGGTGCCAAACTGATGCATTCTGAGCGGATCCGCATCGACTCAGAATGCATTGGGGCCGCTTGTGAGAGCCTTCAAACGGAACTCACAAGTGGAACCCCGAACGCAAGTGTAAAAGTAGCCTAACTGCTAAATACGCCTGTCCCCAAAGAGCTGAATATATAAGACTGGATGAGTAGATTGTGCATGTTAATGGTGGGACAGGCAGATCTTCACTGGTCAACCCTAGCACACACAAAACTGACCTCAAAGTATATGACTGGCGCTAACCCCAGTTAAAACTGGTTACTTCTCCCCCCTGAATAAGTGTTCCCTAAGGTGCCTGAGGCCATCATGTACAAGGCTCTGCAATACAACTTGTATATGTTTATATATATATATTATTTATGCACTGTCATTGCGTTTTGGGTGGTTTTCTTACGGTATTTAAGCTAATGGTATTTAAGCAACATTTAAAGGGGTTGTCCGGGTTCTGAGGTGAACCTGGACATAGCCCCATTTTCACCCCACCAGCCCTCTGATATGCTCCGATGCTCTCCCTTGCCCTGCACTGTATCAAAGGACAGCTCATATTGGAGGGGTGAAGATAGGGATATGTCCGGGTTCAGCTCTGAACACGGACAACCCCTTTAAAGCTAGTGACATTCTAATCTTGAACTTATAGAATATAGATCAACATCATTTTCAGTTGCGGATAACAGGAGTTTCAGAAATGAATTGTGTTTATGAATGATTCTGTATGGTGGAACATTCATACCCAATATGTTACCCTATCTACAGTACATGCAGCATGCGATGTAACAAGGGATCCTGGGAATACACATGCAGGATAAGGGTAATTTCACACAACATGTAGAAACATCTGACATGTCTTTGGAATCAATGTCAGAAATCAGAGGCTGCCCCTCTGATTTCTGCAGTGAATATACAGTTGCACGTGCCGTAGATCCATACATGAATTTGGCCCCATCACATGGGGCTAATCCGCTTTCGGCTAGCCTTTGCTGTTTTTGCTTAGAAACCTCAGCAAGACTTGACATGTCAATTGGTTTTTACCATGATGCAGAATTCAAATTCCCATTTAAAAACAATTGAATGTCACAATTCACAGCAAATAACAGTGTGAACTAGGGTTGTCCCGATACCACTTTTTTAGGACCGAGTACAAGTACCGATACTTTTTTTCAAGTAGTCACCGATACCGAATACCGATACTTTTTTTAAATGTCATGTGACCGTTTTGGGGGATCTGTGGATCTGTGGATGACGCACTGTCATGTGGGGGATCTGTGGATGGCACTGTTATGGGGGACCTGTGGATGGCACTGTTATGGGGGATCTGTGGATGGCACTGTTATGGGGATCTGTGGATGGCACTGTTATGGGGGATCTGTGGATGGCACTGTTATGGGGGATCTGTGGATGGCACTGTTATGGGGGATCTGTGGATGGCACTGTTATGGGGGATCTGTGGATGGCACTGTTATGGGGGATCTGTGGATGGCACTGTTATGGGGGATCTGTGGATGGCGCTGTTATGGGGATCTGTGGATGGTGCTGTTATGGGGGATCTGTGGATGGCACTGTTATGGGGATCTGTGGATGGCACTGTTATGGGGATCTGTGGATGGCACTGTTATGGGGGATCTGTGGATGGCACTGTTATGGGGGATCTGTGGATGGCACTGTTATGGGGATCTGTGGATGGTGCTGTTATGGGGGATCTGTGGATGGCACTGTTATGGGGATCTGTGGATGGCACTGTTATGGGGGATCTGTGGATGGCACTGTTATGGGGATCTGTGGATGGCACTGTTATGGGGGATCTGTGGATGGCACTGTTATGGGGATCTGTGGATGGTACTGCTATGGGGTGGGATATCTGTGGATGGCATTGTTATGGGGTGGGGGGATCTGAGGATGGCATTGTTATTTGGTGGGGGATCTGTGGATGGAACTGTTATGGGGAGGATCTGTGGATGACACTGCTATATGTCATCCACAGATCCCCCTCATAACAGTGTCCCCCAATACACCGGGCCCCGCCGCTCACCGAAGTATTTATAAACGTGAATCCTTATCCTGTTGTTAAGTTGAACTAACGCTGCCCTCTCCCATGTTCCCCTGTATCCCCCTGTATCCCCACAGCACTTACTTAAGCTTCCATAGCAGGCAGAGCGGACGGCACCAGTAACGTCACTCACTGACGTCGCGCGCCTGCTCCGCCTGCTTCACTCATAAAGTGGGCGGAGCAGGCGCTCTACGTCAGTGAGTGACGTTACTGCTGCCGTCTGCTCTGCCTGCTATGGAAGCTTAAGTAAGTGCTGTGGGGATACAGGGGAACATGGGAGAGCGCAGAGTTAGTTCAACTTAACAACAGGATAAGGATTCACGTTTATAAATACTTCGGTGAGCGGCGGGGCCCGGTGTAAGAGTACAGTGACTGCACCGGGCCCCGCCCATAGTTACGCCCATAGTATTCTATTTATGTATCGGGGCGGGGTATCGGCGGCTGAGTACCGCCGAGAAAACTCGGAATCGGTCCCGATACCGATACTAGTATCGGTATCGGGACAACCCTAGTGTGAACATACCCTGTGTACTCAAACCTCCTAATGTTTCGATGGACAAATGCAAATCAGTGCTGAGCGCTACAAGTTCCTTTAGTCAGACACACTGGTAAAGAATGGTCTGTGGGCTGCGTAGGTTTCCAGGCCATGAATGAGCAGGACTCAGGACTTAGGCTAGAATTACACTAGCAGATCAGGCAGACTATTGTTGGGAGGGAAGCGTTCCTTCCCAGCGATCGCCTGCTCATTAACGGAAGAGACCGCTGCTATTACATGCACCGATCTCCTCCGCAGTATGGGGAGGAGCGATCACTATGCTATCGTTCATCCCCATACTGAATCATTGTTTGCTGGCAGCAGACCGTGATTAGATGGCACGATCTGCAGCTGGCAAACTATGATTTTTAAGCATGCCGAACAATTCGATTTGCTCACTCATCGGGTAATCAGTGACAGTTTTACACTAGCCAGTGTACTACAAGTTTTACAGTGTGAATATTTCCATAGAGTATTTACCACTTTGTTTTACAATAAAAGTACAAGACCATGCTGAGCATCCCTTCCACTCTTGTCCACTGGCAAGGTGGCATGATGGACACTCCTTTCCTTACCATTTCATCTGATGCAGATAGGGTTGAACGGGTTTGGATTGCTGTATCCATACCCAATTCGTTAAAAAACTTTGTTAATATGAGCTCTGTCTTATTGTAAAACGTATGTCCTCTGCAGAGGTCTTTCCGAAGTTTCTGCAACTATCGAGAGACTTACTTTGTCTCGCTTCTATCACGTCAGTTCGTTTATTGGCATAAATTACTGTATAAAAAATAAGCCGAACTCTGCTTCATGCCTCATTAACAAAGCAGAGTTCAGATAAAGTAAGTCTCGTGATATTTGCAGAGACTTCGGAAAGACCTCCACTGAGGACATACATTTTACAGTAAGACGCAAGCTCATAGGTAGTTTTTAAAAGAATCGGGTTCGGATTGCTGCATCGTTTCGCTCAACCCTAGATGCAGATACCAATGCACTGCCCCGACTTATCAACAAGATTACAGATATACCAGTATTCACATGTAGGAGGCAAGATGTATCCTGAATCTACCTTGTTTCTCAGTATGTCAAGCTGTTGGTGTGCTATGAATGTGGTAGGAGCATTTCTTCATCAGCTTCTGAACACTTCTGAGTAAAATGTTATGACAGGAATTTAGAAAGGATTATATTATTGGTCACTGGGTTGTGCTGCAAGTTGCCAATGATAAAGACCAAGATGACCGCATATTCTGCAGAGTTATCATCTAGAAGCACTAGACTAGCTGGATGTAGAGAACACTAATAAAAAGGATCTTGAACCCATAGAGAAATACCCCTATTGATACTGATATTACATTTAGCTGTATGTATGTATACACTCACGGATGTAGCAGTGCTGAGTTTGTCATTTGTCAGCTCATCGTATAGGTCATGGTTTTATATACGAATGTAGGATAACCTACTGCATCACACAAACAAAGATTTATCACAGCGTACAAACTACGCAAGAGTCAAATGATAATCCTGTTCTTATGTGCAATGTCTACACCTTAAACCAGTGGTAACGGGCTCTGCACTTTCTGTATATGTTCTGGTATACCATGACTGTTTTACTTACTTTTTTCTCTCCTTTTCTCGTTTTAGGGTCTGTGATCCACCTGCTTGTTGCGCCTGGGACTGGAGCAATTCTGTTGCAGTCTTCCGCTTTTTAAATTCATTTAATTCGTCTTCCAAGCTTTTCTTTTTATCTTCTAACTTTTTCTTCTCGTCTTGATGTAGTTTTTTCAGACGGTCAAACTTCTCATGGAGCTTAAAAAAAAAGCCAAGGACAAATATTTCTCAGACGACAACATTTATTTCTGGATAATTCATCCTCTTTATGCGCTACTTCGATGCTTCAAAGACTGGAGAGGATGCTTGGTAGAAGCAGGGAAGACGGAACCGACTGCTGTCCACTGTTGGCAAATTAACTAATCGCATCCAATAAGAATTGTTATAGAACGCGATAATAAATATATTTCACATTTATGTTGAGTAATAATATACAGACAAACAATCTGAAGGTTCCTTTAAATACACTGCGTGCAGAATTATTAGGCAAATGAGTATTTTGACCACATCATCCTCTTTATGCATGTTGTCTTACTCCAAGCTGTATAGGCTCGAAAGCCTACTACCAATTAAGCATATTAGGTGATGTGCATCTCTGTAATGAGAAGGGGTGTGGTCTAATGACATCAACACCCTATATTAGGTGTGCATAATTATTAGGCAACTTCCTTTCCTTTGGCAAAATGGGTCAAAAGAAGGACTTGACAGGCTCAGAAAAGTCAAAAATAGTGAGATATTTTGCAGAGGGATGCAGCACTCTTAAAATTGCAAAGCTTCTGAAGCGTGATCATCGAACAATCAAGCGTTTCATTCAAAATAGTCAACAGGGTCGCAAGAAGCGTGTGGAAAAACCAAGGTGCAAAATAACTGCCCATGAACTGAGAAAAGTCAAGCGTGCATCTGCCAAGATGCCACTTGCCACCAGTTTGGCCATATTTCAGAGCTGCAACATCACTGGAGTGCCCAAAAGCACAAGGTGTGCAATACTCAGAGACATGGCCAAGGTAAGAAAGGCTGAAAGACGACCACCACTGAACAAGACACACAAGCTGAAACGTCAAGACTGGGCCAAGAAATATCTCAAGACTGATTTTTCTAAGGTTTTATGGACTGATGAAATGAGAGTGAGTCTTGATGGGCCAGATGGATGGGCCCGTGGCTGGATTGGTAAAGGGCAGAGAGCTCCAGTCCGACTCAGACGCCAGCAAGGTGGAGGTGGAGTACTGGTTTGGGCTGGTATCATCAAAGATGAGCTTGTGGGGCCTTTTCGGGTTGAGGATGGAGTCAAGCTCAACTCCCAGTCCTACTGCCAGTTTCTGGAAGACACCTTCTTCAAGCAGTGGTACAGGAAGAAGTCTGCATCCTTCAAGAAAAACATGATTTTCATGCAGGACAATGCTCCATCACACGCGTCCAAGTACTCCACAGCGTGGCTGGCAAGAAAGGGTATAAAAGAAGAAAATCTAATGACATGGCCTCCTTGTTCACCTGATCTGAACCCCATTGAGAACCTGTGGTCCATCATCAAATGTGAGATTTACAAGGAGGGAAAAGAGTACACCTCTCTGAACAGTGTCTGGGAGGCTGTGGTTGCTGCTGCACGCAATGTTGATGGTGAACAGATCAAAACACTGACAGAATCCATGGATGGCAGGCTTTTGAGTGTCCTTGCAAAGAAAGGTGGCTATATTGGTCACTGATTTGTTTTTGTTTTGTTTTTGAATGTCAGAAATGTATATTTGTGAATGTTGAGATGTTATATTGGTTTCACTGGTAAAAATAAATAATTGAAATGGGTATATATTTGTTTTTTGTTAAGTTGCCTAATAATTATGCACAGTAATAGTCACCTGCACACACAGATAGCCCCCTAAATAAGCTAAAACTAAAAACAAACTAAAAACTACTTCCACAAAATATTCAGCTTTGATATTAATGAGTTTTTTGGGTTCATTGAGAACATGGTTGTTGTTCAATAATAAAATTAATCCTCAAAAATACAACTTGCCTAATAATTCTGCACTCCCTGTATATACGGTACTTTTACAATATATTACTGTGGAATACAGGGATGCTAGGGCGACAGACTTCTTTGGGCATGTTCTTTTTTATCATTATCTTGGCTGTATGTCTGCAATTGATTTTAAAGGATAACTGTTGTATTTCTTTTTTTTTGGAGTATTGGATTGTGGTGATTAATATCTCCTTGGTGGCCTTATTTCAACTTTTCACTGTGTATTCAATTACCCCTTAATTCCACATTTTTGTTCCCTGTACTGCCTTTTTTTTACCTGTGCCTAAAATAGGGTTGCTAGGCATGTTCCGTCTATCTGTTGAAGGACGGAGCACGCTGCGTGCACGGTCACATTACTGACAGCCAGGGACTGTAAGTAAATGATTAAAGCCAGGTCCTCCCCAGCAGCTGATAACAGTGCCTGGGCCGTGTGCACTTCTCCCTGTCCCTGCGCTTGGCAGACGTTCCCTCACTCAGCAGAGCTGGAGAATGTAGAGTTAGTGCAGCGCAGACCAGGGAAGGGAGATCTGCCATCTGCTCAGTGTATAAATGAAAGCAACATGTGGTAAGAGGACCCCTTTGTGCTGCAGGAGATTAACCCTTTAGGGGGGAGGGCTCTGGTTACTGACACTTTTGGGGGGCTATTGTTACTGGCTAGTGAGGGCAGGCCGTATTAGCCTCAGGGTGAGGGCAGTGGCGGCCATCTTAACTGAATAGTGAAATTGCAGTTTTATGCAGACTGGTTGCTAAGGGCTAAATCTTATAAAATATGGGGTAAGTCAGCCTAATAGTAACTGATTCTGAAATATCATGTTATTAGTAATTACATATATGAAAATTGAAATGAGGGTCTAAATGTGACAGTTATCCTTTAATTAAACATTTTGCTCCATCTGTCTTCAGAAGCATGCATGTATCCTCATATATTGTAGGCAACGCAGTCCTGTTCAGTGGGAATAATGCAATATGCATATTAGCTTTATAAGCATTCAGGAAAGCAGGAATAGCGGCTGTAGACAGAGCCATCAAAGAGCTCATCTGAATCACATCACACTGAATGAGACCAGCCGCCTGCACATAATGAGTGTAAATGAAGGCTGTTGATGCAAAATAAACCATAATTTAATTTAACATTTTCAAATATGTTTTTTATCGTAAAATACAGCCAAGACAATAAAAATAATAAATCACTTTTAGGGTCATAAAGACGTACAGGTAAATTTTCAATTGGGCCAGTATTTATGCACAAGAACCTGACCTGAATACGGACAGTTTATAATGAACATGATTTACAGTTATCTCTGTAGACAAAAGGGAAACAGATCAAGAGGTCTACTTATAAATGGCTTTGGCCAAGATAAGCGTGGTGGGAATTGAGAATGTTCCAGGATAATGTGGGAACTTCTTTTTGGTCCACACATAATCAAATCCAATCCTACAGAATCCTAAAAGCCAAATATACACCCAAAATAAGATCAGAGCACATCAGATATTGAAGATTATCTTGAACTTATGAAGTGTGACTAAACAATCTGATGGCTATTTGGGAGTTGTGTTCTAGATTGCTGCTCTTAAATAACAGTATCTAAAATACTTTGAGAATTCATCAATAGGTTAGGATAAAAAAGACCACAAACTAGAAATGTATGATAAAAAGGTAAACAGAATGTACACTTGCCCCCTTCTCCTAGACCAGTGGTGGCGAACCTAGGGCACGGGTGCCAGAGGCGGCACTCTAAGCCCTCTCTAAGGGCACCCACACCCTGGAAAAAAGTCTATGGTGTACCAATATGTCTTAGACTTTTCCTGCCATTCATCAGCGCAGGGCGCACTATGAACAGCACAGGCAGCGCACTGAATGTAGGCAGGCTATTATAATAGCTAAATGATAAAGATATACTACACTGCTCAAAAAAATAAAGGGAACACTTAAACAACACAATGTAACTCCAAGTCAATCACACTTCTGTGAAATCAAACTGTCCACTTAGGAAGCAACACTGAGTGACAATTTCACATGCTGTTGTGCAAATGGGATAGACAACAGGTGGAAATTATAGGCAATTAGCAAGACACTCCCAATAAAGGAGTGGTTCTGCAGGTGGTGACCACAGACCACTTCTCAGTTCCTATGCTTCCTGGCTGATGTTTTGGTCACTTTTGAATGCTGGCGGTGCTTTCACTCTAGTGGTAGCATGAGACGGAGTCTACAACCCACACAAGTGGCTCAGGTAGTGCAGCTTATCCAGGATGGCACATCAATGCGAGCTGTGGCAAGAAGGTTTGCTGTGTCTGTCAGCATAGTGTCCAGAGCATGGAGGCGCTACCAGGAGACAGGCCAGTACATCAGGAGACGTGGAGGAGGCCGTAGGAGGGCAACAACCCAGCAGCAGGACCGCTACCTCCGCCTTTGTGCAAGGAGGAACAGGAGGAGCACTGCCAGAGCCCTGCAAAATGACCTCCAGCAGGCCACAAATGTGCATGTGTCTGCTCAAACGGTCAGAAACAGACTCCATGAGGGTGATATGAGGGCCCGACGTCCACAGGTGGGGGTTGTGCTTACAGCCCAACACCGTGCAGGACGTTTGGTATTTGCCAGAAAACACCAAGATTGGCAAATTCGCCACTGGCGCCCTGTGCTCTTCACAGATGAAAGCAGGTTCACACTGAGCACATGTGACAGAGTCTTGAGAGGCCGTGGAGAACGTTCTGCTGCCTGCAACATCCTCCAGCATTACCGGTTTGGCATTGGGTCAGTAATGGTGTGGGGTGGCATTTCTTTGGAGGGCCGCACAGCCCTCCATGTGCTCGCCAGAGGTAGCCTGACTGCCATTAGGTACAGAGATGAGATCCTCAGACCCCTTGTGAGACCATATGCTGGTGCGGTTGGCCCTGGGTTCCTCCTAATGCAAGACAATGCTAGACCTCATGTGGCTGGAGTGTGTCAGCAGTTCCTGCAAGACGAAGGCATTGATGCTATGGACTGGCCCGCCCGTTCCCCAGACCTGAATCCAATTGAGCACATCTGGGACATCATGTCTCGCTCTATCCACCAACGTCACGTTGCACCACAGACTGTCCAGGAGTTGGCAGATGCTTTAGTCCAGGTCTGGGAGGAGATCCCTCAGGAGACCGTCCGCCACCTCATCAGGAGCATGCGCAGGCGTTGTAGGGAGGTCATACAGGCACGTGGAGGCCACACACACTACTGAGCCTCATTTTGACTTGTTTTAAGGACAGTACATCAAAGTTGGATCAGCCTGTAGTGTGTTTTTCCACTTTAATTTTGAGTGTGACTCCAAATCCAGACCTCCATGGGTTGAAAAATTAGATTTCCATTTTTTTTTGTTGTGATTTTGTTGTCAGCACATTCAACTATGTAAAGAACAAAGTATTTCAGAAGAATATTTAATTAATTCAGATCTAGGATGTGTTATTTTTGTGTTCCCTTTATTTTTTTGAGCAGTGTATATTGGACTGTAGTATTCGAGTTAACACTTTGCGATAAATTAGTGGGTTTTGGGTTGCAGTTTGGGCACTCGGTCTGTAAAAAGGTTCGCCATTACTGTCCTAGGCCGAATTAAGATGGCTGTTCTGTTTTCAGTCTGTAAAACACAGACATATCTGGACATCTGCATGGCGTCCCAATGAATCCGTTTTATTTTTTATAAACCCTGACCCGTTCACTTAGATGAATGAGCCTCGGATGGAAAACACTGCGCATGCAGCAAGTTTTTTCGCATGGACCAATGGTGCATGCAGAAAACCTGACATGTGAACCATATACTTCAATCGGTCCATGTGTTATGAAGGTGCAGTCTGGCTAAGTCTACTTTCACACTTGCGTTTTGGCTTTATGTTTGTGAGATCAGTCATGGGCTCTCGCAAGCGGTCCAAAACGGATCAGTTTTGCCCCAATGCATTCTGAATGGAAAAGGATCCGCTCAGAATGCATCAGTTTGCCTCTGATCAGTCTCCATTCCGCTCTGGAGGCGGACACCAAAACGCAGCCTGCAGCGTTTTTCTGTCTGCTTGACGAAACTGAGCCAAACGTTTTCTTTGACACAATCTGGCACAATAGAAAACGGATCCGTCCTCAATTGACTTTCAATGGAGTTCATGACGGATCCGTCTTGGCTATGTAACAGATAATACAAACGGATCCATTCATGACGGATGCATGCGGTTGTATTGTTTGACGGATGCGCCCAAAACGTGAGTGTGAAAGTAGCCTAAGACAGAAAAGACTTTTGTGTGAATTAGGCCTTAAAGGGCAGATTTGTTCCTATGATACTGGCTGACCTGTTACATGTGCGCTTGGCAGCTGAAGGCATCTGTGCTCGCATTGCTGAGAAAAATTATCTGCTCTCTCTCTGTGGCTCCATTCACATGTACGCAAATGGGTGCGGAAACGGGTGCGGACCCATTAATTCTCTATGGGGACAGAAAAGATGCGGACAGCACACAGTGTGCTGTCCGCATCCGCATTTCCGTGCCGTGGCCCCGGGCTTCGGGCCCTAACTTCCGGGCCGCGGCTTCGCAAAAAGTAGAACACGTTCTATTCTTGTCCGCAGACAAGACGCGGACAGGAATAGGCAGTTCTATGGGGGGGTGCCGGCCGGGTGTATTGAGGATCCGCAATACACTACGGACGTGTGAATGGAGCCTAACTGTCGCACCCTCTCCCCTATGATTGACAGGATCAGGCATGATGTTGTTTTCACTACCTGGCCCTGTCAAAGTGTAGAAGGCGTGGCAGTTGCAAAGAGAGTACGGCATCTAGGTGTAACAGAAACACCCCTGTTGCTCCTAGAGGCTCATTTGCATATATTAAAACTTAATTTTTCTCAGCAACGTGGGCACATTCGAACATGGGACCAAGACAGATGCCTTCAGCTGCCAAGCACACATGTAACAGGTCGGCCAGATTCATAGGGACAAATTTGCTGACAGATGCCCTTTAAGCCCCCCCCACACACACACATTAAATGGCAGGTTTGGCCAATGATCTAATTTATGTGGGGAGTTCCCATCATCATCTGTAGGGGGAGAGGAGGATCGGACGAAGTAAATATTTTTGCCTGATCCTTTTGTTCTCCCAGGAGATAAACCACTGCCAGAAGTGTCTGTCAGCAGCTTTCTCCTCCCTCCCCATTCAATCTAAAGGTGTATGTGGGGAGACTAGAAAGACTCAGAAGAGATAGCTGTCCGCCAAACCATCATTTGACAGCTATTGAATGTGTACGGCCAGCTTTAGTCTGCAGGGTTTTCAGCATTTTCTTGAAATAATATTGAGGAGAACACAGGGGTTAATTTTCAGCTGATCTCCATTTTCAGCTGGGGAACAACAGAGTCAGGAGGTAGGACCCATATACACAGGCAAATGATCAGACCTATATTCAGGAACAAACGCTTATGCGAACGCTCATTCCTCATTATTGTCAAGTGTAAATGTCTTGCCAATTAGTCTACAATCAGTCTACAAACTAGCTCATGTTTTGGCTGATCGCATCATTTATGTGAGCATTAATGGCCTAGAATCTGGCCGTGTAAAAGGATGCTTAGATAAGAGGTGAGGTTTATTGATCTGTGTGTCCTATTGCAGACAGGGCACAGCAGGGAGGCTCCTGCTCCAGGCCAGTTATCTAACCAGACGCAGGACTGTGAGGAGGAGGAGGAGGAGGGGACCATGGATGATCTCCTGGGACCCAGAAGATTTATTTCTCTGCTTTAATTGCAATAGAAGGTAAAAATAAGATCTGCTGGGATTTTTTTTATTTCCTTTTTTGCGAATTTTCTGTGTTTAGTGCTTGCTTAACAAAACTAAATTATTTAGTTTTTAGGGTAAAAATAAATAAATAACAGAGGATGAATAAAACTCTAAAACATAAACCAATAAAACTGAATTAGGAACAAACTGTGCACCTCTTTTTCAGCTTCCTTTAGTTCTCCCTCCTTCTCTTTCACCCTTTGCACAAACATCTGTCTCATTTCTTCTTCTTTCTTCTGCAGCTCTCCTAAAAATTCATTCCTTTTTGCTTCATATGTCTCCTGCAAGCTATAAAACATACAAGAATGAATAATTTTGATACATGCCTACTAGTTGCACTAAACCATGTATTAAAATTTTATGCACATATATTGTTTAGAAAAGCCAGCCACTGAGGAATCCCAGAAATCCTTTGCATCATATTAGTGGATTTTCCACTGGCTTTTGAGGTACTTTAGGGCTCATGCACATGACAGTATCCGTATCGAGGTCTGCAAACCATAAATATGGATACCTTCCAGGTGCATTCCTCATTTTTCTCAATCCCATCAATAGAAATGGCTATACTCATTGGCAAAGTGGACAAGAACAGGTCATGTTCTGTAATTTGCGGAATGGACATATGGATGCATACAGCACAAGAATAACATCCGTGTGCTGACTTTTTTTTGTGGACGGGGAGAAGCAGCGGCGGCCGTGCGGGGACCAGGAGCGACACGGGGAGCCAGGTAAGTAGAATCAGTGTGAGGAGCCCGGGTAGAAGGGGAGTCATTTCCAGCCTCAGATAACCCCTTTAAGGTCCGTTTACATGGGCATATCTCTCAGGGCAATTAACATTGCCCAATCATTAGCTGCATTTACATGCATTGGTTATTGGGGCTGTATGGGGATGAATGATTGTAATAGGATCATTCATCCCCACAGAGTTTTTTTGTTTCTCAGCAGAACATCCCTTACACACAAATTCACACAAACTTTCAGATCACCTGACAAACAAGAATTTTGCTTGTTTGTAAGGTGATGGGACAATTATTGGATTTATTCACAATAATAGGTCCGATCAATGCTCCAGGAAATTAGCCTTTATTCTGTATAAATACATAAAGTAAAAGAGCAATCTGAACAAAAACAGAAACATACATGAAAAGTATTAATAGCCACTGTACATTATTCACTTATTTATTGCGAACCTACAAGGAACCATTACCTGAACGGTTTGTTGTCAGGGTCATTGTCTTTAAACCCCATCTCCTCTAGCTTGCACCTTCGGTATAGTTCATAATGACGTGTGTGTGTTTGCTCCCGTAGATCTTCCATGTTCACCCGTATGAGCATTTCTCTCAACTTGACAAAGTCGCAATGTGTTTCATTCTCAACTAGATAAAAAAGGGAAGTTGGTTTTACAATCTAAAAACAGGCCCAGAAAACCAGTCAAGGTAATCAGCCTGTACTGTAGGTATAAGCCAAAATGAAGACACAAATGAACCCGATTGTTTTGTAAGAAACTAATTTTTAAGAATCCTTTTATCATAGGATAAATGTAGACTGTAAAGGCTTGATATATGCCAATCATTAGCCATACAGTGCATGCATACAGCCCAACAGAAGACAAAAGGGATGGTCTCTGCTGGGTGAATGGGGGCTTATAATATACTAGCAGAAGGACCCAGCTTCGCACGGGTATATTTCATCTATTTCATTTAATGTTTGTGTGTGTTGTTATAAGATCGACAGTATCCCCCATAACAGTGACCTCTACAGTACCCCGCCCTCTTAACTGTGAACTCCACAGCCCCTCACCCCTTAACACTGCCCCCCCACAGTGCCCCGCCTCCTTAAAATGGGACCTCCCAGCAGCCCATCACTTAACTTTGACCTTCACAACAGCCCGCCCCTTTAACAGTAAGTTTTACAGCACCCCACTCCCTTGACATTGACCTCCTCAGAGGTCTGCACCTTAACAGTGACCTATACAGCATCCTGCCCCTTAAAGGGTTTCTACCACCTCATTTTGACCTAATTAGCTCTCAGACACTAGCGATCTGCTAGTGTCTGATCTACCTAACAATGCTATTCTCAGACCTGTGTGTGGATCCGTTTCACTAAAAAACTTTTATTAATATGCTAATGAGCCTCTAGGTGCTATGGGGGCGTCTTTTCAGCACCTAGAGGCTCGGTCTACTCACATTGTATGCCGCCCCGCTCGTCCGTTAAGCCCGCCTATCTCCTCTTGAATGCCATCCTCCATCTGAGCCAGCGGACGAATTCTCGCGCCTGCGCCGTGCGCGTCTGTATTCTGCGCAGGTGCGCCGATGACCGAGATGTCTGTGCAGGCAGCGGTCAGACATTCACTGCGCCTGCGCCGAATACAGATGCGCACGGCGCAGGCGCGAGAATTCGTCCGCTGGCTCAGATGGAGGATGGCATTCAAGAGGAGATGGGCGGGCTTAACGGACGAGCGGGGGCGGCATACAATGTGAGTAGACCGAGCCTCTAGGTGCTGAAAAAACGCCCCCATAGCACCTAGAGGCTCATTAGCATATTAATAAAAGTTCGTTTAATGGGAGTAATGACTGGGATATACCAATACCAGGGTTCTCTCTATACAGGAAAGAAAGAGAAGGCAAGAAGGGGGAGGGGTGGCCCTGTATGTGAAAGATAGCATAAAATCTAATTTGATACAAGTTAGCGAGAACAATTTAGGGTCAGTTTGGGTTACCTTGCAGCTTGATAATCATAAGGTAACTCGTGTAGGTGTGATATATAGACCACCTAGCCAAGTCAAAGAATTGGATGATCTACTAGTTGAGGAAATAAAATGACATTGAAGGGGGAAGTTATCATTATGGGAGACTTCAATCTTCCCGATGTAAACTGGAAAACCAAAATAGTTAGTTCTGCCAGGAGTACAGATATTCTAAATTCCCTACTGGGATTATCTCTACAGCAAGTAGTTGAGGAGCCAACCCGGAAGGAGGCCATTTTAGATTTAGTATTCACAAATGGGAATTTGGTATCTGATATTACTGTAGGGCAAAGCTTGGGATCTGGTGATCACCTGTCAGTGTGGTTTACTATAAGTACAGTGACTGAGTCACACCACACAAAAACTAAAGTTTTAGATTTTAGAAAAACGGACTTCTCTAAAATTAGATTAGTGGTATATGAGTCCCTATCAGATTGGAACAGTTTCATTGGAGTCCAGGAGAAATGGGACTACTTAAAAGTGGCACTATTGAAGGCAACAGAAAATTGCATTAGGCTTGTCAGTAAAAGCAAAAAAAAGGAAGAGACCACTGTGGTACTCAGCAGAAGTGGCCAAAATCATTAAAAACAAAAAGATAGCATTTAGGAATTATAAAAAAAATAAAAAATGAGGATGAGAGGGAAATTTATAAGATTAGGCAGAGAGAGGCCAAACAAGTTATAAGAGCTTCTAAAGCACAGGCAGAAGAGAAATTAGCTCAGTCAGGGAAAAAAGGTGATAAGGCATTCTTCAGATACATAAATGAAAAAAGGAAACTAAAACAAGGAATTACAAAATTAAAAACAAAAGGAAGGAAGGTATATGGAAGAAGATAAAGAACTAGCTGACTGCCTCAATGAATACTTCTGTTCAGTTTTTACAAAGGAAAATAAAGGAAAAGGACCTCAGTTAGGAAAGAAGACTAATGAATCTTTTGATGCATGTGTCTTTACAAAGGAAGAGGTTCTAAGTCAGCTGTCTAAAATTAATACAAATAAGTCACAGGGGCCTAATGGGATAAACCCAAAGCTATTAAAAGAGCTCAGCGGTGAACTAGCAAAACCATTACAGAATTATTTAACCAATCACTGGCAACAGGAGTCGTCCCAGAAGATTGGAAATTAGCAAATGTTGTGCCCATTCACAAGAAAGGTAGTAGGGAGGAATCGGGCAACTATAGGCCAGTAAGCCTGCCATCAATAGTGGGGAAATTAATGGAAACCATACTTAAGGAGAGGATTGTGGAACATCTAAAATACCATGGATTGAAAGATGAAAAACAGCATGGGTTTACTTCAGGGAGATCACGTCAAACTAATCTTATTGATTTTTTTGGATTGGGTGACTAAAATAATAGATGGCAGAGGTGCAGTAGTCAAACTAATCTTATTGATTTTTTTGGATTGGGCGACTAAAATAATAGATGGCAGAGGTGCAGTAGACATTGCTTATCTAGACTTTAGTAAGGCTTTTGATACTGTCCCACATAGAAGGCTTATCAATAAATTGCAGTCTTTGGGCTTGGACTCCCATATTGTTGAATGGATTAGGCAGTGGCTGAGGGACAGACAACAGAGGGTTGTAGTCAATGGAGTATATTCAGACCATGGTCTTGTTACCAGTGGGGTACCTCAGGGATCTGTTCTGGGACCCATATTGTTTAATATCTTTATCAGCGAAATTGCAGAAGGCCTCGATGGTAAGGTGTGTCTTTCTGCTGATGACACAAAGATTTGTAACAGGGTTGATGTTCCTGGAGGGATACACCAAATGGAAAGGGATTTAGGAAAACTAGAGGAATGGTCAAAAATCTGGCAACTAAAATTTAATGTTGATAAGCGCAAGATAATGCACCTGGGGCGTAAAAACCCAAGAGCAGAATATAAAATCAGTGATACAGTCCTAACCTCAGTATCTGAGGAAAGGGATTTAGGGGTCATTATTTCAGAAGACTTAAAAGGTAGGCAGACAATGTCATAGAGCAGCAGGAAATGCTAGCAGAATGCTTGGGTGTATAGGGAGAGGAATTACCAGTAGAAAGAGGGAGGTGCTCATGCCGCTCTACAGAGCACTAGTGAGACCTCATTTGGAGTATTGTGCGCAGTACTGGAGACCATATCTCCAGAAGGATATTGATACTTTGGAGAGAGTTCAGAGAAGAGCTACTAACCTGGTACATGGATTGCAGGATAAAACTTACCAGGAAAGATTAAAGGACCTTAACATGTATAGCTTGGAAGAAAGACTACACAGAGGGGATAGGATAGAAACTTTTAAATACATAAAGGGAATCAACAAGGTAAAAGAGGAGAGAATATTTAAAAGAAGAAAAACTGCTACAAGAGGACATAGTTTTAAATTAGAGGGGCAAAGGTTTGAAAGTAATATCAGGAAGTATTACTTTACTGAGAGAGTAGTGGATGCATGGAATAGCCTTCCTGCAGAAGTGGTAGCTGCAAATACAGTGAAGGAGTTTAAGCATGCATGGGATAGGCATAAGGCCATCCTTCATATAAGATAGGGTCAAGGGCTATTCATAGTATTCAGTATATTGGGCAGACTAGATGGGCCAAATGGTTCTTATCTGCGGTACCATGCTTGGACTCTAATGGTAGCTGGAACCCAGGCGGATCCATTGGTCCCAGAACCACCTCCCTGCGACATTCTGGTCTGGAGCCATGAGCCCTAATCGGTTTTGTGGCTCATTTGCTGCCAGCCTCAGAAGAGGATGGGAGGGGAGGGGACAGCTATAGGTCAAAAGGCTCATGCCAGCAAGCGGACGTATCTTTTCTCTGAAGGGGAATTGTGCCATATGTTTAAAGGGACCTGCAAACTGCTGACTTCACTGCCTCCCATGTGACTACAGCGAAGAACTCATCACAACCCAAACAGGGCCAGGGCAAGGATTTTTGCCGCCCTAGGCAAGATAAAAATTGCCCCCCCCACCCTTATCAGATGATCTGCCCATATCATGACATCACATATGTTCCAACCCTTTCTCAGCATTTAAATTTAAAGAACTGCTATGTTTCCCTTAGGGTTAATCAAGTTTCTTGTAGCTGTCTCCCTGACAGCCGCTAGAGGTGCTTCCGCGATTCTCACTGTGAAAATTACAGTGGGAAGACGCGGAACATAGTTTTGAATGCGTGCGCATGCGCATTCGCAGCTGAGAGGAGGATCGGGGAGAAGAGTTCCCAGTGCCGGCGCTGGAGAAAGGTAAGTGGCTGAAGGGGTTTTAACCCCTTCAGCCCAGTGGGAGGGGCTCCTAACTATATAGTGCCAGGAAAAGGAGTTTGTTTTCCTGGCACTATAGTGCTCCTTTAACACCAGTACTGCACAGTGTCTGTTCTCTGCAGGAACAGGCTATAGACACCAGTACCACTACATTAAACTGTAGTGGTTCTGGGACTATAGTATCCTTTTATGCTCCATTCACACGTCCGCAATTTCGTTCTGCATTTTGCGGAACGGAATTGCGGACCAATTCATTCCTACGGTGTGCTGCCCGGACACGGAATTGCGGATCCGCACTTCCGGACATGTCCTATTCTTGTCCGCAATTGCGGACAAGAACAGGCATATTCTATTAGTGCCGGCAATGTGCGGTCCGCAAAATGCGGAAGGCACATTGCCGCTTTCAGTGTTTTGCGGATCCGCGGCTCCGTGTATCCGCAAAACACGTTGCGGACGTGTGAATGGAGCCTTAATGTGAGGTAAATTAGTTTCCAATGTAGTCTTAATAACTAAACAATTAAATAATAAACATATTGCCTTGTCTACTTACCACCAGGACAATAAGATGATCTGGTGTCTGGCTCTTGGTCTGGCTCTGGGGACTCCCTTGTCACTCTCTTCTCCCCTCCCCCCACCCCTTGTCGCTCTGGGGACTCCCTTGTCACTCTCTTCTCCACCCCTCCTCGTCACTCTCCTCTCCCCCCTCCCTCGTCACTCTCTTCTCCCTCCCTCGTCACTCTCTTCTCCCTCCCTTGTCACTCTCCCCCCCCTTGTCACTCTCCCCCCCCCTTGTCACTCTCCCCCCCCCCCTTGTCACTCCCCCCCCCCCCCTTGTCACTCTCATTCCCCCCCCCCCTCCCTTGTCACTCTCATTCCCCCCCCCTCCCTTGTCACTCTCATTCCCCCCCCCTTCCGTGTCACTCTCATTTCCCCCCCCCCCTTCCTTGTCACTCATATTCCCCCCTGGCCCCACCTCTAGTGTAGCGTGGCTGATCTCTGTTCGGTCCGCGGTACAGGAGCATTTGTTTCCTGTACCCGGCCGGACTGAAAGGAAGTGAGCACTTCCGGCCGGGTACAGGAAACAAAAGCTCCTGTACCGCGGACCGAACAGAGCTCGGCCACGCAACATTAGAGGCGCTTCCCTTCTGAGGCTGTGCCCGGGCGGTGCACAATTATAGACGCAAGACGCACCAGCCTGGGCAGTGCGGCAGCCGCCCGGTGCGGGGGAGGGCCTGCCGCCATACTTTTAAAAAAAACTACTCTTTTTTTTAAAACCGCACGGGGTCGGCGCCCCCTGCTAAATTGCCTAGGTCGCCTTACAGGTGGCGCCGGCCCTGAACCCAAAAGACTCTGACTTTTTGCTCCGTTGAATCCTGTTTGTACCATACTACCTGTATTTGCAACCTCAGACCACTGTATATATTCTTAGTGTGTATAGTGTTATTTCTAGTGAGCCCTGAAGGCGATTAAATATATAATTTAATCTTGCGCTGTCTTGTATCGTCCGTGTGTTGGCTACTGCGGGTTGGTTTCTCACCCAATATAATCCCGTTAGCGGACCGGGCTTATATCAAACGAGAAGCTGGTGGCAGTCTTCCCGGGCTAGGGCAGTGAAAAGGCTCCCTCAGCTTGTTGCCTCTCTGTGCCGTGTGAACAGGAGGAGTCCGTGAACACTGTACCAAGCTGACCTTACCTGCTCCTCAGGGACGGCGTAACTTCACGCCTTGGTAACCAGTAACTGAGCGGTGTATCTAATCGTATCATGTGTGATACTGTCTGTTGAGCTGTGTATCTAATCCTTTCAGGTCTAAAACCTTCCCGGACACTTGATGTACCTGTGTGCCAAATCTGGTGAAGATCGGTCCAGTCGTTTCGTCGCGCATAAAGAACGTCCAAAAAGACAGACAAACGTCCAGACAGAAACTAATTATATATATATATATATATATATATATATATATATATATATATATATATATATATATATATAAAAGAGATGAGAGATAGGGGGTACGGGAGCTTCCCTGATGCATACAATGAACCTAAATGATAAATTGTATGGAAACAGAATTACTGCCAACACACAGATATCAGAAGGACATACCTTGTACAGTTCCCCATGGGTACTGCCGAACCTTCATCATTTTGTTTCCTATTTTGACTTCCTCTGTGCTTCCAACGACAGCAAATGGTAAGTGAGCCTGCAGAAGAAAATATATAGAATAGCTAACCAAAGTCCAGCTTATTAAAGGGGTTCTCACATTACACATTTTACAATTTACCTTCTACAGTACTTCGGGCCCTAAAATCAAATCTCCAACCACATGCAGTGCAACGCAAGTGTATACAAAGTTGTATGTATTCACCTTAAATAATATATGATAATTGCCCCTACAGATGAAATTGGCATGGGAGGTAATTGACCGCAAAGCAGTAAAGTGCTATTTAAAAACAAATCTAGTAACTGAAAAATACGTACATTCATTGTTCCATTTATCTCTGCCACGGTTTCGTCATCTGTTGGGAATTGATAGATCTGCACGCCATTACTAACCAGCTCACTTGTGATTTTTATCTTGAATTTTGTCAGCTCACTCTTAGAAATGGCATCCGACTTTGCAATAATTGGAATGATATTAACCTACACAAAGGAAAAAGAAAAAAAATCTCAATAAATCAAACAGGACTGAGCATGTATAAAGATACAATTCAAACCATGCATGCTAGATATATAATCCTAATGCAAATTTGTCAAATTTGGGACTACAGAGTTTGACATGGATGAGGACAACCACAAAAAAATATTTCAGGGAGTTGCACCCGGTCCTTGTGCCATCTGGTGTTTTTAATGTGTTTAAAAAGGTTCACCGGGAATGATTTAAAATGTCTGCCAGCGACCTGTCCTAGAATGTGAACCTGGTTAGCCACCACTTGTGGAGCTGCTTAAGGGGGTAATGATGCAACCCTGCCTACGATATTCCATCATGGCTGAGCAGCCCGACAAGAAAACTCACCAATATGTAGTATAAGAGCCAGAGCCTAGTGTGGTGCGGCCCCGCTCCCTCAGCCCCCTAGGCAGCTCAGGAAGTGGTGGTAACCAGTCCTGCTCACATTCTAGGACAGGTTGCTCAGGCCATTTTAAATAATTTCAGGAGAACCCTTTTAATAGTTGGCATCCGTCTGGCCGGCAATTTTTTTATTTATTTTTTTGAATAGTCAAAATGGCATAAATTTTTTAAAAAAGGACTAAAAGAAAATATATTTCCCTGCCACTCCCTTTCTAATGCTTTCTGTGTACCTACTCGTCTCTACGTCCCAGTCCCTCTTGACACACAGTAAATGCCTACTCAGCTGATCAATGGCCGCAGTGGTGACCATCGGTGATTGGGATTGGCATAATGATCACTTTGTGTGTCAAGAGGGACCACGGAAGTAGAGACCCGTAAGCATCCCTTTACTCCTGCAATTAAAGCAGATCTGTGATATGTCTAAGCCATTATTACAATAGGTACAAAAAAATACTGTGCTTTTGGTAATAGCCAATAAAGAGTACCGCGGATTCATGGTAGTGTCCACTGTATTAAAGGGCTTCTGTCACCCCACTAAAGTGATTTTTTTTTTTTGGGCTAGTTAAATTAGTTATATAACGATATCTGAAAATATAATAGTGTTCCTTACTTTGATCCAGCAGTTTAGTCAAAAAACGAAGTTTTATCCTATGCAAATTCGGTCTCTACCAGCAAGTAGGGTGTCTACTTGCTGGTAGCTGCTGCAGAAATCCGCCCCCTCCTCTTGTTGATTGACAGGGCCAGCCGGGATCTCCTCCTCCGGCCAGCCCTGTCGGCGTTTCAAAAATCGCGCGCCCGTGTTGAATCTGCGCAGGCGCTCTGAGATGAGGAGGCTCGTTTCCTCAGAACTCCCTCAGTGCGCCTGCGCCGATGACGTCTTCTATTTCGATGATGAAAGCACCTCCCCGCGTTCTCCTCACCAATGACTGATGGGCACTAAGTTCTACAAGCAGAAACATCAGCTGTAGTTAACCACTGTTAAGAATACAGTTGCCAATCGTCCCAATTTTGTTGTGATTTTCCTGAACTTTCACCGAAATTTGGCTTTTCCTGAGCCAAAAATGTGTGTGGCTTTTGTAACACACATCCTAAGCACTGGGTGTACTTGAGGGAGGAGCGTAAATGCCCTAAATTTACCAAACAGAAGTGTTGGTAAGTGTAAGGAAAATTATTATTTACTGGCAGCCCTGATTGTCAGTTGATTCACCTTTTAGCTTGTACACAGTCAGTGTACATGCAAAATATGTTCCCACCCCCCAGCCATCTGGTTGTCCGCTAGCAAGGGAGAAAGCCACGGGGGTCCAGGCTTCAAGGAGGCCCCAGGTGGATAATGTCACACCTCAACCAGCCAGTTTGGAGGCAACCAAATCTACAGGAAAACCCCCAGCAGGGGGTCTCAGCCCTTGCCCAGGATCAATGCTACCTCCCAGACATGTTGGCACCTACATTTCATAAGGAATTATGAATTGCCCGGCCATCGCAGGCGCAAACTAGATACATATTTGTGTCCCGATGGCCACGAGGAACGTGCCCATGTTCTTGGTTTGATAGTGGGATGCCAGGGAAGGGAGTAGGGATCGACCGATTATCGGTTTGGCCGATATTATCGGCCGATATTGAGGATTTTGAACGTTATCGGTATCGGCATCTATTTTGCCGATATACCGATAACGTATGGGGAACACAGAACGCGCTGCTGACAGCGCTCTCTGTGTTCCCTCCGCAGCACAGGGGAGAAGGAAGCAGTGTCTCCTCCCCCCTGTGATGCTGCTGCTGCCGCCAATAGCAGGAGAGGAGACAAGAGGAGGGGAGGGGCTGTGGCCGCTGCGCCACCAATGAAGATAAGCCTTTCATTCATTCATATACAGGAGGCGGGAGCTGGCTGCAGAATCACATAGCCGGCTCCCGACCTCTATGAACGGCAGCTGCGGTCCGCGGTAGTTAACTCCTCAGGTGCCGCGGATCGCAGCCACCGCTCATAGAGGTCGGGAGCCGGCTATGTGATTCTGCAGCCAGCTCCCGCCTCCTGTATATGAATGAATGAAAGACTCCTCTTCATTGGTGGCGCAGTGCGCCCCCCCCCCGAGCCCCCCAGTATTAATCATTGGTGGCGCAGTGCGCCCCCCACCCCAATGCCGGCCAATAGTAAAAACATTGGTGGCGCAGTGCGCCCCTCCCCCCCACCCAGTATTACTCATTGGTGGCAGTGGCCACAGGATCCCCTCTCCCCTGCTCCTCCGATCGGAGCCCCAGCAGTGTAAGCCTGGGGCTCCGATCGGTTACCATGGCAGCCAGGACGCTATTGAAGCCCTGGCTGCCATGATAAGCTCCATGCTGCTGTGTGCACAAAGCACAGAGCAGCAGGGACAGTGTGAGCTCCTATTCACCCTGATAGAGATCTATCAGGGGGAATAGGACAAGGGTTCTAGTCCCTAAGGGGGATAAAAGTTAGTAAAAAAAAAAAAAATACAAAAATATTAAGTATAAATGAAAAAGATTTATAAAAAAAAAAAATACACATTAACAATAAACCAAAATACACATTAACAATAAACATATTAATTTTCAGCAGATTCGTGTATGAATTTTTTTTTTTTCTCAAAAATGAAAATTCCCAGAATATCGGTATAAATTATCGGCTATCGGCCTGAAAGTTCACAAATTATCGGTATCGGTATCGGCCCTAAAAAATCAATATCGGTCGATCCCTAGAAGGGAGATATGTATATCTCCCCACAGAAACCAACTAACAGTACCATATTTGGACTCTACTTGTAGCCGGAACCCAGGCGGATCCATCCCAGAACCATCTCCCTGTGACCTTCTGGACTGGAGCTATGAACCCTAAAGAGTTTTGTGGGTCATTTGCAGCCAGTCCGGTGGACCCCTCCCAAAGGCCAGGAGGGGAGAGGCCGACTACAGGTTAAAAGGCTTGTGCCAGCAAGCGGGCGGGTCTTTCTCTGAAGAAGGGTCACATCGTGTAATGTGTTTAGAAGGACCCAGGAACTAGCTGAGATCACTGCCCTTCATGTGACTACACCAAAGAACACACCACAACCGAAAGGAACTTTCATCTTACCCGGTAACTGACTTTTGCTCTGCTTAACCCTGTTGTACCCATATAACCTGTATCTGTAACCTCAGACCACTGTATATATTCTCTGTGTATATTGTGTTATATCTAGTGTGCCCTTACGGCAAATAACTATATAATTTAATCTTGTATCTCGATCACGAATCCCCACGTCAGTGTTTTGGCCTAGTTACCGCGGGTTGGTTTCTCACCCTATATAATCCAGTTAGCGGACCGGGCTTATATCAAACGAGAAGCTGGTGGCAGATACCCGGGCTGAGACAGCGCTGTTTTCACTGCGGTAGTGAAAAGGCTCTCTCAGCTTGTTGCCTCTCTGTGCCCGCGTGGACAGGAGGTGTCTGTGTAAACTGTACCAAGCTGACCTTACTTGCTCCTCTGGAGGGCATAACGTCACGTTTTTGGTAACCCGTGACCATACCGCGTCTCGTGAGCTCGACGTAGGCGACGTCAAGCGGGCACGAGGTGTGGTATTCGTCACAGTAAGCATGTAAAGTAAGCATGCAAATAGGGCAAGAAACATGGAAAGCATTGGGCTCATAACAGGAGTAGGATAAAGGGATTTATAAAAATCTGAGATGACAAGATCAAGCATTTCATTTTTTAGCTTACTGTATATGTACTCTGTCCTCCAGCTGGCTAATCTGATATTAGCTGAGACTATTAGGTTCCTGACGGATCCGGAACTCGTAAAAAAAATTACCAGGAAAAAAATAATTCTTTTTTTTTTTTTAACCAGACACACTGCAAACAGATCAAACACTTGCCTCACTTCAACATTTTTCATCTTAGGCTACTTTCACACGAGCGTTCGGAGCGGATCCGTCTGATGTTTCATCAGACGGATCCGCTCCGATAATGCAGACGTTTGCATCCGTTCAGAACGGATCCGTCTGCATTATTACTTAGAAAATTTTCTAAGTCAGAAAGTAGCCTGAGCGGATCCGTTCAGACTTTACATTGAAGGTCAATGGGGAACGGATCCGCTTGAAGATTGAGCCATATGGTGTCATCTTCAAGCGGATCCGTCCCCATTGACTTCCATTATAAGTCTGGACGGATCCGCTCGCCTCCGCACGGCCAGGCGGACACCCGAACGCTGCAAGCAGCGTTCAGGTGTCCGCTCACTGAGCGGAGCGGAGGCTGAGCGCTGGCAGGCGGATGCATTCTCAGTGGATCCGCCTCCACTGAGAATGCATTAGGGCCAGACGGATGAGTTCGGGGCCGCTTGTTAGCCCCTTCAAACGGAGCTCACGAGCGGACACCCGAACGCTCGTGTGAAAGTAGCCTAAAATGGAGTTACATTAGTAATCCTGTTCCTTACATACTGGCTTAAACTTACTATCAAACCCCTTTTCCACTGCATGGAACTGACTAAACAATATTCAGATCTACTCTCTCTCTCACTGGGCCAAAGTTGCAGATAGTATATGGTACTTTTTCGGTACCACATCCAAGGAAGCTCTAAACAACTCAAGGCGGTACCATGAAGGTCACATGACCACAATGCAGACTACCGACTGGTCTAAGAATGGTCGCTACCCTGCTACCATCTACATTGAAGGCGTATCACATCCACAGTAGACAACCAACTAGCTGGTACCAAAATAGAGTAGAGGTGAGTAGAGCAGGGAAGAGTCAGCACCATGCACTTTAGTTAATACATCAACATTAGGAAACATGGAAAAAAAGGTATAGCTGTGCATTGTAATATTCAGATATTTGAGCTACCAACCTTACTGTCCAGTTTCTTCATAGTCACCAGGTCCAGAGATTTCAAGGAGTGTCCAGTAGGGGCAATAAAGTAGAGGCATGCATGTATACGAGAGTCATGGTAATTATGAAGAACTCTTTTAATCTTCAGCTCTTCTTGCAGGTATGCCTCAAACTGGGAGTCAATGAAGTCAACGATGGGCTTGTAACTTTAGGACAAAATAAAAATTATTGCTGAACTCTTTCAAGACTGGGGGATTTTCCAGTTTTTCACTTTCTACTCCCAGCCCTCCCAAAGTCATAACTTTATTTTTGCATTAAAATAGCCATTTGGCGGGAAAAGACTTACTTTCTAGTGGTTACATATATGGTTACATATAATGTGGTGGGGAGCAGGAAAAAACACCATTCCGTCACTGTTTTATGGGTTTGTTAGGTTTTTTTTTTTACACCGTTTTCTATGTGGCAAAAGTGACCTGTTACTTTTATTCTCTGGGTCAGTATGATTACAACGATATTACAAATGTATAGTTTTTCTTCCATTTTAATACTGAAGAAAAAAAAATGAAAAAACTTTGGAATTTTTTTTTCTTTGCACTGCTATATTTTAACCCCCATATTTTTTTACTTTTATGTGTACAGAACTGTGTGAGGGCTCATATTTTTGCTGTATAATCTGTACTTTTCATTGATACCATTCTGGGGTGTGTATGACTTTTTAATCACTTTTTATTACATTTTTTGTGGTAGGTGAAGCGACAAAACGTCAAATTGGCCACCGCCAATGTAATTTAACGGTGGAGCGGCGGAAGGGGTTAAACTCAATCAATCAAAATAACCCATACTTATTGGAAATAAAGGAATCCTTGTGCTGTATATATTATCTTACAAAATAAAATTACACTATATGCAATAAATGGCCAAACAATGTTGAATCAGTATTCTCCAATGCTTTTTGTTATGCCCCTGTGTTAAAAACTAAATTTAGGGGGGATCAAATTTAAACAAACAGTTAAAGGCTTGCCCCACAAAAAAAAATATTCTACAATTTTCAAACCAGCACCTGGATCTGAATTCTTTTGTAATTGCGCTTAATAAAAAATGTAGCATAGCCACTGAGTTATTAAATATAATGTATCTGTATAGCGCCACCTGCTGTTTGTTTTTTTCTTATTTCTTTGTCCGGCTCACTGAGATGGCCGCACATGCTCAGTTTCATCTTTCAACTGCCTCCTGAGCTGTGATTGGGAGAGCATGGACACGCCCCCTTAGATGCAGCAGAAAAGACACTCCCCTGAGCTGCCAGCTTGATAGAAATCTAGCAGAGCAGTGAATGGGGAGATCTCTGGATCCATGTGAGGTGCAGGGCTGGTTCTAGCTTTGTTAGGCCCCTTTCACACGGGCGAGTATTCTGCGCGGGTGCAATGCGTGAGTAGAACGCATTGCACCCGCACTGAATCCTGACCCATTAATTTCTATGGGGCTGTGCACATGAGCTGTGATTTTCAAGCATCACTTGTGCGTTGCGTGAAAATCGCAGCAAGCTTTATATTCTGCGTTTTTCACGCAACGCAGGCCCCATAAAAGTGAATGGGGCCGCGTGAAAATCGCAAGCATCCGCAAGCAAGTGCAGATACGGTGCGATTTTCACGCATGGTTGCTAGGTGACGATTGGGCTGGGGACCCGATCTGTATTATTTTCCCTTATAACATGCTTATAAGGGAAAATAATAGCATTCTGAATACAGAATGCAAAGTAAAATAGTGATGGAGGGGTTAAAAATAAAATAAAAATTAACTCACCGAGTCCACTTGATCACGTAGTTGTGGATCTCTGTCTTCTTCTGTAATGTTGAGCTGCCGGCTAAGGACCTGTGGTGACGTCACATCACATGGTCCCTGAACCATGCGATTGGACCATGTGACAAGCACAGTGACGTCATCAAAGGTCCTATTCCTGTGCACAGCAAAGAAGAAGACAGAAGAGATGCCGGCTGCGCGATCAAGTGGATTAAAGAGAGGAAAATTATTATATATATTTTTTTAACCCCTCCAGCCCTATTTTACTATGCATTCTGTATTAAAGAGGACCTTTCACTGATTCTTACCCTATGAACTAAGTATACAGACATGTGGAGCGGCGCCCGGGGATCTCACTGCACTTACTATTATCCCCGGGCGCCGCTCCGTTCTCCTGCTATGTCCTCCGGTATCTCCGCTCACTAAGTTATAGTAGGCGGAGATACCAGTCCCTAAGTTATGGTAGGCGGAGTCTGCCCTAGCGCTGGCCAATTGCATTGCAGAGCTCACAGCCTGGGAGAAAATAACCTCCCAGGCTGTGAGCTCTGCGCTGCGATTGGCCAGCGCTAGGGCAGACTCCGCCTACCATAACTTAGGGACTGGTATCTCCGCCTACTATAACTTAGTGAGCGGAGATACCGGAGGACATAGCAGGAGAACGGAGCGGCGCCCGGGGATAATAGTAAGTGCAGTGAGATCCCCGGGCGCCGCTCTACATATCTGTATAGTTAGTTCATAAGTAAGAATCGGTGAAAGGTCCTCTTTAAGAATGTATTATTTTCCCTTATAACATGGTTATAAGGAAAATAATAGCAATCTACAAAACACCTAACCCAAACCCGAACTTCTGTGAAGAAGTCCGGGTTCGGGTTTGGGTACCAAACATGCCAATTTATCTCACGCGCGTGCAAAACGCATTACAATGTTTTGCACTTGCGCTGAAAAATCGCGCATTTTCCCGCAACGCACCCGCATCTTACCCGGGCAAAAAACCTGACGCCCTTGTGAAAGAGGCCTTAGAAATAGATTGTCATTTACTATATGACGACTGATTTTAATTTTTTACATTAGCCATGGGATAACAACATTAAACACAAGACCTGCTTGTGCTATGACAGTCTTAAAAGGGCCCTGCGCTGCCGGAGCAGGCATATATTTTATAACTAGGTGACCTTGCCATAAATTTAATGCATCCTCTGGCAGTCGATGCGCCTGACTGATGTCTAATGGCAGCTTGTAGCTGGCGTAGATTTCAGTCATCATTTACGTCAGTTTCTGGCATAAATGACAAATGTGGCTGGGCCGTTGGCCTCGCCTACACCCCGCCATCGTCATGTCCCCTTTTCAGAAATGGGTGAGGGTGGCGTAAAAATGCCAGTTGCAACTTTTTAAAACCAAATTTATGGTTTGGGACGATGATAAGTCTCCCCTACAGGTTGTGATCATTGCACTGCAGCTTGTCCACAAATAATCACCAGTTATTAGAATAATAATGTATTGTTTTCCATATTGATCATGCATTACATATGAAATTAGTGTTACCTGTCTTCTTTATTAATCTGATCTCCAAAACCTGCAGAACTAACAATGGTCATTTTCAGCCGAACGTTACTTTCTGTCAGATCATAGGTGCTCGATTTCAGCTGAACCCCAGGCTGTGAATGCAAAGTTTGTTCCGCTTCAAACTTTGTATTAAATAATGTATCCATAAGAGTGGATTTGCCAAGACCCGTCTCACCTAAAAACAAAGCACATAAAATCTTTCATTTACTAACGTCTACTAAACATAGTAAATAAATGCGCATCAAGGACAATTACCTTTATATAAGACACACGAAAAAAGAATATCTAATAGGTAACAAACAAGAGTAATATTTTTAGTCAAAATACTGTTACCATTGTCTTGCAAATAAAAGGAGGTGGAAATTATTCTAAACTAAGTTAGGCTACTTTCACATCTGCGCTTTCCCTTTCCGCTATTAGATCCGTCATAGGATCTCAATAGCGGCGAGTAAACGCTTCCGTTTTGTCCCTATAGTCAATGGGGACAAAACTGAACGAAATGGAATGCCACCAGAATGCATTTCGTTCCATTTGGTTGCAAGCAGCGTTTTTCTGTTCCCGATGTGGTGCCGAGCAAGACGGATCCGTCATGACTCACAATGCAAGTCAATGGGGACGGATCAGTTTAACTCTGACACAATAAAAAACTGATCCGTCCCCCATTAACTTTCAATGGAGTTCATGACAGATCCGTCTTGGCAATGTTAAAGATAATACAACCGGATCAGTTCATAACAGGTGCAGACGGTTTTTACTGATCCATGACGGATCCAGCAAAAACGCTGGTGTGAAAGTAGCCTTAAATGTACTTTACACAACCAGCTAACAAAAACAATAGATACAATCATACAGCAATACTTTCTGAAGAAAAACTTGATCTTGGGGGAAGGGGGGGGGGGGGAGAAAAAAAAAATTGTTAAAAATAATACAGACCAAATATAATTTACAACACGTTGAGGTTTTTGAGTCCACATTACCACTTACTATGTCCCAGCCCTGGTTGGTATTCTTTAATTTTAATATTGCATTTGCACTTTAAAATGGATGATGACATCCAGGGACCTGAGCAGAGGTCGGAGAGCACAGAGCCGAGAGCCAGTGTCAGGAATCAGGTAAGGCCAAGTTCACACTTCAGTTGTTTGGTCAGTTATTTCCATCAGTTATTGTGAGCCCAAACCAGTAGTGAAGGCTACTCAGAGATAAGGTATAAGGCAAAGATTTCCTCCTGTTCTGTGTTTTTAACGCGCACCTGGTTGTGGCTCACAATAATTGATGGAAATAACTGAAGTGTGAACTCAGCCTAAGGGCTCATGCTGACAGTCGTTGCTTGTCTGCAATATGTGGGCACCGACTGTGTGCTCACCATATCACGGATGTGGACCCATTCACTTGAATGGATCTGCAATCCAGAAGGTGCGGTGCGGAACGGAGGATAGGAACCCCACGGAAGAACTATGGAGCGCTGCCGTGGGGTTTCTCTCCATGCCTAATTTTGTTAAACAATTATAGCACACTTTCTGTAAATCCAATAAACTTCATTTCACTTCTCAAATATCACTGTGTGTGTCTCCTATATGATATATTTAACTGACATTTTTTATCGTAACCACCAACGATTTATACAGGAAAATCATGACGATTAACAAGTTTGCCCAAACTTTCGCATCCCACTGTATAAGATAGATGGGTAGATAGATACGAGATAGATTAACTTATATTTAGACAATTGTGTTCCAGGCAGCAATTAGTTAATAAACAAAAACAGCTACAGTGTGTGTGTGTGTGTGTGTTGGGGGGGGGGGGGGGGGGTCCTGTATATTCTCTGCAGGCTGCCTCCCCTCCTGTACCTATCAGGTTATGTCTGCCATCAAGCAGCCCTTATAATTTATTGCAGCACAGAGAGGGGAGAGGGGCAGGCAGCACATATGTCCGGTCATTAGAGGGCGACATTCTGAACTCACCAGTAAACCAGAGGAGCAGAGGAGGCCATTACCTTCACAGTGCAGGGCCTCCTGTGAGAGAGGAAGGGGCTGGGTCCAAGGTCTGCCTGCTATGGATGCAGCACCCAGCTCCTCACTACAGCATAATGACCCTGCGGGCTACAGTGGGCAGGAGACCAGGGACCAGCGCTCCTTGCTGCGCTCTTCTCAGGTGCGGCCACCAGCTCTCTTCCACTTCTGTCTGGGCAGATCAGCAGGGGGCCCCATTTAGGGATGGGGCCTGGGCAATTTCCCTGTTCCCTCCCCCCCTCTAAAGCCTCATTTCACGGACGCATGCTGTACGTGTTCTCCACGGACAGCACACGTCCCCATTCATTTTAATGTGTGCATTCAGAAATCAGTGTTTTAGCACAGTCCGTGGCTCAGCGTTTTTAGCACGGATGCATGCTCTATTTTGTCCATCACGTCCATTATAGTCTATGGGTCTGTGAAAGCCACGGATGCAACGCGGATGCCATCCGTGTTTCACGGATCATTAGGAAAAGATGCTTTGAAAATAATTTTTCAGCTGTTCAGTGTCAGTGAAACACTGATGCAACACGGACAGCAAAAACTGAAACACAGACCAACACGGATCTGTCACGGGAGAAAACACGGATTGCACATGGTCCGTGTTACCACTGATCCAAAACCGACATGGACGTCTGCATGAGGCATAACGCAGGCCCTGCACCACCCACTGCCAATTTTTTTTAAACAATCTTGGAAAAGGTCTTTAAATAATATTCAGGAAACATTAAGTTTTAATAAAAGTAATTTTCTCCACTAGTTGTGGCTGAAGTATATGGAAAAGCTAAGCAGAGTGTGGGTAGACTGGGAACCCCGCCAGACAACTGTTTGAGAAACTGATGCCTCTACATCATGTGGAGGCCTGTGCTGCTTTATTCTCCTGTATGTGTGACAGCGCAGAATGCAATGTCTATCCATATATGCCTTTAGCACTGGGGCTAAAATTAAAGAGGTTGTTCGATCCCCCCCAAAAAAAAAAAATTGGAAGTACTCCTAACACCCTCACCATGCACCTGGTATATATGCCCCAATACCTGTTTTTCATGTCTGTGCTTTCCTGTTTACATTCACAGCTTTCTATTTACATGCTGCTCTGCAGAGTTAAGCTACTTTCACACTAGCGTTCGGAGCGGGTCCGTCTGATGTTTCATCAGACGGACCAGCTCCTATAATGCAGACGTTTGCATCCGTTCAGAACGGATCCGTCTGCATTATAACTTAGAGAAATTTCTAAGTCTGAAAGTAGCCTGAGCGGATCCGTTCAGACTTTACATTGAAAGTCAATGGGGGACGGATCCGCTTGAAGATTGAGCCATATGGTGTCATCTTCAAGCGGATCCGTCCCCATTGACTTACATTGTAAGTCTGGACGGATCCGCTCGCCTCCGCACGGCCAGGCGGACACCCGAACGCTGCAAGCAGCGTTCAGGTGTCTGCTCACTGAGCGGAGCGGAGGCTGAATGCTGGCAGGCGGATGCATTCTCAGTGGATCCGCCTCCACTGAGAATGCATCAGGGCTGACGGCTGCGTTCGGACCGCTCGTGAGCCCCTTCAAACGGAGCTCACGAGCGGACACCTGAACGCAGGTGTGAAAGTAGCCTTATAAGTCAAAGGCTGACCCCGCCCCCCACCCTATGCAGTCTGCAGGAGCTCCGCCCACTATACCTCCTGTGGCCATCTTACTACACCCACATATGACTTCTGCTAGTCTTTTTCTCACTCCGTGTCTAAATCACATCAGAGACAGTCCACCGGCTCTTCCCTCACCATCTAGGAGTGCAATAAACAGCAAGTAGGGTTGTCACAATACCAACATTTTGATTCGATTTCGATACAATAAAAAGTATTGCAATACTCTATACCATGCGAAAAAATGAAACCCAAAAAAGCAGCGTGCATTCCGCATTTTATGGAACGTCTGGCCCATAATAGAACAACCCTATACTATTTTTTGTGGGGACAAGGTGACAAAAAAAAAATTTTGTAAATCGCACGGTTTTAATTTTTTTTCTGTTACAGCGTTCACTGCGTAGGAGATGTTTTTAAAAAAATATTTTAATAGTTTGGACTTTCTCGGACATGGCGATATGTAATATGTTTTTTTTTTATATTTAATATTTTGGCGTTTTTTATTTTACTTTTTATTTAATAACTATTTGCCCTCTTAGGGGCTAGAACCCTTGTCCTCTATTAGGGTGAATAGGATTTCACACTCTCCCCTGCTGCCCTGGGCATTGTGCACACAGCAGCAGGGAGTGTACCATGGCAGCCAATGCTTCAGTATTGTCCTGGCTGCCATGGTAACTGATCAGAGCCCCGTGATTCCACTGCTGGGGCTCCGATCGGAAGCTGCCACTGCCACCAATGAAGATACTGAGGGGGAGGGGACCCTGTGGCCACTGCCACCAATGAAGATAATACTGGAGGTGGGGTGGGGGGGGGCACACTGCAACACCAAAGAATATAATATTGGGTTGGGAGATGAAAATAATTAAACCATTAATACAGATGTACACAGGGTGCCCAAGGGGTTAATCTACGGGGATTGCAGCGCCCTGTCATTGAGGCCGGGTGCGGGGTATTTGATACGGCGGCACCTGCAGTCTACGTTTGCATTAATAGTTTAATTATCTTCATTGGTGGCGCAGTGCGCCCCCAACCCAGTATTATATTCATTGGTGGCGCAGTGTCTTCTCCTCCTGATATTCTCATTGGTGGCAGTGGCCGCGTCACAGTGGGGAGGAAGGGACTGCCTCCTTCTCCACTGTGCTGCTGAGGATAACATGGCGCGCGCTGAGAGCGGTGCATGCCATGCTAACTGATACTAGGCTGCGCAATAGCGCAGCCTAGTATCAGAAAATAGCAAAATCCCGGCATCGAATCCCGGTCTAAAAGTATCGATTGGGTATCGATAGGTAACAGCAAGCACTTCAAAATACATCTGTATCTAATCCTATAATGTATGATACAGCCTGCAGTGCCCGATACATCGCCTGTTGTATGCCATACTGCCCGTAAAGCTTTGTATCTTATACCATCTTGTATGATACTGCCTAGTGTGGTGTGTATCTAAGCTTATGTCATATACTGTCTGCTGTGCCTCTGTATCTAAATCTATCATCTGTGATACAGTCTCCTGTTCATGTATCAAAGATTCTTATGTGCGATACTCCCTGCTGAAGTATCCGTTTTGCGGTCTGCAAGTCGCTTTTGCGATATGCATTTTTTTTTTGCAGACCCATCAAAAACACATGAATAACACATGATGTCATCCATGTGCTTTCCATAGCCATATGTCAGCTCTGCAAAAGACAGACCATGTCCTATTCTTGTCCTCAAAATGCAGACCTCGAATCATAGAAGTTGGTGGGTCTCCAAAAAAAGCAGATGGCACACGGATGGTATCCTTATTTAGTGGATCTGCAACTTGCAGAGCGCAAAACAGATACATCTGTCGTGTGCATGAGGCCTAATCTTTTTTGGTCCTGCCTGCTGCAGCGTTTATCTTGACCCATCATGTGTGATAAGACCACGGTCAGCCGGGAAATGAGGCCCGTGTGCAGGCCTCATCTCCCACGCCGACTGTACTCCCCCGACCTGAACTGACTGTATCACAGTAATTTATGACACAGCCATTCCCCCCCAGTGCAACCCACAGCGCTCCCCCAGTGCCATCCTCAGCAACCCCAGTGCCATATCCACAGCGCACCCAGCTGGGACTCCTACACAGTGCTTACATTACACTGTGTATGAGTCAGTATAGGCTTCATACAGAAGCCTGTACACTGAATGAAAAACTGGTGATCCCGGTGCCGGGTCCAAGGAAGGCCGGCAGGAGGCGGTGAAGCCAGTGATGACGCACAGTCTCCTGCAGAAGAGAGGAAGAGGATGGCAAGAGACCAGAAGACCAAAAAACGCCAAAGGAGCTGTCACGTGACCGTGAAGAGGATCCAGAAAATGCTGCTGCTGCGGGTAAGCATGGCAGTCCTCACCTTCTCTCCACAGGTTAAATTCAGGTCCCATTTTTTTAGGTTTGGCCAGAGAACCCCTTTAAAATTTAACACATATGCATTAGGGCTTGGGCTCAGAATCTTTTGTGACCCTAGCAACATCCGTGATTGACAGCTTACTTTCTATAATGTGTATAGGAAAAGCGCTGCCAATCAGCGGTAAGGGGTGATGAGCGCTCAAGAATACGATAACTCCCAAGCTTGTGCATTGCACTGACTGTACTCTCAGCTCGTGCTGGAGCTGCTCAATAGTGATTTTAAGAAAACAACTGGGCCAAAAGAAAAAATCAAAGTGACCCAGCATTTGGATCATGGTCTCTGTCAATACTTTGTGTTGCCCTATCTGATGACAGATTCCCTTTATAAGGAATCCATCACCGGTTTCATAATGTGTCCCTAACTAAGGGCAACATAAACTAGTGACAGGTCTTCTTAGCAAAATGCTGGATCACTTTTAATTGACGCGGGCCATTTTGCTAAATTCTTGTGCTAAACAGCTTGAGTACATGCCGATGAGTCCTCATATTCATGAGCACCTGGGCTTTCCCTGCCCACCTACTGCTTATTTATCTGAAAAAAAAAAAAGTCACTGCTTCAGGTTTAACCTTTTCAGCCCCGAGGACTCTCCATTTTTGAGTTTCTGTTTTTTACTCCTTGCCTACCCAGATCCATAACTTATAATTTTTCTGTTCACATAACTGTATGAGGACTTGTTTTTGAGGGACAAGTTGTACTTTCTATAGCACAATTTAATACTGCATACAATGTGGTAGACAGCTGGAATATTTATATTTTGGTGAAAAATATTTTTAATTTTGGTGAAAAAGATATATATATTTAAAATGTATTTATTTATTTCTCCATCGAAACATAGCTTATGGCAGCCTCAGATCCTTCAGGGAGGCTATGGCTGCCGCAGGGAATGAACAGGTCCCCTGATCGCCTGCAAGGTCTCCGGGTTTCAGTGCTCAGTTGCTGTGGTCACATTTGGCCATGTCATCTGAGGGGTTTTGGCTCTTGCTTTGGAGTGGGCGCCATCTTTAAAGAGACGACTTCCGCTGTACATGTATGACACTGGTTTTCAAGTGGTTAAAATAAAATGTATGGCACCAGTCACCCCTTAATGACCAGGTATGAAAAAGCCACCAAATTAGTTTTTTGCCTCGCTGCATTTCAGTACCTTATTTTATGCAGTAGTAATTGTATTATATTTTAGCACAATTTGGGAGTACATATAAATTACAGTGGAATTTAAATATTTTATTGTTGCTGATTAAATGTTTTGTATTTCTATTCAATGTGCACATAAAATTTATTTTATAGTAAATAAAGAAAAACATAAAAAAAAAGTGAATACCGTATGTGTATATATATATATATCTCTTTTTCACCAAATTTAAAAAAAATTCCAGCTGCCTACCACATTGTATGCAGTATTAAATCGTGCTTTTTCAAAGTACAACTTGTCCTTCCAAAACAAGTCCTCATACAGCTATGTGAACAGAAAAATAATAAGTTTTGGATCTGGGTAGGCAAGGAGTAAAAAAAAAACTGAAACGCAAAAATGAGAGTCCTCGGGGCTGAAAAGGTTAAACCTGAAGCAGTGACCATGTCACAGTAAACATGACTATTAGCGAGGATGAATGGTCTTCTGTATACAGGCATGTTGCTAACACAAAACTAATCACACAATTACATCAGTATTACCAAAGTAGCGGATGGAAAGAACACATTTCCTCTCAGAAGTAAAGACGGATTTTACAACATGTAAAACAGGTTAATGGCAGCAGAAAAGTTCTGGAACGTCAAACTATCAAAATAACAAAACTATATTTAGTCATCCCAGTTCCCTGAAGAATATTACCAGCTCACAAAGTGGAACACATGCGGCAAATGGAGAAGAGCAGTGCGGAGGTTATGCAAACCGTAAAAAACAAAAAGTTCCATAGTCAGGACTATAAAATCTATCAGACTTCCCCAAAAACTAGAAATGTGTTACATACAGTAGAGAAAATACGTATCTGATACACTGGCGATTTTTCAAGTTTTCCCACCTACAAAGAATGGAAAGGTCTATAAATTTTATGGTAGGTACACTTCAACTGTGAGAGAGAAAATCCAGAAAAATCACATTGTATGATTTTTAAATAATTAATTAGCATTTTATAAGTACTGGATACATTAGAAAAACAGAACTTATCTTTTGGTACAGAAACCTTTGTTTGCAATAACAGAGGTCAGACTTTTCCTGTAGTTCTTGACCAAGTTTGCACACACTGCTGCAGGGATTTTGGCCCACTCCTCCACACATCTTCTCCAGATGTTTCAGGTTTCGGGGCTGTCACTGGGCTACATTGAGTTTCAGCTCCCTCCAAAGATTTTCGATTGGCTAGGCCACTCCAGAAACTTGAAATGCTTCTTACGGAGCAACTCCTTAGTTGCCCTGGCTGTGTGTTTTGGGTCACTGTCATGCAGGAAGACCCAGCCACGACCCATCTTCAATGCTCTTACTGAGGGAAAGAGGTTGTTGGCCAAAATTTCACGATACATAGCCCCATCCATCCTCCCCTCAATACGGTGCATTCGTTCTGTCCTCTTTGCAGAAAAGCACCCCCAAAGAATGATGTTTCCACCCCCATGCTTCACCGTTGGGACGGTGTTCTTGGGGTTGTACTGATCCTTCTTCCTCCAAACACAGCGAGTGGCCGTAAATACCAAAAAGTTCTATTTTGGTCTCATCTGAGCACATGACCTTCTCCCATGCCTCCTATGGATCATCCAGATGGTCACTGGCGAACTTCAAACACCTTGCGTGCCTTACAGGATTTTAATCCATGACGGTGTGTAGTGTGTTACTAATAGTAATTTTTGAGACTGTGGTCCCAGCTCTCTTCAGGTCATTGACCAGGTCCTCCCATGTAGTTCTGGTCTAATTCCTAACCTTTCTCAGTATCATCCTTACCCCACGAGACGAGATCTTGGATGGAGCCCCAGACCCGAGTAAGATTGACAGTCAGCTTGTGTTTCTTCCATTTTCTAATAATTGCGCCAACCTGTTGTTGCCTTCTCACCAAGTTGCTTGCCTATTGTCCTGTAGCCCATCCCAGCCTTGTGCTGTCTACAATTTTGTCCCTGGTGTCTACTAGACAGCGCTTTGGTCTTGGACATGGTGGAGTGGTTGGAGTGTGATTGATCGAGTAGGTGTAAACAGTTGTCTTTTATACAGGTAACGATAATGGGGGGCAGGCCGGAGCTCCGGTGGCAGACACGGCAAATATCCAAAGAGGTGGCCGGAATAAAATGACGTCATATTACAATACAAAGTACAGACCTCTCCCTTCTTTGTAGGTGGGAAAACTTGCAAAATCGGCAGTGTAATCAAATACTTATTTTCCCCACTGTATGACGTTTCTACACACTTTAGTTCCAAGTAAACAAACATAAGGCTCAATTCACATCTGCACAATAGTGCACATTTACTAAGACCGTCTTTTTATGCCTGTCTAAGTTTTACCCTTTGCGCTGCCGATAGATTAGATGGAATTTATGGCGAGGCGGGCACCTCGTCATAACGCATCTGTGGCAGTCCTTGCACCTGGCTGCGCACAGTTTAGGGCCTCTTGCACGCGACCGTATGCCCTCCGAGACATTACGGTCCGTGATCGGGCCATATGTCCCAGAGCGGCATTGATCGTGCGCACGGGAGTACACAGCATCATAGATTACAATGATGATCTTACAAGTGCACAGCATCATTGTAATCTATGATGCTGTGTACTCCTGTGCGCACAATCAATGCGCTTGGGACATACGGCCCCACTCACGGACCGTATGTCTCGGAGGGCATTACGGTTGTTGTGCAAGAGGCCTAAGGCTAACATTTCTGCCCCTTTCCAGGTGTAAGTGTTAGTTAATTTTTCCAGGGCTGGAGTCCCCGGCCCCGATGCGCTCTTGCTCCCGTCACACCCAACTGGCGGACAGGGCGTAAAAAGGGGTCTTGCAACTTTTTTAGGCCTGTGAACTTGGCCTAATAGAACACATTCATGCATATTCTTTGTCACACTCAGTAGTTCTCTACTAGACAAGTTTTCTGACTGGGGAAAAGCACAGCAGCATTTCTTGCTGTCAAAATGGCGGAAAATTTGACAGAAACCCAATGAACCCCATTATAAGGCAATTTCAAAACTGCGGAACAGCTGCGGACCCATTCATACGATCGGTGGAATGAGCCCTTATTGTGAGCAAAAGCCAGGTGCAGGTCAAAAACACAGAATAGGTACCAATCTTTCCATTACACCTGAGCTCTGTATAGGCTTCACTACTGGTTTTTGGCTTACAAAACGGATGAAAATAATGACCAAATAACTAAAGTGTGAACTGAGCCTTATTAGATTTTATACATTGATTTAATTAATCTCAACTAATCGATTAGCAAATTATATTGCCTGGTATTGATTTTGTCATTGTAATACTCAGTACTCACTGATTTTCTAAGCGTCAGTGCAAATTTTTTTTTTATAAAATAGACATTTACAAGCCCAAAAGCAGACACAGAGAATCAGTTACAAGATGCAATAAAACCGCCGGTTTAGCTGTTACCATACAGCCATTAAAAATTAACACAGAATCAACTATTTGGTTCTAATTATTAAGTATGATGCTGCTGGGCTTATATGGCCATGCTACCCTTAGAGAAGCTTTGTAAAATGCTTGGTGGCCAAGTCCCAACCACTGCACGGTGGCATTGTGTGCCTATACCCTTAGAGTCCCTGCACATGGGTGGGGTTAAACAAGCAGAAGATCTGCACAAATTTCAATACAGATTTTGGGCATTTCAGCCTCAAAACCTGCATATGTTACTTGCAGTTTCTGGTGCGGATTGGGTGCAGTTTTGACGCAGATTTCAGCATTCCTGTAAAAATGGCGAAATCTGCACCGAAATTTTGAAAATAACTGACATCCTAGGGATTTCTAAATCCGCACAGCTGGTTAATTTGAGCACAGAACGAAAAAGCAAAGTGTACATGAGATTTGCCTAATTCCATACAAGAGCTAAACACAATTGCTCTAATGACATTTTGTTTACAAAAAGAAATAGATTGTAACCAGCAGATTATCCGTGCGGAAATACCCTAGATGGACTCTCGACCGTGCTAAAAAAATAGAGCCGTCTAGACCCGGATTAGATTTAATTTTTCCAAAGAGAGGACAAATAAGTAGGGATATTACTGACTCCACTCCAGTTTTTGTAACTACTGTGAGGCAGTGACAGGCCTCATATATGAGGGAAGATACAGTCCTTATCAAAAGTTTAAGACCACTTGAAAAATGGCAAAAAATCATATTTAGCATGGCTGGATCTTAACAAGGTTCCAAGTAGAGCTTCAACATGCAACAAGAAGAAATGGGAGTGAGACCAAAAAAAAATGGAGCATTCAATTTAATGAAAACAACGACTAAACTGAAACAGGCTGTTTTTCAGCTGATCAAAAGTTCACACCTCCAAAAAAAAAAACTAAACCTCCCCAAAACAGAAATCCAACTTCCAACATGAACTCAGTAATGAGTAGCGCCGCCGTTATTGTAGATCACTTAAAAAATTTGTTTCGGCATGCTTGATGCAAGGGTTTCCATGAGGTGAGTGGGAACATTTCTCCAAATGGTAAAGACGGCAGCACGAAGGCCATCTACTGTCTGGAACTGTTGTCCATTTTTGTAAACTTCCCTTGCCATCCATCCCCAAAGGTTCTCAATTGGATTTAGATCAGGGGAACACGCAGGATGGGCCAAAAGAGTGATGTTATTCTCCTGGAAGAAGTCCCTTGTCCTGCGGGCATTGTGTACTGTAGCGTTGTCCTGTTGAAAAACCCGGTCGTTACCACACAGACGAGGGCCCTCAGTCATGAGGAATGCTCTCTGCAACATCTGGACATAGCCAGCGGCCGTTTGACGCCCCTGCACTTCCTGAAGCTCCATTGTTCCACTGAAGGAAAAAGCACCCCAGACCATTATGGCGCCCCCTCCACTGTGGCGCGTAGAAAACATCTCAGGTGGGATCTGCTTGTCATGCCAGTAACGTTGGAAAACATCAAGGTTAAATTTTTTCTCATCAGAGAATAAAACTTTCTTCCACCTTTGAATGTCCCATGTTTGGTGCTCTCTTGCAAAGTCCAAATGAGCAGTTCTGTGGCGTTCAAGAAGACAAGGTTTTTGAAGAGGTTTTTTTGTTTTTGAAGCCCTTCAGTCTCAGATGCCATCTGATGGTTATGGGGCTGCAGTCAGCACCAGTAAGGGCCTTAATTTGGGTCGAGGATCGTCCAGTGTCTTGACGGACAGACAACTCTGGCTCAGTGCTGGTGAAATTTTTTTGGGTCTTCCACTTTACTTTTTTGTTCCATAACCCTCAGGATCATTTAAGAAATTCAAAATGACTGTCTTACTGCCTCCCACCTCAGCAGCGATGGCGCGCTGTGAGAGACCCTGCTTATGCAGTTCAACAACCCGACCACGTTAAAAAAAGGGAGAGTTTCTTTGCCTTTGCCATCTCAACGTGTGACTACCTGACAGAAAATGACAATGAATCCACATCTTTGCACAGATTTGGCCTTTTAAAAGACATGTGGTCCTAAAATTTGGATCAGCTGAAAAACAGCCTGTTTCAGTTTAATCATTATTTTCAATTAATTGAATGCTCAAAAAATATTTTGTCTCACTCTCATTTCTTCTTGTTGCATGTTGAAGCTCTACTTGCAACCTTGTTAAGATCCAACAATGTAAAATATGATTTTTTCCCATTTTTCAAGTGGTCTTAAACTTTTGATCAGGACTGTATGTCTCCTAGAATGGTGCAGGAAACCTATTAGAGGAGATGTATGGTATGATTTGCTGTGTTTTCCCACAATCACCTGGCCTGAGGTGAGGCCAGGTGCGATACTCACTTGGGGATAAAGCAATCCTCAGTGTGTGAGAGTAGGAGTTAGGCCCCAGGGAACAGACCTGCAGAGGGCCTGTGTAGTCCCAGCCAGGAGGGCTGGGGGGCCACAAGGCTGAGTTAGAGGGGAATTGAGAAGGAAGCCTAGGCTCTGTGTGGTTCCAGGCATGAGAGCTGGGCGGCCACAAGGCTGAGGAATCCTGAGTGTGGGGGGACCCAGCGACGCCTGAAGAAGAGAGGTGTCGCCAGGAGGACTGCTGGACCATAACCCCCCCAAGGTATTTCGCTGCTTCCACCAGGAGGACTGGTGGGTTGCACTAGTCAGGCCTCTTTCAGACAGGCGTTGCGGGAAAATGTGCGGGTGCGTTGCGGGAACACGCGCAATTTTTCCGCGCGAGTGCAAAACATTGTAATGCGTTTTGCACTCGCGTGAGAAAAATCACGCATGTTTGGTACCCAAACCCGAACTTCTTCACAGAAATTCGCTCTTGGGATTGGTGTTCTGTAGATTGTATTATTTTCCCTTATAACATGGTTATAAGGGAAAATAATAGAATTCTGAATACAGAATGCATAGTAAAATAGCGCTGGAGGGGTTAAAAAAAAATTATATATAATTTAACTCACCTTAGTCCCCTTGATCACGCAGCCCGGCATCTCCTTCTGTCTCCTATGCTGAACAGGACCTGTGGTGATGTCACTCCGGTCATCACATGATCTTTTACCATGGTGATGGATCATGTGATGACCGGAGTGACGTCACCACAGGTCCTGTTCAGCTAAGGAGACAGAAGGAGATGCCGGGCTGCGCGATCAAGTGGACTAAGGTGAGTTAAATTTTATTTATTTATTTTTAACCCCTCCAGCGCTATTTTACTATGCATTCTGTATTCAGAATGCTATTATTTTCCCTTATAACCATGTTATAAGGGAAAATAATAGCATTCTGAATACAGAATGCATAGTAAAATAGCGCTGGAGGGGTTAAAAATAAATAAATAAATTATTTAACTCACCTTAGTCCACTTGATCGCGCAGCCCGGCATCTCCTTCTGTCTCCTTAGCTGAACAGGACCTGTGGTGACGTCACTCCGGTCATCACATGATCCATCACCATGGTAAAAGATCATGTGATGACCGGAGTGACATCACCACAGGTCCTGTTCAGCATAGGAGACAGAAGGAGATGCCGGGCTGCGTGATCAAGGGGACTAAGGTGAGTTAAATTATATATAATTTTTTTTTAACCCCTCCAGCGCTATTTTACTATGCATTCTGTATTCAGAATTCTATTATTTTCCCTTATAACCATGTTATAAGGGAAAATAATACAATCTACTGAACACCAATCCCAAGAGCGAATTTCTGTGAAGAAGTTCGGGTTTGGGTACCAAACATGCGTGATTTTTCTCACGCGAGTGCAAAACGCATTACAATGTTTTGCACTCGCGCGGAAAAATTGCGCGTGTTCCCGCAACGCACCCGCACATTTTCCCGCAACGCCTGTCTGAAAGAGGCCTGACTAGTGCAACCCACCAGTCCTCCTGGTGGAAGCAGCGAAATACCTTGGGGGGTTATGGTCCAGCAGTCCTCCTGGCGACACCTCTCTTCTTCAGGCGTCGCTGGGTCCCCCCACACTCAGGATTCCTCAGCCTTGTGGCCGCCCAGCTCTCATGCCTGGAACCACACAGAGCCTAGGCTTCCTTCTCAATTCCCCTAACTCAGCCTTGTGGCCCCCCAGCCCTCCTGGCTGGGACTACACAGGCCCTCTGCAGGTCTGTTCCCTGGGGCCTAACTCCTACTCTCACACACTGAGGATTGCTTTATCCCCAAGTGAGTATCGCACCTGGCCTCACCTCAGGCCAGGTGATTGTGGGGAAAACACAGCAAATCATACCATACATCTCCTCTAATAGGTTTCCTGCACCATTCTAGGAGACATACAGTCCTGATCAAAAGTTTAAGACCACTTGAAAAATGGGAAAAAATCATATTTTACATTGTTGGATCTTAACAAGGTTGCAAGTAGAGCTTCAACATGCAACAAGAAGAAATGAGAGTGAGACAAAATATTTTTTGAGCATTCAATTAATTGAAAATAATGATTAAACTGAAACAGGCTGTTTTTCAGCTGATCCAAATTTTAGGACCACATGTCTTTTAAAAGGCCAAATCTGTGCAAAGATGTGGATTCATTGTCATTTTCTGTCAGGTAGTCACACGTTGAGATGGCAAAGGCAAAGAAACTCTCCCTTTTTTTAACGTGGTCGGGTTGTTGAACTGCATAAGCAGGGTCTCTCACAGCGCGCCATCGCTGCTGAGGTGGGAGGCAGTAAGACAGTCATTTTGAATTTCTTAAATGATCCTGAGGGTTATGGAACAAAAAAGTAAAGTGGAAGACCCAAAAAAATTTCACCAGCACTGAGCCAGAGTTGTCTGTCCGTCAAGACACTGGACGATCCTCGACCCAAATTAAGGCCCTTACTGGTGCTGACTGCAGCCCCATAACCATCAGATGGCATCTGAGACTGAAGGGCTTCAAAAACAAAAAAACCTCTTCAAAAACCTTGTCTTCTTGAACGCCACAGAACTGCTCATTTGGACTTTGCAAGAGAGCACCAAACATGGGACATTCAAAGGTGGAAGAAAGTTTTATTCTCTGATGAGAAAAAATTTAACCTTGATGTTTTCCAACGTTACTGGCATGACAAGCAGATCCCACCTGAGATGTTTTCTACGCGCCACAGTGGAGGGGGCGCCATAATGGTCTGGGGTGCTTTTTCCTTCAGTGGAACAATGGAGCTTCAGGAAGTGCAGGGGCGTCAAACGGCCGCTGGCTATGTCCAGATGTTGCAGAGAGCATTCCTCATGACTGAGGGCCCTCGTCTGTGTGGTAACGACCGGGTTTTTCAACAGGACAACGCTACAGTACACAATGCCCGCAGGACAAGGGACTTCTTCCAGGAGAATAACATCACTCTTTTGGCCCATCCTGCGTGTTCCCCTGATCTAAATCCAATTGAGAACCTTTGGGGATGGATGGCAAGGGAAGTTTACAAAAATGGACAACAGTTCCAGACAGTAGATGGCCTTCGTGCTGCCGTCTTTACCATTTGGAGAAATGTTCCCACTCACCTCATGGAAACCCTTGCATCAAGCATGCCGAAACAAATTTTTTAAGTGATCTACAATAACGGCGGCGCTACTCATTACTGAGTTCATGTTGGGAAGTTGGATTTCTGTTTTGGGGAGGTTTAGTTTTTTTTTTTGGAGGTGTGAACTTTTGATCAGCTGAAAAACAGCCTGTTTCAGTTTAGTCGTTGTTTTCATTAAATTGAATGCTCCATTTTTTTTTGGTCTCACTCCCATTTCTTCTTGTTGCATGTTGAAGCTCTACTTGGAACCTTGTTAAGATCCAGCCATGCTAAATATGATTTTTTGCCATTTTTCAAGTGGTCTTAAACTTTTGATAAGGACTGTATCTTCCCTCATATATGAGGCCTGTCACTGCCTCACAGTAGTTACAAAAACTGGAGTGGAGTCAGTAATATCCCTACTTATTTGTCCTCTCTTTGGAAAAATTAAATCTAATCCGGGTCTAGACGGCTCTATTTTTTTAGCACGGTCGAGAGTCCATCTAGGGTATTTCCGCACGGATAATCTGCTGGTTACAATCTATTTCTTTTTGTAAACAAAATGTCATTAGAGCAATTGTGTTTAGCTCTTGTATGGAATTAGGCAAATCTCATGTACACTTTGCTTTTTCGTTCTGTGCTCAAATTAACCAGCTGTGCGGATTTAGAAATCCCTAGGATGTCAGTTATTTTCAAAATTTCGGTGCAGATTTCGCCATTTTTACAGGAATGCTGAAATCTGCGTCAAAACTGCACCCAATCCGCACCAGAAACTGCAAGTAACATATGCAGGTTTTGAGGCTGAAATGCCCAGAAATCTGTATTGAAATTTGTGCAGATCTTCTGCGTGTTTAACCCCACCCATGTGCAGGTACTCTAAGGGTATAGGCACACAATGCCACCGTGCTGTGGTTGGGACTTGGCCACCAAGCATTTTACAAAGCTTCTCTAAGGGTAGCATGGCCATATAAGCCGCAGCAGCATCATACTTAATAATTAGAACCAAATAGTTGATTCTGTGTTAATTTTTAATGGCTGTATGGTAACAGGCAAAACCTGGCGGGTTTTATTGCATCTTGTAACTGATTCTCTGTGGTCTGCTTTTGGGCTTGTAAATGTCTATTTTATAAAAAAAATATTGCACTGACGCTTAGAAAATCAGTGAGTACTGGAGTATTACAATGACAAAAATCAGATACCAGGCAATATAATTTTGCTAATCGATTAGTTGAGATTAATTAAATCAATGTGATAAATTCTAATAAGGCTCAGTTCACACTTTAGTTATTTGGTCAGTTATTTTCATCCGTTATTGTAAGCCAAAAACCAGTAGTGAAGCCTATACAGAGCTCAGGTGTAATGGAAAGATTGGTACCTATTCTGTGTTTTTGACCTGCACCTGGCTTTTGCTCACAATAAGGGCTCATTCACACGATCGTATGAATGGGTCCGCATCTGTTCCGCAGTTTTGAAATTGGCCTTATAATGGGGTTCATTGGGTTTCTGTCAAATTTTCCGCCATTTTGACAGCAAGAATGCATGCTGTGCTTTTCCCCTGTCAGAAAACTTGTCTAGTAGAGAACTACTGAGTGTGACAAAGAATATGCATGAATGTGTTCTATTAGGCCAAGTTCACAGGCCTAAAAAAGTTGCAAGTCCCCTTTTTACGCCCTGTCCGCCAGTTGGGTGTGACGGGAGCAAGAGCGCATCGGGGCCGGGACTCCAGCCCTGGAAAATTTACTAACACTTACACCTGGAAAGGGGCAGAAATGTTAGCCTTAGGCCTCTTGCACACGACCGTATGCCCTCCGAGACATACGGTCCGTGAGTGGGCCGTATGTCCCAGAGCGGCATTGATTGTGCGCACAGGAGTACACAGCATCATAGATTACAATGATGCTGTGCACTTGTAAGATCATCATTGTAATCTATGATGCTGTGTACTCCCGTGCGCACGATCAATGCCGCTCTGGGACATATGGCCCGATCACGGACCGTATGTCTCGGAGGGCATACGGTCGCGTGCAAGAGGCCCTAAACTGTGCCAGCCAGGTGCAAGGACTGCCACAGATGCGTTATGACGAGGTGCCCGCCTCGCCATAAATTCCACTAATCTATCGGCAGCGCAAAGGGGTAAAACTTAGACAGGCATAAAAAGACGGTCTTAGTAAATGTGCACTATTGTGCAGATGTGAATTGAGCCTTATGTTGTTTACTTGGAACTAAAGTGTGTAGAAACGTCATACAGTGGGGGAAAATAAGTATTTGATACACTGCCGATTTTGCAAGTTTTCCCACCTACAAAGAAGGGAGAGGTCTGTAATTTGTATTGTAATATGTCGTCATTTTATTCCGGCCACCTCTTTGGATATTTGCCGTGCTGCCACCGGAACTCCGGCCTGCCCCCATTATCGTTACCTGTATAAAAGACAACTGTTTACACACTCGATCAATCACACTCCAACCACTCCACCATGTCCAAGACCAAAGCGCTGTCTATAGACACCAGGGACAAAATTGTAGACCTGCACAAGGCTGGGATGGGCTACAGGACAATAGGCAAGCAACTTGGTGAGAAGGCAACAACTGTTGGCGCAATTATTAGAAAATGGAAGAAACACAAGCTGACTGTCAATCTTACTCGGTCTGGGGCTCCATCCAAGATCTCGTCTCGTGGGGTAAGGATGATACTGAGAAAGGTTAGGAATTAGACCAGAACTACATGGGAGGACCTGGTCAATGACCTGAGAGAGCTGGGACCACAGTCTCAAAAATTACTATTAGTAACACACTACACCGTCATGGATTAAAATCCTGTAAGGCACGCAAGGTGTTTGAAGTTCGCCAGTGACCATCTGGATGATCCATAGGAGGCATGGGAGAAGGTCATGTGCTCAGATGAGACCAAAATAGAACTTTTTGGTATTTACGCCACTCGCTGTGTTTGGAGGAAGAAGGATCAGTACAACCCCAAGAACACCGTCCCAACGGTGAAGCATGGGGGTGGAAACATCATTCTTTGGGGGTGCTTTTCTGCAAAGAGGACAGAACGAATGCACCGTATTGAGGGGAGGATGGATGGGGCTATGTATCGTGAAATTTTGGCCAACAACCTCTTTCCCTCAGTAAGAGCATTGAAGATGGGTCGTGGCTGGGTCTTCCTGCATGACAGTGACCCAAAACACACAGCCAGGGCAACTAAGGAGTTGCTCCGTAAGAAGCATTTCAAGTTTCTGGAGTGGCCTAGCCAATCGAAAATCTTTGGAGGGAGCTGAAACTCAATGTAGCCCAGTGACAGCCCCGAAACCTGAAACATCTGGAGAAGATGTGTGGAGGAGTGGGCCAAAATCCCTGCAGCAGTGTGTGCAAACTTGGTCAAGAACTACAGGAAAAGTCTGACCTCTGTTATTGCAAACAAAGGTTTCTGTACCAAATGATAAGTTCTGTTTTTCTAATGTATCCAGTACTTATAAAATGCTAATTAATTATTTAAAAATCATACAATGTGATTTTTCTGGATTTTCTCTCTCACAGTTGAAGTGTACCTACCATAAAATTTATAGACCTTTCCATTCTTTGTAGGTGGGAAAACTTGAAAAATCGCCAGTGTATCAGATACGTATTTTCTCTACTGTATGTAACACATTTCTAGTTTTTGGGGAAGTCTGATAGATTTTATAGTCCTGACTATGGAACTTTTTGTTTTTACGGTTTGCATAACCTCCGCACTGCTCTTCTCCATTTGCCGCATGTGTTCCACTTTGTGAGCTGGTAATATTCTTCAGGGAACTGGGATGACTAAATATAGTTTTGTTATTTTGATAGTTTGACGTTCCAGAACTTTTCTGCTGCCATTAACCTGTTTTACATGTTGTAAAATCCGTCTTTACTTCTGAGAGGAAATGTGTTCTTTCCATCCGCTACTTTGGTAATACTGATGTAATTGTGTGATTAGTTTTGTGTTAGCAACATGCCTGTATACAGAAGACCATTCATCCTCGCTAATAGTCATGTTTACTGTGACATGGTCACTGCTTCAGGTTTAACCTTTTCAGCCCCGAGGACTCTCCATTTTTGCGTTTCAGTTTTTTTTTACTCCTTGCCTACCCAGATCCATAACTTATTATTTTTCTGTTCACATAGCTGTATGAGGACTTGTTTTGGAAGGACAAGTTGTACTTTGAAAAAGCACGATTTAATACTGCATACAATGTGGTAGGCAGCTGGAATTTTTTTTAAATTTGGTGAAAAAGAGATATATATATAATACACATACGGTATTCACTTTTTT